>NW_026947488.1:66725000-69125000 GCF_034190915.1 Cavia porcellus | reverse complement strand
GTGAAGATAGGGACAACTATTTGTAAGAAACTAGAGACAGTTAGATAATGAAGATCTCCAGTGGACTTGCTTTGAAATCTGTTTCTTTAAATTGTTTTTTTTTTTTTTTGAATGTTCCATTCTGTTTTGATATGTTTAATCTTACCCTCTTTGAGATGTAAAACAAATGTGTAGGACTGATAACCATATTACTGAGCTTTTGTTCGATCATAGAGCAGAACGGTTTGTAGGGTCACTTTTTGAATGTCATTCTAAATACTTTAATTCTATAACCTGAACAGCTATTTCTAAGATGACAATGTGTAACTTATCAACCAGAAATTTCTTACCATTTGTTTTTCTGTAATTTTGTATTATTTCTACCCTTTTTTTATCTCCATGTATTTTTTTGTTTCCTTTTCTTTAAATAAAAAAAGATAAATTTATCTGTTAAGCGTATTAAAGTAAGCAATGATATTTTTGAGTCAAAGATAATTTATTTGTTAAGCGTATTAAAGTAAGCAATGATAAATTTTTCACACTACATACAAGCAAAAACAGAGATACAAATTTTTATCTATACTTTAAAGTGACTTCTTCAAACAAAGCATCTTTCAAAATGAATAAAGAACAAGCCTAATGAAATTTTTCAAACCAATTAAAAATACGTGACCTATAATGGAATAGCATCTTATTGTCCATAGTGAAATATATGTGATTGCTTAAAAACTGGAAGGGAAATTATTCTGGCTCAGGTTTTTTGCTTATCAGCAGCAATAACATTATAAGGATGTTAAATAAATGCATATAGTTTTTCAATTAAAGGAATTTCAAACTGCCCAACTGAATCTGAACTTCTCCAGTTATGGAATCATTCAACAGTGTTCTCCATGGAAGGGGATTTCAGTTTAATAACAGAAGACAGATAAAGATTGTAAAGAATTGTAGTACCATTGTACATAATGTATATGAGATCTATATTTTCTTAACCACACATCAAATCTCTGTTTATTAATGACAAATCATTTAAGTGTGTATACGTTTAGAAAAGAGGAGCTTGATTAAATGATTTCTTAAAATGTATTCTTGAGCTAAAATATGAAAAAGCCATGAGTAATACTTATATATATGCTCATGAGGGAGTAAAGAGAATCATTCCAAAGTCTTAAGAAAAACCATGCACTTCTGAAAAGGACCAGTCAAGTACAAAAGAATCAGACTTGACTGGCAGGAAGAGGGTTTCTGTTCAGAGATAGCCAAAAAATAATTATATCCTGGAACAGTTTTGTAGCTAAGTAAAATGTTTTCAACCTCTCAATTCCCATTATCTTTGTCCTATTAGTTTAAATTCCTTTTTCCCTTGTCACTGGCCAAAGTTCAATCATCTATTGCCTTGAGAAGAATTTAGAAATTGCAACCAAGTTCCATATTTGGAAAAGTAATTTCATAACTAAAGAAATCAAAAGAAAAACAAAAGAATTTGGCTTTTACTGCATAGAACCTCTTGGCTTGTGCTTTAGAAACCACAAGTCTACATACAAAGGTATAATTGGCTCTCCTCTAAAGCATAGTTTACCTTACCAAGCATATGGCCCAGAAAGATTATTTCCAAAATGCTCAGTTCCAGGAAGTAGAAAATTATAAAGTGGAAGAATTTAACCTGAAATATATTCAGCTTCCCCAGCAGGAGATTTTTCCAAAGAAACAAAGCATACATAATGTAGCAAATTCTTATCTTTTCAACAGTAAAACTGTTGTTTTTCATAATAGAATCCTGCCACAGTAAACAGCAAACCTTCTTTTACTGTTCAAAAATGTCACACACTTTATTTTCTTCTAACATTTATATTTTATTTGTTTTTTTTTTTCCACCCGCGTTCTTTGGCATCAATTTGTCCACAAGGATACATAGTGAGGATACTGAACAGTATAGAATTACGTGCTTTATATTCTACATGTCCCTTGAAAGGACTTGCAGTTATTTCTAATAATTTTTTTAAGCACAGTTTTGTAAAGTGGTAGTATCTCCATTGCTGTGTGTGCACCTTTTTTAACTGTTAAGTTCTAAAAGAGTCTTTCTTAACTTTTTTTTCTGCTTCCAGTATTTTTAGAAACAAGATTTTAAATTGTTAAGATTAAACTAAAACTAAGAATAAATAGTTACTAGGTAAGGAATTTTCTGTTGGCAGAGCTGAAACTTACTCAGAATCATTTCTATACCTTTAGTACAATGTGCCACCTAAAGAACTTTCATATAAGTGCAGTGTTGCATTGTCCGCAGGTCTGTTTATGGTTGTGTTGTTACTCATAACAAATTTGATCAACCTAATAATTTTTAGTTGTAAGCAAATTTAGCAGCAGACCTTTTCAATCATACTGCACATGTATTTCTGACTTCAGTGACCTTCTATCACCAAAACAAATTAACTTGAAACAGAACATGTATAGTAAAGATGAAGGGAATGATCTCACACACTCAGAATAAGCCAAGGTCAATGTTTGGCTTCAGGTCATGTTCAGAATTGATGTGGGTAATCCTGTGCAAGTTGAGTGTACAAACACAGATTGTGGGAATATGCTCACGCATGTACTGACCCTCAGAGGCTTTTGTGGTTTGTTATTCTAGCAACTAAATCCAAGACCCTTTCCTTACCTGAGTACACTGAAGGCTAATTCACTTCCCACAGTCTGTGTATGATGATACATTGCATAGCTGGTTGAATAGTTGGTGCTTTGTTTTTGAATGTTATGAAAAGCAAAAGATTCCTGGGACCAACAAATAGGTGATATGATTGAAGCATTCTTGTAAAACAGAACAGCATTTTAGACATAACAAATATCTACAGTTGAAGAAAACTCAAAATCTCCATCTTACAATCTATTTTCACTCCATTCCAATAAATGACTTTCTTTTCACAGTCCTCTCCCTTCCTTCTCTTTTTATTTTTTAAGCACTTGTACATCCTGTTTCCTTCTAGCTAATATGGAAAGTAATCTCAGGCAATGGGATGATTATAGACGGCGTCATTACTCTAAGGAAAACAGAAATTTTTGCACTGGCCATTATTTTCATATGAAAATAGGAGAAAGTGCACATAAGTAATTGCTGAGTTAAGTTATAATCTTCATTTCCTAGACAATGCTGCCCAAACAGACAGCCTCCCATCTACTTACCTTCAAATATATATATCAAAAGCTTAGTTTGATCTCCATTTCTGAAAATTTTATCTAACCAGTAACCATTTTGGAGAACACAGGAAAAATATGATGTTCCTTCTGTGACTATCATGAGGCTGGGATAGGTCTTCATTGACTCCAAACTACTGCTAAGTACCTCTCAGATGAGGAAATGACATTATCTACTCTAGTAAGAGGAGGGCAAAAGGATTTCATCACTCTGAAATACTTGGGAGCACTGAGAACTAACTCTGGGTTACTCTGTACATTTCACTATTGTTGATTTCAGCTGTTAGTGCTGCACAGATACACTGAAACATTTGGGGTACTTTTCATTTCTCCTCTCTCCCTATTTCTATCCCTTCATCCATGTATTAATTTGATTAAGATTCAGATAGTAAATTCTAAGGCTTAAATTTTAAACTTGAACATAGTTTCAATTTTCCCTAATGCTCCATTTATTCATCAAACACTTATTAAGTACAAAGCACACAGAATCAAAGATATTGTTTGGAGATAGACGTTCTATAGAAGAATGCAGAAATAATCCCAAAATGCTATGTTGCCCGATACTTACTAGAGAAACAGATTCAATGTAAGATATATAGACATATAAAGACTTATAAAGAAAGACTTATGGCAGAGTCAGGTATGGAAAGGTGCAAAGAGATTGCCCATGTGCTGAGATCCAAAGGATTAAATCAAAGGTTAAGCAAAGGCCTGGAGCTCAGTGTAGTGTCCCATGAAAATATGTATCAGTCGGTCAAGGATCCATGATAGAAGACTGAAGAGTCTGAGCTGGAAGCCAGGAGAAGACACCCAAGGAGAAGGCAAAGCCTGGAGCTCTCCAAAGAAACAGAAGTGAGACTTCCTTCTTCCTGATTCCATTCAGCCAGCAAGTGGATCGGTTGGTGCCACTCACACCTAAGGTGGATTTTGTGTTTTCAATTAAATCCCTTCAGCCATGCCCAAAACTATGCTAATCCAAGTAGATGGGTGTTTCTCACTCCAGTTGTCACAATTGACTATCTAATTGGGGTCAGTTTGGGGGAAATGTTTTCATTTGTTAATTTGCTCTAGCAGTCTCTTCTTTGTACTTTGTTTTCTCATTATGTTTCTATACAGTTACTTTTTTTTTTTTTTTTTTTTTTTTTTTTTGGCTAATTACTCATCAGGAAGAGCTGTGAGTTTCCTAAGGCTTTGGTCCTGTATTTAGTTGCTTGAGATTCAATGACATGTTCATCAATAATTCAAATTGCCTTTTCTGCCTGCTGTTCTTTCTTTAAATTTTCATTCCTTTTTCCTTTATCATCTCCTCCATTCACTGTTTCTTCCCTTGGTATCTGCCTCTTTCCAACTGTCTCTTTATTTCTTTCGTATCTTTGGTATCAGGAGGCAGTGTCAGCACAGTGGTAAACTAGTAAAGATTTTTAGAAAGAAAGAAGAAGGAGAAAAAGAGTAGGAGGGGGAAAATCAGCTCATACTGAGCCTGAGTTCCACAGGCCAAAGGCCTGAATCTCCACAGCTTCTGTTTCTTTTCCAGTTGCAAAATATTTACTTATGAAAATGGAAGCATTGAGTATGTAGTTTTTTAAATATTTTTTCTACTCTTTCTGATTCCAAGAAAATAGAAGACAGAAGTCATGGTTTTATGACTGTGTTTATTTTGTACATAGAAATTGAGAGTGGAAAGAGACCAATTCCCATTAACTAGGGGCTCATTTGCCTTCTTGGTTTCCATTTATGTGAGATCATCATATTCTTCAATTCTTTGAGTTCAGACTCCTCCACAGATGTATATGCCGTTTATCTGTCTTGCAAAAATCCACCTTGTACCCTAAGGGCCACACATGAGATTTTCTCAACTACAGTGTGCTCACTACAGTATCCTCCCCTGAAAGTTCCATCTGTGCTGAGCGGTCCCTTCAGCAGCCAGTTGCAATTTCTATTATCTTCCCCTCCTGATTCTTAAAACTTTCCATTGTTTTGAGTCTAAAAGAAGCTAACTGTCCTAATGTATCTCGCTGACTTGAAGAAACTACATAATGTGCATCTTAGAAATAAAAACGATCAAGTTTTGAGATAAATTAACATAGCTAATAATCACCATAGGTTCAATTATGGGCATCCATTAATACAGACATTTCCTTCTGCCTAATCACCTTCTATTTGCACTAATAAATTATTTTTGGCAGGAAACCCAAGGATCGTTAAGCTGCTGTGTTTTCCTACTTCATTTCTAAAGAATTGTATCTGGACCGTATCTGTGAAGATTCATGCAAAACAGCCAAAACTATCTCATTTCTCAACAAATTACTTGGGCTTTGGAAATAAACCAAGTCTCGAAACTCAGTATTACAGAAGCTGACTGAAAGTGTCAGCTCATTATCTTTAGGATCAAGTTTATCTTAATCTCTTAAATTTATTTAATAGAAACATTTTTGAAGCCAGCCCACTAGCCTTTCCTGCGACCAGCACAATTTAAAATAAGTCTACTAAGTTACTTTATCAAATATAACAAAAGGCAAAATAATCTTATTGCTCAACTCTAAAGATGAAAATCATTTATCAAAGAGATAGCATTAGGTTATTTAAGAAATTACTGTTGTCTATAATACTTCACTCCCTTATTGCTACTAATTCTAAGAATATATTGATTACAGTGTTTGTCAGTAAAGAAGAGATTTGGTTCTTTTCTTTGTGCTGCAGTATAAAATATTGCTTAAAGTTCACAGTGCTTCTTAAGTTGTAAAATTAGTGATCACTCATTTCAATGGAGAAAAGCTCTGTTTAGTTCAAGAGTAATTCCTTGTACCAAAATGTATTTCCATTAGTGTCATCATAAAAATTAACAGGAAGATTAGTCAGAATAGATCCTAATTTTTAAAATAGGAAGCATATACAGAGGAGAAAGCTCTTTACATCCACAGTCATCCATATCAGAATGCAACAGAAATATCACAAGGGAAGGAAACTGGACTAAATAGCTAAACCAACCCAGTCATTCTCTTCAGAAAATGTCCTTAGCTACATAACTAAATATGTCCATATTCAAAAAATCTACAAGAGGATAGCTAAACAGACATATTATCACTGCTGATTCATAATTTTTTATAAATCTGTGAAAAACTGAAAAGAAGATAAGGTGGAAATCTCAGCTCAAGTCACTTGTAAGTGAGAAATGCTACAGACTCAAAGGTGTCTCCAGGAAGGTCTAGATTTTGAGGATCTGTTTTAAGGGGTCCATGAAAGGATCTTAGGGTAATTATTGGAAAATGGAGGCTGTGTTAGAAGCAAATGTGTTACTTGGCATTCTTCATCCACATTTGTATTAAACAGCTGGCAGCAAAAGCATGCGTCCATTAAGGAAAGTAACTAGTCAGACTGGCTTAAAGTAGCAGAGGGCAAACTGGGTAAAACCCACACACTGCAGCTGTCATCCTCCCACACCACATTCCCCGAAGACAAACTCTGGGAACCAGAATGTCCTCCGGCAGTGGGGGCATAGAGGTTCTCAAATACAAAGAATGAATGGTAAATGATCACTACGTGGTTCAGCACAAATAATGCCATTAAACATAAGCACAAACACAACAGCAAACAAAAGAATCCCTCTCATAAAAAAAAAGAAACCCATAGTATCTGTATCCCAGAAAACTAAATGACAGTGATCTTATATTTTTTAAAAATATGATTGTCAAAGATGAAAATATCAAATGGGCTAAATATAATGGGAAAATTGTGAACTAGAAAATAAAAAAATAATATAAAAGAAAAGATAAATGTTAAGACACAGAAAGGCTAAAGGTAAAATTCTCAAGAAAGTTTTTAAATGTCTCAACGCTCTAGAGAAATAGAAATCTTCAGTTTTAAAAGGCCAAGTAAGGAGCAGCAATATGTTTCACACACCGCCTCACCTGCCCCCAAGTATCACCCTGTGGTTTTGAAGCACTAGGAGAAGCTGACAACACAAGTTTTATAAGAAAACACTTTAACTTACTACTCACAGAAATCAACAAATCATGTAGGTTTAAAAAAAATAGTAAGGTTTGGATATAAATTGATTTAGTACAGATAAAAAAAATCTCTTGAATCCAAAGGAAAATATATTTTAAAGGTACAAAGAAACTGACAAAATTTTATTTGTAACCTAAAGTTTCAGCAATTGCTAATATTCAAAGCTACACTCATGAAGACCAGAAACCTCAATTAAAATGTTCGAATAAAACGTTAGAAAAATTAAAATATACTTAGCATAATCGTAGAGTGTATATAAACAGTGAAATAATCTCACAATCCAAATTTCAAATGACTGCTAGGGAAGAAAATATGCACATGTGCACATGCACGCTAGGGTTTTCCTTTCCAAAACATCCCCATTATCAAATAGTTTTTTTTTTCTCATGTTTTTTGTTTCCTGTACAAAAGAAAATGTTGCCACAACACAAAAACAAAACGCTTATGGATAATATAAGTCACTGAAAAAGCAAGCAGGCTGTCTGACAAAGGAAGGACAGAAAAGGCGATGACATAACTGGAGAGACAGGTGCGATAGGCAACCACAAACCGCCCCAGCACAACTGCTCTGGACTCGTCCCTTCCAGCAGGATTAGGAATGGTTGGGTTCTGTCACAACTCCAATTGTGCAAGTTGGCTTTGAGGCCAGTGGATATTAAAGGTGAAATTCACAGAAGCTGCTGGAAATCCACATAACCCAAACTGCAGCTATGTCTGTTATGTCACCTTGACTGAACCTTTTTCTAGACTTCTCCAGAAAAAAACAGTGTGGAGAGCTCGCAGGAAAGCTCTTGCTGGTGGGTACGTCCTCTGACACAAACACATAGACTCATTTCAGATGCACAAGATTTTAAATTTTCAGTGAGTTAGAAATAAGCGAGTATGAAACCATTTCTAAAATTCTGAAGTGATTAATATAGGGCATGATGGCACATATGTGTAAGCCCAGCATTCTGGGAGGCTGAGACAAGAGGACTGAATTTCAAGCCCACTCTAAGTAACTTAAAGATTCTTCTCAAAAACATAAACAAGAGTATAGGGCTGGGAATGTAGCTCAGTGTGAGTGTCCTGGATTCAAACTCCAGCATCCCACAAAAAATCCGAATTCATTTTAATGTTGTGAATTGAAATATATGTGAGAGATATATAATACATAATGAAATAATATTTTATGTATGTGATTTGTTTTAATTGTTAATAGGAATAACAAATAAGGACAACATTGTTCACAAGCATGATTGATAATAAACAGTGCCAAAAGTCATAGCCACTCAATGGAGTTTCTTGAAGTGAATAGAAAAATTTGGGCATAATAGAAGAGATTCAGAAAAGCCATGATATATTTGCAGTTGTATCAGCAATTTTATTGGAAGCATCACTAATAAATATGTCTTACTTTCTCTGACCATAAATACAAAACTCTCAGGATCAATCTGAAAGGCACAATAAGAAAAATAGGAAATTTCAATACAAGCTAATAATGAAACATCATTAATAAATCCAAGACCCATAAGTAAAATCACCAAGAAATAGCAAAAGGATAGCTGAGAACTGTTTATCCAGTAAGAGTGAATTCTTCACACATGTTCGATATTTAATAATTTTATTAGATTAAATTATACCAGGAAATGTTATTAATTTATGTTAGGAAAAACATAAAAATATTAATAATTAAATTTAGGGGCTTACTAAAAAGGGAGATTGAATAAAATAAAGAAGTGTAAAAAAGTCTGTGGTATTGTCCTGGATTAATTTATGAAAGCTTCTGAAAATCCATATGTAATTGTTCTAACATAAATAAACCCCAAAAGAAAATAGAAAAAATAGTTCCTGAAACCAAAGAGGAAAATAACAACAAATGACAGAAATTACTGACAAAATAATCTAGTATAAAGCAGAAAAAAATACAAGCCTATAATTTGATGTATTAAAATTCAGCTATAAATGAATTTTAGAACATAGAACAAAAAGTATGATCTTGCAGTGAAGGGAAAACTTTGTGAGGAAATAATTTGCTGCTACAGTTTTCAAAAAGGATGCTTCCAGACCAGGAAAGTCTGAAAGCATGTTTCCATTACTTTCTTCCCATAGCTTTCTAAATTCTACTCTAAAAATTCAGTGATATATTATGACTGCCAGTGTGGGTCCCAGTTTGCAATTGGATTCATTAGTCTACCCTTCATTGGGAATGGAACAGACAAGCCTGGTGTGATCCGTGCAGCTGCATCATCTTATTTTATTATTATATTTTTGTTCTCTCCTTTCTTCAATAAAAAATAAACTTGGTATCCAAAATGTCACCTGTGACCTTATCATGTAGTTAGTTAGATGATTCCAGCTTTCCAACATTAACTTCCTCCCTCCCGGACCCATATGAGAGTACACCCAATGCCCTCCAGTGTATCTGACAAATGTCCTGCATTCTGCAAACTATGTTCAACCATGTTAGAAGTGTAACGCTCTTCCTGTCAGGCTTCCACTGCAGCTCCAAGGTGTGTGAGCACAATGCAATTTTCTTTCAAAAGATGTGAGACAGAAATCGAATGGAAGGCAATTTATGACAGAGTTGTCATCTCTTGTGCTCTGTGAGGATTCATTCACGTTCTTTTGCAGGAATGGCACATATTATTCCCACACATAAGAATTCAACATGTGGGAAGGGAAATAATCAGCCAGCTAAATGCTAAATGCTTTTGTTATTCTGCAAAATCGGACTATCTTACTACTTTTGTGAAAGAAAATATTATCTGCAATCACGGTTGCTGTCTTAATTTTACTAAGGAATAAGGAGTGAAAATTATGATGAGTAATGAGTAAATATTATGCCAATAGGTGGGGGATAAAGGCACAGTACAATCTCTTTGCCCATCTTACATGTTTCTGCCTGTTTTTGCTTAAACTCATAACTGACAGCAATGAGTAGGAGTAGCTTAAAGCAAAGAGGGATTATTAGTCAAGGGGACCTCACCTAAAGGTTCTCTGCTTTGTTCAGGGGAGTTTAGCTTTTAAGATGAACAATTGACTGTAATTATGAAGAGTATTCTCCTTGGTCTGCTAAATGTGTTGCTATAAACACTACACAGATCTACTTTCTTGTGTTTTCCTTTTATTTAGAAAAGAGAAATCATTTGGAACATCTTGTATGAAAACAAACTCATTTATTTTCAACAACTCTATGGGGCATTGCTATACATATGTAAAGTGCTCATTGTTTAACATGGAGCTCACATTTATAACCCACCTCTCTGAGTCCATATTTATAAACCCAAAGAAAATATTAAGAAAATTTGCCCTCAATTATTCCTTGCAATATTCAGAGTTCCACAGTCAGAAAAAAGGCAAAGATACCAGATTGAAACAGGGACAGTGGGTGACTGAGGAATACCCACTAGGATAACCCTCTTCTTCTGAGAACTACTTCTACCCACAAGCAAAGGACTTCAGCATTTGGCCACTGTTATGGATTAAGAACTGGTGGTCAATTTAACACCAGCTGGATTACATCAGCATGGCACTAGGTGAAGATGCTGCATTTGAGAAAAGTTGCCAGCATAAATAGGTGGAGAAGGAGGGTTTTGAGGCGTTAATGCCTTATTGCACTGAGGCATTGTTGGTTCTCCTACCAGTTGATGTTTGAGCTGATGGTTCTCTTGGAGAAGCTTTGGTCTTCACGTCGAGTATTGCTTCCTGACTCTGGAGCGGAAGAGGAGTACCACTTGGTCTCCAGGATGGGCTCGTCATGCTTGCTTTCTGCATGTACCCAACTGTGCTTATCAGAGGAGAAGCTCGGGGCCTCTGTGTCACTGAGGATAGCTGTGGTGCCTTTCAGGGCAGCCCTAGTCTATGTTGTGAGTATGACTCCTTGGCTCCAGCACAGAACCCTCAGACACCAGCACTGCTCTTCACCCCACTGGCATGGACTTTCTGGCTTCCACCAATGACCTTTGGGCCTTCCCGGCACAGATCTGTAAAATAGACTGGCGTGAGTCCTTCTTGTGGGTTCTGGACCTCCAGTTGGACTTGTGGGAGGCATTGTCATGAGCTCTGGGTTTTCATCTGGACTCATGTGAGACATTGCTGTGGGATTTAGGTCCTTGACTAAATATTCAATGTCTTTAGTGTTGCGGATAGATTTCCTATATTTTCTTGTGCTAACTCCCAGTCACCATTAAAAAAAGTAATATTATAAATTCCATGTCCTGATTCTAATTGTTCTCTGCGCAACCCCTGACTACAACAGCCACAGATAATCGAAAAATATGCACCTAACCCAAAATGAGCAAAATTCCCTCTTCCTTAATAATTTGCATACAAGTGATATAAATTGAGAAATGAGTCCGTTATACTCTTACAAGATGTATAGAAAAGGAACTAAAGCAAATTCTGAGAAGGAATAAAAAGGATTCAAAAACTAAAGCAAATAACTTGAAACAAATATGGAGTGAACACAGACTATCCTTGCTTCCTGAAACTTTCCACATGCTGGTTTCAGATACCTGAAACACCTGTCAATCCTTGACAGCATTACAGTCTATTAGTCAGAATGTTGTAAACAAAAAAAAATTGAGATGTAAATTAGATTAAGTAATAAAGAAAAGAAAGGGTGCCATTGGGAGTGGGACATTGGAGCTGGAATGTGGAGGAAGTCTCCAAGTCTTTGAGGTTTTGTCCACCAAGAAGACTGTGAGACTTAACTCTTCCTTTCTTTCACTTCCTGTTGTTGAGGTGAGCAAATTTGCTCTTTCACACACTTCTTTCATGTTATGCACCATAGTTTCTGTCTTGCTTACTTTTTTTGTTGCTGAGACAAAATACCTGAAGCCCAAAGTGAAGAAAAGTTTATTTCTTACTATTTAGTGGTTTCAGGATACACTCAGTTGGCTCCAAGGCAGGATGGTATGATGAGGCAGCCATTCATGGCCACTACAAATAGAAAGCTTGAACAGAACAAAAGATGAAAGACATACCTTCTTACCACCCTTACCAGGATTCTGGCTCCACCCTTGGGTGGATGTAGCACCAATCCAATGCTAGACAACAAACTAGTACGAGACAACAAACCAGTGCTAGACAATAAACCAATCATAAATACAAGATTCATTCATTGCATGAGGCTTCAGGGAGGGCATTTGATCACAGACAATAACATTCTACCCCTAGTCCCCCAAAGACTCAGGTATAACCTTTATACAAAAAACATTTAGTCCATCTCCCAAAGTCCTGTTTCAGCATTGCTCAAAAGTCCATGTCCCAAGCCTCCTCCAAGATCTAAGGCAAACTCTTAACTGCAACTCCTAGAACAAATGAAAACAAAGTTAAACACTTCCAATATACAATGGCACAAGATAAACATTTTTTATTCCAAAAGGTACAAACAGGAGAGTATAAAAGATTGGTATTAAAGCAAGTCCAAAATCCAGCAGAGTAAAAATTAAATCCTAGAGTTCCACACTCAGCATATCAAGTAATCTGGTTGCAAGCTCCAAAGGCTTGAGTGATTCCACCCCCACAGCACTTCCAGGCTTTCAGCTCCCACAGCTTCTCTCTTAAGCCCACTATGCTCAGCCTTTGTAGTATTCCTTGGATGATCCACGTTTCTGTTTTTTCCAAACTTCTGGATACTACACTGCACCTTTGGCTTCACACTCACAGCTTCACATACTGCCCTTTCAGGGGCACACTACTTGGCATCCAAGTCTTCTGAAATTGGGATGGAAGTTACCTTAACCTCAGAACTTGTGCATGTTCCATTCACCTAAAACCAGTGCCACATGGATGCTGCCAATGTCTGCTGCCAGCTGGAGGAGTAGCCAGGCTTTCCCCTCTCTTGGCTGTAAGTGTCCAGTGCCTGGATTGCAGAGCCTCTAAACTTGATTGTGAGGAACAGCTTCTCTATGCCACTGCCTTTTTGGAATCTTGTGTGGATGCTGCCATTTTGGAACATCCTGTGGGCTCCATCACCACTCTGAAGCATGGCACTCTGCAACTTTCTCCTCCCATCAAAATCTTTCACTTTGAAGCTACAAAGGGTGGAGACACACTTTCTGGGATGCTCCCAGGCCATCTTTTTATTTCTCTGTTCCCTCTCAGCAATCAAGGTCTCAGCTCCATCTGTATAGTCCACAGTTTTCTGGTCAAACTCACAACATTTTATATCACCCTGCTGGGCTCTTTTCTCTTAATTCACAGCATAAATCTGACTAAAAGCCCCCCAAAATAGTCATTCCACTGCCTCAACATTAAACTGCCTTAAAATTTCTTTTTCTAGATTGATCAGTCCATTGCCCTTAATCTTAGTCTCAAGCAAAGTCTCTGGACATGAGCAAAATGCAGACAAAGTTTCTGCCAAGCCACAACACACATCATGTAGAGTCCAACAACCAATGCAGTCCTTCTTTACAGCAGAAACTTTCCAAGCCTAATCATTACTTGCAGACTTTCTATCAGCCTTCTGGTCTCCTGAGCACTGACCAGAATCTCCCTTACACAACAGCCTGAGCTGTTTCAACCCCACTGTTTCAGGTGACATCTCCAAACCTTTCCAAACTCTTCCTGTAATCCATTTACAAAGGCTCTTGAACCACATGGTCAGGTACAGTCACAGCAATGACCCCACTCCTCTGCTACACATTCTGCTTTGGTTACTTTTCTCTTGTGGTTTAGACAAAATACCTGAAGCCCAAAATGAAGCAAGGAAAGGTCTATTTCTTACAGTTTGGAAGTTTCAGTATACACTCAGTTGGCCCCAAGGCAAAATGGCATGATGGGGCAGCCATTCATGGCCACCACGAATAGCAAGTATGAACAGAGCAAAAAGGAAGGACACATCTTTTTCCCACTCTTACACTGTGCTGGCTCCATCCCTGGGCAGATGTCACACTCACACCACCAATCCCTGTGCTAGACAACAAACCAATTACAAATTTAGATTCAACCCTATCCATGTTTGCATGAGGCTTTTGGGGGGAGGGGCATCCAAACACAAACTATAACGGGCCCAAAGCAACAGGGCCCATAGACTAGGGGCTCAAAGTTGTGAAAATGTGACACAAAACAAACTTATTTTATAAATTGATTATCTTAGGTATTGGTTACAGCAGTAGAAAAATTACTGACTCAAGGATTAAAGAAAGAACTATAGAAACCAGAGCCTCAGAAGATTGGAACTTAACAGTCAAATATGGTAAAGATACTCTGTGTTTCTACTTTTGCTCATGTTTGGCTTCATTTGACAGAATGGCTCTTTCTAAATGGCAGCTATCAACCGTTTCACATGCTTCTTGATGAGCAACCTTAGCAATAAAAAAGTCTTTTTCTAATATTTGGACAGTCAGTTTAAGGTGAGGATTTTCACTGACCTACCATGATCATATGATACACGTTAAACCAATCATTGCATGCAGATGAATAAGGCACTGATTGGTCTATACTAAATTCTGTACCCACCACTGTATTCTGAGTGAGACAAAGATCCTATAACTTAAGCAAAGTGAATGGACGGCATCTTGCTGAGAAATCCAAAACCAAAATCCCAACAAATCAACATTTGTGGCTTTGTAACATTTGTAAGCTTATTTTTTTTTTGCTTCTTTGTTTTTTTTTAAGTTAGCTGAAATTAGTTTGTATTGCTCACATCCAAAAAGATTTTAATTAGTGTAATATTTCTAAGAATTAAATGGTTTGAGTTTTATAGAAGGTAACATAAATTAATCACAATTTTTTCTATTCTTCATTTGAAAAACTTACAGCTGAATTGGAATCACATTATAGTGAACTTACAATATTTAGGAAACATGAATGTACATTATCAGGTTGTCATCAATTACTCTTTCTTGGAAAAGTCAAGTACGCTTACCATACTCAAATATAAAATGAGAAGAGGAGGGTACTAATTAACTATGCTTCTCTCCAGTTTTATCCTTTTCTGAGTCTCTAATTATAAATATATGGTTCACTAGTTCCAATAAAATGTGATTCTTTACTCTTTCTAGATACCTTTAATTCTTTTTGTGATTCTAAATTTTCAGTTAATGTCTCAAAACAATGGTTTCTCAAAAAAAAAAAAAAAAACAGTATTTTCTCTGTCAATAAAAGAGAACTCCAGAAATAAGGAAATAGTTACTTAACTATAGAACATATTTATAATATATTTTAAAGCTATTTCAAAAATTTAGGATGGCTTATACCAAAATATCAAAGTCAATTCCAAAAGCCATGCACAAAGTGCAGTTCCATGTATTCAACTCATTTTTTATTTATCAAATATTAAGTGCTCAACATGTGATTAGGAGTATTCTTAAAACTGTAATGCAATGATAACTACATAAACTTAATAACATTACAAAAATTATACTCACCCAAGGGAGAAAGATATGTAAAGACAAAATGATAAATATAAAAAGTAATTAACAAAATATGGAACAAAAAGGAAGCTATTTATTCAACAGATTATTTTAAACATTAGCTCTTAGCCACATACTATTTCAAATACCATTATAGTAGGTATATATATATATATATATATACATATATATATATATATATATATATACACACACATATTAGGAACTATGTTATGGTTTGGATTTAGAATTTCCCTCAAAGGCTCAGATGTTGAAAGTTTAATCTCCAGAGCAGAAATGTTTAGAGCCAGAAATTTTGGAAGGCAACTGGACAATGGAAACTCAAACTTCACCAGGGGTGAATCTATTGATGGATTTATAATTTTATGGTATTATTGTGAAGTGAGGGAAACTTAGGAGGGATGGCATAGTTGAAAGGAGTGAGTCACTGGGGGCTTGTCCTTGAGGACTGCGTCTTGTCCCTGGCCCTTTTCTCTCCCTTGTTCTCTATTCTTCCATCCAACATGCTGGGCACGGCTTTGCTCACTCATTTCCGGTCCACTGCAATATTCTGCCTCACCACAGGCCACAGAGAAATGGCTCTCTGTCATTCAGTCAGTCATGGGCTGCAACCTCTGAAACCATTACAAAATAAATATTTCCTTAAACTTTCTCTCCTTGCACATTTTTTTACAGTGATTGAAATCTGACTGTCATAGACCACTTTATACACGTATCACTAGCTAGGGATGAGATGGATTCTACATAACGCCACCCTGCCCCAAATTCAATCAAGTTGTAGTCCAATGGAAGTTGTTGTGACAGACATTTAGCCTTTTCTACGGTGAATCAAAGCACACTCAGGTATAAAGTACTAAGTAATTGATCTGGTGAATATGTTCCTTTCCATGACTATCAGAAAGGAAAAGTAGCAACATTTCTGTGAGATGGACAGCGGTACTTATGTTTGTGTTTATGTTTATATTTTATAGTCTTGCTTCAGGAATGTACTAATTTTTCTCTCACTTGTCATACTATAGTCCAAAAACACCTGGACTAACAGCATATTATAAAGAACATCATATTCTGTTGATGACGTCATGTTACTTGGACTGATGAGCAAGAAATAGCAGATATATGCCCCAGAACACTAAAGATAAACTATTGTCTCAGTCATTTTGTAAGTGGAACAAAATACCTGACATCCACAATTTAAGGACAAAAGATTTATTTTGGCTCACGGTGCTCAGTCTTAATGCAGAAACAGTATGATGGAAGGTCCTGGACAGAGGACAACTGCTCATATCATGGCAAGCCAGGAATCGGAGACAGGAAGGGGAGAGGGAAGATTCACCCTTCCAGTAAGTCTTCAATGAGCTGCCTCTTCTGATCAGACTCCACCTCCTAACAGCACACTCAGTAACCAAACTCACTAGTGAATGAATCCATCGGTGAGTATGCCAGCACCCAGCCACCCTCCAAAAGACTGGCTCTAGGCACCTGAGAATTTGGGGGAGAGTCAAGATCTGAACCCAACAACTGTACAAAGAGTCAGAGTCCTATCTCATCAATGATATTAAGGGATTTTTTTGGTCAGTGAAATTATGATTTTTCTCCAAACTATAAGACAAATTATATCATTTTTTATTTTTCACAAAGAAGAAAAAGATACACCATAAAAAAAACCTCTTTGAAATCTGGAGAAAACAGAGACCACACCTGCATATACTAATGTTACCCTCCAGCAGAAATGAAGGGCTTCCAGGTCTGACTGAGACAAAGAGCAGGAAAGGACCTGCAGGCTCTGCTGCAATTGAGTATGATATCAGAAAGTCTTTGGGGTGTTAAAGTAACTATAGCAAAAGCACTTTCAGTGCAGAGGTTGCTGCTGTCCCCAGTAGGTGAATTGCAGTGTTGACACCTGGTTTCTATCATAGACTCTACCTTAAGGCAGCCCCACCCAGGATATCCTTGAAAGATTGAAGTGATGTTAAATCTTCTTGCAGTACACTGAGGTCAGTAAACTGGTCATTACTTTGTTTGAAGATAAAATGACCCAAAGTTAGAAAGTACACAAATTCATAGCAAGGAGGAATTAGCTCAGTTGATCTGTCAGAGACATGAGGAAAATGCATTGGAAAAAACAAGGAAAAGGATTTTTGAGACATATAAAGGAGTATGAATAGACCCATGTGAAAATCCTTATACTTTACATTACATGCTCATTCCCACCAAAAATTAACTCCCTCAGAAAAGGCAATAAACAACCATGTAGACAGAATAACTTGACCATTTGTCAAATGCCAACCTCTGAGAAAAAGGGTGCATAGATAGAGCTCAAATCTTATGCAAAATAAGTGTACAGACATACTTGATAAAGTGGCAAAAAGAGAATTAAGAATCAACTCATTCACATAGGATCGGTACTCTAAGACTTGTCTATTTTCACTGGTCAATGAAAACAGAGGCCAAAATTGTCCCACAATGAGACATCATTTCCTGATCTAATCAGGCATTTTAGTAGCAAATTGACCTGAATTCAAAGTGCAAAATGGCAATGATTCTTCCAGCAGTGTGTATTTTAGGTATGGATTTGCCTCTTTTGCCCTCAGGGCTTCCTTCAATACCATGATTTTGAATAAAGTTTGAAATACTTTTTCCATTCACATATAAATCACACACTGTATCCTGCAGACTGATGGGCCCATTCTACAATAAAGGAAACACAGTAATAGATGCAGCAGTATCACGTCCCAGGTACCAATCACGAGCCACCATTCTGACCTTGTGGCGGAATACTTTCCTGAAAGTAGAGAAGTACAATCATGGTCTGAAAAAAGTATGATAGTCATGGGCCCAAATCTTTCCAAGATGAGGACCTGGAGTAAAATACTCAGTCAGGCACCTAAAATAACTGATGTGCTGGCAATAATAGAAAAGGTGGCAGGCAGCCTGAAAATCAATTCCATTACCTTCTTCTTAAGGTTCTTCTGGGTAAAGAAAGTCTAACCCACAATTCTAAAATAGTGCTTTCCCAAAATATTTTTCAAGTGGTAGATACAAATCACCCAGAGAAAGCACTTGATTGGCGAGTGCAATGCTGACCAGAGCCCCCACTTCATTAATAGCTTCTGCAAAAACATGGTAAAAGACTGCTCACAACCTGGTCTCTGTTTTTGACATTACCCTCACCGCAGGTGATTTACAGTCACTTCATGAATCAGTCATACTGGTGTCTTACGCTGCACTGAATGCCTGGTTGATGTCATGTTAAAAGACTCAGTTTACCCCACTCTGATTAACTCTGAAGGCCCAAATGCAGTATTAGAAACTTCAGATTTTGTTTTTGCCCATTGTTTACTATAAAACCCAGATAGAGCAATGTAAAGAAGCTCTTCAAATTTAATGCTAATACACAGTTTATATATTTCAAATTGAAAGAACATATTTCAAAGTACAGTAATCTTAATATATCAGAACATTGTGATTAATTTTGAGTTACTGAAAATTCCAAAGGAGTATACATTGCATTTAAATTTTAAAGATTAATGAAAAATATTACCGCATCTGAGCCTAACTCCTTTTATTCCCTTCACTACATGTTGAAACACATAAAGTACTATAAAACATGGCATTTGGTAAGGCTTTCCACAAAAGTAGTCATTTACCTGTGAAAACATTCCATCAGAGAATATGCAATCTTCTGGCTTTATCTGACTGTTGAAACTTGAATTAAACAGCTCCAGGTTTTAAGAATTTGAAAAAGTCTTTTGCTTTCTTTGTTCCTTTGGTAATCACAATCTTGCCTGAAATCTGAGAGCCTGGAAAATTAACATATTTTCAATTCAAACCTTGAAAACATCCATTTATGTCAGAGTGATAGAAAAATATTATAGTACAAAATTCTCCTCCACTATCAAACATCCTTTGTACAACAAAGGGAAAAGTTCTTAGAATGTATCAAAAATCCATGCAATTCACAAAAATTAATACTTCTACCTTTTACTATTAATAAAATATACTTTAATAAGACCTTAGATGGACTATGGTTATCGAAAGTACTCTTTTTGTACTCTTCTTTGTTATCAAAAGTACTCTCTTCTTCAGGGATTATAAAATTTTTAGCTAAATTAGAAGATCTACAAAGCTTTTAAAACAGGTTTTCTTTCCTGCAAGTACAAAATATAATTTTACTATGCAATTCTTTGGTATCACTGATGTATTTAATAAGTGACATCATGGCAGAAACCAAGAATGACATTCAAAATTTTTACTTTCCCTCCAGCATTTCATGGGACACAGGAGTCTAGTTAATATTTAATCACATTCAATGGAAACATAAGTTTGTAAGAACTAGAATATTGCTAACTTTGAATACATCTGTCCCTAATTAATGCACATCAGAGATCAACATGTGTGTTTCATTTAATGAGTGTGCAAAATAACAGAATTTCTTTAGTCAGGATAATATTAATGAGACTATAATGGGGTCCATTATTTCAATTCCTCATACCAAAGATTGTTTAAAAGTCAGGCATGGTTGCACACTGTCTGAAAAGCTGTGGTACTGCTTGTACTGCAATTGCAGTACTTGGGAGGCTGAGGCAGGTGGATATATAGTAAATTCAAGGTTTGCTTCAACTACAAAGCAAGATCCTGTCTAAAAATTTTTAAAACAAATTTGGATAAAGCTAGGTATTATAAGAAGAAAAGTTATAACTTCTTTTCACTTATTTAAAGACCATTTTGTTTGGAAAGGATATTAATAAATTTAGCCCAATAATTGAAATGTTGATGCACTCTGAGCAACTGTTGGTAGTGAAAGCTTTATCACAGCCTTGTTCTTTCCTGATCTTTATGCTCCAATCTCTGTAGGTTCCTGAATAAGGTATCATTTTGATACTTATAGACCCACTTAAATATCACTGGACCAGTTGTGATCACCGTCTGCAAAGCTCCCTACTGCCTTTCTCCTTCCTCACCTGTAGGAGTCTTTTGATTATTGATCAGATCTCTCCTTTGGTTGAAAAAAAAACCTTGCAAAATGTCTATTTCTCTACCACCATGACTGCTACTTGTAGACTGCCTTATTTGCCTTGCTTATCCTAGGGTTGAACTTATGTTTCAGCCTTTACTATGACACACCTCTAAACTATTCTTTGTGACAGAGCAGCAGTTAACTAACATGGTAAAAACAGACAGCACAGCGCCTACACTTTACACTGGCTCCCTATTGGTCCCTTAACCCAAGTGTGATGAGTCTTTTAACAAACAAGAAGCTTGTGTACTGCAGATAAAATTGCTGCATTTCAGCCACTATCCATGAGAATATAGCTTGAAGGATCTAAAGTCCGAAACCTTCTCACTGATACAGTCTTTCCTGTGGGCAAACTGCTCCAACCTCAATTTGTAGGTTGGAACTGTAAGGTTTATGACAACTCTAGAAGCATCAAAAGATGTTTTTGATGGAAACAACCTCAAGATTATTTTTGAATCAAGTGTTTTAATATTTGAAAAGCAATAGCCATCGAGAAAGATCTCAAATATGTTTTATGACAACCAAGTCCTCAATATAAAATGTCATTTTAGACACTCCACGGGATTATATAGAAGAGCAGATTGTCTATTTTGCTTTTATTCACAAAGCAAAATTCCCATATATGCACATGCATATATATTCGTGTAAAAGATAATAGAAAAGAATTCCATCTCTGCATGTAAATAGCTTTTCTTTTGGTTTGCTTTGTGTTTTGAGGTACTAGAGAGAGAACCCAGGGCCCTACCCTTGCTAGGTGAGTACTCTGCAAGTGAACTGCATCTCTGGTTTGCTAGCTTTGATTTTTGAACTGGTATTTAGATTTTTTTTTAATTTTTACTGAAAATTCTAGTCTTCAATAATTGTTTGTTTAAAAGAAATTTTTGCAATACAGTCACCATTAATATTTTATTTCTTTCTTAGAAATTGCTTGTGAGAAGCGTTTTTTTTTTCCTTTTATCAAATTATTTTGTTTTGTTTTTTACTTTTATGGACATATTTTCAGTCCAAAATGATTACAATGATCACTGTAGGGAACTGGCACATGTACATAGTATATTTCAATTCCCTTCTTTGCCCTCCCTCCATCCTCTTTTATTTTCCCAGTGTTGGATTTATTTATTTGTACATAAAAATTGAATTTATTTATTTATGTATACAAATTGAAACCAGAATAATAGGCTAGTGAACATATAAATAAAACCTGTAAGACAAATCTGTAAGCTATAAGTCAAGGTACATTTTATAATGGAAATTTTATCCCTGACCTTCCACAATATGAAGTGTCAAATTAGCTAAATTTCAGATGTCTCACTGAACACACCTATACTTATTATTTGAATATTTGAAAACTTGTATGTTTGTGGTTTGGATGTCATTTGAGAAAGTTGTCCCTCATGAGAAAGTGAATCTTTCCCCAGTAAATCAAGAAGCAATGCGCACACTGAGCCTACTCTTGTTCTATTTCCTTTTAACTTTAAATCTCATTTTCTATGGCAGTATCTTTAAAGAAAAATAAAATGAATAGAGAGACCACTATGTCTCATCAATTTCTCCAGAAAAGTAGACATTAAAAATTGTTCCACTGACTTACATCACGCCTGTATCCCTTTAGTCAGATTTACTGCCTTATACAACTGTTTCCCAAGCCTATTTTAAAGACTTGGAGACATGCTCAGAATGAATGCCGCCCCTGTTGAAGGAATCTTGTATCCCCAACCCTTACACATTGCTCCTGGGCAGTGTCAGCCAGTGAGCCCTGCCTTCTGCATATTGAGGGGATTAAAATAACAGAGCATAACTCTGACAACATTAACTCATTCTAAAGTTTAGCCCAGCTTTTCAATCTCATAATCATCTTCTGTTAATTTCTTTCTTCTTTAAGAGAAAGAATGTTTATTATACAGGGCATGAGAAACACATGTTAATATACAATCAAAAGTCACTAATAAAACTCTAATCAAAAATAATTGTTGTAGTTTATAACGTTAGGTTTATTCTTCCAAAAGTTTATTTTCAAAGTTGCATTATAGTATCATGCCATCTTGAAATGAAAAAGCAGAAATATGCCTACTGTTAGTGTCAAACAGGTTTGGGAATGCCTCCTGAGGCTTGAGGAGTGCGCTTCCTGGATATTTTTACTAGGCTATCCTCAGGAAGATGAAATACTTTAAAAGAAGAGGAAAATTAAATATGACTCTAAGTCACATTTGACCAAACTAAGCATCAAGGTGAAGAAGTGGTTCTAATATAGAGTTCTTCAAAGGGATTTTCATCGACCTTCATGTAAGGCCTGAGAGATTGAAGGTACCAGGGATTGAACTCATGACCTAGCACTTGCCAGGCAGGTGCTTATGCCACTGAGTTAAATCCCCAACCCCTCCTTTCAATATTCTTAAATTCTGCATTTCCATGAAAAAGGGCATTTCCCAAGTAACCACGGTACTTCAAGAAGGAAGGCTCCAAATACAATCTGCTGGTTACAGACCCAGCCCTTAGTAGGGGACCCAACAGGCCATAGCTAACCCATGCACTTATGAATAAAAATTAAATGCTAAATGTTATAAAATACAAATATTTTGGTGTTTGTTAGGAAGCATTGTCACAGTAAAAACAAGAATTGATTAATATAAATGATTTCTATAAAAACAATGTCACACAATGAGACAGATGATATGCTAGAACTAGAAACTGATAATTTTTCCTTATTTTGTCACTAAACATGGAGACTTTTGCCACTATGAATGGCCAGGGCAAGAGTGGCAAGAGGGCTTGGGAAAGGCCAACGGGGCTGGAGAAATTAGGGGCTCAGCCGTAGCAATGTCCAGGGCCCAGTGCCTGGAAATACACAGCCATGGTCATGCAAGTCTCAGAGGTACTGAGGGACAGTAGCAATGTGGATTCATGTGTGGAGATGCTTATTAGAAGGAACGTGGTGGCTGGTCACATGCATGTTATTATTGTATGTAATTATATATCCAATAATCTCACCAAAGACATATAGTCCTACAATACCAGACAAAGCCAGAATCAAAGAAATATAATTATATCCATAACAGAAATGGAATTTTACTTAAAGAATCACAACTTTCTGCAAAGATGAAGGATAAATTTAACACACTTATAAATGACCCAAGCAGTTGCTACTATGGAGAGGACATTGAAAAGCCTGGAAGAGCTTAGAGAGGTTAAAACACGGGGAAAAATCAAGTTGAAATTTCTGAAGATAAATATGAAATTCTACGTTTAGATTCAAGTTGTCAGATGACCAAATACAGATAAAAAATGTGAGATTATGAGAAAAAGCTCAAGAGAAATTATGTTACAACCCATGCGATTTTAACAAAGCGTATGCTAATTTATACTGTGTTAATGAAGGAGCAATGTCCAGATGAAAGATGGAAATGTTTTCCCAGGATGGGGCTTGGGTTCTGTCAGCGTGTATCCATCTGCCTTGTGCAACTTCCTCTGCAAACAGGATCCAAGAAGGGGTGTAGTGAAAAAACAGAATGACTGCAAAGCACAGCCAGCATAAAGGTGAGGATTTGGGAGATGAAACATAAATGAAATTGTTAAAGGAATAAGAGGTATTTAAGTTAAGAAATGATGACATAATGAAGAAATTAATGAGAATAGTTTTCCAATGTTTGACATGTTATTCTTGGACATAATGGATAAGCTTAGTTCATGAGACTCCAGACAGTAAGCAAAGGCCTTTTGAACGTTCCACAGAAAAAAATAAAATTGGTCCTCTCACAAAGTAGTGAGGTCACATTCCTGGAGTTTATAACAAAGATAAGGGGGCTATGTGGTAAAGAAATACCAATGTTTGGCTCAGTGTCTTTCTTTCCCCTTCCTCTCTGTCTCTCTTCCTTCTCAGTCTCCCTCCCTCCTCTATCTGTTTGGGCTCTCTTTTTTCTATAAAGAAATCTGATAACTTACTATTGCCTCATAATACACTTCATACAATGAATCCATTTTATCATTCAGAAGAGCATGTATAGGAAGCAAACCACAGAGAATTGTTTCCCATTTCCAAGACAGCCTAACTTGCTCACGGGTTATTTGTGTGTGTACTCCTTAGAGAACTGGATTCAGGAAAACGTGAGGCAGCATTCAAGAGCATGCACAGTTTAGTTTACCCTTTCTTTCACATAGCTGTACTGTGTATGGGGATAAGTAGGCTGATAAAAAGAGAAAGAGAGTGACAAAAATAGAATGAGAAAACAAAGAAAAGAAAGAAAAAGGGAAAGATAAGAGTGAGCAAACACATGTATACAAGAAAGCAAGAGCTTCCATTTAAATTCTTGCACCTAACTGTTGTTCTCTCCAGGGAGAACAGGACGCAGTTCTTTGCTCTAAGATATTGCAGGTGCACATAAGCACCTTCCTAAATATTAAGAAGAAGCGAAGTCCATCAACCAAGTAAATTAAACATGGCTGAATTATTCAGCAGATGAGGTGGGAAATTTAAGCACCAAGGGCAGGAGCACACTGAATTAAATGATAATATAACAGAGATTTCCTTTAAGGTACTCTAATACTTTGAGGAAAAATGGGGTATCAGGTCCTGACCTAAATCTCCAATCTCCCAAACAAGTGTACAGCAGAAGTTAAATAAAAAGTGACAAACTGTATGATTTTTAGGGCTTCAGGAGGGTCAAATCCCTTTAATTAAGTTCATGACTCCAAGGGCTAAGACAAAAGCTTTTCTGGATCAGTCTACTTAGGATCAAGGACAAAAGGCGAAAAAGCTGAGGAAAGCACAGGTAATGAGTAAGACCTTGAGAGTTACTTCAAGGACGTCTCCAAGTCATGAATCAAGTCAATTGAGTAGCACTGTCTCATCATGAAGACATGGTAGAAGTGAGACTGCAAGAGTAATCTTTACAGCTTCAGTGTCTATCTTGTTAATTGGGGTTGGAGCCAAGTGTCCGCAGCTGTGGCCTTATCTTGCCCTTTGAGGTATCTCTGGCCTCACAGGCCATTACAGGCCTCAGCCAGGACCAGTGATTCATAGAGGTTCACTTACTGTGAATCCGCTCCTGTCACCAAGCAAGGGGCCTAGGCCTAGGACCGATTCACAGATAAACATACAAAGCCAATTAGTAGAATTTAAATTCTGCTCAGAGCCGCTTCGTGGTGGTCTCCAACAATAGGGAACAAATGGAAACTAATTATAGAATGGAATTTACTATAAAAAGGATGTATAAAAATAGAAAAATAATATCTATGTATTTGATGTAGACTTTTATTCTGTAGTTTATTGATAATTACAATGAATTAAAAGCACATTTTAGTAAATGTATAAAAATATCTCTGTTTGGCATTCAGTATTTTATACCACTCCTTATTATTTGTGAATCCTTGAGGAAAGAATATCTTATGGAAAATTCCTTTGTAGATTTAGTAATGGGTTATAGAGAAAAATTACTTAGACTCACAGAAGGAAATTTTCTTAGTATCTATCCAAGGCCATGGCAAAAACCTCCTATTATAATAGCCACTGGTTCCAGAAATCATAAACAAGGACAGTGCCTTATCTGGCTTATAGCACTAATAAAGTATGATTACTTTTATGATACTCACCAGACTATGAGAACAGATAACACTGGTGGCTCTCTCCTACTCAGAGAAGCGAGTCTGATCAACTTTCCCAGGCCAAAACCTCTTTTCTCATTGTAATGCTTGCTTGGCTTTCCTTGCTTATATCTTACCTCTGTCTTACTTATAAGCCTCTGTTTCCTGATGAGCTATAAATACATTATAGGACAAAGTTTATATGGTATTATAGACTTCACTAGGAGGTTGAAGACATTCATCTTAATGGTCCATTCATAGGCTTTTGTGGTAAATAACAAATTATCCTCAATCACCAGTTCTCAGGTAGATACACAGAATTATTTAGAAAATTTTCTTTAAAGTAGATTTCTTTACAGTGCCCTTTCAGAATTGCAATTTTTAGATATGAATCAGGGTCTAATACTATGATTTGGTCTTCTTTTGTTTAACTTTCTAGGACAGCTGACCTATGGGCAGCATGGTGATCATTCATTTAGAGCATCCTCCAAAACCACGAGAAGGCTTTCCAAATATCTTGGAGTCAAGAGTTTTTTTTTTTTTTTTTTAATTTCTCTCAAAATCTAAATAAGCATAAAGTCTAGAGGAAGGACACAAAAGGAAACAAATATATATGCTGACTTACCCCTCACTTTCTTCACATGGTAAAAAAAAAATGAGCTCCTTCTTTCTCTAATTCTCATAAAAGGACTAATCTCGCAATGGAGGCTCCACTCAGATGATCCCATCTAGTCCTAATTACCTCCTAAAGGTCCTATCTCCAGATACCACTAGATACACTGGGAGTTAGAGACTGCACACATGAACTGGGGAGATGCACCAGTATTTAGCCAATACACAACACATATATTCATTTGAATTTAAATATAAAATATATACAGGAATTTTTATTAAAAAATAAGAATATGTTATATGTAAAGTTCTAAAAATAAATTTTTAACATAAAATATAGACGATGGACAACTTTCATGTCAGTTATTATAGATTTACCTTACTTTTTAAAATAGTTATGTGGTTTTCCATGATATGGCATCTCCAAAATTGATTGATTGATTGATTGATTGATATTTAGGTTGCTTTCAATGCTTTACTTTTATAAATAATCTTGAAATTAACATATATAGCTTTGTGCATGCGGTAATATTTCTACAGTGTAGAATAGAGTCTTAGAGGAAGAATGAAGAGGCGAGCACTCTGGACACAAACATTTAACATGCTAAAGGACATTGCCAAATGATCCCTTTTAAAAGGATGGACCATTTTAAGGTCACTCTAAAACCCATCTATTCACATTCTTGGATTGAGCATCTTTTAGATTTAAAAGTTATTCCATTTTATTACATATTATAAATGCTTAATAAATAGTATTTTATGAACACTTGATTAAAAGTTAGTCTATAATGAATCATTGTAGTCAATAGTTTGACTAGAGACCCTGTGTTAATATCTATTGTAGGTTTTTACTGGGACATTATGTAACACCACATTAGCTGTTAAACATGTAAAAGAAACTCTTGAAAGTCCCAAAACATTAGGTAGAATTAGAAAGTCCAAAGAATCTAGAGATAATCATTTAAGTCATTCTACATTTCCCTGAATCAGGAGAGGAAAATTAACTCTCAAGGTGAATAATGACTCATTTCACTCTTCTGAGTAAAATGAAAAGGTACATACATACTAGCATGATATAACATCTGCTCCCATTACAATAAAATACTGGCACATAGACCATCTTGAAGCAGTTTAATTTTGAGAAGAATGAAACTAACATTTAGAAGGAAGCTTTGAGTAACTGCTTCCATGTACCTGTGCCCTCTTTAGCTGTTTGTTAAAAGTCCTTATCTCAGACCTCTGAATCACTGGAGTTGCTTGCAGAAATTGCCAAAATAACCTCTGAGAAACAGATGGTTATGAAGGCTTCTGTCCAGATGCCAGAACCCCATATGTTTGCCAATCTGTGTTTCCAGCATGCACCATTATTCTTAAAATTATATTTTCCCTTTTGTTGCCATGGTCACTCTACCATAATTAACAAGGTTCTAATACTTTTTCAGAAACCAGGAAACATCACAGTCTCTTTTTTTTTTTTTGTAGAAACAGAAGTAAAAATCAAATGTCAGATACCTTCAAATCTTTAACCTAAGCTAGACTTCAACAATTCTATGCCATTGTAAGCTGTCCTCGTGAAGTCTTTTGGTATTTCATCTGTATGATTTTCTCCTCTGGACTATCCAGGCACTTCAGCAGTGGGAGGGTTGCTCCTTGATTCATTTTCATTTTTGTCAACAAGCAAAACACAATTGCTTAGAGAAAGAATGAGTCGCAAAAATTTCATTTTCCAGAATCAAAGATAGAACAGTAAAAAAAAAAAAGCAGATCCTTCACTTGAGAAGAATAGTTAGATTTCTTGATCCAACAAAGCCAACTTATTCCACCTGCCCATCATGACAGCAAAACCCCTGGCACCGTCCCAGAGGTTGTGCATCCAGATATGAACAATATAAGTACTTTCAGTGTTCAACACCTAAGGTTATGTGTGCCTAGAAGGACAAAAGTATGTGCCGAGCCCAAATGACCCTTTTTGGGAGATCAAAGATTATGTTGTTCAAAGATCATCTTTTTAAAGGGCCACTCTTTCTATTGATTTGTTTTCTTGCTTTTGATCTACACTACCTACTTTCTCTGGGGCCTAAGAATGTTAGATGAGAAACATATCCAAATTTCCACAGCTCTTGAGTATTCATAAGTCAGCTTGGCTTATTTATTTACTTATTTATTTATTTATTTATTTATGGTATCAGAGATTGAACTGACAGCCTCTCACTTACCAGGCAGGTACTTGAACCACTAAGTGAACCCCTTGCCCAGTTTGGCATATTTAAATGTTGTTCCAGTGTAAGACTCTAAAGCTACCAATCATTGCTAAGAAAATGCTGTCATGTTCCTTATCTTATGTGATCAAGAATTTGAAAACCATATCCATGCACAATATCGGAAAGAATATACTTTTTACCATTCCACTATTCAACAAAGAATAAATTTAAGTTATTCCTAATAAATAATTTGAAATTGATGAATGGTTTATAAACCTAAAACGTGTTGCTGGGTTTCTTATTTGGTGTAGAGAAGCATAATATTTAGAAAAACTTAGACTACATTGAGGTGTGTGAATTTCATTCAGACTTTTAAGAGGAAGCATTCTGACACTTTAGTGACATTTTGATGCTTAAATTTTGGAAATGATAAATGTAAAGTGATATATTTACTTAACAGATAAGAGGGTTAAATAAAAAACACTCTCAAATGCTGTTGGTGAGACTACTTCAAAAATTTCGAGGTCAGTTATAACAATACGTCAGTACTCCCAATGTGCATACATAGACACCAAACCAGAAATTTTAGGTTTGAGCAATCCATCTTATAGAAATTCTCTTAAATTATTGAACAATATATGTATTTGTCAGCTTGGACAAATGTCCATGATATACTTTGAAGTCAAAAAACTGTTCCATATACAGTCACATGTATGTATTGTTTGAAAATTTTATATGTATAGCTATGATAATTGCATATGGTTCAACCTGCCTATGTTGCCAAGTCTTTCTTGAATGTATCTCATTTTTCCCATGAATTTAGCTTCTGCCTAAGTTACTTTCATACATTACATGTTCACTTACAGTTCTGTTGTGATCATATTATAGTTTCTAATCAAATAAAGATTTTTTTCAATGCATATAAATTGCAGAACACTAACCTTCCATACACCAGTTGTCAAATTTATGCTCAAAGACATCAGAGGTAATTAGTTGGAGCCTTCACTGTTTGCCTAGCCTGACTCCACACAGTCAGTGTGTGGTGATACAGCACCAAAATACTTTCCATCTCATGGAGAGTGACACACAAACTCTTAGAGGAGGCTGGGGAATCTCCCCTGCTAGGAAACCTTCCTCTGATGATGCCTCCTGACATTTAAATATCCAGTCAAGTGCAGGCAAGTGGGAAATACAGAGAAAGGGGGTGAACCCTGTGTGTGTGCTCCAGCAGATCTCAGCAAGTGCCCGCAGGCAGCTCTAACAGATGCTGGACAGCTATTTGGCAAGCATCTACTCCTGTCAACTCAGTTGCCAAGCAGTGCTTTACAGACGTTAGAACTGTGCTATTGACTATAAATGTGAAGTGTTGCTTGGATCAAGGAGGGCTGATTTGAAAGTGTGTATAATAGTTTAAAGAAGTGAACCCAAAGTAACTACTCACATTTGTCTGCAGCTGGATATCTTTAAATGCAATCAATCATCTCAGTGTTGGTATAGTTCCACAAACGGGAAAAAATTGTTCACAATACTTTGCATCTTTAATCCTTAAAAGATTTTCTTACAAATTTTCTCTATAAATTTGATAATGGTTTACTAATTTCAAAATGAGTAAACCATGGTAGTAAATCTTTAGAGATTTTTCCTCCAACTTCAAACTCTTTCTTCCACCATCTCCAAATTCAAATTTATAAATCAAGGAAGTATTTAGGAGTTTTATAGAAGTTTATCAAGCCTAGAATAATGTTGTATTTTCATAGATAATAAAGAAAGATAGATAGGTGATAGATATAAAGTACTATATATTTATGAAAATGTATGCTCTGGAAACACATGTTTGTTGTTATGTGTACATAACCTAAACTGGTGTAAATATAATTGCAGACAGCACAGTATAGTGATGTTGTAAAAGGTTATGGTCATTTTTTAACTGATGATTTCCACAAGGAAAAAGAAGATTCTTATCCCACGTAGAAATTAAAACAAGGCAAAGAAATCTTTCCTTCAAATCTCACAGGCATCTTTTAATGGAGTGGTTCTCAAAAGATGGTCCCCAGACAGCAACAGGAACATCACCAGGGAACTTGTTAGGGACTATGAGAATGCACTGTGACTACATGGATTTAATGAGCCCTCCAGGTGATCTTGACGGCTGCTCAAGTTCAAGAATAACTTCTAATGGGCTACAGTTGGGGGTATTGAAAAGCTCAAGTTGGAATAAATGTTAGCCCTGATCTTCTTCCACATAACCTTTGCATTTGATTACTAGAACAATTGCATCTATAAAAGTCCCTGGTCATTGTACATTCTCATATATATATATATTTTTAAATGGAGAAGTATTGACATATAAGCTATACTGACAATGATATCCCATTTTTCTGACTTATAAATGCTGGAAGGCTTATGAAAGTATGACAATTAGATGCATTGGTTTATAGTTAACAATCTCAATTTTAAAAATATAGTAATTTGACCTATCATAGTATGTTCTAATAACTATGCACGAATGAAAATCTGAGCAATACATGTTCTCATTATAAAGAGAAATTGTTCTTTATATGCAACTCTACTTTTCACAGTCTTTCCTCCATCATCAGAAGCAGATGACTACCTTAATGCCTTCCAGTTATTAACAGGTATTTGTGGAATTTATAATATGGATAAAACTCAGTACCTTCTTATTTCAAGTACATTAGGGGAAAATAGTCCACTTCCCATCACAGCACAGTGTAATTTTTATTCTCTAAACTTTCTAAATCTTAAAGCAATGTTATATAAAAACAGAATAAAGGGAATGCTCATATATTTTCTTCAATTATTTTAAGCACGATTTATTCAATAAGCTGAAAAGTATTAAATACATATGAATCATGAATACATGCCACTGAGCCTAACTGAATTTGAAATCACAACCCAAATAAACCTTTTCCATTGGCATCACAGTAATCCTGATTATGGAAAAAATTACTTTTATTTTGCTAGCTCCAAATCCTTTAGTAGAAACAATAATAATATTGGAATAACTGAAATGGTTCCAAGGTTCAGAGTATGGTGCAGAAAAGCAAATAAAAAGTTAACAAGTTGTCTGATTTGCCAGAAAATTTGGCACCAGAAATAATTCTTATGTCTAAGGTATAGTAATAAGATAGTCAAACATATCTTTATATTTTTTCAGTAGCACTTTCTTATGACTATGCCATTTAGTTTTATTAACACTACCTATATATAGATGCATAAATATATGCCATAAGTAGTACAAGCCATAAATTAAACCTTCCATTTAATTCCTATACATAGGCTTTTAAAGATTCACTTAGTCATAATTTTCATACTCAAAGTGAAATAAGTTAGCCTTTACAATAAAAATTTCCTTACTATCAAATAGCAGTAAATATTGCAATTTAAAACATCAAGTTAAAAGTGAGGAAAAGATAGTACAGAAAGAATGCTTTAGATGATTGGCAATTACATAGATCCTTGAAATCCTGAAAACCAAAGGGGGAAATCACACTGATCCACTATCACGTGACTCTATATATCTAAGCTTCCTTGTCTCTGAGTCTGACAAAAGTTACAGTTGTCAAAAGAAGCTCAGGTAGCAGACAGCAATCCCGCCTATTCTGAAATCTTGCCAAAAGCAGTAATTGTTGAGCACCAGGGGTACAGGAGGGCACTGGCATTCCTCTACTGAAGCATTCTGTGTTGAAAGGAAAAAACCTCTGTAATTGTGCATACTAATGATCTTTACATTTTAATTAGAAATGCTTGAGTTAAGATCACTAGCTGAAACCTTCTGAATAAGAGGTTTACCTCCTGTTCCTCTGCTTTTGGACTATATGAGAGAAGCAATAAACTGATCTCAATCAGATCAGAGAAAATATCAAGAAAACTCATTAGAAATTGGTGATTTCATCAAGGCTGGAAATATCAGATATTTCAACTCACAATCTCCCAAAATATAAGGTTAACAAAGAGAATAGACTGCAGAATTTAAAGATTTCTCTCTTCCACCTGGCTCTCTCTCAACTCACACACATGCACACATTTTTATTTGATTGGTCTATATCTTAGTACTTATACTTTCAAAGTATACAAAGCATTTATACACAGAAACCCAAAATCGCACGTCTGTACCAAAGTCTAATGTTTTCCTGAACCATTTGAATGTTTATGCTTGCTTGCTTTGTCTGGAAGCATCACATATCATATTAAATACACTCTGAAAGGTTTCTTTTTCATTACTGTAATAATCAGAAAAATTAGATGCAATCTTTTTGAAAAAGTTCCCTTAAAAAACTGAAGTTTACCATGTTCCTTTTGAGAACAGAGAAATGGAGACAACATTCAGGGAGTTTAAAAAGATGATTTAACCAAAGTAAAAGATTCACTGAGATTCTGCTCTGCTACTCTCAGTGTATCATCACCAGAGAAAGCTCTCACTTGACACCAAATAAAAAATCTGCAAATATGGTAACACGTTCAGGCTCAGTGCCAGGAAATGACTTGAAGTGTCCCCTCAGAAGGAAACACAGGTTGAGGACAGGATGGAGGTGAGCATCTTCTCTCAGCCTTTTCACATTGATGTCCTTTTAATCCATGCTGTTTAATTCCCCTTACCCAAATATATGGAATGAGGTCCCCTGAAGTGAAATTTCCAGATATTCAGTGATCAACTAACAATTCTATGGGTAACATGGAAGTTTCAGAAAAAATACAATGAAGTAGTTATGTTAACAAGCATTTCATGAACCAATGTGAAATGATTTGATTTAGTTACATGTATGATATTGCTACCTTCCAAAAAGTCATTGTAGGCTTTATAAGAGTAGGTTGATTCATTCTTCTTGCCTATTCTTCAGTTCACAGAATGTAATTTTGTCTCTGCTCATGATTTTCCCATGAATTGTGATGTATTGTAATTGTGAATTTAGTACTTTCTGTTATAAGTGTTGTGCTAAATGAATGCTCCTATTTGAAATTTTGGATCAATGGCTCAAAAGGTTTCAATGAAGCATGAAGGTAATGATGACAATAATAATAATTTTGAAGACTCAAAAGGTCATGCAAATAAAAAGAGACAAGAACTCCACTATAAATTCAGAATGTAAATTTGTATATAATTTCAATATGTGAATCTCCTGGCATGATGATTTCACATAAGCAGATGAAAAGGAAAGGATCTGAAAAAGGATGTTTAAAGTAACAGAAAATCTATTGGATCCTAGCCCAATTCTATTTTTGTTAAGAAACTGTTTCCAAATAATGACATAACCCCATAGAAGCTTCACTTTAAAGATAACAAAATAGACTCTAATGGAAAGAACTTGGGCCTACAAAGTAAAATATCTAAACATATTTTTAAATGGAATTAATTTTGTCACCTGGCCAAAAAGAAGCAATGACATATTTGCAGTGACCCTCCCCATGAGCCTAAGCCTTTTATTTCTAATAGTTTAAGTAGCCAAGTTTTAAAATCAATTTACTATTTAGGCTTAGGTTTCCAGCACACTGTTGGAAAAGCTGCAGTAATAATTAGCATCTCTTTATTCCTCATTGAAAATGCTTCAACACTGCACCATTCTCTGTTATTCTTGCTGCACAAACCTGATGGATAGCCACTAGCACATTAAAGATTTGCCATTCTACTCTAAGTGGAGAGTTCTTAACACTATTTTGTATTTGTATTTGTATTAGTTCATGTTGACATTCCTCGTGGGGAGTTGGCATATGTATAAAACACATCTTAATTATGTTTCCATCTCCTTCTCTTCTCCTTCTTCTCTCCTTGCTATTAGATTTTTTTAAATGTTTCAAATGGTATAATTGATATATAGTACCCCTATTTTCTATAGAGAATCTCATTAGAAGATTTCCTGATAATGAATAGTCTGGAATTTCTAAGAAAAACAATACTTTGAATCATACCTTCAATACTTCACTGAATTTTCCTTGCTGGTAATTTATTTAAAATCTTTCAACTGTGAAGTAATCCTCTCTTATTTGCAGCTTTATTTTCTGTGCTTTCAGTTACATACAATTAACAGTGGTCCAAAAATATCAAATGCAAAATTTTCAGAAATAAACAATTCATACATTTCAACTGCATGCCATTCCGAATGGGTACTGAAACCTCACGGTGTCCTTGTCCCTCCCACCTAGAGTGTAAAACATTTCTTTGTCCAATGTATCCATGCCATATACACTACCTGCCTGTCTTTTCTTTAGTAGTTGTCTCAATTATCAGATGGATTATTTAAATTTTGCTGCATCAAAGTGTTTGTGTTCAAATAACTATAATATTACTGAATAATGGCCACTTACCTCAAGAGTGATGGTGCTGGAAATTCAGAGGAGCCAAAAAGAAGCTATAAAGTTCCTTCTTATAGAGAAAATGTGAAAGTTACATTACGAAGGAACAAATAAACCATAAATTGTGGTTTCTAAGGTCTACGGTAAGAATTTTATATCTGTGAAATTGTGCAGAAGAAATTTGTGCTAGTTTTGCTCTGACCTCAAATGTCAAAAGTTACAGCATAGTGAGTGATAAGTGCTTAGTGAATGAAGCTGGAAAATGCATTGGATTATAGGGTTCAGTGCAATATATGATTTCAGGCCCCTACTCATATAAACATATACCTCAAATAAAGAGGGGACTCTGAAATCGAGATACTATTACAAGTATGCTTTTCTGTGTTAAATGATACTTTTCGGTTTTCCACTAAAGCTATCCTTAGAAAATTAATTAGACAGCTCTCCATCTTTTTTGATCATCTGGAAGAATTTCTAAGTGCAAGAATTAACTATTCTTTTAAATTTTGATGAAACTAACATTGGGTGTTAGTTCTCTTTTTGAGACAAATTTCTGACTATATTTTGTTTCTTCTATGATTGGTGATGGTTTTCTCAAGCTATTTCTTGAGTCATTGCTGTTCATTAATATTTTCTTAGAAAAACAGCTTTTATTCCCTGAAGATTTAATATTTGGGTCCAAATCTGTAAGTAGTATTTTATTCAGATATGCTTATCTCCAGAGTCCTGGTTAAAACTTTGTTTCTTCTTTTCTACTACTATCTGATTCATGTTTGATAAAATTTAGCAAATGTTAATCAATTTTATCATTATTTCTTTGGTTAATTACTGGTGAATTTCTTCTTCCCCCTCTATCAGCCATTCACTTATTCATCTAGTATGTTGCTCATCAGCTCTCAGCTCAAATTCTGTGTTCTGCATAGCCTCACTTCCCTTGCTTCTGTTTGGCTATCTGATAAAAATTCTCCAAGGATATCACTCTTTTTATGCTTGTATCATAGCCATGGCCACAATGTCACTATTTATTCTTCCCTTTGTCTTCCTAAGTAAGCTCTAAAATCTTTAATCATGTGCTACAGGCTAGAAGAATATGCTCCAGGAGAAGTTAAAGAAACAAAGAAGAAAAGAAGGGAAAGTTGGAGGGCAGAAAGGAAGGAAGGAGAGAGAATGGAAGAGCATGATAGAGAGGTAAAAGGAGAAAAAAAAAAAAAAAAACATAAGAATCTTAACACCACGGCTTAATAATGAAGAAAAAGTCTGGTATTCCCACATGTATCCTGAAGCGCTCCACTGCTATTTGAGCACAAAAAGTAATTGATGTTTAAAAGAAGTTTTAACTATTCAAATGTGGGAAGAATTGTGATAGAAAATGGAATAATGTAAGGATACTTATTCAAAATGGGGCCAATTAACATGGAATGTAAGCATAAAAAAATGTAATTCTAACAACTGTCAATAGCCATGATTGTCACTTGACAAAATATTTTTGCCAGTTACAATTACTTAAGAGACACACTTTTTGTTTGCTGTTTCTAGGTTTATAGAAGAGAAAATTTTTTTTTAAATTTATAAATATAACACTCAGAGATACATCAATAATTTCTTAATGCTAGAGGAATAACCTCTAAACTTTTCATTAAATAATTTGTTCACACTTTCTCACACTGGACTGAGATCTTTGTCTTTATTTTTGGGAGTAACAATAAACTTACAAAAAAACCTTGAAATTATTTCACAAAATCTTTCTTTCTGAGCTATTTGAGAATAAATTATGAATATTATGTCCTATCACTCCTTAATCTTAAATTGTGTATATCACAATTTAAAAATCCTAAATTGTGTAGATTTCAAATTGTTTTATATGACTGCGTATAACCATCAACATCAGGGAATTAATACTAACACATAAATAATGTATGACAACTACAACTAAGACATTATTAGAACTGCACATTTTTATATTGTATGTATAAGGTACAGCCATAATTCTGACTTTTCAGTTTTTCTAATAATATCCCTAGAAAAATATGATCTTTTGTAGCTAGAATTTGCAAGGGAAAAGATATAATGTAGGACACCAAATTTATAGGATTGTTTTTGTAACGTTTATATAAAGAGTGAAATGCAAAAGAGAGCAGGAGCTCTGTCCACACACCAGAGACCCCGAGAGTCCAACTGAGGGCCTGGGTCTCACAGCAATGTCCTGCATGAGCCCAGCTGAAGACCTAGAGTCCACGGTGATATCCTCTTTGAGTCTAACTTGAGGATTAGAGCCCAAACAATGTTTCATGCAAGTCTGTATCAAGGACCTGCACTGGGAAGACCCAAAGGTCAGTGGTAAAAGCCCGAAAGTCTGCACCAGCAGGCTGAGGGATCTGCTCTGGAGTCAGGAAATGACACTCAATGTAAAGGACCAGAGTTCCCTGAAAATACCACAGCCATCCTCAGCACCAGTGAAGTCCCAGGGTCCTCTGATAATGAGAACAGCGGAGTTCATATCAGGAAAACAAGCATGACAAATTTCTCAAAGGAATCAACAGCAACACATCTTCCTCTCCAGTCTCTTTTTTATGCTGTTGGCAACAATCACCAGGTGGGCAACACCCACCACCATGCTGATTCAATACAACGGGGTGTTACAAGTTGACTACCAGTTGTCAATCCACCAGATGATCTAATTCCAGAGTCAGAAGTTGTCATTTGTAGAGCACTTACCTACATTGTGCAAAAAACACTTGTCATTGTTTCTTGACTCCTTAAGTGTTCAACACTTTCTCTCCCCACTTCACTATAAGGGCCTTTATACTTCAACTATATGCTTACTATTTTGCAAAATATCCTTTAATTTGTGTTTACCCGATGTTATGCATTTCTGGTATGACAATTGACAAATAGCTAATTTTGTTTCATTGATGATGATATTCATTTTGATCACTTGATTATCATGGAATCTGTCATTTCTCTCCTGAAACATTACTTGGTAACTTTTTGTGTGATATACATTGAAACTATTTAAATAGCCTATTTTATCCATTTTTTAGTTTATTCATTTATTTAATTATATCATCATGAGCTGATTATTTCTGCTTTCATCAATGAGTTATTTAAATTACTATTAAAATTATCAGTTTAAAGGTCTATTAAAATTATTAATATATTGGTATGGAAATTTAGCTTGGTTTGACTTTTTTTTAAAAGTTTGGGTTCTTTTTCCACAGTAAGGTGATTTAGGCTTACCAAACTTTCCCTGCCTGAATCTTGACAACAGCATTTATAAAGAATCTCTTAGTCCAGTTTGAAGGGAAAATACAAGACTGCTCATATGTGTTCACATACACAGACACTTATCTATCAATGTTTAGTATGTTTACAAACACACAGCTATGTTTACTTCTAGAGCTATATATCTACATATGTGTATTTATCTATATATTTAAAAAGTACAATTCATACAAATGGTGTTTAGTCCAACCCAAAGGATTTATTCTACTTTTCCTCTTTGTGGTACTTATAACCCCTTTTGCAAAAGTAAAAAACTGACTCCCATCTCTTTAATATATTTATGTATTTATTTATTTATTTAATCAGTTATTTTGTATCTACCAATACCACATTTCTGTTGCCATCCATCTCCATCCAAATATTAAAAAGTCTGCTTGGGGGCTGGGGATTTAGCCCAGCGGCATAAGCACCTGTCTTGCAAGCAGGCGGTCGTAAGTTCAATCCCCGGTACTGATGAAAATGAAAAAGACAAAAATAATAATAATAATAATAATAAAGTCTGCTTGGATGTCTGCTTTGCTTTGCTCAGAATCGTACTTTCTATGCTAAACCCGCCCTTTCCCAAAACACCGCCTCCACTTATGCCAGTTCTCACACACTACAGAAGGCCACCTAAGTCCACTGATCTCTCTCTCTCCCGCTCCTTAGGCCCTGAGTCACTTTGCTGGACATCGTCACATGTAGACTTACTCCTCATCTGCCTGGCATTTGACTACCAACCACACTGGACACCCAGTGGCATGGACACCTACCCTTGTTCTAACCCTACCCAGATTACTTAGAAAGACAAGGGAAACAAAAGAAAAAAAAAAATCTTGTATTGGAAGGCATTCCAGATGACACTGAGCATTCATGAGCATTATTTTAAAAGCAAAAAACATTTTTACAAGTATCAGTAATTATTTGTCCATGTCAAACAAGGAGCATGTATTTGTTGAATACCTGCTATGTATTCAGCTGAGTTCAGCTGAGGTGATTTGAGAAAAGTTCCTGTCATCTAGCTACTTAAGAGTAGATTGGAACAATGAAAGTTCACTATATTTTCTGTAACACCAGAAACCAAAAGAGAAAATATGTAACTATTAGATTTTTCAAGTGGTCATAATACATAGTTTGCTTTGGACAACTTTAATGCTTGGATCTGTGCCTTTGCTTTCAACTCCCTTGGAGCTCACTCAGAACCAAGCCTTTATTAATGATTCACAGTGGATGGTGCTAGGTTTCACTCTATACAATTACTGTAGCATACACTATCATTACTCTAATATCACTGTCATCAGAACTGAACCATAACAAAGAAAGTCATAGCATAATGTAAAAACCACTTCAAAGAATAAAGAAATGCATTGCAGAATAAATATGAGAAAGGACTTGCTGTAGGTTGAGCCTGGCACAGGGATGTAATTTATGTTTTAAATGTAATTTTATTAATATCTATATTTTATTTTAAAACTGTAAAGCAACTAGGGATATAGTTCAATTGTAGAGCACTTACCTACATTGTGCAAGGGCCTGTGTTCAGTCACCAGCAAAATGGGAGGGAAGGAAGGAAGCAAGCAAAAGAAAGAAAAAGGAAAAAGAGTAAAGCGTAGAAAGTATGTCTGTGTTAGAGCTTGGAGTATGGAAGGTATGACTATGGAGTCACACCGTATGCTATAGAAATATTGAAAACAGAGTAAAGTCCCTAAGGAGACAAAAAAAAGCAATGAGAAAATGGTAGCATGGGAAGCATTTTAAGAATGGAGAGAAAAAGTATCTGTTGCCAATCACTGCTGTCACAACTGTCATCAATGTTGATGATTCAAAGGGAACTGATATCATCTGTGTCTTATTTTAGATAGATTAAAAAATGATCTGGATGAGTATAATGTCATCATTGAAGGGTAAATACTGACTAATGTCCACAACAAGAAAGGCCAGCTATTATTAAAATGATTAATTATTATCCTTAGATATAATTTCCATTATGATAAATGTGCAGCAATGATTATAAAAGCAATTACTCTTCCTTTGATTTCCACAAGGATATGTGAGCTTCACTCTCTTACCTTCTACAAGAAAGGCCGAGATTTGCTATTTTCGTGTATTATCGCTTACGATCAAAGTACAGCTTTCATCAAGGTGAGAAATATGTCCTTCCATAACAAAAGAGGAAATAGAAGCCAATCGCTTAATGCTCTGGTGGTCTTCTATAGTGGACAACAGCTCCCACATGGTTTTCTTCACTTACCACAGCATAGACCTATATTCACTAAATGAGACACATGAAGTCTGCTATCCAAGCATCCTCTTTCCTCTGAAGCCCTCTCCAACAGTCAACTTCTAGGACCCTTCACATTTTTCCTCTCTGAGTTCATTAGGTAGATATTGAACCAAGCTGGATTCATCGGACCCTCTCTATTGAGAAGTTTAGGTTAGGTGGCAGAGTTTCTAGTCACTTATCTAGTGACAATAGATATTCATGCTGTGATGACTGGTTGTCATGCCTCTTGTTGAAATACGTAGTCCTTGCATGAAGACGCAGAGAAAGTGGTCTGCAAAGACATTATATCACACACACACACACACACACACACACACACACACACACACATTTATATGAAACACACATTTATATGAAACACATTGAATAAAATTGGCTAGAGAGAAAAAGACTCAGTCACTTATCTAACAGGAAGTGGATTTTGGGTCCGCTATCTGTCTTCCAGTTGATATTCCAATCATTCCTAATAAACATCTCTCACTTTTGTCTTTTAAAAAAAATGGCATAGAGCTGAAGAAACCTTTGTTCTGTTAATAGTGTACCTGTCATTTGTTTGAAAGTTACACCTCTTACTCCATAACACTTTCTTCTTACTGGTGACAGTATTTACACAGAAATACCGCTGAAGCTTTTTATATGCCTGAAAGCAGCTAACAATAGATTAACAAACATCTCAGGAACACAGAATCATTACTTAAGCCCTCTTTTCCACTTAATTCAAAACTGTCAGGCCAGACAGAGATCACCAAGTAGTATGGGTCCTCAGCTGGGAAGCTCTCCCAGTGCCTCAAAATATCTGCTCTTGAAATCCTAAGGAGACATCGCGATTGTTTTCTGTACAGGTTGTAGAAATCAAAGTGATCCCGTTAGTGTTTATAGAGTATGTTAATGAATCCATTTGATTCCCCCAAATAATTGCCTCAATAACTTTTGGTTTAATTATATCAAAGACATTGTACATAGGGTTTTCAATGTTTCCTTACAATGAATATACAAGAAATTACTTTAAGTAAGCCACACATTGAAACTTATTTTATCCTACTCACTTTTTTTATTTGGCTTTCATTGTTTCATTCTAGTTTTCATATTTATTTTCATTCTTCATTTTAATGTAGTTTAAACTACCATATGTAGTTTTTATAGTGAACATTCTCAAATTTCACTTGAATAAAATAATAAAGACATAACACTAAAGTCAGTGATGAGAGTAGAAATTTATTTTCAGGGTCACCTACTTTTCCAATAAATCAACCAAAAATATTTAAGTACCATTAGATGAAACAACACCAAGACCGAAAGCTTTTAGGCTAACCACAGCATGTTCTCCTGCACTTGGATTGCTTCAAGGATCTTTTGTTTATGATTACAAAGCATTTACTGTAAAAACAGCAACAAAGAAGAAATGTTCCCTCTATTTGAGAAATTCAGAATCATTAGGAAAAAGAGACACAAAATCAATTAGCAAGAATATACGAAAGAACAAAGTAAGATCTAGGGACACAGGTATACTTACATGATGAAATGTAGGGACAAGAGTGAGGCTGTATTTGAACTTGACCATGAAGAATGCATAGGTTGAGGAAAAAAAAAAGAAATACCAGAACACCCCAGGTCAAAGGGACAATCTGAACACAGATACCTAAATGTTCATCTTTTGTTTAAGAAATAATAAAAGAACAATCAGAAAAATCTTGATTGTTACAATTTGTTGGAGGTTTGACCTATTTGAAAAGCCACGTTAGCGAGGCAGACTTAAGGCATAACATAATGCACACTTTTTGGGGGGCTAAGTTTTTTGTTGTTGCGGTTTTTTTTGTTTTGTTTTGTTTTTGTTTTTGTTTTTGTTTTTACATTTCAAATGCTGCTCAGATAAAAATGATCTAAAGCAAAGATATACAATGAGAGAATTCAAATAGGAATCTTTAGGAATAAAAAAGTAGGGAAATATACTACAGTCTTAAGAACTAACACCCATTGGTGTTACCATTATTTGAAATCTAACATAGATTCAGCCAAGAGGCAAATAGCTTCATGTTCCACCAATGAGCTGATCAGCTGAGACCTATTTCATAAAATAATCTTCTATACCCCAGTAAGTCTGTGCTTGACAGTACATGTGTCTAAGGTAACTTACCTTCCCTACATACCACAGGAGCAATGAATGTTTAGACTGGCATCATTTTCAGACATTCTAGAATTGTAGACCCTCTGAGAGCAAGCATAATCAGATTACTACTTTCATGTGACAGATCAAGAGCATGTACAAGTTCTTATAAGTAAGGCTGATGTTAATACATTCTTATCTTCACTAGTATCTGTACAAACGTAAAGTGTTGGCACTTGAAATTATAAAATCATCCATTCATTTTCCGTTTTAAATTCTTAGTTTCTTATAAACTAAATACTAAAACATTGTTGATCATGTATAACACCAAACTAACATGACCCAGCACGAAATAAATTAACCCAAAAATAGTTTATAACTTTTGTTTCAAGAACTGCTTTTTTCTTTTTCCAGGAGGATTTATATTTAGCAAACTACATTTCTTCTTGCCAGTATGTGTGTGACAATATGCTACAAGAAGAAACATAACTAAAACTGTCAAAACTAAGCTACCAACAGCACATTTGTATGACAGGGCAAATGTAGGCTGACACACTCCGGTAACAAAAGCAACCCACTCAAAGGGCCACAAGGCAGCCACTCTACTACGACAATGTAGTATCCTGCAGTAGCATATACAATTTTTGAATGTCAAAAGGAACCTATCATATTTAAGAGATGGCTGGCTGATGCACTTATATTAAAATTTCTCACATATATTCATGTAAAGTATAATTTATTTATAAATTAAGAAGCAGTGGGACAGGGGGAGGTAAAGAAAGTAAACTTCACATCAATCTACTAGAGAGACAGATGAGCTCAGTGAAAAGGATTTGTTTTCCAATCATTGACCAAAGTCATCTTTAGCTTTCTTGTTCCACTGCAGTCACAGAAAATAATCACATCTGCTAGGAAAACCAGTTCATGTGCAAACAAGGTCTTCATCCAAGAGTTCCATGCTTGGTTCTTGTCACCTATTTCATGTTGGGAACCATGGTGAAGCAACAAATATACTCTAATCAACTGAAATTCAGTGTTACTTTCCTCCTTTTTAGCACCTGCACTTGTATAACTGGCTTTGATCTTCTCCCTTCATCTCCTCATGGAAAAAAATTTCTTAAGCAGAAAACCTCGGGGAAATTGATTGGTAAAGTGTTTGAAGGTAGATATGAAGAATTGCAGGTTCTTACAGGGAATTGGTGTGGTAACCCTCTTATGATGTGCCCTCGCAAAAAAGAAGCTCTTCTCCAGCCAAGCACTGATTGGAACAAGATGAAAACGTACTCTCACAACAAAGTCCTCTGAGACCCACTGTTCTCCTGCCAGCTGGACTGCTCCCTACTCCCAGTGAGAGAACAACAACTGGAGATACTGACTTTATAGAATCTTGTCCAAGACTTGACTAAAGTGGATCAGGGAAGAAAGTGCTCTGGCCATTGTCAAATACATATATATAATTTACAGACCTGGAGCTTCTCTAAGTTTGTCACTGGGAGCACCAGATGCTCCCTAATCCTCTTATTTTTGAGTTCTTCCATAGACAGTGAAGGAGTTAACCAGCAAGTGGCATAAATCTGTAATCGCTCAGCAGTCACCTGGTAGACTTCCATTCATTCAGTTACTGAAAACAGCTTCATGCACATATCAAACAATGAAGTCTCTAAATGACAAGAAAAATCTTCTTCTGTAATAGAGGGCCATTGGAGCTATTGTAAATATGCCTCTTACCAGAAACTATTGATTTAATATTATACATAAAGTTAAGGTTACTGACTGAAGAAGTAAGATTATGTTTAAGGATCCTCATTCTACTCCAACAAAGGATTGCAGGTTAAAAATGGAAACATCTCAATGAAGCAGAATGAATAGAAGTAGAAAAAATGTTATCTGGAAACAAAAGCCAAAAAACAAACACCACAGCTTAGTAATTAAAATTGTAAGGTCCAGGAACAATTTCTGGGTTCAAATATGAGTTAGCTACTGATGCTTTAGGAATTGAGCAAGATAGTTATCTTCTCTGTTCTTGACTTTACTCAGCTATGAAGTAAGGATAATAATAGCTTATTGAAAACATGACTCACTGGGATGTGTTGAATGAGTTTTAATGTTAATATCTGTGAAGTATAAAGAAAACATTTGGCACAGAGTATGCCCAATGTAATCATTAGCTGTTAGTAAAGGTTAGGAAAGCACAATGGTTAGAAGTATTTGAGCTACAACAAAGATCTCAGATATCAAAACAGAGTCTTGATGGTAATCATTCATAGATTATGACAGATAATGGTTTGTATAATATTGTTCTTGTTTCTATAAAGGAATACAGAAAAGAAAAATGTGTCCAACTTACATACTATAGTATGTACTCTGGTAATTTACTTTTTTCACATAATGTTTAATGAACATTTTCCTGTATAAGTAAACTTATAATTCTACATGTAATAAAATATCTTATATTTACTAAATATTTTATTATCCTACATTTAAGGGTTGTTTTCTATTTTTCCCAATAAGGGATGTAGTATAGTAAGAAGAAAATGTATTTATATTTAAAACAAACAAAATTATCTGTAGTCATCTTTCCCTAGACTAGTGAAAATGGTTTTCTTGTTTAGGAAAATATCTGGAAAATCTGCTTTGGAGATATCATCTCCAATACATATTTTGAAAAAGAATCATCAATACATAGTTTGAAAAAGAAATTACAAAGAGAAAGCTTAGCTGCCTTGCACCCCGAATTCAAAGGAGTTTTGCTTTTCCCTGGGTTGCCCTGAGTGTAGTAGGTAGTAAGGTAATGAGAATGAAAGGAAGAGAGAAGAGACCTCCTGGTTACAATGGCAGGACACAGGGGTGCTGTGAAGGACACACCAGGAAGAAGTCCCTCAAGGTGAGAATGCTAAATAATCTTGTCGTCATGTCGAATTTTGACGTCGATTTTAAAGCCATTTCTAACAGCACGTTAAATTTTCATTGATGTTTCTTAAACTTAAGTTATCCTGATTAATCTAAGAATCAATGTAATTCTATGACAATTTAAGAGAATGGGGAATATACATGTCTATTGTAGAGAAAACCAGGTCCTCAAGAATGATCACCAGACTAGAAAGCCAAGGATAATCTTGGTAGAGAGATTATTCTAAGGCAGCAAGATATGATAATACTAGTGACGAGATGATATAGGTTTTCTAGCAACGAGTGTTACGAGACTGTCTTTGCTTTATTTTTCATCTCTAAAATGAAAGTAATGATGTAAGTGTTTCATATAGTCACGAGAGAGACTGAGTGAGTGAATCAGTGTGAAGTTTAACTGTTTAGAGGACAGTTAGCAATAGTCTAGGCTGAATAAATATTAACTTGTGCATGTCTGTGACTGCGCTTAGTCTTTTACAAAGGTATAAAAGAACTTCAAATAAAAATAAATCAGATTTGTAATGTTCTGTAAAACAAACCAAGATAATTGAAGAATTCAAGCTGATACATAAGAAGTAAGAAAATTAAATTAAATACAGTATGGAATCCTTTGAAATTCCTGTCACTGAAGAAATATAAATGTAAGATAAAAATTATGACAGTAGAGAAAAAACAAAATCATATCAAGGACATTACATTCTATATGTTTTATGTCTGTTTCCTGTGTCACAAAAATAATTTTGTAAACAAGAAAAAAAGTATCAAAAGGAGACTAACAACAATTACTAGATCAAGAGTTCATTTTAATTGTTTATTAAAGTACCATATTTAATGTTTCTTAAAAGGACAAAGTTAAATTACATACAATGTTCTCAATTCTATAAGTCACAGAAGTGATGCACAATTTAAATGACTGCTTATTTGAAAGAAAATATATGCTTTCAGTTAATCAGGAAATTTGATTATATAGATAAAGCATTGCCTAAAAATATCAACTAATTTAAGTTATGATTTACTTGTCTTCTGATATTTCTGTTTATCACTCTACTTAACATGAAAAATATTTCAGCCAGTTTGTATCAACTACAAATATTCATTTACCCATTTACAAACACTTACTTTGTACATTGTATGTAAGGGATTCGGTGCTCTATAGAAATATGTTATGGTATTAAAGTTTTATTTAACTGAATGTAAGATTATGTACAAGTGCTTCAGAAATTGAAAAAAAATGATGGGATAAGTGAGTCCAAAGTTAGGAGTATCTCGAGAGGATTAATGGCAATGTATCTCTTACTGTGATCATTTTTAAATTTAAACTTTCACTATGTAGTTTCCTTGTATGTATCCTGTCAGTCTGTAGTCATGTAAATGTATCCCTCATAAAAAAAATAAAATAAACCATGAAAACAACCATTGCCAATCAGTCTGTCTGTCTGTCTCTCTCTCTCTCTCTCCCACTCTCCCCCATGTGAGTGTGTTTCTGTGTGTGTGTGTGTGTGTGTGTGTGTGTGTGATGGAGAGTAGGGGAAGAAAGAAAGAGTTTGTTAAAAGTGAAGATTTTTGTGATTGAAGAATGCTGGGGAACAAAGCAGACAGGTTAATTTCCATAGTAACCTTAGGCAACTGTCCAACCCTTGGAACCCATGGGGAATTTATATCAAGCATAGTCCCCTCTGTCAGAGCAAAGATGTCTCAGTCTGTAGGATGCTGAGCTTAGATGCAGGTACCTCTATGGGAAGAGGGAATTATCTTCACACCCATCTGACTCCTTTTCCAATCCAAATAGTAACAATACCCCAACGTAATTTTCAGACAATTTGAGCCCTCACTCTGCTATGCCAGACTGTCCTAGGTATCAAGAATATCAGAATAAATAAATTAGAGGAAAGTCCCTGCTCAGTCTAGTGGGAGACGAAGACTAGAGCAGTGAAAGCTAATGTACTGCGTACTATCAAGTCTTATACCTCAACAGTATTGTTCACAATGTGGGAGGATAATTTTCCGTATATTTTAATATGTAATAAGATTATATAATCAGCATACCAAATATTTAAAATATTTTTTGATATAAGGCTAAAGGAGCATAATTTTTTAAAATAATGGAGAGGTTACTTGTTAAAACTGTTAAATAATCATACAGATAAAATACAGACATAACATGCAGTATGTGAATAACTATAGTTCAGAAAATACCATTTGTTGTTTCTAAAGCTTCACAAAACTCTGTGACATTGCCTTAAACGCACTGCGCTGTCAGGAATTGGACTCAAGCGTAGAACACAGCAGTCCCAGGACCTGAAGTATAGACTGCCTAGGTCTATAGCTCCTGTTCTGTCTAACTTTCTACAGTCCCACAATGCCATCATGAAAACCAATGACCACCAATGCTTCAAATTCACTTCAAGTTTTCCCAAATCCTAGCCTACCACAATCAACTCTATCCCACAGAGCAATTTGGAGCCATCATGCTGTAGATCGTGAAAAAAGATGAACATACAGACACAACTCTTTCTTTTCCCTCCAGGTATCAACAGCTCAATTTCAGGAGTGTTTACTCTGCCTATGCCTCTGCAACCCAGAAACCTTAAGGCAACTACCTTAAAATTCCGGAAAATATCTCTGATAATAGGTTGCCCTACAGAGAGATTTTTCACCAAAGGAAAAATCACAGAGACGTGGAACTAAACATGGAGTCAGAAAAAAAAAAAAAAATACTGCTGAGCTGGCTTTGACCATGGACACCGTTAACCAAGTTGGATTAGTAAGCCCTTCCAAAACCACATCTGTCCTGTTAAAGCCTAAAAGGCCATATGCCAAAGTGAAAATTAAATAAAGCAACAAAAAGACTGTGCCCAAATGAATTTGGTTTTATTTCTACTACAGAGTGGGGCTTTGCACTTTAAAGCAACCGCAGAAAGACTTTGCCAAGTTGTACTGGTTTCCCAGAATGCATTAAAAACTCAGGAAGTCTCTGCCATCTCTACTAATGATGCAAACTACTGCATCATAAAATGATTTCTACAGTTACTGTTGCAAGAAGATCCATTTAGTGAAATTTTCATCAAGCAATATAATATTTACACATCAATCTGAGTATAGTGAGTTAAGACTTAAAGGCTTAAAATTCTGCAACTTATTGTTAAGTCTCAGAATGCCTGTTGTAATCAAACAGCCTTACCCTGTCTTAATTACCTCTTTTCCTTCCAATATTACTAATATCTCCTGATATACAAAAAAAGACATTTTGGATCTGAATTGTTTAGGAAAGGACCAAGGATGCACACCCATGGAATTAGACATTGTATTAAAATACTTTTATGATTGCAAAAACTTTTATTATTCTGCTCATTGCAGTATCAAAAATCTTTATCCCTAAATTACTTTCTAGCGCCAAATTGCTTCATGTGTTAAAATTTAAAACATTTTAACAATCTCTTAAAAGACTTTTCTTGGTTTACATAAAACTTAGAATATTTTCACTGTTTTGGGAGAGCAGTAAATTTGAATTTGGAATTATTTGTTTTACTCGCCTTGTTTCTTGAATTACCAAGTCTGTTTTTCCTTTTTGTATACTTGATTAGGCAGTGATTAAATGCCTAGGTAGGTACCTGGTCACAACTCAGGATAAAGGGCACATTGCTAAAACTTAATTTATAATCTGTTAACAAAACACATAGGGAACAAATGTATGTAAGCAAAAGCCAGGAGATACGATAAAAAGAGGATTGCTTGTGCAGAATTTTCATAATAGGATAGTAGCACATTTCTAGGTATACTGATGGAGTTTGTGGCAGATTAATATTCCTTATGAGGACTACAGGAAAAGCTAAAGAAAAAACAAGAATTATACATTTGGCAGTATTATTGGAGGACCATGGAAGCAAAACAATGAAGTCTTCAAGGTATGAGTTTTGGGGAAAGTGGAGGCACAAACTGATTGCTTTTTCCATGTTACAATTGCTAATTTATGGAATGAGGCAAAAGGCCAAGAAATGATTGGTTAGTTTATTGGTTAGTTGGTTGGTTGGCTGGTTTTATTTTGCATTGAAAAGTTCAATTGGGTTTAAATTCTTTTTATTAGGGTACATACATGAGCCTTCATTTTTACTAAATGGACAAAAGTGATATTCTTGGAATCAAAGATGTATGTCTCTTCAGATCAATTCCCACTGATACCTTAAAGGCCTGAGGACCTGTTTTCCCACTATATACTCTGGTAAATGACACAGAAAGTATGTTGTACTTGCCTATTAGATATTCTTCAACAATAAAACTTTTCCTACTTTCAAAAGCTCTTGATCGGTAACAGGTTAATGTTTAATATTTGTACAAAAAAACTGGAACTCAAGACAGGCTTCTGCTCACTAGACATTTTTAAACAATAAAAATAAAATTATATCGTAACAAATTTCTCATCTTTTTTTTTTAGCCTAAGAATCAATAACCAATTACATCCCACCAAAAATACCCCAGATCAAACCATCAATTACTAAATCTACCCCTTTTCAGTTTCCATAACTGCATGCGTACCTCGGGCTTTTAATTCCTGTTCAAGTGAATCTACCACTCCGGGACTTGGTCTTCGCATTTGAGATGCAGCACTTCATTTCAATGGCAGTGTTTCCTGCCAGCATCCCAAATCTGCAGAGAACGGTTGCTAGGAACCTTTGCAGAGATGATGAGTCTGCTGTCAGGAAAGTATTTTTGAGGAGAATCTTTTTCAAGGCCCCTTGAGAATCATAGGGGGTAAATAAGTGTGCTGCACACGAGCAATCCATTTCAAATTTTTAACCCCCTAAATCTGGATTCTTACCTAATCAAAGCCCTGATTTTCATATAAGAGCCTTGACAAGGATATTAGTCTACCTGGAAAATAGTGGCAATTCAGGAGCAAAATTTGAATTGATTTTTAGGTATCTCACTCCTATATTACAATTGACAAAATATTGAGCACAACAAAAGTTTATGGTCTTTTCTGCTTGTCTTGAACCAAGACTTTTTGACGTGGAAGCCATAATTCTTTTTTATTAAAAAATTAAAAGAAAGGAGATTAAGATAAAAGAGGACATAACACAAGTCAGAACAGAACAATTTAAGCAACATAGTGTTTCACCACAAGATAACCCAACATAACAGTAGCTACTACAGTGTCTCTTTCCTTGAAATATTTGAGTATAACTTTGTATATTATAGCATCATACACAACATGACAGTGTAAAACCATTCAAGAGAATGAAAGTGTTACAGGGTATTTAGAACCAACTAACAGAAAATGAACAATGGCTTCTATATTATCTCCTTGTCTATAAAAAATTTTGTTTATACTATCACATATAATAAAATCCAATAAGACACAATATGACAAACTGATGGAGACAGAAGAACAAAAGCTTATTGTGGGACTTCACAATAAGATGATATTATATTAGCACTAGCCATTATATTGTCTTGTTTTCTTCAAAATAACTGTTCATACCATCAGAGATAATAAAATCAAACAACCCAGGATAGAACCATTCCAATTAATGAAAACATTATAGGGCTTCAAAGCAATATAATGGGGAATCATGTTTACTACATAATTTTATGTATTCTTACCATTTCTTACACTAGGGAAAATATTTGGTATTTATACATGCGTGTTTGATTTATTTCACTTATGGTCTCAAGCTGTGCCCAATTATATATAAATATCTCAATGTGATCATCCTTTATAGCTGAGTAGTACTCCACTGTATAAAAATACCACGACTTTTTTATCCATTCCTCAGTGGCTGGACACTTAGATTGTTTCCAAGATCTGGCTATTACAAATTGTGCTGCTATAAACATAGGTGCACATATATCACTGTGGTATGATGTTTTCAGTTTTTCTGGGAATATGCCTAGAAGTGGAATAGCTGGAACAAATGGGACTTCCAATCCCAGCTTTTTGAGAAATCTCCAGACTGACCTCCACAATGGTTGCACCAGTCTACACTCTCACCAACAGTGCAGGAGAGTTCCTTTTTCCCCCACAGCTTTTCCAGTATTTATTGATGGTAGTTTTCTTGATCCTGGCCATTCTTTCAGGAGTGAGATGGAATCTCAGTGTGGTTTAAATTTGCATTTCTCTAATGAGTAATGATGATGAATATTTTTTCATGTATTTATTTGCCATTTGTATTTCATCTGAGAAGTGTGTATTCATCTCAGATGCCCATTTTTGGATTGGATCTTTGAATTTTGGGGGTCTGATTATTTTTAATTCTTTATATGTTTTAGCAAAAGTCCTTTTTCTGAGGGACAGTTCACTAAGATTTTTTTCCCAATTTGTGGGTTTTCTTTTCACTATGCTGGAGATTTCTTTTGATGTGCAGAAACTTTTTAATAAGAGGTGGTCCCAGTTATTGATTCTGGGAAGTATTTCCAGTGCGGTTTGATTTCTGTTCATGAATCCTCTACCTACCCCTATGTCTTCAAGGTTCTTACCCAATTTGTCTTCCAATAGATTTAGTGTTTCTGTTTTAATATTCAGATCTTTGATCCATTTATATTTTAATTTAGTATATGGTGATAGGCATGGGTCTAGTTTTAGTTTTCAGCATGTGGAGAGCCAATTTTTCCAATTCGACCATTTATTAAAGATGCTGTTGTTCTTCCAGTGAACATGTTTGGCCCCTTTATCAAAAATGAGGTTGAGTATGTTTGTAGTTGTGGTTGTATCTTCTAATCTATTCCATTGATCTTCAGCTCTGTTTTTATTCCAGTACCATGTTGATTTTACTACAGTTGCTTTGTAGTATAACTTCAAGTCAGGTCCTGTGATGCCTCCTGCCTTGCCTTTGCTGCTTAGAACAGTCTTTGCTATTCTAGGTCTCTTCTAGTTCCCGATGAATTTGAGGAGTGATTTCTCTAGATCCATAAGTTATGTTGGTAGCATTTTTATTGGGATTATATAGCAGTTTTGGGAGAACAGCCATTTTCACAATATTTATTTTTTCTATCGATGAGCAGGGATGTCTTTCACCTTCTGAGATCCTCTTCAATTTCTTTTTTCAGTGTATTATAATTTTCCTTGTATAAGTCTTTCACTTTTTTCATAAGAGTAATTCTTAAATATTTCATTTTTTTGGTTGCTAGTGTAAAGGGTGTGGCTACTCTTATTTCTCTGTGATCTTGTTGTCGGTGTATACAAATGCTATTGACTTTTGAGTATTGATTTTGTATCCAGCTACATTGCTGAATTTATTTAGTAAATTGTTGAATTTATTTATTAGGAGTCTTTCAATGGAGATTTGGGGGTCTTCTACGTAATGTATCATGTTGTCCACAAATAATGATAATTTAACTTCTCTTCCTATCTTTACCCCTTTTATTTCTCTCTCTCTTGTCTAATTTCTCTGGCTAGTATTTCCAGTACTATATTAAATAGGAGTGATGATAAGTGACATCCTTGTCTTGTGCCTGATTTTAAGGTAAAGGCCTTCAATTTTTGGCCATTTAGTATGATACTGGCTGTTGGTTTGCTGTAGATGGCCTTTATTATATTGAGGTAAAGACCATCTGTTCCAATTTTCTGTAAGGCTCTTATCATAAATGAGTGTTGGACCTTATCAAAAGCTTTTTCTACATCTATAGAAATGATCATATGATTCTTACTTTTCATTTTATTGATATGGTGAATTATGTTTATTGATTTACATATCTTGAACCATCCCTGCATGCCTGGAATGAATCCCACTTGGTCATGATGTATAATCTTCTTGACGATTTGCTGCATCCTATTTGCCAATGTTTTATTGAGGATTTTTGCATCTGTGTTCATTAGGGAGATTAGACTGCAGTTCTCTTTTTTAGTTGGGTCTTTCTCAGGTTTTGGTTCTAGAGTAATATCTGCTTCTAGGAATGACTTAGGAAGGATTGCTTCCCTTTCAATTTCATTGAAGAGTTTGAGGAGTATTGGCATTAGGTCTTCTTAGTATTTCTTGTAGAATTCTGCAGTGAATCCGTCTGGGCCTGGGCTCTTCATTGTAGATAAGGACTTAATTACATTATCGACCTCATTAATAGATATTAGGTTATTCAGTAGTTTTACATCTTCTTGACCTAGCTTTGGTACTTCATATGTTTCTAGGAAATCTATCTATTTCTTCTGTGTTATCAAACCTACGAGAGTAGAGGTTTTCAAAACAGGTGCTGATGATCTTCTGTATTTCTACAGAGTCTGTAGGGATTTCACCTTTTTCATCCCTTATTGCATGAATTTGAGCTTTTTCTTCTCTTTTTAAAATAAGGTTGGCTAGGGGCTTATCAATTTTATTTATTCTTTCATAGAACCAAATCTTTGATTCATTGATTCTTTGGATTGTTTTCTTAGTCTCTATTGCATTAATTTCTAGTCTGATTTTTGTAATTTCTTCCCTTCTTTTGGTTTTGGGCTTGACTTGCTCTTCTTTTTCTAGCTGTTTGAGGTGTAACATCAGGTTATTTATTTGTATTCATTCTGTTTTCCTGATGTGGGAAGTCAGTGCAATAAATTTCCCTCTGAGGACAGCTTTCATTGCATCCTACAGATTCCAGTAAGTTGTATTTGTATTTTTGTTTGCTTGTAGGTATTGCTTAATTTCTTCTTTAATTTCCCCTTGACCCACTGATTACTCAAGAGTGTTTTATTCAGTTTCCACGTGTTTGTGGGATTTTTGGTGTATTTTTTATCATTAATTTCTAATTCCATGGCACTATGATTCAATAACATACAGGGGATAATTTCAACTATTTTGTATTTATTTAAATATGTTCTGTAGGCTAATATATGATCTATTTTAGAGAATGTCCCATGTACTGCTGAGAAGAATGTGTATTCTGATGTTGTTGGTTGGAACACTCTGTATTATCTATCAAGTCCATTTGTTCACATGAGTGATTCAGTTCTGTTATTTCTTTGCTGATTTTCTGTCAGGTTGATCTGTCCCTTGGTGTCAATGGTGTGTTAAGGTCTCCTGTTGTAATTGTGTTACTGCTAATTTGGTTTTTCATTTCTGTTAATACTTGCTTTATATAACTGGAATTTAGTGCATATATATTTAAGATAGTTATCTCTTCCTCTTGAAGTTTTCCTCTAACCAGTATGTAATGACCTTCTTTATCTCTTCTGATCATTATTGGCTTGAAGTTCACATTATCTGAAAACAGAATAGCTACCCCCGCTTTTTGGAGGGTTCCTGTTGCATGAAGTATTGACTTTCAATCTGTGAGTATCCTTTTGGGTTAGATGGGTTTCTTGTAGACAGCATATTGTTGGATGTTGTTTCTTCATTCATTCTGCCAGTCTTGTTTCTTTTAATTGGTGCTTTGGGACCATTTACATTAATGGTTATAACTATTATGTGTTGGTTTATCACTGACATATTATCTTTCTGCTGTTAAATCCTTATCTTTCCATTCCGTTTAATTGTCTGCTTTGCTTAGTGGTTTTTTTCCTAAGTGTATCTAAACTGTCTTTCAGTATTCTTCGCAGAGTTGCCTTGGTGATCATGAAGTTCTTCAGCTGTTCTTTGTCATGGAAGTATCTTATTTCTCCATCAATTTTGAACGACAGTTTTTCAGGGTACAGCAGTCTAGGTTGGAAATCATTTTCCTTTAGGATCTGAAATACTTCACTCCATGCTCTTCTTGACTTTATTGTTTGTGCTGAGAAGTCTGCTGTAATTCTGATAGGTTTTCCTTTATAGGTGATCTGTCTTTTCTCTCTTACAGCTTTTAATATTCTATTCTTATGTTGGACTTCTGGGATGGTGATTATTATATGTCTGGGTGTAGTTTTATTTTGGTTATGACTATCTGGAATTTTATATGCTTCACTGATCCTGATGTCAGTTTCCGTTCTCATGTTTGGGAAATTTTCAGCTATTACTTCTCTAAATATCCTTTTGACATATTTTATGTTGTCCCTTTCTTTTTCATTTATCCCTATCAATCATATTTTGTTTTTCTTTGTATCATCTTGTAGCTGTTAAATTATTTCCTGATTCCTTGTTATTTTTAAAAGATCTTGCCTTTCCTATTCATGAGGCCATAATTCTTTAAGTCCCCATATAGCAAAGAAGCAAACACTATGTAAAACTTGAGTTCCTTATGCCTCTGCATACAGTTCTTTAGCTATGGCCCCGGTTCCCTCAAAGACACATCTCCTATGAGTACTTCATTGTTGGGGACCACAGATGAAAATTACAGGATTGCTTTTACTTTACCTCCCAAGATCCAGCCAATCATATTGCCTGGATTTCAGAACTTGCATCTTGAATCAAAACAGGGAACCAATTCCAAATTTCCTGTTTTCCTTTGGTTCTAATTTGCATACTGACTTCTATAATCAGTGTCTGTATCTGTTTGGATTATGCACTATAAAACAAACAAGTAGTTTGATGGTCTAAACACAAAAAGATTTTACTATAAGTGTAGAGACAACATGAACATTTTTGAGAGTTATAGAATAGATTAAAGGTTAAGATTTCACAAGTAATGCCCACAACTGTATCACAGAACCAACTCAGTGAGTGAATAACCATTTGCGCCAGTACATTCAGTGCCAATGCATTACACCAAAGTTTACATGACTTCCAGTGGTAAGATGTTATTACATCCTGCAGTAAGGGTTCTTCTGTGCCAACAGTTTTGTCCTGGAAACAATTCACCCCTCAAAAGCAAGAGATCAAGTGGTGTTTTGGCTAGGATGGCTACTGAAATAGATTTGTCCCAGAGCCTCTCTTATGCTACTCCTGAGTCACAGTCACAATCACACTCCACAATCATGCCAATATGATTAATATCAACATTTCAATTATAATAACTCAAAAATTCATTTTAATTGCCTTTCCCTATTGGTTCTTTTAAGAAAGAATGGTGGATGAGATGATAAGATAGAAGTATCAGTGTGGATATCAAAATATATGGAATCAAAGCTCACTTTTATATTTTTAGAATCTTTGCAATCCAACATTCTCCATTTTTATAATGAGAGCAAGGCTTCCTACCCCTGTGTTGCTATGATATTATACAGTGACACCTCAGTTCATGAAAGCTTTTCTTTCTGAATAATTTGGTTCTGAAATAGAAGCATTTTGCAAAAGTTTGTTACTGTTTCTAGACTCTGTATCCGATCACAAACATAACCATGGACATCTTTCCCAGAGGAACACAAATACGACTATCTTTTCCAGATTATGGAATGAATCAAGATCGTGAATGGAGACTCCTCAGTGTCCAATACTTGGCTGCAATTCCAGCTCTCTGGGAAGCTGAGGTGGAATGATTCTATGTTCAAGGCCAGCCCAGGCAATGTAGTGAGCTAGCGAGATCTTCCCTCAAAATAGATATAAAAAGGTCGAGGGTATATTTTTTGGACAAAAATGTAGGTATGATGCCATATTATAATTCTGTAGTTCTATCATGTAAATGAGAATAAGGATCAAAACAAAAAGGACATGAAACTATAATACAGTAGGTCTTTGGCTTACGAAAGAGCTCTGTTCCCAAAGAACGTTCTGAAATCAGATTCACTTATAAGACCCACAAAGTGAGTCTCACATATCTTGGACACAAACATATAATATAAAGTATGAAACACACATACACACAAATAGAGTAAACCCCTGACTTTACTTCACTATCATGTACTATCACACTGTACAGGAAACACACAGCAGCACAGCTGTGACAATGTCCAGCAGACATATGAACTACTTCCCTGATCTGTTTCCATCTAGAATATTCACAATTCAAGGTCCATTTGTATCTGTGGAAGTTCAAAGCTTGAATGTTCATAAATCAAGGACTTTTACTGTGTTGAAATGGTTAATAAAACACTTGTAATCTTGAATGGAATTGAATGAACCAAGGCAAAATGATGACAAATTTTCTTTTAAAAATTATTCTCTGACTCCGAATGTTAAAAATGCCAAGAAAGAAGAACCATGTTATTCATATTGAACACTATCCAGATCCAGAATGTGGTCACCCCCACACAATTTGCCACTAATAAGAATCAGAGGTCTTTGGAGAAATGTTTGATTTCAGGTCTGGGAGGAAAATTTGCAAAACGATCTCCATGTCCTATATTATACAACACGGCAAGCAAATTCTCTAAGACTCTTAGGTTACTGTTAAAGGAACACAATAGTCAATTTGAAGAAGTCACCAGTGAAAGATGGAAATTCTAAACATTATAAATAGTAAGTGCAATAGTCTAAAATATCATAAATACTTAAATCTGTAAGTTTGTATTACATAAAAAATAAAGTATATAAGTTAAGATGAAACAACTCATAAGTTTGAAAGATAAGAAATGAACTATGGATCAGAACAGTACTATTTTTCAAGAACATAATGGATCTAAGCACCAGACTTCCAATTTCTTTTAATATTACAAAAGACAAGAATCCAGCTTTTGTATACTTCCTAAAAGCAACCTTTTTTCTTGTCAGTACTTTAAACACAAATATTTACTTTTGTCAAACACAAATTTTATATGCAACATACTACAGAGATATTTTGCAAAATTTGCAAGTAAATGTATTATTTGATGGTATTGAAGAACTGCTATCAATTAAATTTTTGACATTAAAAAAACTTTAGCAGTCATATTTTTAAAAGTTTTGTTTTTAAAAATAAAATGTTGATGGGGAAACAATATGGCACTGAGGATTCATTTTGTAGTAACTGATGAGAAGGAAGTTGGTTTAGGTAAAATAAAATTAGCCTAAGGTCAATAATTATAACAAAGGGGCAGGTACATGTAAGGGCATATTCTGTATAACTTTGTGTGATTTATACTTTTTCGTACTAAAAAATTGCAAAGAACGTCATAATCACTCATATGTGATTGTTTTTACATTCCGCCATCTTAATTCTTAGCTAGAATCCCTAACTTATACATATTGGATCCACTGGTTCTATGATTATAATTTTTTGTGACACCAGGAATCCAATTTTATCCAACTTCCATTCATTCCTGAAAAACAAATCTATCTTGTATCAGTAACACTCTGTATTATTGCTCTTCTTGAGAGCATTAGTATTCTCCATATTATCAAATCCAGTGGTCACATTTTTTTTTTGTAGAACACAAACTTTGTGGTATTTGATATAACTGTGCACATATGGCTTGTACAAACACTCTTTTCTTGCCTCATGAGTTCATGTTCTTTGAGGTTTCCCCCTTGCCTCTCTAATTTTCGGTCTTAGTTTCTTACTGATTCTTCTACTATACCTTATCTTTTCCATTCTCATAGTTGGGAGTATTTCTAACTTTTTAAAGTATTTTCTCAATTAGATTACGTCAACTTTTTAAATGCCTTTAAATAAGATCTAAATGCTTAAAATTTAAACATGATCCTAAATATCTCCTTTAAAAGCCACATTCTTACTTGATGTACAAATTGGATGTACTCATAAATGAATGCTTGCTTTTCATTGTTTGCTTCCTTGTTAATTCTGTTGCCATAGCTCAGCGTTATAACCTAAACTCTCTTTTTACTTTTATATCATTTTGTTTTACTATATGCTCAAAATGTGGAAAAACTAAAATTATTTTTATTTGTTTGAATTTTATTTATTTTCTATCTAGAATTAGCTTTATGAAAGCAGAAACTTTTCTGTTTTGTTTATGGTTTTATCCTTAGCTCCTCAAAGCTTCTAGACATATAACAGTAAGTTGACAAGTATTTTCAATCTAAAATTGTTCACATTTGTCTAGACACTCAAAAACTAATTCTTACTCATATAACTTCTTCTATCGTATGTAGTTAAAATTTTTTAATACTTATTACTGTTAATCTTCTGCTGTACCTAATTTTACAAGTTAGGATTTATCATACTAGTGTACATCTAGGACAAAGCAGTGTATGTAGTGTGCAGTACTATCCACAGTTTCATGTCTACTGGGGCTTTAAAATTTATCTCATACATTTAAACAAGTAGTAATGTATTCTGGCAAACTTACCCAAAAAGAGAAGTTTTTGAAAGTTTATTGGAGTCTCAGGAACACAGTTTGAAGGTGGGAAGTCTAGCGTAGCAATTGTGTAGGATTCACCGGAGTTGCAGAGTAGAAATTTAGTCGATGCAACACCAACAAGGTGAACTCTGTTTCTAAACTAGAAAAGTAGTTGCATCTTCTCATTGATCAACATTGAAATCAAATTCAGAATATTATAGTCCACTGTAGGAGGCAAAAGCAAAGGATTACAAGTTGGAGCCCAGTTAGAGCAATTTAGCAACTTTTATTAAAAAAAAAAAAAAAAACTTTTGAAAAGACCAGGGACCTAAACTTGTGAATGAAACCTGCCCACCAGGGCACTCATCCTTAATCAATTACACACCCATGGATTCTGCATCCTGTCAGTGCCCACATACCAACTCACACCCTGCTCTTTTTGTCTCCCATTGGCATGGGAAAGTAGAGTCACTGGCCTTCTGACTAACTTGATCATGAAGTAGGCTACTGCCCCAAGAAAAAGGGCAAGCACCAGAGAGTTGGCAGCTCTAGGAACAAATAACTAGGAAAAAGACTAAGGCAGAAGTGCTAGCCCTAACGATTGCCCACAACTATTGCAAATCACAAAAACAGCCTGGTTTTTCACCATGATAATGAAAGACTAAAGCTGAACTTAATACAGTGCCTTCCACACTGTCAGAGTGTTTACTCGGGCAGTACTTCGGGAAGAAGTTAATGTTTTGAAACTGAGCCACAGACCAATTCTACTTTAGGGTTTCTAGTGTTACCTTCCCATTGCTACTGGGTGAGAATAGTCATGAGGCAGCTGGGAGATTGGGAAGGCTACACACAAACCCTCTCAGAAGGTTAAGATCAGGCCAGGGAGGAAACCAACCTCATTCTCCATGGTGAGAAACAAAATCCAGCAAGTGTGGCTTTCAGAAGCAGCTGGATCTGAAAGTGCTGGCATTAAGTTCAGCAGACCACTTGAGTCCCTGGTGTGTTTCCTATTTCAAGTAGAAACCAGTGGTCAAATTGCTTTCTCCATCTACCGACATGAACAAGGACATGCCTCTGCGTGTTTCCAGAGTCTGGGGTGTATAGAGAGGGTCCTTTGGGAAGGTGGGGGCAATTTGCAAACCCACAGACCATAAAACTAGGCAGAAAAATCATGGCTTGTTGAAATGTAAGACTGGAGATCCTGGAAAGAAACCACATACTCAAAAAACAAGGCAGAAATAATATTTTTCTTTCTTTTTCCTTTATTGGTTTTTTGAGGGAGGTATTCCTTTTTTCATTTCTTTTTTCTTTTTCTTTTCTCCTTTTATTTTTCTTTCCTTCATTTTGCTGTCTGTTTTATTCTTCTCTTTTGTCTTTTTCTGATAGTTTTATATATTATTAATTTGCTTTTACTCCTCAGTAGGATTATTTATCTCATTTTTTCACTGTTCCCTTTAATCTTCCAATATTTAATTTTGAAAATTCTTCTGTATTTTCAGGTCTCTATTTCTTTTATCTTTATTAGTATAAGCTTTATAAGCTTTATGAACCTTTAGATAACTAATTCTATTGTTAGTGAAATATAGTTGTTCTATGCAGTGGGTATTTGATTTGTCATAGTATTTGTAAGTACGGACCTTTTGTGTGTAGCTAAGGGTACAGTATGGGTTCTTATGGCCTGTCCATGTCCAGTTTGACTTTGATACTGTTGCTGTTGTTGATTTTATCAGCATGCCAACATAGCAAAGTTGCTATCCTTTGGTTTTCTGATTGCCAATAGATAGGTTGCCTTTGTGCTGTTAATACTGCAGCCCTTTGCAAGAGAACCAGGTGCTGGACCAATATACAGCAGTTGCCCCTCTCAAATAAACAGAGATTTTTGGGTCTCGAGACAGAAGCAAAGGCCTACAGTAAGCCACTCCTAGAGTGTATCACCCAAAAGCAGACAGACATTCTTTAAAGAAGTCTCCATACCAGAACAAAATCATCTACTATAATCAACCTAAAAACATCGGCACACACAGGGAGAGAGAGAGAGAGAGAGAGAGAGAGAGAGAGAGAGAGAGAAACATGAGAAGACAAGGCAACAAAATCATTCCAAATACTCCCAACTCTACCAAAGTTGATATATACATGGAGTATCAAGGGGGAGGAAATTATGAACAACCAAATTATCTGAAAAATGTGATAATGTTAAAAATCAAAAATAGTACAAATGATATAACAATTCTGTTTATATGAAATAACAGCAGAAAACTTTCCAAATATGGGCAAAGCATTTAACATATAGATAAGGGAGGCCTATAAAACCCCAAACAGCAATGATGAGAAAAGAACCTCTCCCCGACACATCATTGTCAAAATTCCAGAAGTCCTACACAGGGGATGAATCTAAAAAGCTGTTAGAATAAGCACTGAATTGCCTACTAAGGTATACCCAATAGAATTACAACAGATTTCTAAACACAATCCTTAGAGTCCAGAAGAAATTGGAGTAAAATTATTCAAGCCACACAAGAAAACAACTTCCAACACAGACATATATCCCGCAAAACTATCTTTCAAAATGAAGAAATCAGACTTTTCAAAGATAAAGAAAGCTAGCCTTTTTATTTTGAACAGAGTCTTGCTAAACTGCTCATGTGGGACTCAAACTTAACGATCATCTTCCTGTCTTCCCAGAGTTCTGCTGTCACAGGGTTGTGCCACCACACCTGACTAAATTTATCATTTCAGTTCATCTCTACAAATTTTAATTGTGCTTTTTGGAAAATATGTTGTAATTTATCTTCCAACACTCCTATTTTAATTTGTTAGCCTTAGAATTTTTCATTTTTAAGAGCTTTTTGTTATTATCTGCTTCTTATTTTATGGTCTTTTGCTTTTCATATAATATATGAAATCTATGTGAAAGTTTAATTAGGGGGTACTCTAAGAAATAAATGTGAGTGTTTGCATCTATACATATGTTTTTGGCATACTACCCTAATTGCCTCTGTTCCGTATGATTTTACTGTCTCTCTATTCTAGCTTTTCTCTCTCCCTTTCTCCTTCCCTCCTTCCCTTTCTTAAAGATTTCTCCTTGAAAAGTAGGGATTTTTTAAACTATTCCTTAACATTTAAGAACAAAATATAAAAATGATAACTGGAAGCTCCTTACTCACCACTAATCTTGACAACTGATTAGCTTTATCCTAACATGGTCAAATTAAAACCTAAGAATTCCAAATTTGCTGTGTAGAACTTTCTCATAGGCTAGTCAATCTCCCAGAGAAAGCAATTTTCCAACCTTTCAGCTAAGGAAATCATCAAGATGAGAGCATTCTACAGTTAGTAGGGGAACAAATGGTGTAAGGGTTTTGTCAGTGCAGTGAGATTTCTATGGTTTAGAGCAGCTCAGGTATGTTCAGTAGCCCAACCAAATTTGAGCTACTCGATCAACTTCTATATAGAGAAAATTTTATCCCAGTCTTCATGATTGGAGAAGGATAACCGTGTGGGACTGAGAAGGGATCTGGTAGTCTGATACTTTCAAGATTTTCAATTATTTTTTCTGCTTTCAGTCTAGTACTATGTTTCAATGCTGAAATAATGAAACCACCTTCTTAGCATTTTCAAACCCACACAGGTCAAACTGACTTGGATGCAGGCTACCCCCACCAGCTGCCTTAGAGGGAAGTTTTCTATAGTTTACAAGTCATTTACCACTTGCCTATCAGCTTTCTAATATTTAAAATATTGGTTTCTATTTTTAGTCTGCTTCCGTCTTCTACTTTATTCTTTCCTTTTTTTTTTCTTGTAGGCTTAAATTGTTTTTTGTTAATTCTCCCACTATCATTTTACTACAATTTGAGGAGAAATCAGAAATAAGTGAACATACGTCATTTAATATGTTTCATCTACTTATCATCTCAATTTTAGGAAAGTTATTCTTACAACGGTTAGGCAAAGGCCAATGATGACAAGAGGGGATGAAAATGATTAATTTATGTTATGTTCGTGCATGAATATGCCAAAATTAAATCTATTCATTGCTGTAACAAAAAAAAAATATTGGAAATAACTGGGCTGGACAACATACACAGAACTGAGGGAAGAGATCATTTCTGACTTGTTTGAGAACAATATTGGCACCACGTGCAATAGAAATACTGGTTGTGCCACATAATGGTATTTTGGTCAACAACGGGCTGCATACACGACGACAGTCCCATAAGATTACAGTGAAGCTTGTTATGGTCCATATCCGGGTGCCTTCCAAGAGCCTCATATGCTCAGAATAGGGTTTTCATAGATAAATGAATTATGGCATTGCTTTAGCTGACTTGCTATTAGGAGGTGGGAGTGTGGTTGGAAGAGGCAAGTACTGTGGCAGGGGGCATGGCCTTGAAGGATCTATCTCATTTCCCAGTTTTTTCCTTTACTCTCTGTTTCTCAGCCACCATGATATGAGCAGCATTTCCTCTGGTATGACCCTCTGTGTGCTGTCCTGCCATGGAGCTAGTTATAAAAACGTGAGCCAAAATAAATTTCTCTGCTTTTAAACTGTGTGTGACAGGTTTTGGTTCCCAGCAAAGAGAAAGTGACTAAAACAGAGCTGAAAACTTTTATTGTCTAGTGCAGATGTAGCTCTAATGTCATAGCACAATGTCTTAGTCATGTGTTTGTGGTGTTAGAGTAAACAAATCTACTAATCTACTATTGTGAAGTATCTCACATACAGTTATGGACAGTACATAACAGTGTAATAATAAATGATTATGTTACTGAAAAAAAAATTTAAAAAGAAACCCTGCAATGAAAAATAATGCAAGAAATTTACTCAGCAAGTATAACTGACTTTTTATCTCATGGGCAGGCCTACAAACCCTTTAGTAGATATTATGTATAATGCATTTTCGTGTTTGCAGCATATAGCTTTCTACTTAATAGTTGATTCGCATTTATTATTTGTTCATTAAGTAAAATTAATGAACAGGTTTTACAAATTAGCTTCTATTTAAAACTTATTCCTAACAATGACATCTTGAAGAGGCAAAAATAAAACAATATTCTTGGAAAAAAATCAGCACATGGTAATTAAAAACAGACATAACAAAGTAGAACAGTTTGATCCATGTGATGAATATTGAAATGGAAAAGTCACAAAATTCATCATCATCCCAGGTAAAAATAGATGAGATAGATGAGGTGCAACCCTGTCTCCAACCCTCACAACCAAGTCAGTTTATTCTTTGACAAACTGTTAAATTGACATATTTGGGGAAGTAATGTATTGCCAAGAATGCAAGAAGGGTAAGTGCAAGACAATACGTGAATATCTTTCTAGATGGAATTAAAACTGCAAATGGAAACAAAAAGAATTCGGACTAATGACCTTAGAAAAAATGGTATTAAAATGTAAGAACAGGTTTTTGTGAGCCACAAATCCATAGGAAAATATGATGCAAAACCTTGTCTCTGCTTTCAACTCTGCCCAGGACGTTACCTGGTGATGGTGAAGGATCAAAGATCCCTCTGGGTTTATCCAGCTCATTTACATAGGCCAGTTGTACCAGGCACAGTGGTCTCTTGTTAACCTGACAAATAGCTAAAAAGAAAAAAATTCTTTCAACACCACAGTTGTGTTCAATAATTCAGAGCCATATCTTCGTCAAGTTGATGGCTTAGAGAGAATAATGCTTCCCAATTTTGCACTCGAAGCCTAATGTTATGCTGCATCAGATCACATTATATCGAGTTACAGACCAGGTCAGCACAAATGGTCATGTTCAAAGAAGTCTTTGACTTGCTGCCAAGCTGTTTGGCACCACTCAAGTTGTCATCAATTTCAATTACTTGTAGATCATTTCAGTAGATATTAAGATAATTATTGGCTGTTCTCATAAGATTAGGAGGCCAGAAAAGCACTCACTGAATGTCTGAATTCATCTATGAATTGAGAAACATACTTTGTCTCTTAATATAATTCATAGCATGTCAATGTAGTCACCATTTCAGTTTATGTTCTATTATCCTATCTTACATTATATATTTGGGTACTTTATTGAGTTGCTAGAATGCATGCAGCCTTGTTATATCATAGATAGTTTTTTTCTAAAATATTTGAATTTTTCTACTGAAGAATTCATTAGAAGGTATATTATGCCTAGTCATATTATACTCAAAAAATAAAAATTAGGCTTCAAATTTGCCTTATCAAAAAAATGTGCATGGACCAACAGTGTCACATAAATATTCTCCATTTATAATGAATTACACTCTAAAAAGTTCATCTAACGCTGGTTACCTCAAATAATATTTTATATAGAAACAACACAATTATGAACTCCTTAATCTATGGCCTCAGTATTGCATGAATAATATTGTTTTATTTTTAGTGTTAATTAGGTAAATAAAATCATCTAATCCTAGAAGAAGCCCTAAGACCCCACCTCTCAGCATGATGTTCTAATATCAAAATAATCAATCTCTACAAATGATAATGGTTTTGTGATGCTAAGTACTGAACTCAGTTCAGTTTGTATACACTACATAAGTGCTCTACTATTGAAGTATATCTCCAGCCCTGTATACTTTTTTGTATGTGCCACACATCAATCGAGGACCTCACACATACTAGGCAAAAATGCTGTACCACTGAGCTAAACCCTCTTACCATCTTCTGTAACTTCTTAATAATTTCTTAAAATTACAGTAACAGGCAAAAGAATCAAGAATCTTAGTTACATAAATCTAAGCTAACAGAATCAAGCTTCACTCTTGATAAGGTGACTCCTATCCTCAATCATTAAATATACATGGAAAACAGAAATAGTATACAACTACTTATTTTTTATCACAGCTTTAACACTTACTCCACAGCTTCCCACTCCACCCGTTTGAACTTTGTCTTGTGACCTCTTACTTCTGATTATTTACTCCAGCTTATCAAACAGAGGCTATATCATGGTTAAAAGCACAGACTGTAGTCAAATCATCTGGGATCAAAATATATCACTCCACAATGGAAAACAGTTCTCTATGGATTTCTTGCATTTCTGCTTCTCCAGCCAACAAAAGAATATACAGATGTTTTTCTGAAATATCTATTCAAAGATAGTCTAGTGAACAACTATGGACAGTGGAGGTAGCCCACACGTTTCTGGAGCAGACAGAATATTTATTTGCCAGCCAGTGTAAAAAAAGGTAACATCTACATCCAGAGAAATGCTGAACAAGCTTGCATATAACTCATTTAAAAACTGGAATTTTTTAAGCTTATAATTCCTCTTAGAGTACTTGTGTTGATATAGCAGAATACCATATACGGGAGAGTATACAGAAACAGATATTTGGGCTGGAGATTTAGCTCAGTGGCGTAAGTGCCTGCCTGCCATACTTGAGGTCATCAGTTAGATCCCTGGTACAAAAAAAGAAAAAAAAAATGAAAAGAAAAGAAAAAACAGGTATTTAATTCTCATAGTTCTGAGAAGCTCGAGGTTGAGATTCAAGTATGTAACACTTACTTGCTGAAAATCCTCACTTGGAAGATGGTAGAAAAACAAAAGGAGGTAAATTCCCTCCATAATGACCCTTTATAATATTCATAAGAGAGGTGTGATCACTTCTTAAGAGATTCAACCTCTTAACACTATCACACTGGCAATACCTGAATGTGGACAGAACACATGGAAATCATAGCTTAAGGATTTCCTAAGCTTCAGTTCTCTGGAGCTAAGGCAAAGCCACTGTATGCACAGCACCTATTTGTGCCTGTCTTCACAATATCCTGTGAGAACTGGGTGTTCTCACAGGTGAGAATCAGACTGCCTGCTGTGCCCCTTACTTCTGTGACCAGACTCAAGTCGTCTGCTCAACCTACAAAGCCAGTGCTTGAGAGACAAGCATTGCTGAGAAGAATAGTTTATTCAAGGCCTGGATACCTGAGACTCTGAGGGAGCTATTATTCTCCCCAAAAAGAACATCTTAGAGAACTCAAGTACACAAAAGGGCTTGCATAGGACGAGAGAAGAGTAGCAAAGGACAATGGGCAGGAAGACCATATAATGAGCAGGGTCTTTTCCTCCTTTTTCTGGTCAAAACATCCTAATTAATCTTAACTATCTGGAACTTGTTCCTATATTTACTTATGCAAATGAATTACTTTTCTGTAAGGTTAACTTTTCAGTTTCCTGCTTTATGTGATGCACAGTACTAAAGAAAGAGTGATGTTACATATTCTAATGTAATCTGAAGGTCACTAAATGTTCTGGGTTCTTTAAATCTAAAGGAAAATTATTTAGCAGTTAACATCTTTAATATTTACATATGATTTTTCTTCATAATTCAAAAAACAGGCAAAGGGAAAAGAGGCAGCTATACAAAAGACAAGTCCAGAGGATGCAGTTATTATTACAACTCCTTTGTGTCCAAGAGTCTTATGTCTTTTCCCAGCATCTATGAAATTGTGAGGGGTTAACATATTAGCTTACTAGAAAAGTAAATTCTCAGATGTAACAAAACCATCTGATAGCTACATGACTTGGAAATGTACAACTCTCAGTATAACCATATAACCTCAGTTTTAGTGTAAAAAAAAACTGAAAAAAATAATCAGATTTATCTCACAAGATTGTTATGAGATTTAAATAATATAATGCACAAAGAAACATTTAACATAGTTCCTGACACTGTGAATGCTCAACAATAAATTAACTCTTATACAGTTTTGCTGTTCTTAGTGTTAACAATTCTGTTTTTAAATAATTTTCATTGCTCTTGTATATGAAATTTATCACTTGTGAGTTATTTATCTTTTTTCTGTTGTTTTGTATCACTCATGTGGGTGTATATATGCACGTGGAAAGTACAGCATTTGATGATATAAATAGAACTTGGATATGCATTTCTAAGCACCATCCTAAAAATTGAAGAAACAAGAAAAGAAGTAAACTGTCTCTCCTCAAAGAATCAAGGCTATGGTTTTAGTTACAGATATGAATTACAGAGAAATTTCTATCCCATAAATAAAAACCCCATATCAATGAAACCAGAGCATCTTAACAAAGGGCTGTGGGCACAGATAGTGGATCCCAAGTCCACCAGGAGACATCAACTTGGTGCTTAAAAATCAAGTTAAAAAGATTTATCTTTTTTTCTAAGATGGATGATGAATCTTGACTGGAAGAATTTAGAGTTTTAAAATAACGTAAGGTATGATAAAAAATATGTGACAATTTAAATTCTTGAGAATTTATTAAATAACAAGCACGTTGTCGTTATTACCCTTCAAAGCACTCACCCTCACTTAAACACACATATCCCAGTGTTCTTACCATTTTTCCAAAACAGTTCTGCATGTTCTCTTTCTTGACTATCTTTAGTAGGGATTTCCTGGCTATCTTGATGTCCTGAATCAACTCAAAGTGTTTATCTTTCCTAGTCATTTTGACTTTGGGGAAAGGTCAGCAGTGGCATGGTGCCAAATCTGGTGAAAAAGGTGGATGAGGACATAGCACTATGTTTTTACAAGCTTGAGTTGCCTTTACATTGAATTACTCTAGGCAACAGCATGCATTAGGTGTTATGCCTTGTATCTAGATTTCTCTCCCTCCTCAAAAAAAGCCTTATGCAAACATAAATGGGACATTTTGAAGGTGTCTGGATCTAGGATGTGTGCTTCTGGGATTGAGGATGTGATGCTGGGTTTAAAGGTGGGTTTGAGTGCTACCTCCCTTCAGGGATGGTAGCCTGGCTGAAATACAAAATTGTCTTAATTACATTTCTCTCATTGCTGAGACAAAATAACTAACGTCCAAAATTAAGGAAGGAAAGTTTATTTAGCTCTTAGTTTGTGGAGGTTTTGGTCCATAATCAGTTGGTTTCAAGGCAGGGTAGCATGGCACAGAGGCAAAAACTTCAAGGTGGCAGAAGACAGCAGAAACAGGAAGAGCAAAAGAGAACAAGTCTGTGTTTCTCCCTTATATTGCAGGCACCCTACCCCACCCCCAGGGAGAGTGTAGCACTCACACCATCCAGGACCCCCCTCTTGCACAGGATAAAGATGTTTACAAAGTTAAGACTTTTGCCCTCTGCTGAGTTAAGCTTCTTTAGCTTCTCAAGAAGACACAATGTATCAACCATTACCAAGGTACAGAAAGAAGAGTTTCTACTGCTGCTGCTGTGGCTGCATGTCAGTGCTCCAGTGCCTTCTGCCGGTCTGCTTTGCCATGACTCTCTCCTCTGTGATGATCCTCTTCCATACCACTCTGCCTTGAAGCCAGATGACTGATTCAGAAATTGTCAAGAAAGATAAGAGTGTTTAAACAAAGGAGGAGTATTTTGAGGGGGACTAGTGGCAGTGTGTCTTCTACTGTACTAATTTTTTTCAAATTTAAACATTTACACATTCACCATGTAGTTTGATTACACTGCATGTCTAGGTTTATACCCCACTCCCAGAAGCTTTGATTTAATTATTCTAAGTGCAACACCAGCATCAGGATAGCAATAATGTCTCAGGAGATTGCTACTTGAAGCCAAGTTCTAAGAAGAAGAGCAAAAAGAAGCTAAAGATTTCTCCATTAAAATATTCCAAGGACAAAAAGCAAGGGATTTAATCTTTTAAAAATCACAAAAAAGGAGAGATTGAATTCACACTTTTTCATATTTCAGTGTTTTTAATGTCTAAAATCAAGCTTAAAATTTCAAAATCATGAGTGCAAATCAACCCTCTTTCCTTTCAATGAGGTCACAGTGGCTCTGTAGCTCTTTCCCAAACACGAAAACTAAATTGTATCCCATTATGAAGTTAGCTTTGTATGCTTCTATGGTGTCGATTCAAACAACTTCTGTAGCCAAATATGATACAGACATTAGTCAGAAAAGTTGTATAAACAAGTCTCAGTTGATTCTCATGACTTGGGATGGCTACGTTTGTTGAATAAAAGCTCCTTTGTTTTTTATATCAGCAAGTTTCACATATGTGTTTGTAAAATATGATACTTCCCAGGCCAGGAAAGTCAAAACAAGTTTGTTACTGAATTATATGCAAAATAAACAGTTTAATCCAAACCAGTAAGGCTTAGACCACCCATGTACAAAGATTTTCCAAGGATCCTACAAGCTAAACATGAATATTTAAACTATAAAAATATATAAAATGTTATTCAAAAACCAGAACTCTTTGGAAACAATTTAGAAAAAAATCTAAAAATGTGCTTGATGAACAATATTTCAATTCTGTCCTTTAAAACCAAACTGTAACAGTAAAGATAAGTTAATCAATACTTCCTTTTATTCCTCGTTTGTGACAGTATAAGAGTACTAACATTTGAAAGATATTTTCTGATTATACTGCATACTTTACCAATATCATTATATTTTCATGCAAACAATAATCTTATCAAATAGATCCTGAACTAATTGAAATTCACAGAAGTTTAACTTTCCTAGTACCTCAATCACTACACAATGAAGATAAGGATATATTTTATCAGTTTGGGGGCAAGAAATCTAATTTTTCCTCATTGCATTACACAGCATTAATAATCAAATTACCATTCAAAGATACTCTAATAGAAAAAGTTCTCTGTCTTATTTCTATTTCATGTAACTTAAGTCCATAATCATGAACTGCCAAGTAATGAAGACATTCCATGACCAGGAGATGGAAGACAAATTTGTTCTTTTGACATAACAGACGGTGACCTTGGACATGCCCATCATTCTTTTAGGTCATCTCCCCCCTTGTAAAATGGAGATTCAACTACCTGTTAAGTTTAATTTTCTAGTTTATTAGGGAGATGGAAATACTAATGGTTTGGTAACTCTAAAGAACTAATGTGTGGAACAGCAATAATCTTCTCAAATACATATGATAGACACTCAGAAAATACCAATTTCTTTTCAATAGGCAAAAACATTTACAGTTTTAAGGCATTCAGAAAAGTTACTATACTCAGATTTGATTTTAAATTGCCTATCTCACTATATAAAACTTAAATTTTACCAAGCATGGTGATGCACACCTATGATCCCAACACTCTGGGAGGCTGAAGTAGGAGGATTCTGTTTGAGCCCAGCCTGGTCAACTTAGCAATTTAGTGAGTCTCTATCTCAAAATAAAAAAGAGCTGGGGATATAGTTGAATATGAAGGCTCTGAATCAATTCCTAGTACCACCCACCAAAAAATCTATTTCTCTATCAAGCAATGATTCCCAAGTTGGGGATCCCTGATTGGGTGGCTATATCTAACCTCTGATGGCACTTCTCCAGATTTTATATTATTCTCTTATTTGTCTCCTTTCCAAGGTATTTTTCCTCCATCTGTGGTATATATTAGTTTTTTGCTTTGTTTTGTGTTTTTCTTTTTAAATGCTTGGCAATCCAAAAATATAGTTAGAATCCACACAATCTCTTTCTAACTATGGATACCAGCATGTTTAATCTTTCCTGTAAAATAGCTAGAGCCATATTTAGGCTTGTATAGGAAGCTCAGTTACATTTCAATTTCAGACTAATTAATTCTCCATATTTTTATTTTCTGCATTTGGCAGCGCTTTGTGTGTGACTTTAAGGTCTTTCACTCACAACACAGCATTACTTCAGGACATATAACAGTAATAATTGGAATTTAATTAAAGTTATCTTTGTGCCAATCACTGTTGTTAGTGCTTTAATGTAGTATCTATGTTAATCTACAAAGCCCTGTTAGTATACATTAGAGAGCACAGTTCACAATTCTGACAGCAACAGAAAATTCAGGCAATGTTAATATTACTCTTAGTGTTGGTAATTCCATGAGAAGGACTCATAGAAGTCATGGAAAGCTATTACGTTATTATCACAATTTATTACAGTTAAAGAATATAGATTAAATTCAACTAAGGGAAGAAGTTCATTGGGCAAAATTCAGGAGATTTTCCAACATAGAGCTTCCACATATCCTGTCTCTGTGTTGTCATGGAAAGCATTCACACCTCTCAGTGGTGATTTCATCATACACAGGAGCTCACTGAGCTCTGGTGCCCAGAATCTTCACTTGGGCTAATACCAAACTAACACCAAAACCTTGAAGCTCCCCATAGTAAGTCACGTTTTTTGACTTTCTGACATGGTCCAAACTTCCAGGAAAACAAGACACTCTCGTCAGTCAGAACACTCCAATGGCCCAGAAATAACTTTGAGTAGCCAAAGGCCAAGGCCAATCCTCTCTTTGGACAAGGTTAAATCTTTTACTGCACAGATAGATATCAGTAACTTTAAAGATAAAATAAAACACTGAGGCATGAAGTCATATGATTTACCCACAATTTCTATGCCTAACCAGTGGTAGAACTGGGATTCAAATTAAGATTATCTGCTTTCAACCAATGAACCAAGCTAGATTTATTTCACAGAGAAATCCAGAATGGACTTCTAATAATTGATTAATTCTCCAACTACTGTCAGCATAAAATGAAACCAGTTCTTTTCAAACAAAGACTTATCATCTCACATTGTTTGCCATAAAAAGTCTGACTTCAGTTCCCTAATTCCTTAACTAGGAAATCAACCAAAGATAGTTTCTTTCAACTGAAAAGGTAAAACATCGTAAATTTGCCAAGTATCACTACAAATGCTGAGTATCTCCTGTGAACCAGGCCCTCACAGACATTAAACTGCACTGCACAAATGTCATTACTACGCCCAAGCAATGCTTAGTCATGAAGCTAGTCCTTCCCTCTGGAACTTCTGAATGGTCAACACATATGTGTTGCTAGATTCTCATCTCTCTCCCCGCAAACTCTCCCTTCCTGCTTTCACCACTCCTGTTCCCTCACTGAGACTGATGGTATCGGCTGCTTTCTTTCTTTCTTTTTAAAGGGTCATTCTCATTTATTTCTCCTTTTTCTCCAGTGCAAGATTTCTTTTGAGCAATACTTCCAACTGTAGAATTTCTGATCAACGGATTAGTGCACATTCAAGTTTCCAGAGTAGTCCTAAAATGATCTGCAGGATAGCTGCATGTGCTTATATTGTATCCAGTAATGTTGAAGGATTCCTCACTTCCAAGGCTATCATACTATTTGACATTATTCAAATTTTCCATTCACATGTATAAAGTTTTAATTTAAAGTTATCCAAAGTAAGCTTTGTTTCATATGCTTTTTACTGTTTAAGTTTTTCCTTTCTTTAAATTGTTTCTTAAATTTTTTGTTCATTCTTCTTTGGATTTCCTTAGTTTTCTAACTGTTGGTTTAAAGGATTTTCTTATATCTTCATCTATTATTGATCATTCACATCTTAAATACTTTTCTCTCAGCCTGTTCATCGAGTGCTGCTTTCTTTCTGACTTTCTCTTTTACAACTTATCCTCAAACAGCAGCAGCTCTGTTTTTGTTTTTGTTTTTGTTTTTGTTTTTGTTTTTGTTTTGTTTCTTTCTCAATGAAAAGCCAGGCAAAGACAACATTGTTTTCAAAGTCCTTTAGGCCTACTTAGTGTTAATGTCAAATCAAAAGATGTTTTCCTCAAACTTCAACTGAATTCTCAGAACTATCTAAATTTGAGGGCCATTATAGTCTTGGTTTGCTTTCTTTTTATTGGGAATGATGAATTTTTTAAGGGAAGAAAATAGTTTATGGATTGCTACATTCTGGGCCAAAGTATTCTTTTTAAAACCCAATCATGTCCTCTTACACATACCCTATTACTGAAAGAATAAACTGAGGGTCAAACATTTTTATGAGGAGACCAGAATCAAACAGTGAAGCAAGATTAAAACTAAAGTCTCCCAATTTAGAACTCAACAAAGGCTATACTACCTCCTGAGGAAGCAGGAGAAAAATTTTATACTTTAAAATGTGTCCAATTGCTATGTTTTAAAGCTGGATATGTGTGTGTGGTTTTGCTCTACTTTAAAGTGCCATTGTCAAAGTAAAGATGTGGCATGAATCTTAACTCATCAGGAATGGATTAAAGGTTGTAGTACAGGCTGACTAAAGCTGTCTTTAGTTAAACAGCACAAACCTATAGGGAGAGATTGTGGCATTAGGTTGCCAGAACAGAAGTAGGCTAAAGCAACTGAATTCTGGAAATAGATGCAAACAGCAAGTTGGAGAAGGACAGAGAATACACATTTCAGTAGATCAGAGAGCCCTGTGTTGAAAATTATCCCACGTGAATAGTATAGAAATTTCTTAGATTTTAGGAAATTTACCAAACTCCTGTTTTTTAATCTTTGACATAAATTACACCCAAGAAAAACTTCAAATATATACTCTCTTCACATCCTCTTCCAGTAGCATCCAAATTCCTTCATAAGTTTTACATTATATAATATCATGATGAAAATATGCATATTTTTCAGAACTTCAGATAAAATTCCTTTTAAAAAGAGTCTTCAGTGGACAATATAAATATTTTTAGAACTCTTGGCACATATTGTCAAAATGTTCCAGATTGTCCCAATTTACTTTAATATCAATAAAAAACAAAAATGCTTATATTGTCATACCCTCCAAAGAAATATTACAATTTTGAAGAAAGCTTTTTACTAATTAGAAGGGCAAAAGCATCATTCGTAGCTATTTTATTATGTAGATCTTTGAACTTAATTAACTTGAAAATTCCTCTAGTTATTCATGTCTTAAAGTGTTCCTTTTTCATGAGAATTCAACTGGTATCTTTTGCTAATTACTAATTATATGCCCTATATTTTTCCTGTGATATGTACTTTATTCACCAAAATATGTACTTCTTCCTTAATTTCCTTTAGAAAAATAGCTAAAACTAATTTTAAACAGAAATAGAAAAACTAAAGAGGAAAATGTTTCCTTGCAAAAATACCAATCCTATATGTGTCCCATCATAAAATATAAACTGCTTTTCAATAATACTTTCACAATATGTTATGAGCTCTTCTCTCACCAGAATGTCAACATTTATTCTTTGGCAAATCTTAAATGTTAACAATTAAGTATATATAGAATTATGTGTCATAGAAAAAGCAGAAACCTCTTATTAAAAATACTTAAGAAAGTCATATTTCTTAATAAGGGAAACATGATTTCTTTTTCTCAAATATAACACTGTGGATTATATTTTCCATTTTGTATATTACTAAAGAATAAAATCAGATGAGCTTATGCTCTAACTAAAAACCGAAAGATAACAAGGAAGAATAATAAAATTTTAATACATAATGTCTTTTGGACCACTGAATTAATTCACACATACACACATATGCCCAGCTTTTATCCTACTATTGACACACAAATAGAGTTAATGGCATTATAGACACCTCAGTGTCTACTAACAACCTTTTAAAAAGGCTGCAAATCATGAAAATTCCCTTGGGAAACTTCTTCAAATTCTCTCCTGTCCATTCTTAGTGAAGTTAGCTATTATAAGCAATTTAATGTTTTATTCCTGTGCTTGTTTTTATATCATAACTACACATTTGTCATACATCAATAAACAATATACAAGATTGGTCTACATTACTTAAATGTATGTAAATTGTATTATATCCTACATAGCCCTCTAACATTGGGTTCTTTATCTCCACCTTGAGTTTCTGAGACTCAACAAATGTAGCTATGGTCCATTTTAACTGTTGCATAGAACATCTCTATTCAAGGTCATATCAGTGGCTCAGTGCAATCAACACAGCCGGAGACATGGTAGGAAATACAGAATGTCAGGGTCCCGCAGAGACCCAGAGAAAGGAATCTATACTTTAGCATGATCCCTTTATGATATAAATGCACATTAAGATTTAATAAATATTGACACAATCTCACTGCATTAAAATATCACACTTTATTCACTCTCATGCTTATTTCAAGTGTTTCTAAAATTTGTTTTTTTTTAATTGTTCTACTTATGGTTTAGTTTTGAAGAAAGCTTTCCCATCAGCAAAACTATAAACTGTTTCATAAATAAACCCTCTGTACACAGTGCATGATTTAGTAAGGCAGTTATTTATCCTATAACTAAGCGAACTAGTAACATGCATAAATTGCTCACACCCACTGATATACAAGATATGTTACCTTTTCAATAGTTTCACTCACTTGACCAAAACCTTACATCCGTTGACCAAGTTAACAAGATTTCAAATATCATAATTTTTGTATTCATCACCTTCAAATCCACTACACCATACTTTTGAGTGCAAATATAAGAATGAGACATGTGGCTCTCAATTCATCTTGTCAGTGAGGACACTTACTAACCCGGCCAATGAATAAGGCAATTTCATTGACGCTGTTGGCCACTTATTCTTCCAAACAAGATCCTGCCACTCTCACATATCTGCATTTTAGCTTACAACCTACAACCTTTCTGTTTTCCAATTATGTTTGGAGGATCAACTTCCTGGGTGGAACAATTTTGTGCTGAGAACACAAAGCACTTCTGTATTTCTTCCCTGCTTTTTGGGTCATCTTTGCCAAACCTGAAATCTATCCTCCTTTCCTTGCACCTCCTCCACTCGCCATTCTTTTCTTTCTCTTCTTCATCTCCTTCTTCTTCCACACAAAACTCTGTTAATTTCTTTTGGTAGGAAGAATTCAGACTCTAAAAAGAAAACCAATTAATTCCTTATATGTCTTCACAAGGAACATAAAATGCAGAAAAATGCAAGGTTCTAGTCATATTAGTATACAAATAATGTATAACTTAAGTCTATTACAAGTTTAACATTTGCTAAAGCTGAGGATCTAACTCAGAGTAACGACTAAGGTCTCTTCATGAATGACTGCCCTTCACAGTGAATAATTTTCTTCTAACTTATGTCCTCCACTCCAACACCTTTCATTTTATAAATTGGGAAATTATCCCCAAATAGAGTAAGTGTCTTAATCAAGGTCTGGAGATTGATGACTTGAGAAATAATGAAGGCAGATTTCCTCAGGAAATGCCCCCACCAGTTTGATACAGCATGAGTCAAATAGGATTGCTTTTTTCTGAGATCCTAGTGAGGGATCGTTCAAAGTGCTGCCTCAGCAGTAAATACGTAGGAATTAAAACCTTTGGCTGTCTGGCAAGGTGGAAATGAGTAAAGAAGAAATCGGTAGGCTTGACAGGTTGCATGATGGTAAAATCCAGTAGGTCAGCAATTACTGAGGACTTGCTAAAATGGACACAGAGAGTGGATGGTAGAGCAGGCAAAATTCCATGAGTCTTACAGCCCAAACAAGTCAGTTCAACATGTTCATTGCTCACTGGGTGCCAATTACTTCACATTCTACCTCATGTGATCTTCAAAATACTCTTCAGAGTACACTGATCACCACTTTATGTATATGATAGGTAAACTGCAGGGAGGGAATGCATTTATGTGTCTAGTAAGTAGTAGAACTGAGTTTGATCTAGGAGGGACAACTGGCCACAAGTGCAGCTCCATTTCTTATGTACTTCACTAAGCAGCCAGAAATTACTGGCCAGTTACAAAGCCCCAGACTCCCCATCCCCAAAGAAGCTACATTCGCAGTAATCACCTGGATTACCTGCCTCTTGGCTCCTTTTGCTCAGCTTGAATTCCACCAGAAAAGGAAATAATGTGTTTCTAGAAATAGTCACCTTAGTACATGGGCATAAATCCACCTGTCTGAGGGACCACTCATCACCTAAACACATCTCTCCTACATGATGACTAAGTGGTAGTATTCTAGCTTCTTAAACACAGATTCTTCCTTCATTCAAAATTCCTATGTAAGAAGGCTTCTGGACTTTCTAAAACAACAGTGTTGGTCAGGTGTGTCTCAGTCCCACCTGAGGCCAGCCCCGAGATAGTTCCATATGATAATGGAAGTCAGGAATTATTGATTTCCTATTATGGAAAAATCATTCTGTGTGTGTGTGTGTGTGTGTGTGTGTGTGTGTGTGTGTGTGTATCCTTTATTATTTTCATAAGCCTCCAAAGAAACTGAGTCATAAAGCTGAATTATCTGAAACCGCACATTAGTAAATTGTCTGTTATGATTTTTTCTAGATGTCTCCCCAAAACCCCACGTAGTCAGAGGTGGAACTTTTTAAAAGGTGGCTGGATCTAGTGTGTTTAACACCAGGATTAATTCATGATGTATCCTTAGGCCCAAGGGCACCAGGATCCAGGGTGTGAGTACTACCCACCCTAAGTAACCCAGATAAAATATAAGGGACAGAAAGAGTTGTGGTCATCCCTTGTTCCTTTGCTACCTTCTACCTGCCATCTCTTCTGCCATGCCTGTCTGCCTGCCATTGGCCTTGGAACCAGTTGATTATGGACTGAAACCTCTACAAACTGTAAGCTAAATAAATCTTTCTTCCCTTAAGTTGTAGGTAGGTACTGGGTATTTTGTCTTAGCAATGAGAGAAAAGTATTCCAGACATTTTCATCAGTTTACCTCAGATTCTTTGGTCTCTGAAATCTCATTCCCTTCCCTTTGTGCCAGTCTCCCCACCCACTCTCACATAGGCATGCATGTTCTTTTTTTTTTTTTTTTTTTTTTTTTTGTCTTTTTCGTTTTTATCGGTACCAGGGATCGAACTCACGACTGCCTGCTTACAAGGCAGGCGCTTATGCCGCTGAGCTAAATCCCCAGTCCCGGCATGCATGTTCTTTATGTGTGTGTGTGTGTGTGTGTGTGTGTGTGTGTGTGTGTGTGTACACATGGGAATTAGCTTCCAGATCATCTTATTCTTCTCACAAATCTTGATTTACACATATGTGGCCTGTGTTTACGTGAACATCTAATGACAGTGAGCAAAACATCCTCTTTCAGTCTCATGGAGTTCACAGCAGGAGCGGTAAACCATCGAATGGTCACAGTATCTGTCATAAACTTACTGAGATCAGATTTCCTTGTTTAGGTGTCCATTGGAAATGTCTCTGTAAGTCCAATAGCAAATGATAAACACAATTTCTTTCCCTAGAGAGTTATCAATGTACTAGTTAATGAATATAATACATACTGGTAGTTATGGAAGAGAGGTCGAGCTCACCCAGCCCTGCTCCATCCAGTTTGTTCCAAGAGGAATCCAGACTTTCTGATGTAACAATTAGCTTTAAAATGAAAGCATATTTTCTGGGAGAAATAATACATGACCATATAGTCACACTAAGGTATAAAGCCTGCAAGCTGAGTTTGAGAGAAAGAAAAATTTTCCAAACAGGATATGTGCAAATATTTCCTGTGGTATCATTTGACCCAGGCTAGTCTGGGAGGAGAACTATTACTGTGGAAACCCAGTATGAGTTTAAATATTACTAAGGTACTTATATTTCCACTTTATAAGTCTTGTGCACATTTCAGGTATTTCAACTGTTTTAGGAGAAAATTATATAAATAAAAAGTTGGAACATTTCTTTTGAAGGAAAATTCTTTTGCTGTTAGACTGTTTGAAGAAAGGTTACTTATGGCCAAATGATTAGGAGAACTTTGAGATAATTGCTGTTCAGTTCTCCAATTTAAAATTTGAGGCTGTGGTTTGAAAAGGCAGAGTTGGCTAAAACTTTGTGACATCTTAAATAAATTGTGAAAACATTTTCACTATGTTTATAAAAGCATTATTTCTCAGAACCAGCGAGTCTCTATTAAAAGATTTTTATGCTTTTAACTGCTGTAGTGTGGAGCAGGTAGCCTCAATCCCAAAACATCTGAGAAAAAGAGAATTGGGAACTGGCTTCTGAATTGGGTTCTTATAAAGGAAGGGAAATAAAGATTTTAATTGAGTACACTATAGAAGCTTGGCTAAAACTAATATCACATGTGATAAATGTTCTGTGAGTTGGACAAGATGATCCTTGTCCTCTATGGACTGTGATTCTTGTTCCAAAGGAAGATGGGGGATGAAGTTGAAGGAACTTTCAGCTTTAGGGTTCAAGGCATTAAACATGTATCCTGTAGCTTGAAATAGCCAAACACCCAGATATTCTAAGGCAGAGGGGATTATTTCTTCACAACTGAGGGAGAAATTACGTGCTACATACAGTGCTTCCTTCACAGTGAGCCCACCTTTTGTTGGACAGTTCCTGTATGCATAAAACCACATTGAGTCCTGACCTCAGGAACCAGCTCCAGGAACAAGGAACTCATTAAACTAGCATAACTTACACACCCAGCCATGCCATGCCTTTGCTCAAAATCCCTCCATCATGGTCCTCTGATGTCCACAAATAAAACCTAAATGCCTCAGCATGCCACACTCCCATGTAAAGTATTCTCCTATTTACACCCACCGTTTCCTCCCTCTATTCTTGGTGCTTCTGAACACCAATAGTCTCACTTACCAGCTCTCCCAGTTCCTAATCCTTGAGTGGCTGTTTGTCTTTAAAAATCTTAACTAAAGTGAGACATGAGCTTCCCTGTATGAAGGAGTTCTTGCTTACCAGGTAAATGACTGAGCCACTGTGTGTCCTACCATGCAGCACATTCATTCTTATAGTCATTGCGGCCCTCATCACAGACTCCAAGGTCTTTGAGAACATATCCCATGTGTTTTCTTCTCATTTGTTAATCAGATATGACTGGGCAAATTACTTAACCACTTTATACCTCTATATCCACAGGAAAACTACTAGTTAGGTCATATTTCCCTGTGCTTTGAAAATTTAAAGGATGGAGATAATGTTCAATATAGTGATTAATGCATAAAGATTGTACTGTTAACAACAAAAAAGGGACAGTTTACAAGTCATGACTCAAAAGTAACGTGACTAACTCACAATTCAATACTACATTGGTTGTATCCCATTAGTCTCTATTTCTTTCAGGTTTTCTTTTACAAAAGGCTCAGTAGCTGTGAAATAAATAAGTAAATAAAAGTGATTCTGGAGACTGTAAAGGACTGTATAAAGATCACCAGGGCAAATTCCAGTGACTAGGAATTACTTTATTCATTAGGCAATCTCTTCAGAGTTTGCCACAAACACTGAGCCTGTGCCAGTCTTCCAAATAAAGGAATAAAGGGTCATTTTTGAGGCTGAAGATTGTAGCCTACAAATGCCAAGGGCTAGCCACAGTGTTTCTTATCCCCCCTCAGTTCCTCTAATTCTTCTATATCTTGATCAAGTATGATGTCTCCATGGTAAGTGTGAGGTGGTAGAATTATTATCTCCACTTCAGCAGCTATAGATCCTTAGAAAGATTATTGTCGCTTTTATCTTATGATTTCTTTTTCATGAAAGTCTTCATTTATGCTATTGTAGATAATTTAACGACCTGAACTGATTAGAAATATTTACCTTTCATGGCTATTTTGGCTTTGGGTAAGAGACAGAAATTTTCCAGTAACATATCTGGGAAAAGTGAATGTGGTCACACCATAATGGTTTTAGGAACTGCATTTCCAATTAATGGCAGAATACACCACGTTTTTTTACAATACCTTGCGAAGAAAGCTCACAAATCAAATAAAATTTCCAGAACTGCTTCTGAAAGTGGCAAAAATTATGAGATAAGGATGTTCAAAGCAAGAAGTATTTGGCAATAGATTAATGGCAATGTGTCTTACTGCAATTATCTTTTAAACTTAAATACACAGTAATTTTCAATCATCTCTTGTATCTCCAGGTTAGAGGCATATAGATAATGCAATTGTTTGACTAGCTTCATAAAAATCACATCACAGTTCAAGCAGAGCATAGTGTCAAGGTCATATTGGCCTTATCCTAACTACAATGACTCTAACTACATTGCCACAACTTCTCTGCAATGTGAAAGAAAGATATAGACACAGAAATACCATAATACATCCTTCATTACATGATATTTTTTTCTAGGATAGAACAGCCAGTGAAATTCTTGTAATAGTAACTTATCAATCAATCACTCAGCAGACTTTTAATGGAAAACCTACCACATCTGTTGGCCCAGGTCCTCTGAAAACTGGCTTGTTGGCCCCTTAAATAAAATCCATATGTTTTTTTAAATTCCAAACAATGGAGAGAAACTGCATCTTAAACATTAGGGTTTTACCCTGAAATGCTTTTTTAATCAGTAACTATTCTTAAACAATTTCTTGGTTAATCTGAAAATTTATGTTTTCCTAGGTTTTTATTAAGGTCAGTATATTTTCCACACTGTAAAGCACTGCTTCTTGATAATATTTTTTTCATAAACAATACCTGAAGTATTGTATATACATTGTTAATACTGCCTGAATTAATATTTTGCTAGGAAAAAAGTCAAATGAAACCTGGCTCACACTGAGAGTTTATAATCATTTGAATTTTGAGCCTTAAATGCCAGTGAGATCAAAGTTTATCACCTAGGAAAGATGGCAGATACATGAGGTGCTTTACAGAGGAGAATTTACTTTGATAAGTTCCGCATGGTCTAGGGATATTATCTTTTGTTTTCTATGCTCAGAGATTTCATTTTGCCAGTGTAACCAAGGAACATCATTCTGTCTGAGAGTGAGTAACATAAGCTTAACTCATAGTATAATTAAATAAGACAGATTTCTCACATACGTAAAATCAGTTCAGAAATAAGAACCAGGCACATGCAGCAGTTATACTATCATTTTGGACTCAAGTTTTCTCTACTCCACTGTTTTTACCTTTGATTTATACTATCAAGTTTGCCTCATTGTTCATGATGGATGCCAGAACTCCAGTAGCAATAATGTCACCATTCCATGAAGAAACAAAGAAGAAAGGGTGGAGAAAATAAAGAAACATGGTAGTCATATGTCTCCTTTTGAAAGCAAACAATCATCATTTATGTACCTCAAGGCACTTTTGGAAGCAAACAATCATCATTTATGTACCTTAAATAACTGGAAAGAATAACTGTATATATATATATATATATATATATATATATATTGCTTATTCCATAGGGAAAAAATTGGATAACTAGCGTCTTTCACAGATGTGCAAATCAGATTGGCACATTAGTATTTTATAACAAGAAAGAGCACTGTCTTACATTGAGGATCAGCAAGGATGGTGGGGGAGAATCAAGTCAATCTACTCAGTAGGAGCCATCCGCAAGGATATAGATGGACAAAACAGACAGGGAAGTAAGACAGACCAGAAGACAAAAGCCAGTTAAGCAGAATAAATAGAGTGGAATATCAGTGTAACTGCACAGCAAGGAGGCAGAAGCCAGAGAAGCAAACCAGTTCAAAGTGAAAAGACTATAAAAGATATTCATTTGCAGAGCTAAAAATAATTCTTCTGTAACAAGTCTTCTAAGCGTCAACATTATGGACATTTTAAACTAAATAATTCTTTATTGTAGGGGGCTTTCTCACATTGTGATACATTTAGCAGTGCCTCTAACCACCCACCAGTGGTCTGGTACACTCTCTCCAACCATCATAATCAAAAATACTACCAGATATTGCTTAATATTCCTGACCTGAATGGAGCAAAATTGCCCCCTATTGTGAACCATAGTGTTAGAAGCTCTGTTGATGTTCCAGTAGGTTTTGTAGTTTCAACTCTGAAAGTGTCATAAAAATACTGGAAACTTCTAAGAAAAATGATAAAAACTAATAGCCCAAAGGGGCTTGAAGTTTTTGCATTGAGCAGTATTGCTTACATTTCCTGTATCTTACCTCAGGTGATGTGATCAAAAGCACTGTTGGTCACGTAGGGAAGTTGGAAGCAACACAAAAGATCTCTTATCTTGAAGGGGTCAGTAAAGTGATGTGGGTGCTTGTAGGTGCATGAATCACAGGCAGCTGTTAGAAGTAAATAACTCAACAGATGTACAGAAACATGGGTATAACTTTAACAAATAGTGTTAAGATTTTTAAAATTCAAGGGATGTCTGCAGAGTAATATTTCTATAAATTTAGAAACTGATTCATATGTTCACACAGACACAAAGCCTACATATTTTACAGAGATGCAGACCTTTTGAAGCACTTGATCAAGCATGTTAGCGGGAAAGTCTACGTACAGGAGGATTGGGATTGTATGTAACAGAAAAAAATTATGAATTCTTATGCAGTACAATGTGTTAGTATATTTTGAAATTAATTTTTTAACACTTGCTCATCAGTCATACATACAATCACGAAAGAGAGGGAAAGACAGAGGATGGCAATTCATATTTGTATCATAGGTAGCGTTAAATGGACAATCATGAAATTAATATGCAGGATAAACAAGAGGGAGAAACTCTCCAAGAATTTCCATGTTAACACAGAGGATCAATTTTACAATGACTTTTAACATCCACACAGGCTACATCCTGAATGGTCATTGGAGCTGTTCTAGTTACCAATTGCCCCGTTTTCAGGAAGGAGAAATAAACTATGACTTCTTTAAACCATAGTCAGTTGTGATTTTCTGCTACTTTCAGCTGAATCTACTCCTAACAAATCCAGTCCCATGACACCTAAAAGATTAGGAACTGTGTCAATTCCTTAAACCGGTCTAATTTATAAACTTCTAGAGGTGCAAATTAGCTCCTACTCACACTGTACACTATACCTGTCACCTTGTTGGAATGCAATGCGTATTCTGATCTTAAAAAATTTATAGTGAGTGTCTGGACCTCACATACTGTTGGGAGCTATACTTTTCTACTCAAGACTTTCCATTTAATTTGTTACTAAATTGGACAAAAGCCTGTCAGACTATAAAGCTCAAGAGATAGGTTTTTGTCATCAGCTGTTGAATAAGTCCCAAGATAGCCATTTTAAATCTCAGTATCTGATCTTGCTCCAATATTATTTCAGGGATGATTTAAATTGTATACAATTATCCAGCCTTTAAAAAATGAAATTGCCTTTTTGTAACAGAAAAGATGCTCCCATTATTGAATCTCACTGAAATAACCAAGCAAATGACAAGCAGTCTGTCCCAAGATAAAGCTTTGCTCAAGAAATTATTACCCATAAATTAGTAACCCTTTTCTCTATACTAGCAAATCACAACAGCCTAAGACTTCAAAAGGGCCCAAATAAGAGTACTGAATGTTGGTGTATTATGATACAATAAAGAACACGTTAAAGTTTTTTTTTTTTTAATTTTTGATACTTTTACAACTTAGTCTATGTTTTTCACTATCTCATTTAAAAAAAAAACAGCTTTTGATTACACTGGAATATAAAATCTCCCCAGTTTTTTACTTCTGTATCCCTACATATCATTAAGATAAAACAAACTCCATTTGAACTAAAAGTGTTTGGCTAGCTTTGTATCTTTCAGAGAAAATTTGAAATTTGAGTAAAGCAATCATGTGGGTAAAGGCTTTGGAAATGAGCACATTTCCTTTTATGGCAACTTGTTCCAGTCACTGCTCTGTTCTCTGGCAAGTCTAAACGGCAACTTAAACACTTTTGTACTTTGTTCAGATCTTGGATGAGAGAAGTCATTCAAGGACATAGATCAAATGCATGTAGTTCTATTGCACTTCCCAAAGTGAATTAGAACCTCTGCAAAATACAGACAGAAAGTTACAACCCCTGACATTGGGCTGGAAGGGAATCTTAAATTTCTTCCCTACCACCATGTCCACCACAGCAGCCACTTGAGGCTGGCCAGCTGTGTCAGCAAAGCCACACAAGTTTCCATCTCAGTGATTCTGCCCCAGGCCTCTGTAGGCCATGAGTCCCAGACCCTCATGACTTGCATCATTTTGGTTATGGTGGGTTTTGTGTTGACACTGACTTGAGGTTATGTTGCCTGTACCACTTTTGGTTTTTTGGAGTTTCACATGGTAATTGTGACCGGGCTGCAGAAATCACCAAAGGAAACTACATTTCAGCAATGAGAAGGGTGGTAGAGAGAAAGAGAGAGAGATTTCCCAAACCTCTTCAGTCTGTGCCCTTGGAGAGGTAGTGCTCAGCTATTCAGATTGGGTTTCAGTCCAGCTCTATGATTAGTCACTATGCAATGAGAAATAATTGATTAGTCTTTCCATGTCTTACTATCCTCACCTGTAATTTGAGAATAAAATAAACTTTCAGACTTTTCAGGAAGTCTAAAGGAGTTAAAATTTGTAAAGGACTTCATACAATTCCTGACACATGATAAAAACTACATAAATATTTGGTAAATATAATTTGTTTCAGTATACCCAATAAAATGATGCATCTAAATTTTAGTTTTGTACATAAAAATGTGCCTTTAAAGTATAGCATCTCCAAGATTTTAATCCTACTTGTAATTTGCAATATAAAATTCATCGCTTATAAGTAATAATCACTTAGCTAATTTTAGCTGATTCACACAGCACCATTAATGAGTGAAGCAGCAAGCCATGCATTGAGGAGTATGACATCGCATGCTAATAGAATAAAAAAAAAAAAAAAAATTATACGATCTTAGTCGAGTTACTTAACCTCTCTGGGCTGTATATTTTCCCAGCTATGAGTAATTAATCTCAGAAGCAACTTTCACCATTAGTAATCTATAAATCAATTAAGTTGTAATTTAAATGTGAAAACAATGCACTAAACAGGAATTAGAGATGGAAAAGGATTTTACTATACTTACTGCACATTGTCTCATCTTACCTTGCTTTGTTTCTCTACTAATTCAAATTTTAAGACATGCAAATTAGAGCTCTAGAAAGTACTGTTCAGTATAAATTAACAATTTAAATTATGAAACATTTTCAAATTTTCATTATGGAATTTTGACTATAGAGGTTAGCAAGTAGAAGTTCTTTTACAGTTTTTATTTTCAACAATTTAAGGAAGACTTCTGGCCCGATGTGAACTTCACATCCAAGAGGTCCCAGGAGGAATTTCACATACACTCAACCACAAGCCTTATCCTACTTAAGATTCTCCACAGGTGACCTCTGCATGCTGGCCATTTTCTTTCACACATAAGAAGAATAAAATCTCTCTTTCATTTAAGAGATTCTATTTAAAGTCCCTTTGTTACAGTACCTTAGCCAGACTCCAATTAATACTCACTCATTGGTCTTCTCTTTAGAAGGATGGTTACTTTGGGGAATTTGTAAAAAGGAAAAGAGGAGAATAAAAGAGTTTCAAAGGAAAATGATGTTAGAAAGAACTCATGGATACCCTGTTTTAGATGGTATTTGATAAATACAAATTTTTCCGTCTTCAATCACCAGATTAGAATGGAATTCAAATCCAATGATACGATGAAAGAGAAGCCATAAAATAATAAAGGTTTAGGTTCTATATGAGCTCTAATGATAGTGCCCTGTATCTCCAAAGCTCATCCTGGTGACTAAAGAGGTAGGATGGAAACAACCCTCAAATAGATTTGTAGGATCCCCAGGCAGTGAGTGCAGGGACTGTCTCCAGGTAGGGCCCTGTGGAGGTAGCAAGTTGTTGCAAAGAAAGTGCCTGCTCTATGTTCTTGGATGCACAGTGAATTAGACTATCTGACAACAGTCTCTATGCTCCATTCTGAATCAAGAACATTAGGAACTTGCTGCCTCAAGAGTGACACAGACAAGATAGATGGAATGAATGACCTAAGAGAGGAACTGTGAGAGGAAAATTGTCGATGTCCGCTCCCGGCCGGCAGGAAGGACACACGACAAAGTCTGGCAGTGGACAACCTTTTTTTTTATTTTTCTTCTCCGTACAGCCTGCCCTGGGATCGCTCCCAGCCGAAGCCTCCTCTGGTCCGCTCCCCGCGGCTCCTTCCGGGCTTCGCTCCAAAGCCTCTACCGGTCCGCTCTCCGCGGCTCCTTCTGGGCTTCTACTTCCAGGCTTCTTCTTCCCCCCCAGGGGTGGCACCAGTATATATACGGATACAGTGTCCAATCATGTTAAAGTAAGCAAGGCAAGCTGATTGGCTAACATCATCAGTTGCCAGGCAGACTATATTGTTGAGCGGGTTGCTTACGCGGTAAACAGGAAACTAACGTGCTCGATGGGAGGGGTAATCTACCTCAGGCTTTGCTCTTTACTACAGGCCTCACGTCCGCCAAGTGAGGCGACCGGGCTCGGGGCTGCGGCTCCCAACAGAAAATAAAAATTGAGAGAGTATCAGTGTACATTAACTGACATCTAAGGAGAGATTTGTCAATAGATCAGGCAATACTAGCCAGAAAAAGTGACTAGACAATCACAACCTCTAACACAGACTCACTGGCGCTAATTAAATCGCTAGAACTTGCATAATGCCACGAAGGGTTGAGATGCCCTTGGACTGACTGTAATTAAATTTCCAACACACTAGAATAGGACATTTTAACACCTACCTAAAATTTAGGTGGGAGAAAAGTAACATTTTCATCCCACTAACTTCTCACTAATATTTAGCATTTTTTTCAGAGGCTGCACAGCAAGTAGTTAAGCATAACCTGTCACCAGTAGAAATCACCAATATTTGCACATGGAACTGCTATAAATATCTGACAATAACATTTATGCTCATTGTTACAAAATATAGCAATTAACAAAACAGTTCTTAAGTATTTTCATATATTTATTTTTAGTCTATCCATAAAGAATACTAATGAATCTTATACAATTGGATTTTTTACATAATAGTAAGAAAAACATATTTTATAATCTGCAGCAAATATTGGAAAGTTAGTTTTTCTTTTGTACTTCAGTGCATTTTATATTATGAGTTTTAAAAACATTCTAGGATCTTAGTCATTGTTAGATTTCCATGCCACAGTAAAGTTAAGACTTCACTTTTCCAGAGTGATAGAAATACAAAGAGTAGAAAAAACAAGGGAAAGGAAGGAAGAAATGAAGGGAGGGAGGTTGTGAGGAGAAGGGAAGTAAGAATAGAAGATGGAGAGGAAAAGAGGGGAATAAAGGGGGGGGGTGGGCAGAGGAGAGAGGATAAAAATAGAGTTGATTTCTTATGTACTAGAGTTTGGGGACTAAAATTCTTACCTACTGTAATTGTTTTTGAACAAGCAATGCTTTAGTCATACAACCCTAGATCACTATAGATATAATTGTTAGAAATTTCTTTTCTTCAAAGAAGGAAGCTATTTCTTGAAACGCAAATATGCTAGTGATCCTAAGTGTGTGTGTGTGTGTGTGTGTGTGTGTGTGTGTGTGTGTATCTTCTACAAGGACTTTAGTATAGACTTTAATATAGATTCAAAACTTGATCCCTGAGTGTTATGGTTTGTGTCTAGAATCCTCCCCCAAAGCCTCATGTGGTCATAAGTCATAGGTCAGATGTTACTGAATCTAGAGTGCCTGACAGGAATTAAGTGTATGATTACTAAATCAGTCCACTGATTGGTTTGGTTTGGTACCAGCCTGTTCCCAGGAGTCTAGATACAGTATAAAGGGAAGAAAAAAACTATTAAAGTCTCTCATTTGCTTTGCTACCCTTGTCTACCACAAACTGTTTCTCCTCTGTAATGCCCATTTACCATGCCATTCTACCTTGCAACCAACCAATTATGGATTGAAACTTCTACAAACTATGAGTTAAATAGACCTTTGCCCTTCTAACTTTAGGCGTTAAACATTTTGTTTGGTAACAAGAAAAAAGTAGCTAAGACACAATTTGTTACCAAAGAAGTAGGAACATTTCTGTAACTATACCTGACCATGTGATTCAAGAGCCTTTGAGTCTGGTTTGTGAGAACAGTTTGGGAAGAACCAGAGGTGCCAGCCAAAAAAGTAGAGCTAGAAAACCTTAGGTAGTATTTGATGGAAGATTCTGGTAAGAGTTTAGAAGACCAGAAGACTGGTAGATCATGCTGTTAAAGACAAGAATTAGGAGGCTTCTGCTGGAAAGAAGTACTACATTGGCTGTTGGGCTCCAGAGAATGTATCTTGTACTGTGGCAGAAACTTTATCTGCATTTTGCTCATGTTCAGAGATTTTGGCTGACATTAAAATTAAAGGTGGTGGACTAATTGATCTGGCAGAACAAATTTCAAGGCAATCTAACATTGATGTGGTAGCATGGCTTACAGTTAAGGGCTTTTAGCCACATTTATGCTAAGAATCAAGAGTAGAGTGTTGCAGAATGATTTTAAAAGTTTTAAATTTGGCCAGAAAGGAAGCTCAAATAAAGTTGTGGCCTGAAAATATGGAATGGAAGAGAAACTGGTTGCTCAACAGACTTGCAAGAAAAAGTCAAGCATTCCAGAAGAAAAAAATCACAAAGTATGACCTGAGGACAACACAAGAACAAACAGGACTCCAATCTTTGTATTGTCAGAATTGGGAAGGTAAAAGACTGTTCTGAGAAGAAAGCCCCAGAGGACCATTAAAAACTGGTAGTCAACTTAACGCCAGCAGAATTAAATAACCATGGTGCTGAGTGTAGATGTTTCACCTGAGGAAAGTTGCCAGCATAAATAGAGACACAGAAAAGGAGAAGAAAGGTGTAGAGGCTTTGAGGTGTTGTGGGTTCTCCTGTGTTGCTGTTTGAGCTGTTAGGTTCTCCTAGAGAAGCTCTTGTTCTCACCTCGAGCATTGCTTCCTGGCTCGGGAGGGGAAGATGTGTGCTGCTTGGTCTCCAGGATGAACTCGTTATACTGGCTTTCTGGCATGTATTCCACTGTGCTTATTGTGGGAGGAGCTCGGGACCTCCCTATCGCTGAGGATGACTGTGGTGCTTTTCAGGATACCCTTGGTCTTCGTTGTGTGACTTCTCGGCTCCAGTGTAGAACCTTCAACCTACCAGCACAGCTCCTTCACCCCACTCGACCACTGACCTTTGGGCCTTCTTAGCATGGATTCCCTAAAAGAGACTGGCATGAGTCTTTCTTGTGGGCTCTAGACCTCCAGTTGGACTTGTGGGAGGCACTGTCATGAATTCTGGGTCTTCATCTGGACTCATACAGGACATTGCTGTGTGATTCAGGGCCTTGGCTGAACATTCTATGTTTTTGGTGTTGTGGATAGATTTCCTGCAGTTTCTTGTGTTAACTCTGGGTGACCATTATAAAATAATATTATAAATTCTGTGTCATGATTTTAATTGTTCTCCACACAACCCTTGACTACAACAGGCAGTAACCTAGGGAAACTGTTCCTTGGGGTTGGGTTTAGAAAGCTGAGAAATCCAGGCACTCTACTCCTTTAGCCTAAAGAGAAGTAAATCTGGCTACTGCTCCAGCTGGTGGGAACACTTGTCATCAGCCACATAGTATTGGTGTTGGATGCATGCAGAATGCAAAAGTTGGAGGGTCAAGAAGGCATCCATCCAGTTTTCAAAAGAAGGCCTGGGAGGCCATGAAGTGTGACCCTGAGAGGACAGCATATGAAGCATGAGTGTGAAGCCAAAGGTGTCCTCAAAAACCCAGAAGTTTGGAGAAGGCAGGAACATGGATCATCTGAGGATGTCAAAAGAACAGAGCCACCCAAGCTCATTGGAGCTCACATCTTGCCACAATTTGCCTCAGATGTTGCACATGAAACTACAGAATTTAATGTTTGCTCTGTTGGATTTTGGACTTTCCTTCATCCCATTGTTATTCTGCTTTTTTTTTTAACCTTTTGGAATGGAAATATTTATCGTGTGCCTTTGTATGTTGGAAGTGTTTAACTTTCTTTTCATCTGTACAGGAGCTCACAGCTAAGAGTTTGTCTTAAATTTCAGAGATGACTTGGGACTTGGAATTTCTGGTAATGTTGGAACATTACTAGAAACTCTTTGAATAAACTAAATGCCTTTTACATACAGGGATATGCGTGAGTCTTTGGGCAACTAAGGAAGTAAAGAAATGTTATGTCTTCTGTCTAGATGTCACCCTAAAGCCTCATAAGTGCAAGTTTTGGGGCATGGCTGAATCTAGAGTGTGTGATGCTGGATTAAGGATGTGTGATTACTAAATAAATTCACTGATTGGTTTGGCAATGCCCTAATCCCAGTAGTACAGATACAGTAAAAAGGGGAAGAATGAAGCTGTTAAGATCTCTTTCTTGCTTTTCTATCTTCTGTCTACAATGAACTGTATTTCTTCTCCAATGCATCTGCTACAGCACCCTGCCTTGGAGCCAGCTGATTGTTGACTAAAACATCTACAAACTGTGAGCTCAATAAACCTTTCTCCTCTAACTTTGAGTGTCAGGTATTTTGTCTCAGCAATGAGAAAAGAAGCAACTAAGTCATAAGATTCTAAGTTAAGTCCATATTTGGTGTAAGTCCTAGGTTGACATTTTTAAAACACTGATATTGGCAACCACAGTTGCATAGTCAAACACCCAAATATGTGTGCAACAGTTTGACTCACCCACAGTAAAGTTGAATCATACAAGATGGTAGCAATCTTTAACATTCTTCAGGAAATAATTGGTTTATTTATTTTTTTCCAGCCAAACCTTACCTACAAGGAGGCTTTTCTGAGAAAACAACACGTTCTGTACTTCTTTTTTAAAGAGTTTTCTACAGAGTATGAATATTATTTCAATTCCTGTAGTGTTTTCTGGCTTACATGCTCTTTTAATAAATGTAGCAAAGATATACCATTGAATTATCCCTCTAAACTATCCCCCATTTTTTCTGAATCTTAAATTGAGATTTCCTTTAACCCCTTTTGTCTTAATTATGCTCTCACTTGTGGTGAATGAAATTGTGTGGTATTTTTAAAACTGTTTCATCTTAGTAAATGTTTAAATTTGAGATTTTGTAAATGTGAACTCATTTGACCACTTTTTACACAACTTATGATTAATTAATAAGATGCACTCCAAATCACTATTTACTCAATTTTTTTGAAGTATTGCACTTTAACCAGCAGCGTTAGCATCAGCAACACAAAAAAATTGATTAAAAATGCAAATAAATTTCCATCGCAGAATTACTAGAGGCCTTTCAAGTAGTGCTACTGCTTACTGGAATTCAAAAGTCACAACCTTAGACTTTTCTCCCATTTTAAGCTTTTTCTGAATAGCAAGCTAAAATATTTCATATCATTGCAACTGTTTGCCCTATCAGTCTCCTCCTTTCCAATACCTCAATCCAATTCCACAGTGTATTTCACCTATGGTAGGAAAGAGGCATGTGCATGGTCTCTGTCTTTATTCAGTCTTGCTCTTTCCATATTCTCACTCTACAGAGATCTTGAGGTTTGCCTCCTAAATGTTAGTTTATAGGTGAATTTTCAAATTAAGATCCTTCAAATATCTGTATGATAAAATCCAAATTCCCTAACTTACTGTCATGGAAGTCCTTTATTTGATAGCTATTCATCCAGACTGAGTGCTTTGATAAAGAATATTTATTCCCTCATTCTGGTGTCTCTTGCTTTATGCTTGTGTTTTTTCTGGTGTTGGAATAAGGCACTTACACCAGAAAATTTGATATGTAAAATAAAATTGCTCTCATGCATTCACTAAAGCAGAGTTTCTTCTCCTTAATGTTTCCTCCTCCAACCACTGGCCTTCATCTCATGTACACATTGTAGTAAAAGCAAAATCATTTTAATTGGTATAAATAAAATAATATAGATAAAATAATCTTCTCTGGACAGCAGGCCATGATCAACTGTAGCAGGCCAGTTGCTTTGTCCTTTGTGCTCCAAAGCACTCTGGAGAGCCATGTGAGGCCTCACGTGTACTATTACAACCCACCAATATATATAACATTCTTTTTTTAATGGCATGGACTACATATTATCCCATTTTGGAGTCCCCGTAGTCTCAGTGCCTAGCATAGTACCTGATCTAAAGACATCAAATGATGCTGCTAATTAGTAAAAATCTATGAGTAAATTAATATTAAATAATGCATTCTAAGGAAAATAGCTTAGTCTGATTAGTCATTCTCAATGTGAGCTAGTACTACATCAGAATGTGTGTTGTCTGCTACATTACTTTTCAGATTACAAAGCAGTGGCCAAGGATCTAATATTCTCCATGGATATATCTTATTTATCATCACAGCATACAAAATTTTTTAATTAATACCCTTTCTTTAGAATGTGTACTTCTTTCCTATCACCTGACCCCTGAATCCATTTTGTCTTGTTTCTACCAAAGTTACACATTCTTGCCTCATGAAAGTATGTGACTTATCAACAGCCTTATCTGTTTTTCTGGGCCTTGATCCTTGGCTCTTGCTTCTTGGCCATGCCTCTTAAATTCTGTTACAGTTGTTGCCCAGGTTCTTCTCTCCACTTCCCAGAAGCATCCTTAATTACACGCCCACATGCACATTCCAGAGCTCTAAACTTCCATCTTTGGCACTTACCCAAGTCCTGTCTGTCTGAGATTGAAATCTACTCCTTCTCAAGTTAGTGCCTTCAGTGGTACCAGTTTGAAGCTTTCCTATCCCTCAGTGTATGGAGGATAAATTTGGGGGCACAAACACACACACTCTGACCTCTTCAAACTATGTGACCTTTGAATAATTTCTATTTCTAATCCTTACTTTTCCCAGTTGTACATGGGAGATGGTATCTTTCTTGTAGATTTCTTTGAAAACCTAAAGAAATTATGGTTAGTATCATGTAGGATTGGCAAACTTATTAAATTATACCTTCTTCAGTATGGTTAAGGTAATACAGCTCCACTAATATAGCTAGCAAGACCTATTTAACAGTGAGCTCCTATTGTTATTCTATTCAAATATATTATCCAGTGAATCCTTATAAAATAATAGCCAAATATTATGAGTTAGATACTATTATTCCCATGTGAAAGAAGATAAAATGCCAAACAACAGAAAGGAATGGTTTCAGATACAAGCAGAGAAATTATGTTTGTAACTTATAAATCAAAAAGTTGGAAGCCCCAGGCTTAGGTCGGTGATTCATCAAGGTAGGCACACGAGGTCAGGGTCAGTGGCATCTTCTTGTTTTTTTCTTGGTGGCCTCCTCATTTTATCCACTTGCAAATACAAAACAAAGTGGGAATGAAGGTCAAAAGAGAATGACTTTCTTTTCATGAAGGGAATCTGAGAAACCTAGGTTCTTACATTCTCAACCTTCCTCCAGAGAAAGTGAAAGACTCTGGGGAATGAATATTGGACTGGCCAAACAAGTGTCTTTTACAAACATAATTTCAAGAACTAGGATTCTAATGCTAGTTCTTTGACAACCCTCATGTTCCAGTACCTGATATTTTTTGACTATGGCCAGTTCTCACCTCTCCTTTCCTTCTTCCCACTTGGAATGAGTCTGATTACCTGGGAATGAAGCAGCTATTTGAGACCATAAACCAATCAGTATGAGGACAAAGACTCACAGTTCATAAATATCATAACTCATAGAAATGAAATCATTTTCCAGGTAAATAATGTATCAGTAAGAAATGCAAATCAAGATTTCTATTACTATCCTTCACTCTTCCAAAGAAAACACAGTTTCTATGTTTAGCGACCTAAGATTAAATGGCACGTTATAAAAAATTTTATCTTTATGGAACATCTATATTAACTCTTTTGAAAAAAATTTCCATTTGATATAAAAAATGAGTAATATTATTAAGCAGAATTTATCAAATTTGCCAAAAGATTTGAGCATATTTAATTGGAAGGAGGTGAATTATATACTTATAAAAGATTCATTTTATTTTTGATCATAAATTCATGTAACCTAGGTAACATGTATCTGCTATATCTTTTAACCAAATGTGTCTTCCACATTTTTAAATTTCAAGCCAGAATTTTATTGCAAAAAGTGTTCTATGTCTGTTTGAAGACTAGAATTGCATTTCAATTTATTTTCCCAATTCACTAATGTTTACAAAATGTAATTATATTGGTTAGATTATTTCAACCAAATCTTAAAGAATAAATATTTATGCATCAAATCAATTTTACCATTAAAATGCAATTTGATCCAAGTTTTACTCCAAAGCCATATTATCTTTCAGTTTATCAAGCAATGACTATAGTTGCCTTATGAAAGTAAAAGAGAAAAGAACATATAAATACTAAAAAATACTAATGAAGTCAGTTACTCTAGGGAAGAAGATAACAACCTTCTCTTTTAGTCTGAAAATCTACCATGATTAGCAATACTAGTTGTCAATGATGGAATAGCTTTTCCAATTTAACATCTTGTGTTTATTAAATACCTGCTTTCTGTTATCAGTATAGAAGGAAAAGTAGATTATGAATATTGTTATCCTCTAAAGAGCATTAAAACAATATAATATACAGAGATACTAAAACTTCCCCATAGAAGAGATCAAAATCTTCAAGTATGTTGTAGAAACAGTTGATACTATGAATGGTTACAACATACAAGATCAACTGAATGCTAAGAATGATTATTGATTTTTGAAGTCATTTTTCACTAGTTTAAGTCAGGATTTATTGAAACTACATTCACCTGTTAACAACAGTAAACTTAGAGTAGCTTTACTGTGCGAGCTTTTATACAATAAGAAGTTGAAGAAAAGTAATCTAGCAGAAAGAGGTACTCAAGCAATGCCAGGAGGACCCAGTTGTACACACTGAGCTGGGGTAATTGTGTCCTCACATTGACTGGCTTTTGCTCACAAAATAGCTGCTTTATTTCCAGCTAATCAGACTTATTAGAAATGGAAGAAGGAGGGGAGAGGTCAGAACTAATCACTAGTCCACTACCATGGTGAAATTTTATAATACAGTTTCTAAGCCATCTATTCTCCATGAAACACTGACTCTATGAGGTCAAATGTCTTGCCTCTAGCTAGTAATAGTTAAGTCTCTTAGTTCTTGTCTGATATCATTTCCCTTGTGCTCACCACTTTCTGGCAGCTGGATGGGATCTATTAAGAATGCTAAAAAAGCAGCATTGGGACTGCTTCGTAACCTGGGAGAGAATGGCTGGGAAAGGACTGGGTCAAGTAAGAAGTGAGGCATTGATATAGAGGAAAGAGAATTCAATTCATTTAGAATGTGGAGGTTCTTGGCATCTATATTTCTCAACACTGTAGATTAAATCAAATCCCATTTAACATCCTCAATATTTAAATTGAAAAGAAAGGTTATAATTAGTATTGAAATTATATAGGTAGCTCAGAGCCGTAACTACTACCAAGCATTCTAAGAAGCTGTCCTTTGACAGAGATGAGTATTACACTCCTTTTATCAAAATAACTAGGTCATATAACTAAAAAGGATGACTATCAACCAAGAGTGGTGTCATGTAGTTTGTCAGAATCCTGCTTGGAAAAAGTAAAATACATCCTGCTATGTGTGATGGCAAATGGCCCCAGCATGCCTTCATGCTTGGTCAGATGTTATTAATCTATGACCAAAAGAGCAGGTGGTAAGCAAAGACAGCAACGTTTCCTCAGAAGTCACCAACTTCAAGAAAAGTGTGAATTGTCTCAACATGTTAAAATTTCTATCGTGCTTATTTTTAATAATTATGTTTTTAAGTAAATGGAAAAATGGAGGTCATGTTTTTTTTTTCCTCCACTTTCCTGGTGTATATGAGAGATTCTATAGACTATGTGAGTGATTATTCACTTACATACTCATTGGATAAAAGTAATTTTAAAATAGGATATTAATTCCACATTTAAAGAAAATTCATTAAACCTAAGTAGTTCATTACCATGAAATGTATTTGACTATATTTTATAGCATGAATAAGAGTTTCCCAAATAAAAAATATTGAGCCAAATGTTCTACAGATTAAGTGCATTTTGAATTGAAATTATTCTAGACTGGACTATTTCTTTCTGCAAAGCCCTGGGACACAAACCCAGGATCTGATGGGTCAATACCTTTTCTAATAGGAAGCATCAGTCCACATTGAAACATTTCCATAAAGCAATTTAAACACTAACATTACAAATTAAATTTTAATGTATTTTCTATAGTTATTAAAAAGGCATGATTAGACACTATTCTGCACTAACCAAATAGCTTTCTTTTCATATTATTATTTGTATTAGTGAAAGTCATTTACAAATGAAATCGCATTTCATTTATCTTTGTGTTTATATTGTTCTAGCCTAAGTAAGAAAAAAACTAATCCCTTTACAAATGAAAATTACTTTCTTGTGTTCCCAACTAATTTGATCTAAATTGTTAATTCTGCAGAAGGTAGGTTTTGAGGGGCAAATCTCCTCCCAAGAATTGGAGGAGTAGCAAATTTATCTTACTTAGGCATCTGGTGCCCTAATTCATGAGGATTCAGAGAATCTCTGGATTCACTACTTCTAGCTCACATCCAGTAGCAGGCCCTTTTATGCAATATATTCTGCAGTGGCAAAGCATAAGCTCAACTCAGCGATATGTCCAAAAATAATTACAGAGCTTTAAACTTTAGGAATTGAAAAGAGCAGCTGTTTAATATCATGGGAACCTGCCTGGGGTTGATGTTGAGAGACAGTCGGAAGGGTCATGGAAATACAATACCCTCCTTTAACACAGTTTACAAAGGAAAAAGAACATTCCAAAGCAAACAGCTCTGAATCACAAGATGTAGTCTATTTTTTCCTATGTGAATGATGACCAAAATCTTATTTGTGTATTTTAGTCTTACTTCTATAGAAATAAACACACAGTTGCTAAAGTTTCATATTTGGAGCAAAACACTAAGTATTCTTACATGAAGCCACCCAAAGATCTGTTTCTCTAAGTGTTAGCAGAAAATCCCCAGAAAAGCCCTAGGTCACTGCTCCACCTCCATGCAATGCAGCATTATAGTGGGATTCAAGAACGAGGTGCTGACAGGGATTTTAAGCAACATCAACGCAACATCTCCACAACTGTGGAGAACTAAGTCTTTGCCACTCTTCCTCCTTACACTTACTCCATGATAGAGACAATTAGAAAATATTATTGCCAGATGATTGTAGAAACCTTTCATTGTTTGCTTTCTACTTTCAGTTGAATTGAAGGAAGACACATTGAGGGCATTGCTAATATTTTACCTAAGTCTAGACTTTGAAGGTAGCATCCCAGGCAGGTTTGTTCCTGCCTAAAAGTTTCATTACTCTTGCAAAACTTCTATCAAAGTAAAGCTGTTTGACAGGTTCATGTTAGAGAGCCTTAAGAAGCTCAATCTTAACTGCAATTACAGCACCTACTAAAAGTAACCTACACAACTACACAGACAGCAGGCGTGAAGGTGAACAGTTTGAATATTTCTGCCTCCCATATGCAATATAAACAACTTATCGTTGTGGTTGATTAATTCAACAAAACTACTACACATTTGACTAACTATGAAGTGGCTTGGATATTAAATAAGAAGATACTTTACATGCTGTAGCCATTAGGGAGGTGCTTTTTTCTTTTGAGTTTAAGAAGGTCCACATTCATTCATGAATTCAGTATAGCCTGTATCACAGGACATTGTCTAGAATTATGTCCTCACCCTGGCCTATCATATAAAGCTTATATATAACGTTATTTCAGCAGCAAACAAAAGATGCTTTTGTATACCATGGACAGGTACAATGTACCCAAGAATGCAGAATATGTTCACTTGATAATGTACAATCAGTGAAACTATAAATATAATGTGATTTGGCTGCAAGCAAATGGGTTGTTAAAATATTTTCCATTTGCTACTTTTGTAATACCGAACAAGTTTTTAAACATTTCATTACAATTTCTCCTTCTGTGAAATGTGAACAACAATACCCTATGAAATTTGTTGGGTAAATACACTAACATACAAATTATGCTTGCATACAAATTATGAACTAAGTGTATGATTCACTGAGAATGCTTTCCAAACCTTGCTGCAAATTCCATAAGAAGAGTTTTAAAAATAGTCCTAAAGTAAGTTTAAAAAAAATAATAATAGACCCTCCAGAATACATCAACATCCTAATTTCTGAAACCTATGCCTGTTACTTTATTTTCTTTAAAAACTGTCCTAAAAATATGATTATATGGAATATTTTGAGATGCTAGGTCATCTTGGATTATCTGAACGAGTTCTAAATCCAATCACAATGGTCCTCATAAAACAGATTTGTTATGGACTAATGCATGACACTCCCTTCTCATGCTTTAATTCACATGATGAAATCCTAGCACCCTTCCTCTAGTGTGATGATATTTATGAGCTGGGCCTTTGGGACACAATTGTTAATAAGGAAGAAGCTCTCCTGAATGGAATTATTGCAATAACCTTAGAAAAAGAAACACAAGAGAGGTGATATTTTTCTCTCACACATGCGAGCTGCCTGCTAACTAGAAAGAGAGCTCTCACCAGGCATTGGATCTGCCATTTCTTTTACCTCAGACTTCTAAAACCAAGGTGCACAATGTATGAAAAATTGTCAAAGCAGCTCAAGAGGCTCAACAGGGACGACAATAAGCATGGATCAATTCAAAGAATACTGACAGCCACCAGAAACTGGAAGAGGCCAAGTGTGGACTCTCACTGAGGGCCTCCTGAGAGAGCACAGACCTGCACACCTAGACTTTAGCCCAGTGAAACCCATTTCAGATTTGGCCTGCAGAACTGTGAGAGACTAAATATTTGCTTCAAACCATGATGTTTGTGGTAAAAGAACCACAGGAAATTAATACACTTCCTTACATCATTAATTCCACACATTGGAGTAGCAGGTGTCAACTACCAGCCTTTCAAGATCAACTGTAATTCCCACCATTGTCCATAAACACAACCATCTTGTCATAACATATGTGTTGTGAAATACAGTACACAAATAAGTAGCATTTGGTGTCCCTTTAATTTTTCATCTCGAAATAAAGAGAAATTCTAGAGAGTCTATGATATACTGCAGCATGGACAGTACTGGTAGGGAGGCAGTACAGTGTACTACATGGCTGGCCCCAGTGGGAGACTCACTGTTTGCTTCTCTGAAGCTTTTCATTGTGGCAATTGCAGTGATTCTTGGCTGAGTGAGACAAGACCGCCTATCCTGAGGGAAACATGGATATTTTCTACTAAGTTGGTGGGTTTCAGTGATACATGAACATTGAGCTAAACAGTATCAAGGTCTTGGCAATTTCCTTTCAGTTCTATTTACACCCCCCAAAAAAATGTTTACATGTGTGTTAACTAGACCTTTAACACTTCTTAGACAATAATGCCTTTCATAAACAGAGGCCAGGCTACATACTCGGAGCTTCATATATGCAACAGTAGTTGATTAGATTTTAAACTACCATTGTCTATGTTTTGGCATTTATATTAGCATGACTAACTGCTTATAGCAAAGGCTTCCTTTTTAAACTATTTATGATAACCATATAAATTTACCTTCTTGAATAAATGGAATGAGAAATGTATTCTACATTAGTGTTCAAAAAATTGAACACGTCACAAAAGATAAAGTTTTATAAATTTATGTAATATCACATATTTTCCTACTGTTGCTTTATCTATATTTCAGAAATTCTCTTTTAACTTTGAAAAGAACCACTTCAGTAAAGTCAGTTATGTTTTTAAAGAATTAAATAAATGCTACATGTAGCCGGAGTGAAACTAGCCCTCAAATGCTTAAAATTTGGCACATTCTAGCCTAACTATATAAGAATCTCTAGAAAGTCCATGAAAGATTGTGCATAACTCCCACATTTACTAGATTGTAAGGGACATATATCAAAACTTTAACTCCAGTCTTGCCTAGATCTCAGTCTGCCCTTCAGATAGTTCCAGTAGATTCAACTTGAGAATATTGAAGTGTGACTAAGGGACTCTGTTGACCTGGGAAGCAGCCCAGTCATTCACACCTGCAGGTGAGAACTGCATTGTCCATCCACAGCCTAAATTTTCCCATAGAAAATAATCAAGATAGCCTCTGTGAAGGGCAAATATACATGTCTCAAATTAAGCAATTGTCCCGTATGACCTTCCTATCCTCTAACCTCCCAGAAATAGAAGGATGTCACCTCTGTTAGCCATCAAAGTAAATTGTGTAAGGATAAAGAGAATTGTGTCTTAATGGTCACTTTAGTAAAAAAAAAAAAAAAAAAAAATCTGGTTCATAATCTTAAGTAATTCAGGAGTCACAGGATTATAGTCATGTTTATAAAACAAAAACACTTAGGTACAATTGGTTGAGGAATACTTCCCGCTGGTTAGTGGAAAATGGTATCTAAGCATCTAGGGATTAGTTTTTCCCTTGTATACGATGACAAAACTATATTCTTGTGTATTTAATGCACAGAAAAATAAAATTATTCCCAACCTTTTGAGTATTTATGCTACATTCAAATGTGCAAGGAAAAACTTGCTCTTTTAATTTTCAACCACAGATTCTGCTTCCTCCTGAACCCTACCCACAGAGTGGTAGGAAAAAATAACTCTAAACTTTAGTCCTATATAACGACCCCACTTCAACTCTTTCCCTTTAAGCCATTGGTTGAAGTTAACAATGTCCCATTTTAGTAAAGGCTACCACTCACACAAATCTCCACTCCCCCTAACCCCCATGTTTCTCTGTTTCTCAGTGGATGCAAATAGACACTGAGGTGTTCTAAAGGAGGATAAGAATATATGTTTATGTTCCATGAGCAATTCCCCACATTGCACTGCTAAGCATGTAGGATAAGCTACTGAATAGGATTACCCATCATTTCTCTACCTCCTCACTCCATCAGGGTTCTACACTCCTCCCTAACTAATTCTTATTCATGGACCTCCACAAGACCACTTCATTCTTGACAGGGGTCATCTCTCAGATTCTTAGGTAGAATAATCTATTTCCAAGACACCACTTACTTAGGCCTTGGACAAGCTATGTAATATTCCTGTGGTTGGATTTCTCATCTCTAAAGTGCAAAGGGATAATTGCTAGCATTTATCTCCTAGAGTAGCTATGAGGATTAATTATGAAGTGTTATGAGGAGCATCAGTCACACATAAGCACTCTACAAGTGCTTACTACTACTGTTATTGTTGTTCTGGGAAGATGTCTAGCCAGAAAGTCAGATTCTTTCCACAACTGCCATGGAAATATGTGAGAACACCTGGATTCTACTTAGATTACATATCAGATAAAGGATCACAAATATAAATTCAGATTTTCAGAAAATTTCAGAGAACTCCTCAGCTTAGTCAGGTAGGTAACTATCAGTCAGGTGTTTCATAGACTCTCAAAACAAATTGAAAGAAAACTCTGCCCACACCATCCCTTTCAAATTATATAATAACCATGAACAACACAAAGCCAGAAAAAAGATGGGGCTTTCCTTGCCCTGCCCGTATCTCTCCCCATATCTCACTCTCTTTTTCCTCCCATACTCTTGCCAAAGCTGCTACTCCAAGATTTTCCTTTAAATCTTATTACTTTCATATTTTCTTTCCTCTGTATTGTAACTTCTTTCACCAGAATTCAAGGGGGTTTTCGTTTATTTGTTTGTTTGTTTTTGGCTATGCCATCATAGGGTATACAGCAAAAGAGAACTTTCTAACTTAATACCAAAGAGACCTAAATCAAGAAACATTCAAAACTATCATGCTCATTGCACTAGTTGTAACTCCCTTCTTCACCTCCAAAACAAGCCCCAGCAATAACCTTCTTCAAGTACTCAGAGATATAAAGAGAAAAGTAAAATAAATTATATTGGACTGAGGGCTAAAATTCAGAGAAGTAGCAGGAATTCCAATATTTCAGCTGAAGGAAGTAATTTCCAGAAGAGAAACTTCCTTTTTTTTAAAAGAGGGTAAAATTAAACAGATCATAAGATAACAATATGAGACACAGATTTCAAAGCAAGACAACCAGAGATCTTCACTGTGTATCATATTGTCTCTTGTTTTCTTCCAAATAGTTGTCCATGTCTTCACACATGATCAATTCATACAAAACAAAATAGTATAAAACTGATCAGAACAAGATGATGAAGGCATTTTAGGTCTTCAAGACCAGACAATAAGGAAGTCAACAATGGCTGCCATAATGGCTCTCATTCTCTTCAAAACAGTTGTTCATACCTTCATGTATATTGAAATTAAATAAAACGAAATGACTAAAATCACTCTGAACAAAGAATAATAGTATTGTTGGACTTCACATCATGATGCTATGGAATCAGTACTAGGTACATTAGCATCTCTTTTTCTTCAGAATAGCTGTTCATTTCATTATGCATTGTATTATTGGTTCTCATAAACTTTTTAGAAATTCTATGCATGCATGAGTCTCTACATGTATATATATCTTTTCTGTATTAGAGAGAAAAACAAAACAAACCCAAGACAAAACAAAACAAATTCCTAGAAAAACACGAAATCAAAAGACATATAAACAACAATAGCAAAGAGCCCAGAACATACAATATAGGCCTTCAAAACAGGTGGTATGAACATAACTAGGGTTGTTATTTTATAAATGATGCTCAAGAGTTCCTCAGATAACTATACAATAATATTAACAATTGTTCCAATCCTATGAATGTTAACTCTTTTTTTCTAAGAACTTGTAGAGCTTGTAGTGCAATCAACTTAGCTATCCTGTGTGTTTATATCATTTTAGATATTTTTCCTTCCTTTTGCTTTTTCCTCATTTTCAATGAGATATTATTTTTCCCCTTTAAACAAATTCTTATCCTTTCACTGTAATTACTAAGATTTTGTATCTTATGTACTTTTATCAGTTCTTATACTATGAAGACTATACAGTATTTACACATGTGAGTTTGATTTATTTCACTTATGAGTATGGTCTCAAGTTGCATCCATTTACTTATAAACATCTCAAAGTGATCATTCTTTATAGCAGAGTAGTACGCCATTGTATAAAAATACCACGTCTTTTTTTATCCATTCCTCAGTTGATGGACACTAAGATTGTTTCAAAGATCAGGCTATTACAAATTGTGCTGCTATAAACATGGGTGTACATATATCACTGTGGTATGATGTTTTCAGTTCTTCTGGGAATATGCCCAGAAGTGTATAGCTGGGTCAAATGGGACTTCGAATCCCAGCTTTCTGAAAAATCTCCAGACTGATGTCCACAATGGTTGCACCAGTCTACACTCTCACCAACAGTGCAAAAGAGTTCCTTTTTCCCTGCAGTGTCTCCAGCATTTGTTGTTTGTAGTTTTCTTTATCCTGGACATTCTTTCTAGAGTGGGGTGGAACCTCAGTGTTGTTTTAATTTGCATTTCTCTAATGACCAATAATGCTGAACATTTTTTCATGTATTTGTCATTTTTATTTCTTCATCTCAGAACTGTGTATTCATCTTAGATGCTCATTTTTGGAATGCCTCTTTGAATTTAGGGATCTGATTTTTTAAAATTGTTTATGTATTCTAGACAGAAGTTCTTTTTCTGAAGGACAGTTCACTCAGACTTTTTCCCAATATGTGAGTTTTATTTTGGCTATTCTGGAGATTTCTTTCGACATGCAGAAACTCTTTAATAGGATGTGATCCAAGTTATTGATTCTGTGAAGTATTTCACATATGATTTGATTCTTGTTCATGAATTCTCTACCTACTCCTACGTCTTCAAGATTTCTACCTAATATTTCTTCCAACAAATTTAGTGTTTCAGTTTTAATATTTAGATCTTTGATCCATTTATACTTTAGTTTAGTATATGGTGATATGTATGGGTCAATTTTAGTTTCTGGCATATGGAGAGCCAATTTTTCCAGCACCATTTATTGAAGAGACTATCTTTCTTCCAGTGGACATGATTGACCCATTTATCAAAGATAAGGTGGCTGAGTGTGTTTGTAGTTGTAGTTGTATCTTCTAATCTATTCCATTGATCTTCAGGTCTGTTTTTATTTCACTACCATGCTTATTTTATTACAGTAGCTTTGTAGTATAACTTCAAGTCAGGCATTGTGATTCTTCCTGCCTTGCCTTTGCTACTTAGAATTGCCTTTGCTTTTCTGGGCCTCTTCTGGCTCCAGATGAATTTTAGGAGTGATTTCTCTAGATAAATGAGGTATGTTATTTTGATTGGGATTGCATTAAATCTGTATAACAATTTTAGGAGAATGGCCATTTTCACAATGTTTGTTCTTCCTATTCATGAAAAAGGCATGTCTTTCCATTTTCTGAGGTCCTCTTTGATTTTTTCAGGGTATTATAATTTTCCCTGAATAGATCCTTTGCTCCTGTTGTTATATTAATTCCTAAGTATTTCATTTTGTTGGATGGTATTGTAAAGGGTGTGGCTTCTCTTATTTCTCTCTTAGTGGTTTTGTTGTTAGTGTATAGGAATGATACTGATTTTTGATTGTTGACTTTGTATCCAGTTACATTACTGAATTTATTTATTTTATCTAGGAGTCTTTCAATGGAGTTTTGGGGATCTTATATGTAGAGTATCATATCATCTGCAAATAATGATAATTTAACTTCTTTTACTATCCTTACTCCTTTTATTTCTCAGAAGAGAAACTTCTTAAACCCTTCTTCAGTGAGACTGCAGGAAAGGGCAACTTTTCATTAGAAATAATGTTCTGATTCCTGGTAATTATAAACTATGATTTTCTGAGAAAATTGACCATAAGATAACTCTTTCAAACCTATAAGGAGCAAAGCAGGAAACACAGCCCCTTAATGAGAAACTGACTTGAATCAGAGTCCTCACAGACATTTTCTGAAGGAAATTTCCATTTGTAGAATCTGTGATCCATACTTTCCTAAAGTGATGCAAGTTGGGTGTGGTGCATGGAGCAGAGCACCCCAGAACCATGGCTGGTTCTAAGGAGGTGCACAGGGTTCAACAGTGGCTTCAAGGTCAAATTAAGGATTGTTTGAAAATGTAGATGTTTACTCCACATTGTAAAATGCTACAGATGATCCAAACTTATTTCCATATAAACAGCAATGCACAGCATGCCATGGGTGTCCATTGATGATAAAGACGATGATTATGATGATGTTGATAACTTTGATGTTTGCCATGGTGTTTGCCATGGCTATGACAGCGAAATGGAGCAAGAATTGACTGATACAGACTTATGGGATGGAGACCTCCTTAATTCAGATGATGAAGAAAACAGCAAAGAATATATATTTTACAAGTTGAAATGTTGCAAAATGACCACACACCCAAATGAAGTGATCTATTAAAACTAAGTTTAGAGTTTGTGTGCGCGAGTGCAAGTGTGCAGGGTGAGAGTGCTCGGCGGGTGAGGAGGGTGGGGGCCTGGTCCCTCCCAGTGTGCTCCCTCTTCTCCCCGCCACCAGCTCGGCCTGGCACGGACAGCAGCATGCTGAGCCTCTTCACCTGGATCATCACCCTCTCCGACACTTTCTCCCAAGTCCAGAAGTATTTGGAGAGCAGAGACTGAGGAATGCCCAGAAAATGTTAAATGTTTAAAGATGTCTGGGGAGTCCGGGAGAACATGGCAGATAGATAGCAGCAGCGTTGGATGCTCTGTGAGAAACTGCACTTGAAATCCAAGAATGGTGCCAGGCAGGAAGTCCTAGGCAATGGGGGATATTGCTGACCCAGGAACGAACTAAATTAAGAGAAACCAACTAGAAATGCAATCCCGGTGATACAGCAGGAACGGATAAGGTCTCAGCACAGAAGCCAGACCTCGTGCCACTGGAAACTGGGATCTGAATTTCCTGCAACCGCTGTTGCATCCCAGTTGGCACAGCAGGGAGAGAGGCACGAAAGCTCGGAGAGTGGGAAGTGTTGAATGGAGTTGGGAGCAGGGCTGGCTGTGTGCCCTGCATCGACCTGCGGTGAGTGAGCGGATCGGGACCCTTCCATAGAGAAGGAGGCTTCAGCGGAGGACATACTCGGACTGGGCAGACTTCTTGGAACGAGATGCTGTAGTGACTTCAGTCACATATCCCCCTCTCAAGCAGGATTGGTGGGGAGTGTCTGGCCTGTGAGACGCCACTGGCTGAGATCCAGTAGGCTAGCCCAACCCAGGTCCCAGCGCCTAGAGGTGCAACCTAGCAGTGAAGCCTTGGGGTAGGTTGACCTGGGGGGTGGCCCAGCAGAGGCTGCCCAGGTCTGTGTCTCCATAGTACACTGCAGTGGGCGGGAACACCTAGCCAGCACAGTTCAAACAGACTGTGGTTGACAGGGAAGGAAGCTGGGCCTCCTATATATGCTTGTATATAAGGAACAAAGAATATGGGAAGAGGGAGCAACAAGAAAGAGTCCTTGGTCTCCAATCCTGAGAAACATGCAATAGCAGACATGGCACCAATAGACATAAAGCACTGTCTCCAGAGCCTCATAGATGAGTTCCGGAATGAAGTTATTAATGACCTGAAGCAAGACATAAGCAGAATAGTTAGAGAAATGCTAAGCACCGCCCAAGAAAAAACAGATGGTGGAATGGAAGAACAGAAAAAAGGGGAGAATTGTTTGATGAAGAAAATAGAGAAAGCATAGAATACATGAAGCAGGTTCAAAGAGATTACCAGGAAACTAAAAACTCTATCGAAAACTGGCATAGCAGCTTGAAAGAAACTAAGGATAGATTATCTGAACTGGAGGGCAGATTTGTAATATGGGAGCATGAAAGGAAAAACTTCTTAAAAATAACAAAAAAAACCAGCAACAATACAAAAGGTAGAAGATGATAAGAGGATCTATGACTTAAGAATTAAGAACATAAGAGAAGAAATGGGGACACAAACAAATGGACTACAAAAGCTATTCACAGAAATAATCCAAGAGAATTTCCCTAATTTAGCAAATGGTAAAGATACTCAGATATATAAGGCATACAGGACTCCAGCCACCTACAACCCAAACAGAGCTACACCTAGGCATATAATAATCAAAATTCTAGAAATCCAATATAAGAACAGAATATTGGAAGCCATCAGAGACAAGAAACAGATCACTTACAAGGGAACACCCATCAGAATTACAGCAGACTTCTCAGCACAAACCATCAAATCATAAAGAGTGTGGGGGAAAATAATTCAAGCTTTTAAAGATAATAACCTCCAGCCAAGATTGATATATCCTGAACAACTGTCCATATAAATTGATGGGAAAACAAGGTGCTTCCAGAATAAAGAGGAACTAGGGGAATTTGCAACCACTAATTCAACTCTACAGAAAATACTGCAGAATAGTCTAAAAAAGGAAAATACCAAGATTCCAGAAATAGTGGCAGAGAAGTCACAATGAATGGAGCAGAAAACGAAATGAAGAAGACAAACTGACAACAAATGACAGAAAAAGAGCTCAACAGAAATGAGGCAGAGAAGTTCGGAAGGTAGGAACAGCTATTTTGGAAAAAACAAGACATCATAATAGCTAGTGCTGATTTAGTATCATCTTGTTTTGAAGTCCCATCAAACTTGTATTCTTCTGTTTCCATCGGTTGTAAAAGGTTGTATTTTACTGGATTTTATTATAGATGATAATATAAGCAAAACTTTTATAGACAAGGAGTTTATATAGAAACCATTGTTCATTTTCTGTTAATTGGTCCTAAATACCCTGTAATAATGTCATTCTCTTGGATGGTTTTATAGTGTCTTGATATGTTTGGTGCTACAGTACATGAAGTTATATTCAAAGATTTCAAGGAAAGAGTCTCTATGGTAACTATTTTTATGTCAGGATATCTTGTGGTGAAACACTATTTTGCTCAAATGGTTATGATTTGACCTGCACTGTTCTGTTGTTATGCCATCTTTTATCTCAATCTCCTTTTTTTGAGTTATTTATTTTTTTATTTTTATTTTTTTAATTAAGGGAAAAGTAAATAAAAATAGCAGGATACATTATAGTAACCTACTTTGATTTCTTTTTAACTTGATTTGAAATCCTGTATTGCCCTCACCATTTTGTTTTGACTCATTTTCCTCTATTCTGCTTTGTTTGATAGTACCAAGTTCTAAAGTATAAACATAACTGTGAAGACAATAAGAATCATTATGACGCCCATTCCAGTTGACTATTATTTTCTTTTAAAATCCTGTAATGTCTCTAATGCTTTGGTTTTATTCTTTACTGTTTAGTTCAATTTTATTTTAACTGCCAATTCTTCTTAAAATAGCAAACGGCAGTATGGTAACCATTGTTGATCACCTTATGTTTTGTTTTTACATTATCTATTATGTCTATCCTTTTGATTTGACTGACTCCATTCTGATATGTCACATTTGGTTTTACTCTCTTCAAAAAAAGTAATAAGAACTGTGGGAGTAATAAAACCCAAAATGTGTAATTGTCATTGTACAAAAGAAAAGAAAAGAAAGTGCTCTAAATGTTATAACTGCATATATGTTCAAGTGTATGAGATAGATGACTGTATTACTGAGTGTTTTTTGGATCATTGAACAAAACTGTTTGCACTCTCACTGTTTGAAAATCCACTTTATATGCTTTAATTTTGTAACTTGAACAACTATTTCTAAGATGAGAATATGTAATCTATTAACTAGTGATTTCTCACTGTTTATTTTTTAAATTTTGTATTACTTGTACCCTTTTGCTGTTTTTTTTTCCTTTTTTCTCCTTAAATAAAAAAATAACTAGGTTTAAAAATATAGTGAGGGTTATGGCATGGATCCAATATCCATGGCAGGGTGAACTGTATTGGATAGAATGCCAGCACTGCCATTCAGTGTTGGAAATTGTAACAGACAAAATGCTTCAAGATGCCTTGAAACATACACATATTTAAGGCTGAAATTCAAGTAAAACATTTTGTATACACTAATAGCCATATTCAAAAATGTATTTATTATGACACCTTACTATCTGAATTGAAAGCATTTCATACGTCTGCTGAACTGAGTGCTGATTCCTCATGGTGATCACAGGAATGTAAAAGACTTACAGAAAAGTAATGGGTCAAAATATGACATTAAAATGCATGCCCTTGTATATGCAAAGATTTATTATGCTTTCAACTTAGAGATTTGTCCTGGAACTCAAGTCATTCCTTATTCATATAGCAATAAACCAAATGATGTTGCAAACAAGACGTTTTTTTTTTCCCACCTCCCGAACTAATTGGATGTGGCACTGAAAAACTGGTTTACCAATTTCCAGTCGATGTTATATTTGGTACAGAGCATGAGTTGATCCACATGGGAACTGTACACAGGAACAAAGTAGAAATTCCAAATCAAAAGTTGCAATTTCAAAACAGATAATTGTATAGTGCAATTTTTGGATATCAGAAAGATATAACACCGGCCTCATACATGGCAAAAAGAGAAAAATCCTGATATAACTGTTGTCAACATTTCAGCATGCAGGAAATATTGATAGGGAAAGCTTGACAAAATTGAAGCCTGAGATAGAAACTTTCAACAGCAAAACCAAAGGTGAAGTACATGTGTTTGATGAGTTATGCAGCAACTGTAATGTCACTTGAAACATAAATCACTGGTCAATGGTTTTGTTTTAGTCCTAAACATATATGGAATAGTTTTATGGCTTACAATGAAAATAACAAATGCAAAATATCATGGAGAAATTTTCTCAGAGGATTGGGATTGGAACTCAGAAGAGATTATCAGAGGAAAAATAAAATGTTTCTGCCCAGAGGACTATGCAAAAAATCATGGAGCACACTGCTGAATTGAGAGGATAGCAGGTAGAAACAGCATCACGAAAACTTATCATGACAACATGAAAACAAAAAAGATGTCAACTACACTCTACAAGAAAATACACAACAACAAAGTATATGTAGGATCAGTGGTACTTGTGTATGGAACAAGCACTTGTCATGTTTGAAGACTGCCTTGTGTGTGACAGTTGAATCAAAGATTATTTCTGTGGTAGATTTTTGTATTTACCCTATAGTTCACATAAGTTTGAATTTTAGATGTTGTGTTTTAGATTTTGTAAGCAAGTAAAGAGCCGATGTGAAAATGTTGATGTCTATTCTAAGCATTCATTACATATCTTATATTGTATTTTATTGACATCTTATTTCCTTAAGTGTATGTTATATAATACAGTGGGAAGCTTCTGACCAAACAGGAAGACAAGAAAGGTGATAAGAATGTCCTGCCACATAGGAAAAGAAAGCAAAGCACATTGTGCTGTCACTGTAAGTGAGATGCATGCATGGAACATGCAGTGTCTCGTGTGAAGACTGCCTTGGGTGTGATAGTTGAAGCAAAGCTAACTTTTATGGTAAGGTTCTATTGGTATTTGTATTGTAGTTCATATAGAAATTTATTTGTGATGTTATAGTTTAGGTTTTGTAAGCAAGTACACCACTGATATGAAAATTTTGATGTCTATTCTAAATACACAATACATATTAAGAATTTAATAATATATTTTATTGATATTTTATGTTAATGTTAATTACATACTGTATAATATAATAACCTCCTAACAAAATGGAAAGACCACCAACATGTCAAGGACATCCTACAAAAAAGCCAGGAAAGCAAAAGACAGATGCTATTATGTAAGAAGTGCATGTGTATGGAGCACGCTGTTATGTACACAAATTGCCTTAAGTGTGATAACTGAAGTAAAGACTTTTTCATAGATTACTATTGGTATTTTCATTGTAGTTCATATGTCCATTTATTTCTGATGTTCTTTTTGAAACTTTGTAAACCAAAAGCTAATCAATTTGAAAATTTTGATGCTGTTTTATAAACATTTAATAAATATTAAAAACTAAAAAAATAAAAAAGATAAAGTGATGCAAAACAAAACTTTAAAAAAGACTCTTAGTTCCTTGCAGAGGCCTCTCATAATCTATTAAGGTAGGTCACAAGTATGGACAAGTTCAAGATCATCCTATTCAACATTCTTCCAATGACCCAAAGCAAATGATTCTGTTATTAATCAAGAAAGTGCTTTGGGGTATCTTCAGGATACACCATTAAAATATAAAAGTAGAATATTCCATAGAATGTGTAAATCTAAAAATATATAAGAGCCACCTGTCAACAAACTGCAGCTCTCCTACAGACGTCACAGATGATGCTCCAGGTGTAAAATGTAGGCTCTCCTATTAACACAGGGAAGCCCAGTACAATATTTTATATTTTGGAGACTTGTACATGTGTTAAATAGCCCCAGAGTCTGAAAGAAAACTTTAGTAACAAATTGTACTGCCCATTTCTGTTTGCAAGATCATCCATTAGCTGCAATTTCGTGTAAATGGGAGGCTTAGTTCATTAAAGTTTTTGGTGTTTTCTAAATGGCAAAGTATCACAACAGTTTAGTAGGGAAAACAAGCCCCGGGGTATGCAGAAGAGAAAATTAACCTTACATCTGTACCACTGTAACTTTATAAGCAATAGTAATGCTTGCCCAAAATACACAAGATCAATAAAGTTATATATGACTTGACTTCATGTATTAATTAGTAGAGAATTGAGAAATAATGGTATTATAGGATTTTAGAGCTGAAAGAGTCACAACAGATAATTTCATTCATTCCATCTGGTTTTTTCCTGTCTTGGTTACTTTTTCTCATTGTTGAGACAAAAATACCTGATGCGCAAAGTTTGGAAAGGGAAAGTTTATTTCTTACAGGTTGGAGGTTTCAGTTATACTCAGTTTGTTCCAAGTATCAGGGTGACACAGTGGACCACCATAAACGGTAAGCTTGAACTGGCAAGAGAGAAAAGACACGACTTTTTTCCCAACTTACACTGTATCCAGCCCCACCTCGGGCAAGTGTAGCATGTATACCACCAATCCAAACACTAGACAACAAACCAATCACAGATGCTAGATTTGGCCACATCCATGATTGCATGAGGCTTGGGCATGACACGTCCTTACAACCATGACACTTCCTTACAACTGTTCCTCTCCCAACACACATTCTACAGATGAGGCAACTGAGAAAACTAAAATTTCCTTTTCTAAACTACATGCTTGGAATAACTGGATGTCAATATTGGTTGAAGCACAAAAGGTAAATAAAATTAATTCTAGTAAAAATGATCAACTAGACCAAAAAGATGTTTCATATATGATGATGCATTCTTAATACATAAAGAACTTCCTATTGATCAATAATAAAAAAAATAAAAATCTATGGCCCAAAAAGAATAGCAGGAAAAGTATATTAATTGGCAATTTTGTTAAATTCATAAGAATGATTGATATTCAATATTACTAGAAACCAGAGAAATATAAATTGAGACAAAATATTTCATGTTCATGTATTCACTGATAAGAAATTTTACTAGAAAATTAATATTCAGTATTACTGAGGGATAAGGAAAAGAATCATTTTATACATTACTGGCCTGGATAAAAACAGGTCTGACTTTCTTGACAGTGTTTATCAATATGTCAAAAGTCTTAAAATTGTTTATTTCCTTTATTCAATTGAATAATCACAAAATAACCATGTCATATCATAAAATAAAATAAAATGTCATAAAATGCTCGCAAAATTATTGAGTGATAGAAAAAATCCAAAATATGATTTAATAAATTTCTGCATAATTATATATATTAATATATTATATAATATATAAAAATGTAATAAGTACAAGAATATATATAAGATAATAAAAATGTAAGACAACACAATTATGAGTAATTTTTTTCATTACTTTTTACATTTTTCAAATTATTATCAGTGAGTATGTAATACTTGAAGATAGAAACTAAACATTTTAAATGACCGTAAAGCATTCATTAAAATAAATCTGACTCATTTACCAATGTGGAGGAGGAAATGTGCAGTTTCAAGGAGCCTGTATGATGCAACTGTCCATCATTAGGACAAAATACCTGACACCCACAACACAAAAGGTGCTAGGTTGATTTTGGCTCACAGTTTCAGTGGATATAGTCCATGGGTAGCAGTCACCAAGGAAGTAATGGCATGATGAAAGTTGTTCACCTCACAGCACCAGGAAGCAGAGAAAAGAGAAGAGCACGAAATAAGAACACATACATACTTTGGGGTCAATCACGCCCTGATGACCCACCTCCACCCAGGCCCCACCCTAACATTGCTTTCAGTTAGCCATTATGAAGTCCTCCTGACAGTATCATTCTATAGCTCAAATCCAAGCTTCACAGCTGCATAGTCTGTTGAATGCTGTTTCTGTGAGAATAAAACAAATAACCAAAATAAAACAAACAATCCAAGAAATTAACAGGAAATTATCTTAATAGAGCATATAACCTTTTAATTGGACAGGGGTGTTGGCCCAGTGTCTCTTTAAATCACTTTGTAACTTCCACTGCTGAAACAGGGTCACTAGTTTAAATGTCTGTAGCACCTGATTAATTAGTAATCAGGACAGAGTTGATTTTTTTCTGCTTCAGAGCTTGTAATTATCATTCCTGACACAGAACTCAACTTTTGGTAGGCAGCAGGGACACTGCTGTCACCATTATACTCTGCTTCACACTTCAACTTAATAAAGATTTTGTCTGGGTAGAACGCTTGTGAAGATTTTACCTGTAGTGGCCTCTTCCTGGAGTCATTTGTTTATATCATAGGCTCCCTGTATTTATAGGTGGTGCAATCGACTATTGGATGAAAGCAAATAACTTGTGGATGAATTTATGTGGTTTAGAGAGATATTAAACGTTTTAAAAGGTCATTCAGGATTATAAAAAGGACTGAGAGGTACTTTGAAAAGACGACTGTGTTAGAAGAAAGATTCCCAAAGCAGCATGGAAAAATTAGAAAAGGTGGCTTTGCTCATTTCAATTTTAAGCATTGTACTTATAGTGAAGCATGTGTACAAAATTGTCTAAAGCTATGGTTTGTGTATCTTCTATTAATTTACTAGGAAACACTTGTAACAAGTCAATTGTGTCAACATTTGAAGAAGTAACCAAATTACCCAACTATAAATCCACGTTTTCACATTGGAGGCTGAAAATATATACTTACATACATATATACATACATACAAATTGTCAGCTTAGAATTCTTTTTAAAAGAAAAAGATGATCAGACGATGATCAGATGATACAATTATACATTCATGAACAAACAAACACAAGATAGGCAGAGTGTCCAATAAGGTGTGGATAGCCTTTGACTCTTGGTGAACCTCTGGAGTGAAATGCTATTCTAATGAGAACACAATGCCTTTTCTTTGTGCTTCACTGATATTTTTTATCTTCTAGTCAAAATTGTAGCATAATAGAAGCCAATCACACGTGACATTTTTTGAAGGAAGTAGTTGGAATTTCTGTGATCCAAAATCTCCTTTCCAAGGATCTAATTCATCGGCTGAGGAAACGGCTGCTTCTTATTCCTTCAGATACTGGTGCCCTGGAAAAAGAAAGTGAAGTGAATGTGATGAAGTGATGGCCTGCCTCTCAGAAACAGAGAAAAAGTTTCACAGAACTGCAGGGCACTGTGACAGTGACACTTCAGGCATCAGGCTACTGGCAGGAACATACTAACGCGATAATAACTCTAGGCTTTTGACAAAGAGAGGATAAGATGTCCAGCTTGTCTTTGCAAAATATTCACAATGATAACTCTTGAAAATGTTAGAAAAATATAAATAAGTGATAGAAGTCCAGTTTCTGGGCAGTGATGACATCAGGCATACACTGAGGTGATCAGCTTAGTTGTTGAGTATATCTGGTACTCTTATCTTCCAGGAATTACAAGATGTCCCTGTGAATGGAGCCATGTGATCATTTCTGGTCACTGAGTCATGAGCTCAAATGATGTATTTTATTTCCAGTCCAGAACATTTAATAGCCAGAGGGCTGTGCAAGTTTTCTTTCACTCTTTCTAACATGAGGCCAGTCATATTCAAGATGGGTGACTATTCCATCAACCTGGGTTTCAAAAGAATTCTGATGAATCCAGCCCCTTATAGGCTCACAGTGCCCAGTACTCAATGAAATCAAACTTGATTAATCTAAGTTGTATTCAATATTTGGAGGTTACCTGAGTAAACCCAAAATCTTGCCACACACTCACACACACACACACACACGCATGCACACACACGCATGCACATGCACACACACACAGATGGTAAAACTTTCAGGAAATCACATATAAATTGTATGACAAGAAATGTCAAAAAAAAATCCACTTAAAAAATACCAGAAAAGATAGAAATGAACAGCTTATAAGGGAACATAAAGCAAGATTGAGCTTCAACATAAAGCAGGATGAGTTTCAAGAAAAACAAATTCTGGAAAGAGGAAGAAGTGAATCAAGAACTGTAAACAAACTCAATAAATGGAAACTTCCTTGCTTTTATAGATCTTCAGGCAAAAATGTATGATAGAATAATTTCTTTTCTTTATTAAATGGAAAGAAATTCCTTATTTTTGATACATTGTTCTACACATAAAACCTACCATTTCTTTTTTTGACATTTATCATTTTCCCCTGTCAATTACCAACTGAAAAGCTATAAGATAAGATTTTATTATTCAAGTAAAATAAACACATTTACAACTAGCTAATATTTTATCCTAAACCATTTTGTTTCTCAAAAAAATGGAAAAAATAAAAGTATGAATCAGAGAATATAAATATCCATACTGTATTTAATCTAATTCTTTCTTGTTAATAACAAAAATTTTCTAGATTTTGAGAGATATAATATGTGTTCAATGTTAGACCTTTAAATTTAGAGATAAAACTAAATTATGGTACCCATGATACTCTCATTTTATAAATCAATAAAAGGAACAAAAGCATCATAAAATAAAATAAAATGAATTTGGGGCCCATATTTTAATATTAAAGGTTCTATAGTACTTGACATTCATTAGATTATTCAACTACTATTTAATGAACACCTACTATGTGTCATAGTTACACTTAGTGAGACAGACACACTCTAATGAAGAAAATCAACAGTCAAAAGATAAAATACACAATGGTAAGTGCTAGGCTTCAGATATAAGGAAGTAGCTGTGAGAGCTCCAGTGGCCATGGAACCCAACCCAAGGAGGTAAAAAGAAGGTACCCAGGAGACCAGACCAAAGGGGCTGAAGGCAAGTAATTCCCAGGGAAAACAAAGATGAGCCTTACTAAGGAGCCTGAAGTAAGAGAGAGAATGGGCCAGGGGCAAGAATCCAAACAGGCAGGCGCAGAATGGCCAGAGAGGGGACCTAAGCAGTTAATCTGACATGATTCACATCTCGAAGGTCCTTTTAGACTATATGAAAGAAAATATGCTTTCACCAAAAAATCACGAAGCCATGAAAGGATTTTAAGCTTTTGATACTTTAAGATTTTGAGCTTCAGCAAGGCCACCCTGATAGTGGGCTGGAAAAGGGAGTGGACAGAAGCCTGGAAGCAGAGAGACTGGCTAGCAAGGGTTTGAAATAATTCTGATGGGAGATAAATGTCCTGTAACTACAATAAAGGCAACAAAGTGAAAAAAAATGGGACAAATTCAAAAGAGAATGAAGTGATGATATCCACAGGTTAGGGGGCAGGAAGAACAGCAGTGGCATCTCACATTCAGCCACTCGGTCACTTGACTGCTTAGGGATCTGGCCCCACCAATTAATTTTGGATGACTTTAAAGAGCTCTTCCAACCTTTCTCTTTGGTATCCCAGATAATGAATAAGGTATAAACAGGTATAAGAAGTATATAGATTGTTCACATTTAATTAACATCCAATAGCCTCCAATAAATATTAGTTATTAGGCTACAAAATAAATTAAGTAGAATTAAGACTGGATAATCTCTATTAACTGAGTTTGGAGAAAATAACTCATGGGAAGGTGAAAAGTGAAGTCATATTGCAGTAAACTAGAGAATAAAAGAAGTAAAGAAAGGGAAAACATAAATGTAGATAAGTCATGGAAGAAGGGATGACCCCCAGGGACCAAACAAGGACCTTTCAAAAAGTTTTAAGAATGCTGAGAGCTGTGCATGCTTATGTGCAGAGAGGAAATGGACCATAGAGAGGCTGACAGAAAAGCTTCCAGAGAAAGGTGTGTGTGATAGTAATAGCATATGAGGAGGGTGAAACCAAGATCCAGAACACAGCTAGAGGAAAGAGCCACAGAGCAAAGAGAAGGGTAGCACTTTCAGATTCTGAACACGGTGCAACACCCTTTTCAGATAAATTGCTTAAGTGTGCCCAATCAGTGAGACTTTTTGCTCAATCTTATCATAAAGAGGACACTGACGCACATCTGACTTACCTTTAAAATGCATGTAAATGTAAACAATGTGAGTGGATGAGGAATATAATTTGTTTGCAGCTCCTACTCCCAGCCTATATGCTAGTCCTTTGGGTGTCACTGACAGAGTCCCCTTAGTCACCACAGAGTCCCTTGCATAATCAGGAGGAAAGGGAAGGGTAGGTAATTTAGCACCTAGGATGATTCTGTACCAATTTATCATATGATATCACACTAGGATATATGCATATCTCCAGAAATTAAACTCATAGAGCAAGGCTTTATAATATAAAGCAAATCAAGTATTTAGATACGAAAATCTAGAATAAGGACCAATATAGATTCTTGTACCAAATATTTATCTGTGTGGATAAACATTTTCTCAAAAAAAAACACTCTACGAGACATTGCTACACAAATAAGGTTCTTAATAGGCCTAAGTTCATATTGTTTTCCAAGGTCAAGATATTATTAGGAAAAGTCTCCACTGAAACTCAGGCGTGGTCATTTACAAGGCTGTTGACAATGTGGCATGGTAAGAGCCAGTGGAGTGCAATGATTTTCAAGTTTATAGTAGACATGTATCAAAATTCAGAGCCTCATTCATAACAATTTTTAACTTCTCCATAAACCAACATATTAAAAAATAACTTGAATATCAATTGATTATTTTCAGAAATTTTTCTAAGGAGTCATGCTCACATGTGAGAAACAAGAAAAACATCACTTAAAATTATGATAATAAAAAAAAGTAAATTGTAGTAGAATAACTGGTATAAGTAATACTTTTTCAATATATTTATGATAGTAGAGAAATCTGGATATAAATATGCATAACAAGTGTTCTGAAATACATAGAGGAATAAAATACACAAACATCTGAAACCTATTTGAAATTCATTGTAAAAATTAAAATGATTCAATAGATGACCAGAGGAACATACATGAAATGTATGATAAAACAAAAATAGAAAATGTAGCAAAATATTAATGACAGAATTTATGTAGCAGATATGTGATTGCTATGTTTATACTTCTTCAGTTTTTCCATATGACTTAAAATGCTCATACCAGCATACCATAAAAAAACATTTTGAAAGGTAATTTTACTCAAGTTCTTGGCTGCACCAGCTACCGTCTTCTCAAGAACTTTGATTCGTCAAGTATTCTCTTTTATATAACTTTCCTATTTTCTCTGATGGTTCTTTTTGCCTTTTAATACTGTAATAATTGTGTGCATGTGTGTGTGTGTGTGTTTGTCTCCTTACATGCATACACAAACGGGCTGTAAAAGCAGAAATGTTTCCAGTTAGCTTTAAGTAAGAAATGTCTGTACTAGTCACAGTTTACAAGTTACAGAAACCAATTAAATCCGGCTCATGCCATTAACTGGGAAATCTAGAAGCTTTGGGCATGGCTGGATTGAGGGTCTCTAAGGAATTTGTCAATAATCTACTTTTCTCCATCTCAGTACCATTCTTCTACTGTGACAATGTTACACAAACCAATTAAGATTATTTGAGAAGTACTTGTATGATGAAAAAGTCATAATATTATCTGTAGAATCACTGTAGAATCTTCTACCCTAGCAAAGTTCTAGTCTTCAATTTGTGACCCCTTCTGGCTATCACCATATTCCTTGCCACATATGTTTTGGAAGATTCATCTACACTCTTTTTATGTCTTCACCACTTTAAACCCACTCTTCTTCCTTCTGGATTCTGCTCTTAGCATGTTATTGAAAATGCTTATCTGAGGAAACCAATGACTCTCATACAGAGGGAAGCCAGTGTCCACTTTCCATTGTTATCTTACTGGACTTGTGTGTACCATTTGACTGTATTGATCATTTACTGATTTTCTTTCCCTTGTAGCAGACATGGATTCAAGAAGTTCATTTGACAAAAAAGAAAGCAAAAAGATAAATGCCCCAAAAAAGGCATTAATTAAAAAAGGACCCGTGACAGTCACCTACACCCTACACCTAATGGGAAACCTGGTCTTAATTTCACTTCTCTAAATACATTCCCCCATGTTCAGGAGAGAAATCTACACAAACATGATATTCCTGCTCCCAACATCGTTTCTGTTTTTCTTATTCCTACCAGATACAATCCAGCCTACTCAGTATTTAGCACCAGGCTTTCCATCATTTACTCTTACATTTACCCTCTTTTTGTCAATTCTTGTCCTCATTTTTACCTGTAGTTTTCAGTTCTAGCACTCAATGACTGCAGCGCTTCCAAAGCAACACCACTGCAAATCCTCTTGTCTTTGCCGAGGTGATCTGCCTTCTTCCCAGAACATTCTCTCCACACTGTCCCCCTAAAATGTCTTACACATCCTTCATGGCTGGATCAAACAACTTTTCTCCATGTCCCATTGCATGTTAAACAAACGTTTTCCTTGGCACCATTTACTTTATCAACACAGTCTATTGCTCTTCCTTATTTTCCTACTGGATCATAAGGACATCAAGGAATAAGATCCATTTATTATTCAGTAGGTACTTTACCGAACTGAATGTAAAAATACTAATAGTGCCATTGCTGACATCTCACAACTCGAGCGAACGAACTTGATTATAATTTCTAAAAGTTGTAAGAGGTATTCACTAAAGGAAGGCAGGAGGGGAAGACACACAAGGAGAAGATCTGTTTTACTCTCACATTAGTGTGTGAGACCCAGCCAAATGCCTGTGGCGTAAGTTTCTGAAGCCGGTAATGGGGAGAGGCCAATAATCCACTCTGTGCTCCTTGGCACACTCCTTGGTAAATTTGCTGGAATTTCCAAGATGTGCCTAAAGCTACCCTCAGCCAAAATCTGCTTTTATTAAAAAAGTACTGAAAATTGAAGCTGATATTTATCTTTCCTATATTAACTAGATATAAACATCAAACAGAAAATGAATGACTAATTCTTATTTGTTCAGATTCTTAAGACAGTCTTCCACTAGAAACATTTTAGTTAACATTCATCATAGTTTTTATTAGTTTTTAGTAATAAAATATATACATGGTATAAATATTAAACAGTAAATGTGATGTAAGTCAGTGCCATCCAACAACTCATTCTGTGATGATGGAAAGATTCTGTATCTGTGTTTCTCAGTACAGTGGCCATCTCCAAATGTGGATATTATACCTTAAAATATGACTATTGATTCGGAAGATCACAACTTATGACTCATTGTAATGAAGTTAAACTTAAAGAGCCACGTATGGCTGGCAGCCAATGTAGTGGATATTACAGAATAAACAATAAAACTTCTATGTCCCTTTGTTTCTCTACAGTCTCAAAGTTCTGCCCTTCAGAAGTAAGCACTGTTATCAGACTCTTGAATGTATTTTCAGTGATTTTTCTACACATTTGAAACATACACATGAATGTTGCTGCATGCAGCAAAGTAGTATTTGAGGTGCACGAATCACTTCCAATCCTGATTGCTTCTCCTTAACAAGACCCTTGATCAATATTTCACATCAGTAGATAGCACTACTTCATGTGAAACGATGTATTGCATTTTCATTTATGTGTATGACACAAAGTCCTCTATACATGAAAAACTGTACCTAATTCTAATATTTTCCTAGGAAAAATGTTCTAATGGATGTTTCTGGGTCCTCCAAATTGTCTACATATCTTATGATTCACTAGAAGGAAGGACTCACAAGTCTCAGAATGCAGTTCTACTAAGAGCTAAGGTTTACTGCAGCAAGAGGATACATAACAGAATCAGAAAAGGGTAAAGATATATAAGTAAAGAGAAATCTTTACTGGAGAAATCTTCCTATCTTTTTGCTTCTATTAGAGAATGCACTGATAGTGCTCTTCTTTTCTTCAGCAGCAAAACAACAAACACACCACCACCAACAGCAATAAAACCGCATGTAGGGTGCTTCTAATATTTTCTCCCAAAGAAATTCAGCAAGGACTCAGTGCCCAGGTCCTTTCTAGAAACAAGTCACTTAGGTACCCCTTGCCTAGCAACGACTAAAATTCTGAATCTCTGGAAGAAAAACAGATGTTGAATTCTCAAGTGTCTAAAACAGCCTTATCACTTAGGGAAAGTTTCATATCAGTGCAGGCCACTGTTTACCAGCCAATTCTCAGAGGACAACTGAAAGCAAACTTTGCAAGCAAGCCCTTCTAAGATAGCAGTCTCAGGCTTGCAGTGTTAACTCTTTTCTGCACAATAAATATCATTTAATATACCTAATTTTGTACTTGTGCAAGGATAGCTACAGGATACCTATACATAGAAATATTGCAACAAACAGCAGGAATATTTGTTACTAACAAAGATCACCAATGTGTTCCCTAAAATATACTGTACCAACAGCATATGAGAATGTTCCCATAAACATCCACAGACTTGAGTGAAACATATTTTTCAAATGTTGTCTAGGTATATGGAAATTTTCTAGGCACTGAGCCTTAGAATTAAATAAAACAAAGGTCCCTATTTTCATTCTATAGAAAGGCAGACATAAACAAAAAAGTGAACTAATAAGTTAGGAAAACAATTGCAAATGCTGATATGAGATTTCATAAGTGAATTGCTTCCTTTTCACTGAGACAAAATACTCAACACTCGCCACTTAAGAGGTTTATTTTGGCTCAGGGTTTCAGTCCATGGTAGGTTTGTTCCAAGGCTGAAACGGAATAGCAGAGGGTTATGGCAAAGAAAAAAACTACTAGAAATCAAACAAGAAAGGGAAGTGCAGAGGACAATAATAATATACTTTCCCAGGTCAATCCTACTATGACTCACCTAGAGCAAAGCTGCGCCTTCTAAACACATATTCAGCTACTGAACTCATCAATGGATGGATTCACATATAAGCACAGTATCTCCATAATCCAATTACCTTCTGCACAAGTGAGAATTGCAGGGGACATTTTAGGTCTAAACTATAACATGGAGAATTATATCATACAATATATGAGACAAAGGGGACTACTCAGGATTTAGTAATTGAGCAAGTTACCCCTGATGCAATGATCTTTGAATTGCGATCTCAATTACAAAAAGGAGACAACTACCCAAAGACTGGGGCAAAGATAAACCACACAACTTGGAGAACTAGTCCCTAGGCTGTAATACGAAAACAAAAGGAGGCCCCTATGGCCAGAACACAGTGCTGAACACAGGGGTAACAGTGAGAGTTGATGGCAAAAGGGCACTAGGATCAGGACTATGAACAATCTCTGTTAGGGCAAGAAGTTTTAATTTCATTTTGTATGCTGCTGGGAAAGGTAGTTCCTTGCTTGTACTAGAACACTTCCTTCCCACAGGATAGAATCCTTGCAACCTGTGCTGCACTTATCACCCTGTATCAGAGTACCTTTTCCTCCTTTGGGTCCAGTGTGTTTTGCTTAAAATTATAGGTCAATTAGTGAGACAATTGGCCAAACCTAACACTGTCTGTCCTATGTACATGCATCAGGAGAGGGACTGGGATAGTATGCAAATCCACTGCCCTATGATAGCTGATGGGAAAGACCTATAAATCATGGTGGACAGACACCAACTGGAGAAGCTGATATGCTATCTCCTCTCTACAAAGAATTGTTTCATTCCACCACTTGATGTCATTGTATTTTCCTTGGCAGCTTCAAGATTCAGTGGGTAAAAGTACTTGGATATCTTCTGATTATTATCAACACACGCCACTTGCTCAAGGACTGAAATGAGAAACCTTTGAAAATTTCAAGTGAGGGAAATATGATCAGCTGACAATTATGGAAAGAATGGATTTTTTACAAGGAAGAGAAAAGGAAATGCAGGAACATAATGAGAAGGTTATTAAAACATTCCAGGTGACTGAACATGGTGCTTAACCTACAGTAGAGACAGTGAGGATAGGAAGAGTGAAATCAACAAGATGTGCCCAGAGTAGAGGCCTGAAAGCAACAGAAGTTCTTTTCCTGTGTTACTCTGAGAACCAGGCATGGTTTCCTTTCCCTGTGCAAACCAGTAATGGGAATAAGCATATAATAATTGGCTTCTTGCTCAAGGAAACACTGTACTTATGCCTTAAAGACAAAGCTGTGGACTAATAGCTTTCTCATAAAGACTGCCCAAAATGAGTAGGCCATAAACTCTGCCCAATCTTAAACTACTTCTTGCCTTGTAAAACTCACCACAAAGTTACCCAGTCCAGGACCAAACCCTGTAAATATCCTCCCTGAATTCCTCTTTGGATACACTGCTGAGACTGTCAAGTTTATTTTCTTCTTCTCTATGGAAGATCTAGTAAACTTAGTTTTGTTTGGTAAAAGGTTTTCTTTGTTATAAGAGGGTCTACAGTGTATTGGCAGAAATCCGGAAAGACAACAAAGAGCTTATTCTGAAATATTGCCAAGTATTACTATAGTAATTTTAATCTTAAATTTTCAGAATCTTAGTATAAGGCCCTAGTAGAATGAGTTCTACATTAAAATCCCAAGCACGTTAGCAAACCCAGTGAAATCAACCTTTCCATGCCCCAGTCTCCTACTCTAATACGTCACTAAATAATGTCAGAATAAAGAGTTGGGTTCTGGTCCACCTTTAAAAAATGAAAAGATACATGTAAAACATTGAGTAACTTCATGAAAAAAACCTGAGCTCTATGAAGTAAAGAAACTCTTATTTTCAAGTTGAAATGGAACTTTTAATTCAAAGACATTCAACCATATCTCCCTTTGCAGTAAAAGATGAAGAGATTTTTCTAATTCCTCAGGAAATGCCTTAAAACCAACCTAATTATGTGTTACATGCATTTATAGTCTATCAAAATGGTGCCATAACTAGTATCTGGGTGTTAATTTTCCTTGAAATAGTAAAAAAGAGAATAATCTCATATCCAACAGTGTCTTCAAAATAAATAAAATCCTAAATTACACATCACAATGATATCTAAAACAGAATACAAATATTGACAGATAACTATGTTTTGCAAGTTATGCAAATTTGATTTCTTTTTTATTTTAAAGAGAATAAAACAAAAGAGGAAAGAAAAAATAAATCAGAACAGAACAATGCAAGCAACACAGAACTTTACAACAAGAAAACAGCATATTAACAGTTGCTACCATACTGTTTTTTTTTCTTTGAAATAGTGGAGCATACCTTCACACACAATAATAGCAGACACAACAAAATAGTATACAACCATTAAAGAGAATGAAAGTATTACAGGACACTCAAAAAAAATAACAGAAAATGAGCAATGGCTACTATAATATTGCATTTTCCAAAAAAAGTTTGTTTATACTATCATATTAAAATCCAGTGAGAACAACATGATAGAACCAATGGAAATAGAAGAACAAAAGCATGGTAGGACTTTAAAATCAGATGATATTAATCAGCAAGGCTGCCATAATGTCTTGTTTTCTTCAAAGTAGCTGTTCATACCATCACACATAATAAAATCAAACAAAACACAGTAAAACCATTCCAACCAATGAATGAAAGTATTATAAGACTTCAAAGCAATGTAATGGGGAACCATGATTACCATAAGATCTTACGTACTTTTACCATTTCTTATACTGGGGAGACTATATGGTATTTATATATGTGAGTTTCATTTATTTCCCTTATGAGTATGGTCTCAAGTTGCAACCATTTATTTATAAACATCTCAAAGTGATCATTCTTTATACCTGAGTAATACTCCAGTGTATAAAAATACCAAATCTTTTTTATCCATTTCTCAGTTGATGGGCACTTAGGTTGTTTCCAAGATCTGGCTATTACAAATTTTGATTCTATAAACATGAGTGCACATATATCATTGCAGTATGATGTTTTCAGTTTTTCTGGGAATATGCCTAGGAGTGGAATAGCTGGTAAAAGGGGACTTCCAGTCCCAGGGTTTTGAGGAACCTCCAGTCTGGCCTTCACAGTGGTTTCACCAGTATACTCTCCCACCAGCAGTGCAGTTCCTTTTTTTCTTCAGCCTCTCCAGTATTTGTTGTTGGTAGTTTTCTTTATCCTGGACATTCTTTCTGGAGTGGGGTGGAACCTCAGAGTTGTTTTAATGTGCATTTCTCTGATGATCCATGATGCTGAACATTTTTTCATGTGTTTATTTGTCATTTGTATTTCTTCATCTCAGAACTGTGTATTCATCTTAGATGCTCATTTTTGGAATGGCTCTTTAAATTTGAGGGATACAATTTTTTTAAAATTTTTTATATGATCTAGACAGAATTCCTTTGTCTGCAGGACTGTTCACTAAGAATTTTTTCCCAATTTTTGAGTTTTATTTTGGCTATTCTGGAGATTTCTTTCAACATGCAGAAACTCTTTAATAGGACATGATCCAAGTTATTGATTCTGTGAAGTATTTCACGTGTGGTTTGATTCTTGTTCATGAATTCTCTATCTACCCCTATGATTTCAAGATTTCTACCTACTTTGCATTCCAACAAATTTAGTGTTTCTGTTTTAATATTAGACCTTTGATCCATTTAGACTTTAGTTTAGTACATGGTGATAGGCATTGGTCTAGATTTAGTTTTCAGCATATGGAGAGCCAATGTTTCCATCACCATTTTTTGAAGAGAGTACCATTATTCCAGTGGACATGTTCAGCCCCTTTATCAAAGATAAGGTGGCTGAGTGTGTTTGTAGTTGTGATTGTATCTTCTAATCTATCTCATTGACCTTCAGATCTGTTTTTATTGCAGTACAATGTTGATTTTACTAAAGTAGCTTTGCAGTATAACTTCAAGTCAGGCATTGTGATGCCTCTTGCCTTGCCTTTGCTATTCTAGGCCTCTTCTGGATCCAGATGAATTTTAGGAGTGATTTCTCCAGATCTATCAGGTATGCTAGTAGTATTTTGATTGGAACTGCATTAAATCTGTATAACAACTTTAGGAGAATGGCTATTTTCACGATATTTAGTCTTGATATCCATGAACAAAGGATGTCTTTCCATTATCTGAGGTCCTCTTCTATTTCTTTTTTGGAGTATTATAATTTTTGCTCGAGAGATATTTTACTTCTTTCATTGGATTAATTCCTAAGTATTTCATTTTTGGGATGCTATTGGGAAGGTTATGGCTTTTCTTATTTCTCTCTCAGTGATTTTTTTTTGTTATTACATAGGAATGATATTGATTTTTGAGTGTTGACTTTGTATCCAGCTACATGAATGAATTTATTTATTATATCTAGGAGTCTTTCAATAGAGTTTTGAGGGTCTTCTATGTAGAGTATCATGTCATCTACAAATAATGATAATTTAACTTCTTCCTTTCCTATCCTTACTCCTTTTATTTCTCTCTCTTGTCTAATTGCTCTGGCTAGTATTTCTAGTACTATTGTGAATAGGAGTGGTGATAATGCATATCCTTGTCTTGTGCCTGATTTTAAGGTAAAGGTTTTCAGTGTTTGGCCATTTAATATGAAGCTGGCTGTTGGTTTGTCATAGATGGCTTGTATCATATTGAGGTAAAGACCATCTGGTCTAATTTTCTGTAAGGTTTGTTTCATGAATAGATGTTGGACCTTATCAAAAGATTTGTATGCATCTAGGGAAATGATCATGTGATTCTTATTTTTGGCTCTGTTGATATGGTGGATTACATTTATTGATTTACATATGTTGAACCAACCTTGCATTCCTGGGATGAATCCCACTTGTTTGTGGTGTATAAACTTCATGATGATTTGCTGCATTGTTTGTCAATATTTTATTGAGAATTTTTGCATCTATGTTCATTAGAGAGATTGGCCTGTAGCTCTCTTTTTTAGTTGGGTCTTTCTCGGGTTTGGGTACTAGAGTACTACTTGCTTCCAGGAATGACTTAGGAAGAATTGCTTCCCTTTCAATTTCATTGAAGAGTTTGAGCAGTGTCAGAATTAAGTGTTCTTTGTATTTCTTGTAGAATTCCTCAGTGAAACAGTCTGGGCCTGGGCTCTTCTTTGTTGGTAAAGATTTAATTACATTTTCAATTTCAATAATAGAAACTGGGTTATTCAGCAGTCTTACATCTTCTTGACCAGCTTTCATAGTTCATGTTTCTAGAAATCTGTCCATTTCTTCTGTATTATTGAACCTATGCGAGTAGAGGTTTTTGAAATAGGTGTTGATGATCTTCTATATTTCCACAAAGTCTATAGTTATTTCACCCTTTTCATTCCTTATTGCATGAATTTGAGTTTTTTCTTTCCTTTTTTAAATAAGGTTGGCTAGGGGCTTATCAACTTTATTTATTCTTTTAAAGCAACAACTTTTGGATTCTTTGATTCTGTGTATTGTTTTCTTAGTCTCTAGAGCATTGATTTCTGCTATGATCTTTATAATTTCCTCTCTTATTTTGGCTCAGGGCTTGATTTGCTCTTATTTTTCTAGATGTTTAAGGTGTAGTATCAGATTGTTTACTTGTGATCATTCTGTTTTTCTGATGTGGGAATTCACTGCAATAAATTTTCCTCTGAGAACTGCTTTCTTTACATCCCACAGATTCCGGTAAGTTGTATTTGTATTTTTGTTTGCTTGTAGATATTGTTTAACTTCTTCTTCAATTCCCTCTGTGACCCACTGATAGCTCGAGTTTATTACTCAATTTCCATGTGTTTGTGGGTTTTTTGTAGTTTCTTTTATCATTGATTTCCAGTTTCATGGTGCTATGATCTGATAACATGCATGAGATGACTTTAATTCTTTTGCATTTACTTAAATATGTGATGTGGGATAATATATGGCTTATTTTAGAGAATTTCCCATGTACTACTGACAAAAATTTGTATGATGTTGTTGGATGGAACACTCCATGTATGTCTATCAAGGCAATTGGTCACAGGAGTGATTCAGTTCTATTATTTCTTTGCTGATTTTCTGCTGATTGATCTGTCCCTTTGTGTCAATGGTGTGTTAAGGTCTTCTGTTATAATTGTGTGATTGCTTATTTGATTTTTCATTTCTTTTAATACTTGTTTTGTATAGCTGGGTACCCCAAATTTGGTGCATATATATTTAAGATTGTTATCTCTTCCTCTTGAAGTTTTCCCCTAACTATTATGTAATGACCTTCTGTATCTCTTCAGATCATTCTTGGTTTGAAATTCACACTGTGTGCAAACAGAATAGCTACCTCTTCTTTCTTTGGCGTGGTTCCTGTTGCATGAAGTATTGTTTTCCACCCTTTCACTTTCAGTCTGTGAGTTTCATATTGGGTTAGCTGGGTTTCTTGTGGAGAGTATATGGCTGGGTGTTGTTTCTTTATCCATTCTGCCAGTCTGTTTCTTTTAATTGGTGCATTGAGACCATTTACATTAATGGTTATAAATGATATATGTTGGTTTATTGTTGACATGTTATATTTCTGCTGTTGCATCTTTATCTTTCTGTTTTGTTTAATTGTCTGCTTTGCTTAGTGGTTTTTTCCTAAGTGTATCTAAACTGTCTTTCAGTATTCTTTGCAGGGTTGGCTTGGTGATCATGAAGTTCTTCAGCTGTTCTTTGTCATGGAAGTATCTTATTTCTCCATCCATTTTGATGGAGGATACATCAGTGTGAGTGGGAAGTTGTTTTCCTTTAGTATCTGAAATACTTCACTCTGTGCTCTGCTTGACTTCATTGTTTGTGTTGAGAAGTCTGCTGTGATTCTGACAGGTTTCCCTTTATAGGTTATCTGTCTTTTCTCTCTAACAGCTTTTAATATTCTGTTCTTATGTTGGATTTCTGGGATGTTAATTATTATATGTCTGGGTGTTGTTTTATTTTGACTGTGGCTATTTGGAGTTCTATATGCCTCACTGATCTGTATGTTAGTTTCCATTCTCATGTTTGGGAAATTTTCACCTGTTACTTCTGTAAATAGCCTCTTGATACCATTTTTATTGACACCTTCCTTTTCATTTATGCATATCAATCTTATGATGTTTTTCTTTGCATCATCTTGCAGTTGTTGAATTGTTATTTACTGGTTCCTTGTTATTTTTAAAAGATCTTTCCTTTTCTGTTCACTAGCTGCAATCTTATCTTGAGATCTGAAATTTTATCTTCACTTTCATTGAGGTGGTTTTACTAACTTCTGATGGAATTTTTTTTCGAATCTGCTTTATGCATTCTGTTTGTTTCTTATATTGTTCGTTCAGGGTTTCCATCTTTTTTGCATTGTTCCTTTAATTTTTTAACTATGCCTTCTTTGGATGTGTTCAGCATCTTTTACCTGGGATATTACTTTTGATTTGAGTTCTTTTATAGCTTCCTGTAGTTGTTCCTTTATTTCAGTTGATATCATTTCAGGCAATTCAGGTGTGTGGCTTATATCTTCTTCTATGTACATGGCTCCTAGGCTTCCTTGGGATGGGCTTGAGGTTTGAGATTATATTTTGGTCTTTTTTTGTGATTTTTCTGTATTTCTGGGTTTCTAGCAGTGTTCCAAAGATTCTCCCAGGCATGTTGGAGATCACCTCATGTGCTCTCCTTGGGACTGATGGTCCAAAGCTCCTCTGGAGCCAACACAAGCAAGTTGGATCTCACCTCGCCTGCCCTCAGCTCCCTGGATTGAAAGAAGGTTACTAGACATAGTCCATTCAGGCCCACAGGACCTCCAGAGCTTCCTCCAGTGTTTCAGGAAGCTGGGTGGGCTCCTAACCACTGGGATCAATGGTCCAAAGCTCTCCCCAAGCCAGCACAACATGCTGGAACTCATCTCACGTAATCTCAGCTTCCCGGATTGTCCAAATTTGATTTCAAAATATTACTTTTCTCCAAGGATTCCATGTTTGTTATAAATATATTAAAGTTTTGTTGCTGCCTTTGAAATGCATAGAAATTTTCATTAAAAAGGAGAAAAATTGCTCTAATATACTTCTTTCTGTATTGAAATTATCTTTCTTTCAATCTTTCTCACTGATGTTTGAGTTCTTCCTACATAAAAATACCAGGTGTTACATCAAACTGGCTTAAGTCTTCTCAATGAAAAGAAGTGCCTGTAAACAATATGCTATGGTATCCATCTTGCAAGATCTAAATATAGTGCTGGGTCAACTCCTTTAGGTCACTATGTAGAACAGTTTGCAAATCCAGACAATTACTTTTTGTGTTTTTTTTTCCCTTGAATATGTTCACCACCTGTCTTCACATCTGACCTGTCCAGTTATTTCAAACAGTTCCCAAAGAGGAAAAAAAGAGAAAATCTGGCAAGCCCATCTGCCAAGCTAAATCATATCCAGGACACCAAACGCCTTCTGAATCCAAGAAATGGTTATTTATAAATCTGTAATTAGTGATTAAAACCCCAGGAAGTATTTTTCTTTCCTTTTAATCTTAAAGTCCTCTCAGTTTCTATGTATTCTATACAAAATGTGATGCTGTACAGCTTTGCTGTTTATGAGGAGACAACCTAGTAACTATTTTGGGAAATGTGCTCTTCACTGTATGTCTCATTGACCTTGTGTGTTAGGTGGGCCATTAGCTTTAAACCAAGATGAGTGTCAAAGTTTCCTCTAGTCAGCCATTAGTAAACTTGGATGCATTTTGCCATGTAGAATTAAGAGCTATATTAAAAATGAAAAGTGACATTTAATTAATATTGATATTTTTGATACCTTTCATATCTACCTAAGAAAATATTTTTGATACCTTTCATATCTACCAAAAAATGAACCAGATTTCCTACATTACTGTAGATTTAAAAACTAAGAAGTGAGTTACAATGGGATATAAAACATGCTATCTTTTATCAATTGTTCTAAATATTTAAGGAGTCAAAGAGTATGCACTTGCTTAATTCAAAATTGCACTGTATAATAAGTACTTCATTTCTAACATATGAAAACAAATATCAGAAAATAAAGCATTGCTTAAAGATCCCATGCACTGAATTCCAACGAATGTATATAGAAGCTGACTACTTTCTGATGCGTATACTGAAAAAGGAAGGGAGATATCTTTATAGGGGATAAACCTAAAAAACATTATTGTTGATAATCAAGGTCACTGCCAACAGTAACAAATCAAGTTGACAATATGGACCCTTGATATGAATAACAAGTATGACACTTCTCCTCTGTATAGTCTTCTTCAAAACAATAACTCTAATCTAGTAATGAAGAAAATCAACAAATTCCAACAGAGGGATAGACATTAAAAAAAATCTGTCAACCCCAGAATGGATGAAAAAAATGTGATATTTTATACAGTGGAACATTACTCAGCTATAAAAAAGGATGATCTTGAGGCTTTTATACAAAGAGGCAACATAAGACTATCTTCATAAGTAAAATAAATAAGAATCATTTATAAATATCACATTGGGTTCTAGTGTAAAAATGAATAATAAACTGAAAGAGTAATAAGAACCAAAATGTATAATAGATGTTGTAATAATGAAAGGAAAAGTAAGTGCTCAAATGAAAAGAACAACTTATAGGCATGCACATATAATTATATGTATGTTTAAGTATGCAAGATAAATTACCATACTAATAAGTTTTTGTCAGTTCATCAAACAGAATAGTTTGTGCTATCATTGTTTGTTCATTTTTATGCTTTGATTTTGTAACTTGAACAACTACTTCTAAGATAACAATATGTAATATATCAACTAGTGATGATTTCTTAATCTTATTTATGGAAATTCTGTATTTATACCATTTTTTCTGTTTTGCTTTATTAATATAAAAAGCTAGTATAAAAATAAATAAATAAATAAAAATTTGCCTGGTATTTCTCAAAATCATTAAGTTCATTAAATACTATGAAAGTCTAAGAAACTGTAGGACACCAAAAAGATGAAAAATAAATTTTATGTGGTATTCTTGGTGAAACCTTGGAACAGGAAAAAGGACATTAGGTAAAGATTTAGTAAATGTTAAAAAAAAACATAGACTTTAGTTATTAATATAGCAATGTACAATGACTGAAAAAATAAATTATAAAGTTGGGGGTTATGTGGGTTCTCTCTGAGCCATCTTTTTAATGTTTCTAATCATCTAAAGTCGTAAAGAATAAAGTAAAATCTCCAACAAGGTGAAAAGAAAACCCACAAATTGGAAAAAATCTTAGGCAACTGTCCCTCAGACAAAGAACTTCTATCTAGAACACTTAAAGAATTTTTAAAAATCAGGCCCCCAAAATTCAAAATTCATTCTTTTGTTTTGATTGGTCTTATACTGTTTTCATTGATTTATTGTATGTGAAAGTATGGACCATTATTTCAAAGAAAAAAGAGACACTATGGTAGCCATTGTTATTTCCTATTATTTTGTTTTGAAGTCTTGTGTTACTTGCATTGTTTTGCTCTGATCTGCTTTGTTCTATTTTGTTTTGTTTTATTTTATTCTGTTTAAGATAAAAAATAAGAAAAATAATAAAGTATCATATTTTAATATGTGTGTATACATCTAGCATCCAGATTTTGGTTTCTAATACAAAGATTCTTACTCTACCATAAAGAAAGGTAAATGAATGCACCTTGAGATTACACTATTAAGTGAAATAAATCAGATGGACATGTTTAAATATCATGGTTTTCTCTGGTGTAGAAACCAAAAGGAAAATAAATGCCAAAATGTATACTATATACTGTGAAATAGGAAGAAAATATTCAAATGGGAAAGGGGATTAGGAAAGGGGAAGTGGAAAAGGAAGGAAGAGGAAAGAAAAAAAGAGAATAGAAGGAAACAAATGGAAATAAGGCTTTTGTAACTAAGGAAAGAAAGAGGGGAAAGAGGGAGGAGAAAAAGATAGGGAAAAAAGGAATCATGATATATCATGCACAGGTACAAATGCCCTGTGTCATCATTATGTGTATCTAAAATGTACCAAAAAATTAATTCAAAAATAATTTTCATATAAAAAGCACAAAGACTCCTTGTAGAACCCTGAAGCATCTCATAGTGCCATAAAGAAAGAAAGTACACAAAAGGAAGAAAAGAAGAAAGACACAGCAATAACAGCATGCAAAAATAATAGAGTCAAAGAGAAAAGCTCCCAGTAAACCAGGAAAGGTGACACATGCTTGTGTCCCTAGCACTCGAGGACACTGAGACAATGGGAAAGCCAACTTAGCACGTCAACCACTTAGTAAGAGATCATCTCAAAATGAAAAATAAAAAGGCCTGGGGATGAGGCTCAGTGCAAAGAACCTGGTTCCAATCTCCAGTATCATTTTAAAACAAAAACATTAACTTTCAGTGGCTGCATTTGTTAGATTTTGCCATGAATTCAATCATAACTGAAGGAAGGAGGATATAAACTAAAGATGATTACCAGCTGCATATGAACCAGGTATATATTGAATGCAGGACATTTTACGCACATTTATACACATTTAATCCATGAAGTAAATTTGGTTGTAAGTGAGAAAGTTGAAGGCCAATATGCCTAGTCACCTTGCTTGAAGTAAGACAGGTATCAAGGATGAAATCAGTTTTTGAACCCTGGAGCATTGAATTCATACTTTTTTCCACTACTCAGTGCTACTTCTAATTCAAATTTATGGGGTGGGAGTATAGTTCAGTTGTAGAGCATTTGTCTATCGTATGCAAGGCTCTGTTTCAATCTCCAGCACTGCAAAACAATTAAAAAACTGAACGAAGGAAAGGAGTTTTATATTAGAGTCTATTATTATGCCTCTAGTGGTTATAACAACAAATTAGAAACAGAAAACCTGACAAAACGATACACATTTATTTCAATGAAAGTACCCCTAGCTAAACTGCTTGGAATGTTAATTTCTATCTTAGCAATATCTGATATTTTATCTGCCCTCCCTTATATTAAAACATTTCTGGGTACTTAGCCTCAGGTAAGAACCATTTTCTATTACAGATTGCTGAGTCAACAGCTGATAGAACCTTGGTGTAACCTCATCAAAGGAAACAATCAGAATATATTTCACAAGGTGCTCCTCTCAAACTGCTACCCTGCAGGATAGCGACACGGCATCGCAGTGAGTGCCAGGAAATGGCTTGGTGCACACACATACACATGCAGAGTAAGATAAAAACAATAAAAAGAAAGGAAGGAAAGAAAAGAGAAAAAGGAAGAAAGAAAAGAGAGAGAGAATACCAAGCACACACACACACACACACACACACACACACACACACACACACACATTTAGAAATTTCTTCACCTTCTACATAATTCCATGCTCACATCCTAACCTGTCCCAACCAGTCACATTACCCGGTTCTCATGGCCTCAGTATCCAGTGATTAACTTGGTGTATGGTACATTTTGTGTTTAAACAACTGTTGATATTGTTTGTTGGAAGTTACTTTTTTGTGTAGAAGTAACTCACATTGCCTCTAGACTCCAGAAGTTGAACTTAAATCTTTCTTTCTTTTACTCTCTTTGCTGGTCTTCCCTTCTAACCAAGACTTCAAATCCTAATCTGAATTTTGTTTTGGAAGTTGTATGTTTATCCTGGAAAATAAAAATCTCACAAGTTTATAAAGAAAATAGTTTATAAAGAAAAAAGGAATCTACTATTCTAGATGATTTGTTATTTTTGTGGGCGTAGGGGAAGAATTATCTGAAAAAGATTACTGATATTTCTACAAATAAATTGTAAAATAATTGCAAATAATTCATTTTCATCCTTAAAACATGCAAATAACTTTCAAATAAATGTATATTAAAAATAATACTTTATCTGCTTCAAAGCAGTTAGCTACAATGTAAGTAACAAAATTTTAAGCAGAGATAGAAAAATATTTTACCTAGTATTTCACTATAGTACAGGAGGGGTTGCATTTTCTATTATTAGATAATCAAGAAACTAGCCCTGTATAAAATCCTGGCAATCTGCCTCTCTAGACAGGGATGGGAAAGGCAAGCATTCAAACTGTGAGCAAAGTCATCTCCGAGGAAACCCCATGTTTACCCTACTTGCAGAGTGGGGAGTATGTGAGCACAAGGTTCTCTTGGTGTGCAGGCAGGTGATGGACATAAAGGGTTTTCATGGTCTCCAGTCCCCCCCCAACAAATGCCTTGGGCTGTCATTAGCTTATTAGACTTCTTTGGTAATTGGATGTCTGCTTAGCTGCCTAAAGCCACATGCTACAATGAAAAGTGAAATCTCTGGGAATTCAGCTCCTGGATTTAACATTGACAGAGAAAAATGGCCAAAAAGAGAGGAGGGGTTAAAGAAAGGGTAAAACTAGATGCAGAAAGAATAAGACACAAAAAGATGGGGAGGGAGGAATCAAATTTAACATCTAGTGTTCCTAATTAAATTTGGATTATTTAAAAGCCATTCCCTTTCCTGTCACAAACTGTTTTTAAAAAGATTAAGCACAATGCTAAAGAAGAGGCTTGGAGCCCACAAACCAATGAACAAAAAGTAGCCTTTTAATAACACAGTCAAATATGAGCCTGGCTGCCAGGATAGAAAACCTGAGAAATGTTCTATTGGGTTTAAACATGCTTAACGTTAGATTTTGTAGAAATGAGGGTGGAAGAAAGAGCCAACATTACCATAGATATAATTGTATACTTGAATCCTATTAGAAATGTACTATAAGCTTTCTGAGAAGCAATTTAAAGTAAGAATTAAAGAGAAAAGGCTCAGATTCAATCCTTTGTCACCAAGGAGTGTGTTGTCTGGCTGGGAAATAAAGAAAGCACATTCAGGGATCAAAGCAATAATAGGGCTCAGGGAAGGATGGGAACCCATACCATTTGAAGCAAGCTGGAGCACAGCCATCAAATAAAGCTTCTAGCATATTTCAAGCATATTTTAAATAAGCAATGCAGAAGAAAGACCACTGAGCTTTCAGGGTGACATTGCAGAGAATGGTGTCCAGGGAAAATGACACTGGCTAACAATAAAAGTAATGATACTGAAGGGGAGCTTTAGGTCCTTGGAATTGGGAGGTTGTCTGGGACTTTGGTAATCAAAGTATGGTCCTTATACCAACAGATTCACATTGTCTAGCAATGTGTCCCAAACACAAATTCTCAGACCCCATCCCAGACTCACTGCAACTGAAACTTCAGGGGCAGAGCCTGTAGTCTGGGTCTAAACAAACTCTCTTGGCTGTTTCTGGTGCTTCTGCAAATATGAAAATGGACCTTTGCCTTAAGGAAAGTGTGAAAAGGAAGAGGAGCCCTCTGAGAAAAACAGAGGGTCAAACATGGAAGTGGCTTGGACATCAAGTTGACCACTGCTGGCTTCTGTGCTTCTGTGAAAGCAGCATTTTCTTAAACCCTCCCCCATCTGCAGCCGAATTGACTGTCTCATAAATGTCTTCTGAAGGTTTGGCTTGCAAAATGTATATTGTGTGTAGAATAAACAGAATAGTCACCAATTTTTCACAAAGCAGGTGGCATTTTACTCATCGCCATATGATTACCATCATCAGAATTGTCACCTTGATCTAACAACAAAATATATCCTTGAAACAGACGTATGATGGGATCTTGAGACTAAATATTAACTATAGTGTCTCAAGTAATATCCAATATGACTCTGACATCTAATCACTCAAGCAAAATGCTCAGTATTTGGAGAGAAATTTTCAAGTGAAGGAAAGAAGTCTCCCCTAGGCTTCAAAGTGGCATTTTAAAAGGAATAATGTCGTATATTTGTATCGTTTTTTCACTATAGAAAACACTACCTCAAATTTACTCCAGCTTATCTACTTTTTAAAATATGATGGATATTAAAATATGCTAAGTGAAACTCAGATTATAAAAATATTTAACAGCGAATTGAGTCTTCATGATATGGCCAGCACTAATCGTGGTGTTTGGGGGTTGTAATCTGTGCTAACAACAACCTTGGGGAAGGTAAAGTGATCACCTGGAGGAGAAACTAGGCATCAGGGTTTCATGACCTTGTGGATGCTCACAATAACATAGTAAGGTGTTGGGGAAAAGCCAAGGTGCCAGTCCATGTGGTCCAGCTCCAAAGTGAGTGGCTTGCCTCCTCTGTGCATCTGCCTCCCTCTGTGTGTGGCAGCAAAATCTGTAGATTCTTAAAATTTTCAACCAAACTGTTAGTCCCTAACATCATTGTTTTTCATGATTGTATTCTAGTGCTTGGAACACTTGAATTTGATGAGAATTTTAACAAGAGTAGATCACTTATGACCTGACTTTCAAGCTTTTAAATCCTAAAATTAACTGTGCATGCACAGGTACTTGCACACAGGAATGCACATTTTACTTGGATGAAGTCATGACAGTTTTCTTTTTTGATTACCAAGAATTGTATTATGTGTTTTCCAACTTCCTTTAATGTAGGCTTCAGTAGGCTTCCTGATGAAGATGAAGGAGATGGCACTTGAATAGAATGGCTGTACAAGTGGATTCTGTAGGCTGGATATATGATAAGTAAATATGCAAGACATGCTTATTTTGCTTCTATTATTACCTGCTTAACTCTGGTACTTATAAAGCAAGTCAAGTTATTTGAATGCCAAGGAGTTTGTATTGCCAACGAGACAAGCTTTATGCACATAACACATATGAGATACAGAATATCATTAACACAAGTGCTAAATTATTGAATCCAAACCAGTTCCAACTCCCATCTGGGTATGAGGCATTACAATCAAGTATAGGATGCTATGTACAAACTGTGTAATGGTACATGGAAACCCAAAAAGAATTCTTTTAAAATATCAAACATATATAGGTACACAGAGCATAAGAAAATATATGATTTTAGTTATCTTTAATAACTAAAGAATTGACTGAGAGTGTATATATGCTATAGTTTGAGAGTACCCTCTGAAATGTACATGGAAATATAATTGCAACTGAGGTAGTTATTCAAAGGTCAGTCCAGGTTGGAGATTCAGTTTGATGGTAGAGTGCTTACCAGTTCATATACAAGGCCCTGGGTTGAATTCCCAGCAACACAAAAGTCAGTCAGTCTTTAGGCGGTGACCTTATAAATGGATTTATGTCACTGTTAGGGAGTGGGTCTTAATAAAAGGATAATCTTGGCTCTCATTCTGTCCCACACTCTCACTCACTATGATGCCTTCTACCATATAGACTCAGGATGAAGATTCTCCCATGATGCAACTTCAGTGTTGGGCTTCCTAGCCTTCAACTGTATTGTATTGCTTATTATTTATTTAATTCACATTTGTCTGGTACATCAATGCAAAACACTAAAATGACAAATGTGTGGCCGTATTCAAGAACCTTAGAAGAAAAATGCAACTCCCTATATGAACATGATCCACATGTTTTGAAGGGAGGAAAAAAAAAGGAGGAGGAGGAAGAAAGGAGTAGAGGACAAGAGGAGGAGGAAGAGAGGATAGGAGCAGCAGAAGAAAGAGAAGCAGAGAAGAGGAAAGAGGGAGGGAGAAAGGAAGGGGTGAAGGAGAGGGAGGAATCAGAGAAGGTGGGAGACTATGAGACATTATGTGGAAAAGGAAGAACTTGTAAGATGTAGATTGAAGGAGAATAAGACCACTAAAAGTACAGAGTCGACATGACTCAGATGAGACATTAATTTTGATTTTGGTCTCCTTCTGGAGTAATGTATGTTGGAAATCTACTTTTTTTTTTATAACTTTCTCTTTTCATCTTCCAACACATAACCATGCAAGTACATGCTTGAAATGGAATCGTTCTTCATAATCTCTTAGTCAAAAGTTATTGTTCACTGATATTTCTCTTATCAAATGTTACTAGGCCATTTAAAAAGCTTAAAGCAAAGATTACAGACTGTCCTAATCATCTTTAATGCTGTCTTTGTAGTCATACTAGTAGCGAAATTCTAAAGTAAAAATTAAAAATGCTACACGCTGATCTCAGCAGCCACTCAAAGACAAAAACACGTATATATCTAAGACTCTTTTTGGCAAGATCTAGTTAAGTGGGTCCTGTCAGGACAAGAGAGTTGCACAAGTGGTCCAAAGGCAGCATGTCCCAGAACCATAACAAACTACTATATTAGTCTGCCTATTTGAAGTACCATCTACCTGGAGAAGTACCAGTGATTATTTCTGCTTCCTAAAGAGGGTGAAACAATAGTAGAAAGAATGATTAAATACTTCTCAGGGGACAGGGCGCCTATTTTAGGCATCTGAGACTATAGCCAGACAACATTCAGTTTCCCGTCTCCTCACATTCACAGTATTTCACATCCTAAAAAAAAAAAAAAAAAAAAAAAAAAAAAAAAAAGGTTGTTTGCAGCATAAACTTAAAGAGAAAGGTATTAGAAAGAAAAAGAGATTTCAGAATCTTTTTACATTCCAAGTGGTCCAGAGGCAGAGCTGAGGTGTGCAAATTGTACTGCTTCTCAGGAGAAAATAGAATGGGGAAAAAAGGTGATTATGTTAGTGGTCTAGTAAAAAACTCTCCTCAAAATGCAGAAGATTGCAATGTAAGCACTAATTTTGTATGCCTAGATCAACAGCTCAGCTGTCAATTGGTTCCAAAATGCGCGGGGACCAGATTCACTCCAGATGTCTTAAGTTTCTTGGAGAAGTAGCTAACTGGAGCAAAGTTGTTTCTTATACTGAGCAACCTGGGTCATTACAACAAAGAATCAAATATGAGAAACATATGGAGTTTCTTTTAAAAATCTCTTGAGATCCAAGAAAAAAATTAGCATTTGTGACTTGGTTCCACACATAGTTCTCTCCAACAAGGTTCCCAGCGTCATATGCTTGCTCCTCTCTTCCATGTACAGGTTTTTGATATGTTTCTGAATTTTTTCTACTCCTTTAAAATCGACTGATAAGTGATTAAATTCAGAGCTCAAAAAAGCCCAGTGTCAAAGGCAAGAATAAAGAAACAAGAGAAAAACCACATTTCAAAGGCAAACAACAGTCCCCACACTCTATAAATTGTTTGTTCTTTCTTACTTGTCTCTTCTTCAAAATGGGGTTTTTGACCACAGATGATAATAGTAGCCTAAAAGCACTAAAGTGCATTTCCAAAGTCATGAGTGCCTGGCTAAGAAAAATGTTGGATTTAAACAAATTAAGCAACATCTCAGAGAGCTTCTGAAGGCCAAAGCTGAACCTAAAATAAATAAGCTACTAGATTCTTATGTGGAACCACTGTGATAAAACCATGTTTTTCCTTGTAGCTAACTTTCTTTTCTTGAAAATGGAGAGGTGTCTGGAAGAGGAATGTGAAATTTCAGGAACAACTTATAGGATGTACTTTCCTCTTGCAATAGGCATTACCAGCAGATCCATTTCCAGCCCTCTCTATCTCACTGTCTCTGTCTGCTCCCACACTCACTGGGCCCAGGTTGTGTGCAAATTAGTGAAAAAGAGATGAGGAGTGGAACATCACAGCTCATCTAGGCCTGCTTATTTGTGGCAAGTGTCACACAAACAAGCTGCTGTGAAATATTTCTCTAACTGTTCTACCTTGGGTGGGAAAGAGCAGAGTACGGAAGAGAATTCCTCTGCCCTGCCACTCTTGCTTATGATGTTGGTTTCTGGAGATTCACCTTGGCCCCAGGCTGAGAGAGACTGCCTGTACCTACAGGGATGGCACATTCTCATGTTTATCAGAGAATCTTGGCAACTGCTGGAGAAACAGAAAGCTGCTCTATTTAATGGGAGGCACTTATCAGTGAGCAAAAATATGTCTTTTTCTTTTGGGAATGTCATTCAGGGTGTAGAATGAAGCCAGGCTCACAAGCACAAGGAAAAAGCGGTAAGAATAAGATCTCAAAACTGTAGTTTGGATGGTTTGTATGCTTTGCATGTTTTCTTAGTTTGCTTTCTCATGATCTCTCTCAATAGTAACTAAAAGTGTTTTTGTTATGCCAGATGCTATGGTGTGGTAGTTTCAGTGTTTCCCAAAGTTTTATGTGTTGAAAATTAATCCCCATTGAGAGATATTAGTGTAAATTTAATCCAAATACTGTGTTTAGAGGTGGATTCTTTGGAGAGTGTTTAGGATATAATAAGGTCCTAGGGTGTAGACTTCAATACTGAATGCTAGTGGCTTTAAAGGCAGAAGGTGACAGACACACACAGTACCTATATCATGCTGTGTGATGCCATGTGATTTCACAGCCTGCCAATAAGAACATCACCAGATGCCACCTCTAGATATTGCACCTCCAGACTCTTGAGTTAAAATAAAATGTTTTCTTCATAAATTAGCCTTGCATCTGGTGTTTTTGTTGCAGTAACAAAAGAAATGATTTAATATGACAGCACATCTGAAGCAAAGGAACCAAGGCTCTCCTACCCAGAAGAGCACATAGTAGTGGAGAGAGCATTACAAGAAATGGAGTTGGAGTTGCTTGGTTAAAGTAGTTTTCTCCCATCAAAAAACTAGCAGATTTTAATAGGAATTTCCCACTCATAAGCCATAACAAGTCATTTATTCTGTAAGGAAAAAGTTCTTTCAGTGGTCAAGAACACAATCTCTGGGACTAATTCTAAGCTTAAATTTGCCGCACTTAAAGCTACATGACTCTAAATAAACTTTTTAACCATCAGAATCATAGTTGTATCATGTACATGATGGAGATTATATTTTTAATTTACAAGGTGGTTGTAAGGACAAAAGTATGCGTGAGAAGTTCTGAGTATAGAGAATAAAACTCAACACATATGTGTCATTATCATCATCACTGACCGCCATCTTATCATCATCACTCACTGTGCTTTCTAGCAATTTAAAGAACAGGTGATATTCATCATCAAAAAAATAATCTAAGAAGGGAAGGAGTTCATTCCTCCAGTTTCCTTGCTTCCCCCTTGTCATAGTAGACTGCTGACTCCAAATACTCTAGGTTGTAGGGAGGGAGAGAACGCTCATCAGATGTTAGTGAAGCTCTTTTCCAAGGCCAGTTGACTTCTAAAATGAGCAGGAAAACACCAACTGCTTCGCAACAACATATTGACTCATGTCTCTTGGGGCAGGACTAAAGCCTCACTATTAATTAAAATCTGAGGAAAAATAAAAACTAAAATGCAAACACCCCCTTCACCACCACTGAAGTGCACTTTTGGAGAACAAGCTTCCCTTATTAGTATGCAGCTTGGCAGTCCATAATTCACAGCTCATAAAGAGGCACTATCAAAAGGAAATTTAAACGCCCTACCCATGGGACTGAAAGAACTCCTCTGCCATAATAAGAAGGAAAGATTTACTGAATAAGAGAAGTAAGAAAGAACTCTGGGAGGACAAAATTATACCTTTGAGAAAAGGTACTTTTAAAAGAGGAGAAAAGAACAGAGGTATCTTGGGTGAGGATGGAGAATCTGAGGGAAGGGGAGTTGTCAGACAAAAAGAATGTCTCCTCAGAGATTTACCTGACATTTGTAAAGTATCTAAAACTCCATTGGACTTCTATGAGACAAAATGGAAAGTTGCAAACAGCTGGTCCAGTCTTCTAGGAAACAAAGCCGCCCATGTCTGCTCAGTGTAGAGTACCAGTAATTATGCAAATAAAGACAAAAGTGGAAAGGGCAAGGACCCAGCTCATTTTCTGTCTCCTTCTGGGCACCACACTGAGCCAGCTCCAAAACAGCAGGTAAACCACAAGCTGAATTCCAGATGGAGGTTAGTGGCACAGTGCAATGAGGTCAGCAACCTCAGAAAAGGTAGCTGAGCACAACAGGCCAGAAAGAGAGAGTAAGGCTTAGGCGTCAGGGAAGGGAAGTGAAAAAACTGAGACAAAATAATTATTGAAGACCCTGCATCAGTGAGTAAATTCTGTCCACCAAGTTTAGGTAAGTGATTATACTAAAATTTCATAACTGAAAACATCAATCTTAAAAAATTGTTTTAGTGGCCAGAATATATATTTTTTAAAGACTTTGTAATTCACTTTTAAATGTCAAAATAAGCTACACACCACAATTTGTGAAATACCTGCTAAAGCTTCCAGTTCAGCTGAGAAATATGATCTGTTTCAGACAACTTTCTTCACAGCTAAAAAGTTAGCAGATCTCTAGATAGGTAGATACATAGACAGACAAACAGGTAGATAGATAGATTATGGATAGCCACAAAATAGTAATAACACATTAAAAATTCAATGTAAAAATTTTCCACTCATAATAACAATATTACCTGAAATATAGGAATAAATTTTAAAAACTTCAATCGAAACTAATATGTAGAAAAAAGTATTTAAAGGTTATTTTAAGAAATAACAAAAGAGCTATTAATTACTAATAGAAGATATGACTCTTAATAAGAGATATAGCATGTTTATGGATAAGAAGTCAATATGTAGAAAGACAATTTTAACCAAGTCAGTGAATTCAAAGCAATTTTAACAAAAATCTAAGTTTTTTATGAAATTGTCATGCTAGTCATAGAATTCCTATGAGTGTGCCAATGCTGAAGAATTAGTTTGAATAATAAATAGTAAAATTTACTCTGCCAAATATTAGGAAATAATTAAAGACATTAGCAAGGCATAAACAAATACACAAATTAAGTCTATAAAAAAACCCAAACATGAGCAGAAACTTAATGGGTAAGATGTACAACATAGAACTCTGGGTGTATGTATACATATACCTATGTATATGTATACATATATGTATACATCATAGTTAATTTTATGTGTCAACTTGACTAGATTAAAGACTGCCTAAAGAACTCATAGAGCATTATCTGTGAACATGTTTCCAGAAGAGAATGGCATATGAATCAGTGGACTAAGTGGGGAAGATCCACCGTCAAGATGAGCAGGCACCATCAATTAATTAGGTGCTGAATGGAGGAAAAAGTAGCGGAGAGAAGATCTCTCTCTGTCTCTGTCTCTGTCTCTGTCTCTGTCTCTCTCTCTCTCTCTCTCTCTATTTTAAGGAACTAGCACACACATTGTGGGGGCTAATGAATTCAAAATGTGCAAAGCAAGCTGCTAGGCTACAAATATTGATAAGAATTGGTGCCGCAATTCCAGTCTGAAGGCAGTGTGGCAGCAGAATTACTCCTTTAGGAAAGTATGGATTTTACTTGTCAGACCTTCAACTAACTGAATGAGGCCCACCATAGAAAATAACCTGTTTTATTCTAGTTATACTGATTTACAGTTGATCTCATATTAAAAATACCTTCATGGAAATATCTAGGATACTACATAACTAAACACCTGGGTACCATGATTTAACAAAGCTGAAACAAAGAATTAATTCTTGCAAGGGGTAATAGAGAGGTACATTAAATATGATGCTGGCACAATTAATTATGCATGTGACAAAACAAAGCCCCACTCATTTCCATCTAAATATTAACCAGATGGATTAATGACTTCAACATAAAACATTATACTTTTTAAACATTTAGAAAAAATAGACTATTTTTGTTCTCATAATAAAACATTTTCATTAAAAACGACTACAATGAAAATTATAAAGAGAATTTGAGAAATTTGGTTACCTAAAAGTAAAAGCTATTTCTCCTAAAAGGAAGTATAATCTAATCCAGGATAACAACATAGTTGAAAATAAAAATGTGTAATGATATAAGTAACAACCATTGTATCTATATAAATAATTTCTCCAAATTAGCAAACAAGTGCCAATTCCCCAAGATGAACATAATATTATGCATTGCAAAGATATAATAACAATTTTTAAATAATTGGTAAAAAAAAGACAATCAAATAGAAAATTAAACAAACTATATCAAGAGGCAATACACAGGAGATCTGAGTGACAGATAAAATATGAAAATTATTCAACATCTTTCCCAATCAAGACAATAAAATTTAATACAATGTTATATGACTTTATATCTATTATATTAGAAAAACTAGAAATAAGCAATAATTCCATTTTCGTAATATCAAGAATGTTAAAACAGCTCATGTCTATATGCTAAACCATTTCAAAGAACAATTTGGTTTTATTAAGTGAATTTAAAAACACACGTATACTTCAAACCAACAGTTCTATTCTCATTATAAGTCTTATAGAATTATTCTACTTATTAGCAAGAAAAATAAAAGAGAATGAATGTGGTAGGATTCTTTAAAATAGGGAAAACTAGAAATAACCTCCCACTCATCAAAGAGAAGGGTGTATTAAATAGTATATCACACAACAGCTAAAACAATCTCTAAAACATATATTATGTGCCATGTATCAAAATAGTCTCAAAAAATGTCAGCTTAATACTGTTTATGTAAACTTTGCTTTTTAAATTTATAATTTATATATTGCCCATATAGTACTTGTATATAGTACACATATAGTGTACACATAAACTCTATAAATGAAAATGATAAATACCAAATTAAAAACAGAGATCATTTCTTTTTAAGTAATTGAGTAGGATGGGTGGTGAATGGTAGAATGCTTACTGAGCATACACAAGACCTTGGGAACTATCCTTAGCACTGCAAAAGAAAAAAGAAAACAAAAAAAGCAGAATGACAGAATGAGATCTGGGAGTACACCAAGAGTGCTTAAATTGTATTTGTAATTAAAGAAGCAACATAAAGCAGAAAAGTCAAATTTTAGGATTTATTAGAGCATTCAGACAGGACGAGATGTTCCTTATATGATTTGCTATACTTTGTGGAGGATCACGAGGATGACTCTCCTGGAATAAAGAGAAATCACCTCCACTTTGGCTAAGCCTGGTGATATCTCCAGGTGCTGATAGGTACAGCTGACTAGACCATTTCTTTCTTGCTTCACTTGGCTCTAAGCAATGTAAATAGGGCTAGCTGACGTGCTGATGCATAATCTGTGACACTAAATGACTGCTGTTTCCCCACCCCTGGATCTCAAAACATGGTTGAACTATCATGGTTGAGCTGGGAAATGCAGAGCCAGTGCTCCAGGGCTGTCAACTGGGTTTAAACCTTGAGCTTTGAGATAAGAGGCTATGACTTCCCAGGGCAGAAAAGTTTGTACCTCAGAGCTGAAGTACCTGCCCCCAAAACATTGAATGCTACCTCAATTGTGTTATGCATATTGGTCTTTCTGTATACCCTTCTCTCTGCATATTGCAAAGGTGTTTTCAGGCCTCCTAGCTAGCCCAGTTCACAACATTCACATTTTCCTGCTATTGTTACAGTCACTCATCAAATCACTCCCTTCTTCACGAAAAAAACCTGAGTTATGGAGAACAAGTCAGTGTCTCCCGAGATGCAGCCAAGTTGGAACTTGAGGTCTTAGCAAGAAAGCAATGAGCCTTCCTTCCTGGTAAGTAGCAGTGGTGTGAGTGAGACACGGGTGCACCAAGGGAAGAACAAGTCAGTGTCTCCCACTAGCCTACTGGTACACCAGCTGAGAATCAAATGTCTCATTCCCTGTTAGCAACCAGATGGTGTGGAGAACAACTAGAGTTTTTAGCAACTAATGCACATAAAGCAACTAAATGCTTGTATTGTTGGGTTGATTATGCTGACCTGGGGGAAGAGGTCTGAGCATCTCTTGGGAGGATGACCATATACAATATAGCACATATGGGGATTTCCTTCTAACTTCTCTTTGAAGGCAAATATTGTTTTTCACTGTTTTGCTTTGTTCTGATTGTTTTGCTCTATTCAATATTCTGTTTTGATAAGTTTTACAATGTTCTATTTTTGGTTTGGTTTTGCTATTCCTGACTGAATGGACAACTATTGTGAAGATAACGAGAAAAATTATGGCACCTTTTACTGTTATCTCAATATCGTGCTCTAAAGTTCTATACCACTTTCACTGCACTGTCTCAGTTGGCTTTGTTCTGTCTTGTTTTGTTGTACTTCACTGCCTTCAAAATAAAATCTGAGTTAGGCCCTACATCAAGGCCTTTGTTCTGATGAACTTTCATCCTGGCCAGACTCAGTATCCCTTAGCCCCCCATAATTATAAATATGACTTAGTGTCTTTACTCTCACAGTGGGTCACACTGGAAGTGGTAGATTGGGATTAACTCACTAGAATTCCAATAACATATCCATAGCATTGCAAAAGTAAACTTGCAATGAGGATGGGAAAGGAATTGCTGTAATACTTTTCTGTTTGGTTTTAAATATTTCAAAACAAACTACTAGCATTCTATAATTTTTAAACTGCTGATGTCAGAAAAAAAATTAGTATCTATTGCAAAAGAATAATTTCTGGACAGTTTATTAAAAATGTGAAGTGATTTCCTGTCAGTGAAACAGCTTCTACTTAATAATTTGCACCTTTAATTTCTACTCGGTACAAATTCTGTTTAATGCCACTAGATTCTTAGAAAATTCTTGTGCTGAAATGAATTGAAAGACTTGTCAGGATAAAATTATCATAGTAAGAAATAAATATCCAAACAGATAAATATCAAGCAACCAGAAGAAAAAAATATGGTGTGTTAGTTTTCTTATTGCTGAGAAAAAATACCAAACACCGAAAGCTATAGGAGGAAAAGTTTATTTGGTTCACAGTTTGTAGAGGTTTCAGTTTATAGTTGGTTGGAATCTAAGGCAGGATGGTGTGACAGAGGGACATCACAGAGCAGAAGCAGTTCATGGTGGGCAGAAGATAACACAACAGTGAAGTCATGAAGCAGTGAGCAACAAGCATCCACAACAGCAGCTCTCCTTCTGTTTGTTATATTCTATCCAAGTTATCATCCTTTAGGGTAGTAGCACTCATACCAAGGGTAGGGTAGCACTGCACCATGAATCAATCCCAGCATCACATTAACTCTACCATCACACTTTTCAGACATGACCCACTCACCTCCAAAAAGTCCACACCATGGCTGCATGAGATTTGGACAGTGGGCGTCTAAACACAAGTCACAATATATAGCTACTTCTTTTTGACTTAATTTAATTAAAATGTATAGTTTTCTTTCATTTCCTTTGTGTACACATTACTCCAACTGGCATGATATGTAATAAAACTTTGCTAATGTTCTCCAGTTAAAATATCTGTGGTATGAATCAAACATATTGGTATGTTCAACTTCAGAATATCTGAAATCATATGGTGATGAAGTAAAGCAAGTCACAGTAAAACTTAGCTCCCTCCACTCTTTTTTTCTGGCAGGACTTTTAAAATGTGTACATAATTAATTGTGAGTAAATTATTAGTCACTTGGCCAATAGAAAAACCATACTGAGTAGTGAGAGTCTTAGGTGCCATTACTAGCACCATCTTTCTCTAAGTGTGATCTAACTTTAGAGTTTTCATGGGGCTGAGCTTAAGTTTGCTTGTCTATAAAATCTGGAGAACAACATTTGCTTTATGGGGGAAGAGCTCACTATGGACTCATATGTCAAATGTAAAGAGCAGTTTACAATACATACCATCAAGTTACATGTCTTATTTTTGAGCTTTTAGATAACAGACTGTACATAGTTAGCCCATATTTAATGTTATCATTAGCTTTAATTGAAGGCCATAGTGATACCATCCAAGTAAAAATAATTATTTATTGATTTAAAATCAGTGATTTGCAAGCAAACTGGAAAGGCACTTGAAAATATTGGGGAAAGTGAGAAGACATCATTTTTGCTAACATTGTAATTTTGAGCACTACATGTTATGGTATGAAAGCTGGATCCTTTCAAAATTCATGCTGAAACTTAAACCACAAGTTAATATCAAAATCCTAGGCCAGATGGGGAAGAACACAAGTCATAAGAGCTCCACATAATGAGTAGGACTAAGGACCTTTGAAAAAGGCTTTGGTGATCACTAATCTTTCCATTTCCTCTGCCAGGTAAGAAGATACCATCAATGGGAAGACAGTAGATTATCCTCTGGAACACAGACTTCCTAGAATCTAGAATAGGGAGAAATACATTTCCATTATTTGTAAATGACTCACCCTGTCATATGCTGTTATGGCAGTGGAAACAGATTAACATAATAGCTATTTACAGAGAAACATGCCCATCTGTAAATGGATCACAGCCTGTGCTTTGATAGAAGCAATGAAAAAAGCTAAATACTTTTAATTTTACATTTTTTTCTTTTCTTTTTATTAACATGTGTTAAGTGTAAATATTAAAATGGCATAGTGTGATATTTCAAAATGTGCATACAGGTGCACTGATTAAATTAATTACCATTTTCCTATCCTTGTCACTTTTTTATGTTTGGAGGCATCTAGCTCCTCTCTCCTGAATATTCATTCACTGCAGAGTAGTTTACTGTAAATTTTGTTGTAAAACACCAGAACATATTCCTTCTATCTTTTTTGGTTATTTGTCTCCAGCCCCCCCCCCTCCACACACACACCTTTTCTATTGCCTAGTAGTCAATCTTTCCCACCCTCTAGTAATCACTATTTTTCATTTGAATTAACTATTTTTAATTGCAACATATGAGAGAGAGCTGTGGTATTTGTCTTTCTGTGCCTGATTTATTTCACTTAACATAATATCTTCCTGCGGATCTATGTTGTTACAATTTACAGAATGCCATTCTTATCTATGGTTGAATAATCTGTATGTTAAAAAATTGTGGTATAGGCGTAGTCATATACTTAAAGTTCTACTCTCCCAGAGACCATATGTTATATTATAATTGTTGTGACACCTATAGAGTAGAGTGACCCAACTTTTCTCTCAAGAGAGAAGTTGCTCCAAGAAATGCAGATTTCTGACAACACCTATTGCCTTTGATCTATCACAGTATTCAAGCCACACTGGGATGCTTCCATCCAGTGACTGAGCATAGTGGGTGTACTGAATCCAACCATTTCTGTACAATCCATATCTCTTGCATGGGTCATGTCTGTAACAGTGAGCCTCTTCAGCTTGGCCAAGACTTCTTGGATCTATAACATAGCCTAAAGCTCTTCCCGTACAATTGTCCTTCTTTCCATTCTCAAGTGACAACCCTGGCTGTATTGTGTTGTTATGAAAGCTCTCCTTGCCCTTTTCTGATCCCCTTAATGGAGTAGCCTCCCTATAAATGTGTAAACATACATAGAAAGTCCACATGGACTATGCAGTATATGATACATGTGGTAATCTTGTGAGAAAGATTTTCGCACTGTAAATTATTTTACATATTTTGATTATTTAACTGTATGAACACATTTCCCATTCAAAGTTGAATATAATTTTAGACTGTTATGATAGATGTCTTCTAAAATTAAAAGACTTTGCTGCAACATTTATCTGATAAAATGTCACAGTAATCATTATAGTAGGAAAAAGTGTACATTATAGATTTCTATCCAGAACAAATACATTAAAAATAAGTTTTAAGAATATATGAGTAGTTCGTTATCTGTTATTTGGTTCTGAATGCCCTGTAATACTTTCATCCTCTTGAATAGTTTTATACTATTTTGTTATGTTTGATACTATTGTATGTGAAGGTATGCTCAACTATTTCAAAGAAAGAGACATTATGGTAGTTACTGTTAATTATGAGTTGTCTTGTGGTGAAGTACTGTGTTGCTCACATTGTTCTGATCTGCTTTTGTTCTGACCTCTTTTGACTTAATCTCTCTAAAATAAAATTTTAAAAATATGAGTATACTTTCTAACTTAAAACAGTATCTTGCTATTTGTCAGTTACTCATAAAGATGATGTATATGGGAAGGTTAATATTGGTTATAACAACATGTGTCTGAAAATTGAGTAGGCATAGATGGCAAAACCATGTTGCCTTGCAATCAACAACAGCACCATATTGTCCCCTTTATAAGAAGCACCTTCTGGTTAGGGAAGGAGTCAACCTGCTTGCCTATTTCCTGGTTCCTCTACCACAAACCAGCCAAACATGACATATGATAGAGATCAACACTAAGTTTTATATATTTGTGGAGACTGGCTTTCCCTAAAGATGGAAATCAAGATTGCAATTTAGTCAAGCACACATAATACTCATTTTAAACCCTGGGTAACAAGCAAATGCCCCTGGTTTCAGTTACAGAGTATTGTTTAAGAAAATCTCTGTACCAGTGTGTTACCCAGACCATCCGGTAAGCTTCTGCCAAAAATGGAACTCTTCATACCTTTCTGATTTCACCCTAGATCAGCAATATGATTTTTTTTATTTTTATCCTGGTTTTATGTATATTCATTCATTTTAATATTGCACATTTGCATCTGGGTATTCTATTTTAAAAGATTAAGAGAAATACCAATCTTAATATTCATTTCATATTTAAATATTATACACTCTCTATACTACATGCAATCTTAAAAAGTGTTCAATTTAGAATTTTTTCATATTTCTTATACTACAAGACTTTTTGGTTTGTAAGAATAACTAAAAAGGCGTTTTATGATACTGACCTATGCATAAGGCTGTGTTCTGCACACTTTTAATGAAATAACTATTAAAAACTACTTGTCTTTCTCTCAAGGAGCATAAAAATCAGTAAGTATGCTAAAATCTCTACTTGTAACATGTATATTTCAGTGACAACTCTGGTGTGCTTGAGTGTTTTGGAACTTAAAGGGCAGCAAAAAGACCATCTAAAAGAGGAAGCTCCAAGAAAGAGCTGAGAAGCAAAGATGGCAGATGGATAACAGCAGGCTACAGAGGCTCCCTGAGATAGTCAACTTAGAATTCAAAATAATATAGCATGGGGAGTCCCAAACAAAGGGAGATGAATTCTTTCGTCCCAAGAAGAAACTAAGGTGAGAAGAAACAATCAAACATACAGTCCCAGCGCTACTATTGGAACAGCTGAAGGTTCAGTGCTCCCACTGCAGCGCCAAAATCCGAGCCACGATGACGTACCAAGTCATCCAAAATCCCACTGCTTCGACTCACTGGAAACACACTTGCACTGAGGATGGGAGTCAGCGAGCCAAATGGAGAGCTGAGCTAGCAGGGAATCTGCATCAACCTGTGGTGAATGATGGGAATAAAACCATTCCACAGAGAAGGGGGCTCCAACAGATGACATTCTGGGACTGGTCAGGACTGGCAGGAATAAGGGGCAGCAGTGACTTCAGTCAGTTGTTCCCTACCCAAACGAGATTGGCGGTGTGAGCTTGGCTTGGGTTATGCGACCTGGCTGAGACCCAATAGGTTATCTGAAATCAATTCCCTACCATGATAGTGCACATTAACGCAGTGAAGGCCTCAGCCAGTTGACTGACCCAGAGGGGAGGGGCCAACATACGCTGCCCCTGTTTGCAACTCACTTGCACACTGCAGTGGGAAGGATCACCTAGCAAGCATGCTTCAGAAGAATCATAACCCCAAAGAAAGAAATTGGGGTCTCCTAGAAGAAACAAAAAAGATGGGAAGAGGAAGCAACAAAAAAAGTTCCCAGGTCCCAATCCTGAGAACACTGACCCAGGACAGGCAAATACGAAGGAGAATGAGAACAGCAAACATGCAATATCAGACACGGCACCAGTGGACATAAAGAGATATCTTCGGGATCTCATAGACAAGTTCAAAAGGGAAATATTTAGCTCAGTAAAGCAAGATATAAGAAGACTAATAAAAGAGATACTAAGTACTGCTCAAGAAGTCACAGAAGGAAGAATGGAGGAACTCAAACAAAGGAAAAAACCATTTGATGAAGAATATAAACAAAATATAGAATACATGAAGCAGATTCAAAGAGATTACCAGTAAATTAAAAACTCTATGGAAACATGGCAAAACTGCTTAGAAGAAACTAAAGATAAATTATCCAAACTGGAGAACAGGTTTGCAATGTGGGATTATGAAAGGAAAAACTTTTTAAAAATAACAAGGAAACAAGCAGTAACAATACAAATGCTAGAAGATGACAAGAGGATCTATAACTTGAAAATAAAGAATGTGAATGAAGAAGCAAGAGGTACAAACAAAGGAACTACAAAGGCTATTCACAGAAATAATTAAGGAAAACTTCCCAAACAGGAAAAGGAAATAATATGCAGATGTATGAGGCATATAGTACTGCAGCCACCTAGAACCAAAACAGAGCCGCACCCAGGCATATAATAATCAAGATCCCAGAAATTCAATATAAGAACAGAATATTAAAAGCTGTTAAGAGATCACCTATAAAGGAAAGCCCATCAGAATCACAGCAGACTTCTCAACACAAGCCATCAAGTCAAGAAGAGCCTGGAGAGAAATATTCCAAGCCCTAAAAGAAAATCCTCCAGCCCAGATTTATATACCCTGAAAATCTGTCTCTAGAAATTAATGGAGAAACAAGATGCTTCCAAGACAAAGAAGAACTTGGGAAATTCGCGACCATCAATTCAACTCTACAGAGAATACTGCAGGGCATTCTAGAGAAAGAGAAAAGTACTAGGTTTCCAGGAACAGTGATAGAGAAGCTTCAATGAACAGAGCAGAAACAGAATGAAGAAGACAAGCAGACAACTAATGGAAAAAAAAAAAAGAGCATGACAGAAATGAGACAGAGGAGGTTGGTTATAATCTAATATAAATGGCCTTGATATACTAAATTAAAAAAAAGAACCACACATAGAGTAGATCAGGAGGTAGGGTCCACTGAGATGCTATTTTTAGGAAATATAATTAACATGAAAAAGAGTACATGGACTGAAAAATCAAATATGAGAAAATGATGTTCTATGTGACAAAGAACCAAAGAGTAATAGGGACAACTAGACCAGTATTTGGGGTTAGGTTGGAAAGACAGGCTTTAATAGGTAAAAGAATACAATTAGAGATCAAGTTCAGGAGAGAGAATCTTTGGAACCAGTTAGGTAAATAGCAGGTTGCCCCCACACACACACCAATTTAAAACCAAGGGTCTTGGTGAGACCCAAAAATGCACAGTGTACCCTGGGGAATTGAAAGATGAGAGAGAGCCTTAAAAAAGATGACAGAAGATATTATTAATAGCGTATCAGGATTTAATACTCACATTACTCGCACCACTCTGCTTAGATAGATTTTATTCTGTCCCAGTTTGTCTACTTGCATTAGATTTGAGGGCACATACAGCTATCCCAACAACATCAGGATATAGCACAGTAATCGTCTTTAATTTCCTATTAACTTAATCTGGAGCCCTGTATGACTTACACTGTTTTATCATGACTTATCTTAGTTAAATCTGGTTTGTTTGATTGCTGTTTGGTATTGACAGATTTTATTTAAAACTGATATGACTGATAGTACCAAATCTGAGAGTATAGGCAACTACATTGAAGATGATAAGACTCACCTTGATACACATTCTAGTTTGATTACTGCCTGTTTTTGAAGTTTTATACTATATACAAAGTTGTATTTTTGTTAATACTGTTATGTACTGATATATTCAATTATACTATGTCTGATGATATAGCCAATTCTATTTAAGATAACAAGAGACAACACAGGAAGTATGGTAGAACTCCTTATACAACAGTCTTACATGTCTTTTTCATTTTATGTGTTTATAGGAATATGTTTTGTTTTGTCTTGCTTTGTTTTGTTTCCCCCTATCATATAGAAAGAATAGAAATACATGTTAAGACTCATGCATGTGTAGAACCTATAAACGTTTATAAGAACTGATCTTATGACACACGAAATGAGCAAATACTTTGAAGAAAAAGAGACACTAAAGTACCCAGTGCTGATCCTGGATTGTCATGATGTGAAATCCAGCAATACATTATTCTTTGTTCAGAATGATTTTAGCCTGCTTTAGTTTATTTAATCTCAACATAAATGAAGATATGGATAACTGCATGTATGTTTAAGTGTATAGGATTGATAATCATATTTCTAAGTTTTTGTTGGATAGTTGAACAGAACTGGCTTCAGTCTCACTGTTTGAATCCCCACTTTATATATTCCACTTTAGTATCTTGAACAACTATTTGTAAGAGGACAATCTGTAATCATCAACTAGTAATTTCTTACTTCTATTTTTTTCTTTGAAAGTATGTATTATCTCTAACTGTTTTCTGTTTTGTTTAGTCTTTCTTTAAATAATTTTTTTTTTAAAAAAGACACTACAATACTCAGTGCTGATCTCTGACTGTCATGATGTGAAATCCGGCAATACTATTATTCTTTGTTCAGAATGATTTTAGCCTGCTTTAGTTTGTTTAATCTCAACATAAATGAAGATATGGATAACTGCATGTATGTTTAAGTGTATAGGATTGATAACCATATTACTAAGATTTTGTTGGATAGTTGAACAGAACTGTTTGCAGTCTCGCTGTTTGAATCCCCACTTTGTATGTTTCACTTTTGTATCTTGAACAACTATTTGTAAGAGGACAGTATGTAAACATCAACTAGTGATTTCTTACTGTTTATTTTTTCTTTGAACGTATGTATTATTTTTACCCATTTTCTGTTTTGTTTAGTCTTTCTTTAAATAAAAATTTTTTTTAAAAAGTGCTGATGGATGAGGTTAGGTTGACTCTTGGCTTAACTCATGAGAAGCTTCTCATCTGTTACAGTGTGGGCAGGTAATCACAAGGCAGCAGGCCATCTGAGTGGAGAGAAAGGCAGGAACCATTCAGGGAGAGCAATGAGGGATGTTCAAGGGACAAGAAGAAAGCTGGAAGCACAAACTGACGATCACACTGTGAAAGGCTTGGCATTGCTGGATAAAGTTTTGGGTGTTCCTTTGGCACACACCAAGAAAGCGCTGGAGAAGATACAGTTGGATGGAAATAATTCTAGGAGTTGGAACACCTGATTCCAGTGCTACTCACATTTACTTGACATCAGGAAATCTCTTTGAGCCTCATTTTCCTCCTCAATGAAAGCTTCCTTCAGTACTGATATGCTATAGTTCCTAAGGGAATGTGAGACTAGCTTCACCTCAGCTGGACTCTGTTTATCAGGACATCAGGGAACACCTGAGGGTAATGTTTGCCTAAACAAAGAAAGAGGCAACAGAAGGTGGCAGTGGCACCCACAGTAACAGAATAAGCACCTCTCTGAAACGGGGCTTAATTATGAGAGTGTCTAAAAAGGGCTAGAAACACACAAAGGTATGGCCTTGATGAAACCTTACCACTGGAGCATGTAAATTATGAAAAGCAGAGGATAAGAAGAGGGAGAAATACAAGATGATTTAAAACCTGTTACTTACACTCTTCCAGTATCATTTTTTCTTTTCTTTCTTTCTTCTTTCAGTATCATTAACAGAAAAATTGGGATATTAGAAGAAAAAGGTGAAGGCAGTTTTGGGCCTACTGAATTCAAGAAGGTGGAAGAAAATTGTCCAACAAGGGGAGCCTAACTTGAAACTAACAAAAGTGGGCTTTGGAGTCATCCCCCAGGGAAGGATTACTGAAGATCAAAGAATTATGGAAACAAAGTAACCCAGGTATTAACACTTAGTCTACATTGCAAATAAGTAAATAAATTATATGCTTTATAATTTTTGTATTCTTCATTTGCTATGATGAGCCTGTATTACTTTTTAAAACATAAAAGAAAAGCAGTAAAAAGAGAAAAACAAAAAATCTAAAGTTGTTATTAAACACTGGCAAGACTTTAAAACATAAATGTCTCTGAAAATGAGATATATTTCAGGAATATTCTTAGTGACTTAAATTCATACCTCATAAAACACTAGTGTGGCACAAGGTAAGAAACATCTATTTCCAATTACCTTGCTCCTGTTACCAGCAATGAGACATTTATCTTCACATTCCCGATAGAATCAAACACATTTTCCCTGACTTCTCCCTGACTGGTTTATGAACACTTAAAGGAGTTAAGCAAATATACCTGAATGGGGAGAGAACTTTTGAAGGAGAAAAGGCAAGATTCAGGCAGAAATTCAGCTTCAACAATACAGAACTGCCCTAGATTTGCCATCAAGCGCTTGAGCTGAGACTTCAATTTTAATTTTATAATATAATACATGTTGTTGGAAGCATCTTTTTCCTTAACTCCTGACAAAAATGCTATATAAAATAGCACAAAGCCAAAGATTTAAATAGAGAGAATAGCAAAAATTGGGAACAATCATGCAGTTCATTATGGTAACCCAGTGCCTGGCACAGACTAGATAGTCTATACATATTACATTATGTACTGTACCCAGTTGCTTCACCCCAGGACCATTTGCCGTTTTCCAAGTATTTTCCCATTTGTCTTTGTAAGTGTTCTATACAAACACAAGTGGGATATTTTTAAGAACTTAGATAATGCTTTTAAAAAGAAAATGTTCCTACTCTACAGTTTTCATGCACCAGGCAATCTCTTGCTGTAACTAATCCACAATATCTGCTAGTTTGTTTCTCTTAAAACCAATTAGAGATGTACAGTGTGTATTAGTGGTTTACCTCATCTTTAGTGCACCCTGCTTCAGACTTGTCTATGCTGAATTTCACCTACTGCCATTTAGCTCAATTAACTACGTTTGTTTCACAATTATCTAATCTATTTTGTATGTTCTGGGAGTCTTTAAAAATCCTTTCTCATCTTTGCCCTAACTAAATAATTTATCATCTGGCACAGTAATGGGCAGCCCTGTTTGTCAAGGAGTTCTTTGAAAGTATGAACATTTCAAGACTCAGTGTAGAAGGCAAAGATGTCGTACAATTAATTTCCTTTCATGTTGCAGTTTGCCTTTGTTTTTTTCTTTCTTGTTTTATTAATCTCTCCACTCATGATGAATCCATGGTAGAATTTTACATTTGACGCTAGCGTGCCAATTTCTTTGTATTCCTTTTTTATGGAACAAATACAAAGATTGCACCATCTTTGTATTTGTTCACATTATGAAAATTATATTCTCATATAGAATTGGAGGATTCATGTGCACTTTTACTATTTAGAAGATTATGTTTCACATTAGGATGTGTATTTAACCTGTAAGGTATTTTATAACAAAACAGGAAGACAATTATTAAGCATGTTTACCTGTTAGGAATTTTATGGGCGTGTACGTTTTATTTTGCTTTATCACAACAGTTACTGTTATCTTCAATTTACAGCTGAAGAACCATTAAATGAGTTGAAGGATTTGACCAAAATTGCTACAAATTGCCCCCCACACACAAATAGAATAAATATTTGAATGTTCTATTGGCTTATTCTCTCCAGTATAAATCACTCAATAGGTCTATTTCATTCTTTTTATTCTATGCTGTGGGAAGCCGCCTATGATGGCGCCCATTTCCTGCTTCCGGGTTCTTCCCGGCCTGAACAAGCCCGCCAAATTGTCATGTCTGCCCAGTTACCCGTGACGCTAGCCTATCAGCTTGTTAGACGCGCTTCTCTGTGATTGGATACTGCTTCCCCTTATAAGAGGCTGTTCCTGCCCTCAACGGGCGGAAGAGGAACCAACACTGAGGGTGGCGGACCTTGTTAGGTCCGGTTCGCTGTACGCAATAAAGTTTGAGAGCTGATCCTGCTCGAGTTTGGTCTCCTGTCTCCCGCGGCTCCAGTCACTATGCCTATTAGTGAACAGAAACACTTCTACTAACACAACTTTTTCAATCTTTATTGCAAATTAAGCATATATCAAAAGTAAATTAAAGCAATGAAACAGAGCAGTTTTTAAACTATAAATAAAAATGTATCGTTTTAAATCACTTTTTGCTTTTTAAAATAAAAAATTAGATTGTAGGATTTCCTTCTTATTTTTAGAACCCATTCTTTAGAACCTTAAAATCCATCTATCAGAAAGATATCCTCCTTATGAATATAAAAAAATCACTAGGCTTATCTATCTCTCTTACTGTAGGACCTCCAAGCATTTTTTGGTCACACATTTCTATCAGTTAAAACAGTTTTTTGCATATCCATCTCCAATAAGAGCACAGTGATTTATAAATTATTCACATGAGCTATTTGATGCAAATATTAAATGTCTTTAGGGCTAATAATTGTTTTAGGAAACAAACACACTTAGAAGGGTTAGGATCTGTTCCTCCACCTCAATGCAGAAGGATGACTAGTTAACACAGTGCTGAATTATACGCTCCTCGAGATCCTCAGCAACATCACTTTACCTTTGACTCCTAAGGAAACAGCACAGACCTAGAATATGCTAGACGTGTAATTGAGACTTACTACTTAGACAATACATCATGAGTTTTTTTTTTTTTTTTTTTTTTAGAAAACATTAGAGAAAAGCTACATATTTCTCCTAATTCCAGGCCAGTACCTTTCATGAAGAGCATATCTGACCTTGCATTCTTTCCCCAAATAATATAAATTTTCCCATTAAACAAACCACCTCACTGTCAGAACACTCAAATCTTTGATGTAAACTGGACCGACTCGGAGGAAAGAGTACTGAATCGAGGCATCCTGATCTGAGTTCCAAATTTGTCACTGATAACCTTATGCCCTTGTTCAAATTACTCCAGCCCTCTGCATATCAGGCTTGTCATCTGTTAGAGAGCATTGTTTCAGTTATACCAACCCAAGGGAACACTTAACTTCCTTCTTCTAAAAATCATATTTCAATATTACAGGATTTATATGAAAATCATGAAAAAGTATTTGAGGCAGTTCAGTGCTACATTTGAGGGGAAATTCAAAAGTTATTCTTTCTTCCACATATCCTTTAGTAAATGAGCAAGTTATGATCAGAGGTCAAGGCTCAGCTTGTTCCAATATTCTACTGTAACCAAACCCAGAAAACTTTGTAAGTTTTGCCATGCATTAGTCCTTCCTGTGCAAACCCAATATCTGCAATTCCCAAAGGCAGTGCTTTGAGAAACCTATCTTTTTAATGAACTCAAGGAAGGGATAAAGGCACTAAACTGAGGCTAATGAGTGATGAAATAAGTTCTACAGTCATGTATTTACTTGTCCTGTTAATTTCTCATCAGATACTGGCTGAATCTTGATTAAATTTGAAAAAATTCTATTATAAGTAAAAGATAAAGAAAGAGAGATATTAGAAAAGGAAAGCATCTCTCTTCAAGTAGCTAAAACTTTTGGTTCAGCAAATATTTATTATGCAATAGTTTGTGCATATATATATATATATATATATATATATATATATATATATATATTCTACTAGACACATATCATATTTAAAAATTCCCTCCTGGGACTTTATAATATTTTGATGTTTCAAAGACTATACTAACATAAATGACTGAAATACATTATGCTGTAATAAATGGAAAACTATGCACTCAAATGGCGATTTTGCATGAGAGATCTGAAAAAAAATCTAATTGTCTTCCTGGAAATAAGCATGCTTATCAGAAACTGAAGAAGTTACAATACAAAAGAAAAAGCTTCAGGACTCTAGAATTTCACAGAGCAAGCTTCTGATCACTCAATATTGTTTTGAGGGTGGCAATATTGCATGCAAAATGCAAGCAAAATAAGAGGGCAAATTTTGATGTCTATTCAACAGAACTAAAATAGAATTATTATTTTCCCCCTTTATTGCAATGGTTTCCTCAAGAAAAATCCGTATTCAAATGTCATGTGATATATGTTGGTCTCTTTCTTCTGGAAGAATAAAGTGAATTAGAAAAAATTTTTCTTGGTTTAAATGTCACTTTCTTTCAGGAACAGATGTATTATTTTTCTTCTTATTCTACTAAAAGTGTTTTCACTACAAACATGGGACTCAGAGAAAATGGTCCCTAAGGTCAACATCTGAGAACGTTCTATAAGTGAAGTACTTTCAGAATGTTACTTGGTGGAAATACAACAATATGCCCTTTTTACAGCTGAGGAAATTGAGATCCAGAAAAGTTAAGTAGTTTGTCCCATACCAGGCATCTGGCAAATGACAGATCCATTTATGCCAAAGGTCACTATATCTGGAGAGAAAAGGCTTTCCAATCTGGCTTTCACTTTAGCAATAGAAGGATAAAATATAAACTCTACTAGATACAATACTTCTATTATCTCATGCAAGATTAATTTCTACTATTAACTTGAACTTACATTAAGGCATTTCTTTAATATTTAAAACTAAAAACAACTTTTTCTCTAAAAACAAATCTTAAAAGGCCATAATTCCTTAGTTAACCATGCACACCTATAATATTTAAAACCGAGGAAAGTGGATTATCCAGATGTATAAAAAAATCTGATATAGCAATAGCTTTCTCCTTAGAAGCTTATGTTTTCATATCTATCATCTCATTCCTTATGACATCTTCCCATGAAACGGAATTACCAAAACTCGTGATTAATTATAGTTTACAAAAAATCCTAATTCTTAAACAGTTCATCCCTAAAAGCTACAGAAAGAGAAATAAGATTAATTTTATCATCTTAACCTTAATAAAGACCTTTTCTACGTAACAATAGAATTTAAGGGCAGTGTAAGTGTCCTAGTTGGACATAATTCTAATCATATCTGCCTGTAGTACAAAAATTTTCACCAAGAAGTGCTTCTCTCTTTTCTGATACTGCTGGCTGCTCACCTCTTCTTCATTTTTCTCAAAGAATATTAGAACAGATTATAAAATCATAATCAAGTGAAATTTTACATCATCAAAGCACATAATGGATTCGCACATGTATGCATACACAGATATCACACACTATTTTCTTGTTCATTTAAAAAGTTGTAACAGTGTCTTTCCTTGCTAAAGTCTAGGGATTTGCCATCCAGGCAAGAAACTGTGTCATTTGCTCTGGGGTTTTACAAGATTTGAATTTCTTAAGCTTGCTTCAGCAGCACGTATGCAAGATTTGAATTTCTTCTAGTTTTCTTTGGTTAAGAACTAGATAGTTAATTATGCAGAAAAATACTACCTGTATCTGTAAAACGTAAGTAGGCTAGTAATTACACTCTAAATTTGATAATGAAGTTAGCCTAAGGAAAATTTATAAATATTCATTTCACTTAACACTTTCTTACCCAGCTCAAGCATAAATTTTCATAGCCTTTAATAGATATTTACTTTTAAAAAACAGAAAAGGGATGATAGAAATATCTTTGGAATCTCAAACAAAAACAAAGTAACTTTAAGATCTACCCAAAATGTACATTTGTGGTCCCAGTGTTGTAGTTCAGAGTTTTCTGAAACAGAGGTTCACATTCACTCTTCCAAAGCCTGGTTAACTATAGTTTTGCACAGTTATTGTATGAGTGAATAATACATTTCACCATATTATTGTTATGAAGAAGACCACATAGATGCAAATTAACCACTAATACCAACTCATAAAATAATATTTGCTCTTAACTAAGAGAAGATTATTCCATCTATCTACTAAAAAACTGCTCCTGTATTTGTGAAGAAATGCAGTCCAAATTAGACATAAGAATCATAACAAAGTCTCCACCTCTTATCTTTGATGAAAGAAATATAAATATAGAAGTATCTTTACTATTTCTCTTTCAATGCCTATCAAAAAGACATTAAAGAAAAGGCTGTATTCAACCTGTCCCAGAGAGCTACAAATTTCCTCAATTTGTATGTGTTGTTGTAATGATCACTGTTTTCGCTCATGACAGTATATAGCTCCTCTCTATGTGTAACAAATGATGCTGGGCAGAGCACTATTGATTTTGCTAAATCGTTTAGCCTTACCTTGCAAGCACTGTTGCAACAGGGTGCTACAGACTCGCTACAGACTTCATAGACATTTGCCTGCTTGTTTCTGGAGGCTCAGAGTAAAAATTCAAGGTCTCAGCAGAGTTGTTTTCTTCTGAGGTTTATGAGCATCAAGCTGCTCTCTTTGGCTTACCAATAAAAGTAGTTCTAAGTTATTTTACATTGCCTTCTCTCTCCCAAGAGTTTCCATCCCTGAATTTATTTTCTTGTAAGAATGGTGGTAATATTCAACTAGAACTCACCATTATGACAATAAACAACCATTTGGGGTTGATTACATCTATAAAAATTCTGTGTCCAAGTAAGGTCACATTCTGAGATCCTAGGGGTTATGACTTCAACATATAAATTTGAGGTGAATAAAATTCCACACAAAATATGACATGACTACCTATCATGCATGGTTTTGGAGAGCTGTACAGTATTTCATGCAACAAGTTGCTTACCATGATTGTCACCAAATTTTAATAAGAAGTCACATCAAATACAAGAAATTGAAGCAATACAAGTGCTCAATTCTACCCTCTAAAGATATCAATCTACAGTCAGGCACGGTGCATATCTGTAAATTCCAACACTCAAGAAACTTAACGAAGGAGGATTACTCCAAGTTTGAGGCCAGCCTGGGCTACAAAGTGAACTCAAGGCCAATATGAACTGCACAGTGAGACCCTGTCTCAAACAAAAACAAAACAAAAAAAACTATTAATTTAATTTAAAAATTGGACACACTAATAATATAATGTACTTGTGGAAAAACTTATAAGTTAAGTCACATTTTTCTTTTTAATATTCTATTTCCAGGGCCATAAAATTTGAATTAAATGACCACAGCAACAATTGCAGCCATGACTACCACATCAGAGTGAGTAGAAGCCAAGTACAAATAAAAAACCTCACCTGGCAACTGCTTTTATGTACAATAAGCCAGTATCAAGATCCCAGTGTATGGTAATCTATCAACAGGACCTTTATGTCTAGTTTTTTCCTTTGGACACTGGTTGCTATACTTTTACTAACAGATAATGCAGCCACCAGCTGTTTTGTTTTTTTTCACAAAACTGAGAGATATGTTGTAAATTCGCAAATTAGAACACTGAAATTCAGGACTGCTTAGCTGCCAAAGCCAAGGTCACAACATAACTTAGCAGTAAAAACACCATTATATTTTGGGTTCTTTCTGCTTCTCCACACTGATTTTCTTTTAGAGTGTAGGTAAGGGGCACACATGTAAATTGATATTTTCCAACTTTTTCAGCCAGTCTTCAGCTAAGTCAAGCAGTTGCCTCACAAAGGTACTTGTGGTCCACAAGGCCTAACTATAAGTGAAAGGCTGTAGGTGAACCATTGAAAACAACTCAGAATGAATGCTCTACCAGTGTTGGGTCAGTAGCTACCACTTATATTCTTCTACAAAAAAAAATAATTACATTATAAGCAGTCAACTTAAAAACTGGCCATCACTCAGGTCCATTTCAGTTCTCAGAGCTTGGATAAAGTTTACAAGTCAGTTGCCATAGTTTCATATATTCCCCACAGCAAGTTTTTGTGTAGCTTTTCTTTCTATATAATGTAAAAAACAGACACAATCAGAGTGGTGTATGTAAAGGAAAAATAGAAATATAATACAATAATCATTGTAACAGTTGAGCTTTCATACTGATGACTCTTAAAGCAGAGAAGTCATGTTCCTAGGGGTACATCAGAATCACCAGGCATGGTATATTATGTTCCATGATGACAACAACAGACCCTCACGTGCATGATTCTCACAAATGGGACTTTCATAGAGATGCAGTATCTGGTTTTGTTTTATTTGAAGTTTGACTGGTCTTGTGACATGTACTTTTTGGGTTTTGGACCTAAATCTTAACAGAATTTGCAATTTCCTTTTTACTCTCTTAAAAGTGAGACTCCATGTAAAGAATTAGGATCCAAGCTACTGTTAGGGAATGACCTTGTGGACAGAGAATGCCATCAGTCTTCCAAGAATCCCAATTACAAATAAAACATGGAGCTTTGGATGTACTCATGAATTTTCTTACCTAGTCCTGCTGCTGAGTGCAGCTTCCTTCATGATCCCAGGAAAGATCAGCAAAAGATCCTATGTGTCAACCCACACAATCATGAGAAAGTCCATGGTTATTTTAAACCCATGTCTTATTCCTTTCTTTAGACTGACATATCACCTACCTTCCAAAGAATGTACCATTTATCAGGTGAAAGCATGTAATGTGACATTTCTCTGATCTCCAATTGTGAAGATAAAATATTAACTATAGAAAAAGCTAAACTGTGATCTGCACCACAGTGAAGAAGCATAAGAATACATTCCACCCTTGGTTGCAAAAAAATGAGAATTATGGCTTAAATAGAAACATTAAAATGATTCTCATTTGCCAACAACAAAACAGCCACTTTGATTAACAAATGGACAAAAGATTTAAACATATTTCTCCAAATAAGATTATAGATGGCCAAGAAGTGCATGAAATAATGCTTAACATCAGTAATTTCTGAGGAAATGCTAGTCAAAAGTACAATGAAATATTATCTCACACCCATTATGGTGGCTGCTATAAAAAAAAAACAAAAAAATCAATACATAAAAACAAAAATCATTGAAGCCTTTGTTTACTATTGGTAGAAATATAAAATGAGCAGGCTCTGGAAAAATATGATAGTGCATCAAAAACTAAACATAGAATAGCTATGTGCTCCAAAAAATCTAACAAAAACTAAAAGCAAGATCACAAACACATATTTATATGCAAGTATTCATAGCAACAGTATTCACTATACCCAAAAACTAAAACAAGTATATATCAACAGATAAATGGGTAAACAAAATATGGCATATAAATACAACAGCATATTATCCAGTCTTTAAAAGGAACAAAATTGTGAGACATTTGACAACGTGAATATACTTTGAGATATTACTCTAAATGAAATGTCAACAAAATGTTGTATGATTCTATGCATATGAGGTACCTAAAAGAATCAAATTCATAAATACAGAACATAGAATAGTAGTCCTGGAGACTTCAGGGAAGAAGGAATGGGCAGTTATTGTAAAACTGGCACAGGGTTTCAGTGTGAGAAGATGAAAAGGTTTTAGAGATGGAAATTGTTAATGATTGCAAATCAGTATGAGTATACTTAATGTCAGTGAACTCTACACTTAAAAATGGTTAAGACTGTGAGCTACAGGTTTTTGCTCAGTGGTAGAGTGTCTAGCATTTGAGGCTCTGGGTTTAAGCCCTACCACCACAAGAAAAAAAGGCTAAAACAGTTTATGTTACATATATTGTGTTTTTACTAAAATAAAAATTAAATTTAGAGGACTAGGGATATAATCTAATGATAGAACACATGCTTAGCATGCATATGGCCCTGGGTTTACTCTCCAGTGTCACATATACACAATCTGAAGTCTACAACGTGATTCTTAATCTCATTGCACACTAATAATAAGCTGGGGGCAGAATTAATATGACCTGGGGGAAGTATTAAAAATCCTAGTATCCTGTCTCCATACCTGACCAATTAAATCAAAATTTCTGAGGTTAGAGACATCAGTATTTTCCAACTCTTTCCAAGTGATTAAAATATTCAGCCAGTGTCATGACTTTAAAGTATTGGAATTACTTCATCTGCTTCCTGTGTTTAGATTAGCATGCACTTAACATTAAAATTGATGCCATCAATTAAAATGTGAAGATGATTATAATTATACAACCATATTTTCAAGCTAAAAGAATCTCTCAAATCACTAATATAATAATTTGACTGGAGCTGTATAAAATGATGCTTATAACTAAGGTTTATATGATCATTTGTTTATTTGTTCATTCAACTGGACTTGGCAAAACTTTAGCAGTGGAATTTTAGGAATAAAATGTTACATAAATTTGTCATGACCTTATAGCTTGTTTTGTATATGTAATAGAGGTCATTTTATATTCCTTCACCATAAGTCTGTCCCCATTTCTGAATTGCCTCTTGCAGTTCAGGCCAAGATGTCTGTCCATACTTGATCCATCATTGCTGCCTCAATATCCTAGACTCTAGTTCTGTTCATGGGTAAAGGTCACCTGTACTCCTGTACCTTCCTTTGGCCTTGCCCTTTGTTATCAAGCCCACATCTCTGTTGCTATTCTAACCTTAGCCACAATTTATCATTTTGCTGGTCACTTCTTGAGTCACTGGGCGCCAGCATCCCTTAAAGATGCTGAGTGGCCATTCATGGAAAGTTGAATCAGAGCTAGGCCATGCTTCTTAATATTTTCATGTCCTTCTTTCTCCCCATAACCCACTGCTATCCTGTGGGGCTGAAGAGGCATTTCACAATTTTCTGTGAATGTAGGAAATTTGACTGATTGCAGTCCTAAAAATAACTAGAAACTAAAAGATGGTAGACAATCCTCTTCTCAGACTCACATGTTGTGGACCAATTAGCTCTCTTATATATTTGTGATAGAAAATCTTTGGAAGCTTCTTATAGAGTTAAACATTCATTTATGATTACACACATTTCTACATATTTACCTAAGCGAAACAAAACATAAGTTCACACACACACACAAAAAAACTCTTCATAACTCCTCAGGAACATCAAAAGCTAACTGATGTTTCAACCACTATATTGACCAAAAAAAACCCTAGTATATCTGTATCACAGAATGTTAATTGTTAATTAAAAGGAATGAACTATTGATGCATAAATACTATGAATAAGTGTTAAATTTGTTAGCGTACAGGCTAAAAGGACTTTATAGTCTCTAATTACATTTACATGATATTTGGAAAAGACAAAACCCTAACATAGATCAGTTATTAATGGGGGCTTAGAGATGAAGAAGAACTAGACTACCAGGGAGTATTAAGAAAGTTTAGTGGGAGATAGTCAAAGAATTGCTCTGTATCTTGATTGTACTGCCAAGCATATTAAAAATTTTAGTAAAATTTAATAATTTTACTAAACTTCAGTATACATTAGTAACTATAATAAAAAGCATGAATTTTAGCTTATATAAATTATTCCTGAAAAAAACAACTGTGAAAATTAAAACCTTTCAAATTAAAAAGCAGATGTCATAGTTTTAGAGTTCTTCAAAAGTTTAACATAGTTATTTTTTACCCACTACTATATGACCCCAAAAGTTCATTTCAGGTGATACCAAGGACAAATGAAAATATATATTTACACAAAATCTTGAACATCAATAATAATAATGGCCAAAATTGGAAACAACCCAATTGTTTAATGCATTCTGAATGCATAAATAAAATGTGATATATGCATTCAATAAAATGTCATTATATTAGAAGCAATACAGTAGTACAAAAAGCACCTTGAAAAACATCCTGCTGTGGGGAAAAAACAAATCATAAAGGGAATTACATTGCATGACACTATTTACGTGAAATATTCAAATTAGACAAATTCATAAAGACAGAAAGCACACTTGCTGCAGGCAGCCAGTGCAGGTGGAGAGAACCAGAAAGATTCACCTCCATCTGCCAGATACTACCACAAGAAGGCCCCTTGCTGTGGGCAGCCAGCACAGGCAGAGAGCCACAGATCTGCCTCCACCTGCCAGGCACCTTTCTGCCAGAAGTGGGCAGAGAGAACCAGATAGATCTGCCTCCACCTGCCAGGTGATGCCCCTGAAGACTCTTTCCTGTGGGCAGCCATCACAGGCAGAGAGAGCCAAATAGAGCCACCTCCACCTTCCAGGTGCTGCCACCAGAAGGTTCCTTCCTGCAGACAGCCAGCAGGTCAGGGACATGCAGCCAGGTAAACTGTGGGCACCTGTAGGCCACCACTGGAGGCCCTTGGTTCCTTCAGGCAGCCATTACCCACCAGGAGAATCAAACAAACCCACCCTTGTGTGCTGGCCAACATCTCAGGAGTCCCAGTGTAGAAACACAGGCTAAGAGAATCAGCTCCATTTCCACACACCCTTGATGAATAGGGAAGCCCCAATGTATCTGCACAGGTCTGGAGAAGTCTGCCCTACACCATGCTACCTTCCTATAAATCTGGGATTAGTGGAACCCACGTGTCTGTCCCATTCCCCTATACCACAGAAGAGCAAGCCAGTGTGAGAAATACCTGGGACCCCACAATCAGCTTGTTGGGAGGAACCAAGGAAAAATGTCAAGATGAAAGAGCAATAGGCATTCTCTGATCTCCAACCCATGCAGAAAAACTCTGGAAGATATAGTCATGGAAGCAAGTGGAAGTCACACACCTGAAATCTCTGAGAGGATAGCAACTGAAGTAAAGAAACAACTTTATGAGATTTTAAAAGCTATCAAATCAGAAATAATGTCTCAGGTAAAAGAAGAAATCACAAACATAATGAAAGAATTGTTCCACATATCTAAAGAAAAACATAGATAAAAAAGAAGAGCATAGGAAAATCATGGAAACCTTCAATGAATATGGGAAGGAATTACAATGCATGAAACAGATTCAAAGAGAGATCTAGAAAATTAAAAAGTCAATTTAAAGGTGGCAAAATAACTTGAAAGAGACTGAAGATAGATTTTCAAGATTTTGGGAAGTTTCAAAAATGGCAGCTTGCTAGGGGATTGGATGGAGAGTCTCTGCAGAGAAATCATATTAGATGCTAGAATATGACAACATGGAGAGGGCCAGATGAATGGATAATGATTCTTATTAACCAAGGCAGTAACTGAAGGGAAAAATAAAACTTGGAAAAGGAAGGAAAAGCACAGTTGGAGAGCTGAAGCCCGATGTACTCTTTGAGCTCCATTCCACACTGTACTAGGCACAGCTGGAGGATTTAAGGTTGTGCTGAGACCACAGCTGCTGATAAGGAAAGTCTGAGAATCCTGCACCCTTAATGCAGCACACTGACCAGTGGATCCAAGAATAAAAGCTGTATTGGCTTTTGGCGACTGCTGGAAATTGAGACCTGGGACCATGCAAAGTAGCAGGGATGCCTGACTGTACCAGAGGAGGCTGTGAGAAGCTCCAGAGCTCTGAACCTGGACACCGTGCAGTTTTCTGACCAATTGGTGCTGTGCCAGGAATGCAGCAAAGACAAGTGGCACAATGTGCAGTGGACCCAAGAGGAAGATCTGAATTGAGTCCCAGTGAGTAATGGGGACTGGTTCTCACAGCTGCTGTTGCTGGCTGAAGGACCTCTTGGAATTGGGCACAGCCTACCACCATGGCAGCATCAGTGACACAGAGAGGTCTGCTGGAGGACATCTTGGAGTTGGGCAGAGCCTGTGCCATGGTGACATCAGTCAGCCACCCCTGGCACAGAGAGAACTGGCAGGATCTGCTGGGGCTGAACCACGCCTCTGGTTGGGACCCAATAAGCAGATACAAAATAGTCATGACTCTATGACATCCACAAGGTACAGCCTAACTTGCAGATTGACTGGCATAGAGGCTAGTGGCTAGCCTGCACCATCCCTGCATCCCTGCCTACCTAAGATAAGAGCAAATTGGTGAGGGCAACAAAATGCTTCGGAAAGGCCCTAAGCAATATGGAGAAGGCCAGAGAACCCAGGACACTCCAGTCTGAAAGAAACCAGAAACATGACAAGAGATAGAAATAAAAAACAATCTCCAGCTGCCGAACATGAGAAAATAAGCCCAGGAGAAGTAAACACAGAAGAGAACCAGCACAGTAACTAGACACAGCATCCAATGCTAAACACAGCATCAGCTGAAATAAAGAAATACCTTCATGACCTCATAGACAAATTTAAAATCGTACTTATGATCCAAGTGAGACATGATATAAAGAGATTAATTAAAGAAATGATAAGCCCTGCCCAAGAGAACACAGATGGAAGAACAGAGGAAATCAGAAAAGAAAGAGAAACTTCTGAAGAAGAATTTAAACGTAACCTAGAATACATGAAACAGATCCAAAGAGATTACCAGGAAACTAAAAACTCCATTGAACACTGGCAAAATGCCTTGACAGAAGCTAAAGTTAACCTTTTGAAACTTGAAGAGAGATTTATGATATATGATCGTGAAAGAAAAGACCTCTTAAAAATAAGGAGGAACCAGAAAGAAACAATTCAAAGGCTAGAAGATGACAAAAGGATACATAACTTAAGAATAAAGCATGTGAGCGAGGAAGCAGGAGCAAAAAAAAAAAAGAAAAAAAGAAATACAAAGAATATTCACAGATATATTAAAGGAAAACTTCCCAAGAACAGGAAAAAGAAATGAAATGATATCCAGATAAATGAGGCATACAGAACTCCAGCTATCTACAACCAAAATAGATCTACATCCAGACATATAATAATCAAGATTCCAGAAATCCACCAAAAGAACAGAATACTAAAAGGAGCCAGGAAAAAGAAGCAGATAACCTACAACAGGAAAATTATCAAAATAACAACAGACTTTGATTTGGCCCACAGATCAAGGCCATGGTCTTAGCCTGGAGAGGGGATGGGTATGGGGGGCTGGGCAAGAGAAAAGAGAGATGGAGACAAGGCGGGATTCCATTCAAGTCTCGTTTATTCTTAAAATGGCTACAACTTATATAGGGTGGAGGTGGGCCAATGGGGCAGGAAGAAGGCATGGAGTGTTATCTGATAGGTCATCGTCACATCCAGATATATGACATAAGCAAGAGAGAATTATGGGTAATGTAGACAGACATGAAGATCATGAAAAATGTAGGCGGATGCGACAGAGGCCCACCGGAGGGTGAGATAAGGGGGCAACAGTGAGATATGCCGCTCCCTACAAGACTTATCAACACAAACTCTCAAATCGAGAAGGGTCTGGGGAGAAATATTCCAAGCCCTTAAAGAAAATAACTCGTGGGGCTGGGGATTTAGTTCAGCGGCATAAGCACCTGCCTTGCAAGCAGGCGGTCATGAGTTTGATCCCCGGTACCAATAAAAATGAAAAAGACAAAAAAGAAAAGAAAAGAACTTGCAAGCAAGACTGATATACCCAGAAAAACTCTCTCTCAAAATTAATGGAGAAAAAATATGTTTCCAGACAAGAGGAACTATGGGAGTTCATGGCCACCAACCCAACCCTACAGAGAGTGCTGAAGGATATTCCAGAGAGACAGAGGAAGGGATACCAGGATTCAAGCAACAGTGGCAGAGAGGCCTCAATGAATGGGGCAGACAGTGGAATGAGGGACTAAGATGGACAAATTATAGCAGTAAAGTGGAGAAGCAGACATGAGGCAGAGACGGTAAGCTATAACTTTAGTATAGATAGCTTTGATACACTATATAAAAAAAGGCAGAGGTCATTGTTAATAGTGTATCAGGATTTAAAAGTCACAGTAGTCTTATCACTCTGTTTAGTTTGAATTTAATTTGTTCCAGTCTGTCCACTCATATCAGATTTGAGGGCACAGACATCTGACCCAAAAATAGCAGGTTATACCATGGTAACTATCCTTAATTTCTTATTAACTTAAACTGAAACCCTGTATTACGTACAATGTCTTACTATCACTGATCTTGAATCTGATTTGTTAGCCACAGTTTTGCCTTGGCTGATTTTATTTGAATTTGATATGTTTGTTAGTATCAACCCTAAACGTGGAGGCAACTACTCTGAAGATGACAAGATGTAAAAGATATCCATACCAATTTTGATTATTAACAGCTCTCAAGTCCTAAATGTTTTCAAAGTTGTGTTTTTATAAAAATAGCTATGTAATACTATGCTTAACTATATTAAGCCTGATGATGTGGACAAGACTATTGAAAATAACAATAGAAGGAATAGTAACTATGGTAGATCACCTAATATTGTGGTCTTATGTGTCTTTTTTCATTGCATGTTTTTCTAGGAATTTGTTTTGCTGTCTTCTTATGATTTGTTTTTCCCTATAATACAGAGAGGATAGATATACATATAGAAATTCACACATGGGAAGATTTTTTTAAAACTATTTACAGGAACACATTATATAGTACAAGATGTAATGAACAGATACTCTGAAGAAGAAAAGACACTAAGAAACCCAATGCTAATTCTGTAGCATTATGATATAAAATCTAGCAATACTATTATTCACTGTTCAGAGTGGTATTAGTCTAGTCTCTTAACTTTAATTTCAGCATATGTAAAGATAGAGACAGCTACCTTAAAGAGAATGAGAGATACTATGGTAATTATTATTGTCTTCCCCAATGTCAGATCTTGAAGACCTAAAAATCCTTCATCATCCTGTAATGATCTGATTAGTTCTTTAATATGCAGTATGTATTTAATGTGTGTGAAGATGGGGACAACTATTTGGTAAGAAACTAGAAACAATTAGATAAACAGTGAAGATCTCCAATGGACTTGCTTTGAAATCTGTATTTCTTTAAATTGTTTCTTTTTGAACTGTTTTGGTATTTTTAATCTTACCCTCTTTAAGATAAAAAAAACTAGTGTTTAGGACTGATATTACTAAGTTTTTGTTAGATCATTGAGCAGAACTGTTGGCAGTGTCACCATTTGAGTGTCATTTTACATACTTTAATTTTGTAACCTGAACAGCCATTTCTAAGATTAAAATATGTAACTTATCAACTGGTGATTTCTTACTGTTTATTTTTATGTAATTCTGTATTATTTCTACCCTTTTTTTCTCCATGTATTTTTTTGTTTCTTTCTCTTTAAATAAAATTTTAAAAAAGAAAAAAAAAAGATTTTTGAAGATAGGATTGCAGCTAGTGATCATGAAAGGAAAGGTCTCTTAAAAATAACAAGGAACCAGGAAATAACAATTCAACAGCTGCAAGAGAAACAAGATTAATTTAAGAATGATAGGTATCAGTGAAGAAGCAGGGTCAACACAAATGAAATTAAAAGGCTATTTACAGAAGTAATACCAGAAAACTTCCCAAACCTGGGAAATGGATCTGGCATGCAGATAAATGAGGCATTTAGTACTCCAACTAGCCATAGCCAAAGTAAATCTACACCTAGGCATATAATGATCAAGATCCTAGAAATTCGACACAATAATGGAATATTAAAAACTGTTAGAGAAAAGAAACAGATCACCTATAAAGGACAACTAATCAGAATCATGGCAGACTTAACACAAACTATCAAGTCAAGAAGAGTTTGGAGTAAAGTGTTTCAACCCATGGGAAAAAAAAAAACAATTTCCAACCTAGATTGATGGACCCTGAAAAACTATCTTTCAAAATTATTGGAAAAATAATTTCCATATTACTTCCATAATAAAGAACAACTGAAGGAATTCATGACTACCAAACCAACCCTACAGAAAGTGCTAAAGAATATTCTAGAGAGAGATAATGATAATCTGGGAGGAAAAGATATTAACTATTGTTAATTTCTTATTGTCTTGTTTTGAACTCTTGTATTGTTTTCACAATTTTATTAGGTTTGGATTTGTTCTGTTCTATTTTATTAGATTTTACTTTGATGGTATGGGCAGGTATTTTAAACATAGTGAGATGAATTACAGTAATCATGGTTGGTTTCCTATTATATTGTTTTGAATCTTATAATGCTTTCTTGTGTTTGTTTAATTGGTTTTCATTCTGTTTTGTTTTGTTTGATTTTATTATGTGTGATGATATGAATAGCTGTTTTGAATAAAATGAGACATTACGGTAGCCATTGCTGATTTCCTATCATCTTCCTATCATGCTTTTGTTCTTTTGTTTTTATTGGTTCTATTCTGTTGTGTTTTATTTGATTTTATTATGTGTGATGATATTAACAACTTTTTTGAGGAAAATGGGATATTATAATAGTTATTGTTCATTTCCTGTTATCTGGTTTTGAAGTCCTGTAATATTTTCATTCTTTTGATCAGTTTTTAGTATTTTGTTACATTTGATATTATTTTGTGAAGGTATGGACAACTATTTTGAGGAAAACAAAGAGACATTATGTTAGCCACTGTTGATATCCTTTTGTCTTTTTGTGAAGTGCTGTGTTGCTTGCATTGCTCTGCTCTGATTTGCTTTGTTCTGTTTTATTCTGTTTTGTTTTGTTTTGTTCTCTTTAAAAAAGAAGAAAAAGAAAGCATATTACTGGCTTCCAGGAGCAGAGGTATGTAAATAACTACTAATTGAACAACTAATAGCTACTCTTCAAAGTGAAAAAAATGTTTTAAAATTCATTATAAATATACTAAAAATCTTGAGTTGAACACTTTAAATGGATGAATTTTATAGTATGTGAATTGTATTTCAAAGTAGGTATAAGAAATAAGCAAAATCTGAATGTTTCTTAATCCTTAAAGAAGTGATAATAAGTCTAAATCCTTCAGAGAGCAGCATGGGAAGGAAATTCCATATGCAAGGGAAAATGAGGTCCAAAGCGTGAAGACATGAAAGAGCACATTTCATTGAGGGAGCAGTGCAGTAAGGAATCCAGTGTGCTTCCAGGAGAATGTACTAAGTGTAAAGTGGTGAGGACTGAAGTTAGAAAGGAGTTCACATCTTTGTTTAAGGAGTTCTGCCTTTTTCCTGAAGGTAACTGAGAACTACAAAGTTTTAAGCAAGAGTGTCATAGGAGTGGCTATCTGCTGTCATAGAGTGAATTATTGAGATAACAAGAACTAGAAGCAGCAAGACCAATTATAGTGTCTCTAGCATCTGCAGGAGAATGTTAAGAACCAGCACCTTGTGGTTAGGATAAATCAGAGGAAAAGTATGGGAAAGTTGTTTATGCAAAAGTGAAAAGGGCTTGAAAACTCAGCTATTATGCTAAGATTTCTAGGTAGGGAGAAAGATAGATGACAGTACCAATGTCTGTCTTATAACAAAAAACCTGTATAAAGCAAATTCAAGGCATCTGGTCACCAGCATGCCACTGTACTGCAAGTGCACCACTGTGATCTACTACAGAGAAAATAATGGACTGGAGTCTCCAAGTGCTTTGAACCAACACTGCCCTAACACCAAGGCAAAACTAGCCCCAGATGCTCTCCGTCAATGACTGATGTGGCAGGTGTACAAAGGCAAATCTCTTCCTGAAAGATGTGAGATTTCTCTGACAGAACTTGGCTTAAGAATTTGTTGAGGAAACTTTCTCAGAACAGCACAGCAATTTGAGAATCAGGCAATCCAATTCTCTTTCCCTCTCTCTCACCCTCACAGAAGGCAGATCTGCACCAGTCTAACAATCTTCCCAGCTTTCTCCAGCTTCCTCCAATTTTCCTTTCACAGGGATTTCATTTAATTCTTTTTTTTTTTCAGTCTGAATCCAGGTTGGCATCTGCTTGCTGGTATTTATCAAAATAATAAATGGAAAAAAGAAATAGTTGAAAATAGTGATCTTTATTGCTTTCAGTGTGAATTTGTTTCACACTGAAGTTCGGTATTCATTGAATATTTTTGACAGTGTATACATAGCACGATTAGTAGAGCAACTAAAATCAAATACCACAAAAGACTTCTTAGCTACAGTTTTTATTCAAGGTTGTGTGATTTTGTATAACATATTAGTAACTTGGCTTTGGTTCAACACACTTTATATATTGCAGAGGAATACTGACTCATATCATATATTAAAAGGAATATTGTATAATACTATGGAGAAGAAAAAGAAAATTAGATTTTTAGGAATGTCCCAAATGTTTTAACTATATTCATGTAAAAGGAAGAGAAGATTAAGAGACAACAGTAAATTTTGATCTGAATGACACTGAATTTTGATCTGAGTTGATATTTTTCATATTTTCATCATTATATTTTCTCTAAATTTTCTAGAGTTGCAGTAAGATTTTACTAATTAGCAATATTTTATTGTTATAAAATATAAGAGCTTAATTTTTGAGGCAAATAAAAAGGATTATTTTCTGATTTCAAATACTTTGTCTAGATTCTTTTAGTATGTTGCCATGGAAATGAAAATAAGAAATGCTATACTTTTTTAAAACCTAGAAAGATGTAAACACAGGGTTTAATTGAAATTATCTAAATCAAATCCGGGGAGCTGAGGCTGCATGAGGTGCAGGCCCAGGGAGAGTTTAAGATCATTACTCCCAGTAGTTGAGTGCCCGCCCAGCTTCCAGCCACACTGGACTAGGCTCCAGAGATTTTGCAGGCCCAATTAGACCATGCCAAGTGACCATCATTCAATTAGGGGAGCTGAAGACAGGAGAGGTGAGTTCCAGAGCATCGGCTCTACCCCAGGGAGAGCTTTGGAGCATTACCCACAGTGGTTAGGAGCCCATGAGCTTCCTGGAACACCAAAGGTGGCACCACAGGTCCTGAGGGCCTGACTAGACCATGCTCAGCAACCTCCATTCACTCCCAGGAGCCAAGGATATAGGAGGAGATTTCCAACACGCCCAGGGAAAGATTTGGAACATCACTTGAAATGCAGAATACAGGAAAATGACAAGACTAAAGAACAAAATGCAATCTCAAACCTCCAGATCATCCCAAGAAGGCCTGGAGCCATGCATATAAGAAAAATATAAGCCATACACCAATACCAGAAACAATAGCAACTGAAATAAAGAAGCAACTCCTAAAAGCTATGAAGGAATTCAACTTACAAGTAATCTCCCAGGTAAAAGAAAAAATGATAAAAGTACTGAAAAAATGCTAAACACATCTAAAGAAGATGCAGTTAAAAAATTAGAGGAACAATGCAAAAAGATACAATTCCTGGATGAACAATATAAGAAACAAACAATACATGAAGCAGATTCAAAGAGATATATAGGAAATCAAAAATTCCATTGAAAGTTGGCAAAACTACCTAAATGAAAGTGAAAATAGAATTTCAGACCCCAAAGACAAGATTGCAGCTAGTGAAAAGGAAGAAAATATATTTTAAAAATAACAATAAACCAGGAAAAAACAATTCAACAGTTGTAAGGTGATGCAAAGAACAATAACTTAAGATTGATAGGGATAAATGAAAAAGAAGGGGACAACACAAATGATATCAAGAGGTTATTTACAGAAGTAAAAGCTGAAAATTTCCCAAACATGAGAATGGAAATTGACATAAGGATTAGTGAAGCATATAGAACTCCAAATAGCCATAAACAAAATAAAATGATACCCAGACATATAATAATCACCATCCCAGCAATTCAATATAAGAACAGAATATTAAAAGCTGTTAGACAGAAAAGACAGATCACTTATAAAGGGAAGCCTATCAGAATCACAGCAGACTTCTCAACACAAACAATGAGGTCAAGAAGAGCACAGAGTGAAGTATTTCAGATCCTAATGGAAAACGACTTGCAACACACACTGATTGTCATAGTTTCTGTGGCCCCCAGGCCTCATGAGTTTGCATTGTGCATTTGTGATGGTTCATTGTCTAGAGCTTAGATTGATGGTTCAGTGCTCCACCCACATAGGGGTGGAGCCAGGATGTGATGTAATGGCAAGAAGAAGGTGTGTCTTGCTCTTTTTGCTGGTTCCCGCTTGCTGTTTGCAGCTGCCATGAACTGTGGCCCAGCCATGCCCACTTGCCAAGGAGACAACTGAGTGTGGACTGAAATCTCCAAAAACTGTAAGAAATAAACCTTCCCTTCCCAACTTGGGCTTCAGGTATTTTGTCTCAGCGACAAGTAAAAAGTAACTAAGACACTGAGTATCCTAAAAAAAACTCTCCTTCAAAATGGAGGGAGAAATAAGATACTTCCATAACAAAGAACACCTGAAGAATTTCATGATCAGCAAACCAACCCTGCAAAGAATACTGAAAGACATTCTAGATACACATAGGAAAAAATACTAAGCAGGGGAGACAATTAAAAAGAATGAAAAGATAAAACAGCAGAAAGATAACATGTCAATAATAAACCAACATATAACAGTTAGAACCATTAATGTAAATGGTCTCAATTCACCAATTAAAAGAAGCAGACTGGCAGAGTGGATCAAGAAACAACATCCAACCTTATGCTGTCTACAAGAAACCCATCTAACCCAGAAGGAAATTAATAGACTGAAAGTCAAAGGTTGGAAAACAATACTTTATGCAAAAGGAACTCAAAAAAAAAAAAAAAGCAGAGGTAGCTATTCTGGTTGTAGACAATGTGAACTTCAAACCAAGAATGATCCAAAGAGATTAAGAAGGTCACTACATACCAGTTAGGGGAAAACTTCAAGAGGAAAAGATAACAATCTTAAATACATATGCACATAATTCCAGAGCACAACATATACAAAGCAAGTATTAACAGAAATGAAAAATCAAATAAGCAATAACACAATTATAACAGGAGACCTTAACACACCATTGACACAAAGGGAGAGATCAAACAGACAGAAAATCAGTAATAAATAAATAAATAGATAAATAAATAAATAACAGAACTGAATCACACCGTGAACAAATGGATTTGATAGATGTATACAGAGTGCTCCATCCCACAACACCAGAATATACATTCTTCTCAACAATACATGGAACATTCTCTAAAATTGGCCATATACTTGCCCACAGAACATATTTAAGTAAATGCAAAAGAACTGAAATTATCCCATGCATGTTATTGGATCATGTCATGAAACTAGAAATTAACGATAAAAGAAACTGCAAAAGCCCCACAAACACATGGAAATTGAATAATATACTCTTGAGAAATGAGTGGGTCACAGAGGAAATTAAAGAAGAAATTAAACAATATCTGCAAGCAAACAAAAATACAAATACAATTTACTGGAATATGTGGGATGCAAGGAAATTGGTCCTCAGAGGAAAATTTATTGCACTGAGTTCTCACATCAGGAAAAGAGGATGCACACAAACAACCCTATGCTACACCTCAAACACCTAGAAAAATAACAGCAAGTCAAGCACAAAGACAAAATAAGAGAGGAACTTATAAAAATCAGAGTAGAAATCAATGCAATAGAGACTAAGAAAACAAGCCAAAGAATCAATGAATCAAAGAATTGGTTCTTTGATAGAATAAATAAAATTGAGAAGGCTTTAGCCAACTTTATTCAAAAAAGAAAAGAATAATCTCAAATTAATGCAATAAGGAATGAAAAAGGTGAAATCACTGCAGACTCTGTGAAAATACAGATCATCAACACCTGTATCAAAAACCTCTACTCTCATAGGTTCGATAACACAGACGAACTGGAAAGATAACTAGAAACACATGAACTACCAAAGCTGAGTCAAGAAGATGTAAAACTATTGACTAACCCAATTTAAATTAATGAAATTCAAAATATAATTAAGTGGTTACCTACAAAGAAGAGCCTAGGCCCAGACGTTTTCACTGCAGAATTCTACAAAAAACACAAAGAAAACTTAAGGCTGACACTCCTCAAACTCTTCAATGAAACTGAAAGGGAAGCAATTCTTCCTAAGTCATTCCTGGAAGCAAATTTTACTCTTTACCAAAACCTGAGAAAGACCCAACTAAAAAAGAGAACACAGGCCAATCTCCCCAATGAACATAGATGCAAAAATCCTCAATAAAATTTCGGCAAACAGAATGCAACAAATCATTAAGGAGATTATATACCATGACTAAGTGGGATTCATCCCAGGCATGCAGGGATGGTTCAAAATATGTAATTCAATAAACATAATCCACCATACCAATAAAGCCAAAAATAAGATTCACATGATCATTTCTATAGATGCAGAAAAAGCTTTTGCCAGGTCCAACACTCATTCATGATATGAACCTTACAAAAAATTGGAGTATATAGTCTTTACCTCAATATGATAAAGACCATCTATGACAAACCAGCACCATATTAAATGGCCAATAACTGAAAGCCTTTACCTTAAAATCAGGCACAAGACAAGGATATCCCTTATCACTGCTTCTATTCAACATAGTACTGGAAATACTAGCCAGAGCAATTAGATAAGAGAGAGAAACAAAAGGAATAAGGATAGAAAAAGAAAAAGTTAAATTATAATTATTTGCAGATGACAAAATACTCTGCATAGAAAACCCAAAAATCTCCATTGAAAGATGCCTAGATATAATATATAAATTCAGCAATGTAGCTGTATACAAAGTCAATACACAAAAATCAACATCATTCCTATACACTAACAACAAAATCACTGAAAGCAAAGTAAGAGAAGCCACACCCTTCACATAAGCATCCAAAAAAATGAAATACTGAGGAATTAATCTCATGAAAGTAGTAAAAGATCTCTTCAGGGAAAATTATAATACCCTGAAAAAAGAAATTGAAGAGGACCTCAGAAAATGGAAAGACATCCCTTGTTGATGGATAGCAAGAATAAATATTGTGAAAATGGCCATTCTCCCAAAACTGTTATACAGATTCAACGCAATCCCAATAAAATACCTTCAACATACCTCATAGGTCTAGAGAAATCACTCCTAAAATTCATCTGGAGTGAGAAGAGACTTAGAATAGCAAAGAAAGTTCTAAGCAACAAAGGCAAGGCAGGAGGCATCACAATTCCTGACTTGAAGTTATACTACAAAGCAACCATAGCAAAATCAGCATGGTAGTGGAATCACAACAGATCTGAAGATCAGTGGGATAGATTAGAAGATACAACACAATTACAAACACACTCAACCACCTTATCTTTGATAAAGGGGTGAAACATGTTCACTGGAAGAACAATAGTCTGTTTAATAAACGGTGATGGGGAAACTGACTCTCCATATGCCAAAAACTAAAGCTACACCCATGCCTATCATAATGTACTAAATTAAGTGGAAATGGATCAAACTCTAAATCTTAAAACAGAAACACTAAATCTATAGGAAGACAAATGAGGTAAAAATCTTGATGATATAGGGATAGATAGAGAATTCATGAACAGGAATCAAACCACATGGGAAATACTTCCCAGGATCAATAACTTGGATCATGTCTTATTAAAGAATTTCTGCATGTCAAAAGAAATCTCCAGCATAGTGAAAATAAAACCCAAAAACTGGAAAAAAATCTTAGTGAACTGTCCCTCAGACAAGGGACTTTTATCTAAAACATATAATTTTTAAAAATCAGATTCCCAAAATTCAAAGACCCAGTCAAAAATGGGCACCCAAGATGAATACACAGTTCTCAGATGAAGAAATACAAATGGCAAATAAATACATGAAAAATGTTCACCATCATTAGTCATTAGAGAAATGCAAATTAAAACATCACTGAGGTTCCATTGCATTCCAGAAAGAATGGCCAGGATAAACAAAACTATCAACAACAAATGCTGGAGAGGCTACAGAAAAAAGGAACTCTCCTGCACTGTTAGTGGGAGTGTAGACTGCTGCAACTACTGTGGAAATCAGTCTGGAGGTTCCTCAAAAAACTGGAATTAGAAATCCCATTTGACCCAGATATTCCACTTCTAGACATATTCCCAGAAGAACTGAAAACGTCATACCACAGTAATATATGTGCACCCACGTTTATAGCAGCACAGTTTGTAATAGCCAGATTTTGGAAACTGAAGTGTCCATCAACTGAAAAATGGATTAAAAAAAAGTTGTGGTGTTTTTATACAATGGAGTACTACTCAGCTAAAGAATTATCACATTGAGATATTTATAAATAAATGGACGCAACTTAAGGCCATACTGATAAGTGAAATAAATCAAACTCATATGTATAAATTCCATATAGTCTCTCTAGTGTAAAAAATGGTAAGAATACATATGATTTTATGGTAATCATGATTCCCCATTACATTGCTTTGAAGCCTTATAATGTTTTCATTCATTAGTTGGAATGGTTTTATTCTGTTTTGTTTGATTTTATTATGTGTGATGGTATGAACAGCCATTTTGAAGAAAACAAGACATTATGGCAGCCAATCCTGATAAAATATCATCTTGTTTTGAAGTCCTACCATGCTTTTGTTCTCCTGTTTCCATCAGTTCTATCATGTTGTATCTTATTGGATATTAATATGTATGATAGTATAAACAAATTTTGTATGGAAAATGAGATAATATAGTAGCCATTGTTCATTTTCCGTTATTTGGTTCTGAATGCCCTGTAATATTTTCATTCTCTTGTATGGTTTTATACTATTTTGTTTTGTTTGATACTATTGTATGTGAAGGTATGCTCAAATATTTCAAAGAAAGAGACATTATGGTAGCTACTGTTAATATCTGGTTATCTTGTTGGAAGTGCTGTGTTGCTTATATTGTTCTGTTCTGATCTGCTTTGTTCTGTCCTCTTTTGTCTTAATCTCTTTAAAATAAAAAAGAACAAGAAATTCCTACCCTTTCTTAATAATTTGCTGCTACTGTAAAACTCCCTTATAATATTTTGTGTGTGACACACCAGTGGACACAGATAAAGATTCTTTGACAGGAAAAAAAAAGAAAAGAAATTATCTAAATCATTCCTTGACCATCTAATGCAAAATAGTTTCACAATCTTTTTTATTAGAATCATATTTGAGATATCACCCAAATAAATTATACTGTTATCTCTGAGAATTATACTATTAGCTTTGAACAGTAGAATTATGTATACCCATTGCTCATTAATGGTGAAACAATATTTAAACAGAACATAATTCTGAAAAGTGGAATTTTAGAGACACCAATATCTATATGCAGTTTGTTTTAGTTATTCTTTCCAACAGCACTGCAACTTACTTTTGAGAGTTTTTTTCCTCCTTTTATTCCTTGTCTTTTTCATAAAACCCAACCCCTTAACCTGGCTCCCTTTTTCCCAAGACAAGAACACCAGATGGCACAAGCCTGCACCTAGAAAATAAAAAGAATATTTTAGGATATCCTTGAAAGATTTCATTTCACTTGCTTCATTATGTCTACAGAAAGTTAGCTGCTCAGTGATTGTGTCATTAGATCTCTCAGTCAGAAGCCATTCAGAAATAAAATACAAACTCTGTATAAATTTTGCCAACATCCAGAAAAGTCATAGAAATAGAACTCCACATTAAAGAATCACCAGATATAGAAAATGAAAATAAGTATTCAAAATGTTTGAAGCAAAAAAGTCATTAAAGTGTAAAAAATAATAACATTATTTAAAAATATGGAATCAGTTTTCTTTCTTTGAAGAGACTATACTCAGTCTGATGTATTGAGCTCAGAGCCATAACCTTCAGTTTTAACTTCTTGCTGTAACAGAGTTCAAGCCAAGATCATAAAGTCTTGGTAGCGCTCCTAATAAGTCAAGGGTCTCATGATGATGTGATAATGCTGAAAAGGAAAACAAACTTGAAAAATATTGAACGTATTCTGGAATAAACAAAGTAATCCTTTATGCACATCTTGAAGTTGACTAACATCAACTTCAATCTCAAGTAAGTATATTTTCAAAAAGTAAATGGTTCAATACATAGAACAATAGGACTTGATATATAAGCAGTCTCATTTCATAATACATAGCAACAACAACAAAGAAAGCAGATCAATATTGCAAGTTTCTATTATAAGTACTCATATATAATATAACAATATCAGATAAGAATTAAAGAAAATGAGTTCTCATACTTGTCCTTTACTAGCTATGCTAATTATAATAAGCAAAGTGAACTTGCTTATAATTTCTTTCAAGAAATAACAAGGTTTAAAAAAATTACATATAAATACTTTGAACATCACTAAAGATTATTATTATTTCACCAGGGTTGTTTGGTGCTGAGCATTGAACCCAACATATTATCATACGAAATCCCAATCATAAATACTTTTAGCCTCTTATGTGTGAGTATGTGTACTGGCAACTGAATCCAGGACCCCACACATGTTAAAGTGTGAGCTTGAACACTGATTTACATCCCTATCCTATGAAGCAAAAGAGATGATTGCTGCATCTACCGCAGTAATTTATGTATATGCAGGACACCAAAGAGGTGGTAATGTGGAAAACTGATAGTAAATAGTAAGAGGCCTCTAAGAGGAAGGACAAGACAGAAGGCTGCACAGACGCACACATGTACATACACCAACACACACACACACACACACACACACACACACACACACACACACACACAATCACCCCTACTCAAGGACAGCAATGGAGAGCAACTTGTGTGACAAAAAGAATTCTACTATCTAAAAGCAAATTAAAAATGCTTAAATTACTGATAAAAAATTTCCATACCTTAGCATGGTAATGCAGACCTGTAATTCCAGTATTTGGGAGGATGAAGTTAGTAGCATTATGAGTTCAAGTCCAGCATGACCTATGTAACAAGAACCTGTCTCCAAAACAAATGAAAAAAATCCAAGAATTTTGTATTTCATTATATACTTAATATTATTTCAATAAATAAAATGCTTCTTCATTCTTAAATGTATAATATGAGAAGAATAATAACCCTACATCATAACATTCACCAAAACATAACCCTAACTCAGACTATTCATGAAATAGATTTCTATGTATTTTTAAAAACTTAAAACTAGCACTAAAAATAAGTTTGTGATCTGATGCGAAGATGAAAACTTTCTAAGCATAAGAGCAAAGTTTAAAGCCATAAAATCATTAACATAATTTAATAAAAATTAAAATGTTATATGTGTCAGAATGTCATGCACAAAAATTAAACATAGTCTCAGATAAATGGCAAAAGTTTATAGACCTTGTAACTCAGGAGAATGAGGCAAGAAAATCACCTGACCTCAAGTTGAAACTCGCCTGAGCAACACAGGAAGCTCATCTATAAAAGCACAATAAAATAAAGCACAAAAATAAAATAAAAATAAAGTACAAAAAATTAAAATAAAGGCAGACTAACTAAGGAAATACCTATATTTCCCTAAATTAAACAACAACAACAACAAAAAAAAAAAAATCCTCAGCATCACAAAAAAAGGAAAGCAGACTTATTAAAAGGTAGAGGGTGCTACTACAATGGGGAATTGTGATGGTAGAGGGCGATGAGGCCAGACCCAAAATACAAAAGGGACAAATAAATATGGAGCAGTGAGGTGGGTAAGTGGGAAAACTAGGAGAGAGAAACACCAGGGCTGAACTGGGCTGTGACTAAACCAACCTGACATGTTTATTGCTAAAGGTAGGATAGGGTGATTCTGAAGATGACAGATAAGAAATTTCATCATATGTCAAGGATAAGAGATTTTGCTAAACTGACTCACCAGGACTCTTGCTCAAATTGGGCTAAGAAGGCACAGCCACTGGATTAAGAAAAATCCCAAAGTTAGGAAATTCAGAAAGCAGAACCTTACTCAAATTAGTGGAGAGAGTCTTTGTCACTTATTAACAAAGGATTCATACTCTTCACATGTAAATACTAATTTAATCATTATAAGGTCGAGAGTCCAATAAAGGTTTGATATGAAACCATTCACAAGAGAAAATTAATAGTTAAGAGATATATATTTAGGTCAATTTTCATACTGAAAATTGTAAGTTTAAAAGCAAAGCCACCATCTCCCTCCTATCAACTTGGTGAAGAATGAATAAAAACCATAACAAACTTATATGACTTATGGAATGTTGACACAATTTTTCGGAAAGGTCATTTGATGATATAAATTATTTGACTAGTTTAAGAGAATTTGCTCAGTACAAATTATCTCTCTAGTTTAAGGCAATTTCCCCAGTATCTTAAATAACACTAGATTCTCTATCTCATACTGGGGCAAGAGTGAGATAAACAAAATGCCACACAGTAAAAATCTTACAATCTACTGAAAAGTAAGCTTTAAAATATTTTTAGAAATAACTAAACAATCATTTGTGGTTCAAGTGTTATCATGAAAATGTATAGATTAGCATGAGAGTAAATAATGAGAAGACCTAATCTAATCACAGGATTACCAGATCTAGGAATTCAGAGAAATGGCTTTTCTGCTGACTATGAGGGATAAGTAGAGCATCAGATAAAGAAAGGGAGAGGGATAAGGAACAAAATCCAAGGAGAAGGACACTAGGTGAAAGCTTCTGAAAAATGGAAAAATGTTGGTATACAGCATAGTATGAAAGAGTATGGCAAAAATAGTAAAGTTTTGGTAGGGAGACTTAAAGGATTTGCATCTTACAATGAATAAGTCAGTGCATTTATGGAGGAGGATAAATTGACCAAGTTATAGTTTTAAATGATCCTTTGGCTGGTATGCAGAAAATTCTTTGGGCAGGGTCTAAAGGAAGTTGAGGAACATCAACCGGAAGGCCACTGGTAATACTGAACTTTACTTGGCTCTTGTACTCCCAGGAGAATAGTAACAAAATTTCAACACAGTGCATTCCAGGAAATAGTTTAAGGCAAAAGATACTCCTTCTCCAATAACTTAGCCAGCATTTCCAGTGACATTTTCTCCTCTCTTCTGTAACACTAGAAGATGACTCTCTTGCATACCTGTGAGAAGGCCAATCAGACTCTTCCTCCAGTTCCACCAGTTTCCAATGCTTTGTTACATGAATAGTTAACTTAATCAAGGATTACTTCTCTCTCTGAAAACAGCGGGATACTAAGATAAACATTCTTATCCAGCTGAGACATTCTCTGATTGCAAAAGTATCTCAAATGTAAAATATCTAGCCCTATAAAATCTCTACAGAATATGGGGACACTCTGATATGCAAATCTAGGATGTTTTCCTTATTCCAATAAACTGATTAAAATAAATCCCCTTTGCTCAGTTTATCTTTGATATTATTAAAATAATGATATGAAATGGTGTATTGAAACAAAGAAGAACTTGAATTTCATTCTGAATAAAAATTTATAGAATTTGAAATAAGGCATTTGTTACCAGGGACAAGTTCTTAGCCTCTGCAACTCCTTAACTAGGCACAGGAGCTAGGTAAATAGTGGTATTATTACCCAACAGAAATAAACTCCTGAAAAAGAAGCAGGCTAGGAAAAGAACAAGATCAGGTCTGGAGATAGTAGGTGTGAGGAGCCTGAAAGATGTTCTAAGTGAAGATGTTCTAAACAAAGATGTTAAAATATAAATTGAGAAGGAAATCTGGGAGGGAAACAAAAATCAGAGTGAATTGTCAACCAAATTTGCATTTAAAAGCCATAGGGTCTGTCTTAGTTACTTTTTTCTCCTTGTTAAGACAAAATACCTGACACTCAAAGTCAAGCAAGGAAGGTTTCTTTCTTATAATTTTGGAAGTTTCAGTCCATACTGAGTTGTCTCCAAGCAGCAAGGTGCTGTGTTGAGGCCACAACTCTTGGGCACTGCAAACAGCAAGCACAAACAGCAAAAGAAAGAGAAAGACACATCTTCTTCCCACTCTTGTTACATTTTATGCTGGCTCCACTCCCTGGGTAGGGAGTAGGTGTAACATTCAAAACACCAATCTGAGCACTGGACTATGAACCAATCACAAATGCTAGATTTGGCCACGTCCATGATTGCATGGCAATTTTGGTGTGACCCATCTGAATGTAAACCATAAACAGGGACCCAGGTGGCTGAAGCAAAAGGATCACAAGTCTAATCCAACCTGAGCAGTTTGCAACTTAGTGAAAACCTGTCTCAAAAAGACTGGAGTAGGGAGGTGAGACCATCAGAGCAAAAAAAGCCAAAAAAAAAACACCAAAAAGCCAAGAAAATAATAACTAAGAAAAGAGAGGGAGAAAAGGATGCAATTGTTAAAATTGTGAGATTTCAATTTCTGTAAAAAATACAAAGAATATACAGAATATCACAGAAAAATATATCAAAAGTTACTGTATCAAAAGTTACTTTGGTGTAAAGTTATATCTATTATTTTTAAAAGTTTTCCTAATATTACTACCAAACTGTATATTACTTTAATTTGAAAACCATAAGTGTTATACATAAAAGTTGTATTTCATTTAGTGATAGGTCACCAGAGTTTTTAAGTGATACTAAATAAAATTTTCACAATTTAAATGTCATAAATGTCGACTTGAATGAGCTAAGATTTCTTTTTATTAACACATGTGGAAAATGTTGGTCCAAATGTTTTTAGCACAAAAATATGAGATCTGACCAAAACATACTGTGAATGTTTAAAATTTTAAAATTGATTACAATAAAAAAATATATTGCCATTAATTTACCTCAAAGTACTGCTTACTTCTTACTTCAAACACATGTAGCTCACCATTCTTGCCACTTTCTGAATCAGTCCTAAAAGTTGTCTTTTAAGAATGTCTTTAGTGTCTCTGCTTGTGGCTTCCTGTATGCCCTAAATTAATTCTAAATGTTTACTTTTCCTATTCATTTTAACTTTAGGGGAGAGTCGTAAGTCTCACAATGCCAGATCTAGAGGATTAAGACCCACGCTTTTATTTGACAGAGACTGCTATAAATAATCAATGGAAAGTGACCATAAAATATGGTGAATGTTTAAATTAAAAATCACAGTAAATGATACATTGCCATTAACTTTGCCCTCAGAGTAATGAAAATATCGCTTCACCTCAAACACATTTATTTCATCTTCTTAGTAATGTGTCTTTTACTGTTAAAATTTTTCTCCTAAATTAAATGTTCGCCATATCCTCTGATCATCCTTTGTAGATTATGGGGAAGAAATCAGAGAGAATAAATAACCTGTGGGTCAGTAAAGGAGGAATATAAGAGAAGAAATAATCTCTAAAGTTTCAAAGAGGCCAACTTCACCAGGGTCTTAGGGCCACTTGAAAAGACAGTCAGAGAGAAGGAGAAGCCTCCTTTCTGCTGAAGTTAACACACCTGTTATCTATGACGTTAACTGATCTACTGCTGAAACTCTAGCTGAATAAAAAAAAAAAAAAAATCAAACTGTTGCTGCTAAAAATTAGGTTTCTGGATCTCTTTCTAAAGTGGTATAAATGAAACTAAAAAACAACTTCAGAAAGAAAATTGATCTAGGCTCCTGGTGTCCAAATGTTTAAATCCATTGACTCTCAAAAATAACTCATTGAGAAAGAGGGTTAGACATCTAGATAATAGCTTCCAGCTAAAAAGCAAAAGAGTAATAGAGTAGGTTTTGAATAGATCAATGAGTTTCTAGCCACAGGCAAGTCCTTCTGCCTTTAATGTGTGTGTGTGTGTGTGTGTGTGTGTGTGTATGGCAGGGGAGGTTTTCCTAAGAGTTTGCCACACTTTGAAAACCGGATTGGGGATTTGTCTTAAAAGATAATGACTACTACTTTTTTTTTTTTGTCCTTTTCTTTTTTATCGGTACCAGGGATCGAACTCACGACCGCCTGCTTGCAAGGAAGGTGCTTGTGCCGCTGAGCTAAATCCCCAGCCCCAATGACTACTATTTTAATTTGCATTTTTTGAATGACCAGTGATAAATAAGAATCATATTTGTAAATATCACATGGCCTCTCTAGTGTAAAAAGTAATAAAAACTGTAGGAAATAAGATCCAAAATGTGTAAAAGCTATTGTAAAAAAGAAAGGGAAGGAATGTACTCTAAAGGATATAACTGCATGTATGTTTAAGTGTGAAAGATAGATAACCATATTATTGTTTTTGTTGGATCATTGAACAGAACAGTTTGCACTTTCTTTGTTTGATTGTGCATTTTTTATGCTTTAATTTTATAACTGGAACAACTATTTCTAAGATGACAATACGTAATTTATCAACTAGTGATTTCTTAGCATTAATTTTTTTGAAATTCTGTATTATTTCTACCCTTTTTTCTATTTTGCTTTTTTCTTTAAATAAAAATGACAATGATTACTTGCAATAATAATAACAATAATAATAATTTTAAGAAACAAAATACACCTCTAGATCTAGATCTAGATCTAGATCTAGATCTAAATAGATGGGTAAATAGTCAAACAGTTATAGAAAATAGAAGTCTGCTCTATATACCCCAAAACCGGCTCAATCCCCCAACAAGCCCACACCCAGTCCCCTCAAAGAGAGGCTTCCCTGGGTTAAAGAGGTGTTGAAAACCTGGCAGCAAGTTACTGCAGTACACAAAGACAAATTTGGGGGTGAGAAAACTCAGTCTATTTTTTCTGGGATTAAGAATTATAGCTGCTAGTGAATATCAACAAACACAGCTCTGTTTTCTAGCGCATTCAAATATTATATATTGCTATCTTTTCACCCAGTCACACAATTCAAATTTTCTCTAACTTTAGTTACAATAGAAGTACCTTGGTTGGACTTCAAATCATCTTAAACTGAGTTTATCCTTCTTTATCTCCACATTTGCTTCAGCGAAGATTCCACAATGAAACAAAAAGTTAAAAACAATTTGCAGTTAAGAGTTCATATATTTCATAATAACATTAGCCACAAAGGCTAATAAGGAAAATCATCTTAATGAAATGACACAAATGTATTTGTACCTCTTTAACAGAAAGCATAAATTAGCAGAAGTAAGTTTGTAATATTTTAGAATATCTCACTTGATCATCTTGCTGTCTCCTTTCTTTATTAAAAACCAATTCATTTTAATTATACTTGATTCCATGTCTTAATTTTTAAAAGAGATCAAATACATCTTTTTCATTTTGTCATATTTGAATTTTGCTAAATGTCTCTTTCAACTTTTTGAGTTCAAAAGGTTTTATTAAAGTGAATTAATAAGAATTTTTAAAAGTTAACGGTCTTAGGCATTTCCTTTTATTTCTGTGGTCTCAGTTTCTAATAGGCCTAAAAAATATACCTGCAAAGTATGGAAATCTTTCTCAAAAGACAAAACCATTTATTTTTCTATATAATGACTAGTTTTGATCACAGTAATAGAAAGATTTATCTATGATTTTTAATGCATTAAATTCAAAATTTCTTTTTTCTTGATAATAAAAATTTAGTAGATATTTTCATTTTTAAATTGATGCCAAACTGGCAAAATATTTATCCTTTCGTTTTACTGGCTCCCTAAATCCAGGCAAGTCTCACACAGACACTCACTAAACAGCAATTGCCAAATGCAAACATTCATGAGTGTTGAGTAAAAATATGAGGAAAATTGAAATGCATGACACCATAAGAGACTACAGCCCAGTCGCAGGAGACAACTATCATTCAGCATCAGCCAGCATTTGCTAAAAGAGAATGTGAATAAAGTTAAATCTGAGCTTCCAATACAAATCAAAAATTCTGAATATATATATATATATATATATATATATATATATATATTTAAAACCACAAAACAAAAACCCAACTTCCCCATTGCATTTAAAAATCTCTAGCTCTCTAGCTCTATCTATATCCATATATAGCTTAAATAAAACTTTTGATGGTTAAACCAAACAAATGAAAACTATGGTCTATAACCAATTATTATTTTATTTCTGCAAAAAGAAATCCCAACATGATGTAATTGCTGAAGGCTTTTCTTTTCCTGTTCCTGAAATTTCCATCATACTTGTTTCTTAAAAATTGCTATTTAAATTATACTATCTGGAAGGTAATATGAACAAGAACAGTTATCATACCTTCTAGTTTATAAAATCAGAAAAAAAATCTAACACTAACAGAAATGCAACACAAGATAGCTAAGTTTTGAGAATGGAAATGAGAGAGCTTGATTAAGAAAATTGCCACAGATTGTAGCATAAGAAAGCCTACATATAAATGAAGCAATAATCAAAGATTTTATTCATACAAATGAAGTACTTCAATTTGTGAAGCATTGGGTCCAGAATTCCAAATAATAGCAATGAAACTGCATGCAAAGCTTCATCTATTTCTAAGTTGCCAGTGACTAGTTTGGATCTCAAACAACTACTCCTATTGACAACTTATTGTAGTAAATTCCTATCAGTTAATCAACTGGCTAAGTATAATACAGGGGAAGATTTACTAACTTTTATCTTCATCAATCATATTAAAATTAATAATGCAAAACATCAAACATTTAAGAATCTTAATGCTAAACCACCACCAAGTCTTGGCAACCAAGACACAACAAGAAATCAAAACAAAGGGGAGATTTTAATAGTACAGCTGGTGGTTTTTGCAAGCCAAATTGTTTATAGGCATTGAGTATCAAACTAGATAGTTCTTGAAGGACTCAAAAGAATGAAAAAATACTGAGACAAGTGTACTGCCAGCTTCTAAATCACATATTCTAAAAGGTATGAGGCTAAACCACCACCATACCACCATAGCTTAATGACCTCCATTCTGTTCCATCTACTTTGGCCCTTGTAATAAAATACAAAAGTTTCATATTCTTTAATTTTGCCATTACCAGATGTTGGCTTGTCCTATGTCTAAATATCTTCACTTGCGGGTGAATCAATAAGCAGCAAAGAGCCTCTCTGAAAGAAACAGCTCAGATGTTGTAATACAATACCCTGGAGAAAATCAGATAGAAGGCGATAGATCCCTCTTGACCCAGGAAGAAACTAAAGGGAAAAAAATGGAAAGAAAAATGTAGACAGAAGGCTGTAGCCGGATGTGCCCTCACCAGAGCTGGTCCCATTGTGTATGAAACGTCACAGAAATCTGAAGATGTGAGCGGTCATGGTGAAGTTGGAGACTGGAGAGCCCAAAGTCCTCAGTGGGAGGATGGGGTCACAGAGGGGAGTGGCAAGCAGAGAACAGCACTGGCTTGGAGAGCTGCACCAGCTTGGCTCGTGGTGGGAGTGCATGACTGCTGGGTGACATTTTGGAGTCAAGTAGGATAAGCCTGGTACCAGAACTGCAGCAGCTTCAGTCAGCCATTCCTAGCACAGAGCAGATTGGTGAAAATTGTGTGGACTGAGTCCTGCCCATGGGTGTGATCCAAAAGACAAGGACGAGGTCTCCCTGAAGCTATCCCTAACCAGCTCTATCAGTGCAGCAAACACTAATGTGGTAAAGACCCCCATGGTTGTCTAACTCAGAAGGGGCCAGCCTGCCCCATGCCTGCTTGTACTTCAGTGGTCACCAGCAGACTGGGGAGGGCAGCTTCAGCCAGTACAGGAAGTTCCAGGGGCCCCCACTATCGACTTGTCTGGAAGAAACCAGAAACATGAGAAGAGGAAGAAGCAAAAGGAAGTCTCCAGCCTCCAACCCAAACAGCACTGGCTCAGGAGAGGTAAACACAGAGATCAGGGGTTGCACACCTGTAGTTTTGGAAAAAACAGCATTTGACATAAAGAATTATCTTTGTGACATTATAAAAGAACTCAAAACAGAAATATTAATATGTGTAAAGGATGATATAAGAAAAATAATAGGAGCTGGGGATTTAGCTCAGTGGCATAAGCACATGCCTTGCAAGCAGGCAGTCGTGAGTTCGATCCATGGTACCGATAAAAATGAAAAAGACAAAAAAGAAATTTAAAAAAAAAGAAAAATAATAGAAGAAATGCTAAGTACCTCTCAAGAAGACACAGATGGAAGAATGGAGGAGCATAGAAACAGGAGAGAAACCTTTGATGAAGAGTATAAAAAAATCTAGAATACATGATACAGATTCAAAGATATTACCAGGAAATTAAAAATTCCATTGAAAGGTGGCAAATCTCCTTGAAAGAAACTAAAGATAGACTATCAAACCTTGAAGACAGGTGTACAGCTTGCAACAGCAAAAGGAAAGATCTCTTAAAAATAACAAGGAATCAGAAAGTAACAATACAAAGACTAGAAGATGACAAGAGGATCTACAACTTAAGAATAAAAAAAGTGAGTGAAGAAGCAGGGGTAAACACAAATGAAATACAAAGGCTATTTATAGAAATAATTAAAGAAAATTTTCCAAACATCGGCAAAGGAAATGATATTCAAATATATGAGGTATACAGAACTCCAGTCAGCTATAACCAAAATAGATCTACACCCAGACATATAATAATCAAGATTCCAAAAAATTCAACACAGAACAGAATATTAAAATCTGTCAGAAATAAGAAACAGAACCCTTATAAAGTAAAACACATCAGAATGACAACAGACTTCTTAATGCAAACCATCAAATCAAGAAGAGCGTGGAGCAGAGTATTTCAAGCCCTGAAAGAAAATAACCTGCAACCTAGATTGATGTACCCTGAAAAACTATCCTTCAAAATTAACAGAGAAACAAGATGCTTTCATGACAAAGAGGAACTGGAGGAGTTCGTGAACACCAATCCAACCTTGAAGGACATTCTAGTGAGAGAGAAAAATGGTTTCAAGAACAGTGACAGAGGGGGCTCAATGAATGGGGCAGACAGTGGAAAGAAAAAGAAAAATAGACAACGAATGGCAGAAAAATAGCATGTCAGAGAAGGTTGATCATAATTGCTAACATGGATGGCCTCAATACACTATAAAAAGAAACATAGGCAGAGTGTATCAGGCAATAGCGTCCATCAAGATTCTCTAAACATGAACTATATTTTACCCAAAAGAGGGTTTATGGACTGAGAGTCAAAAATGAGAAAATAATGTTTATGTGACAGGGAACCAGAAAAAAGAGGGGGTAGCTCAGCCATCAGCTACAGATTGATTGGAAAGACTTAACACTTTTATACAATGGAGAACTACTCAGCTATAAGGAAGAAAAACCTTGAGGCTCTTGAAGGTAAATGGATACAACTTGAGACCAAGCTCAGGGGTAAAAAGATTCAATACCATTTAGGTAAATAGTGGGTTGCCTCCCTAATTTAAAGACTAAAGGAGTTAGTGGGATACAAAATATGTATATTTGTAGTGTACCCTGGGAAAGTGAAAGGAGAGGAATTCCCTAAACAGGGAAAGCAGAGGACGTTGGTAATCTTATTTCATGATTTGAAATCCATATTGCTTTCATTGCTCTGTTTAGTTTGGTTATATTCTATTCTAGTTTGTCTACTTTTACTAGATTTGAGGGCATAGAAAGCTATTTCAAGGATAACAGGATGTACTATCGAAATCACCTTTAATTTCCTATTAAATTAATCTGAAACCCTGTATTTCTTTCACTGCCTTGTTTTCACTGACTTTATTTGAATCTCTTATGTTTGATAGTATCAAGTCTGAATGTATTGGCAACAATTCTGAAGACAGTAAAATTTACTATGATACCCATTCTGGTTTGACTATTCCCCTCTTTTGAAGTCTATAATGTCTCCAACGTTCCATTTTTATTGATTTTGCTCTATACTGCTATGTTCAATTTTATTGTACCTAATTCTATTAAACATAACAAAAGACATCATGGTAACCATTGTAGATCACCTTGTATTGTGGTTTTAAAACATGTACTATGTCCATCCTTTTGTTTTGAATGACCTCATTTTTTTTTCTCATTTGATTTTATTCTTCTCAAAATAAATATAAAAAATATCTTCACTTGAACAACCAAAACCAGAAAAACATCATGTTACTATTGCCAGCATCTGCAAATACCTGATAGAAAATATCCATTCCATAAACTCTGGCCTAGATCTAATTGATGGTAGCATTTCCTTAATGTTTATGGGTAGGTTGAACTGTTTGAAGCAATTCTTCATCTGCTCTAACTTTTCATCTGGCTCTGCTGCCAGCCTTATCAAGAAGAGCCTGAGGGTTGGAGGGATGTAAAACTGAGGAAAAGTAGTTACCTAGCATTTGCCAGGACCTAGATTTCACCAGCAACACAGAAAAAAATATCTAACTTTTCCTATCAGAATCTCCCCACAAAGTTTACTTTTTATAATACACTTAGATATTGTGTCTTGCAACTGAAAGTAAATTATTTTTTGGCATTACTGAGAATCAAACTCAGAGTCTTGCTGATTTGAAGTGATATTCTATTATAGCTAGGCTGCATCTTTAACCAAAGGATGATTGAAGAAAATAAAGAAACAAACAAATAAAGAACTGCTTTGAGCTGGACACAGTGACAGACACTTGTAATATCATCTGCTCTGAAAGCTGAGGCAATAGAATCATGTGTTTGAGGACAGTTTAGGCAATTTAATGAGACCCTGTTTTAAAGTTTAATTTTTTTAAGTATAAAAGGCTGGGAGTACAGCTAAATGGTCAGATACCACTGAGTTCAACCCCTAGAACCACATATGCACACATGAAGCACACATGCACACACAAAACAAAACAACAATAAAAACCACAAAACAAAAACCAACTTCTCCATTACACACTAAAAAATAAAACCTCCAACTCTGCTACACTGACCTCTAAATATCTTAGCATTGCAAATACTTGCCTGTTTATAATCATTATTTAACTCTCTCATAGGACATACTTTGACCCTTAAAAGATATTTTTCCTAGAAATTCAGTGACACCCTTGTCCACAGCAATAGAAAAGGTTTAAATTCCTTTCTCTCTGCTAAACTAGCCATTAAGTGAAATTATAATCTTGAGACATGAATTCAGTTTCCCTGTTTGGCCAGTGAATCAGTACACCGCAGAGGACATCCCCAATGCATATCAAATGACTTTAGAAGAAAACTAAACTCCATTTTGCTTGAGCAGGGTTTTAACAAAAGAAGCACACAAGCTGATGCCTCTCAACTTTGTGGAGTGTGTGTCTGTGTTACTCAGGGATCTTGTTAAGTGCCCATTATGACTCAGTGCTCCTTGCGCCTCTTTCTAGATTATGCTAATATCACTGTCCCACACATCACACTTTAGTGATGCACTATGGGTATAGAGTACCTTTGGAACTCCACTGTCATTTTTTTTTTTTTTTTTTTTTGGCTCTTTTTTCCTCTTTGAAACACTCATTCACTTGTTATTCCTACCCTTTCCAAACTGCCCATTCCTGCATCTCATTTAGCACCCATGTCAATCTCTCATTACTGTCTATTGTTCCCCTGTATGACTCCTACAGGAATCTTCTATGAGTAGGCTAGGACTCTGCAAAAAAAAAAAAAAAAAAAAAAAACCTGACTCTCACAAATATTAACAGCTGTTTGTTTGTTGGTTTGTTTGAGCCTTTATTTTGTAGTTCAGATTGCCCCTGAAAACACTATGTACCCCCTGACTGGTCTAAAACTTACAGTGATTCTCCTCCTGTGTGCTAGGATTACAAATATGCATCACCACACTCAGACATGATTATTTTATGAGTTGCTAAGTGTTTTAAGGCAGTGAAAGAAACATTTTGAAGCAAACATGGAAATTCCTCTGGACTTATTCAATCCCAACACGTTGAAGTTAATTAATTGATCTGTGTCAACTAATTCAGTTTTGCACTGAATGTTACTGTACTGAAAATTTCCAGTATTTGGCTCCTCTAAAGTTCACCTATCTAGAGTGACTATGACTATCCTTCTTTTCTCCTAATCCCCAGGTTACTGTGACAGGTTACTCAGGAACTTAGACTGCTAAAATTGTTAAAATGTTCCTGAAATTCTATCAGACTTGACAATATTGCAGAGATGAATCAGACACAGAGAAATGTTCAGCTTTCAGCTAAAATGAGAATGTTTTTATCTAAATTCCATTAAGCCTGGCACCTTTCAGAGAGTTGTCCAACAGAACTGAAACTCAAACAGTGTCTGCAAGTCTGCCAAGCTCTCCTTATCTGAATAACCTTCAATTTAGGGCTAGTCTATATCACTGACTTTAGAAAATTACCTGACATTCCATTCATGTTTCTAGGATAATGTGGATTTTGTTGTTGTCAGGTTCAAGTATCATTTACAACATACCATTAAGATTCTTATGATCATTGTTTTGACCTCCATAAATACGCATACACATGAATGACAAAGAAAGAGATTCTAATGTTGGCAATCTTAAACACTGACTGATTGATTGACACAGAAGAACTGCTAGCTCCCCAATTTCGATGTATTTATTCCTGAGCAGTGTTTGGAAGCACAGTTAAAGATTTCATGTTTTAGCTACTGATTGAAGGTATTTTGTCTTGTTGATAGGTTAAACTTTAATAGAAACAGAACAAACAAGTCAATTTAACACATAACAGACCATATTATTAGGAAATGAAATATAAAAGAATTACCCAAATGGGAATCAGAGAAAAGGAGAATATTTTTGAGAATTTCCCTTAACATACTAACACGGTTCTGATTGTAGTTCTGGCACTTGCTTCTTTAAACAAAGATTATACTAATGATTTTTTTTTCAATGATTGCCTAGAAAAGCATTGGCTCAATTTCCCAATTAAGCAAACAAAAATAGAGTCTGATTTTGCAGCACTGACAGGAAGAATTTAGCCACATCACAGGGTAAATAAAATAGCGTACTGGCAGACACATACTGAGTTTCTCTTTCTGAAGTCTGAAAAGTACATGAAGTGGGTTCCTAGCATTTCATGGTTTGCGACTCACTGTTTCTTGCCATTGAATCAAGAAAATAGACAAACCTCAGGCTTATATTTGAAGTCTTGGCTTTAAGTGGTATATAATGGGCAAAATGCAATGTGAGCCTTAACTTCATGCTATAAGTTCGACCACTCTTAAAAGATGGCATACCCCCACAAAATGCCCATCACTTTTGTTACTGGATTTTCAAGGTAACTCCAAGACTCTGGCTTACAAGGAACAAATTGGAAAGATAGCTTCCCTCAGCATCAGGATTAGACTGGTTCTAGGACACCCCAAATCCCCAGTAAATACCAAAATGTATGAATGCTCCTACTCCCTATACAATGTGACAGTATTTACATATAACCCATGCACATCTTCAAGTATTTTAAATCAGATCTAGATAATTATAATACGTAATACCATGTGAATGCTGTGTAGTTCTTCTGATGTTTTGGTTAAGAAATAATAACAATAAAAAGTGTCCATACATGTTCAATATATGCAATTTTGTTTTTCCTAAATATTCTCAGTGTGAGATTTTCAGTTCATGGATATGAAAATAATGATTTTGAAGGATGACTGCAATCAAGTCTGGAAAAATCATAAAAGTGAACATGTGCTAAGAAGTTATCAAAATCTGCCTACTTCTGTAAATTACAAATTTAGTATTAGAATTATAAGACAGTTTCAGCTCCTCACTAGCATTCTTTGAGGTATAAAGGAAAGAAAGAATGAAAATAACTATATACGTATATATGTAAATTCCGAGATGAATGTAATTAATGTATATCAATATAGGTTAATAAAGAGGTCTAATGGTGATTTTAGAGTATGGAGGGAAATATCTAGTGGAGAGACCAGGAAAATGGCATACTTGGTGATCACCCAGCAACCAGTGAACATCATCCTAGAGTCCAGGAACTACATCTAGCATGCATGAGTCACAGATGCTCTTCATCATCCTCAACAAGTGTGTTAGGTTTCTGTCATGTTCAGGGCTATTATCGGACAGAAAGAAACATGAGTAGAAAAAGACCTTTTCTTTGTTACCCTCTTGTTTACTTTATCTGTAAACACCACTCAAACCTTTGACATCAAAGAAACTCTGGGTAAGTAACTGTTGAGAAGGCACTTAGCCCAGAACAGAGAATAGCGGCATTTCAATAGATTAAAAGACAAGAGCCAGCAGAATTACTTATGAATTTTTTAAAAATGGAAGAAAGAATTGCAGACATAGGTTGGCTTTAGTAAGTTTCAAAACTTACCAAGGTACAATCATTATTAGTTACTTTTTAAATATACTGCTTTTGTAGAACTTGTCTTCTCTTAAATTATACAATATCTGAAGTTTTCCTTTCTGAAGATTAACAATCCATGAAAATGCAACATATTTTAGTGCAGTATTTGAAAATGTGCATTTCTTTTCTATTCTTGCACTAGTCTGAAACCCAATCTCTTCTTTTCCAAAGTTAACTTACCAAAACTCAGCTTTACAAATAGTATACAAAATTCATTACTTTGGAATCACTTCATCAGAAAATGGGCTGAAAGTAAAATGACAGAAGCATTCTTTACTCCTCAGTCAGCAAAAGCCAGTATATGCTCAAAGCAAGCAATTATCTGCCAGACTGAACTATTAAAATATTTTATGACTCAGAACCAATTGTCAACAGTATAATTTAAGTATCCTCAAAAGCTTGATTATATAAGACTAGCTTATGAGTGGATAAAGTATATTTACTTAATAGGTATAATAAATATTTACATTGATCAATTAAATATTAGAAGCAGATTAATTTTTTAAAAATATATTCATTACAAAACAGAAACTATCTCTTGCTATTATGGGATATTTTTCTGCTCAATGTCATCTGCCTATTAGTAAAGTAAAATATTAACCAAGCATGTGAAAAATAATAGTTTAAACTAAGGAAAGCCAAGATGGACAAAATGTTTCTGTTTTCTACTTGGAAGCCAGATGGTAAATATTTTAGGCCTTATAGGTTATATATCTTCTGTTAGAGCTACTCAGCTCTGAAGTTGTAGCATGAAAGCAGCCATAGATGATATATAAACAAATGAACACAGCTTTGAGCTAATAAAACTGCACTAATGAAATTGAACCCATGAGCTCATTTTCCAACATCTGAGTAAAGCCAAATCCTAGTATAGGTATCAGACCCAATAATGTTTTCATTATTTACCTAATAACTTTTCTGTTTGGGAGTCTATTCCAGTTGCATTCCAGTTGCGTTTTTTAATTACAGTAAACCAATATTTTCTGTTAAAAACATAAACACATTTCAAAATCACAAAATAGTTCTGAAATATAAATATAAATAACTTTCATAACATAATATTGTGAAAGTGTAATTGTCAAAAAGGTAAATCATTAGTTCGAGCAAATATTAACAAGTGGTAAGATTTTAATTCATTATCTAAAGAAAAAGCAATGAGATACCAAAATTAGTGCAAAGTACATTTTTTTTTAATTTTTAAAGAGGGTAAAATTAAACAGAACAAAACAGATCATAAGAAAACAATGTAAGAGACACAGATTTCAGAGCAAGACAACTAGAGATCTTCACTATCACATTGTCTCTTGTCTTCTTCCAAATAGTTTTTCATATCTTCACATACAGTGAATTCATACAAAACACAACAGTATAGAACTGATCAGAACAGGATAATGAAGGCATTTTAGGTCTGCAAGACCAGAAAATAGGAAAGTCAACAATGGCTACCATAATGTCTTCCATTCTCTAAAAAATAGCTGTCCATACCTTCATGTATGCTGAAATTAAACAAAACAGACTAAAATCACAAAGAATAATAATAATAAAATCACAAAAAACAAAGAATAATAATATTGCTAGATTTCACACCATGACACTACGGAATCAACACTGGGTTAGTTAGTGTCTCTTTTTATTCAAAGTAGCTGTTCATTTCATCATGCCTTATATTATCACTTCTCATAAACCTTTTAGAGGTGCAACACATGCATGAGCCTCTATATGTATACCTAACCTTTCTGTATTAGAGGGAAAAACAAAACAAACCAAGACAAAAGAAAACAAATTCCTAGGAAAACATGAAATGAAAAAGACACATAAACAAAAGTAATAAAGAGCCCAAAACACTGACAATATAGGCTTTCAAAACAAGGTGATATGAGCATAACTAAGGTTGTTATTTTACATAATGATCTTTAAGAGTTCCTCAGATCACTATACAATAATATGCACAACTGTTCTAATCTTATGAATGTTAACTATTTTGTTCCAAGAACTTACAGAGTTTGTAGCACAATCATGTTAGCTATCCTAAGTGTGTTTATATAATTTTAGACATTTTTTCTTTTCCCTTCCTTTTTCTTTTTCATCATTTTCCCTGAGATATTATTTTTCCCTTTTAAGCAGACTCTTATCCTTTCACTGTAATTATTGAGCTTTTCATATCTTATGTACTCTTACCATTTCCCACACTAGGGAGATTATATGGTATTTACACATGTGAGCTTGATTTATTTCACTTACCAGTATGGTCTTGAGTTGCATCCATTTACTTATAAATATCTCAATGTGATCATTCTTTATAGCAGAATAGTACTCCACTGTAAAATATACCACATCTTTTTTATCCATTCCTCACTTGATGGGCACTTAGGTTGTTTCCAAGATCTGGCTATTACAAATTGTGCTGCTATAAACATGGGTGCAAATATATTACTGTGATACGATGTTTTCGGTTCTTCTGGGAATATGACCACAAGTGGGATAGCTGGGTCAGATGGGACCTCCAATTCCAGCTTTTTGAAGAATCTCCAAATTGACCTCCATAGTGCTTGCACCAGTCTACACTCCCACCAACAGTGCAGAAGAGTTCCTTTTTCCTTGCAGCCTCTGCAAGCATTTGCTATTGGTAGTTTGTTTATCCTGGCCATTCTTTCTGGAATGCAGTGGAACCTCTGTGTTGTTTTAATTTGCATTTCTCTAATGACCAATGATGCTGAACATTTTTTAATGTATTTGTTTGCCATTTGTATTTCTTCACCTGAGAACCGTGTATTCATTGCAGATGCCCATTTTTGGAATGGCTCTTTGAATTTTGGGGGATCTGATATTTTTAAAATCTAAACAGAAGTCCTTTGTCTCAGGGACAGTTCACTAAGATTTTTTCCCAATTTGTGGGTTTTCTTTTGGCTATTCTGGAGATTTCTTTTGACATGCAGAAACTCTTTAATAGGACATGATCCAAGTTATTGATTCAGTGAAGTATTTTGCGTGTGGTTTCATTCTTGTTCATGAATTCTCTACCTACCCCCATGTCTTCAAGATTTCTACCTACTTGTTCTTGCAACAAATTTGGTGTTTCTATTTTAATATTTAGATCTTTAATTCATTTAGACTTTAGTACATGGTGATAGGCATGGATCTAGTTTTAGTTTTCGACATATGGAGAGCCAATTTTTCCAACACCATTTATTGAAGAGACTATCTTTCTTCCAGTGGACATGTTTGGCCCCTTTTTCAAAGATAATGTGGCTGAATGTATTTGTAGCTGAAGTTGTATCTTGTAATCTATTGCACTGATCTTTAGGTCTGTCCTTATTCTAGTACCATGCTGATTTAATTACAGTGGCTTTGCAGTATAACATCACATCAGGGATCATGATGCCTCCTGCCTTGCCTTTGTTGCTTGGAATTGCCTTTGCTATCCTGAGTCTCTTCTGGTTCCAGATGAATTTTAGGATGATTTTTCTAGATATGTGAGGCATGCTACTGGTAGCTTGATTGGGATTGCATTAAATCTGTGTAACAATTTTGGAAGAATGGCCATTTTCACAATGTTTGTTCTTCCTATCCATGAACAAGTGATGTCTTTCCATTTCTGAGGTCCTCCTTGATTTCTTTTTCAGGGTATTATAATTTTCTCTGTAGAAATCTTTTGCTTCTTTTGTTAGATTAATCCCTAAGTATTTCATCTTGTTGGATACTATTGTGAAGTATGTGGCTTTTCTTATTTCTCTCTCAGTTTCTTTTTTGCTACTGAATAGGAATGCTATTGATTTTTGAGTGTTGACTTTGTATCCAGCTACATTACTGAATTTATCTATTATACCTAGGAGTTTTTCAATGGAGTTTTGGGGGTCTTCTATGTAGAGCATCATGTCATCTGAAAAAAAAATTAATTTATCTTTTTCTTTTCCTGTCCATACTCCTTTTATTTTTCTTTCTTTTCTAATTTCTCTGGCTAGTATTTCTAGTATTATGTTGAGAAGGAGTGGTGATAATGGACACCATTGTCTTATTCCTGATTTTAGGGTAAAGGGCTTTCAGGTTTTGGCCATTTAATATGATGCTGACTGTTGGTTTATCATAGATGGCTTTTATCATATTGAGGTAAAGACCATCTATTCCAAATTTCTGTAAGGTTTTTTATCATGAATAAGTGTTGGACCTTATCAAAAGCTTTTTCTGCACCTATAGAAATGGCTCTTATTTCTGGCTCTTATTTTTGGCTCTATTGATATGGTAGATTACATTGATTTACATATGTTGAACCATCCCTACATGCCTGGGATAAATCCCACTTGGTCATGGTGTATAATCTTCTTGATGATTTGTTGCATTCTGTTTGCCAAACTTTTACTGAGAATTTTTGCATCTATGTTCATTAGAGAGATGAGCCTGTGGTTCTCTTTTTTGGTTGGATCTTTCTCAGATTTTGGTATTAGAGTAAAATTTGCTTACAGGAATGAGTTGGGGAAAATTGTTTCCCTTTTAAATTTCATTGAAATTGAATTCAGTTTAAGAAGTGTCGGCAATAAGTCTACTTTATATTTCTTGTAGAATTCTGCAGTGAATCCATCTGGACCTGGGCTTTTCTTTGTTGGTAGGGATTTAACTACATTTTCAATTTTGTTAATTGAAATTGGGATATTCAGCAGTTTTACATCTTCTTGACCCAACTTTGTTAGTTCATATGTTCCTAGGAATCTGTCTATTTCTTCTGTGTTATCAAGCTTATGAGAGTAGAGGTTTTCATAATAGGTAATGATGATGTTCTGTATTTCCTTCCATAGGGTCTGTAGTGATTTCACTCTTTTCATTCCTTACTGCATGAATTTGAGTTTTTTCTTTCCTTTTTTTAATAAAGTTGGCTAGAGGCCTGTCAATTTTATTTATTCTTTCAAAGAACCAACTTTTTGATTCATTGATTCTGTGTGCTGTTTTCTTAGTCTCTATTGCATTGACTTCTGCTCTGACCTTTATAGTTTCCTCCCTTATTTTGGTTTTGGGCTTGACTTGCTCTTCTTTTTCTAGATGTTTGAGGTATAGCATCAGGTTGTTTATTTCTGTTCATTCTGTTTTCCTGATGTGAGAGTTCATCGCAATAAATTTTCCTCTGAGGACTGCTTTCATTGCATCCTGCAGGCTCCAGTATGATGTATTTGTATTTTCCTTTGCCTGAAAATATTGTTTAATTTGTTCTTTTATTTACTCTGTGACCCACTGATTGGTCATGAGTGTATTATTCAATTTCCATGTGTTTGTGGGGTTTTGCAGTTTCTCTTGTCATTAATTTCTAGTTTTTTGGTGCTTTGATTGATAATATGCATGGGATAATTTCAATTCTTTTGCATCTACTTAAGCATGTTCTGTGGGCTATATGGTCTATTTTAGAGAACACACCATGTGTTGCTGAGAAGAATGTGTATTCTGATGGTATTGTGTGGAAGACTGTATACATCTATCAAATCCGTTTGTTCACGGGTATGATTTAGTTCTGTTATTTCTTTGCTGATTTTGTCTGATTGAGCTGTCTTTTTGTGTCAATGGCATGTTAAGTTCCCCTGTTATAATTGTGTTATTGCTTACTTGATTTTTCATTTCTGTTAATATTTTTTTTTGTTGTTGTTTAGCTGGGTGCTCCCAACTTTGGTGCATATATATTTAAGATTGTTATCTCTTCCTCTTGAAGTTTTCCTCTAACTAGTATACAATGGCCTTCTTTACCTCTTTAGATCATTCTTGGTTTATATTTCACATTGTCTGAAAACAGATTAGCTACCCTTGCTTTTTAGGGGGATCCTGTTGCATGGTGTATTGTTTTCCAAACTTTGACTTTCAGTCTGTGAGTTTCCTTTTGGGTTAGATGGGTGTCTTGTATAAAGCATATGGTTGGATGTTGTTTCTTGATCTCTTCTGCCAGTCTGTTTCTTTTAACTGGTGAATTGAGGCCATTTACATTAATGGTTATAACTGATACATAAATATATATATATATGTTTACTTTTGACATTTTTATCTTTCTGCTGTTGCTTCTTTGCCTTTCCACTCTTTAATTGTTTGCCTTGCTTAGTGGTTTTTTCTGTCTGTCTAGAATGTCTTTCGGTATTCTTTGCAGGTTGGTTTGGTGGTCAGCTGTTCCTTTTCACTGAAGTATCTTATTTCTCCATTCATTTTTAAGGAGAGTTTTACAGGGTACATCAGTCTGGGTTGGAAGTCATCTTCCTTTAAGATTTGAAAAACTTCACTCTATGCTCTTCTTGATTTCATTGTTTGTGTTGAGAAGTCTGCTGTAATTCTGATAGGTTTCGTTTATAGGTGATCTGTCTCTTCTCTCTTGCAGCTTTTAATATTCTGTTCTTATATTGGATTTTTGGAATGTTGATTATTATATGTCTCTGTATAGTTTTCTTTTGGTTATGGCTATCTGGAGTTCTGTATGCTTCACTGATCTGTGTATTAGTTTCCATTCTCATGTTTGGGAAATTTTCAGATATTACTTCTGTAAATAGCCTCTTGATATCATTTGTGTTGTCACCTTCTTTTTCATTTATACCTATCAATTTTATGTTGTTGTTTTTTTTTTTTTTTTGCATCATCTTTCAGCTGTTGAATTATTACATCCTGGTTCCTTGTTATTTTTAAAAGATCTTTCCTTTTCTGTTCACTGGCTGCAATCTTGTCCTTGAGGTCTGGAATTTTATCTTCACTTTCATTGAGGTGGTTTTGCTAACTTCCAATGGAATTTTTGATTTCCTGTATATATCTTTGAATTTGCTTCATGCATTGTTTGTTTCTTATATTATTCATTCAGAGTTTCCATCTTTTTGCATTGTTCCTCTAATTTTTTAACTATGTCTTCCTCAGATGTGTTCAGCATTTCTTTCATTATGTTTATCATTTCTTCTTTTATCTGGGACACAATTTCCAATTTGAGTGCTTTTATAGCTTCCTGAAGTTGTTTCTTTACTTCAGTTGATATCATTTCAGGCATTTCAGGTGTATGGCTTGTATTTTCTTCTGTGTCCATGTCTCCTAGGCTTTCTTGGGATGGGCTGGAAATTTGAGATTGCATTTTTGCTCTTTCATTTTGTCATTTTCCTATATTTCTAGATTTTGAGAGGTGTTTCAAGGCTTCTCCCATTTGCTGAGAATCACCTGGTCCACTTTTGGCTCTGGGGGCAGACAGCAGGCAATAGCTAGCAGCTTGGAGTTCACCGGTCATGGGCCAGATAGGTCAGCAGGGACTCCTGTATGACCTTGTGTGATTTCAGACATGGGGCGTGGTCTTATCACCTGGGAGTGAATTTCCAGGCTTCCTTGTGTGCCAGATTTCAACCTGCACAGGCTCTGGCCCTGGAACTCAATTCAGGCCCCTGCCAGCTAATTGCAGTTCACTAAGGTACGGCCCAGTTAGACCCGCTTGGATCTCCTGCGTGTCCTGGGAAAAGGTATGTAATTTAGAACGGTGAGTAATTCACCATAAACAAAATGTTACAATAATATTACTGGGTTATATTTAAAAGTAGTTAGCGCCTACCAGCATAATAAACTGAGATTTTCTGTCCCACCAGACAGAAACATTTCTACTTAAGCATTTCTACTTAACAAAAATCAATAAATTAACTTCTATCCCATCAAGCTATAAATGTCTCAGTCAGTAGATGACAAGCATTACACTGAGAGAATTGCTAGTATCCCAAGTATTCTATTTCCAAGATTTAAATGTTTTTTTCAATATTGGAGATTTGCTTATGTCTTGAAATGTTCTAAATAAACTAAGCATTGCCTTACTGTCTTGTATTTTTCCCATTTAAGTAGAAGAATATACTAAGAAATAAATGACTTCTGCATCATATTATGATGGAAACTCAAAACATATAATGCTAACAACAGCCTTCTCCCCAGGTCTTTTGCACTAAACTTTGGTGTTCTTATGTTATAATGTCCAGTTTGTTTTGGTATAGTCAAGATGGAATGGCTGAATGAGTGATGATATATTAGGTCCATGGAATTACTGCAGCTATCCATCATGCAATAGAAACATATTTATTGGTATGAAAATATTTTCCAATACATTCACAGGGAAGTAAAAGTAAGTAACCTACTAAGAAATATATATATAGGCATTTTTTCTGTGTACATTGTTCTGCATTACTTTTATAGTTTTTGAAGTTTGAGATTGCCTATTCCTTAAATGTATCCTGTATAAGCAACTTCCTCCAAAAAGTGAAGTATGGAAAAATGGAAGGGTAACAATAAAGTGCAGAAAAATGACAAACACTGCCTCTGCAAGGTAACTAATATCAATACCAATAGAGATGCTCAGGTCAGCTGTGCCTTGGTTTGATGAGACAGCACTATATCTCCATGGTCTCCTCCTCAAAATCCATAACTCTAGTCTGATAATGAGACAAATACCACTTTGTGATATTCCACAAAAAAACTGACCTGTGTTCTTCAAGATATTCACAGTCATCCAAAATAAGGTCATCCTGAGCAACAGTCCCATCCTAAGGAACCTAAGGAAACAAATGTCATGTGGCATCCCAAAACAGAAAAAGGACCTAGGGTAAGAACTGGGAAAATATGAATGAAGCATGGTCTTTAACTACTAATAATTAAAATTGATTAATTAGGGAAAACATGATACTATAAAATATTAATAATAAGGGAAATTGTGAGGATGTATGCTGGAACTTGATATTATTTTTCTAATTGCTGCTTAAATATACAATGGTTTTAAAATAAAATATTTATTAAATTTTTCTTAGATTTATAATTCTCCCATTTTTCATCATTTTATTTTAATTTCTTTACAATTTTTTATTCATTTATGTTTCATATTCACAAAACAAGGCATATTCTGTGAGTTTAGGCTTTTCCATATTGTCAAAACTACATTTTCAAGTTTTGAATACTTTTATCTCAAAAAGAAGGCTTTTCTGTGCATCATGCCACAGTTTTCTCCTCTCTGTCCTTAATCTTTCCCTGTAAGAGAATTCTCTTTATAAATATGAAAAAAATGTAACTTTGATATAATGATATTTAAAATTCTTCAAAGGACCCACATGATTGATTTCCTATCACAGAAACTATCTTCCGTAATAATATTTTACTTTATGAATACTACCCTGATGCCCAAGCTAAATCAATGAAGTTTTATTGGTAAAGAGAAAAATGGTAAAAATATAGACTATGATTTATAAACATTCCAGTATAATCCTTGTGACAGAACAATCTAATAGGCAATCCTGGAGTAAGAGTTGATTTGTGTCTTAACTTTCCTTCCAAAGTTTCTGAGAAGTCAAATTATATCTGTGATAATATAGCTGAAATATAAACAATATGCACGTGTGAATTAACTTAGATCTATATCACTAGAGTGACATTGTTGGGTGAAAGAGTTCATTCAGAAATCTACATCACAAGAGTTGTCTGCTATGTACTTCAAATACTCCTATTAAAACCCACTCCAGAATATTTGTTAAAGTTTATAGTATCATGGCACATCAATGAAAAGAATTTTCACTGATGAATGGTGTTCAGCGTTATGATAGTTAAGCTTAATTGTCAACTTAATTGGCTTGGGAGTTGTGTAAAGGATTAATAAAATGGACTTCTAGGTGTGTCTGGGTGAGTCTCTGTCTGGCCCCTGCTTCTTTCTCTGGCACTCTTCCCTTTGTTCTGCTTCCCAAACACCATGATGTAAGCAGCTTTGCTCCACCCACCCTTCAACCCAGCTGTTCCTGCCTTGCAACCCATCAGTCATGGGCTAAAACCTCCAAAACCATGAACCAAATAAACCATTACCTGTATATTACATAATTTGATTTTTTCCCATTACTATACCCTCCCTAAATCTCTTTTCCCCTTCTTATTTAGAAAAGCTTTATTTCCATTTTATTCTTCTCTCATTTTTTTTCTTTTCCCTTCATTCCTTTTCCCTCCCTCTATCTAGTTCCCATATACTTCAAATATTTCTAGGTTATTTATAATACCTAATACAGTGTAAATGCTATACAATAGTTTCTGCATTTGCATGTCTTTTATTGTAATTTTTCAAATATTATTTAATCCAAGGAAAGTTGACTTTACAAATCAGAACCTCCAGATGTGGATGACCCACTGAACTTGGAAACAAAATGAAAGGAGGATTGTGTATCCTTGCACTGTCTGGCAGAAAAACTGCCTAATATCAGCTGATGACTCTTGATTGATAATGCACTATTCATTAAAGTCAAGATTTTTATTACTGTGTAGAAAACCATAAGTTGCAAAGTATTTTGATTTGATGGAAATGTAAATCATTTAAGTTCTGTAGAAAATATAACTTTGAAGTTATTATAAAGTTGATTTTCCTGTTTTGTACCTAATTTAGCACTCTTACGTCACCATTGTTTTTTGAATCCTGCTTTGACTCAGTTTGCCATTTTAGTGGTTCCCTTAATAAAAAGTTAATAAAAAGTTAAATAAATATTTGATGCTCTCCCTCTCTCTTGATATAGAGAAAGATATATAGATACATGCAGTCATGAACCAAGACATATATTTCTCCAGAAAGTTCAATGCAAACAAGATTAATCTGTTCTGACTCTATGAAGGTGGTCACAAACTCATTTTAATCCTGAACAAAATTAAATTTTCCCATAAGGCCCAATGTAAATAAAGTTAATCCATTCTGAACCAAATGTATTTTTTAACCACAAAAATATGAAACAAAATATATTACACTGTGAAGAAAAAAAAGCGAGATGACTTCTGAAACAGAGGATAGGAAACTGGGTGGGGAGGGGTTATTGTTTGGAGGGAGAGCCTTGGTCTACAAGAACATCAGGGAAATCTTCAGGAGTTTCCATTCTTTGTCTCTTAGCTGCAGGATCAATTCTGATGAAAAATCTGTCTAATGTTACTTGATTTTTCCTGTGTTGTATAAACCTCTAGAAATGAAAACCATATTATCATTCATTAGATTCAACACTGTGTTCATTACAATGATGTTGGCATGGTGCTTCTCAAAGAATTTCTGCATTCATTCCATTCTCCCATAATGGATTTTATTACATCACCGCTAAGTTCCTCCCTTTCTGCCTTTTCTTCAGTGGAAAGCTCCTCAACAAACCTATTCTGCTGCCCACTTTGGAGTTCAGCAAATTCTTCTGTCATCAGCTCCTCCTTATAGTCCTCAACAAGCTCCTCTATGTCTGCACTTCAACACCCAGACCCATACCCTTGCCCATGGACACAATCTTCTCCACTAGTTATGCATCTGTTATGGTTTAAATCTGTATGTCCTCCAAAGCCCCATGCAATCATAGGAGTTTTGGGAGGTATCTGGATCTAGAGCATGTGATACTGGGATTAAAGATGTGATTCTGGTATTGATTCATTGTGCAATGCTAGGATTAAGGGTGTCCCCTCCTGAGTGTGAGTACTGCCCACTCTAAGGGTGAGTGACCTGGATAGAATATAAGGGATACATAGAAGGCTGCAATTATTGCTTTCTGCTTCTCTACTTTGTTGTTTTCTGCTTTCTGTCTTCTGCCGGCTGTTTCCCTTCTGCTATGCCATTTTGCCTTGGAACCAGGAAAATATGAACTGAAACCTCTACAAATTGTGAGCCAGAATAAATCTTTCCTCTTTTAACATTGAGTACTGGATATTTTGTCCTAGCAAAGAGAAAAGTAACTAAGACAGATTTTCATACTAGAGAAGCAGAGTCATTTCTGACTTTACCTGACCATGGGGTTCAGGAGCCTTTGCAACTAGCTTATGGGAAGAGCTTATGGGAGAGGTCAGGAGATGCTTGCTGAAGAAGCAGATGTTGACTGCCTTAAGCCATACTTGATGGGAGATTCTGATCAGAGTTCACATGACCAGAATGTTAATAAAAATGCTACTGGTAAAGACCAGGTTTAGGAGATTTCAGCTGAAAAGAAGGACTGCACTGGGAGTTGAACTCTAGATGGCATATGTTATGCCTTGACAGTTTGCATTTTGCTCATATCTTGAGACTTCCTGAATCTGAGATTAAAGCAATAGAATGACTAATATTTCAGAAGAAATTTCAAGACAGCCTAATGTTGAGGATGTGGTGTGACTTCTGTTGGGTGTTTCTAGGTAGATATATATTGAGAATCAAGACCAAAGGCCCAGCAGAAAGATTTAAAATGTCTTGAGTTTGGTCAGAAAGGAAGCTCCAGCTAAGCTGTGGATGGCAAAGATACAGCAGAGAAGAATTTGGTTGCTGAGAAGAAACAGGACAATAGTAAAGAGGGGCTGAGGACATCAAAAGAAACTTCAAGACACTTCAAGGTTGCAAAGGTGAAAGAATTTGCTTTGAGAAGAGAAGCCCCAGAGCAAATATGTTCCAGAATGCAGTGGGTCTAGAAAATTTTTTCCTCAGGATGGGGTTCAAAATGCTCAGTGATCCAGGCACTAAAACCCCACAGCCAAAATAGAAAGAAACCTGGCTACTGCTCCAGCTGCCAGCAGACCTTGATGCGGTTTGAAGTTTACATCTAGCTGCAGACTGCTTCAGATGTTGGGCATAGACCAACAGGATTTAATGTTTACCCTCCTGGATTTTGGACTTACTCTAGTCCTATTCCTTTCTATCCTTCTATTTGGGATCAGAATATGTATTTTGTGCCACTGTATGTTGGAAGTAGTTAACTTTATTTTCATTTATACAAGGGCTTGCAGCTAAAAGACTGCTTTCTCATAGGAGACTTTGGACTCCTTTCAGAAATGACAAAACTGTTAGGACTTTGGCAACTCTTGGAGATGGACTAAATGCCTTTTGCATAAAAGAATGCACCTGAGTGTTTTGGGAACAAGCAGTGGGACATTATGACTTGAATCTAGATGTCCTCCCAGAGTTTTGTGCACAGATTGGGCTTTTCCATAATGGCTGGATTTAAGATGTGTTAGTGTGGTTTAAAAGAGTGATAATGGGATTAAGAGTATGGCTAAGTAAGCCCAATCAATAGGTTTGCAGCCTGGGTAGAATATAAAAGGACAGAAAAAAAGCACCCTTACTTGTGTTTTGCTGCTCCTGTTGCTGCCTTCTGCCTGCAATATCATGTTTTTCTGCAAAGCCTTTCTGCTGTGCCACCCTACCTTGGAGATAGTCAACTACAGATTGAAACGTGGACCAAAATAAACCATTCCTCCTTTAACTTGTGGGTGTCAGGTATTTTCTTATTGTGGAAAATACAGAAATGAGAAAATTAATTATATGTATTTTTTCATATATATGAATTTGGTTTATAATTGAGTCATATTTTGATATCTTTAAATTTTAAATGATATAACATTGCAAAATAATCAAATTTTTATTGGATTATTAAAAATGATTTTGTCTTTAATTTATGAATAATGATTACATACCATTATAAAGTACAGTATGCTATATACCTATATAATATATACAATGTATATTATATATTTATATATAATATATATAATCAAACCATAGTATCCAGTATACCCATCACCTTAAACAGGATGTATCATTTCTTTGTAGTGAGCACATTTAGAATCTTACTTTTTATTTTATAGTTTTACATTATACTTAATAATTACAAATATAATTACTGTAGGATATGAAGTTGGAAATCTCAGCATGTATTTTTCCACTTAAGAATTTGAATTCCTACACTAAAACTAAAGAGCTAACACTTTGTGTAAATGTCATATGAAACATTTCCTTTCATTTGAAATGAATTGCAATTGGAATGTGCTATAATTGTAAATCTAGGTGTCTTTTGTGAATATCATTTTAACACATCTCAGATAATCTGCAAATTATTGAAATCTACATAAAACTTTCCATTTGAATTTCTCAAGTGTCAAGGGACAAAATTACAACAATTTAAAAACCTTAATCAGCTTTATTTTCAATTCTTGAATAAATAATACTTCATTTTATAAAACAGAATCAATGTTCAGATGGTCATAGCAAAGAAAAATTGGTTTCACAGATTGGTTTTACAGGGTAAAGAAAGAACCAAAGAACAGAACACAGATTGGTCATTGCAAACTACTTTCCTGATAAGGTAGGGACAGAGATACAGAATAATAGGAAAAAACTGATTGTTTAACATCAGATTACTTTATACTGCGTTAAAAGTATTAAAGACACAAGGATTAAAGCAAGAGGAATTTCCTTTTTATGCCCATCGGCACATTTGGAAGACTTGGCTATTTCTTATTCTCTTGATTTCTAGGAAGGTTCTGTATAACTATTTCAGCATCACAGCAATGACCAATTAACAAGGGTGACACTAGTTTGATTTTTAGCAAGGCCTATTAGGGAACAGTATAGGATATTAGTCCAAAACTGTGGCTTTCTATAATTTTTATTTAACATGAATATAAAAACTTCCATGTTTTCCAACTACTTTTAATCAATTGCATTTTATCTTGATATACTCTTTATATGTCCTATAATATCTTAGTTGGATTTTAGGAGTCAGAATTCCTAAATCCTAAGGTAATATCTACTTATATTTATTTTTTAAATCTTTGAAAATGGAATTGCACATTGTTTTGGTTACTTTTCTCTCATTGCTGAGACAAAATACCTGACCCCAAAATTAGGGAAGGAAAAGTTTATTTAACTTATAGTGTTTGGAAGTTTCAGTCCATACTCAGCTGTCTCTAAGCAGGGTGGCGTGGCAAAGGGGCAACCATTTATGGCCTCCACAAGCAACAAGAGTCAACAGGGTAAAAAATGGGAAAAGCAGGTCTCCTTCCCTCCTTTGTGTTATATGCAGGTTACCCACTCATGGGTGGGTGCAGCACGCATGCCACCAATCCCAGTGCTAGACAATGAACCAATCACAAACACTAGACTCAGCTGCCTTAGAAAGATCCACCTCCCATGACTGCATGAAGCTTTGAGGGGACATTTTAACAAGCCACAATGCATGTTAAATTTATTATTAAACTAAAGATACCAAAAATATATATGAATGCTATATATGAGCCATTATTATTGCAGGGAAACTTCAAGATCCTATACATGCATTTTTCTTTGATAATCACTTTGATAATCACAACATATGAGATATTGCCTTGATTCTTTGAAGTAATATTAAACACTGACTGGCACTGAATCAATATGATCTTAATTGGGAGATTTAGCTCTATGTGTCTTAAAATTAGTTTAACACTGTAAATCATGAGATGTTGAGTTCTTAGCCCATTTATGTCAAAGTTTAAAATTGCTGCATGGAATTCATATATGCTATTTAGAAAAATTCAAGGAACAAGAATTTGAAGAGAACTTACTTCATTATGTTCCATTGTTATGGGTGGATCATGAAGAGTTTAAAGGGTAACAAGATGCTACACAGCCAGGGATTTAGCTCAGTAGCATAAAGCACCTGCCGGGCAAGAGCAAGGTCATGAGTTCAATCCTTGGTACCAAAAAAAAAAGATGCTACACATCATAAAAAAGTTTGTAGCTGAGAAAAGGAAGCAAAGTAAATATAAAATCTTGAAATATCAGGGGATAATTTAGTAGAGTACAAAAATATATTGTTAAGCATATAAAATATTGAAGCCAGGGATAGTGGTGCACACCTGTAATCCCAGCACTCAGGAGGCTAAGGCAGGAGGATTGCTGCAAGTTTGAGATCACTTTGGACTGCATAATGAGTTCAAGGCTAGCCTGAGCTACATAGCAAGACCGTGTTTCAAAAACAAAAAAGAAAATACTGAAATTGATATTACTAATAATGCAATAATATTTATATGCTAAAATACATATGTAGTTGCATTTTCATTAAAGATGATGTTATTATAGATGATGTGCAGAATTTTAAAGACATGTATATTTTATCTCACAGAAAAGCAGATTTTTGTCTTCCTCTCAGGTTGTTGACAATAGCCACTGTCATGGTTTATATTTGTCTCATGCATTTGTGATTGGTTCATTATCTAGAGCTTGGATTTAATCATGTCAGTGCTACACCCACATCGGGGTGGAGCCAGCCTACAATGTAATGGCTGGAAGAAGGTGTGTCTCGCTCTTTTGCTGGTTTCTGCCTTGCTGTTTTTGCAGCTGCTATGAGCTGCGGCCCCACCATGCCACCCTGCCTTGGAACCAACTGAGTATGGACTGAAACTTCCAAAAACTGTAAGAAATAAATCTTTCCTTTCCCAACTTGGTGCATCAGGTATTTTGTCTCAGTGAAGAGTTAAAAAGTAACTAAGACAGAATTTGGTACCAAGAGAGGGATTGTTGCTGTGACTATACCTGACCACGTTTTTCAAGAGGCTTTGGAAACGGCTTGTGGGCAGAGTTTGGAAAGATTTGGACATGGTGCCTGGATGCTAGAGCTGGAGCAGCTTAGGCTGTTCTGTAGAGGAGATTCTGATCAGAGATCAGGAGACCAGAAGGCTGACAGAAAACCTGATAGTAAACACCAGGTGTGGGAGGTTTCCCCTGGGAAGAAGGACTGCATTGATTATTGGATTATTGGACTCCCCACAATGTGTGTTATGGGTTAGCGGAGAGTTTTTCTTCATTTTGCTCATGGCCAGAGACTTTGCCTGAGACTGAAACTAGGGCAATGGACTGATTAATCTCACAAAGGAAATTTCAAGGCAGTCAAATGTTGAGACTGTAGTACACTATTGTTGGGGGCTTTTAGCCAGCTTTATGTTGCAAATTAAGAGCAAAGAACCCAGCAAGATAATTTACAATGTTGTGAGTTTGGCCAGAAGGAAAATTCCAGGAAAGCTGTGGATTGAAACCTCCAAAAACTGTAAGAAATAAACCTTTTCTTTCCCAACTTGGTGCATCAGGTATTTTGTCTCAGCGACCAGTAAAAAGTAACTAAGACAGCCACCAAGCAAAGAGAAGCAGCTAAAAGCTTTCACAGTCTTAAGAATTTAGAATGTCAGATGATAGAATGCTAAGGCCCTCAAATTGAAAGATGATAAAAACAATTTAACCAATCTATCCGTCACTAAGCAATTATGTGCTGCACATAGACTGTATAATTTTTAAGAAAAGTAATTTGTGAATCCTTGTATCAACGCAGTTTGACAAGAAGAAGAAATACAAAGAAATCTTTGGACTTCACATGGCTTTACAGTTTGTATTAATAAATTGTGTTTTTATCTTGGCACTATGCTATTGTTATTAAATAACTAATTATGCTGACTTGAATTCCATAAAACATAAAATGTACTATAATATTGTACAGTAGAAAAGAAAAGAGGTAATATTTTTGAGAATTAAAGTTGAAATATGCTACCAATAAACTAGATCTGGAAATTTCCCATGGTAAGTATTCCTATGAGGTAAGATTATCTGACGCCTTTACAGAAAATATTTTAAATGAAACAAAACAAACAAAAGATCTGTTGCCTAGCTCTGCGGACTGAATGTCCTAGGGAACAATTTTACTCCTGCAAAACACCATGGAAGAAGGTCTGGCCTCAATATTACTTTTTAGGACTTCTTAGAGACATGATTGTTTCTGTACTTATGGTAGAAAGGTAGAAAGTGATTAAAGATCACCTTAATTGTGCCGAAAAACAAGAAAGCTTTCAACTTTTTGTGTCTTATCAAAACTACATTAAAGCCAATCTAAATGGGGCTCCCCTTAGCTACAGCTGTGATCCTCTGAGCATCAAAAGGAAAACAACTGGCTGAATATAACTGGCTGAACAACTGACTGTTATATTTTAAATCTGAAAAGTAGTTAAATTCATAGCGATGTGTGGAGAAGAAAAAACTAACCTAAACACAGCTTAATTAAATTAATATTAAATGTTTCTAAGAATTATACAGCCAGAAGAATATAAAAGAAAGCAAGATTTCACTGAGCCCCAAGAGTTCATATTTCTCAGGATACCAGAGTTAGGAGGCTAACTTAGCTAAAAACTTCTATAATTAATCAGAAGGATTTTGCTCTAGGAATAGTGAGAATCCAGGAAAATTGGCCATAGGATCATGGCCCTCTTGAAGTTATACAGTAATTGACATGCCAGTTGTAAAGGAATGTCAGAATAGTTCCTGGAAAAAGCATGTGTATGATGTCTACAGGATGTTCCACAACTGTGAGAGATTCTGGAAAAAATGCAAGAAGGAAGCTCACAGAAACTCAGGACTACAGCATAAAATGGTAGATCGGCTGGGCTATAGTAGTTACAAAATTCATTGTTTTTTTTCCTCATTTGCAATTGTAGTTTGCTGCTGCATACCAAGAAGATGTTTCTTATCATAACACTTCACATGTCCAGTTCCCCAAGCGTGTCTTACAGTGAACATTGATAGTACCTTAAAGAGACTGCTGCAGGCAGTTGTGGCACTGGCACAGTCCTGTAATTCCAGCATCCTAGGAGACGTCCTCTCAAAGGGTAAGAAGTTCAAACCCTCCCTGGACACGTTTGTGACTGAGAAAGACCTTGTTTCAAAAACAAAAATAAAAGTGGGAAATTTGGGTTCAAATCCTAGTACCACTTTAAAAAACGAAAGGGCAACGCTAAGGCTAAAGAGTATAGCCATAAACATGGGAATTTTTATATCCAGAAACAAGAACAGAGTGAGAAAAAATGAGTGTCTCTATAATAGAAAATATGTATGATACATATTCTAAAATTTAAAAAAAAACTTTATTTTTCCTTCGTGGAACAAACTTCATGAACCCTTCAACATCTCTATTTGTCAACATCTCTTTGTTCTTCCAAAATACATAGAGTGACTTTAATTCTTTTCAATGTATACCTGAATTTTTCAGATCTATATTCACTTTATGATATTTTTTCCTTCTTTAAAATATATATTTTAAAGTTTAACATTCATATTTGATCTAATTTATTACTAATCTTCCCATTTTCAAGATATAAATTCTCTTACAAACTGAAGTGTCTGACTTCTGACTGATAAATGCTTCGTTCTTTCTTACCAAAGGGAAATTTAAAAAAAAAATACCTAGGATTCCAACACCCAATGTCTGCAATCTTTTCCTTTAATCTATGAGAAAGTCTAGGAACAAAACCAGCATCCCATTGATCAAGTGTTCAATGACAGAGTAAGGAAGACTTTTCCCTTAGATTCAGCAACAGGTTCTATGATATCTCTTTGTGAAGAAGTACTGGTTCACTTGGCAGAATTTGTCAAAAGAATTTTTCATTGTAAAGTCTTTCACTGTCACATTCCCCTTGTACAAAGACTGTGATTTTCCTGCAAAACTAACATCCAAACAGCAGAAGGCTATTTTACTACATGAAAAACTATGATTTTTTAAATGACTAGATAAGAATCAATATCCAGAACTCTGACTGAACTTTGAAGCTGAACAAAATTCTTTTTTACATTATATTTGTATGAATATAAAAACAAACAGGCTAAATTTTGTCTTTTTGTTAGTAAAATATATCATCATCATTTGTCACTAAAATATTTAAAAAACTAACACATGATTTCCACTCATGCAAAGGAAAACCAAAGGAATTTAACATTACCTCTCTCTGTGCTGTTGATTTTCTATATTACCTGGGACAAGTCATTCACATATTAAAGATTTATTTATCATTCCTTTCCCTCAGGCTATTGTGGTAAAAATCAAACAAGATAAGTGACACTGTGTCAAAAAGTTAAAAATTAATAAACAAGCCTACTGTTCTTGACATTTTTTTTCTACCAAAGGTGAGGAATGACACTCACCTATACTATCCACTTCTTTGGTGATATTATCTTTTACAAATACTTGGACGATTTCCGTATTCTGTTAGCAATAAACAAATAACAATTCATTTAAGCCACAACTCTTATGGAAGTAGGTATCATTAGGTTTCTTATCTTTATAGATAAGGAAACTGAGGCATAGAGACTTACCCAAGTTTACATAAGTAGTTGAAACCTAATACTACAGTACTACCACAGCAAGCTATTTCTAGTGACAATATAGGGAATCATGCTGCAATTTCTGTTTACTATTTGTTTATTTTTCATTTTTAGCAGTTTTACAAACTACCATAAGTTCACATGCGGGATGACATCAATTATTTGAGGAACCCAAGTTGTTGTTTTCTGTGGAAGGGTAAAGGGCCTCTATGAAAGGTACACTTTAAAAAAATTTTCAAGGTTTTAAATCAACTTCCCTACAGGAAATAACAATAAAATAATCACTTGCATAGGAGATAGAAGTAAAGAGGAAAGGTTCTGGAGTTAGACTTCTGAACAACTTAGCACTGAAATGCTTGATGCATTTTATAATTGTTAGTTATAAGCACAAAGGGCAAAGGATAATTTAGTAACTTCCTTCACTTCAGGACTTGCTGACTCATTTCCCACCAGTTCAGGTCCCCAGATCCTGTCTGTTCCACATGGGATAAAAAGACAGAACTGGCAGAAAACAGAATAATATTTTTCAAGTGCTAAAATCTCCATAGTCTTTTATTTGTGCTTTTCTTCTTTTTAATCAGAAAGTGAACCTTTCACTGATGAAAAAAGGGGGGGGGGGAGAATCTTCGCAAGCAGCCATTCTGTGTATCTACTGATCAAAACTCAGTGAAACTTAGTAACAATGGGTCCAGTCTTTGCCACTGGCAGCAATTTTTTTTACACATTTTTTTCAGCAAGATAATCTTTAAGAAATGATACTGCAATAGTCCATGTCTTTCACGGGGAAAAAAATGTAAACAATGCAGAAAGGACAAAGAGTACCATTTACCATTATTACGCAACGAACTTGCAAAGTAAATGTTTGCTATGAGCCAGGTGCAGGGCACAGGAGAGAAGCCCAAGGACCATGTCCTAAAAAGACATCTCACAGCAGTGGTGAAAAGAGTCATAGGAGTAAATAATGGAGCAATGTGTCTAATAGTATGACATAGGTATATAAAATATGTGGAAACACTGCAGGTGAACCACCAATGAGATGATCTTTAGTTTTGCCTTGAAGGGCAGTAGAAATGTAATAGGTGAGGAAGCAAGACAGAAGGTATTGATATTTCAAGGAGCAGGAACACAACAAAGAGCAGAAATAAACAAAAGGCAAAAATTTTCTTTTGGATCTTAATTGCTAGAAAATAGCATCCATGGGAGGAGACTGATGAGAAATGGGACCAAAGATAAATGTGGGGTAACTTGTGAAGAATCTTGTCCCATATTAAGAACTTTATGTTTTCCCAAAGGCAAATAGGAAGGATTTTTCTAAGTTTAAAAATACGCAAAGTAATATTTCTTAAAATATAGGTTTCAAAGATCACTGTAATTGCAGTATAAATGTGAGAGTAATGGAAAAAATAATAAACAGGAAGACTTCCTAAGGAAATGTTAGTCATCTTAGTAAACAATAATAAGGGAGTATCCCAGGAAATCAAGAAGATAATTTCGGGCATACTTTGTGATATGAAATCACTGGGAGTTGGTAGCCATTAGGTTAACTGAGATGAGAGAAAGGATGACACCCAATAACTTGGGAACAGACTATATAAAGAGATCGATTTACACAAAGAGTAAAAACAAAGAAAACATCCCCAGTATTTATATTCTACAAGGAAGGAATATGAGGAATAACTGAATCAGTCTTTGAAAAGGGTGTTTGAATGAAAAGCCTATAGATAGGAGCAAGTGGCAGAATCAGAAGTGGTGAGACACTCAGGAGGAAAACAGTAAGAAGAAGCTATGAGTCTTTAGAAGTCATGAGGTGGTAGAAGCCACAAGACATGAGACCAAAAGAAGTCTGCAAAAAAGTTAACTGGTAGAGACAGAAGCAAGAGAAGCAGAAATGGTGGTCCAGGTCACTGCCAAGAGGAAGAGCTCCTCCAGAGTAAGTGTAGTTTTCAGGGACACAGCTCCAAGAGCTTCCCTGGGGCCTCAGGGATGCTGTAGGTCAACTTCAGAACAACCATATGGCTGCTCCAGGTCTTCCAGAACCATTCATATTCCTCTGTTCCTCCGTTGTTCCTTGAACCTGACAATAAAACTCACCAGTTAAAACATGTGAGCTCATCACTCTCTTAAAAAAACAAACAATACAGAATACAATGAAAAGTACCTTTGAGGGTTTAGAACAATTTTATGCTTCAATACTAACTTATTTATTTTCTTTTTGCTATTTTAAATATGTTTCTTTCCTGACTTGTTTGGTTTTTTAAAATGGAAACATTAACCAAAAAACAAATAAACAATGCTTATTTACATTAAATGCATGGCACTGAATTTATTTGCCAAGTGCTTCTAGAGATATGAAAAAATATAAGTGATGCCATTCAAGGTCTACATCCTTCTTAGGAATCAATTTCTGAAATGTATTTGTGTTGGAAATTTCATAATCATATAAATAAGTGTACTGCCAAGAAACTTTACATACACAAAGGTATCTTTCAGATGGTGTACATGGCTTGTTAATTTTTTTACTATAAACTCTATAATCTTTTTCCCTTCCAATTAAATCTCAGATAGCTGTAATCCTTGAGGCTTCATTTGAATTTAAATTAACAAAGGACTTGCTATAGGAAAATATAGAACAGATTATGTGGGTTTTTTTCAATAAATAAGTCAGAAGGAAAAGAAAAAAGATATGAAACCCATAGATTATGAGAGATTGGAAATTATACAAATCATAATATGTGGATATGATTCACATTAATTTAAGTAAATTCAAATAAAAAGTATTAGATTTAGGAGACACTGAATTTCAACAAAAAAATAATTACTAATTGCATTTATTTGTACTAATGCTTTGTGGACATGTGTTTAACATTTTTTTATCACTTAAGAACTAATATCTAGGATTTATTTCAAAATATAGAGGTGGGTGAGAAAAGGTGATGAGTGATGACGTACACTATATGAAATGATTGGTGATGAGATATTATTGTTAAAGCATGATATAGAGATTTTAACACTATTCTGACTCTTTTTTCCTACATTTTGTATTTTTCTCATGCTAAAAACATTGCAAATAGAGTTTGAACATTAGTACTTTTGATCCTTGATACTATCTATATAGGACAAGCAGAAGAATTTTAGCATCAAAGTTCTTATTTTAGGCAAGCACACACATAAAATCTTTTGTGAGATTATGTATTATATTTTGCATATAGTGCATATTTTGTATATATATATAATTTTGAATATATATATATAATAGTTGTAATTCTTTGTGAAAATTAAGATAAGGATACAAACAACTATAAATATGAGGCAAATAGAATGTGAAATAATAAACTTGTTAAAACAAAATACAGTGAGAAATATAGAATTCACTATTCTTCATGGTATTCTCTTGAAGTTTTCATGGAATTGGTATATATATTTCGGCCTTCAAAGGTAGGAAGTATCCCACAAGCAAAATGCCTATCAGGGAATTTTTCTCTGATCAAGAAAAAGAAAGAGTGAGAAGAAATATAGCGGTGCAAGAATCTTAAATGAGAGACAAGCCCGGAGCAATGAATTATGATCAGTCATAAGGGGCCTTGGATGCTTATTGAGACCTCCAGACTGCAGATGTTGGAGTTTGATCAAAGGCTTCTGAGCAGGGATATTATCTGATTTTCTGGCAACAGAAAAGTTGGGCTGAAGTGAGCTTTTGGATACAGGAAGATCAGTTAAGCAGGTATCTCAAAAGGCTAATGACTAGCCAAATGCCTGAGGAGACAGGAGAGGAAAAGATTGTAGAAAACCCCTCTCCCATTTTTCCTTGAAGATGTACCATGTGTGGGCCTGAGAGGGTGGGGTCACCAATCATTGTCATGGTGGTTGTACAAGGCAGCACTCAAAGGGCAAGCAGGAAAAGACAAGACAAAATGGCCAATGCGAGGACTTGACTGGCTTCCAGGGAACCACCAAGTAAATATTAGCAGCTGAAATGTGGGACTAGAATTAGGTATATGATGAAACGGTAGAAATGTAAATCTAGATACAATCTCAAAAACAGAAGCTGCTAAAGCTGATGAGGTATGAGGTGTCCAAAGAAAAATGTAAAAGGAATCATAATTGCGTGTACATATATTAATTAAATCCTCACAATTATAAGCAATGTTTTAAATTATCAACTACAGTAATTTAATAGTAAATCTGGATAGAGCAAACTGAAGGCAGACAGGAATTTTTCCAAAATCTCTGCCATCTCTAATACTGCTGATAGAAACCAGAGTTAGTGTAAAACCTGAACAGTTTGAAGTTTTAGACATCTGCATATATTTCTTTTTACTCTTTCATTTAGACTAGCTTAGAGTTTTCAAACAGTGTACACAAGAATTAATATTCAGTGCTATACCTATAAAGCTGCACATATTCTATTTTATGAGCCATTTAAGGAAATTTTAAGAGCCATTTTGACTACAGTTTTGTCTGTGTGCTGATTTAGAAACTTAATTTCTATGTCTAATACAATAACACTGAATGTTCACCAGGAACGTAATACTATACCTACTGTTTAAGAAAATATATCCAAGAACCTAAATGTTACTGCAATGTACTTTTATTGGTGTCATACCAGTTTTCAAGTATAATTTTTCTATTTAAATCAATACTATGGAAAAGTTTACTCAAGTGAGTCCCTTAAATATACTTGACCCTTGAGGCCTAATACTCAAGCTGGATCAGTTTTTTATGGAAAGCATGGTGTTAAATAGAATGCGAGGCCATTCCTACATGTTTACAAAGTAGGTAAAATAAAAGAGAAGAGTGGATTAAAGGAACAATGCTTAGAACTTCAGGAGTTTTTCTTGGCACTCATAGAATTCATTTTCCCTCCTCTCTCGTTACATGTCCCTTTCGTTTGTGACCTCTGTGTGTGACCTCCCTGTCCTCTAAATCCACATTCCTGCATCCACTCTGAGGTCTCTAAAGTCTTCTGGGCACAGAAAGCCTGAATGAACTCTGGGCAAGCTGTATCCTTACATATTTCAATAACTACACCTTGCCTCTAAGATCACATGAGAAAGACAGAGGCTCCCTCTGTGAATGTGATTTTTAACAGTACCTGACATATTAGATTAGTTAAATCCCCTTAAAATCTCAATTGAGACAGAATGGAAACTACTGACAGTACTGTCTTGAGTGGGGCGGAAGGAGCACTCTAGGCTGGTGTCGGTCTGCATCCATTGCTCAATCAACAACCCAACTCAGGGTTAAACAGAAATGCCCAAAGTGGGAACTTTATGATCACCAGGCTTTTACCACAAGCACTTTTACAAAGCAGCCTTAGGCAGCAGCGTGTATAACTGTGAATAAAAACAACGGCAGTTTTAAAATAAAAGCCAAATGTCAGGCGTAAGAAATGCATTTTTCTTACTTTACTCCGAAAGAATACACTAGGGAGAAATTCAGCAAATGTAACCTGTTGAAAATATAAGCATTCCTGCAGGCCTATTTCCAGTGGGATATTAACACAGCATTCCAGTAATACTGCTATTAATGAACAGAATGCCTTTCAATGACACACTGATTCATCAGCTATTTCATAAGCAATACAGAAAAGTGCAACAGATAGAGTTGTTAGATTCAAAACTTCATGTAGGAGGGCAAAAAAATGACACATGATATAAATCTATGATAAAATACCAAGAAAAATATTATTAAATTTGCTGGAAGACAAAATAGATCTCTCAAAATTTAGCATAAATGTAACTGAAGGGAAATCACACTAAATCATAATAAGGGGAAACATAACCACGCTGTCAAGAGAGGTGAAAGTGTGGGGAGAGGCTGGCTGAGGAAGACTCACTAGCTAGCATGGGAACAGGTTTCAGTAAGACGTGTAAATGGAAGACACAATTTCATGGAGCTCTAGTCCCTGCGGTAGTTCCCACTGCTGGTTCAGAATCATAAAGGCTGGACAGGGAGGAGTTTTCCAGAGGACAGGACAGAGGTATTGCCTGGTTGAATGACTTACTGATTGACTGCATGAGTAGGGCTGGGGATAGAACCCAGGGCTTTGTTCATACTAGTTAAAACACCTCCACACCCTCTCCCATTTTCAATAACTGCAATGCAGCCCACTATCATAGTTTTACACCCTAATTTCTTGAGTCTATGACACACTTGCTTCCCAGGGTCTTAAATCTTTTTTTAGAAACCAACATTTTCCCTTTAAAGTTGATACAAACAAGTATAAATGAGTTTTTAGAAAGAAATGTGTATAATATAGTCATTAAATACACTTAAGAGTCAAAAGCTCACTTATTAGCCAAAAACTCAAATATTCACAGGAACCAGAAAGTTATGTGAGTGAGGAGGGGAACCACAAAAGAGATGTGTTATTTGCAGAGCAAATATTAGATAGCTTAAGCTGAGGGAGGAAGGATGGTAAGAAATGTTGCAAGAGCTTCTTATATTTCGAGAGAGATGCTGGGTTTTATTTGTAAAATTTTTGTATTTTCAACCACTGATAACTAACTTATTAAAGCAAATAAAGTCAAGCACCATGTACCATGAGGGCAAACAGAACTTTTGCTAGCCAAACTCAAGATTCAGAATCACATTTTGAGACCCCATTATCAAAAAGCAGTCAGTCACTAGGAGAGTTACCATATATATCCTCTTCTATACTGGTAAGACTGAGAGTAAAGGGAACTAGCTTGTGGGGGTGAAAGCAAAAAGAAGGGGGGTATATTTTGAAGGCCTCCCTATTTTCCTCACTGCTGCCTTGTCTACTTTTATTTAGGCAGGACAAGTGGAAGCCATGTAGAGGAATTTGTCAAGCCTAACCACATACAAATCTCTGCTTCCCACAGTTTTAACACTGCCAACCTCATAATAAAAAAGATTAATTCCCAGAGTTGTCACTAATCAAAATACGTTTTTGGTGCAAATTGTATTTATGAATCACATTAAGATCTGTACATATGAGTGATTCTCGCAAGATGTGGCAGACAGAGTGTGGTTTTCTATTCCGCAGCCCAAACATCAACAAGAACTTAAGAATGCGTTTCTTAAGGAATTAACTTTAATCTGCAATGCAGCAATAATTTACTGCAGAGCTTTGGGCAAGAAGCCTGCTGCATATTGTGAGTCTGAAATGTTATTAACACGTCAGCTATCAAGGTCACCAAAAGACATTAAAGAAGTTTCTTTTACATGGAGAAATATATAAATCACTTAACTGGTGCATAGGGCTCACTTTAAGCAAAAATATTTAACATTTGCTATCAATTTATTTCCATGAAAGCAAAAACTCAGTAAAAATCTCAAACTTTAATTAGCAATTAATGCCCATCATGAGCACCCCAAAGTACACATGTACCCAAATAAAAGAAACATATATATGTTTATAAGTATGTGCATGAAGAATTTATAGTATGTGTGTGGAAAAGGATTCTTTTGCAGAAACTAGAAACATTTGTACGGTTTCACTATAAATTTTTTAAAGCTGGTAATGCTTGCTTACATGCTTTTTGTACTCTCTTGTAAATTTATTTTCTATATAAATAAATATTATCTCATTACCAGCCATCTCTATTAGAATCTAGCAGACCATGAAATAGGCTTTGGAAGATCAAGCAATGCACTTAGGCCCAGAAGAAACATTGTTTTGGCTTCTAGCAAGAACTCATGGAAAAAAATAAAACTTTACATAACAGTTTGGAGAACATACAATACATAATCCTTTCCAGTCAAAGGCTGCTTTTAAAAGGAAAGCAGATTACTCAGAATGCTGGAAAACAAATCAGCTTCTATTTATACCTTACATCTTTGTCTATCTTTCTAGTATTTCTAATTCTTGAAGTTTTTCAACATTGCATCTTTTAAAAAGCATATTTTCTCTAGTGCAAAAATAACCCAAGGGCTCATCTTGAAATTTAAATCTAAGTTAAACATCAAGTGACCAAGCTCCTCCCCTACTTATTCTAAATGCATGACAATTTCCAAGTATAATGCCACGGAGAATATTATAAAATTCAAGAGCTGCATCTTACTTTCATCCTGAAATGCTACTAAAATACTAATGAATTCAGAGTATATTCCATTGATTAGGCAAAAGATACCTAATAACAACCTGAGCACAAAGTCAATTTGTTTAAAGGCATTCACTTATACTTCAATTGCATGCATTCTGGCCACTTCCAGATACATACATCAGATTATCTATGTGCCCAAAGTCCAAGTTTGAAAAGAATAGGCAAGTCTATTTCCAAAGCAATTTTAAAGTCACAATTTTACTCAGAATTTAAAGTGAGTGGGAAGTGTAACAACACAAATTTTGCAGTACAAATCCTATTGCCATGTTTAAAAACTGGCAAAAGCCCAGAAACCACTGCAAGAGCCTGGCACAGCTGGAACAGTCAATTTTTGATTGGCGAAGTCAAGGGCTGAGCAGCACACAAAAGCACACTTATGTTCCATGTCCTGAGAGCCTCAGAAAAGAGGTAGTGTGAGGCCCACTGGGTGCTTACACAGGAAAAGCTTTCATAGTTTTGAAGCATGAATACGGTATATCAATATTTTTATTTAACAGAACATCAAAATTTTAAAAAAGTAGTTTGAGCTTATACTTGAAAAAAAGTTAATCATCAGTAAAAGCAATTTAGAACAGTTATAATACAGAATACAGTTATTTTTATGATTCTTGGTAAGAGCTGATCTGAGCAAGTCACACTTCCAAGTCAGGGGTATTTTTACATATTAAAAGAGACTTTTAAAATCGTATTCAAATTTGAAGATACAGAAAGAATGTAATCATTCTTAAAAATCCAGCTACAATGTCAAGGCACCATTTTAAAAATTGTTGATTGGAGAAAAGGCTTTGAGAAGAAGCATGTGGCTAAGCCACCTTGGCTCAGGACTCAGTCTTAGAATGAGGATAGAGAGCTCCACGCAGCAGGTGCCTCCTGATGGGACACGTAACACAGCAGGTAACACCACTCACAAAGCATTCACGCTAGAAAGGCTCAACCTGAACGTAATCTCTCCTAAAGATGCAACTTCTGATTTGTAGAAAAATATGAGAGAAGAACAAATTAAAGCAGCACCACCAGGAAACAAATTCTAAAAGCAGGTTGTTCAACAACACAATTGACACAGTCTGTGATAAGTTAGTATCCTCAAGAGGGAGGTAGAATCTTCAGGTACAGCTCAGTAACAGAGAAAGTACCTAGTGGGCACAAGGCCTGGTTCAATCCCCAACTCTGGGAAAGGAGAGGGAAAAAGGGTTTTAGATTAAAATGGACACATGGACATCACAGCTAAATGCAATGTACGTCTCTCACAAGAATAGAGGAGATATTTTAAAGATAAGATGGAAAATTTGAATTTGGACTCAGTAGTAAATAATATAGACAATTTTAATCATGTTCTTGTTTGGGATAATAGAATTATTATGTAGGAAATTATCCTCAGTTTTAAAAAAAATGCATCCTGAGTTGTTAGGGATAAAATATTAGAGTTCATGATTTTTTTAAGACTTTAGAAATCACAGATGAAGTAAACATGCCAAAAGTTTTAATAATTGTAAAATCTGTATTGTAGATTTATGGATGTTTATCATACCGATTGTTTTAAATTTTTGACAATAGTGAATATAAATAAAAGAAAGCTAATCACTTTAAAAGTCTAAAGTCATTTGAAGCAAAATTATTCTATATTGCATTTAAGTGTCTTCTTCTCTGATAAGCCTTACTAAATAATCTTTGATCTGCTTTATTTAATTTTTAATTGTATTTAAAAAGCAAAAGTATCCAATCCTTAATTAAGGATTGGAAAACACCTGTGAATACCTCTTCTACTCCACTAAGATACAAATTAAAAACATCTAAATATGGACATGCCACAGTGAAATCTAGTATTCTATAAAAGCAATATTAATTAATAATATACATATGAAAAAATACTACCTGAATTTCCTAAAAATATGTACAGAACACATTGTAGTCAAAAGTGTTTGAGGTTTTAAGTCAGGCAGTGATTTCCTTGATTTTTCTCTGAGCCTATCATTTATATGATAATATTTAAAAATATTTTTTCATGGTAATTATGTGGGAATGATAGTTGCAAGTTTTGTATGAAGATTTTTTTTTCCACTGTACTCAATCCCAGGGCCTTTTATATAACATTTCCTTGATAGTTTTGTCACTTTTTCAGTTTCCAAATGTGAACATTCTCTCAAATGAAAGTGGGAAATTTAACTAGCTGCATTTGCATAAATGCTCATCTATGTTAACAGGCCACAACAGGTGTGAAAGAAGGAAAGGGGCAGCTGGGGATGGCAGCAAGGGGTGGAGGCTTCTCTGACTTTGCCCTGACGACAAAGTACAGGCTACTGCAACTATTCTGATTTACACGATGCAGGCCTTCAGCTAGAAAATGAGTGATCACAGTGACTTTCAGAAGTTTGTGTCTAAAGATCATATCTAAAGACGATATCCTTGGGCTGGGGATTTAGTTTACTGGTTTAAGCCACCTGCCTTGCAAGTGCAAGGTTGTGAATTCCATCCCTGGTACCAAAAATAAATAGAGAGAGAGAGAGAGAGAGAGACCATATCCTTAAATCTGCATTGCTCTTTCTGCTCTTTCTTGCAATGTTCCAAATGCTTATGTGCCTTGTGCCAGTACATATCTCCACAAATTTCCTCATGGATATGATACTGGACCAGGAGAATCAAGTTAATGAAATGTTGGTGGACAGCATGTTGTATCTGGTCATGTACTGACTGGGTCTTTCTGGCATAGAAAGATGAAGCACAGAATGAGTCACGTAAACCACACAGATGATTTAATCAGTGCTTAGAACTTGAGTCAGATGGCTCAGTGCACTCTGCCCATCTACTGTTGCGGAGCTTCTGTGTGTGGTATTAATGAATGGAACACTGGTTATAGCTATTAAGTCTTACTTGTGGTAAGAAAAGTAACAGCAATAAAAACCATTCTTCCAACAACTCCTTATCTAAGAGAGAGGTCTTAGAGAGAGAGAGAGAGAGAGAGAGAGAGAGAGAGAGAGAGAAACTGGCATCCTATAATTGCACTGGAAATACACAAGAAGAAATAACAAAAGACCAAGAAAGCACTGTTTCAGGGCAGATCCTGATGATGATATAAAATAACACAATAATGATCAACTACTGTCAGTCTCAGCTGTGGAAATACAGTATACGTGGAAGGAAAACTCCTTTCCTTTATTCCATTTCCCTTTTTCACCTCCTTGTTGAGTTCTCTAAGTTACTGTCACTTACATAGATAAATTTATACACTCTGTGATGTTTGTGTAGTTCTTACCATGTGCCAGGAATTAAGGATTTGGTGTTGAACAAGCAAAAAGATCCTGTCTGCCCCACAGAAGTATACCTTTTATCCTGTTTCATGATCATAAAGGTCTTCGCTTATGTTTATTAACAGTGTTCGTGAGTAATGTTAATTCGTCTCCATAGTCTATAACACATGGTACATTAATTATAATTGCTGAGCCTGTTTTGACATATTGCCCAAAACCAGAGTTTGTATGAGTCTTGTTGTTATGAACTCTATGGGTTTGGATAATTCTAAAATGATATGTATCCCCCATGACAGTAGCACGCTATAATTTATATAAATTCACTGCCTGAAAATCCTCCATGCTTTGTCCATTTATCCTTCCCTCCTCCCTTATCAATGGAAACTGCTTTTTCTTTTTCCATCTCTACATTTTGACTTTTCCACAATGTCATATAATGGTAAGTATACAGTATACAGTCTTCTTAGGAAAGCACATTTCACTCAGTAATGTGGTCTTGAGGTCTTGAGGTCTGTCTCTTTTTGTGGCCTGAGAGCTCATTTCTTTTATTCTCTCTCTCTCTCTCTTTTTCTGTCTCTGTCTCTGTCTCTCTCTCTCTCTCTCTGTCTCTCTCTCTCTCTGTCTCTCTCTGTCTCTCTGTCTCTGTCTCTGTCTCTCTCTCTCTCTCTCTCTCTCTGTTTAATGGAAATGAAACTTCAAACTCAATGCGAGAAGCATGCTGAGCAAGTGTTCTAACATTCAGCTATCTTCCTATCCTTAAAAATCTCATTTCTTTTTAGCAGGGAATAATATTCCAGTTAATCTGTTCACCTACTGAAGGATATCCTTGTTGCTTCCAAGTTTTGTAATTCTGAATAAAGTTGCTATAATTATCCATCTGCAGGATTATATGTTGGTATAAGTTTTCAAAGCAACCACAGTTTTCAGTCAGTTTGACCCCCCCCCAATTCCTGTAGAACTATAACTGAGGTCACAAAGATTTATTGTAGGATTTTCATTTGTGTGGAGTTTCTTAGGCACACAAATTCCCTAAATAAAACCAGAAATGTCTCAGAAATCATAGGTTTGCATTTAATATTTTAATATTTGGACTGCTGGACACAAATGAAACACTTTATGCATTGCAAAAATTCAGTTTGAAGAACATTGTTAATAAAAGTAAGTTTTCACTGCCTTTAGTTGGTAAGAAATGAAGTGCCAATGCCAAATGAAAATAACAAAGAATTATATTCTGGAATTGCATATTTTTATGCTATCCCATTTGGGCACATATTTTAGAGTGAAAAGAAGAAGAAGAAGAAGAAGAAGAAGAAGAAGAAGAAGAGGAAGAGGAAGAGGAAGAGGAAGAGGAAGAGGAAGAGGAAGAGGAAGAGGAAGAGGAAGAGGAAGAGGAAGAGGAAGAGGAAGAAGAAGAAGAAGAAGAAGAAGAAGAAGAAGAAGAAGAAGAAGAAGAAGAAGAAGAAAGCGGTGCAAACAAATGCAAGAACCTAATCCTCGCAAGTCTGAGGCCCAGGGGGAAGCCGCGGCCATGTCAACTACAGCACTAGAGAGCCATACAATTGATTCTAAATCATAAATTTCACTGAAGGCTTAATGTTCAATGTGAGGCAAGACAGTTATTTTGAAGCAAGAAAACATAAATTCTATTTTTCAGTACAATTTTGGAAATTGAAATCAGATGAATTATGCTTGGCATTTTTATGAATTTTTATTTATGGAATTCATGTTACTTTCGATCATTCTTTTTTATAACTAGTACAGATGGAGATAAGCATAGTCTACAGGAGAAGTATTTAATCAAGTTATTACACTGACAGCATCAATGTCACCGTGGACAATGTGCTGTTACATAAGCTGACTGAAGAGGCCTCCGTGTGAAAGTTGGGACTATGTGAAGGTAAGAAAGGAGGAAAGAGAACTGACTCTGAGTAACAGTGGGAAGTACAAAGCTGTGTCATTCCAGAGCAGTCTGGTAAATGGAAATCATGCTCATTCTCCTTACACACTTAAAACACAAATTAACCACATTGCTCAAATGCATACAAGGACCAGAAACGTAACAGGCAGCCATTAAGGAAGACTGGAAGGCATATGTCTGTTCAATCTAAGTTGTCACCATGCAATAATGAGGATCTAAGGGTGGTTAGATTGTATTACTTTCTTGTGGGCATCAAGAATAGTAAACGTCTATGTAATGTTCTGGTTTTTTAAGATACTATAGGACTAACTAATAGGACTTCATGTTAAAACTAGTTTACATGGCATCATTTTATAACCTATTATGTATACTCTACTATCTACAAAAATTAATAGCTGGGTGTGGTGAAACATGTCTATAATCCCAGCACTGTAGGAAGCAGTGGTTAGGATAGCCACTTTGAGCCTAGGCTGGGGAATTTTATGACTTTCCCACAATAAAAAAAAATATATATATGTATATAAATATTTATGTATATATGGTGGAGTTGTAGCACCCATGTGAGGGCCCTGACTTCAAACTCCAATACCGAAAGAAAAAAAAAAGAAGACAGAGAAAGGGAGATAAGGGGAGAGAGGGAAAAGAGAGGGAAGAGAGGGTGGGGGAGAAGAAGAGCATCAATGACTAATTTCATGAAAAAGTCAGAAGAAAAAAGCAGTACTGAAAATCACAATAGTGAACTCTTAATCCTTTTTAATCAAAGTTAAATTGACATGTAACAAAGTACAAATGCTTCAAGTACACAATTTTTAAGTATTGTTATGTGTACATACTTACGCAATTGTCATCCAAATCAAGATACAGCAAACATGTCCATAAACTTTAAGGTTTCTCACATCCCTTTGTAATGTCTTTTTCTGATCTCAACCTGCCCCTCCTCACTTCTGTTTCCAGGCAACCACTAATCTGCTTGTATTATTTTAGAAAATATTCTATAAATGGAATCATTCAATAGTTACTTCATAATAGTTTTATGGGGCTGGCATAACAAAGTATCAAAAATTGGGTGATTTAAAACAAGAAATGTATTCTCTCACAGCTCTGGCAGATAAAGTTTGAAATCAGGGTGTCAGCAGAGCTATGCCCCCTCCAATGGCTCTATGGGAGGATTATTTCTTTCTTCTTCTATCTTCTATTGTTTATTAACAATCCTTAGCATTCCTTGATTTGTGGAAGCACAATTTAAATACTAACTCTGTCTTCACACCAGCTTATTCCTTCCATATCTTGTGCAGTATCTTAAAATCTCCTGCTCCTTATAAGAATACTATTACCTGGAGTTAGAACCCACTCCAACTCAGTCTGCTTGCATTTCAATTTAACTACATTTGCAATGATCATATTTCCAAATAAAGTCACATTCATACCTAATAGCATTAGAGCCTCAACATATGTTTTTGAAGGACACAAGCAAGCCACAATAGGATCTGTAGATTTTTTTTTTTGCTAGCTTTTTTCAGGTAAGAGTTATTTCTAAGTTTATTCAAGTTGTTGCATGTATCAGTCATTCATTCTTTTTTATAGCAGACTAGTATTTCATTCTGTGGACATCTTACAATTTATCAACTAACTTGATGGATATTTGAAATATTTTCAGTTTTGTACTATTACAAATAAAATTGATATGAACATTTGTGAACAAGTATTTGTATTTACATAAGCTATCGTTTCTCTTGGATAAATATTTAGCAGTAGAAAGACTAAAACATAAAACAGATGTACCATTAATTTAAGAAGAAATTGTCAAACTGCTTACCAAAGTGATTGTACAACTTACAGTGTTATCATCAGGTGTAAGAACGTTCCAGTTCCTCAACAACATGTGTTGTTATTCTTTTTTTTTTTTTTTTTTTTTTTGTACTAGGAATCGAACTCAACACTCCTCACTTGCTAGGAAAACACTGTACTTCACTATATTCCCAGTCATCATAATTTTTTTTAGTTTTAGCCAATCTAAAAGATACACAGCAGCACCTCCTGTGATTTTAATTCTCATTACCATAATAAAAAATAATAATGAACATTGTTTCACATGATCAGTTTTCATTTGTATGCCTTATTTGTGAATTGTGTTTTCAAATCATTGGTCCTTTTTAGAAGTTTGTTTTCTTACAAATTTTTGAGCATTTAAAAATTTATTCCATATGCACATATCTGTAGCTTCTGTTTTTTTATTCTTAACAGTGGTTTTTAAAGAGCAAAAGTTTTTACATGTGATGAAGTACCATTTATCAGTTTTTTTTTTATTTTCAGTATTGTATCTAAGAATTTGTTCTTTAGCCTAAGGCCACAAGAATTTTCTTTATGTATTCTTCTACAAAGTCTTATAGTTTTTAAGTTTTATACTTAGGCAAGTGATCTATTTTAAACTAATAGTATTACTTAGCATGATTTGTGAAAACATTTATTTTTCAAATATAGATTTCTAATTATTTCAGAAACATTTGTTGGAAAAACTATTCTTTCTTCAATGATTTAACTTTGCAGTTTTATCAACAATGACTTTTGCTTCTTGGAAGCAAAAATCTATTTTACCTATTACTCCAACAAAGTAAAACTAAAAACATTAGACATTTTATACAAAGTAAACATAAGAAGACTCACATGTAGAGAGAACTCAAAGGATGACAAATTGGTGAGTTCTATAGGTTTTCTTTATGCCTCATATATTTTAGAGTTGGAATTTAACAAAGCCAAAGATGAGACAGACCAATGAATGCAAACAAGTGAAACAGGACCAAACCTACCCCTCTAGACAAGGGATCAAGAAATCAACACCCAGAGACAAAACACTTTAGATGGTCACCATTATATTCCAGCCAACACAAGAGAAAGAGATTATAGCCCTATCCCCATCCATGAAGTTTAACTGGGGAGCCTAGATTTCCTACCTTAAAGGGTTACAAAGACATGTTCAATGCCCTCTCCAGGACGCTGTCACAAAAGGCATAATACGAAGCAAAATTAAAATTGACATACCTGTCTCATGCTGATTCTGACAAACCACTGTCAATTAGTTTTATCTCCATCTATTTGTGTGTGTGTGTGTGTGTGTGTGTGTGTGTGTGTGTGTGTGTGTTTCTTTCTTGGACTGCTTAAAAGGCTCTTCTTTTGTTACTCCTTTCTATTAATTTAATTATAATGAATCAGAATATAATTTTCTTCATATTTACTCTGCATAGAGTTTCTTGAATTTACTGGATTTGTGACTTTAAAACTTAACCAATGTTGCAGCATTATTTATTCAGAATGTTTTACGCTCCACCCCTTGCAGAGACTCCAGCTGCTCACATATCAGTCTGCCTGGTGTTTATCCAAAGCTTGTACATGTTCTTCTCTTTTCATTCTTTTGTTCTTTCTGTGGTTTATTTTGATAATTTTTATTATGTTCTTGTCTATATTAATCCCTCATCAAAGTGTCTAATCTGCTGTTTATCCTATTCTATTTTAAAATTTCAGCCACTGTAGCTCAACTGAAGTTTTATTTGTGGTTTTCAAAGATTTTCTATCTAGATTTTGGATCTGTAAAGCATGTTTGTGACTTTAAACATTTTAAAAAACTATCTTAATGCCCTCATTGTGATCCAGTGCTGAGTTAGTTTCCATTAAGTGATTTTTCTCTTTATGAGTCATACATTCTCATTTCTTTGAGTTCCTGTTAATGTTGTTAAATTATCAAATATTATAAATTTTATATTATTAGGGGCTACATATTTTTGTGTTATTAGCAGTAATTGAAACTTTCTTTTTCGTCACAGTTGAGTTACTCAGATAAAGTTTCATCTTTATTGAAACTCGCTTTTAAGATTTGTTAGGTGATACATATTCATTAACAGATGAATGGACAAGATAAAGTAAGCCAGGCACACAGAGACAAATACTGCCTGATGTAACTTATAGGTGGAATTTAAAGCATCTAAATTCATAAAACCCAGAGTAGAGTAGTAGATACCACTGTTTAGGATGGGATCAATGGGAACTAGAGAGATGTTAATCAAAGGATACAAAATTTAAATTTTACAGGAGGAATAAGGTCATATATACTGTTACATGGTGACAGTGGTTTATTACATAAGTGAAAATGATGAAAGAGTAGATTTTATATTGCTAGAGAAAAAGCTTATTTTTATATTTTATGTCTAATTTAAATTATATTTTAATACTGAGCATGGTGGTGCACACCTGTAATTCCAGTACTTAGGAGGTTGAGGCAAGAGGATCACCACAAGCTTGAAACCAGCCTGGGCTTCATGGTGAGTTCAAGGTCGTCTTAAACTACACAAAAAAATCTTCTATTACATTAAGTTATAACATTCTATTATATTGGGGTTTAATATTCTAAATCCTTTTATCACCTGTTTAATATTATCAGATATGTATAATCATATATATATGTCTTAGTCACTTTTTACTCATCGCTGAGACAAAATACCTGAAGCCCAAAGTTGGGAAAGGAAAGGTTTATTTCTTACAGTTTTTGGAGGTTTCAGTCCACACTCAGTTGGCTCCAAGGCAGGCAGTTAATGGCGGCAAACAGCAAAAAACAAGACACACCTTCTTCCTGCCATTACATCACTTCCTGGCTGCACCCCTATGTGGGTGGAGCACTGACCACCATCAATCCAAGCACTGCACAATGAACCATCACAAATGCACAATGCAAACTTATGAGGCCTGAGGGACACAGACATAAACCATGACATTCCACCCCTGGCCCCCAGGACTCATGTACATCCTTTATACAAAAGACAGTCCACCTCCAAGAGTTGCCAATGTCCTAACAGCTTCAGCATTGCTGAAAAGTCCAAGTCCCAAGTCTCCTCCAAGATCTATAGCAAACTCTTAACTGTAACCCCCTGTACAAATGAAACAAGGTTAAACATTTCTGAAATGTAAAGGCATAAGATAAACATTACCATTCCAAAAGTTACAAACGGGAGTATAAAGCATTGGAAGCAAAGCAAGTCCAACATCCAGCAGGGCAAACATTAAGTCCTAGAGTTCCACACTTAACATCTGAAGCAATCTGGTTGCAAGCTCCGAAAGGCTTGGGTGATTCCACCCCCATGGCACTTCTGGCAATTTCAACTCCTGCAGCTTTTCTCTTAAATCTTCTCTGCTCCCTTTTTGCAGCTTCCCTTGGCTCATCCACATTCCTGGCTTTTCCAAACTTCTGGGGTCTCCACTGCATCTTCAGCTTCACCCTTACATCTTCACAAATTGCCCTCTCAGGGGCACACTGCTTGGCCTCCCAGGCTCTTTGCAATTGAGGTGGAAGCTGTCTTACCCTCAGAATTCATGCATTTCCCTTGCACCTAAAATCAGCACCTTGTGGTTGCGGCCAAGGTTTGCTGCTAGCTGAAGCAGTAGCCAGGCTTTTCTCTCTCTTGGCTGTAGGGGTCAGTTGCCTGGATCGCAGGGCTCTGTTTACCTGATTGTGATGAAAAGCTTCTCTGTGTTGCTGCCATTCTGGGAACTTATGTGGCCTCTGTCGCCATTCTGGAACCTCACATGGCCTCTGTCACCATTCTGGAGCATGGCACTCTGTATCTTTTTTCTCTGAGCAAATTATTTCACCTTTGCCATGAGGCTGCAAAGGGTAGGGAACCGCTTCTTGTGATGCCCCGGGGCCATCTTTCTTATCTCTCTGTTTCTCATCAACAATCAAAATCTCAACTCTGTCTTTACAATCCACAGCCTTTCTGGAATTTTCCTTCTGGATAAACTCAAAGGATTGCAAATTATCCTGCTGGGCTCTTTGCTTTTGATTTGAAACATATAGCTGGCTGAAAGCCCCCAACAATAGCCATGCCACAGCCTCAATGTTAGATTGCTTTTTAATTTCCTTTTCAAGATTAATCAGTCCATTGCCCTTTGTCTCAGTCTCAGGCAAAGTCTCTGGGCAGGAGCAAAATGCAGACAAACTTTCTACCAAGCCATAACATACATCATGTGGAGTCCAACAACCAATGCAACCCTTTCCAGCAGAAACCTCCCAAGCCTGGTCTTTACCATGAGGCTTTTTATCAGCCTTCTGGTCTCCTGAGCTCTGACCAGTATCTCATCTACAGAACAGCTTAAGCTGCTCCAGCTCTATGCATCCAGGCGACATGTCCAAACCTTTCCAAAGTCTGCTCACAGGCCATTTCCAAAGCCTCTTGAAAAACATGGTCAGATATAGTCACAGCAAATGATCCCACTCCTCGGTACCAAATTCTGTCTTAGTTACTTTTTACTCGTCGCTGAGACAAAATACCTGAAGCCCAAAGTTTGGAAAGGAAAGGTTTACTTCTTACAGTTTTTGGAGGTTTCAGTCCACACTCATTTGGCTCCAAGGCAGGCAGGCACTAGACAATGAACCATCACAAATGCACAATGCAAACTCATGAGGCCTGGGGGACACAGACATAAACCATGACCATAAACCGTATATATATATATATGCTTTCTACTGTGTACTAGCAACCAAACTTCCTACTTCCATCTAACTGAAACTTTGTACCCATTGATCAACTTCTAGCCATCCTTTCCTTCTCACTAGGTAACCATTAGTCAGCTCTCAAATTCTATGAAGTTAACTCTTTTTATAATCCACATTATCACTGAGATTATGAGTTTTTGTCTTTCTGCATCTGGCTTATTTTGCTTAAAATTCTAAGTGAGTAGATCTAGAGGTAATGAGTATATTAATAAACTTGACTTAGTCTACAATATTTAAGACACAAAACATTAGTCCATATAAAATATTATTGTATACAAAATAAATACAATTTTTATTTTTCAATTTAAAACATAAAAGTTTTAAAACTATTTCTGGATGATGCTTTCTCTGCTGAGTTTCCTTCCATGAATGTATTGACTGGTACTCTGCTGAATACTCCAGGGACCCTCTGCAGATTTCTAAGATCTTTCTCTGCAAATCTCTCTGTGCAGCACTCAGTCCTCTGAACCCTTCATGTCCTGATCTCTATGTATCCTCAGCAGTATCTCCTTACCTCAGGGAATTTTCTGTCCTCTGCTTCAGTTTCCGTTTCCTGGGAAGTTTCTCAGGCAATAAAAAATTATTGGAATAACAAATCTTATGTTTCCCACCTCTTAGGAATCCCTCTCTTTGATTGGCTGATGTCCCATATCTCAAAAATTGCCATTTCATATTGTTGTCTGTTTGTTTCTGACAAGAGGATAAACTTGTTTACTATTGTACTTTGGCTAAAACAGAAAAATGATAAGATAACCTTAAACAAGGCCAGATGTGAAAACTGTATAGTCAAGAAAGAAGGAAATTCACATCTGCACACTCCCTTCCACCTTTCAGTGAGATTTGGCATTCTAGCAACTGCCATTCATTAATTTTACTATTTCTCTTTTCTCTACATTCACCCCACTCCAAAAATATGCAGGCTTAGTAAATGTATGATTTTCTAAGGGGGATAACTACAGGCCCTGGATTCTAATTTTCTATATAGGGAACAAATAGTTTATATTTTTCTGAAAGACCAATAAATACCTCTAAAAGATCAGAACTAGTGCCAGGGATCTAGCTCTGGCTCAAGCACTTGCCTGTTAGGCACAAGGTCATGAGTTTGATTTCCAGCATAAAAAAAAAAAAAAAAAAAAAAAAAAAAACATAAGTTTGGAATTAAGAATACAAACGTTACATTAGAACCTGTCATATCTCTGTGGAAGGGTGCCTTTTAAACGTTTTTTCACATCATCCCTGGAAAGTGCCCATGATTCTGAAGTATAAATTCTAAGGGGAAAAATCTGGAGGGAATGATATTAAAATCTCTTTTCCTAATAAGTTTTAGAAAAGGCAAACCATAATTGCATTATATTACTTCTCACAGAATAACAAAGAAATAATGGATTCATAAATAGAGGCAGAAAAATCTGTGGTGAAAGCCACAATTCCCTAAGGTTATACTCATTTGTTTAGTCAGGGATTGTTAACCCTTGACATTTAGAGAATAATGTTTCCTGACTCTGCAAAAACAAATGTGATTTTAGGGCAGAACAATTAAAGACATAACCATTTGAGAAAAAAAATAATATTCAGAGTATAAAACAGACCACTTGCAAAATATGTCTAATATGGTATTGGCAGAACATATTATTCAAGTTGAAGTTTTAGTAAAACATGAATTCTTCCAGTTGACCCATTTCTCTGTCTTTTAAACACCAACTCTGACTTTTTGCTTGGAGAAACTCCTCCTGTTTAAATGATTCATTTCTATCTTGGCATGAAAATAATTCCTCCAAAACAAAGAACAAAGAAAGAAAACTATATACTAATATTACTTTGTTTGCCCCTCCAATATCTGACAGATTGATACATTTTGTTGGAAAAAAATGATACCCTAAAACCCATGTGGCTTACTAGTACATGTCCTATCTTTTCATAGCATCTAATTCAGATCCTTCAAATGTAAATGGGTGACTCAAAATCTTGCTCCATTAGCCACCATCACCACTAACAAAGTCTCTACCAGAAACCCAGGGTAGCAACTATAGCCATTCCCTGAGTCTCAGTTGTCCTATTCTAAGTCTGGAAGACCATCCACAGATATGAAATAAATTGTCAGAGACAAATGATCTTTTCCTTCATAGACCATAGAGCTGTCCAAGGGCCCTTTGTACTCCAAGCACATAATCCCCTGTACAATACTGAGATGTGGTCCCAAACTGGCTAACTCTTGATTTCTCAATCTCACTGAAGCACAGATACAACAAATAAATATTTTAAGACCCCCAAAGCATAGGGTACATTGTGCCTATAGCAGAAGTACAAAAATCTTCACTCTGGTCTGAAACTGTAAGATATCATACACTCTCCTAGCTTTTTTTTTTCACTATTCTTGGCTTCAATCTACATTATTATCATGTTCCCAGTTATTCATCCAATAGATATGGACTGTACAGTGGTCATGTGCTAGGTTGGTATTTCGCTAGATGGTAGAGACAAAAGAGAATAAGTGGAAAGAAAAGGCCCTCGATATCACAGAAGCTAAGAACAAATAAAAATGTTTTTAAAAATAAAAAGCCAATAATAATCAAGATAACTTCAGAAAAATAAGTTGTTTTAATGGAGATTTTTAAAAAACATAATTAACAAAGAGTGCTTTGAATGTGACGCAGAGCTTCCTGGGGATAGGATGGTCACAGAAGGAGTCTCTGAGTGGGTGCCATTTGACCTGACATTGAATACAAGTCAAATAACCTAAGTAAAAATCTTCTCCAAGTTAAAAGAGCAAAAAAAGGGAAAGGCAAACTGTAGTATTCCCCTAGAATCTCCAGATCTTTCCTCTGACTGCCTAGACATTGTATCTCATGGACCGTAACTTTCTAACCTTCCTCCTTGATATGCCTACTCTTCCTCTATTTTGTCCCACCTCTCCAACGTGAAGTTCAAGCTCTAAGGATTCGCTTTAGAAGAGGTCAGCATTTCAGGTCCAACTTTCTTCTAGTAACCAGCATCCCCAGAACTCCATTATTAGTCATATCCTACAATTCTATGTAGGGGGTTTTTCAGGGAAAAATACTGGGATGTACTCGGTCCTCAAAGCACTCTTATAGGAAGAAACCAAATCAAGAAATAAGAAGAAACTGACATTTTCCAATGGCAAGCTTCACTTCTTTCCTAAAGCCTGGCTACTTTTATGCTACAAAACGTGTGATAATTAAAGTACTATTTTTAAAAATGTATTCTAGTTTAAATGACTCTCTGTTAACTTGCAATTAGAGAATATTAACCATAATGCCCTTTCCATTTTCTGGTCAGTGTTGGTTCTGAACTATGCTCCAGAAGGTTCATTTGGTGACAAGTGACATATGCAGTTTGCTCCCAGTGGTGGAGAAGTTTCACTAGACAGTCTATCATTCCTCAAGTACTAATGGCTTGTATTATCTAAATGTAATCCTGGAAGCATTTAGCTTTTAAATTGTTCAACTACGGTTTACATGGAATCTTTCATCTAGTAACTGCTCCTGTTGATAATGTATTCATTCTCCTGGATCTGTCATGTTTACTTTTTTCCTAGTGTTCTGTTTGATATTGGAGTCTTACTGCTTTTTCCCTGTAAATATCTTGCTTGACAAATATTCTTACAATATTTGCCTTGATGTTACTAAAAGTCTGAATGGGCTCTGCTGAAACAAAATAGCCATGCTTTATTCTTTGATCAGTAATAATATATGAAAATGTCACAGTTTCTTCTCAATGTATTCAGTAGGTGTTGTAAAATTTTAATCTCATAAACAAAATAAGTAGACAAAAAGTAAAATCAGAACTATCCCTTAAAACTTTGGAAGAAAAGAGACCTTAGAAACTATTTCACAAAAAAATAGAATCTGATTCCAAAGAAATCCTAAGAACATAAATTCCATTTTCATAGTAGCCTTTATCATCATTATATTGAAGTTTTAATAGAAGGAAAAACAGTTGAAAATAGCCAATTATTGAAAGATTAAAATAACTTTTAAGTCTCTTTTTTTCTATATGAATAAATGATCCAAATGATCCCACCACACTTAGACATGTGTTGGCTAATGAAAAACTTCTGTTTCATAAGAGGAAAATGCAAGTAGGCACAAATTTAACAGCTTAAAATTCTTGTGATTTGCACACTAAATAACAGGACTCGTTTGTTTTTAAATACAAATACACTTTAAAAAATTTTAGGATGTGCTTTCACCCATTCAATCAACATAAATTATTTATGTGTATTTTCCAGGCAACATTCAAACCACTGAGGTTAAAACCATGAACAAAATAAATGGAAAGCTCTGCCCTGATGTTTACTAAAAACTAAGGAGGGGAAAGAGAAAGTGGCAATCAAAAAATAAATAACTCAAATATATATCTGTCGATACATAGTACCAGGGAGAAAAATAAGTCAAGGAAGAGATGTACTAATATACACAAGTCTTCTCTACAGGAAAAATATAAATTTCAAATGTAAATATCATATAACAAATACTTAAGAGAAATATGACAGGAACTTAATGAGTTTAGGACCCATTAAAAATGAAGCTACTTAAAAACTTAGGAGAATAAAATTGTACAGATAGCTTCTATAAATGAAAACACTACCAAATTCAGATGAATAGCACTTCTTTAGCAAACAGATCATCCTCTACACACATCTCCACCACATACCACCTCAACAAATGGCACACGTGCACATGCACACACGCACATCTGTGAAAGCAAATATATTTCATTTAGATAATAAAACTGGCCACAAGAAAACATAGGAGAGCAGGGAACAGAACTTTATTTTGGTTTTATTTTCTGCACCAGTATATTTCTCACAAAATCTGCTATGACCCATCACAGTTTCCAAAATAGATCTGATCCTCCAGTAAGCTTTGTCTACAGGGCAGCTTGTCTCCCTATAATTATGTGTTTACTAACATACTGCAAGCATCTTAGGGTATAGATATTTATTTAAATAAAATTTTGTAGTATTTAACAATTTTCAGTGACATCTTCAATATGATTTATCCAGTAACAATATTGTTTTGATATTAGAGCAAAAATTTTTGAGAATTAACATAATCATTAAAATGAGACGTTTAAGTGTATTTTGGAAACTACAAGTATAAATCAACTTGTAATTATAAAATTCCTTAGGAATAATTTAAACCTGCTTCCTCTTTAGAGAATAAAGTTGAAAAACAAAGAAATGGAGTGATATTCCCAAGATTCTTAACTCATAAGTGGTAAGGACAGGGCTTTGCCTTAGACATCCTTACACCCATTCAAATCGGGTCTTCCTCCAAAACTCGATCAATGGTCTGAATCTTAAAATTCAAAACTCTGAATTATATGCCAGCAAACTGAATTTTTTAAAAGATTTGGGTAAGATAGCTTTAACATATATCTACTCTGAAAATGTATAGCCTTAAGTTTACTCCAACAGACAACACTCATTATAACACAGCCAAACAGCAGCAATTTAAATCTAGCAAATCTGGTTAAAAAGAAGTAAACACAGCCTTTGCCTCCCAATTGGAGCCATCTTGACCTTGGTGCATGCATTATCTAAAATGGCATTTAGGTAGACATTGTAATAGCTCTCAGCAAAGAACAGCTCATTCTGAAATCCAAAAACCTAACGCAGCCTTAAGCAGGAGGCAGTTTTTTATGTTGTCCTCCAGAACTGACTCTGCCTCAAAGCAAAAAAGATTATCCTTGTTGACTCAGTTCTACTATAACAGCAAAGAAGCTGAAAGGTAAATACAGATAGAACCAGAGCCAGATAGAACTCGAGCCAAAGTTCATAAACCTCTCATGGACTAATGGTTACCTCTGATGAGACAGCCCATATTAATTCCCTTTAAATAAATTTAAAGTAGTAAAATGAATTGGCTTTCCTTGAAATCTAAACACACAAGTTATAAACAGTCAAAAAAAATGTGTTTCACTTTCTTTTATACAAGGCTTTTTCTCCTAAGAACAATTTTTCAACGGACTTATTTGGTAATGAACTGAAAATCGATCCAGCATTTCTTTTTGTTCTTGTTGAAGACAGGTAGCAAGGAGATGAAGGATGAGTTCCTGTGGTCACAACTCTTCTTCTTTCCCAGGATTTCATATATGTAACCTTGAGTGCATTCATCCACAAATAGAAATGCCTGCAGAGAGAGGCTAGTTTCTCAAATGTAGTAGCACGTATAAGAATATATTTTGTTCAGCTCAGGACCTGGTTCAAGCTAACTTTTTAGTGTCAAGAAATAAAATGGTATAAGGCAAGTATTGAAGATCACATTGTAGACATATATTTTTAAAAGTATCAAGTTGTCAGAAACTTGCCAAGAGGAAACAAATATCATACACAGAGAAAAAAATCTTGCCAGAAACTTGAACAGAGTTAAATGATCTGCAGACCCATGAAACCTCTTGCTAGTAGCATTAAATATAATCTGAGATGTCATGTGAATTACAGAGTTCCCCTCACCTGATAGGTCATTTCTTAATATACAAATTAAGATTCTCTTAAAAAGAAACACAAAACAGACACAGGCATTACTTTTAGCTGTTGCCAAAATAAAGATTTAGAATTTTTATTAAAACCATATAGTAGGAGTAAATTAAAAACTGATGGCTTGAATTCAGCTTTTATAATCCCTCTTTTTATGCCTACACAATGCACAAAAAGGAAAGTAACGTCTCTTAATTAAAACAGTACTAGTTTACTAAAAACATTTTGGAAGAAGAATTGCTGGAAATTTCAAATGGGATGCAGACTACCAAACTATTTATATAAAAGCAGAGGAAAGGTTTTTCTTTCAAAGATATGAAATAAATTGCTTTTATTTATAGAACAAATTACCTAGATGTTTTTGACAGCTGGACAGTTTGTAGGAATTACAAAAGCATTGCTAAAGGCCTAAAGAACTTAAGAATTTTCTTCATGATTTCCAAGATTTTTCTAGATCTTTAGAGATGGTGGCAGCATACTTATTGCCATGGATTAAATATGAAATGTTCCCCAAAGAGTTATATATTGAGGGATTGATCTCCAATGCTGCCATGCCCAGAGATGAGCAGATAGTAATGACTGGATTATGAGGGTTTTACTCTCATTGCTAGATTAATTCCCCAAAGGGATCACAATTTGATCTTAGAAAGGGGGGACATAGGTGAAGGGAGTGGATGATAGGGGTTGCAATTTTAGAGGCTGTATCTTGTCCCCAGCTCTTTTCTCTCTAGCTATTTATTTCTCTTTCTTTCTGCATCTTGACTGCCCTTGGGTAAGCAAATTTCTGCTGTTGTGTTTTCCCACCATGATGTTTCAGCCTCGCCAAGACCTAAAAACAATGCAGCCAGGTGACCATAGACGGAGAATCCTGAAACTATAAGCCAAAGTAAATCTTTCCTCTTCTAAATTGTTTTCCCAAGGTATTTGATCACAGTAATTAAAAGCTAACTAACACACATATAGTTCTGAGATCTTATAAATTTAGTAAAAACTTGGCAAATCATTTTCCAGTGTCAAGATGAAATATCTGTACTTGAAAAAAGCATGCATTCTAAGAAAATTAAGGTCATGGCAGAAAAATGTTTGTACAACCTTCTGACTCAGATTTTTATTGTGGTTATCATTAAAAATGAGACAAATGCATTTTTCAAAAGTATTTATTCTATCTACTACTCCTTTTTTAAAAATACCAATCATCCTACCATAATGGATATTCAAAAGCACATCCAATTTAAGTAAATCTTAACAAAATAAAATGGGTGAGATTAAAAAGCGATCATGAAATACTGATGATGTGGAATCTAACTAGGAAAGATTACCCAGAGACTGAATAAAAAGTAGACTGTGTAGTGAAAAACATCCCCAAACTGGAGCAGAATACCCATGTTCCAGGCTCAGTACTACCACTAACTGCCCCCAGCTAATACAGAATGATTACAATGGCCTCACAGACATATTTGGCATGTACACCACCTGTCACATGAGCCATGTCTTCATTCACTGTGCTCAAGTTCCTTCAGAGGACGGCAACTGTGTGCTAACAATCAAGGACAAAACTTCAGGCATCTCGATGTCCAGTTTTAGGAGCTACACTATTCTGCCACCTTCTGTTGACCCAAGCAATATAAATCCAGTCTGATATTCAAGGACGGGAAAATAGAATGTACTTTTTGCTGAAGAAGAAAAGTGAGTTTGCAAAGAGATCTGCATACAGGATGGATGTGATTACTGGGTCTTCTGTTTTTACACTCAACTACAATCAATCAGAGACTGTATCTTTAATGTAGTTTTCTTCATTCACACCTGGTGTACCAGTTCACAATAAAGTAAACTGACATTTAAAGAAAGGTGTTGACCTAGTAACTTTAGGAAATAATGTTTTGACTAGAAATTGTAAGACTAAAGCAAAGGTACATAAACCCTATGCTCAGGTTGGAAAGTACTTTAAAAATACACTTCTACATAAACATAAACATGGACATAAACATACACACTTACATAATTGCTGCAATGCAGAGATGCAAAATGAAGGCAAATATACCAAAAATAAAAATACAACAGATAACCTCATCTAATAGTGGGTCGCCCATTAAGCATTTCTGTGACATAAATATATACATACATTTCATGTCCATATGTATTTATTTTGCAACACTAAGAATGTTTTAAATGGTGTTCAGAAACCTACACAATGAAAAATATTTATGAAGCTTTAGCTTCAAAGCCCCACACTGGTATGGGCCTCCTTTAGATGCTTGAGTCTACTGTTTTCTTAAAGGTGGTCCCTAATAAAGGAAGCTCTAGGCTCCAGAAAGCATGGGTTCACAGCTGTTTTCAAGTGCATACTTAAAAAAAAAATACAAAAAAGACTGCATTCATGGAACTTTGTGAGTGTGATGGGGTGAGAAGGGTTGGGGCATGTGAGAGACCCAGAGAGCCCTGGATTCACATACCATCTTTGCAGTTTGCCAGCTCTGTATCCTTACACAAATCACTTAGCTTTTAAATTCAGTTTCTTTCCTCATTTGAAAAATGAAAGCAGCATACCAACTTGTTTTAAAGACAACACTATTTAGCATAATGTGTATCAGTGCCTGCTCAAGAGTACTGGTATTATTTAAAGTGATGTGAACATAACTGAATTATTTTTTTATGTGTCTGCTCACTGAAAGGATTTTGCCCTAAAGGGGATGCTGCAGAGGTAAGAGGCTAAGAGGTGGAAGGTCACCTTCCCTGCTCCTAAGCAATTTATTTGTGGTGCGAAATAAATTCCAATAAGCTACCTGTGCATCAATAATACCCCTTGGGCTCCACCTCAAATCTAAGCTATATATATGCCCCCACACCACGTGTCTGGCAGAGAAAAAGCCAGACTTCAGTGGTCGGGGTTCTCTCTCCGTGTTCTCCGAATAAAGGCCACTTTTATCTCATATCTTTTTAGCTGCACTGAAAATTCTATCACTCACATTAGCACATCAGCTTTTCCCTTTTCCAGCCTAAACGATCCCTGGTGTTCCCTCATTCTCTCTCCCTTGGTCAAGCAGAGCCATTCAGCAATTTCTATCTACTATTTCAAACTTTTAAGACAAATTCTTCAGTCCTTCTGAGAATAGATTTAGTCCTTAGGTTTATTTACAAAAGCTAATCTCTTTGTTACTAAAAAAATGTCATTAAAAACTTTTGCTAGCTCGTGCATTTGTAAGACATAAATCTGCCTGAACACCATTGTCAGATGGGCCACTCCCAGTTCACTACAGTCATTGCCACTCCCTTACTGGTTTGGAACAAGAACGGACAACTTTCTACTCATTCCCACATCAGTCAGACATCAGAGTTGAAAGACGTGTGACAGTTTAATGGATCCTCAGTTAAACACAGAATTACCATCTGAACAAGCAGTTCTACTCTGGGGCACAAATAGCAAATAATTAAAAACAAGAATTCAAATACCTGTCCACAAATATTCACTGTGGCATCATTCATAATAAGCAAAAGATGGGAATAACCCATATATACTTCAACAGATGAATAAACAAAATGAAGCCAGGCATGGTAGCACATGGCTCTGATACCAGCACTAGGGAGGCTGAGGCAAGAATCTCCACAAGTAAGAGGCCAGCCTGGGTTACACAGGGAGTTTGAGGCCAGCCTACTACATAGAAGGATCCTGTCTCAAAAAACACAGAAAAATGAAATATATACATACAATGGAATATTAGTGGGCTACAATAATGAAATTTCAGTGCATGCTACAACATGGATGAATCTTGAAAACTATATAATAATGTTTGAATTTCCTTATATGAGATATCTAGAATAGGCATGTTCTTAGAAACAAAGTCAGAAAACATGAAGAGCTGGAGAAAGAGGAAATCAGAAATTATTGCTTAGAGTTTCTGACAGGAATGATGAAATATTCGGTAAACAGTAGTCATAATTCTACAATACTATGTAACTAATCCCAGTTAATTTAAATAGTTAAAATGGCAAATTTGACTATATGTACATGATACTGGAAAAGTACTATAGTTCATCAATTATAATAAAACTATTTTTCACATTTTAACATATCTGAAATCAAACCTATTGTATAATCAGCGATGTCAGCCAAGCAGTTTTTTATAACCTACTGTCAGCCAGGCAAGAGTTTTCGAGTTACCATTGCCTATTCATGTTCAAATTTAGTTGCTATTCCTTTCATTATTGGAAAAATGCAATCCCTAAATGGAGAGTTTTTCCCTAGAATAAATTACAGGATATTATGGTGGTAGTTCAACATGATAGAAGGCCAAATCGGGGATGTTAATTCTGAAGGCTCCTTCCTCCTTCTTCCCCATTACAACTTCCTCCTTTGTCTCCCGGTGTGTGTGTGTGAGAAGTCCAATCAGCTCCTTATACGTCATCAATGCCCGCCCCCAGCACCAAATCCGGTCAAATGTCATACATAACCCACACCCCCATATCTGGTCAGAGGAGAAAGCCAAACTATTGCCGGTTGTGGGCTCCTCTCCACGTCCTTTTTCTTATATTCTGCTCCTTTATTGCACCAGAAAACTCTAACATAAACATTTCAGACAACAAATTATTTAAAAGCTAGGTGAGGGGGAAAAAAATGGGTTCTAGTTTTTGCTGTTTTTCTAAGAAACATTGTTACCGTACTGGTAAATTCAAGAAAGAGCTATCATTAAAATATTCCTAATTGGAGCCTGTGGGGTTGAAGAAAATTCCAGAGACAGTATTGGTGTACTCTTTTGAGAAATGTGACTTCACTAACGTTTTTGATGACATTGGGATATCCAGAGTGGACAAGCAAGTATACCAAGACTCTGAAAAGCTAAGTCATTATAAATTCTGGGTAAATCCTGAACATAAAGTGATTTGCAAATATATTAGCCAGTCTATTTTGCTTGTGCTTTCTTTGGCTTTTAAGTATAAATAATAAAAGTAGCAAAGATCTTTAAAATATATGTATTATATACATATATAATATATATATATATATATATATAAATGTAAATGGTTAAGAACTGTGTCTTTTAGGATGGACTAAGGATAAAACAGTACACACACAGACACACACACACATTTAAATGGCCCTCAAACTCATTGGAAAGGTAGCAAGCCTGCATTGTAGCTATTGTTAGAAGACACTGGTTTCCAGGCTGAAACAAATTCTGAAAAGTAGCATTCATCATCTGTCTTCGTCCCTTTACCAATGACTCATCTACCTGGTCAGTTTGGAAAATGAACAAGGCATATTTATTTGGTCACTTTCTCTTTCCTTTTTGTATATGACTGTCTCATGAATCACTAATTCTCTGCTTCTCCTTCTGTGTCTCAAAGGGAGAGTGCCAATAGTAAAAGCTTTGTGGCTTTCCTACTCTGCCTGTGACACATTGTGAAAGATTAACTCTGACATATAACATTAGGAAAATTCATTACCTTCGATACTGGTTATGGTAACAGGCTTATCAATAATAGAGGAAATATTCTATGTTAATTACTGCATTTTTCACTTATTCTAAATGAAGCACTAAGGTAAAGAGATACCAGTTGTCTCAAATCTATTTATTAAGCACCTGCAAATAAAACATGGGAAACAGTATGTCACAAAACATTGGTAAAAATAAAATCAGCAAATGCTAAGATAGTATTGACAGGGAGTTAAGAAATCCATTCTCATATGTTATTTTGGGGAGTCTAGTGGTTGAGATCTCTCCAGGGGAATTTGGAAGGTACTTTACATAACAAAATGCATAACTTTGAACTGGTAGTTTCATTTCCTATGAAAGTAAACACGTGCGATTATATGTATAAGGATATTCATTGTTTAATATTAAAAAAATTGGACATGATTAGCCAGTGAAATGTGAAACAAAATAGCATGCTTCTATGCAGATATATGCAGTAACTTGAAATGGAGGTTCGCAAACTGTGATCCATAATATAAACGAAGGCTGTGTTTTTGTTAGTACAGGCATCAAAAGCAATTATCTGGATCCACCACGGTTTTATTACCCCCAAGAACCTCCTTGCTTAATTAAGACTCATGCACTACATCCTTAAATTCATGTTCTGCCAAGCCTAGAAGAAAACTCTTAGTTATTCTTTATCATCTTTACTGATACTGTTTCCTTCCAACAGTAAGGGCTGAGATAGTGGTGCATTATTTGATTTGAGTAAGACTGCAAATTTGGTGGTGCTATGTTCCATTGTGCTTCTCCTAGTAAGACCTCAAAAGACATTAAGTTATAACTTACTGGCTTTATATCTACACATACATGCATGAATAACTACATAAACAATACTATATCAAATAATGTTAGTCACAGTTAAGATGTAAAAGTAAATGAAACCATAAACTGAAAATTAGTGATATAGCAACTGAGATTTTTCCTTATTTTTCATATTTTAACAAAAAGTGGAAAGGTCAGTTTCAAGGATAATTTGATAACATGAACCAGTCTTGTATGAGTGCTTTCTTTTCCCCAAAACTTAGTTGTTTTCTCAGTTGATTATAAATGATTAGCCTATGGAGAATAAGGAACTGAAAACTTAAAATTTTTATGCTGAATCATATCTTTAACAATTTCATTTAAACCACAGGAGGTTTTCTAAAAATAACTACTAAATGTTTCTCCCTCAGCTAAAACCAGTATATACAGTCTCGAGTTATAAAGAGGAAATACCATTAGAGGCTGGGTCCTGACAGCTAGCAAGAAACCAATTATTTAATTCTGAATAAAGGTCCTTCTTTCTCTCTGGGTAAAAAGAAAATCAAATGTTTGTTATTGTTATATTCTTGCGTGGCATTTCATGGCTTTCAAAGTAACCTCCATACATTACCCCATCAGTTTCGTGATCTTATAACAGTCAAACAAAGTATTTTCTTTTTAAACTATGGACACTATCTCATAGATATTAAGTTGTTTAAAGCTACAACAAGGATCAAAGATGCATATTCTCCCTCTCAAAAACATACATTTTGATATAGCTCAGCAGCACAGTGCCTGTCTGGCAAGCATGAGTTCATGAGTTTAATTTATAAAAAAAAAAAAAAAAAATCATTTTCAATGGCTCAACTTTTTTCTAAATTGCCTTTTGTCTTAAATAGCATCAGAGAACCTATCTTTCCCTTGGGGAAAAAGTAGTTATCAAATGAGATTTTTAGTTTTAACAACTTTTTAGATGCAAAACAGTGCTAGAGAAAGAAAAAAACTATCCTCAAAATTTCATTACATATCACTAATACCGATATGTTTAGTTTCAAAAGGCCAAAATCTGCCTGTAACTTCTAATTCTTAAGTTATTCTATTTCTCAAAATATTTGAAAGTGATGTTTGAGAACATAAAAAATACAGTATCCTGGTAAGACTGCAAAAAAAAAAGTTTAATCTGCTGTATTATAAACATATGAACATTGTTTAAACCTGTTTTGTCTTTTAGGATTATTTATGACTAAAAACACATTTTATGGCAACAATTGAGAGTGGGTGCTTTTCCCCCCATTCCCTTTCTGTACATCCAAGTATTACTATATCCTTCTCTCTAAAAATGGAGACAACCTACAAAAGGCCTTATTACTTGAGGTAGTTAAAAATATGAAGCTATGGGGGCTGGGGATTTAGCTCAGTGGCATAAGTGCCTGCCTTGCAAGCAGGCAGTCGTGAGTTCGATCCCTGGTACCAATAAAAAGCAAAAAGACAAAAAAAAAAAAAAAAAAAAAAGAAGCTATGAAAAAACTAAAATCAATAATCAATGTCTGAATACAAAGTACAAAATTGGTGAGATCTTTTAACAATATTGCAGTGTCACTGATTTCGTTACAGGATTTAAATACTGAGTTTGCTGGTCCTGTTTTTATCTGATAGTCTAGGGGTCACTTCTTTTAAAACTTAAAGTTATCTATCACCTGAGAATATATATAGAAAAGGAATCCTAAAATTAATACAATTCTAAGCCTTTCTGAATAACAATTTAACATTACTTTTAATATGTCCCCCACTTTTAAGTGAGAATTTCTTACAAGTCTCTTAGATCTTAGGGTACAAAAAGAATGCCTTAATAGTTTCAAGAGAATTTGTAAAGTTGAAAGAAAAAAAAAGTCTAAGGCAGATCCCCAAGAGTAACCTAAGTCATCTATGTAGATACGGGAACTTTCAAACTGTAAGGTGAAAGGCAATGAAGTTTTACCCTTTCTTTTGCAATTTATTGTCTTTGTTTTCAACTCTCATTTCTCCTTTTTTTTTTTTTTTTTTAACCTTGTTTATTGGGACACCTTCAGTGCTCCTTGTCCTCGCAAATCTTCCATTCCATTCATTTATAATTAAAGAAATGGGTAAGATATGTCTTATACAAATATATGATCTTGTCTTCAGTTGTATTTTTTTATCCTTAAAGTTACAGATAATAGTAAACCAGAAAAATGTTGAAGCCAACCAGAAAATCAATTTTTGAAAATAAAATTTTCTGGTTTGAAATGGTACTGTCATTTTGTTGGAGGAAAAAATACTTACCATGTACATATGAATCAAATTATATAACTCAGCTGGCCAAGCCCTACCATTCCATTCCTGTAACTGGCAGGCTAAGGCAGGAATGCTCTGAGCTCAAGGCCATCCTGGGCTACACAGTAAATTAAGGGCCGGCTTGATCTATAAAGCAACACACTGTCTCACAGTTTCCCCTCTCCACCCCCAAAATCATACAGTTCACATCTGCTTGAAAATAAACTAGGGAAAGTAAGATGAATTAAGTTTGGTTTCATTTTGCTACCATTTGGAGTTAGTGTACTGACAGTTGTACTACTATTCATTGTATTTATTCTCTTGGATACATTAGAAATTCCCATAATGAAACTATTTTTATAAATTTCATTTTTATAGTAAGACTTAAGATACTCCTAAAGAAAAATAAAACACACGTTATATTAAACCAAATAGTTTTCAAAAATTGTGACAAAAACACATGTGAAAGGAAAATCTCATTTTTCACTCAAGAAAAATGTAAATAATTCAAGTCAAGAAACAGCCTGAAAAGGATGATTCTTAAAGTATTCTTTATTAAGATCATTAAAAGTTGTAGAAACAACTTTCTATTATAAAGGCACAGGGAGACAGTTTTGATAAAATATTCAAATTAAACAGTAACTTACAGTACAAAAGACAATTTTAATGCACATACAAACCCCAAATGTCTGATTCAAAAATATTTTACTGCATCTATTAATGGGCAATGATTAAAAATATAAATTGCTGCTGTATAATAAATATCTAATAGTGAATATATTGATAGCAAAGTGAACAAAATATTTATTGCTTTTCACATACATATTTTTCCCTGTAATTTTAAATTTCTAATTCTTCTACTCTCTTCTCAATCTTTTCTAAAGTTAAAGAAATTCCACATAATCTCATGGGGGGGGGATGGTAGTTATAAAAACCTACCTCAAATAGTAGCAATCACTGCTGGCAGTGTTTTCCTATTCTGAAATCACAATTACAATCACTCATCCCAAAGGTAAGATAAATGTAAGCTAAGTCATTGTAAGTATTCATTGTAATGAATACTTATGAAATATAAAAGATGTCCCCTTTTGAAATTATATATTTTTAGTTTTGAGTCAAGAAGGAAATGTTGGACAAGTGATTTTTTCTACTCCCTTCAAAATCTTTTCAAAGTTGTAAAAAGTCATCTTAGTAAAATTCTTTAGCACTTAAATGTTTCATTGAGAGCTATGCAATGAACTGATACATAAAAATTAATATAATGCAATCTACTTTATAATGGGAATTTCTTATTCTTTGCCAGTTTTAAAACTGGAAATACCTTTATTAATTTCATGTTTCTCTTTTTTTGCAGCAAACTAATTTTAGATGGTTTAAAACTAATTTTAAAAAGTCAAATAATGTGAACACATCATTGTAATAATATAATTTCAACTTAAGACATAGCTACATTAAAGTATTTGATAAAGTTATTTAACTATATGACATGTTCAGTGTATAGCAGCTACTGCTGTGCCTAGCACAAAACCAATGCTCAATAAATAGTTACTGAATGAATGAAAAACAAAACTTGGCTTTGGTTGTAGATATTTTAATTATTTTCTGACTTCTGTAAAGTCAGTCTAGAATTAACTACTGCACGCTACACCAAACTTTGCTGTAAACATAATAACTTCAAACAGAAAAAATATTACATACATTAGTTATAATCAGAATAACTTTTTAAATAGCCTACAAATATCACAATTTACTGATTTTGATCCACATGGTTATTTAATATTTTGATGTTTAGCAATTGGGTAAAGACCCCACTGGGCAGACTGGCTAACAATCTGCTATATAGTAAAAATTATTAGCCACCAATAAATAAAAAGGTTCTGCTGCCTGGTCAAATTCAATGACTACTATTTTAATTTTGCAAAACTATCAGTTGCTAGAAGTCTAAAATATCTTTAAGTCACATATTCTCAAAAACAGTAGCCTGTCTTAAAGAATAACCAAGAAGATCTGAATAATGACAGACCTAAAATATTGGAAATAGTGTAATAAGAATCAGGTGACCAATTCTATTTTAAATTCTAAACATAGGACTAGGTTTAGTATTTCTTTGGCATATGCATTACTACCTTGGACTAGTTAGCATTTTAAAAATATTAGGTTATATTTTTTCTGAACCAAAATTATCAAGGTGTAGATTACTAGTGTACTCTTTTTAAAGCCTTTAGTAAAAGATGAAATGACATTTTGTAACATATGCTGAACTTTGTGTTCAATGTACATTTATAATTACTGGCACAGAAGGATGTAAATCTTTAAACCTGAAATGATGTCATGCAATGGTAAAACCACAGAAGGCAGAGAAAAGTATGTACATAATAAAATATTCAGCTTTCAGAAAAAAACACAGCAAACTAGGGACTCCTGCCCTAATAGTAAATATGTACCGCATAGCACTGAATGAAAACTAAGCTAAAATTTAAATGAAACCCTACAGTAACCTGAATGTGTAATAATTAAAAAATCATAAAAATGGAAAATAAAACACCTATACATTAGAAGGAATAAGTGGCCTATAAAACAGGCCAATCTAAGTTGACATTCAAAGTAAATGCAAGAGATTCACAAAATCATGATAGTAATGCAAACTAAGTTACCAAGTACCCTTTGATACACAAGCCAATGTAACTATCAGACTCAGTTCCAATAGCTTAACAATATTCATTAATCCACTCAGGCATAGGGGAGGGGCAAAGCAGTCATTGATAGCTCAAGTCTCCAAAGTACTTATTTGCAGAAGCATCACATGAATTTTATAGTAATGTCTTATTTTGATGGATGTTAATGTAAGATATATCAGTGCTCATTTAGCATCCTCTGAATATACCACTTCCAAATTCCATTTCTCCAGATAATTTCTGATGGTTTAGCTTTGCCAGTGCTATTTAAATGGAGGAAAGAAAAATGTAAAGTTCACCTTAGACTACCTGACATTATTACTTAATTGTGCCAGATATTCCCTCAGTTCCTTTGCTGCCTGGAATCTGCCATAGCGCTTCTTTGGGTTGGCACATTCATCCAGTAAGGCCTCGAGTCGGCCATCTTTGGCAATTTCAGTTGGTGGATCATGAAGAAGTCCTCCAGAGGTACCACGCCAAGTGGCATGTCTGGATAACAGGTTCTGACAAACAGCATAATAATTGTGGTCCACAGTGACACGAGCACAAAGAATTTCTTTTGAGAATGACAAGCATGCCTCTTTATCACAATCATCAAATTTGCTTTCATACCATACATCCCAATTTTCAGGTTTATCTGTAAAACAGGGAAAAACAGAAAGAGAAATACATTTTAAAAGTTCTCATTACTTTCAAAAATAGAACATTTTAGTAATTAACATTTGTTTATAGTACTATGCATAAAAATTTAGTATAGATGTAAACATTTAAATATATTAATTCACATAACTAGTGGGAATTATCAGTGTTGAAGAAAGAATCACACAAGATCGTTACCACTTACAGCTTCAATCTACTGATATATCATCACACACAGAATCATACAGTATGATATAACACTAAAAGGCTAGAGAAGATCTACTTTTGACTGGAGCTACAGAAAGCTGCATAAAAAAGTACAGCTGATTTTAGGTCTTAAAATAAAACAAGTCAGAAAAGCAATGAAGGAAAACAGTATGCTAGATCCTGCCATGCACTTAAAAGATTGGTCCAGTGGTTGGGGAAACAATTAGAACTTCAGTGTGGCTAGACTGGGAGATTAGTTACAGAGAAGTGATAGAGAGCTAAGCTATAATTAGCAGATTTATGATCATGATTTTTTTCTAGAAAGATAACTGGGTTAAACACCTGAGGGACAAAGATGACAAGAGAAACAACAAGCCATAGAAATATAAAAACCGACTGGAGAAACACTTGAGACAAATGTCAACAGATAAAAAGTACGGATATAGGTAAAGGTTCTAGAGGACAAGATAGGTAATAATAGCATATATGTATTAATTTTTATAACATAAAATAGCTATAAGATATGTATTTAAGTGAGTATGTCACACATGTAAGTCAAACTGGATCTGAAACTTACAATTCTATGGTTCGAAGAATAACACCATATTAGAAAACAATACCATGTATGTGCTTGACCAAGCCAAGGCTCAAAAGACTAGTAGCTAGCTATATAATATGTGGAAAGAAAATGAGTCATTTTAGGTAGAGCAAACTGCAATGGGAAAAGCCCAGCAGTAGAAAGATTCACTCAAGAGACAAAAAGCCATTACTCCTGAAGTCCAAGGAGAAGAGACAGAGGGTAAACTAAATCAAGCAGTATGAAGCCAGGTCACACAAATTGTCCCCCATGAGGAATTTGGATTTTACTTAAGAACAATGAGAAGTCATTAAAATCATATAAGCAAGTGAGAACTGATTTGTTTCTAAAACGTGAGTATTCTAACAGAAGGAAGATAAAGAGGGATAGAATTTCAAATTGTTATTAATCAAGAGTTATTTTCTAAACTAGGCAAGCAGGCACACACTTGGAATTCCTAAGTGGGAGGCTGAAGTGTCAAGAGTCTCAAGTTTAAGGCCAATCTGAGCATTTTTGAGATCCTGTCTTAAAAATTAAAAGAGCTAGACAGTACCTTAGTGGTATAGCACTTGCACAAATCCTACAGATCTCATGTGATAATAGGTAAGTGAGAGAACAGGGGCAAAGGGTGAAAAGGCTTTGGTGAAGGGAAAACAAGAATAAAGATATGCCATGTACAGGAACTTAATAAGCCCACAGTCAATCTAAACACTGTATGCCATAATATGGGCTACGACAAATAACAAGTATGAAAAAGGGGATGGGGAACTAGAGGAGGAGAAAAGGGAGGGAGAGAAGGGAAGAGGGTTAAAAAAACAAACAAACAAACAAACAAACAAACAAGGTGTAATAAGCACATGTTAACCATCCCCCAAGACAACTGTAAATATAAATTACAAACATACCAGTAAAACAAAAAATTGCATTAAAAAAGAAGCTACCAAAAAAATGAAGAGACAGAGACATAGATAAATCAGTAACACTTTTAGGAATAGTTGAAATCAAAGAAAAACAGAAAGAGTTCTTGTATGCACTTGTTTATAGGGAAGTTAAAAAAAAACCTAGAGACTAATGAGTGAAAAAGATGAAAATAATTGATACAAGTTCTCAAAGAAAGATCTGCTGTCTAAAAACAGAAAATAATAAGGGGAAGGGCTGAGGGAGTTGCCACAGCAAAATCTCAATTTCTCTATAAAGAAAAAAGAAATGTCACTTACTAGAAAATGAAAAGAAAAAAAAAAGAATGAATGAAGGTCTTTTGCAAAAAGGCTATTTCCAGATCCTACTGGAAGATATTTGAGAAGAGCTGGCCAGAATTGAAGTAGCACTAAAACAATGCTCCTGTATGAAATGCAAACATATAGAAGCTATATAGTTAGATTAAATAAAGTCAAGAAACAATATAAAACTAACATTTTTTTTCTAAGAGTATCTATGTAAAATGAAAACAAAAGAATTATAAATACTGGAATGAAAATGTGAAAAGTTTAGGCAAATGGCAAAATCTATGAATACACTAAAAATGACTGACCTGTACACTTTTAAAAAAGAAAACCATTGTGTAAGTTACTAAAACATTCACAGAAGTATGAAGAGGTAAGTGGAAAGTGGAATATGCCAGTAGGGCATTCATTTTTTATGTGAAGACTTCTGTAGCAAGAAATAGCACTTTTCAAGGGTAAGCAAAGAATCAAAATGTGCAGTGAGTAAAACCAAACACTTAACAGGGTAATGCTAAGATCATATGACACTGTCAATATACTACTGCCAAAAGCTGTATTCCTCAGGTGCCACAAATGTGCAGTTTCTGCTAATTCAGCAATACTTACTTCCCTTCTACCACAGGAGAAAATGGGATGGGATTCAAAATATAAAACAGAACAACACCCTTCAATTTATTTTTCTAAATGAACTGGTTCTAAACTACAGGTTTTATCCTTGACACATTAAATTTTCTATGGTATTGGATTTTCAGAACACTTCATATATTCTTCCTTTTTATCCTGCAGAGAACTCGGAAAGAGATGGAGAACGTTTTGGGTAAAATGCAATAATCAAAATATCAAACTAAAATCCAATCTTTGGTGTAAGACTCATCCAAATAGTTAACAATACCTGTTAAGAATCCAAGAGAATAAAACACAAAACATCACTATAAGAGACGAAATGTGAAGTGTCTCTGGAAACCTGTAACACTATAAACTTTATAGACTCCTAACACATAGAATGTAGCACACAGTATGTGAAAGACATGTACATACAAACACATGTATGTGTGCAGAAACGCACAATATATTTGTGTATACTTGAACCCAAGATATATTTTACAATATATGAAGAAAATGACTAAGAGTGACAAGTTTAATAAATATTTATTTGCTGATACGAATTATATAAAGTAAAGAAAGATACAAGGTTGTCATCTAAGGAGACAATTCACGGCTCACTTCATATAAACATCACTTTGACACAAAAAATGTGCATTATAATATAAATCTCAAATTTATATACTAGGGTCAGGGATATAGATCAGCAGCACACAGCCTGCCTGCCAAGTACAAGGTTCTAAATTTGATTCCCTGTACCAAAAAAAAAAAAAAAAAAAAAAAAAAAAAAGTAATATACTTACTTTGTCTAATTAATCTTTTGTCAGCAACCAAAACATTTTCAGCATCCACAATGATTACCTTCCCATCTCGAGGACCAACTGCAAAATTGTCAAAGCTGACGTCCAGGAGGTAGAGTGCAAATTCAAAGTCATTGTTTGTAAGTTGCTCTGCTATTTCCATTAATTGCCAAGCAAGGTCAACTCTTTTCTCCCATGGTGCATTGAAGTAACTCCACAGTTCTTCTCCAATGTAATTTACAGCCACCATTCTTCCACATGCTCCAAGATATTTTGCAAATGGCCAACCCTCATCCGAAGGAAAACTCTACAAAAGAATGACCTTAATATTATAAGAGACTGTGATGAAGGAGTTACAGGTTTCTCTCAAGACCCTCTCAGCAGAGACTGCTACCTGAATAAGTTTCAATTTCCTTATTACAGCTAACAGTTCATTAGAGATAAATCTCATTTCTTCTGTAACTCTTACCTTTACACTCCTCTAAATAAACACAGTGATACCCTGATATTTATTGTTAACTGATTCTAAGAGTCATAAAGATAATAAAAGCAATGAGGATCAAACTATTTTGGGTGGGGGTGGCTGAAAAGGTAGCGACATGGAAGGCAATCAACACTGACAAGTTCAGTGTAAAACAAGCACTGGAACAAAATTTTTAATGTCCAAATGTATCAAGTACCAAATTCACACATTCACACAAGGAGTTTCAGAGCACTGGAACTCCAAAGTATAATTGTAACTTCACATTTTTAAAGTTACAGTCTCTGTAGCCATAGATTTTTTTTTTTTTTTTTTTTTTTTTTTGTCTTTTTCCTTTTTATCGGTACCAGGGATCGAACTCACGACTGCCTGCTTGTAAGGCAGGCACTTATGCCGCTGAGCTAAACCTCCAGCCCCTCTGTAGCCATAGATTTTTATTTTAGGAGACCAAACACCAAACAAATTATTATGAGTAGGATGTCATTGCTAAAATGTGACAGAGGCCCATGACAGCATTTAATAGGTACCTGAGCTATTCCAGAAGTGGTCAGAGCCTAAAGCAAGGCAACAACAAACCAATTCATCAGTGCAACCCTTACTCTAAGCCTCAGGTTAGTCTTATTTTCCTTTCTCTGACCACAACATTTTCTGTTCACTATGGCCCAGCTTAAAATTATTTATTTAATGAGTTTTATAACTAAACTACAAATGAGCACTGGAGAAAAAGGATAGGAAGTCATATTCTAAACTTCCTATATAAGACCACAGGTAAGTTTTGAGAGCCATTCTTCAGTCTAGGAATCTTGCCTTATATTGGAAAAAAAAAAAAAAAAACCTGCAAGATGTTTACACAACCATTAAGGAGGACTGAGAAGGTAGTATTAAGTATAATCTCACAATAAATCACTGAGTATAAAAGTAGCCTACTTTCACTATTAAGTACTCTAAAGGAAAGAACAAGAAAAGAAAGAAAAGAATGTATGTATGTAGGTATAAACATATAACTATGTATGTATACGTATGCAAGATAAAATAGCAACTAGTAGCAATAGAACTAGTCTGTTAGTTCATCATAAAAGAACCATTTGTGCTGTCACTGTTTGATTGCTTGATCACTTTTTATGCTTAGATATTATAATCTGAACTACTTCTAAGATCACAATATGCAATATATTAACTAGTGTTGACTTCTTACTGTTTTTTGAAATTCTGTATTATTTCTATCCTTTTTTCTGTTTTGATTTAAAAAAAAAAAGCTAAGCAATTTTTTGCATACATTTAAAGTGCCAGCAGTGAGGCTCTTTAAATCTTAATAAAGTAGGCAACATTAACTTTACCTTGAAACAAAAGGGGCTTTTAAAACTTCATCCCTAATTCTCGATTTTCATTTGTGCTTCAATTTAAGACTATTAATGCATAACAATCTTTTCATATATTCACAATTTTCATTTTTGTGATAAAACTGTAATTCTATAAAAAAACTGAGATACTATGAATCTTTAAATACAGTAAATTGATACAATTTTGGTACAGACACTGTATTAATTAAAAACTAGAGTTAAGTACATTTTTAATCTTATGCTGAGGATTTCTTCTAGGGATTAGGAAAAAGTGCTCATGTTCAATGTGTAGCACAAAAACTGATTTCTAACTATTCACTATTTTTAACTTTGCCTGCCAATTTAAAATACCTATGACCCTGACAATTTAGTTGCACAAATGATTACAAAAGGTTTAACTATTTTTCAGAAGTGTTCATGTAGAAGTCCCTGATATTAAAAAGTGCAAACACTAAGAATAAGTAAATATGGGAAGTAATATAATTTTGCCATGAAAAAGTAAAATAAAACACTCCTCCATATACTATCGGTGTATTTTCACATGCTATCTTGTAGAACTGATACACACATAGCTTTCTGAAATAAAATGGTCTTTGACAACAGGAGAAAAGGGAACTCTGCCAACATCTGCACATGTACAAATGCCTCCTTGTTTTTGGAGCCCTTCCAACTGGCAAGCAACAGTCACATCTACACTTCATTACCCAAGTCCTCCACAAGAGAGGGCAAAATGTATGAACAAATGTCACAACGAGCAACTTTATATTTATACAGTGATTTCTGACAATTTTAATTGAAATCCTGTTATGTCTCATATTAAGAAAAGCACTACAACTCTTTCATATAGTTTGCTACCTAATGTTTTTAAAGAACTTTAATAAATTCATTTGCTTATATGACAAGAATTTTTCACTGTATAATTAAAAGAGTCAGATTTCATTAATGAGAATGGAATTCTATTAAACACGTAGTAGTATACAAAAAAATGCTCCAGGGAAGCCAAAGTATTTCTAATTTTCATTTGAAGCAAATGGCCAAGCAGAATTTAAGAGAGAAAACTTTAAAACATCAGAGCTTGGATTTAGGGTAGTTTAATATAGGGACTTACATTTTCTTATGTAAAACAAAAATTTAAAAAAAAAAAAAGTTTCAAACTGCCTAACCACAATCTGAAATAATGAGATAGTTAAGACTGTATAAAGGCACACAATAGCTTGATTCAATACCCAAACAGTATCAATAACAATAATGTATACACTAATAGTATTTTAAAACCAAAGTTTCAGAAACAAGTAAACAAAACCAGTAAGGTCATCATCCAGTGTAAGAAAGAAAAATTAAATGGAGGTGATAGTAATATACATAATTGATATTAAAGACTAAAAAAAGGTAGATACTCTATTGTATAAAATATTTAACAAAATTTCTTAAAGGGCAATATAGTACATTATATAAATAGTATAACAAACGAAAATACAAGGCTAAATTTTGATGTCTACATTATCTACATTCTACTCGCTACAGCTATGGGAAAGTATAATTTCTTGGTTTCTTCCTTTTAAAGCTAGGGTAGTTTTTGTGCCACCATATTTATCAGCCAATCCAATGCTCAAAGAAAAAAAATGATATGACATGTCATATACTAAGCAACTGCATACCATAATGTAGACATTCATCAAAATGTGCTTATTTTCTGTACGCCTACCAAAAGGCAAGTGGTACCTTCCAAACATAACTACTAAATTAAAAAAAATACCTTTACTGCCCTCTAGTAATTTCTAATTCATCATGAAGTACACAAAGTAGTTACCAAACTATAAAAAAAATGGAGTGCAATGAGAATGTATACAGTACTCATAAACAGTAATAATGCAAGAAATCAAAAACATGTAACATAAATATAGCACTTGATGATGCTTTTTTAAAACAGAAAAACCCCTTCATATTCCAAAGACTGAAATGACCTATCACTACCTTAATCAAAACCATGTCATTATATTTTAATAATTATAAAGGGGAGAGGCAAATTCAAACTCAATGATAAATATAATCCAATCTTATTAGTACAGTGTTAATTTGCACAGTCATATGTTAAGTAAAAGGCAAAACCAAAGCAGCTATAATTCTTTTTGCGAGAGTCAAAATGGATTAAAAAGAGGCTCAGAACTTTTCAATTCATTAAGAGTTTTTACAGATTTTAGACATGCTATGGAGAAACAACTCCAAGCAAACATTATGCTATGAAAACAATGTGACATTTTTTACAAAGATCAGTAAAATATTAAGACAATAAGAACACTCCATGTGTATGTTAAAGTGATGAAGAAAAAGGATAGTAAAGCTATAGTGAAATGAATGAATAAACAGTTTGAAGTAACAATCTGAAGAAGTAAGGAAAAGATCACGTTAGGATTACAAAATAAAACACAAATTCTTCAAATTCACTTCAAGTTATGACAAAAACTATGTCAAAATCATGAAGTTTAAGATTTTCTTAGATACTGGAATCAACTATTAGTCTATGATGTAAAACATTATTACAAAAACAAGTTTATAAAATATCACAATATAAACTCTGATCAACAGTTATCATCCTAATTAAGACCATTTTATTCTAACATGTCATAACAGCCACGAAAAAAAAATAAACATGGATGTATGAATAAAAATATGTAATAGTATTTTCTGAATTATTTATTTTCAAATAATGACATGAAACCAACAGATTAAAATTAGGTCAATTTTAACAGTATTTGTGTTCTACTGCCCTTTCTCTCCTGTGTGATCAAAAAGAGTGATGGTAAACTAAATTTAAAAGATTAAAATTTCTTTCATACCAAAAATATGTATTTTATAATCATTCATTACTTCATAACGTTCCATTAAAAGGAACATAACTTTTCAGTTTACCTAAAAAAAAAAAAAAAAAAAAGAATACAGAACAAGACATGTATTACTACTCACAACTGATTTTTTTAAAAAAGGAATTCCTACTAAAAAAAACTACTCTCAAAAAAGTCTGTTAATAATGAAAATATACAATCTAAAATCTGATCATCAAATTTTCTATATAACTAGCATTTCCACACAAAAACAATATGAAATTTAAACTTTAGAACTCTCTTAGAAAGTAATGTTACCTAAAGCATTAAAAATGCTAAAGGTTCAATTTAAAGTTTATAAGTATTTCTAAAAGCCCAAATTTGAATGAAATCCCATTGTGGTAATGCATGTTATAACAGCTGTTCATACAGATTAGTCAACAGCACTGTGCTGGTGACAGACTAATGTGTTCACAGTTTTGTGAACTGTCTGGAGAGGGAATATAGTAAAATTACTGGGTTGATTTAATGGTTACCTAATTTTTGCTAGAATTTGTCCATGACCTTAGCTTCTTTATTTATACTACCAAGTAATGGCCAAAATCCATTGCAAACATTGTAGAAGCTTAACAATCTCAAGATTTTTAAGTCGTAGGATATGTTCCATTTATTATGAAATAACTTTCTGAATGCCATTTCCACTCACCTCAAATTCCAGCAATCTTAAGCTATGCCTTGAAAACAGTAAGGCTGTGTTAACCACCGAATATCATGTGTCAGAATTGTCTCTAAAACTGAAATCCAATGTTAAAATACATTAAGAACAAAAAAATGTAAATTTACAAGACATAAATCATATTGTAAAATAAACGGCTTAAGAAATGCCCTCTAAAAAGATCCCATTTAGCTACAAGTTTTAGATATGCAAAAAAGTACCAAGTTCAACTGACCCTTTCGTACTCTTACCAGCAACTATGACCTATATTTCTATCTTGAATTACAATATAACTACCAACACTATATTCAAACATTTGCTCCCAATAAGAACAAAATTTCAAAGGGTAAAAAAAGATAATTATAAACTTTTTCTGGACTCAGTAACCTAAGAACATTATCTTTTTGTAGCCAAGACTGATATCTCAGATTGACAAGTAGAACAGTACTAACTTTCTTGGTTCTTTAAAACAAATTGAATTCACACAGTTCCTTGCTTACAAGTAATGTTCTCCTGCATTAAATATTTGGATTGTGGTTTTAGATTGGTATTCTTGTTGCCTTAAATTTAAAACAGCCAAAAAAAAACTCTTGGTTCATTCAACCTATTTGTTCTCTGGGTTTTCTCACCATCATAAACAGTCATGTAATAACTGCTCAGGCCTAAAATCGAAGATAGCCCTTTATTTTTCCATCCCCCATTTTCCTTAAACACAACAGCAAGTCCTAAGAACTTTTTCTCTGAAATACATTTGGACTGACTGCTTTTCACAATCACTACTCCAACTTCTTACTCCAAATCAGCAAGATCTTTCCCACCCAGATTTTCTTTCTCCTTATAAATCCATTCTCCACAAATCAGGCTTTGTAAAACCACTTCTAACTTTCCCACTGCTTTATAAATAAAATCTTAGCCCATTGAGCATGGTACAAAGGTACATAGGATCTAATCCCTGCCTACTTCTTTCTTGTATTCTACTTCCCTACTCCTGTGTTGATCCTATTTTAGAACCTGGAGATTTGCCTATATCTTACTCCACAACTCTACTCAGCACCACTGACTTTTTCTCATCACTCACACCTCAGCTAAAATAGTGCTCTTTTCACCACTCATTTTAAACTACTCCATCTACAATCAGGGAATCTAATTTTCTTATCACCAGAGATGTTCTCTTTATAGTATGTAATACACAAAATTATCATGCTTTTTGTTTCCTGTTCACACTTAATGTTCCAGAAGGCAAAGGCAAACACGCTCGGGCTGGTCTTCCTACTACATCCCAGGGATAAAGAGATCAGTTTTAGGCACTATTGCAAATACTTGTCAAACCTTTTCACATCTAAAACCCCAAAAGAATACTAGAAGAGAAAAATATGAAGATCTTGAAGCCGTATACTTACTTCAGATAATAATCTTTTAAGGCTTTAAGAATGCTCATATATAACTAAGATGTAATCTCTACTTTTTAGTCTATCATTCACAAATGTATTAAATTATTAATTATAATGACATACAGAGAAAGATAAACTACTTGTATTTATCCAAACTCTTTTCCTACAATACTAATTCTATTCATTTTATTCCATCTGGGACAAGTCCCTAACCCATTTTTAAATTACTATACCCAATACACTTGTATTATATATTTCCCAAACAGATGTCAGTACTAATGAATTTATGAAAAGGCTACAGTTGTATAAAAACTAAATAAACTCACCTGCAAAGAATATATTGTAAAAAGCTTTACAAGATATATATATATATATATATATATATATATATATATATTTACTGCCTTAACTCCTTAACTTTTAAAACAATCTTACTAGATAAAACTAACATCCCTATTTTACTAATTTAAAAACCCAGGATCTAAAACATTTAAGTGATTTGCCCAATGTCATCCAACATCTTTGTGAAACTACAGAATATGAATCACATATTTAATTTTGTCTTGTTTTTTAACACTGTCTGTTATGATTTAGATCTAAAATGTCCCTCAAAGCTTTTATGTTCAGAGGGGAAAGTTCTGGAAGGTGTCTGGATCATGGCATCATCTGGATCATCTAATTTCACAGCCAAATGTGCTATGAGGGACGCCTGATCAGATCATCAGTCACAGGGGCATATCTCTGGAGGGTGTATCCCTCTCAGGCTAAAACCCTCTTTGCTTTATGGCTGCTATGCTGTGAGCAGCTTCCTACTATCACACCCACTGTAGGGTTTCTTGCCTTGGAGCCAGCAGAGTCCATGGACTGAACACACTGAAACTGTGAGCCAAAATAAACCTCTCCTCTTTTAAATTGCAAGCTTTGAGTACTGTTCTCAGCAATGGAAAAGCTGACTAATATACTGTCTGCATTGCTCCTACCACCCCTTACTCCTATTTTGGCAAAATTCCATTCAACCTTCAGGTTTCAATTCCTTCCTGAAACTTTCCCCAGTAATCATTTTTATCAAGATTTACCCAGTCTCATACTACATGATTCCTCTGACATTGTGCATATATCTTTATTTCAGGGCTTGTTTAAGCTGCATTGATTGTAATTATACAGTATTACATATATAAATATACATATATATACATATATATGTATATATATGTGCCCAACCCGTCACATTAAACTAAATGGTCTTTGTATCCTTTCAATCCAAAAGCTCTGCAAGATGACCACTTGCCAAATGAACACACATCCTGTTTAGACTCTATATTTAAAAAGCTCCCAGATATTTCCATAGATAACTTCTTACCAGTAATCTGTAAATCATATATAAGATTTTAGTATGTAATTTAATAATTTGCAAGGTCTACAAGTAGGATGAATGACTATCCTTGCCTCATACTAGTAATTTTTGGTCTTAAAACACTTTACAACCATCTACTAAGGTTAATCATATATATAAGAAAAATTCAGGCTTTACATTCTAAGGCCATTATCAGGTCAGTAGATACGTAATGAGTGGAAAGGGAAGAAAGAAATCAGCATTCTACAAAGAGCAAAAGTTACAGTAGCGTGGGAAGTAGGGCAGAACTCACAAGCTAGGAAAAAAACAATAAAAACCAGTTTGAATATCCCCAGAGAAACTGGCCACCCAAGTCTAGAAAGGAGAATTTCACTAAAAGGCAAGCTTACTATTCTTCGGCAACATATGTAAAGAATACATACTAACCCATACAGTGCAGATATAAAGAACAGTTTAAAGATTAGAAAACACAGAAAAGACAGTATTAACAATGGTCAAAATACAGAAAAATCCAGAGTCTATACCAAGAAGGTAAATGATTATGTTCCACTGGTCCTGAAATGATGCCTTCTTATGGAAGATTGTCTTGTTTCTAGGGTCTTTCTAAATTAAGTCACCCTCCCTTTTTGAAGTAGGTATTTACTTAGGTTTTTATTATTATTATTATTATTTTTGTTTTCACAAAACTAGAGGTTGAACCCACAGACCTTCATACTAAGTTACATACTCCTAATCCTTTAAAAACTTTTTAAACTTTGAGATGGTGTCTTGGCTAAATTGCCCAGGCTGGCTACTCAAATATACTAAGATTTAAGGCATATGCCATCTTACCCAGCTTTGTTATTCAAATGTCAAAAGTGTCAATCTGAAATGAAAAACTAGAGCGAGTTCAAAAGCTTATCAACTTATTAGATAAATAATGCTAATGTATTTTTGAAGCCTAAATCTAGAAATTAAACTACTAAACCAACAGCCATTGGGGGCGGCTCCCTACATTGTTGTTTGAAAAACTATGTGGGGAAAAAGTAGAAAACATTCTTTCATCCAGAAATATTGCCCCAGAAAATGCTTGGCTACATACATTTCTGTTATGTTTTACCCTCAGAAGAAATGATCTGTTTTGTTTTAGCCTGACTTCAAGTATATCAAAATCCTGGGGTAGGAAGAAAAGGCTTAAAAGAAAGTTACTGTTTCTTCCCTTCTGTCTCACATACCCACAAACACACACACAGGTTCTGTGTAATTTCAAGACTAGGCAGGTATAAACACTAACATAAAACATATCTGTAAAATAACTATCTTGCTAACTGCCATGACACCTCAATTTTTAAATAGTCAAACTCATACCCCAGCAAAGACCTAATACCCAAATTCCTAATCTCCTTTTAGAAAACCCTAATTAAACTCATCAGTTAACGCCAACTCAGAAGATACCTCAAAAAACAAAAACAAAAACAAAAAACAAAAGCAAAAAAAAAGACTAAACATTTCCAAACAAAGAATTTGAAGGCCCCAGAATGCTAGGTCAAAATAGGAAAAAAATCTAACATAATAGCCTCATTTTATAAGAAGGAAAGTGAGTCCCATAAAAATGCTCACTTGCTCAAAATGATACAATTAGCTAAATAACAGTAATCTTCTTTGTTTACTTTAAAAACTATTTTCAGCAGTGCACTTTCAAAGTATTTCTATACTTTGAAAATCATATAAATCTATACTACATAAATCATTTAAAACAAAAATGTCATTCACTCAAAATTCTCCACAAAAGTTCATTCCTTAATGTAGGAAGAAAAATCTGTATAACTAGAAATATGGCTGATAGAATCACTGTTTCTAAAATGATTCACATGTCAAAAAAGCTACAAAGCAGCTAGTCAAGTATACTATTAGATAAAAGTCACCACTTTTACCTAGTTATTAACATCCATTTAATGTTTATATACCAGGTATACAATACAAATGTTTTACATATTATTTTTCTATTTACAAGAAATAAAATGACAGTTTTGTTAATATTAAGGCATATGTTAAAACCATGACTCAGAAAATGTAAGGCAAATTCTACAAATACAATATTAAAAGTAATTTTACCACTCCCATAACTAAACTCATTCTTCATCTCCTATAAATAAGACCATCTTCAGTATTTCTAGTTCAAAGTCAGAGATACTTTCTGGTCTTCAAAAAATCCAGAGAGTATATCTCTGTCTCTATCTCTCTTCTCCTTTTCCCTAAGTACACACAGTCCTTTGCAAATTCAAGAACAGGAACAAATACTACAGAAAATTTAATCAGTAAAATAACACATTGTCTTGCCAATTGCACCTCAATCTGTGAATATTCCAAGACTGTTACTGCACAACACAAAAATCAACAAAGCTCCCCTCCCCAAGTTTTTTTCTATAGGATTATGACATACTTGGTACTAAAACACTTCTCTTGGTAAAATAAAAATGTTGTAGAGGAAAAGAAAGTATCACAGTAAAAGATAGTAGTACTCATTATCTTGTTAGTTTAAAATATTTTCTCAGAAGATAATTCTGTGGTAGAACAACTTTCCTACAAGCCACAATAGTTGCTGTAAACCTGTAAAATCATCCAACACCCAAACTGCTTCAATTGGGAAATTTGCATTATAAACCTACATAAGACATGTATACATGCATGTATCTTATAAACTATTATGTCTCCTTTCAAGACATAATAGAAACTAAAAAAATTTTTTTAATTTTTTTCTAATCAGAATAAACCAACTTCTAAAGAGTAGTTTGATGAAGTTCTAATTTTTTTTTTTTTCCGAGTAGTTAATTTTGGACAACAGAAGATAAAAAAAAAATTCTAGTTTGTCAAAAACTGTTGAAAAATTCAACGAGTGGCTCCCTCTCCTGGAAATGAAATGTGAGTTCTTTAAGCTGTAAAACACATATTGGTACCCTTGAGACATTTTTAAAACTTCCACGAAGCAAAAACATTTAAGTAGCCAGTTTTAAGTAATTGATATTTCTATCTGTGTTTGTGAGCATTTTAAAGGTTCTTTTCATTTTAGTTTTATACCATCACCAATCCTCAATTACACTACCTACATTTGGAACTTACTGATTTTTAACCAATAATAGAGTGGTTTTATAATGAAAATAGCTATTTAAAGATCTTACTTTAAAAAGTCATACTCTACTTTCTTATCAGATTAAGAAAAATAACATGCCAATATGACCGACTGTTAGTAAAAACTACAAAATTTAGCATGTAACCAGCTATGAAGCGATAGTACTGAGAACTGGGTTGTCTAAATTAAAAATACAGTTTACAAATGTCATAGTCTACAAGGTTGATACACATATCTCATCCTAAAAACAAACTCATTGTATACTTTATCGATCCACATAGAATAACTGCATCACCAAGTTTAAAATAATAACTGTAATTTTTAACATGGTTATCACCAAGATGAAAATAGTCTGAGAAAAGAGTTAATCTGAAAACAAGATACAAGCACATTATCTCAACTATTAAACAAACTGAAAATGCCAAGAGAACTTCAAAAATAGAAAAGCTTCCTAAATAAAACAGATTTACCTTCGTGTAAATCACAATCCAAATTTTCTCGTTTGGAAGCTATGGCTATGTTTATAAAAACCAGAACCAGATAACTGCTTTAAAAACATTAGCCCTGATATTAGCTATCTCTAATACATCGACTCATTACAACTTGGTAAAATTCTTTTAATAAGCAGTCAATGTTTTAAATGTAGGAAATATGCATTACTAAGATAGGTCCTTACTAAATTTTTGGGTCCCCAGAGGCTTTGACAGACTATCTCCCACAGCAAACTATAGGTAACGTTTTCTTTAGGAAACAATCATACTGACATAAACAATACAATTTTTACCTGGAAAGATAACTTAAGGGAAAAAAAATCACTTAAATTCAGCTGTACGTATATCACAAATATGGACTTGACCTTCAAAGACTAACTAGTTCTGGAGCTTCTGAATAAAGTAAATTTCTTCGAAGAACGTTTAACTAGTTCTATATGCCACTAAGATACAGCAGTATTTAACATACAACCTAACTGTAAAATTAACCCATTACATACACCCTAGGACACCTTAAAATACTAAAATTTCATTTGAAGTTAAGTATTTGTGTTGAGATTATATGGCTGACCTAATCAAACAATGTTGCTTTAGATTAGCTAAAATGGGCAGCAGACAACTTGAAAAAGGAAAACAAATGTTACACATTCCTGACCATGCATTTTAGATAAAAATAAAGTAAAAATCCTCCAGGCATTAATGACATTGTTAGTACCACAGAAAGAGCACGAACTCTATACCAAAAATACTTGATTAAATTTTAAATCATTTCCCTACTGTATTTGAAATGCAGCAAAACTGTCACAAAAGAGGAACATGGTAACTTTTCCTGCAGTTAGCAGGAGAGATCACAATCCCATAGCTGTAATCACTGTCCAAGGACACCAGAGCACTGAAGCCTGGTGGGGAAGTGTAGAAACTCAAGTAACTACTCCAGGGGCAAACTACTTTCTTTTTTTCTTTTCTTTTTGCTGCCACCAGTTACATTATATTTCCCCAAATAAAATAAGAAGGGGGCAAATAAGGTATTTAGGCAAGAGGGGGGAAACTCGGCTCCCTATTTCTTCCCTGGCCTAACATTCACCTCCTTCCAGCAACCCGATTATCAGATGAATAGGCAGGCAGGTCAAAAGATCAGGATGAAAAATTTCCGGCTTGGCCTTTAGCATTCCCTACCAAATCCAACGGTATCTTACTTTTTTTCTGTTTCTCGGGTTCTAATTTCATTGGAATCAGGTCTCATGATAAACTCCAACCCCGGACCACAGTCGTAATCTCTGACCTTATCCTTCTCCCCACCCTTCCCTCACTACTAGATGACGAAGAAATAAAACAAAGAGAGCCTCTGGGGCCGAAGTTAGGCCAGCCACGAGGACAATAAACGGAGGGGGCAAACGAGATATAAAACCCCTCATAAAGCCGCAGCAAAGGTCCGGGGACTCAGGGACAGGACGCTCCAGAGAGTAAAACCAGACAGGCAGCGCGAAGGGCAAAAGGAAACTCGCTGGAGAGACATTTTGGGAGCGTACCAGACGCACTCCCTCTGGCGTTGAAGGATCCGCAGTCAGCTCTAAGCAACACCGCGCCTAGGTGACAGGGGCTTGCTCCTTCCACCCGCTGCTGCCCCAAGCACCCCGCACCGTCCCGCGCCCGTAGCCCCGCGCGCGCGCCCCCCGCGGCCCCTCCCGGAGCGGCGCCCCCGGCACCCTCAGCACCTACCTGTAGCACCAGCGGCTCGGGGTTGAAGGCCAGGGTCAGCAGCAGCTGCATGCGCTCCGAGTCTTTGAGGTTGCGGAGCAGGAAGCTGCCGGAATCCTTGGTCTCGGCGTAGCGGCGCACCAGGCGGTCCAGCAGGCGCTGCGAGGGGCAGTGCACCAGGTCCGACCAGCCCTCCACCGCCTCGGGCGTGAGCAGGCGCACGTCCCCGTTGAGGCGCGCGAACTCCGTCCGGGGCATGGCCTGGAGCAGGTCGCAGCGCGGCCGGCCGGTGGCCCGCTTGCAGATGCTCTGGTCGAGCTGCGCCAGCTCGCGCTGCGAGCCGAGGCGCTTGAGCACCACTCGGCGGCGGCCGCCCTCACGGGGCTCGCCGTACTGCGCGAAGTAGACGTTCTTCACGTTGAGGAAGTCCAGCAGTCGCAGGCGGCCCCACGCCTCGAACACCACCTGCCCGTTGAGAAAGCGGCGGCACCAGCTCGTGCCGAAGCACGCCGGGCACTTATTGAGCTGCAGGAAGCGCCGGTCGGTCAGCTCGTTGCGCTGCCAAGAGGCGAGCAGCGACGGCGAGTGCAGCACCATGAGCACCAACAGGCTGCCTAGCGCCGCCAGCTTCAGCGAGCGGGACAGGCGACCCAGCTTCGGGGGCACTAGGCGCCACATCCCGCCCGCCCGCACAGGGCGAGGGTACCCCCGGGGAACCCCCACTGCGCCGCGGCCCGGAGAGCGCCGGGCAGGGGCCCCGGGAGGGTGAGGCAGTGAGGCGCGGGCCGGGCGGGAGACGGAGTGGGTGTGTGAGAGCCGGAGACTGGGAGCGGGAAGCAGCCGACCCAAACCGGCTGCGACTTCTCCCAGTCACTAGTCCACACAACTCTCGGGCAGCTTCTCCCGAGCTCCCCGCCCTCCGACTCCAGCAGCGCCTCCTCCGAGCCAGCCAAGTTATAGGGGAGGGGGGGCGGAGCGCGGGGACCAGACGGCAGCGCGCACGCGCACTGCTCGCTCTCGGCGCGAGAGCTGCAGCGGGGCTGGCCGGGCGCTGACGAGTGGGGTCCAAGAGGAGAGGGAAGGAGGGACTCGCAGAAGGGAAAGAGGAAGAAGCTGGAGTGTCTCACTCCCCAAAGTAGCAACAGTGTAGGAAGGTGGGAAGGATGAACCCACGCGGCCCTAACGCCTCGCGCCCCTGTTTGTTCACGATGGCTCTCAGGAGAGAGGGCGGGGCGGAGGCGGGCCGGCGAGGCGGAGCCAGGGCGTCGCGCGCTGCCCGGGAAGCGTAAGCGCGGGCGCGCGGGGGTGGCGGTGGGGGAATGCTCAGTGAGGGCGGAGCTCGAGCGTTTGTGGGAGGGGTGAAGTCGCGATCTCTGGAGGTGAAAAGATTTAATAACAGTATTTGGTTGTTGTGGAGTCTTCCTGGCCCCTGCCTGTTGCGTCGTCATAGTGGGAAGGCCTTCTAAAGGGAGAAGGCAGGGAAAGAAAAGAACTGAGGAGAAATCTATTGTCGCCCCTTCCTCTTAGCCGAGCGCGCGGGGCGGAGCCTGGGTGCTTGGCGCCTGAGTGGGCGGGGTCCTAGCGAGCGGGCGGGGCTATGCGGAGAGCTGGGGCGCGGGTCGCGCGCCTCGCAGCTGGAGGCGGAGCTAGCGGGAAGACGCGAGGAAGGTGTGTGGACTGCGTTCTCTGTAGCTCTTCTGTGGAGGCGTTTGAAGTTGCTGAATAAGCCCGAGACTTAAAGGAAAAACAAGATCAAGGAGAATTGGCGTGGCCTTGCGCGCTGTAATCTCCGCGAGAAAGCAGGGATGAGCAGGGTTGCCGTTGCTCCTCACCTGCTTCGTCAGCTAAGCCCTGTAACAGTTTCCTTTCGGGTGAAATGAATTCTCTGTGCCGCCTGGAAAGGGTCCCTGAGGGGCTGGCGGGCTCCCCCGCCCGGCAGGGCTTCCGCTCAACTCGGCAGCTCTGACGCGTTGCCTTGGCGGTAGCCATGGGGACTAGAGCCGGCTGGTGCTTGGATTCACGCAAGATTTTAAAAATAACTCGACAGTGCGGAGCTAAAGCGCTTTGTTGCCAGTTTCAAGAAGCCTATACTGTCTAGGGGTAGCTGCGATGTATTGTATTGTGATGCTTTTTACTTTTAGTGCTAGAAGAGGTAAAATGAGTAACGATGGATCCGGTGGTTCCTGATAACGTTATTAAATACCTGCGTCTTCACTGAGTTGATTTTAGGAGTTGAACAATTATTCAGGAAGACCATAGTAGCTGAGAAGTATAGGTTAATCCTCTGCATACTTAATGAGCAGTAACTGTACCAGACTATCAGATTGATTTGTCTGAGTTTTCTGTATTTTTTGCTTTTAAGTCACCCTCTTAGTGAGGACTAGTAAGATTGTTTTGTCCTTTGTGATCTAGGACTTTAGACATTAAAAACAAAATCTTTGATCAGTTATGTTCAACATAGAAATGAACATATTACAGGCAAATTGGAAGATTTAGACTAAAGCCTGGTACAGAGTAACTAGCTGCCACAACTGAGGGCATTATCAACATTTAGCAGGATTTTAACTTGCCTTGAAGCATCCCAAAATTTCATGCAAGACAGGAACAAAAGTTCAAATTACGGTTTCCTCTGAAGAGTTTTGTATGGTTGGTCTGGAGACCAATCAGTTGTGCTGCTGCTGAATTGTGAACTTTTCAGGTTATTACTAAACTGCACATTTGTTACGTCTCATATATTATCTGTATCTTTTGTAGAGCTGTTTGATTAATACTAGTAATATTTGTTTTAAAACAAAGGGCTATGTACAGTATATTTTATATTTATGTTTGAATTAATGATTAGTCTTGCCAGTAAATATTAAGCTGAGAGAATGGGGGCATGGTAAGAGACTATATAGGACTTCAGGTAACTAGTAACAGGATTAAGATGGGACTACCTCCCTGTATCGAAGAAAACTGAAGTTATTAAACTATGCCTTAAAATTATGTAGGCATCTTTTGCAAAGTTAACTAGTATGCACAAGTTAGATTTTGACAAAATACATACTTTGTGTCCAAGTAGCTTACATTTGTTTAAAAGTTCTGATGTTCAGCTAACTTTCCTAGACATTTATCAAGAATTTAATAGATTATTCCAAAGGAATTAGAGAATCACATGAAATAAACACTGGTCTGAATTACCATCTGAGGGATTAGAGAAACATCAGTAGCTGAATGTTTATGAATGTTAATGTCACGTAACTACAGGATGCTTTTGGCTAGTTGATCATCGGCTTATCCAAAGTTCTTGACTATTATTTTAAATAATAGTAAATAATATAATTTCACAAAGGATAAATAATAGCAAATAATGTGATAACGTTATATTATGGCAAATAATGTAAACATTTTAAATAATAGCAAATAATGTATTTAAATAATAGCAAAAAATGTTTTACAATCACATCACTGCTTTAAATGTATCTGTCAGAATTATAACATGTCAATACTCAATGTTTTTGTAGTTGAAGTTTCATAGTGTAGTGTCTGGAGACTGTTTTGTTGTCATAAACAGGAGAGTGAGGTGTTACTGGTGTATAGTTATAGAAGAGGCTAGAGATGCAGCACAAAATCTTATAATGTACAGAGCAACTCCTGACAAGAAATTCTCTCTCCAAAAATGTCAATAATGTGCCATTGAGAAACCTTGACTTACAGAATTGTGTGATGTAGTCGGGTTTCAAGCATAAAAGTGTTATTGTTTATCATACTTACATCAAAAAATAAGTGTATATTTAAATTTATTGCATCAGTTGTGACCATGTTTATAATGTTAGGTCACTTTGGGGGAAAATTTTTTATTAGTACTGTTAGTGCATAGCTGGTCAAACAACGTAAATATCTCAATTTTGAATAATTAAGCATAAAATACAAGATTTTTTTGGAGTGCATTTATTTATGAGATTGGAAAAATGTTTCCTCATGTAATCTTTAGAATTATTTTCTCTTATTGCTTTTGTTTTGTGCCCTTTCAGTCAGTGTTCTGTTACAGTGTACAAATTCTGCTTCTGGATGGGTAAGAGATACATTTTTTGTAAAAGTTCAGTTACCTCTGTTCTAAAGTACCCGTGAACAGTTTCTGGTATATATGGTTGTTCCATTAGTAGTTATTAGGTAGATGAGTAAACAGTTGAAAGGATATGCACTTTAAGATTAATGTTACAATAATCCAAGCTAGAAATGATGGTATTAGTATCAGATTAAATGTTATTAAAGGACCATCAGTTTACCTCAGCAGCACAAGCACCTGCTTGTGTGAGTTCTATACCCGTTACAAAAAAAAATATATTATTATACACCTAGAAATTATGGGTTAAAACTTGTACATTTTGGATATATAGTATTCTAAAGACAAAGTGAGAAAAATTTGCCCAAGATTTGATATAAACAGGAAACATTAAATATCACTGCATGCCTACAGTACCAAACAACTGTAAATTACCATTTGTCTAAATCTTTGCGGGGGAAGGTCACTATAACAAAAATTCCATAGATTAGTTATAAACACAGAAATTTCTCTTAGTTTTGGGGACTGTAAACTCCGTAATCAAAGTTCTTGTAAAATTTGGTGTTTCCTTATTCATAGATGTGCATATTTTTGGCTGTCTTCACGTGGCAGGAGTACAGAATATGAGATTTCTTTTATCAGGGTGCTATTCACTTCCCAAACATTCTATCTCCAGGTACCATCACATTGAGATTAGGCTTCAACATATGAATTATGAGAGATACAAGCATTCAGATCACAGCACTGCTTACTGACATGGGAGAGACTGAGAGAAATAGGATGAGGAAGATGCGAGTATAATTCTTCTGTCCATTTCCTTCAGTGGCACGTTTTTGTATCTAAATTTAATTTAATTTTATTTAAATTTAATTTTAATTTTGTTTCTAACTTTAATTGTTGAAACCTGTACTTATCTATCAATATATGAATAATACTGTTTATCACTTTCCACTTAAAAGCTCTAAGCAGTCATTTTCCCACAAAATGCTGGGATATTTCCCTTCAAGGTAAACACTTGACAATATTAATAGAAATACTTCTAAGTAGTATTATCTGATGTATGTATATTAGAAGATTGAACTTGCAGCTCTGATTTTGTTGCTAAACTTACTGTGTTTTATACCAATAACTCTCTGTTGAGGCATTTTCTGGTTTCAAATAGTTGGCTCTACTGTTTATAAAAACAAAACTGTCAAGCTCATTCCAAATCTATGAGTTTGCTTGTGATAACTGAGTCAGATTTGTTTAAGATTTGTTTCTGATTTGTTTAAGATAAAGCAAATTAGTTCACATACAAGTGCAATGTTACAATTTATTATTTGTATTTCAGATTATCATGTAATGTAAGTTTTCCATATTGGCTAGGTTATTGAGAGAAATAAATTTTTCAGTGTAGTTTTTAAACTTTATTCAGTTTGCTGTGGTTCAGCAGAGAAAATAATATATGCAAAATTGTCATTTTCATTGAGATCCCACTTGGTAAGATCTTTACAAACGTTAACCCAAGGCAAGTATAATTGTGTAAATTTATGTAAATTAACATTTTTTTTATCTCTCTTATGGGTTGGCACCTGTACTGAATGTAAATAAAAAAACGTAGTATCTTCAACCTAATGGCTCTACAGATTATAAAAGGCAACCATAACTGAAAGTTTAGTGTGTAGCTAATGTTTACAATATATAATCCAGCAATACCAATTTTGGATTTTTTTCTTGTGAAAAGATTTTTTATGAAGTTAAGATTTCTTGTTGTTAAACAATCAGTGGTAATGTCTTATTCAACATAACCTAAAACTATTACTGACACAAGTTAAAGAAAAACATAAAAAATTAAAGAATATACTATGTACAAGGGTTAGCAGGTTTAAAATTGTAAAGACGTATGATATAAAAATTCTAATTTATAATTCAACATAATTTCTATCATACACCTAGCAGGTTTTTAAAAATTAAATTGGCAAGCTGAAAATTCGTATAGCTCTACCTTTGTCTTGAAGAATAGGGCTGCAGGAGTTAACCCAACAGATAGGGGGACTGCATAACAAATCAGTGTAAGATAATAAAATGTTAATGCAGAATAGATGAACCAATCTACAAAATGCACAGTTTTGGCACACTGATGCAGCAATGTGGTGATAAAACCAACGAAACATGAAAGGTGACATGAATGTCATATGGAGAAATATGAGAATCACACTATAATGCACATGAGAGTAGAAATGAGTTGCTGTTCAAGCAATGACACTTAAACTTGAGGTTCCCTCATTTTCATGGGACCCTGTAAGTCAGGAAGTTCCTGGGAGTATTAGGTTCTGGTTGCAGAAGGAAAGCCAAGTTTCAGTTTAAAACTATTTCTCTAGGGCTGGCGATAGAGCTTAGAGGCACAGTGCCTGCCTGACAAGTGCGAGGTCCTGAGTTCGATTCCCAGTTTAAAAAAACAAAAGTGTTTGTGTAAAGATACTTTTGAAGAAAGGGATTTAAATTATAAACCCTCAAATACTTTTTCTTATTCTACATAAATATTGACTTCATACTGAATACTGTATTTATTTTGTATTCTTTTTATGAAATATGAACTGTCACTACCACTTTCCCCAATGGATAAATTTCAGATCTGAGAAATTTAATTTGCTTCTGAGTCAGAAGAATTTATTCCAGCCCTATATTTTTGTTTTTGTTTTACCACTAGCATTAAATTCTGTTGTAGTATTTACCTTCCAGTAGTAGAATTATTTCCTTTTACCTAAGAAGATGACCAAAATAATCACTTTATTATTCTTTCAATCCAAAGCGTGCTATGACAAAAATTAGGTATTTGAACTTACAACATGAATTGCACAAGAGCTTTTCTGAATGCATAATACTTCACTATACAGAAGTAATTTATGGGTACTTTTCATTCATTGCATTAAATGTTAAAAGGATCCATCCTCAAAATAGGTAATTGTTTTTTACCAAGTTTTTAAAAGCAGTCTTCAATGAAACTAGCTTTTGTTTTTTTAAAATACGTATGTGGAAAGAAGAATACAAGGATTTGATTCATGCTAACAGTTTTACTCCTTATTGCTTTTGAGTCATCAATACAAATGTTAATGCAGATATTCCAAGATAAACTGTAGTCTTTTGAAAATTATTTAATCCTTTCACAATAACGTGTTTAATTACAGGCATTCAAATATTAGATCTTATTTGATGATTGGTTCGTGCTAATGCCAGGAAGATACAAGAAAAAAACGAGTCCAGTATAAAATCTACGTGCATATGTATTTTTAAGAAATAATCACAGTTCTTGCAGATACTAGCCTGACCAGCGCAGCCCCAATGAAACAGGAGACGCTTCAGGTGGTAACAGGAACTGCCCCCTTTATTGTTGCGGGTTCTGGCTTATATATCTGACTGTGGCCAACCAGGATGCCACGAGGAGGAAGGGCTGGAATGAGACGCGGGCTCTGGCTAATATACTCAGCTGTGGTGAATATGAAGTGAGCACGGGGTGGCTAATTTGGAGAGGGACGTAGCGCATTGCGGAAGCTGGCGTGGTCCTTAGTCCCGGGTGGGGTATGGTATGTTGAGCACCTGCGCCCAACACTAGCCCAGTCTTTATGTTTCAGTTAAGTTTTCAATTCTTTTGAAAAATAGAACTTCATGATTTCTTTCAGTGACTTTTCCTGCGGCAGCCATTCTTATTATAAACTGTACTGGTGCACATACATCAAACATAAGTAATGCTTTATAAAAACCACTAAGTTAAAAGGAATTCTTAAAAAACAAGAGGCCAAAACATTTGAGATAAAAATGACAGAATAGGAAAGATTCAGAATAGGAAGATTCAGGATGGATAAATGAGTCTCAAACTATCTAGAAAATAGGATACATAAAATTTGTTGAAAATACTATTGTGAAATGTACATTAAAAGAGCACACTATAACTTGAAAATATCAGCTAAGAAGAATAACCAGAACCAAGACATGCCAATAAAATTAATATACTTAAAATAAAAAGAAAAAATCGTTGAGAATCTTAAGAGAAAATGGCACTTTTTATAAAAAGCATCAAAATTATTGGATAAGATGCAGAAACAGCTCCAGGCTTACTTAGCTTGCCTGTTCACATAGGCCCAAACACCTTGCTGAAGGAAAGATAGCCTCTTTAACAAATGGTGCCAGGAAAACTGACTTTATACATGTTGAAGATTGAACCTAGACCCATATCTCTCACCATGCGCTAAACTAAAATAGAAATGAAGCAAAGATCTAAATATTAAAACAGAAACAATGGGGGGCTGGGGATTTAGCTCAGCGGCATAAGCGCCTGCCTTGCAAGCAGGCAGTCGTGAGTTTGATCCCTGGTACCAATAAAAAAGGAAAAAGACAAAAAAAAAAAAAAAAAGAAAAAAGAAAAAAAAAAAAAAAACAGAAACAATGTGCTGAAAGTTGGAATATTTTCAAAGACATCAGTGTAGGCAAAAAGTTTATGAACAAAACCATGTTTTCACAAGAAATATTATAAACCCTCAACAAATTGAATCACATCAAATTAAAAAGCTGTACAGTGAAAGAGACCACTATAAAATGAGAAAAAAATTTTGCCAGCTACTCAAGAGCACTATCTAAAATACATAAAGAACTCAAAAATATTACACCCCTCAATATAAAGATCTAATCCAAAAATGGATAACTGAAATGAGTAAGCACTTCACAGATGAAGAAGTACAAACAGCCAATAAGTACATGAAAATGCTGGACATTGCTGGCCATTTGAGAGATGCAAATTAAAACAACATTGAACAGCTCCCGGGTAGGGGGCTTCCATCATCTTGAATCTCCCCAATCTGTGCTCCCAGTGGCTCACGGATGGGGGCTTAGCTTCCTTCCTTGTTCTCCCCTATCCTCATTCCAAATGGCTCACAGTGAGGGGCTTAGCTTCCATTTTGGCTGTCGCTGATCTGGCTTAAGATGTATTAGTGCTTATTATCTTGTTTTGAAGTCCTGTATCACTTTTATTATTTTTAATTGGTTTTATTCTGTTTTATTTGATTATATTATATCTTACAATATGGACTGCTATTTTGAAGATAACATGAGGCATTTTGGTAGCCATTGTTGATTTTCTATTATCTTGTTTTGAGGTCCTATATTGCTCTTGTTGTTGTTGATTGGCTTTATTCTGTTTGGTTTGGTTTGGTTTTATTCTCTTTAAAATTAAAAAATAGTTTATTTCTGACTTCACTGCCTGTTTCTTTGTTTGCCTTTTGTATATTATGTGAATTTTAAACTTGTGCTATATTCCAGTATTCTGTGTCTATGTCATGGGCAAATAGCACATGTGGAAAAAAAATTGAGGTTGCAACTCACATCAGAAAGAATGACTGTCATCAAGAAACCAACCAATAACATGCTGGTGAAGCTGCAGCAAAAAAGGAACCCTTCTCCATTGTTAGTAGAAGTATAAATTTGGTACAACCACTATGGAAAGCAGTATGAAGAATCCTCAAAAAATTAAAACTAGAGGTTTCATTTGACTCAAATGTTCCCCTGATAGCTGTCTTCCTGAAGCAGTTAAGTCATTATAATGATCCATGCATATCCATGTGTATAGCAGCAAAATTTATAATAAATTTTGGAAACAGCCCATATGCCCACCAACAGATAAAGAAATTGTGGTATTTGTATACAACACAGTACTATTCTACCAAAAATGATAAATTTGAGACTTTTTTAAAAAAGGGATACATCTCAAAATCATACTCTTTAAGTGAAACAAATTAGTCACACAAGTTGAAATGCCACATTGTTTTTCTTGTGTGAATAATATTAAGTAGGATGAGTAATAGTAAGTATGAATAACTATTAAATAGTAGGATGAGCTTTTTCAACTAGGAAAGGGAACCAGAGATGAAAGAGAGAGAAAGAAGGAAAACAAAGATATTTAAAGAAAAAAGTAAGAATTGGAGAAAAAAATCAAACTAAATAGAGAAGGAAGATGGAGGGAGGAGAAGGGAACCAAAAGGATAAATAAGAATTAAGACATATTATGTACATATACAAATATCCAGTGATGAATAAAATGATTATGTATTGCAAACATGTACTAAAAGTTTTTTTTTAAAATCATTGTGTTAAGAAATTTAATTTCCTTAAGCTACTCAAGAAGATTTGAGCCAAAGATTTTATATCCAGCAAAGTTATTCTAAATGGCAGGGTCAAACTGATATCTATAACTGTTCACTCAGAAATCATTTTCCATATGAGTGCTTCTGAAGCAATCTACCAAAAAAACACATCAAAGTAATGAGAGTAAATCCAAGGACTGGAATGGGGAATTAAAAATACACTTGGTTTTAGAAATAAGAAATTAAAATTAAGGGGTGTGTGAATTACTTTTCTTGGCAAGAAAAAGTACCAAATGCCCAAAATCAAATCAGGAAGGGTTTATTCAGCTCATAGTTTATGGATGTTTCAGCCCTTAATAAGCTGATCCAAAGCAGGATGGCAACTGGCAGAGGGACAACCTTTCAAGGAGGCAGAAGACAGCAAAAACAACAGGAGCAAAAGGGAGATGCAAGCCTGTTTTCCTCTTTTATGTTGTATGCAACAACAAGGGAAGGTGTAGCACTCACATAATCCCTGCAATAGACAATGAAGCAATCACAAACTAGATTCAGCCACCTTCAGAAAGCCTGCCTTGACCACGTGAGGCTTTGGGGAGACATCCAAACACAAACCATAACAAGGAAAGAAGTTATAGTATTTCATATCTGTATAATCTGAAAGTGGTATAGCTTGGCATAACTAATGCTATCTTGTGCCCTGTATTTAACTAGTGCCCTGTATTTGACCCAGAAGAGTGTAAAATTGCTTAGGATACAAATCTCATGGGAAAAGCATAATGAGCTATACCCACAAGAGAGAAAAATTAACCTGCTCAACAAAGAATCAGAATACAGATGTCAACCAAAATCAAGTAAGATTCTAGCTAAATAGTATCCAACAGGATGTGTGGTTTTGCAGTTTTCTGATTTAAAAGCTCTATAACTTTCCAGTTCAGTGCCACTCGTTTTGACTCTGAAACAGGGGTCTACGGGTGGTCACTGACTGATAAACTTGCAAATTTATCAGTTGGGCTGCTTGGATTCCTATATTGTTTTATGAACCCACTTCAAAGGAACAAAAAATGATAATGAGGGGGAGGTGAGGTATGGCCAAAGTATATGGAAAAATATTTTAATGTTCAGTAATCATACTTAATAGTGATATCAATATTGTTATTCTGACTTTTACTATAAAAGAACGTAAAGCAAGTGAATCATTTTGATATTTTGTTACCATGTCATTTTCTGTAGCCTTGAGCAAGATTCTGAATGTAAAAAAGAAGATACAGATATAAAAGGAAGTAATAAACATGTATTTCACAATTTGTAAAACTCCTAGGGAAAAAAAAATCAGCAACCAGTAGCAAACAGCAACCCTAACTCCCCACACTGCAGTAATATGGCCCCATGATTGGATTCTGCCCAAGTGATGTGATAAAGTGATAATATCCATTTCTAGCTCTGGCAACTCAGGCAGTTTTCTCACTTTCTTGGCAAGCTAAAAGCAAAAATTAAAAAAAATTTCTGAAGAGGCTACAGAAGATAACTGTGATAATTTGTTCTGTCCTAGCTATCAGTATATCTGATTGATACCTCATATTTTTACCTCTGGTGAGTATGAATTAGCATCTTCAAGGATGTTTTCTTGATGTCCTGGGTGAAGGTCTGGTCAGATCCTACCTATCAGATATATTAAACTTCAGTTGAATGGATAATGAAGTGCTTCTGGATAGTGCAATGTAGAAACCATTGTTATTTACCTACTTTCTGTTCTGTAAACAGAACAGACACAATGCCTTTCCAAAATCATCTTTAAAGTATGAACTTGTTCTAACTCCTGGTTACTATTTCTGTTACTAAATGTATCTCACTTGTTACTGTGTCCTAAAACATTCTTTTCAAATGCTTTTCTTCAATCTGGATTCCATGTTAAAATTAAGGAGGCAAGTTTTACTTAAAGAATCTGTGGCTATATTTATATTTTTGTACAGATTGTTGTTAGCCATTGGTGATGAAGTACTGAATTATGTCAATGAATTAAAATAATTTTGAGCAGTAATGTAACACCACACTATATATTTCAAAGTTCTATTGAACTGGACTAAAATCTGAGCCTTAACCAAATCATTGTTGATAGAATGATGGATGTTATACTACTTTAAGAGTTTCCTTATGGCATTATTTAAAATTCTCTTGTCCCTCTCCTCCATCTGTTTGGAGTATGTGGACTACATTCGCCCAAATCAAATACTACTTTAGAAGTTTGGGCAATGTAACTTGTCTTTTAAGTGTTTGGCTGTGTTAAAATTTGAAAGAACATTGTTGGATATCAAGTCATCACCCATTATTCTTATAACATTGGGTCTAGGACCACTTGCTGTTTGATTCCATAGCTTGCTTCACTCTTTCATTCCTTTAAATAAAAAGGTGTTATTGAGGAGAAAAAAATATTTTTTTCACTTAAAGATTTCACAACTTGATTCATATTAGTTTCTTAGCTTTGAAACCTTTCATTTCACAGTTTAGTAGACTAGAAGCCTAAACTCAAGTGTTAGCTGGGCTTCCTTGAAACTTCTAGGGAAATTCTCCTGTGTCTTTTGAAATCTTTGACATTCTTTGGCTTATAGATACATCACTCCAATGCTGTATTTACAATGAAATGTCCTGGAACTCAAATTCTTATCAGTAGAAGTCGAAAAGAAGGGACTGCAGTGCTTTGAATATATACCCTCTCAAACTTGCCAATGTGATAGTATTAAGAAATAGAGCATTTCACAGATGATTAAGCCTTGAGGGCACCTCCTTTGTGAAAGGGATTAGGTACCAGTATAATAATGGAGGAAGTTCACCTGTGTCTTTTGTACCATTTTCCTATGTGAGGACCCAATATTCTTCCCTTCCGTAGAATACAGCAACAAGGGGCCATTATGGGATTGGAGAATAGTGCTCAACTGAGTTGAACCTACTGGTACATTGATTTTTGGACTTTTTAGCCCCTAGAACTGTAAGAAAGTGAACATCCATTCTTTATAAGTTTCCAAGTCTGTGATGTTATACTACAGCACAGAAACAAATAAAAGTAGTAGTGAATGATACCATTCCCACATGTGCCTTAATTTAAATCAGTATCCAGTATATGGTGTTATTTCTACTGTAACCAAAATTCATGGAAAATAAAGAGTAAAAATGGGAATCCTATTACAGCTTAATGCAACATTTTCTCAATACCCTAAATGTTGAATAATAGTAGCACTTTGCTGACTAGTTCAAATTAAGACTTTTAACAAATATGCATTAGCCACTCATCTAGTTATATATTGCTTACACTGTAAATTTTAAAGAGTGAACTGTCATTTATTTGTGCTTTAGCTAAATATTTTACAGCTGTTCTCTCTTTCCATCAGTCAGTGATAACTTTTAAGTCTTTCACCTCAAATACCGCACTTTATAAGAGAGAGAAAAAAGAGTGAACTCAATCACATAAACAGCTCAAGAGAAATAAATACCACCACAGAAACAAGTGAAAGAACAGAATAAAAGTGAGAAAAGCATTATGTTCTTTAAATACATAACTAGTGAGAAAACTGAAAAAATTAAAGTGTTTTTTCTACTGCAACTCAACACACTAACAACTGTACAAACACAATGTACTGTAGTGAATACTAGAATATATTTCATTTATTAAAATTCTTTTAACCTATCCAAATATGTTGCTTGTATTGACTTCATTCTAAAAAGTAAAGTAGCTTACAATTACTTTTTATTGATCACTTATTAAAAATGCATTCAGATTGTTTGAAAAGTAAAGTACATTATAAATAACTTTAAGAGAAAAATTGTTTCTTTATGTATAGTTCAGAAATATCTGATAAAATATCCAGTCACAATTATTTCATAAGTGCATCTCAATATTTTATAAAATTTTAGGCAGCAATGATTCCTTTTGTATACATTTCCTGTAATAAAGGATTATAAGTCATAAGGTGCCAGTGCAGTTTAGAAGGTCACAGGTGTAACTTCAAGAGAAAGACTTTGAAGGGGAATGACTCCCCTTTGTTTAAAAACAGTCTCATATGTTAAACTAGAGGGGAAGAAAAAACACACCTCCCTGAATAGCTGATTATCTGCTTTTCTGAGCTCCCAATATGCATATCTGCCTTACTGACTGATCCACTGGGATGAATATTAAATACCTCACACTTCCTATGACTCTACCAGAACTCGTGTGTCAGCTAAATTCCAGAACATTCTTTTAAAAGATGACCAAATTCCAGGACATTTTTTTCTCTCCTTTGCATCCTACATCCAACTTATCAGTAAGAAACTCTTGAATTTACTTTTAGAATCTATCTGGTGTCCAAATACTTCTTAAAACCTTGATTGCTAACTCTCTAAACTCACCATTTTCTCTTGTCTTAACTTTCAGAACATAATAGTTTTTCTAAACATCTGGCTGCTTCTAAATAGAAGCAGCTTCTAAATAGAAGCAGCTTCTAAATAGCATTACCCTACCATCCAGCCTCCAAATGAAAGCCATAGTGATAATTCTGTTATATAAATTATTATACCTTATATGTTACTCCAAAACTCAAAACTTTCAATAGTTACAGTTACATAATTTCTAGAGTATGGCCCAATGTCCTTATCTTGGCATATGGGCCTACATTCCCTTTTGCCTGGCCTCATCTAATACCACTATCTCCCCAACATTGCCCTAGCCACACACTCTCCTTCTGCTTTGAAGGCCTCTCCTCTTGCTGTATCTTATACCTTTCTCTGGAGAACTTTAATGATTGGTTTTCTCATTTATTCAGGAATCTGGTCAGATGTTCCCTAAAGAACTTTGCTTTTTCTGCCTAAAATGTATGGCTCCCCACTGTTCAATTCCTTTTCTCTCCTTGATTTATTTTCTTTCTTAGCAATAGTTTTTTGTCTCCATATATATATATATATATATATATATATATATATTTTTTTTTTTTTTTTTTTTTTGTCTTTTTCCTTTTTACCGGTACCAGGGATCGAACTCATGACTGCCTGCTCGCAAGGCAGGCGCTTATGCCGCAGAGCTAAATCCCTAGCCCCTTGTCTCCATATTAATTATTTATGTTTTCTAGAGAAATACAAGCTTTGTCTTTTTCATGATTCCATCCTCAATGTCTGGCGGAGTATCCAATGTTAATACAGAAATAAACACGAGTGAATGAATGAACCAGTCTAAGTTTTCATCACCCTAAAGCTGAGGCAAAGCAGTTTAATTTTAAAATACAAGGTATATTTAAATACCTTATTTATCACTTCGTTCTTAACACTTTTTGAAGCAGTTCTAGAAGTCCTTTTTTATAAATGGCTTACTCCCTCAATGTCCTGAATCCATTAAAGACATTTATTTTTCATGATCATTTGGCTGTGGAGAAAAAGCCAGAAGTTGCATCGTGCCAGCTTGAGTGAATAAGGTTTATGAGGACATAGTGTCGTGTTTTTACATGCCTTTCTGTTGCACAGAGCAACACCATTCGTGTTATTTTTGATTCCACATTGTAAAGATGAGAAAGAGGTCTTCCAGAGCTCAGAATGTGGCAAGAATAGTGGGATAAGTGTGATCAAAGTGACAAATATTTTGAGGGGATTAATGGCAATGTGTCTTTTTTACTAATTTTGATTTTTTAAAACATTCACCCTATTTTTGATCATCTCATGTGTAAAATATTAGCTTAATAAAGAATTATTTTGCTTTGCAAACATTTCAGTTAGCTAAAATCATATATAAAATTTTAATCTGCTGAGAAAATCAACCATTTAATGGCACAGCTGTGGCAGGTAAAGGAATTACAATGATAGCTCTAGGAAAACTATTTGCCTTCATTAGAAATTACCCAGAGAAATTATGAATGTTTTGATTAGGTCAAACTCCAAAATATGTAATTTAGAACCTTTAAATTTTGTATCTGGGATGCCCTTTACTATTTTTTTTTTTAAATTCCCAGTTCATTACAATGGACAACCAAGACTGAGAACACAATTTATGAGCAAGGTTTTGTAAAACAATTTGCAGTGTTAATAGCAGTATGGAGGTATTGAAATACCTATTAAATGAACTAGTAGGTCAACTAATGAATCAAATAGGAGTGTTGCTAGTCAGCTGAAGTCTTAAGTACTATTTGAAAACCATTTAAGGATTGGAGACAGTGTCTGCCTGGCAAGCACAGGGCACTGAGCTTGATTTCTGGTGAAAATAAATAAATAATAAAGAAAAAGAAAAATATTGAAAGAACAGGATCTACTGATGAAATTGCCAGACTTAGCAAATAAAAATACAAGACTCTCAGTTAAATTTAAAATTTAGATAAAGAACTTTTTAAAAGTAATATATGTCTCAGATATTGCATGGAGCATAACTATACTAAAATGTATTCATCGTTTATGTATAATACAAATTTAACTGAGTATCAGGTATTTTGTCTGCCAAATCTCCTGATGAAAATACAGTAGAGATTCTTTTATGAAAAGGATCATGTTATTGAAAATGCTAAGCAATTCATCATTGAAGTATTAATCTCTTCTATCTTCTGCTATACAAAGCTATCATAAGTCTTTTATCCTTAAAACTAATTTTTCTTTTAAAAACTTTTAACATAATCAAAAAAGTGAGATGAGTCCTTGTACATTATAGATTCTCTAAGTAAGTTTAAAATTTAAATTCTCCAATACTTGTTTTTAAATTATTAAATATCATATACTAGAGTAGAAATAAAGGAAAATTTGGTATTTTCAAAATCGCCTGTCAACATGTTCTCTGAATCCTGGACTACATCACAAATACTGTATTTCAAATTCTCTTTAGGTCCTTAAAAACTGTGAGAAAGATAGCAGTCCTTCAAGGTCTGGGTCTTTAATTCTTACTTATATTCCGCTCATACTAATAAGGTAAAAATAAAATTTACACGATAATGACTAAAACCTGACTTTAATTCTAGGACAATAAAAGTATTGCAACAAATCAAATGAAGCCTCAGGGAAATTTTTTCTCACCAGTAAAAGTTGCTTTACAAATGTCAAACAAACACCTTTCGGGGCTGGGGATTTAGCTCAGCGGCATAAGCACCTGCCTTGCAAGCAGATGGTCATGAGTTCAATCCCTGGTACCGATAAAAACAAAACAAAACAAAAAAAACATCTTTCTACCACCAGGTGGCGTGCTCACATGTTTAGAAATTCAGCAATAGTTCATTATGAGTATAGAAAGAATGGCATAATGAAAATGCAAAACAGAAAATCATTATTCACGTTTAAAATAACATCCTTTCCCTACCGGATTGCAAAGTACAATCTGGTTTCTAACGTTCCTACAGAATCTATAAAGTGCCTTATTTAGAGTTAGGTCATGAACAGATATTTGATTTAAACTGTCTTTTATTGTTTGAAGACATTAACACTTTTCCAACTGTTATAATAAAAACAAATCTTTTTAACAATATTCCTTGTTATGTATAATTTCTTTGCAGAAGTTTTGTCAGCTGTCTCTAGTTCTGTTGATTGATGGCCATACAAAATCAGAATGTATAAAACATCTATCCAAATAGAAATTTCCAGTGTACTTACAACATAAGACTGAGAAAAGGCAAAGTCAGACAAGCTGTATCTCTCATGCAGGCATTGTATGGTAACATTACAAGAATCTAGAACCCGAACTCATTTTTCTAACATTAAGTACCTCTGATATTGTGTTCTCATAAAGATTACTACACCTTACTTTTACAGAACTTGAGACAACAGTGACCAATTTTGTCCCCCCACCCCTGTCTTTTTGTAGTGCATTTTTTATTTTGAGACAGGGTCTCAAAATTGCCCTGATTGGGCTTGAACTTGTAACACTCTTGCCGCAGCCTCCTAGAGTGCTGTGATTAGAGGCATATGCCACTATATATGCCACTACATTTTGCTGGTTCTGTCAGTTTTTAGCAGCCCACACTATTTGTGATACTTTACCCAGATGTGAATATTACCTGGGAATATAAAATTTCTAATTTTGTTTTTCTAAAGATTGTCCTGGAAAAGTGAATATGTGTATGGAATGTTTAGCTCTATTTTAATTGTTAGAAATTGCTTACATATTTACTTTGTAATTCAATACAAAGATGGCTCAGACAAACTGCAAAGTAGTTGAGCTTGCAGTCAAACCCTATTCTGATTCCTAAGCCCTAGGTCCTCTCAAGGTAATGTATTTGACTATTGCTGCAGTATTTCTAACCAAATGCCATTATGACAATAAGAGATCTCACACTGAGAGACCAAGACATATTTCATGTCAATTTAAACACTAGAATGGAACATTCCTTACCACTTCACAAATACTCTGTTATATAACAAAAAAATACATTATTTATTCCAAGTTTCATGGTCTTTTTAAAAATATGATGATACATTTTGTCATTCAATGAAAATACGAAGATGATGTATAACCAAATAAAAAGACTACCATATTCTCTAAATTCTCTAAAATTTCTTGACATAGTTGGAGACTTGTTTATACTTCTTGGTTTCATTTAAAAAGAAAAAAGCTGTTATTTTAAACTAGAGGGGATTTTTTTAGAAATGATATGTAAAATTATTTTTACATATAATGCTTAATTTTCATCTCTAGTGTTTGTAAAATGTACCTGGCTAAATATAATACATCAGTCAATTGGTGTTCCATGTGTTGAGAAACATCCAGGTATTTGTGGTCTTATAAAAACATATTTTTTCAGAGCTGGGGATTTAGTTCAGCAGCATAAGAGCCTGCCTGGCAAGTGCAAGGTCATGAGTTTGATCCCCAGTACCAAAAAAAAAAAAAAAAAAAAAAAAAAGATATTTTCAAAACATTTGATTTTCCCTTCTTCAACTGCATATGCTAGCCTAGCTATTATGCTTAATTATAATTTGCTTTTTCTAACATTTTTGCAGAAAGAAAATACAATTCTAAAAATTTACATTTTAAGTCACTTTGAAAACATTCTGGAAATTTAGAATGGAGCAAAAAGAAAAGTCTGTCCAAAAAATTGGCAGACTTTTTCTGTCAAAGATTAGATAGTAAATATTTTAGATTTTTTCAGGCAATATGCTTATTTATGAAATTATCCAACTTACCTTTGTCACCTAAGCAAGTGTGACTAGATTTCAATAATTTGTTTTTACTAAAGAAAGCAGCCAGAGGATGCATTTGGTTGGCCCTGGTCTAAACACACTGACAATGACAGATATATTCCATGTTGTATAGTAAGTAAACAGTTACCATCATAGATTAGAGAGAGGAGATCTGAAAAACAGTGGCATCCAGCACTATCTAGTTGGCTCTGCTAATGGTTATTTTATATTTGCACAAACTTCCTTTTCTTCCCTGCTGTACCCTCCTGTCTCCTGGGAGGGTGACCTTAACAGACTGCATCACCCTTAGGTGTTTGATTAACAGTAGCAAGAGATAAGTCAGAAAGAGACAGAAACACCTCCAACTCTGGGGAAGCTTCACTAAATCAGACACTTCACTACTACCTGGACTATTGTCACATGAGGGCATTCTAAACATTAAATAAATTTTTTCCTTCTCCTACAGACTAAAGGTTTTGCTTCTATACCTATCTTTGCAAGACAAGGTTCTTACAAAGAAACATTTAGAAACATTTAGAAAACATCTGATGAAATTTGTTAAATCCCTCAGAATGGAATTTCCCTTTATTTGAACACTTCCAAAATGCCTGAAAAGTAAGGAAGGAATAAAGGTACAGAGGATCTTTGACTTACAAACTCAATTTGTTCATGAGGGATGGTTGTAACTCAAATTGATAGTAAATTAAGACTATTTTCCCATAAGTAGTACTGGAAAGTCCCATAATTTGGTGTGAACCTTCCAAAGCATGTTAACTAACATTTTATAATATAGAAGGACTGTATAATGTGCCTAATTTACCAGACATGCCAACAATTTTCCTAGTATATTCAACAAAAAGTTCTAAAATGTGCCTAATTTACCAAAAACAACAATTTCATACTGTACTCATTATTCAAGTTACAATCTTTGGCTTGTAGGAAGGGAGGGTAAAATCAGGAATCTGGCTCTCCCGTGTCGTGTCTCTCCCTGGAAGAGCTGTAGCCCACTAAGACCTGCTTCTGTCTCACAAGGTCTCAACCTTTTCAGAACTAGAAACTGGTCTAAGGTAATCTGTTCCTGTCTTTGTTTATCACTGTTCTGTCGTATGACCTGACATGGTTATTAAGCAAGTGGATGCAGTGATTGATTTTTTCTCTGTCTGGATGGGTCTTTACAAATGTTTATAGCTCTGTCCATTTTTTTTCAGGATTTTATTTCAGAAGAAGAACTTTGATGCACTGATTGTTGATACTTCCCCTCCTCTTCCTCTTCAGAAAGCTCCTCAGCTGCCATTCTCTGTTGATCAGTCGGAAGTTGCCAAAGTTCCTCTGTAGATAGGCCTCTGAGCGTTCCTCCCTGGTTCCTCAACATTGCCGCTGTCTACCTGCAAGCGCTTGGATGACAGTGTCATCAGCCACAGGGTCAGTTGAAGGCTTAAGTTCATCTACACAGCCTTCAAAGTGTCTCTCCTGTGTAATTTTAGGCCACATTTTCTTCCATGCAGATCTCAGTGTCCATAAAAATTGGACCAAGATTTCTCAATTTACCCCACCCAGGAAAGGATGTTGTAATGTTCCTTTCCAAACACTTTCAAGTTTAAATCTGTGTTTGAGACCATCTGGAAGCACTTTATGAACAGTTCCTCATTGTATAGCTTCTTAAAGTTAGTATAACCTGCTGGGTCCAACACCACAGTAGAGGAGTTGTATTAGGTGAAAAGAACTTGATTGAGAGACATGGGAAATCTTCAACCAATTCTTTAAATCTCTTGGGCGAACAGGAGCATCATCCATGATGAGGAGAGCCTTGAGTGGTAAACTTTTGTCCTCTAGCTATTTCTTTTTTTTTAATTAAAAAAAAAGATTAAGACAAAAGAGAACATAACAACCCAGGGCAGAACACAATAATTTAAGCAACATAGTGTTTCACCACAAGATAATCCGACATAACAGTAGCTACCATAGTGTCTCTTTCCTTGAAATCCTTGAGTATATATATTATATTATAAAATCATATATTATAAAATCAAACATAACAAGACAGTTTCCATTCAAGAGAATGAATTTAACAGTAGGATAAAAGCCTTCCTGATCTACTCAAGAAAAGTACTCTTTGTTACCTGGGCTTTTGTGTTAGATCTCTACATAACACCTGACCTATCATGACTTTGTGTTTTCTGAATACTCTAGGGGCCTCAGAATGATAAACCAAGAGAGGCTTTATCTCAAGGTCACCACTCCCACTGCACAGATCAGTAAAATTAGCCTATCCTTCATAGGCTTGTGGCCTGGCATTTTCTTCTCTGCCTGGGTAATGTATGTTCTCCTGGACATTTTCTTCCAGAAAAGGACAATTTCATCACAGCTGAAAACTTGATGAGAGTAAAAGCCATTTCTCATTGTCATCATTTTGAAGTGGTATATATAATTTTCAGCAGCCTGTTTATCATGACTGGCTGCTTTACCATGCCTAGTTATGCTGTGAAGCCTAGTTATCACTTGAAAATTGTGAAACCATCTCTTACTGGAATGAAATATTTTACCATTATCATTTGTGGCTGGATTATCCTTTATAAGATCTGCATTTCTAGCCCTAGCTTTTTTTTTTTAAACCAATTATAGATTCAGGCTATAACCTGCCATCTACCTTTTGTTTATCCACATTAATAACAGCCTTTCTTCCTCATCTAATACTGTTGATCATGAGTTACTAATTTGAATAACACCTTAGCAACTCTGCCTTCCTTATACAAATTTTTTCTCAGTAAGATTGTTGAGATGGTTGGATTTGAACATGCTACAGCATGTTTAGCATTATTAGTAAGATCATTAACACAAACACCACTCTCACATTTCGTCATAATTTCCTTCTTCTTTTCCATTGTGATTGCTTTTTTTTTTAAACCTTCCTTTGTTTCCTTATTGTCTTTTCTAGCTTTTGGGGGGCCATTTTCATAGCAGTAACTGAAGCAATTATGTAAACCACAGACCAAAATCACATCCACAAATATGTACAACTGGGCTTAAACTGACACTCATGTATGCTTGCACACACTTTTCTGGAATCAAAAGTATTTTTACAACTGCACAAGGGGCTGGCATTCAGACCTTAACTCAAGACTTTGGTTGTGCTTTATTATGCTTTTTCTCTTAAGTAGTATATTTAAACCAGGAATAGTTATAATATAGTTCTTCATGACATTACCCCAGTGGTAATTCAGGTTAGTTAAAAAAGGTGAGAAAAGACAAGTTATTTCCCTTGACAGTAGGCCACAAGAGTATAGCCACAAGGTCAATCCTTTTGTGTAGGCCCTGAACAAATCGTTTCTGGGAAAAATGTAAGAGTTGTGATTTGAAAGGAATAAGCTCCTGGAAGACAGCATTCTTTCGGTACTGCCTTCTTGGTCTGCTCCCCAACCCCAAATATCATAGTTCCATCTACACCTGTCGGCTAGATCTCAACCATATCTTTATTAACTTGATTTAAATGAATTTAATTAAACAAATATTTTGTGGCCTTTATATACCTAGCACACATCCCAATAGGGGAGTGACAACTATGTCTCATAGTCTATATGGCATAGGTTTTTTCAGAGGACCTTCAGTGAGGGACAAAGGATAGGTATGAGAACATTTTCTTTTCCTTTAAAAGAAAATGAAATCCCAGTGTGGTGAGAAATTTAAGAACCATTAGAGTGTTTTATCTCTTGACATCTATTTTCAGCTGTTCCGTTAAGGTCTCCTCTGTCTTGTTCCTCTGCCGTTATAACACACCTTCCTTTTTGGGATGGTTGAAGCTACCCCACTGCCATGTCTACAAATCAGCCTACAGGAAAAAGGGAAAGAGGGACTTGAGACACTCATCCCAGACTGAAGCTAGAAATGGCATGCATTACTTTATTCTTATTTCACTAGATTAAATTTAATCACAGGGCCATACCAAACTACAAAGCAAACTGGAAAATGTAGTCTCTCATTCATCCCCAGATAAAAATTTAATAATAAAGAGTAAAAGGAAAATGGAGTGATATCAATTTGTCACATAGCTTGTTTGTTTCTTCTTCTGTTTTTCAGACAGAAGAATTAGAATCAGATTCTAAGATAGGCATAAATATTATAAGGAGAAACATCCATACTAACATTTGCATGTAATGAGCTAAGTACTGTAGAAATACAAGAGTAGAAAATTTTCCCCCTTCAAGGTTGTCTTAAGGACTAAAATTACAGTCCTAGAGTTGTTTCTTTTAATATTTGTTTAAGATTAGATTTAAGTCATATGCTGAGGATGTCCAGGAATATTCTTTGACCTGTCTTAGTATTTCTTTCTAACTCAATCTACTATCTGATTGATTTTCATTTAGTCTTTAGTTTTCTTCAAGGGCAGTCTCCATAATGTCCTTTTATTGACTGTGTTAACTCATTAGTTTTCTGAGTACATGAAGAACTAAAAATGTTTTCCCATTTTTACTTTTATTTGGATAAATATGGTTACAGGAAGAGGCAATGGTATTTGTATATAAAAAAGAAAAATTTCAAAATAACCAAAATTTGATAATACTCATGGTCTTTTCACCATCATTGTGTTAGTAGTTCATTTTAGAAATAAATATCAGCATAAAATTACAGTAATGGAATTTTTTATTTTAAAGAAAAAAGAAAAACAAAATCTCAAAAACAAGATTATTAGAGGATAACAATGAGTTATTAAAAGCACAAGATATCAGCACTTATTTATCCAAACAATTTTAGCACAGACCTTCCTTTTTTTATTTAAGGAGAAAAAGAAAAAAACAGAGAAAGGGTACAAGAAATACAAAATTTAAAAAATAAACAGTAAGAAATCTCTAGTTAGTAGATTACATATTCTCATCTTAGAAATAATTGTTCAAGTTACAAAATCGAAGCATATAAAGTGGACTTTCAAACAGTGAGGGTGCAAACAATTTTGTTCAATGATCCAAAAAAACTCAGTAATATGGTTATCCATCTTATATACTCAAACATATATGCAGTTATAACCTTTAGAACACCTTCTTTTCTTTTGTACAATGACAATTATACATTTTGGGTTTTATTACTCCCACAGTTCTTATTACTTTTTTGAAGAGAGTAAAACCAAATGCGACATATCAGAACAGAGTCAGTCAAATCAAAAGGATGGGCATAATAGATAATGTAAAAACAAAATACAAGGTGATCAACAATGGTTACCATACTGCCTCTTGCTATCTTAAGAAGAATTGCCTATATCATCAGTTATAATAAAATTGAACAAAACAGTAGAGAATACAACCAAAATACTGAAGACTTTACAGGACTTTAAAAGAAGGTAATAGTCCACCAGAATGGGCGTCATAATGAATCTTATTGTCTTCACAGTTGTTGCCTATACTTTCGAACTTGGTACTATCTAGAAAAGCAGAATAGGGGAAAATCAGTCAAAGCAAGATGGTGAGGGCAATACAGGGTTTCAAATCAAGTTAATAGGAAATCAAAGTAGGTTACTATAATGTATCCTGCTATTTTTTTTATTTTTCCCTTAATTAAAAAGATAAAAATAAAGAAATAATTAAAAAAAGAAAAAAAAGGAGGGATTGAGAGAAAAGAGGGCATAACAACAGAACAGCGCAGGTCAAAACATAACCATTTAAGCAAAATAGTATTTTATCTCAAGATATCCTGGCATAAAAGTAGTTACCACAGTGACTCTTTCCTTTTCAATGAGAAATTAGTAGTTTATCATATAGATAGATAGATAGGTAGATTTCTTTCAGCTTCTCACACTAAGGAGACAATGCAATGTTTACACATGTTAGTCTGATTTATTTCATTTACGAGTATGGTTTCTAGTTGCATCCATTTACCTACAAAAAGCCTCTAGTTTATCCTTTATGATAAAGTAGTAATACTCCATTGTATTAAAATACTATATCTTTTTAATCCATTCTTTGGTTGATAAGAATTTGGATTGTTTTCAAAATCTATCTATTGCAAATTCTGCTGCTATAAATATGGGTGCAAATGCTGGTATGATGTTTTTAATGCTTCTGGGAAGATACCCCGCAGGGGAATAGCTGAGTCAAATGGGACTTCCAATCCTAGTTTTTTAAGGAATCTTCACATTGACTTCCACAGTGGTTGTCACAGTCTGCACTTCCACCAACAATGGAGAAGGTTCCTTTTTCCTATTGTCCCTTTACCGTTTGTTATTGGTTGATTTCTTGGTAATAGCCATTCTTTACCGGGTGAGGTGGAATCTCAGTGTTGTTTTTAATTTGGATCTCTCAAATGACCATTGATGTTTAACCTTTTTTTCACATAGTTATTTGCTGCTTATATTTCTTCATCTGAGAAATGTGTATTCATCTCAGATGTCCATTTTTGGACTGGGCCTGTAAATTTGGGAGGTCTGATCTTGTATTTTATTTTTTTAGTTCTTTATATGTTCTCAATAGCAATCCTTTGTCTGAGGAACAGCTGGCAAACGTTTTCCCCACATTGTAAGTAACCTCTTTAGTCTGTTTCTCTTGCTGTGCAAAAGCTTTTTAATAAGATCAGATTCCAATTGGTGATTCTTTGCAATAGTTCCTGTGTGGTTGGTGTTTTATAAAGTCTTGGCCTACCCCAATGTCTTCATGAATTTTACCTATTTTATCTTCTAGCAGAGTTAATGTTTCTATTTTTTGTTTGTTTGTTTGTTTTTGTCTTTTTCATTTTTATCGGTACCAGGGATCGAACACCTGCTTGCAAGGCAGGTGCTTATGCCACTGAGCTAAATCCCCAGCCTCAATGTTTCTGTCTTAATAGTTAGATCTTTGATCCACTTTGAATTTCGTTTAGTGAATAGTGAAAGATATGGGTCCAATTTTAATCTTTGTCATGTTCAGAGCCAGTTTTTCCAGCCCATTTATTAATGAGGTTTTCTTCCAGTGAATGTATTTGGCACCTTTGTCAAATATAAGCTGACTTAGTATGCCTGAAGTTGTTTGTGCATTCTCTAATCTGTTTCATTGATCTTCCGGTCTATTTATATGGTCCATACCATGCTGGTTTTGTTGTTGTTGTTACTGTTGTTTGTTTGTTTGTTTGCTTGCTTGCTTTTATCACAGAAGCTTTATAGTATAATTTCAAGTCAGGGATTCTCATGCCTCCTGTCTTGTCTTTGTTGCCCAGATTGTCTTTGCTATTCTAGGCCTCTTCTGGTTCCAGATGAACTTTAGGATTGTTTTCTCTAATCCTGTGAGATAATACTGTTGGAATTTTAATCAGAATTACATTAAATCTGTATAACAGTTTTGGAAGTATGGCCATTTTCACTACTGGTTCTTCCTACCCAAGAGCAAGGGATGTCCTTTCATTTTCTGATCTCTCTTCAATCTTCCTTTTCAGAGTACTACAGTTTTCAATGTAGAGATATTTTACATCCTTCATTAGATTGATTTCTAGGTATTTGGGGGGGGGAAGGGGGATACTATTATGAAAGACATTTTCATAATTTTTCTCTCAGTGAGTTTGTTATTTGTGTACAGGAAGGCTATTGATTTTTGAGTGTTGAGTGTTTATCCAGCTATGCTACTAAGTTTGTTTTTTAAATCTAACAAATTTTAGTGGAGTTTCTGGTGTGTTTTATGTAGGGTATCATGTCATCTGTGAAAAAATGATAATTTAACTTTTTTCTTTCCTATCTTTATTCCTTTTGGCTCTTTTTCTAGTCTAATTACTCTGGCTAAAGTTTTCGGGACTATTTTGAATAAGAGTGGAGGCAGTGGACATCTTTGTCTTGTTGCTGATTTTAGAGAAAAAACTTTCAGTTTTTGTCCATTTAGTATGATGTTGACTATTGGTTTGTTATAGATGACTTTTATCAGATTGATGTAACCATTGTCAGTAGAGTTTTTATCATAAACGGTGCTGGACTTCATAAAAAGTTTTTCTGCATCTGTTGAGATGATCATTTGATTTTTGTCCTCACCTCTGTTAACATAGTGTATTACATTTATTAATTTACTTACACTGAATCATCCCCGCATCCCTAGGATGAATCCCATTTGGTTATGATGTATAATCATCTTGATGATTTGCTGCATTCTGTTTGCCAGTATCTTATTCAGGATTTTTTCCATCTATGTTCAGTAGGTGGATTGGCCTGTAATTCTCTTTCTTAGTTGGATCCTTCTCCAGTTTTGGTATCAGGGTAATGCTTGTTTTATTCCAGTTTTGGTATCAGGGTAATGCTTGTTTCAATTTTATTAAAAAGTTTGAGAAGTAGTGTATTAGTTGTTCTCTAAATTTCTTGTAGAATTCAACAGTGTATCTGTCAGAGTCCAGGCTTTTCTTTATTGTTAGGTTTTTAACTATGCCTTCAACTTCATTGATTTATTTAGAATTTTTATATCTTCTTGATTCAGCTTTGGTAATTCATGTGTATCCAGGAATCAGTCTATTTCTTCTGCATTTTTTATTTTATTAGAATCCAAGTTTTCAAAATAGATATAGATGATCTTCTGAATTTCTTCAGGGCCTTTGTGACTTGACCCTTTTCATTCCTAATTGTGTGAATGACTCTTTTCTATCCTTTTAAAAATAAAGTTGGATAAGGGTTTGTTGATTTTATTTAATCTTTTGATGAACCAACTTTTCTTTTTTCTTTTTGCGTCTTTTTCCTTTTTATCAGTACCAGGGATCGAACTCACAACTGCCTGCTTGCAAGGCAGGCGCTTATGCCGCTGAGCTAAATCCCCAGCCCCCTTGTGGTTTCTTTTGCTGTGGATTTCCAACTTCATTGCAATATGGTCTGAGAATATGCATGAGATATTTTCAGTTCCTTTGCAGTTACTTAAGTTTGTTCTATGAGCTTGGTTTGTGATCTGTTTCAGAGAACATTCTGTGTGCAGTTGAGAAGAATGTGTGTTCTGAAGTTGTGGGGTGGAACACTGTAGTCATCAGCTGAGTCCATTTGCTCAAAGGTTTGGTTCAGGTCTAATAGTTCATTGTTGAGGTTTTTTTTTGCCCTATCGATATGTCTTTTTGTGGCAGTGGTATATTGAGATCTCCCAGTAGGGTTGTATTAGTAATTACTTGATTTTTCATGCCCATTAATATTTGTTTTATATAATTGGGTGCACTGGTATTTGTTGCATATATATTTATGATTATTATTTCTCCTGCTTGGATTGTTCCCTTTACAAGGATCTAGTGACCTACTTTATCTCACTTAATCAGTATTGCCTTGAAATTCACTTTGTCTGCAAATAGAGTAGCTGCTCCTGAATTTTTCTAGGTTCCTATCTCGTGGAGTATTGTTTTCCATCCTTTGATTTTCAGTTTATGAATTTCTCTTGAATTAACTGTGTTTCTTGTATGCAGCATATTGCTGGTTCTTGCTTCTTGATACATTGTCAGTTTGTGTCTTTTGATTGGTAACTTGAGACCATTAACATTGATGATTATAATTGATGTGTATTGATTTAGTCTTGTCATGTTATTTTCCTGTTGTCAGCTCTCCCTCTTTTTTCCTCTTCCTCTGTTTAGTTGTTTGTCTTGCATGGAAGACTGCTTCTTTTTTGTACATGGATTGATAGTCCTTGTTATTACTTTCTAAAATGTCCTTCAAAACATTTTAGAGTTGTTTTGGTGGTTATAAATTTTTTCAACTGTTCTTTGTCATGGAATTATTTTGTTTCAACATCAGTTTTGAAAGATAGTTTTTCAGGATACATCATTATGGGTTGAAAGTTGTTTTCCTTTGGAACTTGAAATACTTCACTCCAAACTGTCTTGGACTTGAGGGTTTATGCTGAAAAGTCAGCCATGATTCTGATGGGCTTTCCTTTATTAGCTGACCTGTTGCTCTTCCCTAACAGCTTTTAAGATTTTATTCTTGGGTTGAATTTCTGGAATCTGATAAGTTGTGAATATCTGGAATTTCTAGAATGTGATTATATTGAATTTCTGATATGTCTCATTGTAGACTTTTTAAAGTTGTGACTAATTGGAGTTTTATATGAATCACTTATATGTATGTCAAATTCTTTTTCTCTACCAGGGAAAGGTTTCTGCCATGATATCTGTGAACAGTTTTTTACATCCTGTGTGCTATTTCCTGCTTTTTCAGTGACTCAAATCAATCTTAAATTATTCCTCTTTGCCTCATCTGGTAGCTACTGGATTGATTTCTTATAACACCTTGCAAATTTGAGAAATCTTTCTTTTCATGATCACTAAATACAAGCTTGTCTTCCATATCTGAGATCCTATCCTCATATTGGCTTAACCTTGTGTCAATACTTGGATGGAATTTTTATTCTGGATATCTGCTTGAATCTGCCTTATGGATTCCATTTTTTCCCATGCTTAATTTTCTTAAGTTTGTCTATTTGTTTGTCTGTGTCTACTGTAGCATCTCTTAGTATGGTTACCATCTCTGCAGTTATCTAAGAAATTATTTCTGATTTGATTTTTTCCAGAGCTGTATTCAATTGCTTTGTTATTACCACTTCAGAGAGGCCTAGTGAATGGCTTTTGGATTGTCCCACCTACTGGGCAAACCCTTGGGTATGCCTTTGGTGAACTGGATATCTGGGGTTGCATCTTGTTTAAATGTCTTCTTACTTTTTCTTTCTTTCTTTTTTTTTAATTCCTGGGATGATGCTTGTAAATTTCCTATAGTGGGTTGCTTTATTGTCAGTATTTAAGACCTTTAGATAATGCCTACTTCTCTGAGGTATCTTCCAGGTATAGATTTTGAGTCTATTGGAAGATCCTACTCTTTAATTTGTTGGAGATGAGAAGTTGCTACTTGCTTGACCCAATCCCTGGTTCTCTGGCACATGCCACAGTATTTTTTGTGAACCTTATCAGTCACTGTCATGGAATATCTCAAATAAGAGCTGTTTATAACAATTAAGTTTCTTTTAGCTTATAGTTGTACCAACAGCATAAAATATAGCCTAGGAAATGACAAACTGAGATAACAACTGATTTGCCACTTTTAACTGTATGAACTAGATTTTTAGATATAAAACTAAATCTAAAATAAGCCAGAAATTAAATGGAGTATATAAGTTCTTAATAAGTTAATTTTGATCCCAGGGTTTAAGATTGAAAATGGGTTAGGGAGAAAATAAAGAAATAGACGAAGAGGAAGTGATTAGAAATAAAATTGGTGGACAAAGGGGTATCATGCTAATTTTGGAAAATTGGTGCATAAAACTGGAAGGAAAGAAAGAAAAAAGATAAAAAAGCGAACAGAACATAAGCATAGCTACAAAGAGGCTAAAAACCCTATTCACACTCATCTAAAAACATCAAACAGTGAAGAAAAAAAGAAAACAAAAAGCAAAAAACAAAAACAAAACCAACACCACCACAACAAAAACAAACAAGAGAGAGAAAGACAGACAAAAAGTCCACTTCCAGATTTGTCTCTGCCTTTACTGGTAGACAATGTGTGGAGAGAGTTTCAATTCATACCAATCTATCCTAGGAAGCCAGCAGTAGCTATTTGGTAGGAGAGTGACTAATCTCAGTATGCCTGCATTTTCTAGCAGAGAGCAGACTCATTCAACCTGTAGCCATCAGTGTACCTTCTGGGAACCTAGCTGAGAGATGCTAGATGAAGCTAGCAGCTGCTTAGAGTTCTGAGCTCAGCCAACCTGTCTCCAAGATGGCTCCTGGCCAATGGCTGTCTTGCATTGGAGGACTCAGTTCTCAGCACTCACTGCCAGCTAGTGCAGTTCTCCACATTCACTGCTCCCCCAACCACTGCTGCATCTCTCCATGGATGCCTCTAAGGTCACAAGCTGTCACTGTATGTCCACAGGTTTCAACTGTTCCTCTTGTGAAGTGAGTCCCATCTAAGGGTGTAGGCATGTGACTACCTCTTTCTTTTTCACTGAAGTTTGCCTTTTCACTCTCTGCATGGCCTTCAACTCATTTGGATCTAGGGGACTGACTTCCTTTTTGTCTTCTTGCATTGCAATATCCCAGCATCCAGACAGCAACTCTCCAAGAGGCTCTTTCTCTGCTGCTTACCACTCCAACACCTTGATGCTCCTACCCTGATTTTTTTTGTCTGAGAAAAGATCTTAGTATATAATTCAGGCTGGGCTTGAAGTCACAGTGTAGCCCAAACTAACTCTAAACTCACAGTAGTCCTTCTGCCTTAACCTTAAAAGTGCTGGGATTCAAGTGTGTGCCACTATGCATGGTTTAATAATGAAATATTTCAATTAAAATCTTAAGAAATGGGCCACCGGACAGCCCTTTCTTCCACATACCCAGCATGAGCAGAGAGAACCAGACAGGTCTGCTGCTGCCTGCTGAGTGCTGCCAGCAGAAGGTCCTTTCCTCCCCATACCCAGCATGGGCAGAGAGAGCCAGCAGATTCACCTCTGCCCTTTGGGTGCTGCCACTGGAAGGCCATTTCCTCCACATGCTCAGCACAGGCAGAGAGAGGCAGATCCACCTCTGCCTACCATGCACTGCCACCAGAAGGCCACATCCTGCAGGTGGCCAGTGTGGGCAGAGAGAATCAGCAAATCCACCTTCACCTTCATGGAGCTGCCACCAGAAGGCTTCTTCCTGCAGGCAGCCAGTAGGAGCAGAGACACATCGCTGGTTAAGCCCCGTGGATCTGTAGGCCGATGGAGAGTCTTGGTTCCATCAGACAGCCATCACCCACTAGCAAAATCAGACAAACACACCTCTCTGTGTTGGCCACCATCGTGGGAGTCCCAGTTTAGACACACAGGCTGAGAGAAGCAGCCCCACCTCCAGGCACCCCTGATCATCAGGGAAGCCCCAATGTAGCTGCACAGGTCTGGAGAAACCCACTCCACACCCTGGTACCTCCCTCTAAATCTGGAGTTAGAGAAACTCAGATTCCATCCCCTACACTGTCCCATCCCCTACACTGCATAGGGACAGCCAACATGGGAACTGCATGAGGCCTCAAAACCAGCTTGTTAGGAGGAACCCAGGAGAATGTCAAGACCAAGGAGCAAAAGGCAAACTCAGACCTCTAGCCCACACAGAACAAGTCTAGAAGACACAGTTTTGGAAGAAAGTGGAAGTTACACACCTGAAATCTAAGAGGATAGCAACTGAAGTAAGGAAACAAGTTCATGAGATTGTAAAAGCAATCAAATCAGAAATAATGTCTCAAATAAAAGAAGAAATCACAAATGTACTGACAGAATTGTTCAACAGGTGTAAAGACAGACAAAAAAGAGTAAAACAGGAAATGATGGAAATCTTGAATGAATGTAGAAAGGAACTACAATGCATGAAACAGATTCAAAGAGAGGCCCAGGAAATTAAAAATTCAATCAAAAGCTGACAGAACTGCTTGAAAGACTCTGAAGATAGACTTTCAAACCTTGAAGATAGGATTGTAGCTAGTGATCATGAAAGGGAATTTTATTTTAAAAATAACATGGAATCAGGAAATAACAACTCAGTGGCTGAAAGATGATGCAAAGAGGCATAATTTAAGAGTGATAGATGTTGGTGAAGAAGCAGGCATCAACACAAATATAATTAAAAGGCTGTTCACAGAAGTAACAGCAGAAAACTTCCCAAACATGGAAACGGATCTGGCATACAGATAAGGGAGGCAGATAGGACTCCTACTAACTATAACCAAAGTAAACCTACACCGAGACATATAATAATCAAGATGCCAGAAATTCAGCATAAGAACAATATGCAAAGTTCTTAGAGAAAAGAGATCACCTATAAAAGAAAACAATCAGAATCACAGCAGACTTGTCACAGAAGACTTGGAGTGAAGTGTTTCAAACCCTGAAAGGAAACAACTTCCATCCCAGATTGATCGACCCAGAAAAACTATTGTCATGGTTTATGTCTGTGGTCCCCAGGCCTCATGAGTTTGCACTGTGCATTTGTGATTGGTTCATTGCCTAGTGCTTGGATTGATGGTGTCAGTGGTACACCCACATAGGGGTGGAGCCAGGATGTAATGTAATGGCAGGAAAAAGGTGTGTCTTGCTCTTTTTCGGGTTCCTGCTTGCTGTTTGCAGCTGCCATGAACTGCGGCCCAGCCATGCCTGCCTGCCTTGGAGCCAACTTTCAGTGTGGACTGAAACCTCTAAAAACTGTAAGAACTTTCCCAACTTGGGCTTCAGGTCTCAGCAACAAATAAAAAGTAACTAAGACAACTTCTTTCAAAATTGATGGAAAAATAAGATACTTCCATTGTAAAGAACAACTGAAGGAATTCATGATTACCAAACCAACTCTGCAGAGAATGCTAAAGGATATTCTAGAGAGAGATAAAGATGACCATGGTTCCAAGAACAGCAGCAGAGAAGGATCACCAAACAAGATAGAGAGTTGAATTAAAGGGGAAAGTGGAAGGCCAACAACCAGAGGATAGCACGGCAGAAACAAACCAATGTCTGCTGGTTGTAACCATGAATGTAGATGGGCTCAGTTCAGCAATAAAAAGAAACATAGGGAGAATGGATCAAGAAACAAGTTCCACTGATATACTGTAGACAAGAAATACATTTAACTGGAAAGGAAATTCGTAGACTGAAAATCAAAGGAGAGAAAACAATTGTTCTATGTGATAGGAGACAAAAAAAAATAGCAAGAGTAACTTGCCCATCAACCACAGAATGGATAAGGAAGATGTGGCATTTTCAAGCAGTAGAAAGCTACCCAGCTATAAAGTAGAATAATCTCAAGGCTCCTGTAGGTAAATGGACACAACTTAAGATCATATTCATGGGCAAAACAGTTCAAACTCATACCCTAGCATAAGAAACAGGAGTTAATGGGATCCAAAAGCAAAATAGTTAATGTAAGAGCAAAGGGGAGGAAACACAGGGAGGGAAAGGTAGAAACTACTATCAATTCCTTATTGTCTTGTCTTGAGCTCTTGCATTGTTTTCACAATTTTGTTAGGTTTGGCCTTGTTCTGTCTTGTTTTGTTAGATTTTTTGCTATCAGATGGTAAGGTCCGCTGTTTTGAATATAATGGGATATGTTATGGTAATTATGGTTTCCTATTATATTGCTCTGAAGTCATAATGCTTTCATTCATTTGTTTAGTTTTATTGTTTTGTTTAATTTTATTCTGTGTGATGGTATGAATAGCTATTATGAAAAAATGAGACATGGCAACCATTGCAAATTTACTATCATCTTGTTTTGAAGTCCTATCATGCTTTTGTTCTTCTGTTTTGATTGGTTCTATCTTGTTATGATTTATTTGATTTTATTATTTGTGATGGTATAGACAACTTTTTTGAGGAAAATGAGACACTATACTAGCCATTATTCATTTCCTGCTATTTGGTTTTGAAGTCTTGCAATGCTTTCATTCTTTTGAATGATTTTATACTATTTTGTTATGTTTGATATTATTGTGTGTGAAAACATGCTCAACTATTTCAAAGAAAAGAGATATGGTAGCTACTGTTCATGTCCTGTTGTCTTGTTATGAAGCATTATGTTGCTTACATTGTTCTGTTCTGATTTGCTTTGTTCTGTTCTCTTCTGTTTTATTCTCCTTAAAATAAAAGTTTTTTAAAATATTAAGAAATGATATTATAATTTTATTTGGGGAAAAATCCTATTTTATCTACTCATAAATCTCAACTTTATTGACAAAAAGAAAACCAAGTAGTTATAAGCAGTTCATTACTGAACCTTAGCATTCTCTTCCTATGAATTCTCTTTCCTCCCTAGAGCAAACATATAATCAGATGTTGACTTGATGGTGAACATGTTATGGGGTTCAAATAGAAAAAACTAACATTATTCTAAGCCTACTGTTATTATGTCCTCTGTTTATATCATCTTGCTCCTATAGTTATTAAATATGAATATTCATGGTTAGAGTTGTATGCAGAATTCCAGAGATTCTTATTCTTTTGGTCTAAGGTAAGACCTGGAAATATTTCTATTTCTCAAATGACCCTGGTATACTTGGTCCTGGAGTCATTTTATGAGAAACACTTCAGTTTGACAGAAATCTCATTAAAATCAATCTTATCAGTAACTGATGCTACTGTTTGGATCCTGAGATACTCAACACTAAATCCCTAGAACAATAAAGCCATAGGGAGGTCTCAGTAATGAAGGGAACAGCTGCTGCTTAAATGTCACCAGGACTCCTTTTTTCTAGTTATCTTTATGCTTGTAGAAAACAGCCTGGATCCTAACTTGTACACCTCAGCATCAGTGAGGCTGAAATTTAAAAAAAAAATGCCAGGGATATATTATTGGCACTGCCTGGACTTTGGACAAATTGTGTAATTGTGGTCAGGAAAACAGTCCTGGTGAAACATGAACTCTTCTGCCAGAACTAGGGAATCAAGTGATGGACGAGAGACAATTGCTCATTAAAGGAGATTTCTGGAGGAAAGCAGTAGCTAATTTGTAGAAATTGCCATATAGGTTCATGACAACTGGGTTTTGAAATTGACTTTAGTGTGAGTCAACTATTTTGCAGTGCCTATAAACCATTTAACATCTTTGCTTTCAAATAGCAGCTCTAGGCCAGAATTTTTTTCAAGAAATACGGAGATGTAAGAGGATAAAACTCAAGACAGTATGAAATTAGATAAAAATCATAAACAAAGATAGTTATTGAGAAACTATTGTAGCCCAGTAATAATTATTTCTACAAGTTACAGTCTTGTGGTGATTTAGATTTTCTGAAGTGCTTTTATAAAAATATTCATGTGTACCTCTTACTCATCTGTCAAGTAGATCACTGCATACTGGGAAGATACTAAGGATATGAAACCTAGTAGGTTGGAAAGTCTTGCCAAAAATACCTCCCTCAGCCATGAATAGATAATTGAAATCTTATCTTTAGAAATTTACTCCTTTGTCATAAATGGAATTCCCTTTAAAACTAAGTACAATCATCTTTAGAAACCTTTTGTAGCTCATAAAAAATGAATTGAGAAAGTCTTCTCTGAGAAGGTTTTGGTGTACACAAGGAAAATACAAGGTTATAAGGGAGAGAAGTAGGAAAAACATTAAGGAGTTTCCAAAAAGGAAGTCTAGAGAGAAAAATCTTGGAGTGGTAAAGACAAAATTTCTCTCTAGTCAAAATTTTCAGCAACTATGGCCATTTAGTACCATCCATTCACAGATAACAATTCTCTGTTGAAGCATACCATCAGATCTTTATCCCTTCTAATTAGGACCATGTTCATAAGAAAATATTGAAGATCAAACAGTGTATCAGTTTCCCTTTTCCTAAAAATGAAAAGTTTAGTGCTCTTATGAAGATATCTCAAATATATCCAATCCTCCCCTGTATTATGCAGTCTAGTTGATTTTTTTTTTTTTTTTTACCCAGGGTCTTTTCTTTTCCACTAAAAAGTTCTTATTCCTCATTAAATCTAATGTGAGGCTTTTGAAGGCTTTAGAGAATACATGCAGAGATTTCTCAAAAGCTGCTTTCCTCCTTTTAAAAAAATTAATTTTATTGGTAGTTTATGACATACACAATGATCACATTTATCATAGGGAATTTATACCTGTACTTAATATATCTTGTTGAACTCTTTTCCCATTGCCCTTCCTTCCCTTCAATCCTTCGGATCACCATCTACAAAACTTTGTTTCTATCATTTGCCTTCAATTCTTTTTTATTTTGCTTTCTCTCTCTTGAGTTCAATTATTTTTTTCTTAATCGTAAAGATTATTCTATTATTAAGCTTATTCTATTATTAAGGGTATTTCCTCTTTTTTAAAATCCTCTACTGTAATTTGTGGATACAAGCATACACACATATATTTATTTGCAAATATATACATGTTTTAATTTAAGATTCTAGATAGGATCCTTAAAAAACCATTGTGATATTTTCCTCTACCCAAAACATCCTTAGCAATCATATCTATTGCTGTTGCCTTTTGGTTCATCTTTCAAGAAGTTTTTTTTTTGAAAGAATTATTATGTTAATAAAATAAATTACAGCTATAAACAATAATATTTCTATTATTTTTAACAGAAAAATAGTAAAGAATCACAATTATTAGTTAATACACTATTTAATCATTTGCATACTAGAATTATTTAATGGCTATACTATATATATTTGCATTTCATTAAACTAATTCAAATTTATTAGTACAAAAGTAGGGAACTAGAACCATGAGATAAAATATTAATTTGTGCATTAGAATTCCAAACTGGAAAATTAATACTAGGTCATACATTATTTAAGTTACCAATCTAAAGCCATAGCATGATTTTGTTTCTGAGAAATTACAGATTTTGAAGAAAAATGTTTCCTCAGTTGTTGCCCTACACTGACATAGATTTCTTAAATTACATTTTGAAAGGGCTCTATTCATCTGTAAAATAGATCAATGAGTACACTTTCACTTCACAAATTTATTATTTAAATATCAAGCTTGAATGTATAAAACATCAATAGTTTCAGTGGTTATCAAAGTACAATGTAGACACTTCAGTTCATATGCAAATTGTCTTAGTTATTTTTCTTCTTGCTGAGACAAAATATACAACAAGTTCATGGAGGAAAGGTTTAGTTAGCTCACAGTTTGTAGAGGTTTCAGTCCATAACAGGCTGGCTACAAGGCAGGGTGGGATGGCAAACTGGCATAACAGAGGAGAAACAGTTGATGGTGGGCAGAAGGTAGCAAAAGCAAAAGTGGACAACCACAGCTCTTTCTGTCTCTTATATCTTATACAGGGTACTTAGGGAAGGTGTAGTCACACCCTTAATCCTAGTTCCCTTGAGCCTAGCATTGCACCATGAATAAGTCCAAGCATCACACATTCTAGAGCCAGCTATCTCTGAAAAAGGCCACCTATGACTGCATGTAGCTATGAGAGGAAGGACACAAACTATAACACAAATGGAATATAATGGCATATTCAATATGAATTTATCATTACTGCATTGATGAGTACATTACCCCAGTGATCTTTTCAGAAATCTCTCCTCTGAACAGGAGATTTTTGAGGGCATTTGAGATATAAAATGTAACAAGTGTATATGGAAATATTCCATCTTCTATTTGGGAGTCTATGAATTTAAGAAAAGAGTGCTATTAATTCTCCTTTAATAGTCAATAAAATTCACCCATAAAGATATCGAGTTCTGGGATTTTCTAATAGGTTTTTGATTTACTGATTTAATGTTCTCATTTGCTATTGTTCTGTTCTTTCTATATGCTCTTAGTTGAATCTTGGAAAGTTGAATATTTATAGAAATTTATGTGTTTTCTAGGCTACTTTGGTGGGTTATCTCTGTTCATAATAGTTCTTTCAATGTTCCATTATTTCTCATGTACTTATTGTAATATTCCCTCTTCATTTTTGATATTGTTTGAGTCTTCTCTTTCCTTAAATCTAGTTAAGGTTTGTCAATTTTATCTTTTTTGAAGGTCGAATTTCACTGAGTATTTGTATAGTTTATTCTTTGCTTTATCTCTGCTCTCATCTTTTTTGGACATTTTTTTTAACTTAGTTCCTTGAAGAATTATGTTTGATTTTTGAGATCTTTCTTCTTCTTCTTCTTCTTTTTATCTTTCTTATTTTTAGGGTAGGCATCTATTTCTCTTGTATTAGGGTTGATTTTGCTACAGCCCGTTACTTTTGGTATGTAGTTGTTTCATTTTCACTTGTTTTAATACGTTTTTAAAATTGCTTTTTTATTTCCTCTTTGAACCAGAGGTCCAGTGTACTGTTTATTTTTCAAATATTTGTTAATTATTTTGATTTCCATCTTCAAGTAGGAGATTATGGCTAGGGAAAATACCAGTGATACAACTTGGTAGGATCTATCAAAGTCATGGAGACTCAAATCACATGAGCAGAACACTAGATCCAAGATGACTCTTCAGTTCTGAGCACTGTAGATGAACCCAATCAGAAAAGTGCTAATTTCAATTTTTCATTTAGCTCTGTCAAAGCCAACCAACCATACAATTCCTGTATGCTAATTATACCTCAGTAAAGCAGTATTATTATCATATCTTATAAAAATAATAACAACAAGGAACTTCCAAAAAGGCTTCAGAAGGTGGTATGAATGCTGTACTTGGATAAGTGTGTTTGAAGTGAAATGGGAGTATTTTAAGGAGATTAATGTCAATGTGTCTTTTACTGTGATAAATTTTTAAAATCTAGGTTACATTTTGATCACCTTTCTATGCACTTTTAGCATGTATAAATTCTTTTACCACTTCTTGATCAGTGGTAGGATCTTATGTTTTCCCCAAAACAAAATGAACATGAAATGTGGATATTTTTAATCAATTTAACAGTGAGACACTGAAACTAAAGGCAATCATAAAAGAAACTTGCAGAAAGTTATTTCAGAAAGTGACAAGAACTACGGGATAAGTTTGTTCAAAGCAAGAGGAAATGTTTTCAAGATTAATGGCAATATATTTTATACTATAATAATTTTTTTAAAAAATTAAACACCATATTTTCTGATCATACTTCGTAAGTTATTTCAGCAAATATATTAAAAGATTAACTAAAATTAAAAACTGTAACCTTCACATTCAGAATCTAGTGTGGTTTAGTAATATTCTTTGAATCATATGCCTTACCATGTAAAAGTTAGTAAACTAATGTTACATGTAAAAAAAAAAGTTTGTAGATTTCTAGACATTAAGTCAAGGTATAAACTGCATTGTCCTCTGTTGTTTGTATGCCTGGTACAGTTGCTCAGTAAATATTTATGAATGAATAATTGATAAGAATGAGTCCAGAAGGTTCCATGCATTATTTAATTCTAGGCAACTGGGGGAAACAAGCCCAATTCACAAGGAAGTATAGTAAATGCTTCCCAGATCTGTCCTCTCTACCATCACTATGTTTAGTGATTTCTGTGAAACAGATTGTCCCAGGAAATGAAGAGCCTTCTGAAAGGCATTCCCTCAATTTTTTAAAAGGAATTTTTTTTGCAAAATAAAACTAAAAATTAAAAAAACCCTATATTATAAGTAATCTATATGCAAGAATTCCACTTCAATTTATCAGTGAAGAAATTGGGAAAATTTTACTATCAAATCTTAAAATTTGGAAGTGAGCAAATGAGGTGCTGAGTGAAATATTTTAAAAACCTACTTTCTATTAACCTAACAATCTACAAAGCTTGAAGCTTCAAGAAATAATGCCAGTTTAATTTTTTTCAAAAATGTACGTAGTATTGTTATGTCTTTAATTGTATATAGGTATAAGTAATAAAGATAAAAATCTCTATAATATTTTTAAATGGAAATATTTTAAATGGGAATAAATGACTTTTGGAGTCTGAAGCAATTTAGTGAGACACTTTCTCAAAACTTGTTAAAATAGGCTGAGAATGTGACTTTATTGCTATGGCTCTGGGTTCAATCTCTAGTATCCTGCAAAACAAAAATAAATAAATGGAGAGCTTCTTATACAGAAATGATGATTATTTTGGGAAGAAGGTAATACTGTTTTCAGAAATTTTCAGTGTGGATCTTGGCAAGGTGTAGAAAATGATACTTAAAGTTGAAGATTAAAGCAGAAAATATACTCATACAAGTTCAAAACAAAGTAAAAAAAGTAGTAGTCAAGGTAATCATCAGAATGACTGACTCATGTCCAAAGAAACACTGGCCAGTACTGTGAGGGCTGATTGGTCTAGAAGGGCCTTCTTAGTAGTTCGACTGCTTCAATATTTTACCTCAGATGAGTCCTAATGTAGCTGTAGAGAATATAACCATGGACTTTGAAACTAGATTTCTTTTTGTGTTTCTTCGTTTTTAAACTAAGATAGTTCTCATTTTGAAGTTTAAATTAGCCTGATACATTTCAACAAGGGGCCTTCTCTTGATTTGGACTCACATGGGCCTATATTCTAAGCTGAAAAAATGAATTGGAATCACTTCTAATTCCTGTAGAAGTGCTTTCTTAAGGTGAGCTAATTAAGTAGGTTATGACAGTGTTTGGGTGCAGGATAACTGCAGGCATTCCAATGTATAAGACAAGATCCTTATTACACACAAAGAAGTTGGCATTTTGGTGTCTTCCTCCTACCATATTCATTTGAGGAACCAAGAACCAGCTTATATTTATTTTAGACCTAACAATCTTAAACAAGACTTCTCATTTCTGAATGAAGCACATAGCAAAGACCTAGGCATTTTTCAAGGTTAAATGTTTGGTCCAAATCCAGAATTCTGCAGTTTAATAAATTCCAGTCAGTCCTATGAGAGAGCTTAGTTGGTTATCTGTACTTAATTTATGTTACCACCGAAGGAGTTTTTATACAAAACACAAGGTCGATCTTAAAGAACACCACTATCGGGACAAAGGGGCATAGAAAACACACAGAACAAAAACCAATAACTAACACAGTAAAATCATGTTTATCTGTGGATGATTATTGTAATGTTTATCTATGGCTGATGATTGTAAGATCATCACATGCTATATATGTACCACATTCTTGAGAAAATGTGCCCTACTATCCTTATGAAAGTGTTACATTTACTTATAGCTGACCTTGTCTCTTCCCAGGAACAAAGGATAAGATGCTAATTGGCCTAACCACCAATCAGTGAAAGAATTATTTTTAGAAACTGGTTTATCCCAATAATTATGAAGTACATCTCATACTCACTGAGTATCCCACGCTGGATGCCCTCTATCTTGTAGCATTATTCTGCTGCTAAGATAGTTTTCCTTATGCTTTCTGTGAATTTGCCACACTTTAAATAAAACATTTGCTTCTCCTTGTATCAATCTTCCTCTCCCATTTCTTACTAAAATACCTCCCCCATTTGTCACTAAAAGCCTCACTTCTCTATTCTTCACTGAAAGGAGGGAAAAGACCCAAAAAGAGGCAGAGGATCACACAGAGACACCCGTCCCCACCAGACATAACAAGATGGGCATTTGTTGTTCTAAAGATTTAGCACAAAGATGTTACACTGTGCATTGTATAGTGATCATATGCCTCCATTGTCAACTTTGCTGAACGTTTTCATTCTCAGAGCAGCTGTTTTAAAATCATTCTCTATTCCTTTGTGAATGATCTTCTCACCCACATTCACAACATTTCCTAGTCCTTAGTTCAGGCCTGAATCTTTGGACATTTTCTTTACTTCTGACTTCCACCTGCTGGGAAGAGCAGTTGTCTCTGAGTACTCTCCTGATAACTACTCCTTGAGATTCTCGAGAATAAAATCTTCTATTTCAGTACAGTAATGGAAACAAAAATTGCCTCGGGAAGACAGTCTTCATAATGTGTAAAACTTGACAAAAGAAATAAACATCAAATCGATTTTATTTTTATGTATGTACAAATTCTTTTAAAATGTAAAAATAATACATTGAGAAAATAATTATTGAAATTCTTGAGCTTGGTAATACATGATCCTATCATAGGTAAAAGGGAGGGGCTTTGACAAAAATTTCAAAGGCTGTTTAAAATGTTATGCAATAAATGTTTATAAATTTGTTTATTTATTATTTATTTCAGTATTAGGAATTGAACCCATTGCCTCATGCATGCTTACAAAGCCTCTATTGCTGAGCTACATCTCCCATCATTTGCCCCGCTCCATTTTTTCTTGAAACAGGGTCTTACTAAGCTGTCCAGGCTGGCCTTACAATTGATATCTTCTTAGCTCAGCCTTTTAAGTAACTAGGATTACAGGTATGTACCACCATTATTGACTTAGATATATTTTTGATATTACAAAGTCAAATGCAAGAAAAACATTCCCCTAATCTCAGTTATTAACAGATTACTATATTTTGCTTTTTATTTTTTTCACTTTAACGAAAATGGCTTGGCTGGGCATGGCCCAATTTCTTTATTTCCTGATGATTCGATACTATGGCAAGTCACCTTGTTTCTTTAACTTCAGTTTTGTCATCATTAATATAGGATTACTGTCATAAAAATTAAATGATATACAGCCATCTCTCAATATCTGTGGAGATTGGTTCCAGGTTCAAAGAGTTCCATAACTGCTCACTATGGACATAAAAATCTATGGGTACTCAAGTCTCTTGTATAAAATAACCTAGAATTCTCATATAACCTACACATACCTTTCCCTATACTTCAAACCATCTCTAAATGACACATCGTAAATACCATCCAAATAGTTACACTATATTGTTTTAGGGCATAATGATAAGGAGGAAAGTCTATATTTTCTGAGGTTTTTTGTTTTGTTTTATTTTTTGTCTTTTTGAGACAAGGTTTTGCTATACAGTTCAGACTGATCTTGAGCTCACTTTGTAGGCTGGCCTCAAACTTGCAGTGATCCTCCTGCCTCAGCCTCCTGAGTGTGGAATTGCCAGCATGTACCATCATGCCCGCTAAATCTATATTTTCAACACAAACTTTTTTTCCTCAAATATGTCAGATCCTTGTGTTGATTGCATCTGCAGATGCATAATCTGTGGATACAGAATTATGACTGTAAATTGTAAATGTATAACAAAGAAAAACTTACCAACTAATACTCTCATGAGTGGGAAACTAAGGTACAATTACCTGTATACTAGAACATAAAGTTAGAGTTTGCCTTTTTTCTCAAATATTTTTTATCCCTCCAAAGCAGGTAGCAACCTTAAATTCAAGTCTTGTGTTTTAAAACATTCTTTCAGTACTACTGTTTCATGTGGGACAAAAACACTGGGGAAGATTTTGAGAAAATTCCTACAAGTTTCAGTCAATGTTAATTTCAGTTGTTTATTAAGGTTATCCAAGGGAACTACTTACAAAAAAAGTGTAGGCAAAGTAATTGAACCCAGCTGTAGTCATTAATTTCCACTAAATTGCAGGTGTTGAATGTCATAAATAAGGCTTGAAGGTCACTTTACAAAGCAATAAATTAAATGAGTATGTATTAGGAATATAAATACATGTTATGTCATGGAATAAAATTTCAATAAAAAGTCTTGCATTTCAAATAAGTTAGAAAAAAACTCATTGTGTGTTGGAAAATAGTATTGAATGACTCAAAAATGTCCCTATCAATACCAAAAACATCCATGTCAAATGTGAAAAATTTTCATATCCTGGGAGAATAGAAAAATTATATATATATATATATATTTTTTTTTCCAACTGGCTTATGCCTTCAAATATTAAATTGATAAAATCAGTCTTGTAATAAGGCATTTATTTTACCTATAACAATCATTTACATATTTTTAAAATTTTTTTAATTTTTTTAAAAATTTAAGGAGAAAAAAGCAAAACATAAAAAAGGGTAGAAATAATACACAATTTAAAAAAGTAAACACTAAGAAATCAATAGTTGGTAAATTATATATTATCATCTTAGAAATAGTTGTTCAAGTAACAAAGTAAAAGCATAAAAAGTGGACAAACAGTGAGAGTGCAAACAGTTCTGGTTATCTATCTTACACACTTAAACATACGTGCAGTTATATCCTTTAGAGCACTTTCTTTCCCTTTCTTTTTTATAATAGTGATTACACAATTTGGGTCTTATTACTCCTACAGTTTTTATTACTTTTTACATTAGAGACACACTGTGATATTTACAAATATGATTCTTATTTATTTCACTTATGAGGAGAGTGCCAAGTTGCCTCCATTTATCTCTGAAGGCCTCAAGATCATCCTTTTTTATAGCTGAGTAATACTCCATTGTATAAAAATACCACATCTTTTTCATCATCTCTGCGTTTGATGGGCATTTTGGTTGTTTCCAAGATTTAGCTATTACAAACTGTTTTGCTATACATATATCACTGTGAGATGATCTTTTCAGTTTTTCTGGGAAAATACCCAGGAGGGCAATAGCTGGATTGAATGAAACTTCCAATCATAGTCTTCTGAGAAATCTCCATACTGATTTCCATAGTGGCTACACCAGTCTACACACCCTCACCAAAAATGGAGCAGTGTTCCCCCCCCCATGGCCTCACCAACATTTGTTATCAGTTGATTTCTTGGTGGCCACTAATCTTTCTGGAGTTAGATAAAATCTCAGTGCTATTTTAATTTGCATTTCTTGAATGACCAGTGATAGTGAACATTTCCTCATATATTTATTTGCCATTTGTATATCTTAATCTGAGAAATGTGTGTTCATCTCAGATTCCTGTTTTGGGAGAGGGTCATTTAATTTGGGGGGCTTGATGTTTTTCAATTCTTTATATGTTCTGGATATAAATCCAATGTCTGCGGGGTTGTTGGCTAAAATTCTTTCCCATCCTGTGGGCTTTCTTTTCACTCTGTTGGTGATTTCTTTTGAAGTGCAAAAAATTTTCAATTATAGAAGATCCTGGTTGTTGATTATTTGAAGTGTTTCACGTGTGGTTTTGCATTTTGTTCATGAATTCTTTTTCTGCCCCTATGTCTCCAAGACTTCTATCTACCTTGTCTTCCAGTAGATTTAGTGTTTCTGTTTTAATATTTAGGTTTTTGATCTATTTAGACTTTAGTTTTGTGCATGGTGATAGGTATGGATCTAGTTTCAGTCTTTGTCAAGTGGAAAACTAGTTTTTCCAACACCATTTATTAAAGAGGCTATCCTTCTTCCAGTGAACATGTTTAACTCCTTTATCAAATATCAGGTGGCTGAGTGTCTTTGTAGTCGTGTTTACATCTTCTAATCTGTTCCCTTGATCCTTAGGTTGATTTTTTGCTACTACCATGCTGATTTTATCACTGTAACTTTGTAGTATAGTTTCAACTCAGGAAGTGAGATCCATCCTGTCTTGCCTTTGTTGCCCAGGATTGCCTTTGCTATTCTAGGTTTCTTATGTTTCCAAATGAATTTTCGGAGTGTTTTCTCTAGATCTGTAAGGTATTTTAATGGTATTTTGATTGGGATTACATTAAATCTGTATAACAGTTTTAGGAGTATGGCCATTTTCATAATGTTGATTCTTCCTAGCCAAAAGCAAGGAATATCCTTCCATTTTCTAATACCCTCTTCAATCTCCTTTTTTAGCATAGCATAATTTTCAGTATTAGGTCTTTTATATTCTTGGTTAGGTTGATTCCTAAGTGTTTCATTTTTTTTAGATGCTACTGATATAGACAATATTTCTGTAATTTCTGTCTATCAGTTTTTTGTTTGGTTACAGAAACGCTATTGATTTTTGAGCATTGACTTTGTATCTAGCTATACTGTCTAATTTGTTTATTACCTCTAGTAGTCTTTAAATGGAGTTTTTTGGGGTCTTGTACATGGAGTAACATATCATCTGCAAAGTGATAATTTAGCTTCTTCCTTTCCTGTCTTTATTCCTTTTATTTCTCTCTCTTATTTGATCGTCCTGGCTAATATTCCCAGAACTATATTGAATAGGAGTGGTGATAGTGGACATGCTTGTCTTGTTCCTGATTTTAGAGTGAAAGCTTTCAGTTTTTGTCCATTCAGTATAATTTCGGCTCTTGGTTTGTCATAGATGGCCTTTATGAGACTGAGGTAGACACCATGTATTCTGAGTTTCTAAGGGGTTTTTATCATGAACAAGTGTTGGGTTTTATCAAAAGCTTTTTCTGTATCTATTGAGATGACCATGTGGTTTTGATTTTTGGCTGTGTTGATGTGGGGCATTGCATTTATTGATTTGCATATGTTAAACTTCCCTGCATTCCTGGAATGCATCTGACTTGGTGGTGATGTACAATCTTCTTGATGATTTGCTGCATTCTCTTTGCCAGTATTTTATTGAGAATCTTTGCATCAAAGTTCATTAATGAGGTTAACCTATAGCTCTCCTTTTTTGTTGGGTCTTTCTCTGGTTTTTGTATCAGAGTAATATTTGCCTCCAGGAATGAATTAGGGAAGATTACATCCTTTTCAATTTCATGGAAGAGTTAAAGCAGTATTGGCATCAAACCGTCTCTAAATTTCTTGTAGAATTCAGCTGTGAATCCATCAGAACCTGGACTTCTTTTTTTGTTGGTTAATTTTTAATCACACTTCCAATTTCAATAGCTGATATTTGGTTACTAAAATTGCTATATCTTCTTGGTTGAGCTTTGGTAGTTCATATGTTTCTGGAAATCTGTCCATTTCCTTTGTTTTCTACTCCATGTGAATAGAGATTTTCAAAGTAGGTATTCATGATCTTTTGAATTTCCATGGAATCTGCAGTAATTTCCCTCTTTTCAGTCTTTATTGCATGAATTTGGGTTTTTTTCTTTCTTTTTCTTGATGAGGTTAGCTAGAGGGTTGTCAGTTTTGTATATTCTCTCTAAAAACCAGCTTTTTGATTCATTAATTCTTTGTATTTTTTTAGTTTCAATTGCATTAATTTCTGCTCTGATCTTTACAGTTTCCTTTCTTTTATTAGCTTTGAGTTTTACTTGCTCTCCTTTTTCTAGAAGCTTGAGATGAAGCATTGAGTTATTTGTGCTCATTCTGTTTTCTTGATATAACAATTTATTGCTATATATTTCTCTCTTAAGACCACTTTCATTGCCCCCCATAGATCACAGTATGTTGTTTCCCCACCTTTTCATTGCATTGTAGATATTGCTTTATTTCTTCTTTAATTTTATATGTAGCCCACTGGTTGTTGAGAAGATTGGTTTTTAATTTCCATGTATTTATGCAGGCTTTGCCATTTCTTTTGCCATTAATTTCCAATTTCAGTGCACTATGGTCAGATATTATGCATGGGATAGTTTCAGTCCCTGAGCATTTACTTAAGAATGCTTTATGGGTTAATATATGATCTATTTTGGAGAATATCCCATGCACAGCTGAGAAAAATGTGTATGCTGATGTGGTTGCATGGAACACTTTGTAAATATCTACTAAGTCCATTTGCTCACAGGTATGATTCAGTTCTATTATTTCTGTGCTGACTTTTTGTCTAGTTGATCTATCTTTTTGTGACAATGGGGTATTATGGTCCCCTTTTATAATTGTGTTCTTGTGTATTTGGTTTTTCATGTCCATTAGTATTTGTCTTATATAGTTGGTGCTCCTGTATTTGGTGCATATATATTTATAATTGTAGTTCTTCCTCTTGAATTTATCCACTAACAAGTATGTAGTGACCTTCTTTATCTATTTTAATCATTTTAGGTTTGAAGTTCACTTTGTCTGAAAATAGAATTGTTACCCCTGCTTTTTTTCTGGGTTCCTGTTGCATGAAATACTGTTTTCTATCCTTTGACTTTTAATCTATGACTTTCCTTTTGGGTCAGATGTGTTTCTTGTATACAGCATATTGTGAGATCATGTTTCTTGATCCATTCTGTCAACCTATTTCTTTTGATAGATGAATTGAGGCCATTTACATTTATGGATATTACTGATATATACTAGCTTGACTTTGCTATGTTATGTTCCAGTTGTTTGTTTTCTGCTTTTCCCTCTTGTTTAATTGCTTGTTCTCTCTGGTTGTTTCTTTGTATTGTTGTTCTGGGGATCATGGTAATTTTTATCTCTATCTAGTATGTTTTTCAATATTCTTTCTAGGGTTGGTTTGGTGGACATGAATTTCTTCAGTTGTTCTTTGTCATGGAAGTATATTGTTTCTCCATTAAATTTGAATGAAATTTTTTCTGGGTACATCAATCTGGGTTAAAAGTCATTTACTTTCAGGGCTTGAAATACCTCACTCCAAGCTCATCTTGACTTGAAGATTTGTTCTGAAAAGTCTGCCATGATTCTAACGGACTATCCTTGATAGATGAGTTGTCTCTTTTCTCTAACAACTTTTAGTATTCTGTTTTTATGCTGCATGTCTGAGATCTTAATTATTATATGTCTGAAAGTAAATTTATGTTCGTTGTGACTGTTCAGCATTCTATGTGCTTCACTTGTCTGCATATCAGATTTTTTTCCTTATGTTTGGGAAACTGTCTGCTATTACTTCTGTGAATAGTTTACCTATGTCATTTGTGTTAACTCTTGCATCTTCACTGATGTGTAATAGTATTACATTCTCTTGACATCATCTTGAAGCTGCTGGACTGTCATTTCATGCTGCTTTGTCATTTTTAAAAGTTCCAGCTTTTCATAATTGCTAATTGCGATCCTGTCCTCAAGGTACAAAATTCTATCCTCAGCTTCATTTAAATGGTTTTGCCAGATTTCAACAGAATTTTTTGTTTCTTGGATGTCTCTTTGTTTCATGGATTCTGCTTGTTTTCCATATTGTTCATTCAAGGTTTCAAGCAGTTTCCCATGCTCCTGTGCTTTTTTTTTTATCTATTTCTTCTCTAGCTGTGCTGAGCAACTCCTTTACTAAGATTGTTATTTCTGTCTTTACATGAGATGTTACTTCTATTTTAATTTGTTCTATAGCCTCATGGAGTTGTTTTTTATTTCACTGTCTATCTTTTCAGAGATTTCTCATGTGTGACTTTTAAAGTCCTCTATTTCAGTGTCTTCTGTACTTGTTCCTGATGGACTAGCTGTTTGAAATTGCATTTTGCTTTTTTGTTTTGCCATTTTCTCCTTTCGGGTTAATATTTGATCTTTCAATCCCACTAGTCTCAAATGTTGGTAATGTGTATCTTAGGGTCCTACTGTAAGGTTGATGTTTGTCCATTTGCTGGGCACCACAATGAAAGATAAGCCAGTCTCCCTGCATGGCCTGTTGGGTGAGTCCTACATTTTTCCTAGGCTGACAAACCTAAGAGTAGTGATGGAAATCAACCCTTAGTTCCTGCAATTATTATGTGTTCAGGTTGTTCAGAGTCACCAGATCTCCCTATTTACAGTGTCTGTCTCAGCGGGGACCCTACTGTGTTTCTGGGCATCTCATAGTCCCTTTTAATTTTTTCCAGGTTGGGAGAGGCCTTATTGGCACCTTCCTCAACCTACCTGATATTCTGTTTGGAGGAAGGTCTCACCCACACTCTTGCCAAACTTGCCAATGGCCTAATTCTGGAGAGCTTTGCTCTTGCTCCAGTTTACTCACTGAAGGAGGCAAACTCAATTCCTATTTGAGGGGCAAACTTATCTCACTGATGGAAGCCTGCTGAGTTATTCTGTTTGGATGAATGGTTACTGAGTCTCCCTTTAATACAGCACAGTTAATCCACTGCAGTCCAAGGTTCTGGGGGGAGGAGTGGGAGCCAAAGAGCAATAGCAATACTAGGACCAGGAGGTGGGGGGGGGTCCCTGATGGCAGCAGTGCTACTGTGTGGGCATGCACTGCTGGCTGGAGGTCCTGGGTTCTTAGGTGGGTGGCCAGGATGGTGGGGGCATGTAGGGGCCCAGGTCTGGCCTAGCCCTGCGTGCACTGCTGGCTGGAGTTCATGGATCTCAAGATGGTTGACTAGGATGCAAGGGGCCATGGGAGGGGCCTGGATCTGGCCCGGCCCTGTGCATGCTGCTATCTGGAGTTCTGGGTCCCAAGGGTGGTCAGCTGGGATGGTGGGGAGTGCAGAAGGAACCCATATCTATACCACACTTTTTAAAAGCTTCCTGTTTGAAAAATACATTCTTGGATCTCTAATATTATAGTATCTTGATGAACACGTTATTGGAGATGTGACTCTTGAGGTGGGGAGAAAAGTTTGTGCTTGAGAGAAAAGAAGCAAGAAAGGAGGAAGACAAGGATTGTAGACCCACCTGAATATATGAGCATTACTCTCCAAAGGGAAAAAAGCCAAGGCGTACTCTTAGTGATAGAGAGCCCAAATAATTAGAAAAAAAAAAGATGAGTGACATTTATCTTAGGTTCCTGTGTGCTATGGTATAAGCCCCTTCCAATTCATCCAGCACCTCTGAAAATTCTATAGACCTTTACATGCATTGTATGTTGTTGTAGTCAGGGGTTGTGCAGAGAACAATTAGTATCAGGACATGGAGTTTATAATATTTTTATAATGGTCGCCAGAAGTTAACATAAGAAAATGCAGGAAATCTATCCACAACACCAAGAACATAGAATATTTAGTCAAGGGCCTAAATCTCACAGCAATGTCCCACCTGAGTCCAGATAAAAACCCAGAACTCATGACGATGCCTCCCATGAGTCCAACTGGAAGTCCAGAGCCTACAAGAAAGACTCACACCAGTCTCTTTTACGGATCCATGCCAGGAAGGCCCAAAGGTCAGTGGTGGAAGCCAGAAAATCTATGCCACTGGGGTGAAGGAGCTGTGCTGTGTGGAATGAGGGTTCTATGCTGGAGCCAAGAAGTCACACTTAACAACAAAGACCAGGGCTGTCCTGAGAGGCACCACAGCCATCCTCAGTGACACGGAGGCCCGAGCTCTGACGACAAGCACAGTCAAGAACATGCCAGGAAGCCAGCATGACAAGTTCATCCTAGAGACCAAGCAGCACGTCTTCTCTTCCAGAGACAGGAAGCAATGCTCTAAGAACCCAAGCTTCTCCAAGAGAACCAACGGCTCAAATAGCAACTCGTAGAACCCACAATGCCTCATTGCAATAACGCATTAACGCCTCAATGCCTCAACAACCTCCTTCTCCTTCTCCACCTATTTGTGCTGGCAACTTTCCTCAAGTGGAGCATCTTCGCTCAGTGCCATGCTGATGTATTCCAGCTGACATTTTTAAGTTGACCACCAGTTCTTAATCCATAACTTATATAATTTTTTGTTGCTAAGATATGATTTGTATTTGAGTTGACTCTGGATCTGAGGCTAAAGAACACTGGAGGCCAAAATGATCTTAAGAATATAGGTTCTTCTTAATCTCTGACCTTATCTTTGTGGCAGAGTTGAGGAAGACTCACAGCTTCTCTGAGCAAACCTCAGGTCAGCCTTTCCCAGATCCTATAGGAAAGAGAACCAGATGACACTGGACCACAGTCACAGGGTGATTTGGAGCAGTAAAACATTCTGTAAAGTTAAGATATCATTACTTTCTGTACAATAACTTGTATCAATATTTACTTGTGGTACAAATTTTGTCTGATTCTATACAATAACATTTTTAGAAAATTAAATTTGAAACCAGTATGTTTTTATAAGATTAATTTTATCTTATCATCTTTGAAGTCTATTTTAAAAATAAATTACATTTGAGTAAGAAGTTATTAATTTGGAAATGAGTACTTTCTGAAAGTAGGAGGGACTATCACATGTTTGTGGAAGAGAAGCTTGTCTCTGAGACAATGATGGGTTTAAATTTTCCTCACTTAATGTTTACATGAAGTTTAAATGCTTTGCTAGAGACATAGATCATATCATTTTATAATTTAAGTATTTCCCTTACTTCAAAAGGAGGCATGTTGGAAATTCAATTGAACTATTTAATTTACCAGAAGCTATTATCTGAAATGTAAGTATAAGGAGTAGAGAATGTCTGGCCAGTAGCACTCAGGACAAAGGGTCAGATAAGACCTTTATAGAAATTATTTGTTTAAATCATAACTTCTTCCTCATTGTTATGATTTGTGTCTGGATATTCCCCCCAAAGTCTCATGCAGTCATGGGGGCAGGCTTTATGGGAGTAGCTGTATATAGAGTTTGTTACTGGTCTGGGGCTGAGACTAGGAGTGTGGGTGCTATACCTAACTTATGTAAGTGTAGTCTGAATACAACATAAGGGAAGAATAGAGGCTAGCTCCTTCCCTTTTTCCTTTTGTTGCTTTTGCTGTATTCTACCAACATGAACTGTTGCCCTTCTGTCACACCATTCTACCTAAGAGCCAGCCAATTATGGACCTTTTTTTTTTAATTTTTTTTTTATTTAAGAGGAAAAAGAGAAAAACACAAAACAAACCAAAGCGGCATAAGGGTACACGCAATACAGAACTACAAAACAAAACAAAACAAAAAACCATAACAGTAAGAAATTACCTGCTAGTAGATTACACACTATTTTCTTGAAAATAGTTCCTCAAATCACAGTATCAAAGAACACAAGGTGGACAGTCAAACAGGGAGACTGCAAACAGCTGTGTTCAATGTTCCAGAGCTAGATAAACCTTTCCTCCCTTAATTTTGGGTGTCAGGTATTTTGTCTCAACAGTGAGACAAAAGTAACCAAGATACTCATCAACCTAAAAATTAAACCATTTTCTAATTTTATTCTAAAAATGATCTCCTTTGTATATTTCTGACTTCCATAAAAATATAAGAGCTTTCATTATTTTTATTATATAGAAGTGGCAGTCTGTAAGTTTTAGGTAAGAAAAGTAATTACGTGAAGTATCAGTATTGCCAAATTGGTCTTATTTAAATCATTTAATATCTTCAATAATTTTAGCATGTATCTATACTGAAAGTGTGCATGTGATGATTAAAAAAATAAAGTTAAAATCTGAGTGTGTTTTGTAATTTGCTGTCCTAGAGAATAAAGATTTATTTTTTGAGAAATTTTAAGATGGAAAAGAAAAGAGGAGCATAATGGTACTTCTTTGGTCACAGTGGGTTCTTATGGGCTGGAATCCTTATGTTTCTTGTTATCTAGGATCTATTCCTGTAAAACTTGTAGTAGTTATTTACTAAAAAAAGAACTTGAAGCCTAACGGAGGACATATAATTACAGCACTATTATTATGAATCTTGGTATAATCCACTATAATCAGAGTTGTATACTCTCTGATTATATGTCCAATTGTTTTACTAGCCTTGAGACAGTTGCTTGGAATGTTCTTGAAAACTAATTTTCCCCCTTATCAGTCTTTTATAAAATCTACTTCAGCATTTACTGTAAAATCTTGATTACTTTGTCCCTCAGACACTCCTTAAGTTCTATATAAATCTTCACGTACGATATTTCTTTTAGAATTTAAGCCCCAACTTTCCACATCAACAGAGAATAGAGAAATCAGACAAAAACATGAGAAGTAACTCAGAAAAGAATTCTCAGGGGGTAAAATTGTCTTTCACCAATATGGCTTCCAATATTTTTATTTTTCCTACTGAAATGTTCTATTCTTCATCTGCGAGGATTCTATTTTGTCCTCAGCATTGGAGAAGAATTCATAGTATCAGATGCATACTGTGTTCCTACTACCTGTACCTGTGGCAGACATTTCTAGTTAACCTAGGTATTCTTTCCTAGTATGTTCTCAGTGTGACACAACATAAATCACTTTCCTTTTCATGTTTCTTTTATAAAAATATCATCACAATGTACTTCTTTGGTCTGCAGTTGGTATCTATTTTGATAATATGTAAATCTTTCTAAAGTATCTAAGGATATTTTCAGAAATTAGAATTATTTTTGTTTTCCTTGGAAAACGGTGAGACAAAAATGCTTGGTTCAGCTACTGTCTTAATCTGTTTAGGCTGTTGTAAGAAAATATCAGAGACTGTAAATTATCAGAGGTTTGGTAGCAGCTAGAAAGTCTATGGTAAAAATCAGAAAGGATTTGGTTTCTGGTGAAGCTCTGTTCCTGGCCAGTGCCTCACTGTGTCCTACATGATGAAGAAAAAGCAAGTAAGCTCTCTGGTATCTCTTGTTAGAACGACTATTTCTATTAGCTTAGAGCCCTATCTGTATCATCTTATCTCACCTTATTCCATAAAGGATTTATCCCCAAATCCAGTCACATAGGGGTTAGGGACTCAATCCATAAATCTGAGGGAAAATAGTCCATAACATTTGTATATGTTTAAACCCCTACCCAGGAAGGACCAACAGTGATGTCAGCAAATCTCAACCTGTGCACTGGAGGAACATCTGTTTTTATTATGCTGAGTGTAGTGGGTTTGGGGAAGTCTGATCCAACAGAGTGCAGAGCTGGTTCTATAGTTTTTTTATGCTAGTAGGAGAAATCATACTAGATTTTGAGCCAAGTGATGCCAAGAGATTCGAGTGAATGGTTCAAGTAAAAGAAGTGGAGTCCAGCTCTGAAGGCTGGCTTGAAACATGTAAAGATCAGCCCCAGGCTTTTCCCTTACAAGGGCCCTCTTAGGACTCCTATAGTGGAATGCAGACAGTTTTAGAAAGACCATTCTTAAGAATATTGAAGCCCAGAATATATAGGCATCATGAAACTTTACACAGGAGCATAATGATATTTTCTGCTCATTACATAGGTCTGTAGTTGAAACAATAACTAGCCTCTGTTAAGCAGCTGAAGTTTAGCTCATTAAATTAAAAAAGATGGAAAATTTCCCTTTCTTTCTGTTCAGTTCACTGTTCCTTTTTCTGTTTGCCTTCTCTTCATTTTCTTCTTTTTCCTTCTTCTCATGTTCTTCCTTTCTCCTTCCTCCTTGTCCCTTGCTTTTTGCTTCTTTTTTTTTTTAGAATACTTTAGGGAACTATTTGGCTAAAGATTAGGGAAGACTTCCTTCTTTTTGACAGATCTCAAATAAATGCACAGTATATATATATATATATATATATATATATATATATATATCAGTGAATAAAATACTCAGAGAGATCATTAATGAAATTTTAAAAATAAACTTGTGTTTGGTTTAGATCTAAAATATCCACACAAATTCTTAGGTGTCCAAGGTGGAAGTTTTTGAGGTGGAAGTTTTGGAATATGACTGGATGTTGTAGGCTCTAACTTCATCAGTGAATCAGTCCAGTGATGAGATCATAATTTGATGGTATTATTAGGAAATAATAGAACCTTAAGGGGTGGTGCCTAGTGAAGGAAGTGAACCATGGGAATGGTAGCTCAGGACTACATTTGGTCTCTGGCCATTTCCTCTCTGGTTTTATTCCACTCTCTCTGCTTTCTGACTGCCATGAAATGAGCAGGCTTCCTCTGCCACACCCTTCTGCCATGTTGTTTCTGCAATGTCATGGGCCTGGAAGCAATGGAGCCAGCTGATCATTGACTAAAACCTGTAAAACTATGAGCCTGAATAAATCTCTCATCCGTTAAATTTTCTTTCTCAGGTATTTCATCGCAGTGATGAAAAGTTGACATAATTTTCTTAGTTAATCTCCTTAAGGAAGTATGAAGTGACAGATTTTTACCTGCACTCGTTTCTCAGCTCTGACAAGTGAAATCTTGCTTCCAAATATTTCAGAAACACATTTCAGGAGAGATTTTAAAAGAATAGAAACTCATTTCAGGAGATTCAAAATCATTTATGGTCACCTCTGTTGAACAATATGGTCACTCTTCTCTATTAAGATTAGTTGTGGGGCTGGGATTTAGCTCAGGGGCATAAGCACCTGCATTGCAAGCAGGCGGTCGTGAGTTCGATCTCTCGTACCGATAAAAATGAAAAAGACAAAAAAAAAAGATTAGTTGTGTCTCATATATGCAATAAGCATAGTTGATGATGAGGACTTTATTCACAGTTTTTCTGTTCTCATTAGGGCTATGAGAGGCCAATTTTCTTAATTTCTTGACAGACTTACAGTTTTAAGTGTGCAGAATTACTTGGCAAAAAACAAGTTATAAAGCACTTTATATTTTTGTTGTCTTTACTTTGTTTTCATTTAAATAAATTTATGCATATAGCCCAGGTGAGACTATGTCAATCTTGCCAGAAAATGAGTACCCATTGTTTATCACAGGCACAAGATTGAACATGCCTTTACATGCTTTACAGAATTGGGGAGGGGTTCCCTTTAATTGGATGCAACAGCCCATTCTGAAAATGAAATCTCAAGTACGATGCAGAATAGCAAATAAAGAACAGATTAAAGTGGAACTGCTTTTGTGAGAGGGTAGAGAAGGGGTGAGTTCAAGCAGTGGGTTATAGACCCTGAGGGACACCCTTTAAAACCACTGACTTGGAAAAGTTTTCATCAGCAACTCTATTGCTGATGTGTATCCTATCGAGAATGGTGGAGATAGTAGGAAGGCCTAAATGTTTTGGCTTCATGTTAAAAACAAAATAAACAGAAGTAGAAACACCTTAGTTTAGAGCTGTGTAAAACAGACTAGGTTGCTTTACAATGTAATGAATATTCTGACATTATAGCATTGGAGAAGGAAGGGGTGGTTGACACTTTTCAGAGACTTCTATATCTGAATGATCTTGCTCATACCACAGGGTTTGTTTAATTGTCAAATTCAACCTGCACCTGAAAGGGGAGACTCTGGCCAAGGATTCTGGATTCCACTTGATTTTGACAACATACTTTTATTACTAACAATATCAAAGCTCACTCTCTGGTAGAAAAAAGCATCTATATCAAAAAGATGACTGATGAGCTGATGTAAATATTTACTTAAAGGGTCAAGTTCTGTGGTATTTTAACCCACTTCTGAGGAATTTATGCATGTATGAGAGACAGACTCTGTATTACTAATAGTTCTATACTGAACATCTATAATAATTATAACAGAAGGCTACTCTGACCAGTTCCCTTTGAAGTAATAACTTCACATTGTTGGATGTTACACATTTTGTTGTTCATCTCAGACCCACCAAGAATTTTGTCTTGCTCTGTTTCTGACCTGGGCTGGTTCATTCCTCCTTAGGCAACCTGGTGGTCCCTCGCTCTGAGGAGGTCACCATATTGATGCCAAAGTTAGTGCAGACACCTGATCCTTTGACATAGTATACTGCAGACCAAAACTCCTGGACTCAAGCAATCCTCCCGAGTCTCCCGAGTAGCTAGGACTTCAGGTGCACGCCACCGTGCCCAGCCCACCAACAATTTTGAGAATAATAGTTTGAATATTTTACTACTTTACATCATTTCTAGAACCTCCGATTTCGTGCTTAGACTCTTTTGGCCATGAAAGTATACCCAGTCACTATTTCAACTAAGAACTACTTTGTTCATCCTCAGACCACTCAGTAGAAGAAAGCACTGATGCCATCTGTCAGATATTTTCTGAATCCTGTTCTAGCAGATCCTGATTAAGGAAGACAGAATAGAAGCCTTAGGAGTTTTCATTCTTTCCAGTGATGATATAGGGTTGAGTGGAGTGGGAATGGATTTAGTTTTAGGTTCAGTGGTTAACAGATCTTGAGTTTTTCTCTATTAAATGGTTTGGTATTCTCTGCCACTAAGGTCCTTCCTCAGGGTGTTCTCAAATTTTAATTGTGTGCTTCAGTTCCTGGATATATCAAAACCATACTTAAACCTGTGCAGAAAGGGTCCATTGCTATACTTCCTATCATGTTTATCAAATTATAAAAACTATGGAGATAATTTTTAGATATTTGGTGTCTTTATTTCTTTATTATTTTGGGGACAGAATCCTGACATCCAAAACTTAAACAAGCAGAGGTTTACCTGGGCTCACAATTTCACAGAAATAGCATGGTAGAAGGGTCTAGTGTGGAGGAAAGCTTCTTATGTCATAGAATCCAGGAAGCAGAGAGAGAGAAGTGAGGGGCTGGGGCAGAGATACCCACTTCCAGGTGATGCCCCCATTGACTCCTGCCTCTTCTGAGCAGGATTCACCTCCAACAGCACACTCAGCTACTCACAAGAAATTGAATCCATTGAGGATTACAACATCCACATGATCCAGCCATCTCCCAAACACATGAGACTTTGGGGCCATTTTGGACCTAAAACATAACATTTAATAACTGATAGTGCAAGTGGGAATTATAAGAGACACATTATGAGCTGAACTGGGAGTTCACACTGGTCAGAGGACGCAGGGCTAAGAACCTTCATCTGTGAGAGCGGTGGCAGTGGTGAAGAGGGAGTAAGTAAAGAAAATGCTATCCTGTGCTTTGAGAAACCATACAATAAGAGAGGAGTTGCTTTTATTTGAAGCAAGTCCTCATTCTTTCAAAGTAGCATTTAAGCAAACGGATCCTCTAGACAATTGTGTTTCCTTTCGAGACCCTAGAAATTTTGAGAAGGAAAAGTAGCATGCAAAAAAGAGAAGTTGCTTCCTTCAGCTTTCTGGAGAGCTTGTCTGGGTCACTGAGGTTGGGCCTGCTTTCTGGTCTCACTTACCCGATGGGAGCGGATCTGTGGTGGGTCAGAGAGGAGTCTGATCCTTTAACCAACATCTAGGAAACCATCTGGGGAGGGGGTGCCTTGGAAAAAAACACAAGGCCACATGCTGTACTTTTTCCAGTCCTTTGTGCTGTGTTACATAAGAACTGTATCTTGCATCTGAGACTTGTTAGAGTCGGGTCTGATGCCAGCAGACTGATTACAGAGAACATTTCTTCTTATTACATTTCAGGAATTTATTTGTCACTGTCTAAATCCTTCTGCCCCTTGCTCTCCCCCACAGAATTCCCGTTACTACCACAGTGTTTAGTTATCTTGAGTAACTTTGTTAGTGTAGCTCAATCCTGGTTTTCTTAGGATGATGGCTATTAAATAAAATTAACCCTCTCAAAGCTATTCCTTCCAAGACATGATTTTCTTAAACATGAGTTCAGAAGAATGACAGACTAACTGAAAATTTTGGCCTGCTCACTGTAAATAGTTTGCTAGGTTGCCATAACAAAATATTATAGACTGAATATATAAACAACATGAATTTGTTTTCTCATACTTCCGGCATCTGGAAGTCCAAGAACTAGGTATCAGCAGGCTTGGTTTCTTCTGAGGCCCTTCTTATTGGCTCATAGATATCTTCCTTCTCCCCATTATTTTCACATGGTTTCCCTCTATGTACCCAGATCCCTGGTATTTCTTTCACTCTCCTTCAAAGGATTCCAATCTTATTGAATTAGGATCCAAAAGACTTAACTTTGACTTAATTTTCTCTCTTAAATATTCTGTTTTCAAGTACAATTCCATTCTGAGGTACTGGGCTTGGGCTTTCAAAGTAATGAATTTTGGGGAATACAGTTCAGTCTGTAATAGTCATTTAGTGTGACCCTGAGAAAGTTACTTAACATTTCTGAGCCTGTTTCTACAAGTTGTAATGTGGGAGAAGGAATATACACCCTATGAAGTTATTATGGAATATTAAACACACGTATAAATAACGTAAATAAGTGAACTAATTTAAATATGAAAGTTACATACATATGTAAATGATAGAGTGCTCCATGCACAGGGTGGACCTATAGACCCCGTGCTGCACACTGGAAAGCTGCAGGGCTGCTGAAAATGTGATCCATAGCTCACACGACTGTGACTGTGTGGGTATGTGAATTTAGGTAGAAAAAAAGGGACTTTACATAACTGCTCATGTATATTCCATTTTACAGTCTAATATAACTTAGTTTGAGAGAAAAACTCTATGCAACCTCAAAACTGAAAGTCACAATCCACTTCAGGTGTTAGGAAATAAAAGAAGGCCTTATGCAGTTTCTTTTTTCCTCTTTCAGCACTTTAACTTTGGAAGGAAGCAATTCAAATTATGTTCCCATTATATAGTCTTTGGTGTTCATTTTACAAATTGAAGAAAGAAAAAGTAGAAAAAAGAACCCACTGTTAGTGTAATGGGTTTCATTTTTCTTCTTTCTTTCTTAACCTAATGTTTTTGAAATTGATTCCCATGAGAACAGTATTTCCTTCATGAAAGTTGAAGTGAAACTGAAGAATTCCTCACACAAAGAAGATAGTGTGATCCAAACATATTTCTTATTTCATCCCCACAGTGAGAATTGATTTTTCCCCGTTTGGTGACATTGCTCTGAGAAATTTAGGTATGATATCTGGGTAATATCTAACAGGTCACGGCTATCTCAGAAAAGATAGAGAGAAAGTGAGAGAAAATGAGCTACCATGCTTTTCTTTAACGCCTCTTGCCATGCAGAGCTGATGATTCAGCAAACATGTGGCTCCTGACATGCAGGACAGGACTGAACTGCGCCCATCCGAACACATGTCACCAGAGCAGCTAACAGGGAGTGTTCAGGTCCAAAGCCACCTGAATTAGGCCATTAGATATGTGGGCACAAGAAAGAGTGCTTTAATCTATAGGGAAGAGCACATGTCAGAGGCAGGAAAATGGAAGTCCTACATTCCTGTTTGGTATTTTTTAAAAACATCCTTGGGACATTTTCAGGACACCTTGAGCTCACTTTTGGAAGCTTCTTTCTATTCATTCCAGTAAGATAGTTCTGTTGCTTTAGCAGTTTATCCAAGGCATACAGATAACTTTCCAAATTTCCTTATGACACCCATCCCTTTCTGCCATCCCCCTACCTGCACTAGGTCCAGGCCTTTCCTAGGAAATGTTGAAACCTCCATGTGGGTCTCCCCAACCTGCTTAAACCCACATTCCATCCTAGAACTACAGAGAATGTCCCAAGACCTTCCTAGTTCTCATAGGGCTGGCAGGTAAAACACAGGATGCTATTACATTTAAATTTCAAAAAACAATAATTACTAGTATATGAATATTATGTAGGACATACACCAAAAAATTGTCTAGGTTTATCTGAAATAAAGTTTAACTGGTCATCTGTGTATTTTTATGTGCTAAATCTGGAAAATCATGGGCATGCATACTGTGAGCCAGCTTTGTCTTTTTGCCTCTTTGCACAAGTTCCCTTTATTGCTCAGTTACTTACAATTTCATCTAATAGGCTGCTAAGTGTGGATTCCCCAGAACAGAAGCTGTGATAGGAAGGGAGTACAAGCACTTTTTTCAGGAATCATGGGAAATAATAGTGGGGGGGGGGATAACACAGGAATATGGAGTGCACACAGTATGTAACTAGGAGTGAATCCTCTAAGAAAATTCTAAAAAACATTATAAAACCCACTTAGAATTATCTCTTCTATGCTGGAAAGAACAGGGCTATTTGCATATTAACTATACCACTTTTTTCTGGGGACTGCTTTTGAGGTATCATTTTTCTCACGTCGTGTACTGCTTTTTCCAAAAGAGGGAAAAGTGGCTTTCTGCCACCTGGGTGAAGTCCTCAGGCAGAGATGCAGGTGCAGGCAGGTAGAAGCGCACTACTGCACAAGATGAGTTATAGGCTCCAGAGGCGTGAACAGCAGAAACTGATGCTTGCTGCATGGATATAACTTTTCTTATTATTACTCCCTTTTCCTTGCTACTCCCTCAGACTTTTCCAACTCTTTATCTCCCATCATTCTTTGTTCTACATATTCTGTAGTACAGATGATATATTATGATTGTTCAATTTCAACTTCACAGTGGTACAAAAGTGATATACGTTGAATAGAAACCTTAGTTTGAATTTTGAATTTTGTTCTTTCTCTAAATTAGTGGCATGTTTCATACACTGTATATCAGGTGGCAGCAGATAGCAGACAGCTCTTAGTCAGCTACTGTGATCATAAGGTCAAACAATTGATATTCTACAGTATGTTGTGTTTTCAACATTTTTCAACAACAGGTTTCCAATGAATTACATAAACTATTCAAAATAGCTGCAAAATTGACTTTCTGTAAGGTTATTTTGCCAAACTGTAGGCTAATGTAAGGGTTCTGAGCATGTTTAGGTACTAAAGCTGTGATTTTCTTTAAACATATTTTTTTTTTTTGTCTTTTTCTTTTTTATTGGTACCGGGGATCAAACTCACAAGTGTCTCCTTGCAAGGCTGGCACTTATGCCGCTGAGCTAAATCCCCAGCCCCATGACTTTCTATAATTTAGGTGTACTAACACCTTTTTAACTTAATGCTGTTCACTTACTATGGGTTTATCAAGATGTATTGTCCTTGTTAATCGAGAAGACTCATATTCAATCTAGATATCATTCTGGAGGAATTCTTTTCCAATTCCACTTCTATTACTCCTACATCTGAAACTGAGGTGCCCCCTACATCCTTGTTCTAACTTCTGTTATGAATCTTAACTTATAATTATGTTACCATTCTTCAGCTGAATTAGATGTGTCAAAATTGTTCAATGAAAAGGCCTATAGGAGACCAACTTTTTCTTTGTTGGAAAATTTATAATTCAAAAGAATAGTTAATTATTGTTGAACTTGATATAAAAAGGAAAGAATATTTATTTAAAAGTCACTAAGTTGTTAATTCACAGTCATCTAGATAGTAGATTGCTTATTTTCCCAGAATAACATTAATCCAGAATTTTAGAAAAATTGCTAAAAGATTAATCAGAAATAATATTTTCTTCCAAAAGGATATCATGAGTTACATTGGTTGAGATTTATTCTTGGGCTGGGACTTTAGCTCAGTGGCATAAACACCTGCATGACAAGCACAAGGTCATGAGTAAGAAATATAGTTTTGCTCAGATTGAGTTTGGGACAACTTTTATTTTTCAAATACTGATTTTGTCATTCTTTCTATTTTGTCTCCATTTAATTCCTTGAATTTGGTGACTGTTAAATTTGGTTCTGTTAAATTATGGATAAAATTGAAACTTCAGGTCCCCCAATATGCAACTTATTGGGGATCAATAAATGCACATTACATAAACACTTAGAATTCAAGGCACCTGACCTTGGAACTTACTATAAAGCTACAATAATCAAGATCATGACATCTCTGCAAAAACATAGATGAATATTTTGATGGAACAGAATAAAGAGCCCAGAAATAGAGCTACATAAATACTATCAATTTATCCTTCACAGAGAAGTAAAAGCAATACAACAGAGCACAGTCTTTTAACAATTAATGTTGGAACAGCTACACATTCACATGCCAAAACAGTTTCATAAAAAGAATCTAGAAACATATCCTGTGCTCTTCACAAAAATTAATTCAAATGGATACATTTTGGGACCACGTTAATTGAGAAATCAGACACAATAGCCCAAATATCACATGATTTCTCTGATATGAGAAACTCACAGTATAAGTAAATTAAAGAGAAAAATAAATAATAGAAAAATAAATAATAGAAAAAAATAAATAATAGAAAACAAGGAGATCTTTTAGGAATGGTAAAGGGACCAAGAGATGAAGGGAGAAGGAGAGGGAAAGGACAAGGGTAGCAAAAAGGATTAAGGTGTGTTATGTACATGTGAAAACTGCCTATGATGACTGTAATCATTATGTAGTATAAACATGTACTAATAAAAACAAACATTTTAAAAATGGATCAAAAGGGGGCTGGGGATTTTGCTTAGCGGCATAGCACTTGCCTTGCAAGCGTGCAGTCTTGAGTTCGATCCCCGGTACCTTAAAAAAAAATTATTAATTTAAATACAAAACGATGAACTGCCAAACTACTAAACGTAAAATATGCAAGAATTCTAAGTTACCTTGTGGATGTAAATGACTTAAGAAAAAATACAAAGGTATGATGTGTTCAAAGGATTAATTATTCACTTCATTAAAACTAAGAACTTTTGCTTTGAGAGATAGCAATGAAATTGTTCTTTAGGCCACGCTATGATACTACATTGGTGTATGCGTGACGCTGTACATTTGACAAGAACCATAGAAATCATACCACGGAGAGTGAACACTAACACAGTCTATGGATACTTAGTTATGATATTGAATTAAAGCATGTTAAGTTGGCTGTACAAATGTATTGCTGTAGGGCACAATATCAGTAGTAGGGGACACGTGAGTGCAAAGGAACATGTAGACTATTCTACTTTCTGCTCAATTTTTTCTATAAACTTAAAATTATTCTAAATATTTTATTAATTTAAAAAATAGTAAAATAATTTTTCCTTTTCTACTTCCTTCCTTGAATCCAGTTACTTCTGGAGGTGAAACTAATGACAAGACCTTTCAATAAACTGAATTAACTGCCAAAAAGGTCTTAACTAAAGAGTGATTTACCTTTCATTATAGTCTCTCCTAAAAAAATTGTAAGTTATTCTCATTCTTAAATGTATATAATTTAGCACCAGAGGTTGAACCAGAGGTAAAAGCAGGAAGACTCACAAAAGAAAATGAAGTCTGTATGATTCCATTTATATGCCACATCCAAAACAGGCAGACTTACAGAGTCAGAAAACAAATCAGTGGCTACTGGGAACTGAATAAAATAAAGAGACAATGAGATAATTATGATACCCAAAGAGTTTATGAAGTTTTGGAAAAAGTGACAAAGGTATTCTAAAAATGATTACTGTAATGATTGCACAATTCCAAATATACTAAAAGTCATATAAATGTGTGCGCCAAACAATTAAACCTTATGCTATGTACATTATACCTCAATAAAATTGTTTAAAATAAAGGTGAGGCAAACCAAAGGAGAAAATGACCAAATGACCAAGCAATGGCAGGAAGAGGGGCATGAGAGAGTCAAAAGTTGGGTTTCTTGTCTAACTTCCAGCCTTAGGTGAGTGGACACATAGTGTCGCTTTAGACTTTTAACAAACTATAGACAAATAGTCAAGAAACCAACCCTGAACCCATCAGTTACTCTGTGAATATGTAATAATCAATGTGAATCAAAGAAAGAGGGAACTTTGCACATACTCTGGCTACTCTTTACAGGTCAGTCTAACAATACTGCTGTTTGCTACCAGTCTCCATCGTAAAGGGACTACCATTAAACTCACCATATGGAGTCATGCATTTTTAAACCCCTCCCAGTATTTTAAATTTTAGCATGAGATCAACATGGATGTCAGAGATCTGTATACCCAAATTATATTTTTGTCTACATAAAATTATTTTACTTGATTGTATTTTGTCATTGTACTATTTGTATTTATTAAAGAATACATGAAAAAAATAGCACTTAAAATAAAACATCATCTTTATAGTAGATGTTTCCTAAAACATGTCCACAAACTTGACTCTATCAAGAGCACGTGAGGTTCTCACTTTATCAGTGCCAAGCTGCTGAAACACGACCTTGGCTCTGGAGCAGAATTATGCTGTATGTTAAAATATAATTCTATATATAACAAAGGCCTTTTACGTTGCACATTCTAATTGAGAATTGTTAGTATGTATCACATATTTCTCCTTTAAAATAAGCCATGGAAAAATATTTCTCTTGCCTTAGTTGTAGGACCAATTTTCTTGAGTGAACCACTTTATCCTCACCTACACATAGGATTTAGGAACACAGGAAATTTTGTCATTGATCATGTTTTCTTTTTAATTCAGCTTTCAGTAGAATCAGAACCATATTTCCCAGCTGTTTATATTATGCTGCTAGCCTTGAACTAAAATAAAATTGTATTTACAAAAGAATACATGAAAAAATAGCACTTTTTCTCTCATTGCTTCATCAAATTATTTTAATCTACTAGTTATATATAAAATCACCTCAAATACTTTGCACACAGAAAATATAAATAAATTAATAAGCAAATGTTTTACATCCTAAAAGCATCAGTATCCTGGAGTTAAGGAATCAGAAGCTCATTTATCTAGTCCATCCCCTTTCCTCTACTAAATGTTATAACATCACATTCCCAAGGGAAAACTATGTATCATCCTTGTCCAAAGAGCAGAAATACATACAAGTTAACCTCTAGTTTATTAGCCAATAATAATAGCTTTGGAGGTAGTGTCAAGTTTATGTGAAATACTACTAAATGTTAAGAAGAAACTGAAACCTAGAAATATTAACTAATTGGCCCAAAATTATTCTAGGAATGAGAAAAATAGAACAATAAATCGTATCTCTTGATTCTTTACTCAGTCTTTTTTTGCCAGTAGTACATGTTTGCAGTACATGGTGATACTTACTCACTATATGTGTACCACTTACAGATTTGCTTGTTTCTATAGACCATTCAAGGAGATTATTGTCTTTTATATGAAGTGTCTTGTACATGAAACAGTAACTTGAGGGATATGCTATGGAGGACCCAAGCCTGAAGCATTAGAGAAACTCCCACAACCCCACCCACTCCTTTTGTTGGGGTGAGCTCATGAAAGTAATTCAGAGCAAAGGGGATATACAACAGTCGGGGGTGGAATAGTCCAGCAATCCACAATCCTTTGTTTTACTGCTTATTAGTTTAGTTTGACCCTCCTTCATGCTATCCTTAGAATTCCAATTTCTCCTGTCCTTTCACTGAGAGAATTCTAAGAAATATGAGATTCCTCACGTTTCTGTGTGATGTGAACATTTTCAAAGACAAGTTGATTCTTTGAAGAATATTCTATTGATTGGATTTTACCCCTTAAGGAACACGGAGGGTTTGGATTGAGAAACTCAAGTGTTAGAATCATTTATACTTTGAGGTTCTCAATGAACAAAGTGAATATAAAATCACAACATTGAGGTGGCAATTTGTTTATGTTACAGGTCAATTAGTAATATGCAGATATTCTAAAATCAGTTATAGTTATATATTTTAATAGTTGTAGTTATATATTTTAATAATTTTTTATTAATTTTATTTAAAAGGAAAAACAGAAAAAACAAAACAAAACAAAGCGGTGTAAGGGTACAAGTAATATACAACTACAAAAAACAAACAGTAAGAAATCACCAGTTAATAGATTACATATTATCATCTTAGAGATAGTTTCTCAAGTCACAGTATCAAAGCATACAAAGTGAACATTCAAACAGAGAGACTGCAAACAGTTGTGTTCAGTGATCCAACCAAAAACATTAATATGGTCAGCTATTTAACACCCCTAAACACACTTGCAGTTGTATCCTTTAGAGACTTTTTTTCCCTCTCTTTTTTACAACAAAATTTACACATTTTGGGTTTTATTACTCCTTCGTTCTTATTACTTTTTTTTGGAAGAGAATAAAGTCAAATATGGCAAAACAAAGCTGTCAGTCAAAACCAAGGATAGACATAGTACATGATGTAAAAACAAGAGTACAAGGTTATCAACAATGGTTACCATATTGCCTCTTGTTTCCTTAAAAAGAATTGTCTATCTCATTAGGTATTATAAAGTTGAACAAAAAGTATAGAACAAGACCAATAAAACTTAAACATTTTAAACATTACAGGGCTTCCAAAGGAGATAATAGTCAAACCAGAATGGGCATCTTAGTGAATCTTATTGCCTTCAAAGTAGTTGCCTATAACCCAAACTTGATACTATCATACAGAATGGAACAGAGTCTAATCAGTCAAAACCAGATAGTGGGAGTATTAGAGGACTTCAAAACAAGTTAGTAGGAAATCAAAAAAGGTTACTATAATATATCCTGCTAATTTTAATTTTTCCCCTTAATTGAAAAAACCATAAAAAATAACTAAATGATTTTTTTAATGAATAAGGGAGAGATTGAGATAAAAGAGGACATAAAAACATAACAATACAGGTCAAAGCATGACTGTTTCAGCAACCTAGTGCTTCACCAACAAATCACCTGACTTAATAGTAGTTACCATAGTGTCTGTCTTTTTCCTTGAAATATTTGAATATAACTTCATATACTATAGCTTCAAATATTTCCATATCAAGGAGCCCAGAATAAAGCCTTTCCAATTAGTAAGTGAAAACGTTATAAAGTTTCAAGGCCACATAATGGGGAATCATGATTACCACATACTTTTATATATTTGAATCATTATTTACATTAGGGAAACTATTAGGTATTCACACATGTGAGATTGATTTATTTCATTTATGAGTATGGTCTCAAGCTGCGCCCATTTATTGATAAATATCTCAATGTGATCCTTCTTTATAGCTGAGTAATACTCCATTGTATAGAAATACCACAACTTTTTTATCCATTCCTCAGTTGATGGACACTTGGGTTGTTTCCAAGATCTGGCGATTACAAATGGTGCTGCTATAAACATAGGTGCACATATATCACTGTGGTATGATGCTTTCAGTTCTTCTGGGAATATGCCTAGAAGTGGAATAGGTGGAATAAATGGGACTTCCAATCCCAGCTTTTTGAGAAATCTCCAGACTGACCTCCACAAAGGTTGCACCAGCCTACACTCCCACCAACAGTGTAGGAGAGTTCCTTATTCCCCACAGCCTCTCCAGCATTGTTGTTGTTGGTTTTGTTGATCCTGGCCATTCTTTCAGGAGAGATATGGAATCTCAGTGTGGTTTTAATTTGCATTTCTCTCATGACCAATGATGATGAACATTTTTTCATGTATTTATTTGCCATTTGTATTTCATCTGAGAAGTGCATATTCATCTCCGATGCCCATTTTTGGATTGGATCTTTGAATTTCAGGGGTCTGAGATTTTTAATTCTTTATATGTTTTAGACAAGAGTCCCTTGTCTAAGAGAGAGTTCACTAAAATCTTTTCCCAGTTTGTGGGTTTTCTTTTCACTATGCTGGAGATTTCTTTTGACATGCAGAAACTTTTTAATAAGAAGTGGTCCCAGTTATTGATTCTGGGAAGTATTTCCCATGCGGTTTGAGTCCTGTTCATGAATTCTCTACCTACCCCTATGTCTTCAAGGTTTCTACCCAATTTGTCTCCCAATAGATTTAGTGTTTCTGTTTTAATATTCAGATCTTTGACCCATTTAAATTTTAATTTAGTACATGGTGATAGGCATGGGTCTAGTTTTAGTTTTTGGCAAATGGAGAGCCAGTTTTTCCAGCACTATTTATTAAGGAGACTGTTGTTCTTCCAGTGAACCTGCTTGGCTCCTTTATCAAAGATAAGATGGTTGAGTGTGTTTGTAGTTGTGGTTGTATCTTCTAATCTATTCCATTAATCTTTGGCTCTGTTTTGATTCCACTACCATGTTGATTTTACTACTGTTGCTTTGTAGTATAACTTTAAGTCAGGAATTGTGATGCCTCCTGCCTTGCCTTTGCTGCTTAGAATTGCCTTTGCTATTCTAGGTCTCTTCTGGTTCCAGATGAGTTTTAGGAGTGATTTCTCTAAATGTATAAGGTATGTTGATGGTATTTTTATTGGGGTTGCATTGAATCTGTATAACAGTTTTGGGAGAATGGCCATTTTCACAATGTTTGTTCTTCCTATCCATAAGCAAGGGATGTCTTTCCATTTTCTGAGATCATCTTCAATTTCTTTTTTCAGTGTATTATAATTTTCCCTATATAGGTCTTTCATTTCTTTCTTTCTTTCTTTTTTTTTTTTTTTTTTTTTTTTTTTTTTTTTTTTTTGTCTTTTTGCTTTTTATCGGTACCGGGGATCGAACTCACAACTGCCTGCTTGCAAGGCAGGCGCTTATGCCGCTGAGCTAAATCCCCAGCCCCGGTCTTTCACTTCTTTCGTAAGAAATATTTCATTGTTTTGCTTGCTAATGTAAGGAGTGTGGTTTCTCTTATTTCCCTCTCTGTGATTTTGTTGTTAGTGTATAGGACTGCTATTGATTTCTGAGTATTGATTTTGTATCCAGCTACATTACTGAATTTATTTATTATATCTAAGAGTCTTTCAATGGAGTTTAGGGGGTCTTCTATGTAGAGTATCGTGTCATCTGCGAACAATGACAATTTAACTTCTTCTTTTCCTATCTTTACCCCTTTTATTTCTTTCTCTTGTCTAATTGCTCTGGCTAGTACTTCCAGTACTATATTAAATAGGAGTGGTGATAAAGGACATCCTTGTCTTGTGCCTGATTTTAAAGTAAAGGATTTCAATTTTTGGCCATTTAGTATGATACTAGCTGTTGGTTTGTCATAAATGGCCTTTATTATATTGAGATAAAGACCATCTATTCCAAGTTTCTGTAAAGTTCTTATCATGAATGAATGTTGGACCTTATTGAAGGCTTTTTCTGCATCTATAGAAATGATCATGTGATTCTTACTTTTGGCTTTATTGATATGGTGGATTACATTTACTGATTTATGTATGTTGAACCATCCTTGCATTCCTGAGATGAATCCCATTTGGTCATGGTGTATAATCTTCTTGATGATTTGCTGCATCCTATTTGCCAATATTTTATTGAGGAATATGCATCTGTGTTCATTAGGGAGATCGGTCTATAGTTCTCTTTTTTAGTTGGGTCTTTCTCGGTTTTGGTACTAGAGTAATATTTGCTTCCAGGAATGACTTAGGAAGGATTGCTTCCCTTTCAATTTCATTGAATAGTTTGAGGAGTGTCGGCATTAGGTCTTCTTTGTATTTCTTATAGAATTCTGCAGTGAATCCATCTGGGCCTGGGCTCTTCTTTGTAGGTAAGGACTTAATTACATTTTCAATTTCATTAACAGAGATTGGTTTATTCAGCAGTTTTACATCCTCTTGATCTAGCTTTAGTACTTCATATGTTTCTAAGAATCTGTCTATTTCTTCTGTGTTATCAAACTTTTGAGATTAGAGGTTTTCAAAATAGGTGTTGATGATCTTCTGTATTTCTGTAGAATCTGTAGTGACTTCACCTTTTTCATTTCTTATTTCATAAATTTGAGCTTTTTCTTCCCCTTTTTTTTAGTAAGGTTGGCTAGGGGCTTATTGATTTTATTTATTCTTTCAAAGAACCAACTCTTTGATTCGTTGATTCTTTGAATTGTTTTCTTAATCTCTATTGCATTGATTTCTGCTCTGATTTTTATAATTTCCTCTCTTCTTTTGGCTTTGGGCTTGACTTGCTCTTCTTTTTCTAGCTGTTTGGGGTGTAGCATCAAATTATTTATTTGTATTCGTTCTGTTTTCCTGATGTGGGAACTCAGTGCAATAAATTTTCCTCTGAGGACGGCTTTCATTGCATCCCACGATTTCGGTAAGTTGTATCTGCATTTTCATTTTCTTGTAGGTATTGTTTACCTTCTTCTTTAATATCTTCTGATTATTTAATTTCCACTGATTACTCAAGAGTGTGTTATTCAGTTTCCATGTGTTTGTGGGATTTTTGCAGTATCTTTTATCATTAATTTCTAATTTCAGAGCGCTATGATCCGATAACATGCAAGCAATGATTTCAACTCCTTTGCATTTGTTTAAATATGTTCTGTGAGCTAATGTATCGTCTATTTTAGAGAATGATCCATGTACTGCTGAGAAGAATGTGTATTCTGATGTTTTTGGGTGGAATATTCTGTATATGTCTATCAAATCCATTTGTTCGCAGGTGTGATTCAGTTCTGTTATTTCTTTGCTCATTTTCTGTTTGGTTGATCTGTCCCTTGGTGTCAATGGCATATTAAGGTCTCCTGTTACAATTGTATTACTGATAATTTGAGTTTTCATTTCTGTTAATGGTTGTTTTATATAACTGGGTACTCTGGAGTTTTGTGCATATATATTTAAGATAGTTATCTCTTCCTCTTGGAGTTTTCCCCTAATGAGTATGTAGTGACCTTCTTTGTCCTTTATGGTCGTTGTTGGTTTAAAGTTCACGTTGTCTGCAAACAGAATGGCTACTCCTGCTTTTATTATTATTTTTTTTTTTTTTGGATTCCTACTGCATAAAGTATGGTTTTCCATCCTTTGACTTTCAGTCTGTGAGTATCCTTCTGGATTAGATGGGTTTCCTGTAAATAGCATATGGTTGGATTTTGTTTCTTGATCCATTCTGCTAGTCTGTTTCTTTTGATTGGTGCATTGAGACCATTTACATTGATGGTTATTACTGTTAAATGCTGGTTTATTGTTGACATGTTATCTCTCTGCTGTTGCATCTTTATCTTTCTGTTCTGTTTAATTATCTGCTTTGCTTAGTAGTTTTTTCCTTTGTGTATCTAAATTGTCTTTCAATATTTTTTGCAGGGTTGGCTTGGTGTTCATGAAGTTCTTCAGCTGTTCTTTGTCATGGAAGTATCGTATTTCACCATCAATTTTGATAGTTTTGATAGTTTTTCAGGGTACATTAGTCTAGGTTGGAAATCGTTTTGCTTTAGGATCTGGAATATTTCACTCCATGCTCTTCTTGACTTTATTGTTTGTGCTGAGAAGTCTGCTGTGATTCTGATAGGTTTTCCTTTATAAATGATCTGTCTTTTCTCTCTGACAGCTTTTAATAATCTGTTCTTGTGTTGGATTTCTGGGATGGTGATTATTATGTCTGGGTGTAGTTTTATTTTGGTTATGACTATTTGGAGTTCCATATGCTTCACTGATCCTGATGTCGGTTTCTGATCTCATGCTTGGGAAATTTTCAGCTATTACTTCTCTAAATATCCTCTTGACATCCTTTATGTTGTCTTCTTCTTTTTCATTAATCCCTATCAATCTTATGATATTTTTCTTTGCATCATCTTGAAGTTGTTGAATTGTTGTTTCCTGATTCCTTGTTATTTTTAAAAGACCTTTCCTTTCCTGTTCCCTAGCTGCAATCCTGTCTTCAAGGTCTGAAATTCTATCTTCACTTTCATTGAGGCGGTTTTTACAACTTTCAGTGGAGTTTTTTTATTTCCTGTATATCTCTGTGCATCTGTATTATGTATTCTGTTTGTTTCTTATATTGCTCATCTAGGGATTCTATCTTTTTGTTTAGTTCCTCCAATTTTTCAACTGTGTTTTCTTTAGATATGTTCAGAATCTCTTTCATTTCTTTTATCATTTCTTCTTTTACCTGGGAGATTACTTCGAGTTTGAATTCCTTTAAAGCTTCCTGGAGTTGGTTGTTAATTTCAGTAGCTATTATGTCTGATATTTGAGGTGAATGGCATATATTTTCTTCTATATATATCGCTCCTAGGGTTTCTTGAGATGGGCTGGAGGTTTGAGGTTGTAATTTGGTCTTTCGTATTGGCATTTTCCTATATTTCTGTGTTTCAAGTGTTATTTGAAAGCTTCCTCAGGGTCTGTTGGAAATCCACTTCTATGTTCACAGGTCCTGCGACTCTGGCACCCAGTTACCCCAAGTCACTGGGCCTGTAGAACCAATAGCCCTCTTCTGCCTGTTTGGAACTCCGTAGTTCCAGATAAGCTGGTTTTCAGGGACACTATGCGCCCACCTGCTTGTTGCAAGCTCCACAGTTCTCCAAGTGCAGCCAGAATGGGAAGAGGGATGTCGATACCTCAAACCCACTTATGCACTTCCCTGCACCCTGAAGCCTGGAGGGTCCCGAACAGTTTGGGCTTGGGGCAGAGTGCACTGAGCACTTACTGCAGGCTGCGGGGCCTCTGGAACCTGCAATGCTCGCCTGCTTGCTGAAATATCCACAGTCTTCCAGACACATGGGGAGGCGGATGCAGGTTCCCCAGATCCGCCCAGCCCTTCCTCTGCACCCAGATGGTGCAGTGCAGGAGTCCCAAATAGGCTGGGCTCCGGGGATAGTGTGTGCCCACCTGCTTGCTGGAAACTCCACAGTTCTCCAAGCGTAGCCGGAATGGGGAGGTGGATGTAGATGCCTCAAACCCACTTAACCACTTCACTGCACCTGGAAGCCTGGAGGGTCCCGAACAGTCTGGGCTTTGGGCAGAGTGCACTGAGCACTCACCACAGGCCATGGGGCCTCTGGAACCTGCGATGCTCCCCTGCTTGCTGGGATATCCACAGTCCTCCAGACACATGGGGAGGTGGATGCAGGCGCCCCAGATCTGCCCAGCCCTTCCTCTGCACCCAGATGGTGAGGTGCAGGAGTCCCAAATAGCTATTTTAATAATTTCTAATTTGTTGCTCATACAATGACTGATGAAGCTATGAAATACAGCAACAGACCTGATTCCTCATGAGTCATTCTGCTGGCTCATCTGATGATTTTTCTCTCTTTATACACACACATGCACATATCTATATGTGCACATATGCACTTTCAGCAACTTAGTCACTCAAAGTTACAGTAGTTTGGTGACCAAAATTTCTGCATTTTCAGACTTGAAGTTTTCTTAAGTAGTTAAACCTAGTCTAAAGTCACTTAAACTTTTACAAATCTCATTTACTTATTTTGAACTACATTCTACATGTTTCATTAAGAGAGGATGATGAAGTACTTTGGGTTAATGCCTACTAGTGAAAGAAATAAACCAACACATCAACTCAGAGAGCATGTACATTTGTATCTATTGCTAAATAGTTTGATTCAGTTGTGAGTCCAGAATTTATGAACTGGGTATAGGGCCAGCCTTAGGGTTTCTGGTATACTCCTTTAAATCGTGTTTTGGGTTTTTGTATAACAGTTTAAATTCTTGAGCCATAGGGGAAATATTGGAAATGTGACCATGTTAGGAAAGTCCCTTACATTCCAGTATCTGAGTTTCTTCTTCTATTAATTTATCTTTCAAGTTTATAATTGAGAATTGGAGATAATAGAAGTGAATTCTTTAACATAGTACCTGGTATGAAACAGGAAATCACTACTATTACCATTAATAGTAATAACACAGAGGCTTATGTTCTGCTGTGATAATAAAAATAGCTGATCTTTATAGCACACATAGAACAATCATAATAGCTGTAAACTACTTTTTGTATGTGTCATTATACAGGAAATAACTTCTTCAAAGAAGAGTTTTTCTTAAAATTCCCTAGGAATGTTCATATAATTCCCAAGTATATATACTTTGTTCTTTTTAGGAAAATTATGCACTGAAAGTATAGAAAACTAACATTATTTTTGCAGTGCCTGGAGCCTCACATTTGATCAAAAAATTAATATTATTTTGATTGATATCTTTAGTGGAAGCAGATGTAAGAGCCAGTGTATGAATGAACTTATTTGTGAGCTCTTCACTAGTAAAATTTATGTTGTGATATCTTTTTCTTTAACACACTTTGAGATATGTCAGTTTTTCCTTTTCTTTCTAGTGCTTTGTTCATGATTGACCTTCATCTCGCATTTTCATGTATAGAACATGTGCCACTAGAAAGGTCTTCTGACGTTAACCCCAAGCAAGCTTTAATGCTATAGCTCCTCTTTTCTTCCACACAAGTTCACATAAATGGGAAGACCAGTGTCAATGGTTTCAAGCTGCCTAACTGCAATCCAACAGTTTCCTAACTGGCAACAAAAGGAAAACGTTTCTCAACTTTTCATGACTCAGTTATAGTGTCTATAAAGAAGAGGATAATTACATTATCTTGAAACTAAGAAAGCTTTAACAACAAAAGTGATCACAAAATTTGTAGTAATTGGTGACATTTTTCCTTCCCTAGCATCCAAAGACAAAATACCAAGTTTGTATATTGAAATATTCTGTGATTCTTATTTAGATACATTTTCAGAAGCTAATGTATTTTAAAAACAACTAGAAAAAACTATAAATGTTAATAATATTATGGTTTATATTAATAACCTTGTGCCTCCAAAGAGGCTTCAACAACAGAAATTAATTTTCTCACAACTTTGAAACTGGAAAGTCTAAAATTAATATGCCAGCTGGCTCAGTTTCTGGTGGAGGTTTCTTTACTGGCTTAGTGATGAATAGTGTCTTGGTGTCATTGTCTCATAGGGCCACACATTCAGTAAGATTAGGCTCTCAAGCCCATGAGTGCATTGCATTTTAGATAATTTAAAAAGCCCTATGTCCAAAAACTGTCATCCTGAGGTTATATTTTCAATGTATGAATTTGGAGAGAATATAAGTAAGTCCATAGCACATTTTTAACATAAAAAAATAAAAAGTAAGAAAAAAGAATAAGCAAAACCAAGAACAGCAAAGATATTTTGTAGGGCTCAAAGAGTATTACTGTCTTAGTGTTTTACTTCCAGAAGAGAAGGTAGCCCTTAAGTTTACAGATTCATGTTTTATTATTATGAACAACTATCAAATAAATATTTCTTGGTAAGCTGTTCCACTGAAAGTGTGAACTAGCATTGTTTTCACAGTTTCCACAGAATTCTCTGCTAACTGGTATTGTTATAGCAACCAAAGTGCCAGTGGAAGTAGTCATGGTCATGATAATCATCAAGCATCACTATGACAACAGAAACCTCTGGAAAGTAAAAGAAAAAAATTTTAGACTGTCAATTGGAATCAAAGAGTTTGCAAAGGGAAGAAAGGCGGAGACTGCAATGAACATGAGGCTGGAGCAGTGGCCAGAGCAAAGAGAAATGATTACACAGAAGCTGAACAAACAAGAGAGAAAGGAAACAATAAGCAAAACAGAGGGCAGAGACGTGGCTTGCATAAGAAAGAGAAAGGCAGGAAGGAACACATAAAGATGAAGAGTGAAAAGCGTATTCAATGAGGATTTGTAATATGTATTGATTTTTAGTAGTCCAGAGTTAGATAAGTGTAGAATATTAAGATCTATATTGAAATTATAAAGTGTGTTAATATTCATATTGAAGAAATATTTACAAAGAGGCCACAAATTAGTAAGAAAGGGTAAAACAATCTATAGAGTGCTTTTGGCATACATCTTGCTGACTAGGAATTCTTGTAATGTTTGGTGTTCAGAGGCACTGCGTTTAAATGTTGATCTTCCTTTATTGGACATTGTGATTGCTTCAGACAAGGGCACATTGCCATGTGGTCCATTACAAATATGTATTTCGTTCATTAAAGGATCTTAATGGATTTTTTTCCATGAGAGAATTAAGATAATTACTTTAATGCTATTAAAGAGTAAGTGGCAATGTCATTCAGAATAAAACATTTTCACTTAATATTTTCTGTTTCATTATCACCAATAAGAATTAAGTTTTTATAACCCAGTATTAACTTTTGTGAAGAGAAAATACATATATTATTAAGAGATGCCGCTAAATGTTACTAATTTTTATTTTAAATTTGAGCTGTGATTTTCAGGCATAAGAGATTACCAAAAAAATGAAAATAAAAAGTGCAGACACATAATAGGTTCAGTCATAAGAAATAAAGCAAAAGAAAAATAATAAAAGCTTGAGGTTAAAGCACAATAATAAAACCCATTGTCTGGGTACTCTTTAACTATGGTCTCAGAAATTTTAGGGGCTTTTTTTTAATGGTAGGAATATCTCTGAAAAATTGTGTTTTAGGTGTCATTTGCTAATATGTTAAAGGGTGGTGAGTAGCCATTTTCCCTTCTCAGAGTGAGTGAACTGGTTGACAGCAGTTATAAACAAACCTCTTCAGGAGGACCAAAGTATTAAGTGACCAGAGGCTCCACTCACCTGCTCTTACCACAAGTTTGGACCAAATAGCATATCACATCATAAAACCACTTTCTATTTGATCTTTGGGATTTCCCTCATGAGTTTAAAAATGTCAGTGTATCTCCAAAAGTTCACAATTTGAAAAGCAGTGTAAACCTCTTTTACTGGATTACCTTCACTTTCAAAAAAGGCTAATTTTTTCTAGAATATTGTAGTTGTATTTATTTTTTCCCTACTTCCCTATCAACACACTTACACCAAACATGAGTGTTTTTAAAATATGCATAAAATTCAACAAAATATGTAAGTAAAAGAACCACTGAGGGACTGAGGGAGACGGATACCGCTGAGTGAAAAGGTCCTAGATTCCGTCGCTAGGCCCATGGTATTACTGTGGAGAGAGGTGGTCAGGGGTAAAATGTCCATTGTTTTAGGTACTGACAAATGAAGCAAAATAATCAGAGACATGTCAATAGAAATAAAATTAGAAGTAACACCTCTAAAATACATTGTGAAGTGCAACATAAAAATTTAACATGTCCAAGTTACAAACGTGTTACTTGATTAATTATTGCAGTGAATGCACCTGTTTAATCATCACCCAAATCATGTCTCAATGGTTTTATAACTGTATAAGAAAATAGTTTTGACATATTTTGCAATCGTGCCCTTTTACATTGTAAGATAAAGAAAATGAAAATATTGCAATGCAACTGTTAAAAATCTTTGTACGGCGTGCAGAGGGAGACCCCTGCTGGAACAATTTTTAAATGCGAGAGCATTTAAACCAACCCACAGAAACAGCTTGGTAAAAGAAATAGCCATGAATCTGTAGGCTTTAAGATTTCTGAATTTATTTTGTCCAAAGATACAAGTAATGTTTAACTCCCCTACAAAAACTCCGACAGCAAGGAAGAGTTTGAGGTTTTTCTTACTATGTATAACTCTGCTTATTTGCTTTGTATCATCAACTTTAATAACAACAGAATTTGAATTTTACGTATCTCTAGTGAGACCTCTATTTCTTTGTTGCTTGGCCACATTCCTCCCTTACAAGTGTGGTTCTGGAGGCCTTCACTGTGTGGGTTGCCGTGGCCACTCTTCACTTTCTCCTTAGCGCCTATCAGTGTTTAACTCAGCAATACTTCCAAGCTATAGGCGTGCTATGGATGTGGCACATGGCTCCAAATTGTACCAAAGGTTTGCTGTCTAAAGATCTGTATCATTTAATAGTCATTTCCATCCTGAGATAATATATTTTTCTAGAATTTGGTACTGTGTGATTGTTCTTACTGGGATTCTCCTCATGATATAACTAGGATCTGTGGTTGTAAATTATGAAGACTACATTTCCAGGCAGTCTCTTTTGGTGAGGAGTGCCATCTGAGATAGCAAGCTAAGGGAATCTGGAGCTGGAGTAATAAAGGCACAAAATGTTATTCAGCCTGAAAACAGGAAAGCAAAAGCTGAAGCAATTTTCTGTTACAATCCCCAGGCTGTAGCGAATTCTCTATAGGGGCATGCCCTCAAGTATTCAAGTGTATAGGGAATGCAAGTGGTAAGAGTTCCAGCACCTGCACTGTTCTAATTTTATCTAAATCTCCATACTCCCCTCCATTCACAATCTTTTTTTTTTAGTATTCTCCCTCTCTCTCTCTCACACACACACACAAAAAATGGCCCATCCTTCCCCACCAAATTTCACTATAGTTATTTCCCTTTCTCCTGTACCTGGACCCCTTTTTAAATAATCACACTGTATTTGTACCTTTTTTACCTTTTTTATTTCTAGTTTTAGTTTTTTCTGTTAGTAGGTGTTTGCAGTACATAATGAATACACTCATTGTGGAGTACTGGCACATGTACACATCACATCTTAAAGCTTTTTATACTACCTTCTCTCATTGTTCCCTTTTTCCCTCCGCCCTTCAATCCCCTTAATGTCAGAAAAATGTCTACCTCCAGTTTCTTATCATCTCTCTTTTGTTTTTAAAATTATTTATAGTTTGAATTTATATATAAAAAGCCATGCAATATTTGTGTCTGACTCATTTCATTTAGGATTATAGTCTCAAGGTACAGTCATTTTCCTATAAATGACTCAAATTTATCCTTCTTTTTTGCTACGTAGCTTTCCAATATTCATCTGTATCTATATATCATGTTTTCTTAATCCATCCACCTGTTGATAGGCATATAGGTTGTTGATCCTTAATTCTATATTTATTTATATCCATAATTTCTTAATTTCCTCTTCTTTTAAAAATTTTAATTGATACATTTTAATTACATATACTTATGGGGCATAATGTGATATGAAAATATTAGATCAGGATAATTAGCATTTATATCACTTCATCAATAATTTTTTTGTATTGTGAGAATTTAAAATCTGCTCTCTAGCTGGTCTGAAGTATATAATGAGCTGTAAATTATACTCACCCTCCAGGTTGTATACACTAGAACTAATTTCTGCTTTCTGTAGTTTGGTGCCCACTACCCACCTTTTCTAGCCTCCTGCCTGATCCTCAATGTATCCATTCTGTATCCATTAAATCCAATTTCTGGAAAGCACTGGGGCTGCCTAGTGAAGGCTGCCATAAACTTCTACCCAGAACATCATGTCAGTCCAAAAATTAGTGCCTCCACTAGAGACTATCCTCATATGTGAAATAAATAAGAATCATATTTATAAATATCACATTGTCTTTCTGGTATAAAATGTGATAAAAACTGTAGCAGTAATAAGTTCTGAAATGTGTAATAGCTACTGTAAAAAAAAAGGAAAGGGAAGGAAAGTGCCCTAAAGAATATAACTGTATGTATGTTTAAGTGTGTAAGATAGATAACCACATTAACTAAGTTTTCATTGGATTATTGAGCAGAATGGTTTGCACTCTCATTGTTTGATTGTCTACTTTCTAAGCTTTAATTTTGGGATGTGAACAACTATTTCTAAGATGACAATATGTAATTTATCAACTAGTGATTTCTTAGGGTTAATTTCTTTTGAAATTCTGTATTACTTCTACTCTTCTTTGTTTTACTTTGTTTTTTTCTTTAAAAAAAAAGAATTAGTGCCTACAAGTAATCACATTTCCAAATGGCAGGAATTAAATCATATCCCTTTGATCATTAAAATATTTCATTTTAGTAGTTAGTTCTTTTGAGCTCAAAACTTTTTGGCATAACATGAAAGAAAGACCCTCATCATCTAGATACTTCTTGAGTTTCTAGTGTTCTCTCTTGGTAGACACTTCCTCATATTCCTGTGTTCTGATATTCCTACTTGTTTGAGGTTTTCTGACAGCATTTTTGTAATTTGTCCCAAGAGAAATATCCTTTGCTTGTTACTTACCATGCCAACAATTTGTAACTACCCTATTTTTGAACCTTTTATAATCCTTCCCCCACTAACTTCAGTTGAAGAGTTATTTCCTTCTTATTCTATAAGTATAAACTATACCTACTTTTATGATCACCCTTTGCCAGTTTCTTGAACCTATTTATTTATCTGACATTTTTTTCCATGCTGGGAAGTAAGGCTGGGCCAGCTTGCTTCTGGGTGATATTCCCAGTGCTTAAGTAGTTGTTAAATATAGGAAGATACTTCAGGATGAAACTCCGGAGATTCTGAAAGAATGATCGCTAGAAATGTGGATGGCTTCTTATTTAGGTAAAGAAGCAGACTAAATTTATTTTTAAAGCTACATTACTGAGCCTTTTGTTATGAAAAGGTAAGAGACAAATTCAGTTCTATTACAGCCAAGTCGGGGCACTAAAGAATTAATTATTTTAGTACATGGAATAGATTGTTGTTATTTTGTTCAGAGTGATATTTTTACAGAAATTATCATTACACTTAAGGGGCATCAGGATGGAGATAGATTAGGCTTAAAATTAACGTTCCCTTGTGTATAATATGGTTAAAGGCATGTATTATTTGCCTGAATAGACTGGCCTCTAAGACATGGCAGTCACCTGATAGCAAAAGAGAAATAAGCAGTACACCTGCCCAAGGGAAGGAAAGGACACTGATTTATAAAGAACTTTCCTTTTCTTTATTTTAATTTCCCTCTATATGTCCTATATTTTCCATTGTAATTAACACTCTACACTAAACTCAGTGGACTTTTGGGGAAATAAGTAAATGATGAGTGATGTCTGCCCTCAGGACAAATCAGTTTAGGGGCACTCAGGGTGCCTCATGATGGGAGAAACTCTGGGTTCACTCATCTGGGCTGTATGAGTGACAGAGGTGCTGTTGGCTCTTATGGCTCCTGTGTAAAAAATAGAAAAAGGTTGTTCTTCAGGACTCTTACTGTTGTCAGGAAATTAACTTAATATACCAAATTTGTTTAAAAAAAAACCCTTCATTACCATCTACTGGAAAACAATTGTTACAATAAACCCATATTTATAATAGGAATAGTCCCCTTACACTTAGTATAATATAAAACCAAACACAGTATCTATATCAGTTAGACAGAAGACAATGTATTAGCATGCTTTGGGATCCCCAGAAGTATTTGAGAGTCCAGAACATGCTAATTTGGGCATGTGAAATCTGATCAAAGAGATAATTATTGCCTCTGTTTGCATGAATGACTATCATCCTTAAACAATCACACTGATGTATATTTTCACTAGACTAGGCTACCAAATGGATGACTGCTATCATAGTCTAGGACCTCTACAGTTACAAGGAAGTCTTCATTGAAACTAGTTCAAGACTTTTCCCCACAGACACTTCTTAAATAAAGAAAGGTTGAGATATCTGGTCACTTTGTTGTTCCAAAAAACTAGACTTCCTGCTGACTCTGACTTAATCTTTCTCTACCCTAAATGATGTATGATTTCCAGTATTTTCTATTTATGTTGAAACTTATTTACTCTTATTTTGAAAGCAGTAAAAGACTGGATGTTAACCGTGCCAAGACTAAGTGTGAGAGCTGACTAGTTGGTTTATGGATTTTGAAATACAAACGAGAATTAATTCCACATTCAGGAATTAGGAGGCTAGGACAAATGAGTCCATATGGAACATATGGTCTAAGGTGAAAGAGACAAAAAATAAGCACACCAAAGTCACAGTAGTCAACAAAGATTCATTTGGGAGATGGCAGTGGAGGGATACCCAAGGTAGTCCTGCATGGAGAGAAGACACCACAGCTGGAGAAAGCAAGAGCATCAGGGGTGCTGTTAAGGCCAAGTAGTTCAAAGAGGACATTTTCACCATTGTGTTCTATATTCAGCCATGCTTCTTTTTTAGGGTGAATTCAATAGATGAGAGTCAGGACTCCACCTCCAACCAAAGCATCTTGAGTGAGACAGATATTCCTTTTCCTGGTTCCCTGGCAGCAAAGATATGGCATGCAGCCTGATATTAGTGTCACCCATCTGTCTGCTCCAGTTCCGAAATTTGAAATTTAAGGGCATGACTGTTACTTAGTACAAGTTCCATAGGAAATAGAAACTGGGGTGGGGAAACCCTCAAATGTCAATTGTTGGGGGTAGGTGTCATAAGGAAACAGAAGTGAATGATAAAAGCAAAGTGAAGCAAGAAGAGGAGGAGAAAAATGTACAAAGTGATACATTTTCAAGCTGACCTCAACTTCTTAAGAAAACCCAATTGGGGCTCAGTTATATGAGTCATGTCTACAGCAGGTACATGGAACCAGGTCTTATGGACCACTTGTAGGCAAGCTCTGTGCTGGTTGACAGGTGAAATTAGCATGGGAACTATTTTGACTTTACCTTAAGGGCAAGAAATTGACCATGTAAAGTCCAATCCCAGCCCAGGGGAGACTGATAAAGTAGGTAAACTTGCATAGATAAAATGAAGACTAATGAAATAGGACAATGGTAGATGTTTGCTGCAGAGCTTTTAACACTGCCAAAGCAGGATGACCCACCTATGTAACTGCTTGCCAGGAAAACCACTTTGCAGGTAACCCAGAACTTAGGACATAAACTTTAGGGCACTAAGGTAACTGGGCCTGGGACCAGTAGATAATCAAGGAAACATCTGAAGATTATTTAAAAACATATGAGTATCCCAAGTTGGCCCATTCCAGTAATGAGACTGTAATAATTGTTCCCATGGTTAGGAAATGGCAAATCATTTTGAACTCTTTGTGGGTTCTGTAAGCTCCTGGATTCTCTTTCAATATACAGCCTTTAGATTCACTTATATTTTCCTTGTTTGTATCTGACACCTTTGATGTCTGTCATAGTCTATTATTTTTTAGTTTATAAATTTCAATGCTCATTATTGGCCTACATGGAGGTATATGTAAATCCACACATGTAGGCACTTACAATAAGCAAATATCCTTTTTATGGATCCAGAATAAATCATCAATAGATATTTTTTAAATTATTTCACTTGGGGGGGGGTTACTGGGAATCAAATTCATTTACCTTGTGCTTTCCAGGCAGGTACTTAGGCCACTGAGCTAAATCTCCCTATTTCACATTTTTAGAACATCATAATACAAGGTAGAAACAAAAAAACCTCGCATTTGCTAGAGATCACTCAGTGTACTACTACATGCTTTGTGTCTGTTAATTCTTTTAAACCTTTGAACAATGTATGTGATTGCCATTAAACTGAGACCACACAAAGTTTCAACATAGATAATACTGTGTAGGCACTATTAATTACTTGGAAATTTGAACATCTATTTTTGGTAATATTCACTCCTTGCTATATTTTTATGTATATTTTTGTTGGTATTTTGAATCCTAATTGTATTTACTCTAATACCTCTCTCACAGTAGGAATTCATGTTCTAAAATGTTCAACAAATGGAGTTGTAGTCCTACCATGTGCTACTAGAAGATACCTTTTATACAACAGAAGCTGCTTTGTGTTCACTCTGAATATCGTAGCAATAGAGTTTCATTTTCTTGTAGACCATGTATAGCATAGAAATCTTGATATTTCATCAAACTTATTAAAAGAATTATTACCTGTCTGTGTATTTCTGTGCATTTAAATGTCTTTGGAAAATGTTAGTGTTTTGGAAAATGATAGTGACTATGATTACTAGCTATAGATCAGTTAAATAATGGCTATATAATTAACAATCATTTCTACAAGGTACTCTCAAAGATTTGTTTGATATTAATCTCTGTTACTATTTGTCTGTTCTTCTCATCGTCATTTGTAGCATGCCATTTAGAGATAAATTCAGCATATTTTATGGGACTGTGAAACATCTCTTGTGTCAACAGTTTCTAAAGATGTCACAGTAATTCATTTAGTAACTGTTTGTGGAGCACCTACAAAATGCCAGACACTTGTGGGCTTGCTGCCATTTAAACTTCAATAAATTACAAGCATTACCTTGAGTCTTCACTAGGGCCCTTAGCTTTTGTATAGTTTTGTAAAAATATAAGTTATGGTAATGAAGACCTAGCAAATCACTGGATTAAAGAAAAATTATTTTTCTTGCTTATTGCTCCAGGATAAGTAGTTGGGCTTCCCTTTCCCGTATAGCCAGTCAACGACTTGCTTCCTTTCTTTTGGCTTCCATGCTATCATATTGCCAAAGATGAGTCACATCTATCCATTCCATGTACTGGAAAGGGGAGGAGGAGGCACATCACTAGGGGCATGACCTGGAAAGGTTTATCTCTGTCTTTCCTCCTCTTTTTTCTCTGCTTCCTATCTGCCATGCCCCTTTACCATGCCACCTTGCCTTAGAACTAGACAACTATGGACTGAAACCTCTACCAACTGTAACCCAAAATAAACTTCTCCTCCTTTAACTTACTGGTGTTGGGTTCTTTGTCCCAGCAATAAGAAAGTAAATAAGACAGATATTAATTCATGTGTTTATTTTCCTATTATTGAAAAATCAGAAAGTGAAACACACTTGAATTTTCTATTTAGTGTTTATTCTGAATTTAACTAGGCCTCTTCCTTCCCTTGCTTTGAGTAAGGGTGGGTTTTACATATTGAAAGCTGAAAATAGAAGCTACCTAATATTTTTGTTTTCCAAAATCTGAAATAATTGGTGGGGTTGGGTAAGGTCACTTTTTCTTAAAATTTAAACTTGTATCGAAATTACCTGAAAAATATGTTAGAATACTTAACACTGGATGAGTGAATTCAAGGACACTCTTTCCTAGTTGGCCCTGAATAAGGTGAACTCTCTTGGTCTTTTTCTCAAACGGGAGCTTTACAGCTTTATACACTTCAGCCTGAGGAGGGTAGGAGTGTAGATTCCTGGGATGTCTTTAAGCCATCTTTCCTATTGTCCCTATACATTCTTAGTTCTAATGTTTTTAGCAAGCATGCCATCCTTTGGCCCACTTTGCAGATACTTTCTTTCTGTCAAAATTGCAAGCTTTTCAGATTATTCAACCGTGTTATTTATTCTTGATTTTCACTAACATCTGGCTAAAAACACCTAAGAGTGTCCATAATCTAACCTCTGCCAGATTAATTAGTTTGGTGCCCTTTAATTCTCCCGCAAAGTCTCAGGGCATGGTCAAAACGCAGACAAATTTTCTGCCAGCACAGAATACACACAGTTTCTAGTCCAACTGCCAATGGAGTCCTTGTTCCCAATTGAATCCTACTGAGCCTGAAACATTTCTATCAGCATTCTGTTTGCATTTCTGTCAGCATTCTGGTCTTCTGAGCATTGACTTGATTCTCCCATCAAACTTGACTTACAGCATTCCAGGTTTTAAACTGGTTTCTCCAAATATTTTCAAACTCCTCCCACGAACTACTTCCAGAGGTGTCTAAATCACATGGTCAGGTACAGTTACAGCAACAGCCTCATTTTTCTGATATCAAGACCTGTCTTAGCCACTTTCCCATCATTGGACAGAATATCCAACACTTATAACTTAAAAGAAAAGAGGTTTATTTTGGCTCATAGTTTTGTCCATACTTAGCTGGCTCTCAGGCAAAAAGCACATGTCAGAGAGGATAGTAAAGGAAAGCTGCTCATCCCATGACAGCCAGCAAGCATACAGTGAAGCAAGGAGGTAGGGCAAGAGACATAAACATCCAAGTCACTTCCCCAATGATCCGCCTCTTCCAAGCAACCCCATCCCCTAGATGTGAATCATAGCACCTCATCTGATGCTTTTAATGACTGTAACTCTGACTTGCCATTGATGTAAATCCTAAATTTTGTAAAATGCTAACTTATAAAAAATTGGTAAATAATAAGTAATTTATTTCAATTTCAATAAAATATTTTGTTCATGTATCACTGACCAAAGTTTTTAAAATCCAGCTTGCTGATTTTTTGTTTTATTGCTCTGAATGAATCTATACATGGTTCTTATACTCAATGCTTATATTCTGTAAAGTCATCAAGAATACTGAATTAGCTAATATGAAACTGTAGCCCCAGGAAAAAATGTAGTTCTCAACCTATAATTTTCTGGTTGTTATGTTTTTGTCAGCTAAGCAATACAGAATTTTGTTTTATATGGGCTTCTATTGAAAGTTGTGTTATATAGAATATCTTGTTGATTTATTAATAATGTTTATTAACAATAAACTCATATCAATAATACTATATATAATATATATTTCTTTATTCATATATTTCTCCATAAGGTAAATTATAGCTTCTTGTGCTTGTGATATCAGATGACACTTGAAAATTATTCATAGGGGTGATACTGAACAATTAAATCACCAAAATCAAAACCCCACAAAAATGTCAAAATCATGTCTTTACATTTGTGGCTTAGAAAATAACTGATGTCTTACAATATTGGGGAGCAGCTGCTCTTCCAGATTTATTTTAGCGATATGTGTCTCATTTAGTATCCTGGAGATAAACCTGCATAAGAGATAGCTCACCGTACTTACTTCAGAGGTTCTGGGCTAAGTGCATATATCTGGCACTTTGTCCCTTTGAACAAATTCTCATGAAGAGGCTTTAGTCCTCAGGCTTAAAACTATTACTGACCCCCACCTCTTCTAGAAATGTCAGACTCACAGCTAAATTCAAGGCAGGATTCCTACACACAAGTGGGAAACCAATCTGTCAGGTCATAACAAGCACAAAGTCAGGAAGGCTGATGTCAGAAAGATTAAACCAAAAAGAACTCTGAGGGGTGGGGAGATTTCCTTCCCTAGGGAGAATTCTCTGCTTACTGAGAAAATCTTTCACCAGAGATCTTTCTGGAACCTAAACAAATAAGGTCCAAGATCTGTAACAGTATAAATGAATTAGTCTTCTCAGAATTCCATTGAGAATTTGTAAGAAAATCCTCATGTTATAAAAAATCTTTGCAAGTAGAAAGTGCTGCGTTTTACTTAGTGGGACCACTAAGAGGAAAACTGAAGTTTGAAGTCAAAAGTAACCTTATTTTTTTTTTTTTTTTTTTCGTTTTCGTTTTTATCAGTACCAGGGATCGAACTCACGACTGCCTGCTTGTAAGGCAGACGCTTATGCCGCTGAGCTAAATCCCCAGCCCCAAAAGTAACCTTATGATCCTTTCATACTTCAAACAATGTATGCTTTATTTTCTAATGCCGCCATACATTTCATACTTGGGAAGTTTTGGATTTTTAAAATCTCAGAAAAATTTACGGTGACCGTTTGGTTTTCCACTTGTCTTGCCTCCTTTCTCTTTCCCTTCCCATAGCCTTTCTTAACCTATAGCAACCTAAACCATCCATATAGGCTAGATGAGGAGGGATTTTGCTCCCCAAGAGATGATACCAAAGTCTGAAGACATTTTTGATAAGAGTGTGTGGTGGACAAAAAAATATCAGTAGTGCCAACACTGGGAAGCTCTGGTTTGCTCAGAGGCCACCAAACTTTCTCTGTTGTTTATAGAAAAATGGATGCACTTTGAGTATATAATGTTTATCTCAGACACACAGGCTTTGTATCATGGTTTCCCTTGTATGAGAAACCCAAAGTTTAAACAAAATGCAAAACAGAAGTTAGATGATAGGATGTAGGGAGGTAGATCTTTCTAAAGAGAAAAGGGATGGGGGTTTGGGATTTCGTTCAGCGGTATAAGTACCTGCTTGGCAAGCCCCAGGTCCTAAGTTTCATCTCCATTACAAAAAAAAAAAAAAAAAAAAAAAAAAAAAGGAGAGAAAAAGGATAAAGGGATCAAGAGATGGAAGGATGGTGGAGGAAAGGGAAAGGGATGAAAAAAGGAATTAGGAGGTATTATATACACATACCAAGTCCACACAAGGAATGTGAGCATTATGTACAGAAAGAAAGAAAGAAAGAAAGAAAGAAAGAAAGAAAGAAAGAAAGAAAGAAAGAAAGGAAGGAAGGAAGAAAGAAAGAAAGAAAGAAAGAAAGAAAGAAAGAAAGAAAGAAAGAAAGAAAGAAAAATGGGGGAGGGAATAAATAAAAGAATTAGAATGTATTACGTCCATACACTAATTCCTCACAAGGAATATTATGTACTACAAATATGTACTAATTTTAAAGAGTGAAAGAATGGAAACACTGAAATACCAAAAGAAGGAAGTGGGACAATAGATCTTTTTCAAATAGGAAGAGGATCAAGAGACGGAGAGGGAGGGAAAGGAGGGGATGGAAATGGAATGAAAACAATGTGTCAGTGTGCATGTATCAACTCCCCAATATAGTCATTATGTACTGCAAACATATACAACTAAAAAATAACTGAAAAAAAAAGCATCTGAAGTTATACTCTGCTGCAATTCCTGGATTTGTAATTTGAAACAAGACTGTACAATGTGTAAACAAATGAGCAGGGCTGTATATGTTCAATAAAACTTTATTTGTGAACACTGATATTTGAGCTTCACATAGTTTATATATATCACAAAATATTACTCATTTAGTTTTTCACATGGTTTAAAAATATAAAAACATTTATAGCTTACAGCCTATGCAGTAACAGATGGTGGGTATGATTTAGCTCCAAATTCCAATGAACAAAGTTTTTTGCTACCATCCATTTTAAGAATGCACAGTATTTTTTTGCAGCAAAACTGTTTGTTCATTCCTTTTTTCACTTATAACATTTTAAAGTATGATTTGTGTTGTGAGTTAAATACCAGTGATTCAGCTAAGAACTGTAGATGAAGAATGGTCCTCTTTATGTAAGCAGTGATGTTGTGTGCTGGTCATTAAGAACTGCATTTTTAATAACTTCGTGGACAGAGGAAATTATTCTTCTCCTTAACCGTTTATGATTTGCTTATTTAATCCTGGTCCTTTCTCTTTCAGATTTTTTTGCTTCTGTTGGCTCTCTGCTAGATTTTCAGAGTAAAGTCAGACCCAATTTTCTGTGGGGCTGACATTTTACCAGGGGTAAATTCATTCAGATTCTGGGTCATTTACATTTCAAGCCTGCAATTTGATCTGATTATCATTGGCTGGAAGAAAACAGAAGAGCTTTATTTTGTGGGCTGAACTGGTTATCCTAACCTAAGGGCTGGAGTAAAAAAGGGAGAAACCAAAGGTTCAGAGAGCAGTTGTTTTTATTTTTGAAAAGTATGGTATGATGCAAGAGTTTCACAAACACTATTTTCTGAAAGACAGCTGAGCAAAGCTCAAAATTTTTGTCCAAGAATCTAGAAAGGAGAGACAATTCCTGGTGGGAAGGAGGGAATAACTGGAGGGAAACCAAAGGGATTGTTAATGGGACAGATGAGACATGCCTAAGAAAATGTACATACAGAACTGTGCCCGCAGCCTTTCTTCTTTCTTAAGTGGTGTAAAGATGCCTGAAAAAAAAATTAGAAGCAATAAGAGTGGCTATAGTGCTTGTATATGATGTAAAATAAACTTAAAGAAATAGTTGATTTTTGCTGGGGACATAGCTCAGTGGTACAGTGCCAACCTGGCAAGCACAGGTTCTGAGTTTGATATAGTTTTGTTTTGTCTTTTACATTGTATATGAGCACTGTAAGTGGGGAGGTTAACATTTTATGAATGGTATTGGGGATTTAGCTGATTGGTGTAAGCACCTGTCTTGCAAGAGTGAAGTCCCGAGTTTGATCTCTGGTACCAGAAAAACCAAAATAACAACAATAAAAACTTTTTATGAATGATTACTTTATACAAGGTCAATTTATCTATGCTATTGTATCCCCCCCCCCCACACACACACCCATATGATTCTGCTTAGGGTTGTCTGTAAGAGGAATTTGTGGAAGAGATGAAACAGGGACCAGGCCCACTACAACTCCTGTGGATGGGAGACCTCCTTCCCAGTTTCTCTATGTCTGGGCCCAGATTACACAGTGGATTCTCCAGAAAAGGTGCTGCTTTATCTTGAAAATCATCCATGTCTTTAAGGCTGCAATATGAAAAAAGACATAGGTTCCAGTTCATCCCTACTCTTTCCTACTTGGGACATCTTTCTTTCCCATGTTACAGTTCTATTGATATGAAGTCATCACCAGATGCAGAAATAACAGTCTTATACCAACTTCTCAGCTGATTTCTGTGATTGAATAACTATTCTACAGCATGCATCGGGTCACATCAGTGATAGAGCCATGACTGATGTTATGTTTGAAACTCCTTCAATGTTCCATTATATTTCTGAGGAAGATGTGATAGTTAATATCATATGTGTTCTACATATGTTTCTTGATAGGATTATTTACAGCTATTTTTATATGTTCTTCTGACATTGGGAGTAGGATCCCCCCCAAAAAAAATTGGCAAATGAAATGAGTAGACACTTCTCAGAAGAATTACAAATGGCATAAAGAAATGTTCGAAACTATCATTAGAGAAATTATCAAATTGATCATTAGAGAAATGCAAGTCAAAACAACAATTAGATACCATCTTACCTCTGATCATTAAGAAATCAATAAAAACAAATTTTGAGGCTACATGAAAACAAAAACAACAATGATGACAAACAGTTCTACACTGTAAAGTAGTACAATCACTATGGAAATTAATATTGAGATGCCTCAAAAGTTGAAAACTAGAAATTCCATTTAATTCACCAATTCCTCTTCTAGGTATCTTCCCAAAAGAGCTAAAGACATCATATTACAGTGATATGTGCCTACCTGTTTTTATAGCAGGACAATTCCATCAAAAATATGAGTGGATGAAGAAAATTTGGAATTTACATACAGTGGAGTACTGTTTTGCCACAAAGAAGTACAAACTTGAATCATTTGTGGGAAAATAGAAAGACCTAGAAACTATAATGTTAACTAAAATAAATCAGACACATAAGCTATTAAATATCACAATTACTCTTATATGAGAAACTTAAAAGATAAATAAGGAACAATGAAAAATCAATAATAGGAAGTGGAAAGACAGATTTCTTGGATGAAAAGGGGATCAAGAAATGAATGAAAAAGGAGGGAGGAAGGAAAGGATAAAAAGAATTAAGATGTGTTACATGTACCAGCTTCCCATGAACAATGTAATAATTAAGTGCTGAAACATGTTCTAACAAAAATAAAAACAAACAACATAACATTTACCATATACTATCCCTTTCTAAGTGCCTTACATTAATTCATTATTATTCTCACTATAACTAGAATAGGTATGATCATTAGCCTTATTTTATAAATTAAGAAACTGAGCCTTAGGTTTAAATACTCCACCTATTTATTATTGACTTAGTTTACAAATATCAAAGACTTCATTTAAACTCAAATGTTCTAGGAAGATATTTTAATTTTGGTTTTTCCATTGGTACATGTTTGCAGTACATGCAATCTGTGGTCATTGTGGGGAGTGAGTACATGAATATAATACTACTTGTTTCTTTGTTTAATCCCCTTCCTCTTCCGTCCAACATCCTTCCCTCCTCCAAGTTCCCATTCCCCTTTTTTCATTCTTGTCAGTATTAGTAATCTTATACACACGTAAAGTTGATATTCATTGAGGTTATTAGGGTTTTGTACATGGCATATCTTCATTCTACTTATTTTCCCTTCCGCTTCTCCGCTGCCTCATCCTCATTCTCTTGGGATCCCGTCACATTTGCGAGAGGTCCATTCCCTTGTTTCCTATCTGCACCAGCCCATGGATGTATTTTAATATAATCTCAACTAAAATTCTAATGGCTTAATGTTGGGAGCTTGTGAAATTTTTCAAAAACATATACCGCCAAATTCTAACAATTGAAATAGAACATTTCTAGAAGAATCAATAAAGAATAATAAAAAGCCCTAAACACTAAATTTACAAACCCACAGAAGAAGGGCTGGAAGTTGGAAAAAGGACCTGTGAACACTGTCTCCTGGAGAAGACTTTAGTGAGGCTCTCATTCTCCTCTCATCACATTGTGACAGTGACATTGATGGAGGCTGAGCAAACCAGCTTTGTATTTTCACTGTATCATCTCAGCTATGTTAGGGCCCTTCTTCTATGTATTTAGATTTATCCCTGGAAATGTGGGTCCCATCATTTATTCAACTACTTATAAATAATAAAAACTCCCTCTAGTCACTTTCAGTCACAGAAGTAACAGATCCAAGGGGAACAAAAAGTCCAACTGAAAACTCATGTAATCTGGTATTGACTTCTTTCATTGTCACGCATGTTTAAAGACAGCTGTTTATTATTGCAAGGAAAATTTCAGGGGATATCCTAAAATGCACCTATTGGGCCTCTTCCACTCAAATTCCTTAAGGGATCTATAGGCTAGTTTTTTGTTTATTGGTTTGTTTGTCTGTTTTTTTTTTTTTTTTCATCTTTTTCTTCTGTGAGGTGCCATGTCCAGTTTTTGCATGACTCAAAGGCTTCCCCAGGATATGAGATTTTATGGGGATAGTCCGAGGTAAACTACCATGGCTGGTTACCATAGAAATTGCTCTTTAAACAACACAAGTCTAATCTCACAAAATCCTCTCTGGGCCCTTTATAATACTGGCTTTCAATGAGGGTGGGGCTCTTTTTATGGCTATAATCCCACACTTAGAAAAATGCTCAGCACAGAACAGGTGCTAAGATTTTGTTGAGTAAAATGAATTAGTGAATGAATGACTGGGGGAAAATGACCAATGAATTATTAAGAGTTTTTTTTTTTAAAAGGACATTATTCATCATTAGGTTTGTGATAAATGTACTCTCATATACTGCTTATGAAAGTTTAAACTTACTCAGTTATTTTCAGAAACAATTTGAAAATAAGAATGTAAAATATGTGAAGTTCATATTGCTTTAAGAATTAGTCCAGAATGTGACATGTCAAATGATTTAGGTAAAAGGAGTTTATTGTAATGATTGGTTATGGTAAAACATTGAAAGTAATGTAAATGTCTTAAAGAAATTCTGTAGTAAATTTTGATAAGGAAAATGTTTAATAAGTTTTTGTTTATTTACATGATAGACTATTACCTAAGTATTAAGATAATTTGAAAATTAATTTTTATTCCCAAGTGATTCCTAGAAAAATGTGCATGGCATAATGGTAAAAAGAAAAGCAAAATATACAAATTTATATATCATAATTTTAAAATTATATGCCAATAAAAATTTGGAGTAGATTCTTATAATATTGATTCATTAAAATTCTGATTGGTGGAAAAACTGGTAGTTGAAGTTTTCTTCTTTATATTTTGTTTAAATCTTACATTTTATTGATAAAGTCAGAAAAGTACATAAAACTTATTTTAAATCATAGTTGATAGAGAAATGCTGATTAATGAATGTTGATGGTGTTAGCACTTACACTGACAAATACAGACTCGTTGAACAGGAATCAAACATGCATTAATTTTCATTGCCTAAAAATAAGTCCAGATATATGGAAGATATAATTTTACTTCTATGACTCAGGTATGTGTAAAAAGAAACTTCCTTTATTTTTGATGAATGATCTGTGTCTTTTAATGGCAGAAAATATTTGATTTGGTAGATACAGTTTTTTTATCCAGTTTATGTCATTTATTTTGGGTAATCACCTATAGTAATTAAAATATCTGTGTATTTTTATTTGCTTTTTTCCATTTCTTCCTTGTCTGGTTGATGTAAATGTTGAGGAAATGGCTCCAAAGAAGTGTCATTTGTTTTTTGCTGACCCTCATTAAGTATTTCACTTCATTTGGCCACTTGCCACATCTGCTATGTTGTCTCTTATTAACTGGAGTCCTGCTCTGTCAGTCACGGGGAAAAGGCTGGTTTCTGGGCACTGTTTATCACTGAAGTTATAGCAACCAGATTTTATTGATTATATGTTAAATACAAGAACATTTGTTCTAATAACTTGAGGTGTCCTAAGTCATGTAATTCTAACATCATCTCCGTGAGAGTTTTAGAGGTTGGTATCTGAAAACCCAGTTTGGGGATATTAAAAAATATTATAATAACTGATGTGAGATAGTTACAAGTAAGAAGATTGAGGCTTAGACAGTTTAAACACCTTACCCATAGCCAAAGAGCATCACGGTCAGACTGTCCCTGGGCCTGGCTACTGTCCTCAGTTGTCAGGTCACCTCACACTATACCTAGCTCATTTCACCCCAGATTTCTTCTGGACTCCTTTCTCGAGGAGACTCTTGGCTGCTTATCCACAGAATGATCAGGGCCTGTGAATTTGTTCTCAAATATCTATTTGATTCTCCAACCATCACTGATTTAGCTCTCCCCACTGGGTTTGGAGGAGAAATGAGTGGCTTATCAGTTATCCAGGCTCTTCACATGGAATGAAGGGACCTTGCTACAATGATTCAATTTTTTAGAACCTACCTGTTATGGGCGGAATGTTTGTTATCACCCAAACTTCATATGTTAAAGTCTAGTTCTTAGTGTGACAGAATTTGGAGATGGACTTTAGATTAATTTGGGACCCTCATGGACTCCTTATAAAAAGATAAAATGCTATGTGATGATGACATGGAAAAGATGCTCAGTCATCTATGAACCAGAAGTTGGTCCTCACCAGAAACCAATTCTGCTAGAACCTTGCTCTTAGACTTCCCAGTTTTGAAATCTGAGAAAAGTAAAGTCCTCTTGTCTCTCCCACATAGCAGCCTGTGCCTGTCATCCTAGCTATTAATAGTCTGAGCCAGAAGCATCATTTGAGGCAGGCATTTGTGACTAGCCTGGGTGAGATAGTAAGAATTTGTCTCAAAAACCATATCAAATGATTGTTTGTTTGTTTAAGTTATCCTTTGTTATAGCTCATCCCTGGAAGACTTTCATCCGTTCTCTTCCTTGTTTGATCTTCAAGTGTTAGAGCCTGATGTCTGAAAACTCAGTTTGGGGACTTTAAAAAAGTAATTGCAAAGACAGGTTATGGGCACAGGGATTGCTAGATATTTGAGGAAAATCGTTCAAACAAGTCTTAATTTCAGGTGTTACACATTTCTTCCTTTTCTGGATTGGTCGTTATGACACACAGTTGAAGGTACAAAACTGTGTACAGTTGAAGGTATATTACACAGTGACAATATTGGATAATATTTCAGAATGTTACTGTGGCCCTTCATTTCTTAACACTGACTGATGTTAACACTTAACACTGATGCTATAAGGGATCATCTCCTCCCAGAAGCACCTTTTTTTTCCCTCTCTCTCTCAGAATCGCCTGCTCCCCATCCTCCCAAAATTCTTAAGAATGATTAAGGCCTAAGTTCTGATGTTCAAAGAGTAAGCTCCACACTGGTGGAAGTAAAGCCTTGGGTGTCAAAAGGAGAAACTGTAGCTGCTGTTGCTATGTCAGAAGTACACAGGAAAGAACTCAGAGATGGACCCCATAGAGGGCTACTAACAGTTTTTCTAACAGGATTGTTCTCATGTTTTATTACATGGTATGCAAAAAAAAAAAAAATACTGCAGTTTAATTTATCGGTGGGAATCATAACACTAACAATAATGAGTATTAGTTGATATTTTTCATTTTGCCCACATATCTACATTGCAAATAATTGTTTCCTCCTACAAGGGGAAATAGTCATTATTCTATTTGTTTTTTTTTGTTGTGTTTTGGTACTGGGGATCAAATTCATGACCTCATGCTTGCTAGGCAGGCACTTGTGCCCCTGAGCTACATCCCCAGACCTCAACATTCTTTTTCTTTTATATCAGAGGGTTCAAACTCATTAACTCTGTTCAACTCTATGCTGCTGTTTCTATTTAGAGACTAAGATATTACAGTAAGTTTGGCTACCCAGCCCCATTGTACTTGAAGCAGCAAAGTTATAAAATAGAGGAGCATGAAGAAATACAGGCAAATCAATCTGAGATTTATCTGTGTCCTTTTCTCCTTGTAAGCACTTCCTGAGAAGATGGCAGTGGAGGAAGAGAGTGAGAGTTTAGTCAGTCATATTGGCTATTTATAAGGTCTCCTGGAAAGGTTTGAGATAATAGAAAGATGATCTTTTTTTTCCTCTTTATTGTTAACATTGTATCCACTTCCTAGTCTGTCCTGTTGTCCTCAGTATTATGAAAAATGCGGCGTTGGCCAAATCTAAGGCAACAGCATCACATCTTGGTACCTTGAGCCTACCATATTCACGTTGCCCTTCTTAATTTTTAAGCTCACTGCCACAAAGCACCCCCAAATTGAATCTGAACATTTCCATACTGCAGTAGATTCTCAACTAGTGATCAGAAAACCCAGAGAATCTTGTTCTATAATTATATGAATAAGCAAATACAGATCATGCTTTCTGTAGAAAGAATAGCCAGATGAACCACTTTTATATTCAGATCATTGTTGCCATTATAATTTTTATCACAACTTTGCCTAAAAGTTGGCTCAGCGACAATTTATACCTCTATAAAATTTATTTCTGCTTTTTTTTTTTTGAACTGGTCAAATAGAGAGAGGAATCACCCTTAAAGAAATTTTGTTCAGCCCTAAAGACCAAGTTCTAGAGGATACAAGCTTATCTAAATTTTTGTTTAATGGTCTTTCTCTTTCCTTTGCTTTTCAAAAATAACATGCATTTGATTCTTACTTTACTTAAGTTACTGAAAATACCTCTTTTATGCTACTCTGAGTAGTTCACTAAGGCTTTTTTACACTTAAATCACGAAATAAATTTTTAAAAAAACTCTCAGATAATATTTCTATGACTTTGATGTTCATCACTGTAGTGTATTGCCCATCCTACATCCTGTCTATGTCCATACCATTAACCTCTGCACCAGACAGTAGTGAATGTCTGCCAGTGGATCCAAACTGATTCATTGAGAACAGGAGTAATAATAATAATAATGTAAGTTTTATGCTTATTAAAGGCAAAGGACACAAGCAGAGGTTCATAAACATTGCTAATAAGAGAAATGCACATAACTCAGATGAACCATTTTTTGCTCAGCATCCTGACAAAGATTACAAAGTCTGACAACACAATGTATAGGAAACATGTCACAAAACTGACATTGTCAATATCAGGGCTGAAAAAAATCAGTGCTAAAATGTGGCAAAATCTATCAAAATTTCCAGTTGTGTAAGTTGTTGACCCATAAATTCCAAGACATGTATCCAATAAACATATATGTAAAGGGATAGATGTAGAAGGTTATTTATTGTAGTCTTATTTGCAATGGCACTTTATTGGAAACAATCTAAAATATTTATTAATACGTCACTTGCTACATTAATTGAGGTACATCTCTACAGTGGAATAAAAAAACTTTAAAAAGTTTGGGCCAAGGATTTAGTTTATCAAAATAAGTGTCTGCCTGGCAAGCGCTAGGTTGTGAGTTAATCCCTGGTACAAAATCTAAAACCTTTAAGAAGACTGATATATTTAGATAGATACTAACTCCTAACTATAAATGAAAAAACGAAGTACTGAAAGAGAATATTAAAGAAATACAGTTGTAATTTTATGATAGAAATTAGTGACAAATGGGATTCATGAAACAGAAAGTCCTTTAAATTTCATCATGGATTATTGCTATAAAAATTATGGAACTTCATTGGTTACAGAACTACCAGGACTCTAAAAGTAAATAGAATATGAGGAACAAATTCCTCCAGGGTGACTTTCTACTTAGATTAGTTGTGTGGAACAGCAGTAATATACTATAGTTGTTAAGAACCTGAATAGTGGAGCCAGACTGCCAGCTCATCATGGCTGTACCACTGATATCTTTATGATGTTGGGAAACTAATCTCTGTGTTTCCCAATTTCCTTACCTGAATATTCACTTTAATGTTCCTGCCATACAGGATTTTTGTGAGTTTTAATAAATTATGTGTGAAACTAGCAATAGTGTCTAGCACAATATAAGACTTAAATAATGACTTTTATTTTTGTGTATCAGATACCAGATCAGATACCCTGTGGGATTTTTCAAAAATTAAACCTTTGACAGTAGGACTTATAGGCAATGTGTGCAAGTCCTGGCCAAAAGCTAAGCTGCTAACATGAAACTTCTTTTTATAGTTAACTCTAAAATCTCTATCCAAACTTGAGAGAACAGGAATGTGATGAATGTGATAGACGGTCATTCAGCATCAGTTCCAGCCTCCTTCAAGTGTGCCTGGAATCCTGCAAAGGCAGGTGAACTAAAACTCACCTGTCTCAAACTCCTAAATACAGGATATCAGTTACTCAGCAATTGCATTTGTATGGAGTCTTTAAGGTGGTGGAGGATCACAGCCATATTTCTGTTGATTTGACACACTCGACTGACAAGGCTGGTTGGGAAGGCATTAAACCCAATACCTGCTCACTCATCCTGTGTGTGAAAAGAGTCTATGTGATGGGGAAGACAGAGCTGCAGCTCTCTGATCTCTGAATCATAGTATTGGCTGTATATCCTGACCCAGAGTCTCACATGTCTGAATATTTCAGAATAGCAGCCCCTGGGCAGGTCTGTTCTGTGATGTTGACTAGGAATATTCTCTGGTCCCTGTTCCTCCAGATACTTCAAAAGTTACTAGTTACCCAGTTCTCAGCATTGCATTCTTGCTATACTTTCTCCAGCAGCCAAACCCTGACTGATTTAAACAGGGAGCCATAAAGCAATCCTTTGTTAAATGACTTATTTTTCCAATTTATTCATTGTGACCTCGCTGAGCTTGTTTTCTAATGGAGTAAAATAAGACAAGAAAGGAGCAGGCTGAGATTTTGAAATGCTGACAGAAGATAATTCCTTAAAACGAATAACAAACAGTGTCATCATATCTACAAAGGGAAAAACTTAGGCTTCTGCCATAGTACTGTCACAAGGGTACAATGTGGTCATGGAATTCATTCCTCCAGGGTAGCTTTCAGCATACTTATTCCTTTACAAATTCATGTTAGATATTTTTACTTGTTTAGAGATACTCAGAACTGTTTTGCTATGCTAGTTTGAGAAACTGTTTGTTTTTTGTTTGTTTAGATGGGATCTGAATTTATGGTCCAGGCTGTCCTTGAACTCATGATCTTCCTGCTTAAGCCTCCCTGGTGTTGGAATTATAGGTATGTACCACCAGGCCCAGCATGAGAAATTGGCTTTTTAATGACCCATCATTCATCAAAACAGTTTCCTGTACTCGGCCAGCTTTGGGCTTCCTGAAAGCTGCCGTCAGCCTCCACTCTGCTTTCCTGCTGCCTGCCTTCACAAAGTTCTGAAAGCCATATACTCACTTTCTTCTCTTGCTTCAGCAGTGGACATATGATCCCGTTCCAGAGGAACTCTGCTTGAAGCACCTTCTGTAAAAACTTTTGTTTTCCTTATGAAGTAACAGACAGTTAGGGGAGGTCTCTCTTCCTTTGTTTCTCTTACCTTGAGAATAAATATGATCTCTAAAGCTGTAGCAGCCATTCTGTGAATATGATGTGACAAGTCAATTCACCAAAGATAGCAAAGAAGACAGAATGAGCTTGGATCTTTGATGACACTATTAAGCCACTGCAGCCACCATGGACTCCTTATTCCAGCTATTTCTTTATGTGAGAATAATGTAACCCTATTTGTTTAAGCAAGTGTTTTTTGGATATTGTATTCTTCCAGTCCCTTTTCCACACAAGACAGTCATCCCTTGGTTGGTATCCTCACGGCATTTGTTCTAAGATCATCCCTGCTGGGCCCCATGGATACCAAACTTTTTGTATGCATAAGTCTTTTCTATAAAATAACATAGTATTAGGGGCAGGGGATTTAGCTCAGCGGCATAAGCATCTGCCTTGCAAGCAGGTGGTCGTGAGTTTAATCCCTGGTACTGATAAAAAGTTAAAAAAAACATAGTATTAGCATATAAGCTATGGTTATACAGAATTTCTGTACTAAATCATCTCTACATTACTTATAATAGCTAATACAACATAAATGTCATGTAAATCATCTTATGGTACTGTTCAGAAAAAAGTCTGTACACGTTCAGTAGACATCCTTTTTAAAAAGAAAAGGTATATTTCTGTCTGATGTGGCTTGACTCAGTAGATGTGGGGCTTACAGATATGAAGATCTCATTGTATATTATTTATACCACCTAAAATTTCTTTTAGGATCACAAGATGACTGGTATGAAAGTAAATTGAAAACTCCAAAATAGGAACTAATTTTAAAGTCTTATTTTACAGATAATCAAATGATTTTCTGAATAGTTTAAGGTAAATTTTAGTGAAATGATAAATCCTGAAATAAATAGGCCACATATTCAACAACCCGGGTGAAGTCTTCTTTCTTAAATTATTAATAACCTATTTAGTTCCTTCAAAGTACTCCACTGGCATTTGATATTTAATCCTCAGAATTTCCACAACAGATTATAAAGCTTCATTTTACAATGGAAGAAGCGAAAACAAGGTTTCTCAAAGACTTTCTTAGAGATACTATATGCCTGTGGCAGATTCAGAACTAAACATCAAAGAATCTAGCAATCCATTGTGCAATTGGTTTTCTCAGGTAAGTTTAATATGCAGAGCATAGCACAGTCCAAGGAAGATGTAAGCATTTAGAAAAAATTTATCTTATATGTACATTCAAAGTAATATAGCTAATCATATAGGATTTTTATACTTCCAAATAAAATCATTAGGAGAAGATAAGGAAAGAATACTTCTACCACTAATGAATTTAAATCTACTCATGTCTTGACAACTCCATCCTTATTCTGAAAAGTTTAGATCTTTTGACATTACATATTAAAAAACAAAGGAAAAATAAAAGAGAATTTCTTTCAGTACTGAGAATTTAACTCAGCCAGCGCCTTCACACTGAGCTACATTCCATCTCTTTTTAAATTAAGGAATTTATTTATTTATTTATTTTGAGATTAATAACACTTTTAAATTTTGAGACACATTATTTATTTATTTTGAGCCATTATTTCAATCCTTGTGCTTTAGCCTCTGTGAGTGCTGGGTTTAGAGATGTGCACCATCGTGCCTGTCTATAAAGAAGTATCTTATTGCCCTTGTGGGATGTGAATTCATGCTTATCCTTTTTAAAAAGGCTAAAAATAATACTTTATCAAAAACTCATTCAGAAGTGTGGTACTTAGAATGTTCTTACACCTTCAACTCAGGAAATTGTTCTGAAATTTAAATTTAATTTTGTTTAAATTAGTTTGATGAAACAAAATCCTGGTCTTTAATTAATGGTGTCATTTTCCAGAAGAAATGTAATGCATTTAAAGTCTTATCTAAATTCTGTGTCAGTAAGTTTAACATGATATGAGATCATGTTAAGTGGAGAAAGAAAAAAAAAAAAAAGGAAATCAAACAGAAATACAAAACAGCCTTATCTGAGTCTATAGAATTACTATCTCTATTTTCAAATCTAAAGAAGGCTGATGTAAGAATTTCCTAAGCTACCTCTGCAAATTCTTAGCCACGAGACTTTGCCCAACTACTCCCTCTCTGTTTAATTTCCTCATGTGGTAAAGGAACATAATGGTAAGGACCTATTGCACTGGGTTGTTGGGTGGATTAAATGAAATGATACAGTACCAATAATACCGGCTGCCATAATTGCCCAAAATAGCCGTAAAACAATGGATACAAGGAAGGAATGAGCACCTAAGACAACCACCGTAGAAGTTGTCTGAATACTAGTGGAGGTGGTACTCCTCCACTAGCTCCTGTTAAGTTTAAATTACTGCCACTTGCATATTTTCCCTTTACTTGTTAGCAAGTGCCTCACAGGACCTATATCAAGGACAATTATTTTGTTTGTTGGTTTGATACCAGGGATCGAACTCATGACCTAGCACTTGCTGGGTAGGTACTTGTGTAGCTGAGCTAAATCCTTGACTTTTTTTTAAGAGAAAAAAAAAAAGACACAGCAAAGAAAAACAAAAAGCAAAAGAGAAAAACAAACAACAACAACAAACCAAAGAGAATAACAGCATAGGTTTACAAAACAAGGTGACAGAAATTTATACAAATTTATGTCTTTTTCCTTTTCTCTTCCTTATTCATTTCCCCTATCCCAGTTACTTTTCCTCTTTGAGAAATTTCTTACCCTTACACAATATTTTTTGTAGATTTTGAATAATGTTTACACTTTCAGTTTCATGCACTAGGGAGACAATACAGTATTTACACACGTGAGTTTGATTTATCTCATTTATGAGTATGGTCTCAAGTTGCAGGCACTTACCTATAAAAGCCTCAATGCAGTCTTTCTTTATAGCTGAGTAGTTCTCCATTGTATAAAGATACCACATCTTTTTTATCCATTCCTCAGTTGATGGGCACTTGGGTTGTTTCCAAGATTTGGCTATTACAAGTTGTGCTCCTATAAATATGGATGCACATATAACACTGTAGTATGATGTTTTCTGTGAATCTCTAAAGCCTAGCTTTTGAGGAATTTCCAGACTGGTTTCCACAGTGGTTGCACCAGCCTACATTCCCACCGTCAATGGAGAAGAGTTCTTTTTCCTTGTAGCCCTTCCAGGATTTGTTATTGGTTGATTTCTTGATCTTGGCCATTTTTTCTGCAGTGAGATGGAATCTCAATTTTGTTTTAATTTGCTTTTCCTAAATGACCATTAATGTTCAACTTTTTTCATATATTTAGTTGCCATTTGTATTTCTTCATCTGAGAAGTATGTTTTCATCTCAGATGCCCATTTTTCGATTGGATCCTTGAATTTGGTAGGGGGGGGCTGATTTTTAAAAACTCTTTATATGTTCTAGATAAAAGTCCTTTGTGTGAGGGACAGTAGGCTAAGATATTTTACCAATTCATGTTGGAAAATTCTTTCTGTTGGAGATTTCTTTTGACATGCAAAAGCTTTTTAACAAGATGAGATTCCATTTGTTGATTTTGAGAAGTATTTCCCATGCAGTTTGATTTTTGTTCGTGAATTCTTGGCCTACCCATAGGTTGCCAAGATTTCTACCTACTTTGTCTTCCAGTAGATTTAGTGTTTCTATTTTAATATTTAGATACCTGATCCATTTTGACTTTAGTTTAGTACATGGTGATAGACATGGGTCTACTTTTAATCTTCAGCATATGGAAAGCCAGTTTTTCTAGCACCACTCCTATGTTTGGCCCCTTTGTCGAAGATGAGATGGCTGTATCTTCTAATCTTTTCCACTGATCTTCAGATCTGTTTTTATTCTAGTACCATGCTGATTTTATTGCAGTAGCTTTGTAGTATAATTTCAAGTCAGGGAGTGTGATGCCTCCTGCCTTGCCTCTGTTGCCCAGAACTGCCTTTGCTATTCTAGGTTTCTTCTGGTTCCAGATGAATTTTAGGAATGATTTCTCTAGATCTGTGAGATATGCAAATGTTATTTTGATTGGAATTGCATTAAATCTATATAAAAATTTGGGGAGAATGGCTATTTTCAAAATATTTGTTGAGCAGGGAATGTCTTTCCATAATCTGAAATCCTCTGTAATTTCATTTTTCAGAGTAATGTAATATTCAGTGTATAGATCTTTTACTTCCTTTGTTAAATTGATTCCTAAGTATTTCATTTTTTGGATGCTATAGTGAAGAGTGTGGTTTTCCTTATTTCTCTCTCAGTGAGCTTGTTTTTTGTGTACAAGAATGCTATTGATTTTTGAGTGCTGAGCTTGTATCCAGCTATATTATTGAATTTGGTTATTACCCCTAGAAGTCTTTCAATGGGATTTTGGGGATCTTCTATGTAGCATATCATATCATCTGCAAGTAATGATAATTTAACTTTATCCTTTCTTATTGTTATTTTTATTTTTCTCGCTTGTCTAATTTCTCTGGCTAATGTTTCCGGAACTATATTAAATAGGAGTGGTGATAATGGACCTCCTTTTGTTCCTGATTTTAGGCTGAAAATTTCCCATTTTTGCCATTTAGTAAGATGTTGGCTGTTGGTTTATCATATATGGCTTCTATCAGTTTGAGGTGAAGACCATCTATTCTGATTTTCTGTAGAGTTCTTGTCACAAATGACTGCTGGGTCTTGTCAAAAGCTTTTTCTGTATCTATTGAGATGATCATGTGATTCTTGTTTTAGGCTCTGTTAACATGGTGTATTACGTTTATTGATTTGCATGTGTTAAACCACCCCTGTATTCCTGGGATGAATCACTTGATCATGGTGTATGATAATTGATAATTCTTGATAATTTGTTGCATTCTATTTGCCAATTTTTTTTATTGAGGATTTTTGCATCTATGTTCATTAGGGAGATTGGCCTATAATTCTCTTTTCTGGTTGTGTCTTTCTCTGGTTTCAATATTAGAGTAATACTTGCTTCCAGGAATGGGTTAGAGAGAATTGCTTCTCTTTCAATCTCACTGAAGAGTTTGAGGAAGTTGGCATTAAGTCTTCCCTGAATTTCTTGTGGAAGTCAGCAGTTAATTCATCATGACCTGGGCTTTTCTTGTTGGTAAATTTTTAATTACATTTTCAGTATCATTAACTGAAATTGGATTATTCATCAATTTTACATCTTCTTGACCCAGTATTCATATGTTTATAGGCATCTGTCCATTTCTTCTGTGTTATCAAACCTGTAAGAGTAAAGGTTTTTGAAATAGGTATTGATGATCTTCTGTATTTTCACAGGGCCTGTAGTGATTTCATCCTTTTCATTTCTTATTGCTTGGATTTGAGTTTTTTCTTTCCTCTTTTTAATAAGATTGACTAGGTGTTTGTCAATTTTATTTATTTATTTTTTTCAAAGAACCAACTCTTCAATTCATTAATTCTTGGTATTTTTTTTAGTTTCAATTACATTAATTTCTGCTCTGATCTTTACAATTTCTGCTCTTCTATGAGCTTTGGGCTTGACTTGCTCTTCCTTTTCTAGAAGTTTGAGGTACAGCATTAGGTTGTTTGTTTGTATTCACTCCACTTTTTTGATATGGGAGTTTAGTGCTATAAATTTCCCTCTGAGGACTTTCATTTCATCCCACACATTCCAGTAAGCTGTATTTGCATTTTTTAAAATTGTAGACATAGTTCAACTTTTTCTTTAATTTCTTCTGTGACCCATTTGTTCTTTAGGAGAGTGTTATTTAATTTCCATGTGTGTATGGAATTCTTGTGGGGTTTTTTGTCATTAATTTCCAATTTTATTGCACTATGGTCAGATAATATGCATGGGATAATTTGAATTCATTTGCATTTACTTAAGCATGTTCTGTGGACTAGCATATGCTCTATTTTAGAGAATGACCCATGTGCACCTGAGAAGAATGTATATTCTGATGTTGTGTGGAACACTCATTACACACCTACTATGTCCATTTGTTCAGACAAGTTTGATCCAGTTCTGTTATTTCCTTGCTGATTTTTTGTTTGGTTGATTTGTGACAATGAGTTGTTTAGGCCCCACATTATAATTGTATTATTGCTTATTTGAGTTTTTATGTCTATTAAGATTTATCTTACATAGTTGAGTGCTCCCATATTTGATGAGTATATATTTATGATTGTAATCTCTTCCTCTTCAAGCTGTCTCCTAACAAGTATGTAGTGATCTTCTTTATCTCTTTTGATCATTCTTAGTTTGAAGTTCACATTGTCTGCAAATGGATTAGCTACCCCACTTTTTTCTGGGTTCTTGTTACGTGGAGTATTGTTTTCCATCCTTTGACTTTTAGTGTATGAATTTCATTTTGAGTTAAATGTTTCTGAATACAGCATAGTTTTGGATTTTGTTTCTTAATCACTCTGTGATTCTGTTTCTTTTTATTGATGAGTTGAGACCATTTACATTGATTATGTAATTGTTATGCGCTCACTTATCCCTGTCATGTTGTTTTTCTGTTATTCATTTTCTACTTTTTCTGTTTCATTATTTGCCCTGCTTAGTGGTTTCCTTCTGCTGTTGTTCTTAGAATTGTTATCTTTGCTCTTTCTAGAGTATCTTTTAGTCCTCTTTGTAGTGTTGGCTTGGTGGAATTTCTTCAGTTGTTCTTTGTCGCGGAAGTATCTTATTTCTCCATCAATTTTCAAAGGTACATCAATCCGGACTGAAAGTTGCCTTCTTTCAGGACTTGAAATACTTCACTCAAAGCTCTTCTTCACTTGAAGTTTTTTTTGTTTGGTTGGTTTTTTTTTTTTTTTTTTTTGTTTTGTTTTGTTTTTTTTTGTTTTTTTTACTTGAAGTGTTGTGTTGAGAAGTCTGCCTTGATTCTGATAGGCTTTCCTTCATAAATGATGTTTCTTTTCTCTGCCAACTTTTACTGTTCTGTTCTTGTGCTGAATTTCCGATATCCTAATTATTACACGTCTGCATGAAGATTTATTTTGGTTATGGCTAATTGGAGTCTATATGCCTCCCTTATCTGTATATCAAATTCTTTTCGTGTGTTTGGAAATGTTCTGCTATTATTTCTGTAAATGGTCTTCATATGTCATTTGTGTTTACCCTTGTTTTTTCGTTGACACTTTTTATTGTTATAGTTGATACACTGTGTCAACTTGAGACATTTATAATATTAATTCAGAGACTCAGCAGGGAGGTAGGGTTCTTACTTTATAAATAGTCTCATCCTGTGCAATAGGAGGGCACAGAAATTTTATGAGTGCTACAACTGCCCTGGGTGTGGAATGGCCTGAGTATAACGTAAAAACGAGGAAAGAAGGCTTGCTCTTGCTCTCTTTTGCTCTGGCTGCTACCTTGAAGTGTTGCACCAGTGTCTCGCCACCATGCCTTGGAGCCAGCTGATTATGGACTGAAACCTTCACTAACGGTGAGCTAAATAAACCTTTCCTTCTTTTCTTTTGGGTGTCTGGTATTTTGTCCCAGCAATGAGAGAAAAGTAACCAAGACATACTGTTTCTCTTTGCATCATGTTGCAGCTGTTGAATGGTTGCTTTTTGACTCCTTGTTAATTTTTAAGAGATCTTTTCTTTATGATCATAAACTTGTATCCTGTCTTCAAGGTCTGAGAGTCTGTCTTCAGCTCCATTTAAGTGGTTTTTCTAGCTTTCAGTGGAACTTTTAATTTCCTGAATATTTCTTTGAATCTATTTCATGCATCCTAATTCTTTCTTATATTGTTCATTCAAGGTTTCCATCATTTTCTTATGTTCCTCTATTTCTTTTATCTAGATCTTTAGATATACTCAGCATTTATTTCATGTTGTTTGTCATCTCTTTATTTACCTGAGAGATTTCTGATCTGATTTCCTCAATAGCTCCATGGAGTTGTTTTGTTACTTCAGGTACTATCATTTCACAAAGGTGTGTGATTTCCAGTGTCTTCAATTTCAATGTCTCTAAGGTTTGTTCTCCATGGGTTGGAGGACTGTGACTGCGTCTTACTCTTTTGTTTTGTCATTTTCCTCTGGGACCCATATGGCTGGCTGGGCACCCTCCCAATGGGTTGCACTGGGATGCTGCACTGGGCAGAGTTTCAATTCTCCGATACCTCCGTGGCTAGCCAGTGCATGCTCCCAAACTATAGCACTGGACCCTTGTGCTCTGTTACCTGTGAGGTAGGTGTTCCCTTGATGGGTTGCCCTAGGTTGCACTGGGATGCTGAGCTTGGATTGTCTGTGCAGCTAGCAAGGACACATGTGGTACCAGGAGTGTGGTACCAGGGCCTTGCACCTGGCTGAGTAGAGCTCAGGGCCTCTGAGACCCAGGTGGGTAGTGAGGACTCACACCCAGAATGTGGCACCACTGGGGCCTTGCTCCTGGTTGGGAGGAGTTTAGAGCCTTTAGACCACCTGGCTTGCCAGGGCACACTTCCAGAGTATGGTACCAGGGCATTGCTCCTGGCTGGGTGGAGTACAGAACCTCTGGGACCTGTGTGGCTAGCTGGGATGTACCCCTGAACTGTGGTGTTATCAAGTACACTTTGGAAAGTGCCAGGGCAGATCCTTGAGAGTTGACATAGGACACACACACACACACACACACACACACACACACACACATACACACACACAATTAGTGCTATCTGTTATTAAGGACAGTGATATTAAAGCAGGCAGAGCTGAGTTTTAAGAATGAAAAATATGATGGTTAGCAAGATCACAGGTGTTTCTGACCAGAATTCACTATAAAAGGGAAGAAAATGATTTTGAAAAATATTAAGAATTATTTTTTATGAGAAGCACATGGATACTCCAAAATGCACTTTCCAGAAATCCAGAATGTGTAGTAGAATTCTGATGCACTCTCTGGATTTCTTGCAAGGACCATGGGTTTACCATGGAAATGCACACCTTGTTTTCCTCATACCTGCATAATAATTAATCCTCTTCATGTCGACTGTATCTAAGTTTTTAGTGGCACTGTGGGAAAAACTGTATCTAACCTTATTTCAAAAAACATATGATACCCTTTAAGGAAGCAGCATATGTGCAGAGGAGGAAGTATTAGACACATGATGGAAAGGAGAGGCCAGTCCTGTAGTAGTTTGGAGAGACTGATACTGACCCCTCTGGGATGGAAGTGATATAACACCTTGAGAATGAGCAGTTGTTTACTATATTCTTGCACATAAAAATCACAACATTGATAAACAACTGTTTCTTAAAGAAGAACACACTGGCATCTTATTTATATATGAGTTAATTGTCATTTGGAGGCTATGGTATGTGTGGTAATCATTCATGTGTGACATCATGAACCAGCTATTTTACTATTGTTTTTTAAAAGTTAATTAGGAACTCATTTTCCTGATCCAGTGCCATGGGTTCCTATGTAAGCAAACCAAAACCAACTCATGGAAATAGTAAAATAAAACCAGCTTAGCCAGTATAAAACCATCAATTAACCTCTAACTAGAGACAACAGTTTCACTAGTCAAATGTTTTCTATCTTGCTTCCACATCCCTCTTATAAAAGTTTTCCTCTTAATGCCCCTTGAAGGAGCCTGAACTATTTGTATTTTGGTGCTGCCCAATACATGAATCCCTTTAAGCTCAGATAAATTTCTTCAGATTTTGATGCTACCTAACTTTGTATTTTAACATGATTTTTAAAGAGCCTTTAGTATTATTTTGTTTGTGTATGGGCTCTATTTGCTTGTATTGCTCTATGAATTCATACATCCGTCAAATCATCTCTTAGACCAGTGATGTTGTGGGGGATTGACAACTGGTGATCAACTTGCCACACCCAGCTGAACTGAATCATAATGGTGCTGGGTGTGGAGGGACTACCTGAAGATTGTTGCCTACTGCATAAAAAAGAAAACTAGTGTGAAAGACGCAGGCTGTTTATTCTCCTGGAGGAGCTTGTCATGCTGGCTTCCTGATAGGAACTTGGCAGTTCTCACTGGAGGAGCTTAGCTCCTCACTGTTGCTGAGGATAACTACAGTTCATATTGAGGGAGTTCTGGTTCTTACTTTGAGCATCACTTCCTGGCTGCAGAGGTGAAGGCAGTGGGCTATTGATTCTCTTAGAGAATCTTGTCTCACTGGCTTTCTTGATATAAAATGATATGAAATGTGATATGATATATGTGTTCATCATCAGAGGAGCTTGAGACCTTGCTGTCACTAAGGATGGCTAAGAGTTAGGAGAGCTCTAGTCCTCACCTTGAGCATTGCTTCCTGGCTCCAGTGCAGATCCCTCAACCTGCTGGCACAGATCCTTCATCCTTCTGGCACAGATTTTCTAGCTTCCACCACTGACATTTGGGCCTTCCTAGTACAGATCCTTGCTACAGACTTCCATGAGATGTTGTTCATGCAATGTCTCTAGGCCTCCAGTTAGACTCATGGAGGATGTTGCCATGGGCTCTAGGTCTTTAGCTGAACTCATGAAGTACATTGTATGGTTTTCAGGCCCTTATTTGGATTCTTTGGATCTGTACTATGTCAACAGATCTCCCTTACTCTTTCGTATTTGACTCTTTGGACAAATATTAGAAAAATAATACTATAAATTATGTGTCCTATATTATATCTCTTCCCCTACAAACCCTGACTACAGCAGATGATGAATCCTTTAGAGCTTTTGATGATACAAAGACACCCCTTAGGCATGTATGCCATAGGTTTATCACCATTGTCAGAAGTTCTCAAACTTTAGCCAACAAAATCATCTGAAGTTTTATGAAACAAAGATTTATAGACTCTCCTTCACCAGATTTCATATAATTCAATCTGAGGTGGAAGAATCTAATAAACTTTTTGGGGTAGAAATGCTAACAAGTTGTCAGATGAACCTGTTCCTGCTGGCCTTGTAAATTCACTTTGAAAGCTGTAATATTTGACTAGCAAGAGTACTTCTGTGATATTTAAATACAAGCTCATATTTACGAGGATAAGATTTTTAGGATTTAGAAAAACTTTCTTAGATACATTAATATATAGGTAGTTGTCTTTATTATTATATTAATAATAGCTCTGTGATGCTTTTAGAAAAAGCACAGATGACTCACTTGAACTTCTGGCCTTCCCAGTGTAGTCTTCTGAAATTTAAAGCTTCAAACGTATAAGTTATAGAGGAAATGTTCTCTTTTTCACATGTCCTGGTTTGGCCCAAAGAGAAAGACACTTTTGCCAACACTTTGTACTCCTAGCGTTATTCTGTAAAGGAAGCTTGTGTCCCTCTCTCCATCTCTGGTGGCAGAGTATGGTAAGCTGGAGCCACGTTGTGCACTACAGGACCATGTTCATAATAGAACAAGGACTATCTGCCCTTATTTGACTTTCTGAGCTCTCAGGTATAAATAGTCTTGTCACTTGTCATTCAACAGTGAACCCAACTGAATATGCTCCTTTCATAGGCAAAAGTCACTATTGGAGACAGTGTTACATGCAGCTTTGCTCTTGAAGCCAACTGGCTAATAGGACTGACATTCTTACATGCAGGCCTGGACACATCTTTAGTGTGAATGTAGAAATTCTGGTCTAAGCTGCATTCTCTACACAAAAGCAGGAACCCTGGCAAGCCATTAATGCAATTAGTTGTTTCTCCCTTGAGTGCCTCTTTCATTAGTCAACACCCTGGAGGGAAGTGGGAGAGAATTTTTGGTCTACAAGTCTTATAAAGTATAGGCTGGGTTTATTAGTCAGATCTGAACTGATGGCACAAAAAAACCTGAAACATACAGTTTAAAGAAAGAAGGATATCTTTTGGCTCATGATTTTAGAGGTTTTAGTCCATGGTTGGCTAGTTCCAAGGTATCAACATCAGGGCATGAGGGAACTGTAGAAGAAAGCTGCTCAACTCATGGCTTCCACAAACATAGAGAAAACAAGAAGAGAGAGACAGATACAATATCTGTCAAAGCCAGTCCCCCAGTGATTCACCTCCTTCAACTAGACTCCACTGCTCATAGTGCATTCCCCTAATGAAATCATCAACTCATCAATGAGTTAATGCAAGGGTAATGTCACCACCTTTTTGGCTGAATCACCTCTTTAGGCTCCACCTGAAAACAATGCTACATTGACCCTCAGTAAATGAGTCTGCAAGACATTTCATATTTAAACCATAGTGCCGAGAAATATATAATCCTTGGGCAGCAAAGAGCAGTTGAGCAGCACTTTGGCATAACACTTGGGCAGCAAAGAGCTGTACAAAGAGTACAGGAATTTTCGTGTGGTATCTGTGGCCAACTTGGGGTAGGGAAGATCACAGTGATGTATAATATGGCTACAGCTCGTTCATCAGATCCTGCGTGTTTAGAGGGAGAGTTCCAGTTAAGTTCTATCTCTAAAAGGTGATCTTTGCTGTGTAAACCCTTTTTAGATGTTTGTGAGAGGGTGCAGGTTACTTTTAGAGTGTCCTTTTCTCTTAGAGTGCTTCTGATGTATGTCTGCTAAGGCAATTGCATTTCTCATGCAGCACAAAGTAGTATATCTTCATTACAGAATCCAGGTTATCAGGGCCAGGTCTCAGTAGCAGATCAGATGAGTTCCTCCAAATTTAGACTTCTTCATCTTGCTATAAATGATATCAAGAGCCAATCAATCTCTTTGGCTAATTTTTACATTGTGTTCTGGAAATGCCCTACCTCTTATTCAGGTGTTAAATTGGCTCTGAACTGAAGGATTCAAATGAGGGATATTCCAAAAGATCAAATAAGAAAGACAAAATTATCAGAGTTAACTAGCTTAACTCTTCCAGGGAGAGTCAAGACAAAGAAAAACCACTGATAGATGCCTTGGTCTTTTCTTTTATGCTTTTTACTTTTCAATTTATTTTAGAAGTTTATCAAAACAAAGTGAAGACTGTAATGGATGTCCTTGTGCCCATCTCTGAGAATTTATCAACACTTGATTCTTCAGTAGTTCTTCACTAGTCCTTCAAATCCCAGCACCTGCTAGATTATTTCAAAGTTAACTGCAGGCTTCATTTTATTTCAGGAAGTACCTCAAAACAATAATAATTTGGAAAACAAAGTTTAACCACAATATCATTTTACATCTAAAAATATGGCTTTTCATATTATACAATGTCTATTTTTTTAATTCCACCATTGTTTTATAAATTCCATATATAGGTTATGATTTGTTTGAATCAGTAAAAATTTCATATTGTACTTGGTTGATACATTCCTTAAATTTATTTTCATCTTACAGTAGCTTCAATCTCCTTCTACTTTTTTTTTTCTGGAAACACTGTCATTTCTAACGTATCAGCAAAAGAGCAGATAGGAGACTTCATGGAAAAGCTGCATGGGAGTTTAGAAATGTTGGATAACATTTATGTTAGAAACACTAGGAAGATTAAAACAGTATACATGAAGCATTGTTAGTTTAGTTTGCAGGCGACTATCTAATGTGTCTTACCTTATAGAACCATAGTATGGAAGAAAGTGCCCAGATTTGAATAAGATAAAGTATAGAAAAGGGGAACAAACAGGTTCAAAAATTCAGTTATAGGACAGGGCCAGTTGCTGGGCCTTATCTACAGAATTATGGCAAGGCTGAAGTGGCTGAATGTGTCTAAGCAAAGTATATATTCAGGTAACCCTGAATCATACATTTCTTATAGAGAACTCCACAACAACTGTCTAGTCTTAAACAAAAAGTGGAAACTCTCACCAGCAATCAGTGCTGTCCAGGAAGTAAAAAAGTACTAATCTTGCAGAATTTGTGAAAGAAGTGAAAAAAATTGAAGTATTGGGGGCACATATTACTGCTGCAGGATATCATGTAGGTGAGGGAATAATTCTGCTCATGTTAAGAGAAAGATTTTTAAGACTTGGAAACTTTGAAAACCCAGGAAAATCAAAGTTTTAAGGGAAAAAGCATGAAAGAGAATATAATGATCCTTGCTTGGAAATATCCACAATGGTTTTAATTATTTGCAGAAGACAGTTATATAAATGAGGTTACTAGGTTGTTAAGAAGAAACTTTATCATGCCAGGCATGGTGGCACACACCTATAATACAAGCAATTAGGAGGCTGAGGCAGCAAGATCACTGTGAGTTTGAGACTAGCTTGGGCTACAAAGTGAGTTCAAGGCCAGCCTGAACTGCAGAGTGAGATACTGTCTCAAAAAACAAAAGAAACTTTATCTGTAAGCAGGTATCCTTATTTTTTTTCAAATCCATTTTATTTCAAGGAGAGAGTATAAAAAAAAAACACTAAAACTAAATTTCAAAACACATGAATCAGGGGAGTAGCAATGGTACATACATTGCACATTATCATTCCCAAATATTCACACAGAGCACAAGACATCTGCATTCAATTGTCCAAACAATACCAGCACAAATCTTTCTCTTCAGTGAACTCAGAGACATCAATAGCATACCTTAACAAGTGTGTGTGTTTGTACGTGTGTGTATGTGTGTATGGTTTCATTTTCTCAATAGAGTGTTTACACATGTGTCTTATTTATTTCACTTATGCGTATGGTCTCAAGTTGCATTGATTTACCTATAAAATCTCTAGTTCAGCCTTCTTTATGGCTAAGTAGTGAGCACTCCATTGTACAAAAATACCACTTCTTCTTTATCATTCCTCAGCCAGTGGGTATTTAGATTGTTTCCAATATCTACCTATTACAAATTGTGCTGCTATAAACATGGGTGCACATATATCACTGTGGTAGGATGTTTTTCTTTTGGGAATATACCCAGAAGGGAGATAGTTGTGTCGAATGGGACCTGTGGTACTAGTTTTTTGAGGAATCTTCACACTGATTTCCACAGTGGTTACCAGTCTTCATTCCCACCAGCAATGGAGAAAGGGTTCCTTTTTCCCCACAGCACCCCCTCCAACCCAGCATTTGTTAATGTTTGATTGCTTGATACCAGCTGTTATTTCTGGGATGAGGTGGGATCTCAGTGTTGTTTTAATTTGCGTGTCTCAAATGACCAGTGATGTTGAATAGCTTTTTGAATATTTACTTAATGTTTGTATTTCTTCATCTGAGAAGTCTGTATTTGTCTTAGATATCCAGTTTTGGGTTGGATCTCTGAATTTAGGAGATTTGAAATTTTTTTTTTTTTTAGCTTTTTATATGTTCTCAATAGTAATCCTTTGAGGGACATCTGGGAAACATTTTTTCTCACATTGTGGGTTGTCTTCACTCTGTTGGTGGTTTATTTTATTGTGCAAAAGCTTTTTAATAAGATGAGATCCCAGTTGTTGATTCTTTGTGATAGTTCCTATGCAGTCAGGATTTTGTTCGTAAAGTCTTTAATTACACGAATGTCTTCAAGAGTTTTACCTACTCTATCTTCCAGCAGATTTAATGTTTCTGTGGTATCTTTTGATCCACTCTGATTTTTAGCTTAGTTCAGGGTGAAAGATATGGATCCAGTTTTAATCTTTGCCATGTGGAAAGCCAGTTTTTCCAGTCCCATTTGTTAAAGAGGTTTTCTTTCAGAGAATGTGTTTGGCACCTTTGTCAAAGACAAGGTGGTTTACTGCATCTCTGAATTTTCTAATCTGTTCCATGGATCTTCAGGTCTGTTTTTTGTTTTGTTTTGTTTTGTTTTTTGTTTTTTGTTTTTTGCCAATACTATACTGTATATTTTACAATAGCATTATAGTATAATTTTAAGTCAGGGATTGTGATGCTCCCTGACTTGTGATTGTTGCCCAGGATTGCCCTTTTCTATTCTAGGTTTCTAGATGAATTTTAGAATTCCAGATGAATTTCAGATGAATTTGAGGACTGTTTTCTCTAATTCTATGGGATATTCTATAGCTATTTTTATTGGGATTGCATTGAATCTATATAAAAGTTTTGAAAGTATAGTCACTTTCACTATATTGGTTCTATCTATTCAAGAGCACAGGTACCTATTTTCCAATATCATCTTCAATCTTTTTCAGAGTACTATAATTTTCAATATATATCTTTTACATCCTTTGTTAAACTGATTCCTAGGTATTTCAATTTTTAGGGGGATGCTATTGTAAAAGTTGTTGTTTCTCTGATTTCTCTCTCAGTGAGTTTGTTATTCATGAGGTTTCCTGATTTAAAGAGACTCTAGGACCACAGTGTAGAGCTTAATTAAGTCTAAAACTCTTTTAGGTTTCTATTGCAGAAGGAGAAATAGAGGAGAGGAAAAAAAGTAGAATTTCAGAGAATAAAATCATGAATTAAGGAGGAAATGGAAGCTACATTACTAGACAGCATCAAACACAAGGAACACTATATACTTCAAATGCAATAATCAAAGGAAAATAAAGGACTGGGAATATTGCTAAGTTATAGGGCACTTATCAAGCATGTGGCAGGCCCTATGTTTAATCTGCAGCATTGAAAAAAGAAAGAAAAGTAAAAAGAACTGTTTTTAGAAATTTTCAACTATACACAATGGTATAGAGAATAATACAGAATTTTCCAATCATGCAAACAAAGAGCTATGAAAGTGTCTCCACTCTTGTTTTTACCTATACTATAATTTTGTAGTGGAGTATGTTAAAGTTTCAGATTTCATATCATTTCACTAAATTTTTAAGACACAGGAGGGACATAAGGACCAAAGTGACTTTGGTTTAAAGCATGGACTATAGGAATCAATCCTGTACATTTTGAAGTTTTAGAATAGAGTATTATAGTTGACACTTTTTAATAACAAGACAGGACATGGATGTGGTCTACACTGCCACAAGTTCAGGCTAAGAGCAAATAGCCAACTTCTTCCTTGTGGGTTTGAATTCTTTGGTACTGACCACTGGATCATATGTCCAGCTGATATCTCTGTTGGCCATCCTTGCATTTTATTCCTGTGCCTGCCTTTCCCTAGAATAAAGCTCTCTGCTGTGTTCCATGGGTGACAATAAAAGTATGCATCTAAAGTATACTAATGTGAAACTAGGAACAGATCATTTTGCTTGGGATAATTGCTCTAATAGCATAGGACTTTCTTGGGTTTCCTGTACTTTTCATAGCATGAGTAATTTATTGGGTTAATGCAACTTTGTAGTTGCTAAGAAGCTATAGTCACTTCTAGTGCCTCAAAAATGGATCAAAATAGCTCAGCTCCTGACTGAAATGCAGACCCATCACAGAAAGGCCAGTGGATCCATAGCAAGCAGGGACAGTAAAACACTGAATGTAGTTTACAGGAGGAAGAAGAGTTTAATTTATAAGTTTAGTGCTTTTTTAAAAATTTAATAATCAACTGGTATTCAAGTTTGAAGTATTTAAATTTTATTATATGGTAGACTTTTGAACCTTTTTCTGCTGGCATAAAAATTGTATCATTTTTGTTGATCTTATTGCACAGAAACTCAACACACCTTATAGTAAATACAATTTTAAAAACTGATTGAGTGAATTTGTATGTCCTAAAACTAAAATAAAAATGGATCAAGGATCCAAGTGAAAGAGTTTTCGGCACGATGAAAGAGAGAATATAAAGTAAAAAATAGCCTTTATTCTAAGGACATGGAGAGAATTCCATGACCGCTGGGGCCTGGCTTTCTCTGGCTGACACCTGGGGCAGGGAATACACATATAACGTCTGACCAGAGGCTGTGCTTAGGGCGGGCATTGATCACACTCAAGGAGCTGATTGGAGTCTTCTTCCCACACAAACAGGAGCTGGAAAAGAAGCAGGAAGTGGTAGGTGTTCCCACTTTGGTCTTCTGCCCCTCATTAGACTCTACTGAGGCAAGAACTTTTCATTCCCATCTTTGTATTGTTAGGAAAAGGGAAAATCTCTTTTTTACTACTTCCTGTTGAAAGGGGCCGCCATATTGGGGTTTAGTAAGGTTGACGGGATGATGATTGATGCCCATGTAGAAGCTGGTACCAGGTGTTTTAGCCAGGAAAACTTCATCATTGGTGAATGTCCACATCTTCGACTGGAAAAACAAAGAGACAACGTGCTATGAGGAGGCAGGCCACTATCATATTTAAGTACCCAGGGGAGGTAGAAGGAAAGGAGTCTTTAATTTAAATATGCCATTCTATCAGGACCACAGTGAGGTAGAAAAATAAATGAAAAATAAATATGGGGTTAGGAGGAGTAAAATTATGAGAGGTGATTATTCCCCCATCTGAAAGAGTAACAATTAAAAGTGTAGGGAGGTAGGGCTTGTCTCTGGTCCAGGAGTTGAGCTGGAAAGAATAAGAGGGGTAGGGAAGGCCATGGCTGCGTCATTATTAGGGAGATAAAAACCTAGGCCCACAGGGATCTCATGGTTGACTAAACAGCTGAGGACAGAGAGAACTAAGACAGTTGTCATGTAGAACAACATGATGACGATCTTAAGCATGATGTGGGAGTCTTTAGGAAAGATTGTTAAGAGTCCTGCTGTAAAAAAGATAATTGATTAATAGAATATAAGGAATTTAGAAGTCTCCCTGGTTGTGGGAAAGGCTTTATCTATCCTGAAAAAGTACAAATAAAGATGAGAAGATATTTGAGAGACTTGTAGCAGGGCATGTGTGTAAGATCTACCTGCCAGTCCTGACCAGGGTTGTGTCTGTGAAATTGATGAATAGGAAAAGAAGAGGGTGCTATGTGTCCCTGAGGAGAGGTTTTATTATAGAGATGACAGGTGTAAGTTGTTGAGACCTCAGAGTGTCTGGGTTAGACAGCATAAACACAAAGGAATAAATAGACATTTTAAAATTTGTGACTGTAAAGTGAGTAGTGGAGGGAGGGATATGAGAGAGATTGGAGTAATGTCATTATTGATTACCCCAAGGTCCTGCACTAGACAATAAGACGCATCAGGCTTGAGTACTGGGAGAATGGGCGTATTATATAGTGAATGGGTAGGTTTAAGAAAAGCATTGTCTAAAAGGTGCTTAGTTATAGATTTAAGTCCCTATAAATGTTTGGGAGCTATGGGATATTAGGGATCACAAGGAAAAATTGAAGGATCCCTGAGGTGAATTAAAATAGGCATGGCATTGGTAGCACAAGTGGGATTGGAGGTATCTCAAACTATAGGATCGACCAGAGAAGAAGGGAGTCTGGAACTTGCATGGAATAGGCCCTGCCTGCAAAGGCTGCATAGGTTGGCTGTCAACACCCACCATAGAGACTGTGGACTAAAAATGGCCTAAAAACTCAGGAAGAACACTATACATGACCTCTATGTCCACAAGTACACAGAATGTCTTACCTGAGACCTCCAGTGGGACTTGGGGCTCTGAGGACACCTTAATGGAGGGCTGTGAACCCTGAGCCCCATCAGTCTTCAGCATCAAGTCCGAGTAGATCAGTCAGTAATGAATCCAGTGGTGATGAGGTCTCCTATGAGGGCAAGGAGTTAGAGGATGGCTTACCCCCTCTCCAGCAGCTAGGACACATGCATGCCTATGTTTATGAGAGTACAATGGCCCTTGAGATTGCAATAGGGGCAAGACCTCAGAAGAACACCAGGGTTGGGGCACTCTCTTACCCAATGTCCTTGTTTGTTGTATTTGAAGCATGATCTGGGAGGGGCCCAGGCAACTCCATCTTGTGTTGATTTACCTATCTCACAGCTCCAAGTGTCACTTCTAAAAGATCAGACTGTTATTTTTCCTACTGATTTTTATCTCTGTTGTTGAAAACATGAAAAGCCATATTAAGAAGGTCTCCCTGTGCTGTTTGAAGGTTTAGCCTTTTGTCTTGGGATCTGACCCACAGTGGAAGGTATCTGTCTCTTTTATAGTCACAAGACATCTAGTTTTCATCTTGGGTAGGTATACAGCTTTACATCTAAAGGAGACAAAGGCAAAGAATCAGTTAAGTATGCAGGAGTCAAATAATAGAATCAACAGTTTATGATTATAACTTTAGTAATGGCTTCCCATAAGGGGGATAAGGATAAGGTCCAGGGAATTTTAGAAACTGACATGTCATTCATTTGTCATTCCGTACATTTTGGTTTTACAATTGTGTAAGTATCTCTTATGCTGTTAGAATGTCTAATGCCATCTGATTTTTGGAGGATAGCCTGTTTTATTAATTTTACCTTTTTATTTAGGAGAGATCAGCTGCGGAGTCATTTAATACCAGTTGAATATAGTTAATTATGGCCCCAATATGCATCATATAACCTTTATCTGGAAAATATCTGATGGATCCCAGCAAAAGGAATTTATAATTATATCTTAATTGTATTTGTTGAACATCCAGAAGATTGATAAGACTATAGTGCAGTAGAGGCAGTAAGCTTAACATAGAACATTAAATGGAATTATTATTTCCTATTAACCATGGGTGTATTAACATTTGAGCACTGAAGAAATTCATGACATCAAGTGTTAAAGTAGAAACAATCTGGTGGAAGGCAAAACAGATAAAGCTCTTGAAGATATTGGCATATGCGAGATCTTTCTGAACAGAACTCCAACGGTACAAGAAATAATACTGTGAATCAGCACATGGGATCATATCAGACTAAAAAGCATCTGCACGGCAAGGAAAATGACTGACAGAATGAAGAGATAATATACATAATGGGTGTTTGCCAGCTATTCATCAAATCTAGGAGTAATATCTAGACTGAACAAAAACAAACAAAAAAATTAGATGCCCCAAAATAAAAACCAAACATTAAAAAGGGTATCTAAAATGAACAAACACTTCTCAGAAGAAGTACAAGAGACCAGTAAGTATATGGAAAATGTTCAGCATTATTAGTCATTAAAGAAATGCAAATTAAAAAGAACACCGAGATTCCATCTTACTCCAGAAAGGATGACTATCATCAAGAAATCAAATAATAACAAATGCTTGTGAGATTTGGAGAAAAGAGGACCTTTCTACACTGTTTTTGGGAATGTAAGTTTGTAAAAGCACTATGGGAATCAGTGCGGAGATTCCCCAATGAGCTAAAAGAAATTCCATTTAACCCGGCTATTCTTGACTTCTGGCTATCTTCCTGAAAGAGTTAAAGTCATTATATTTCAGTGACACATGCATGCCTATGTTTATGAGAGTTCAATTCATAATTGCTAAATCTTGAAAATAACGTATATGCCATCAACAGATGAATGTATAAAGAAATTGTGGTGTTCATACACAATGCGGTATCACTGTCAAGAAGAACAATAAATCCAAGGCATTCATAGGTAAATGAGTGTACCTTGAGACCAAAATTAAGATTAAAATAGATGTACAAGCTTAGATACCTCATAGTTTCCTCTTATATGAGAAACCCAAAATATAAATAAATAGCAAAGTAAAACAAATAATAGAAGTAGGGAGATCTTTTTCTCAGACAGGAAGAGGAACAAGAGATGGATGCAGAGGGGAGGGAAGGAAGGAAATGAGGGTACCAAATGAATTGAAAGAAAGAATAGAAATAGAGCTTTTGCAAATGGGTAAGAAACCAATAGATAGAAGAGGAGAGGGAAATAGAAGGGTAGGGGACAAAAAAGAATTAAGATGTGTTATGACAATAAATGTAATTATATACTATAAACTTATAGTGATTAAAGAATAATAAAAAAAAAGGAGGGAATTTTCATCCTGAGATGTAGGGTGTGCATTTAAGGTAAATTTAATGAATTACCTGTCTTTCTCAGAGCATTTGAGTCAACATTTAGATCACTCAGGTTCTTGAAGGATACAAAAACATTTCCTATGTGGACGTAGAAATAGACCTGCTCACCTGGAACAGGAGCTTCCTTCCTGGAGTGTGTCAGCCTGGCTCCTGGTCTCATCAGGGTCGGCAGTGTTGTGGCTTAGAAAACAATATCCCAAATTACAGCCCTTTGACTTGAGTTAAAGAAGCAGTCACAAGATTTCCTTGCCTCCTATCACCTAACCCTCTTTCCTGCAGCACAAGGTGAGGCTTTCTCTGCAATGCCATGGTCTGATTTAACAGAGGATATTAGTCAGTTTTCCTACTGCTGGAACAAAAATATCTAACACTCACAACTGAAAGAAGGGAAGGTTAAATTGACTCAAAGTTTCAGAGTTTTCAATTCATGGTCAGGTGTTTCCAAATCATAAGCACCATGATAGAAGGATATGATGGAGCAAAGGTGATCAGTTCCCAGCGACCGGGAGGCAGGACAGGGGAACAGCAGCAGCAAATCTACCCTCCAAATCCCACAGGGTCCCACTTTTAATTGGGCCCCACCTCATAACAACACATTTAGCTATGAACATCAGTGATCTAATCACTTCTCCAGGAATCATTTAATCCAGTCAAGTTGGCAATTAAACTTAACTATCACAGGTAGTTCATTCCTCCAGAAGGAATGGAATTGTCTTAGGTTGCCTCAGTGAAATCTCATTAACCAGGGAAGGTTAATCATCAGAGAATAAGCTAAATGCTGTCACCATCACACCTGCCCAGACAGGTTTTCCACCTATTCTTCTGAGGGTTCTCCACTGACTGAGTTTATTTGCCATAGCAGTGTTTGCGGTGCACTGTCACCTCTCCCCTTGCCAATAGTATCTCACTTCTCCCCTTAAGCTCACTTTGTCCCAAGCTATTGTTCTCTAAGTCCATTCAGCTACTCTAAAAATCATTTATCTTCTTAAGATGTGTTCCCAATGTTCCTCACTTCTATAATGAGTATATAAACTTCTTTCACTGGATTATTAGACACTCACTTTTCTTAATGCTTTGCATGCCTTTTCTCCTGTTAATCTATTGTCAGTTTATTGCAATAGAAACAATTACCAACCTTCAGGAGGCATAGAAAAAGTTCCCTTCACCTCTATAGCAGTTCACCCCAACAGGTGTCAAGCTCCTTTATTTGGGAAGAGATAATGTGGCACTCTTGTGCTCCTCTCTCCACATTTTCATAGTAGTCCAAATATGAAAGGACTTCCACCAATTTTCCTAATTGCTTGGAAGTGCCATACGCTCCTCCAAGCCCTCCCCCCCTTTTTGGTACTGGGAATCAAACTCAGGACCTAATGCTTACCAGGCAGGCACTGTGCCACTGAACTATATTTCCAGACCCTGCCCCCATTTTTGATCCTTTGGAACAGAAATGGTCCATAAGGCCTCTGACAAGTTCTTCCCTATAGGAGCTGGAGATCTCAACTCACCCTTGTCTTATGTTGTCACAGAAAAGAATTTTAGGACTAATAGGGGAGTGGCATAGATAGAATTAAAGTTAAAGAAAATAGAATATGGAAAAAATAGAACATGGGCTCTTAAGAGAGGGATACATAGTCTATGATGAGGGAGGTTATGTGGACTCGGGGATGCCTTGGATGATCTAGGATGTGTATTCTTACTATCTGTCATGTTACTCATTAGTGTGGAAGTCAGAATGTAAAGTATTTGCATGTGTTTGAAGTTTCGTGCTATTTCCTGGAAGATGAGAGTCTATGGAATTTGTGAATCTAAACCATTAGAGGAATAGAACAGGCTCAACTTTCAGGTAAAAATCACAGGGCATAATTTACAGGTTTAGTGTATCTTTAAGACTTCTCCAAGGGCTTTTAATTTATTTTGAATGAGTTTCCTGAAAGGTCAATATACTTTTGAGTAACTTACATTGTGTTCTGAAGCTGCAGTTGGTCTGAAAAGTACCATTTTAAATTATGATTTTCTTTCTCTCTTTTCTAACTATTATTTATTCTATCTTGCTCTAGGTAAGCCAACCTCACATTGATTGGGTCATATCTTGCTAGAGGTGAGTTTCCTGGGTTTAGGGCAAACATGTATGAAACTTTTCTTTCCTTCTTTAATCACTTAAGTGAGGCCACAAGGTTAGGGTAAGTGGGTTAAGCCATAGCTTGCTTGCTTTTTTCTTTCTTTCTTTCTTTCTTTCTTTCTTTCTTTCTTTCTTTCTTTCTTCCTTCCTTCCTTCCTTCCTTCCTTCCTTCCTTCCTTCTTTCCTTCCTTCCTTCCTTCCTTCCTTCCTTCCTTCCTTCTATCCTTCCTTCCTTCCATTTTTTTCCTACTGATATTGTTGCAGCAGCTGAGTTAGTTAGAAATATTACAGGCAGTGAGACAGGGCTAGGTCTTTGATGGAGTCGGTGCAGATACCTGGCAACTGTGGGGGAGATTGAGAACTCCTGCTGTGGGCCACGCCTCGAGATAAAAGACCAAACAAATGCACCATATCTTGGGGATTGATACTGTAAATAATTTCCATCCCCCTACGAAAGAGTCACTGTTCCGTAAGAATGCCCGCTTTCTACATGACTTGGCTTCCCCATTTGTCCCTAATACAATCAATTTTACCTGAACTATTGATCTTATTGGCTAACTGTAGTTATGTCCCACCTTAAGCCCATCTGTCTTGTGAGCTCCCAGTCTTTGCCGCACCTTGAACCCATGGTTTTACTATATAAAAGTCCCCGGAAAAGACAGAGTCCTTGGCAACCCGCTCAGGACCCCTTCTGTCTCTCTTCAGAAAGAAGCTTTCTTTCTCTCAAAAATATATTCTACTCTTAACCTCCATTGTTTCTAAAATTCATTCTTCAGTTTTAGAGAACACGAGCTCATGGACATAGTAGGTTGGGAGTTTCTTTTTTTTTTTATTTTATTTAAGAGGAAAAAGAGAAAAACACAAAACAAAACAAAGCGGTGTAAGGGTACACGTAATATAGAACTACAAAAAAAAAAAAACATAACAGTAAGAAATCACCTGTTAATAGATTACATATTATCATCTTGAAAATAGTTGCTCAAATCACGGTATCAAAGAATACAAGGTGGACATTCAAACAGGGAGACTGCAAACAGTTGTGTTCAATGATCCAAAAACATTGATATAGTCAGCTATTTAACACCCCTAAACACACTTGCTGTTATATCCGTTAGAGCTCTTTTTATTTTTTTTCCCTCTCTTTTTTACAACAAAATTTACACATTTTGGATTTTATTACTCCTTAGTGCTTATTACTTTTTTGGGGGGGGGAGAGAATACAGTCAAATATGGCAAAACAAAGCTGTCAGTCAAAACTAAGGATAGACATAGCACATGGTGTAGAACAGAGCACAAGGTTATCAACAATGGTTATTAATGTTGTCTCTTGTTTCCTTAAAAAGAATTGTCTATCTCATTAGATATTATAAAGTTGGACAAAACAGTAGAGAACAAGACCAATAAAACTTAGGCATTGTAAACATTACAGGACTTCCAAAGAAGACAATAGTCAAACCAGAATGGGCATCTTAGTGAATCTTATTGCCTTCAAAGTAGTTGCCTATATCCTCAAACTTGATACTATCATACAGAATGGAACAGAGTCTAATCAGTCAAAACAAGATCGTGGGAGTATTACAGGACTTCAATACAAGTTAATAGGAAATCAAAAAGAGTTACTATATATATATCCTAATTTTTTAAATTTTTTCCCTTAAGTAAGACAAACATAAGAAATGACTAAATAATTTTTTTAAAAGAATAAGGGGGAGATTGAGATAAAACAGGACATAACAATATAACAATAGAGGTCAAAGCATGACTGTTTCAGCAACCTAGTACTTCACCACCATATAACCCGACTTAATAGTAGTTACCATAGTGTCTGTCTTTTTCCTTGAAATATTTGGATAAAACTTCATATACTATAGCTTCAAGTATTTCCATATGAAGAAGCGCAGAATAAAGCCTTTCTAATTAATGAGTGAAAACTTTATAAGGCTTCAAGGCCACATAATGGGAAATCATGATTACCACATATTTTTATATATTTGAATCATTACTTACATTAGGGAAACTATTCGGTATTCACACATGCGAGATTGATTTATTTCACTTATGAGTATGGTCTCAAGCTGCGCCCATTTATTGATAAATATCTCAATGTGATCCTTCTTTATAGCTGAATAATACTCCATTGTATAGAAATACCACAACTTTCTTATCCATTCCTCAGTTGATGGACACTTGGGTTGTTTCCAAGATCTGGCGATTACAAATGGTGCTGCTATAAACATAGGTGCACATATATCACTGTGGTATGATGCTTTCAGTTCTTCTGGGAATATGCCTAGAAGTGGAATAGCTGGAATAAATGGGATTTCCAATCCCAACTTTTTGAGAAATCTCCAGACAGATCTCCACAAAGGCTGTACCAGTCTACACTCCCACCAGCAGTGCAGGAGAGTTCCTTTTTCCCCACAGCCTCTCCAGCATTTGTTGTTGTTGGTTTTCTTGATCCTGGCCATTCTTTCAGGAGTGAGATGGTATCTCAGTGTGGTTTTAATTTGCATTTCTCTCATGACCAATGATGATGAGCATTTTTTCATGTATTTATTTGCCATTTGCATTTTTTCATCTGAGAATTGCGTATTCATCTCAGATGCCCACTTTTGGATTGGATCTTTGAATTTTGGAGGTCTGAGTTTTTTAATTCTTTATATGTTTTAGACAAGAGGCCCTTGTCTAGGTTGGGAGTTTCATTCCCCTGTATCAATATCTCTGCAATAGATATCCCAGCTCAAGACAGCTGAATCTATGGATTTGGATTCTGCTTTGCAGACCAGATTTTATTCCAGCTGGTGAGTGGTCCTCAACCTCCCTGTAGATTTGAAGTCAGAGATGTTAAACCTGTGGTTTAAAGTACATTCTCAAGTACTGATCTTCAAAAACCTTTTAAATTCCTTTGGTGAAGATGGTGGAAGGAAGGGAAGGTTCATGAGGTTTAGACTGTTGATCTTTAACAAAACAACTCTGGTTTTCATATGGAAATAAATCTAGTTTAAAAAGTAGATCTTGGTATATTACAAAATAGTTTGACTCTTAAATTGCTGACAATCATTTAACTGCTTTTTCCAACTTGGACAGTTTTCAAAATTTTATTTTAACAGGACTGAAATAAGTTCAAAGAAAGATATTTTTAAAAAATATTCTTTTAATGTTTCAAAACTATGTATGTATGATCTCTTACTTAGAAGCCTGAATTTATTGGAGAAAAACTACTTACACCATGTGATCAAAATATACAGTGAATTCTTGATTTTAAAATTTACTATTGAGACATTGCCATTAATTCCCTCCAAAATACTTTCCCTCAATTTGAACACACTTATTATTCTTGTCACTTTCTGAAGCCATTCTGAAAGTTCTCTTTCATGAGTATCTTTAGTTGCACTCTTGCAACTAACGTTAACTGAGTTAATTCAAAATGTTCAAAGGTCATTTTGACGTTGGAGAAGAGCTAAACGTTGCACAGTATCAGATCCAGTGAATAAAGCATTTGAAGATATACTATATATTTTCATGAGGCTGTCTTTTCATCAAAGAGCACTTAGCAGCAGCATTCACTATTTTTTTTTCTCTCCTCCAAAAGACATTCATGAAAGAGGTCTTCCAGAACTGCTTCAGAATGTGGTAAAAATGACATGGTAAATTTGTTCAAAGTGGAAAGATTAATGACAATCTGTCTATTACCGCAATGTATTTTTAACATTTAAACATTTACCATATTTTGATCATCTCTATAGATTATTCTTTTTGCAAGGATACAAAGAATAAGAAATTTGGGGTTTGGGGGGTTGGTTGAGAAAATATTTAACTATGTAGTTCAGGCTGGCCTTGAACTCACTATGTATTCCAGGATGGTCTGATCTCACAGTGACCCTCCTGCCTTAGCCTCCCTTCTGAATGCTGGGGTTACAGATGTGCACCACCCACCCAGCAAATATTAATAGTTATTCATCCTTGTACTTTATTGCTGAGGGGTTTGGGACTTTGGAAAAGCTTTGTGAGACCTGCCATGAAGCAGTGTTTCTGTGGCAGGTTTAATTGTATTTATAGGTCTTGATTATATTCTGAGAAACAATTCTTTCCTGCACTTATGAATATAGGAGTGGGAATGGGTTTTTGAGATACTTCACTCTTCCTATTGAATGATATAACTGTCATTATTTGTGTACTCATACTTAGTCTAGGAATATGTTTGTATCTACATCTAGTTTATTGAAAACAGTTAATATTATAAGCTCCAATCTGCCTTGAGAAATTGTTGTGTTTTTTTCCCTTTAGTAATTTGGAACATTTTCAGAGAAATAAGATGATATTGTTCTTTGACATCCCTGAAAATCTTTTAGACTGAATTAAAATCAACTGCTTGTTGATGATTTAATATTCATATGGACGAAGACCTTTGATGGTGGAACATATTGTACGTATGTGTCTGTAGGTGCAAGTGGTGAATTATACAGACTTTAAATCATCCTGATTCAGTTTTAAACACTTACAGCTTAGATGTCAGATATGTGGCCAACAAAAAAGTCATTTCAAGCAAACTGAATTTTCTTCCATAAGTAAAATCAAATTTTAAATTGGTTAGCCATAGGAAATTATTATCTTACTAAGACTGTCACAGAATTATTATATAGTTTTGTTGCTATATGCATATACAAAGTTTATCTTAAGTGCTACTTAATCACTTATAAATCAAACTTTTTAAAGTTAAAATGCAGAGATACAAAAAAAAGGATGTGGGTGAAATGAAAAATGGATTAGATGACAGTGAAATCTCAAATTTGATTTGTAAAATATGGTATTTCCCACTCTTTCTGTAGAGTTCCTCACTGGTGATTTCTAGGATTGTCTTCCACATAAATTGTCTGTACACAAGTCAGGGAAGCTATATTAAAACATATCTCAACCACAGCTGCCTCTAAGGCTGGCATTTGAATTAAAAAGCACAAAGGGGTAACACTATATCAATATATATATACCTCATTTCAGAAAATATTTCCAGTCTTTTCAACTTTTTCTTGTCTGAACTCTATCCTCTCTTCTCCTATGGCATTTTTCTTTTCTCTAGAGGACAAAAAAGTACAGAGAATAGGACCAAATGAAAAACTTGGTAACTTTGTTAATTCTTATAAAATTTTTATAATTTAATATAGAGACATGATATAGCAGTTTTTTTAACTGATAAGATTGGAATTATTAGTTTCACTATTATATAGAGAAGTTTTATACTAAAAGTGTGTAAATGTCATGTGTACATTTAATGGAAGATCAAACACATGACTTTCCTTGGGTCTTTGATTTTAGAATTTGGGGCTACAATAACTACAAACTTGGAGTGCTGTCTGTCTTAGGGTGTTTCTTTTCTTTTCTTTCTTTTTTTTTTTTTTTTTTTTTTTTTTTTTTGTACTGGGTATTGAATTCACAATCTTGCACTTGCCAGGCAGGTACTTATGCCACTGAGCTAACTTCCCAACCCTGTCTCCATCTTGTCCTTGGCTCTAGAGCTCACACCACGATTCAGCTCTGAAGCCTTCGTTCTGGCCTGGGGGTTGGTTCCTAACACTGTTGCCAACTTCACTTAACCTGCCTTATATACATTTAGTTGAGACTAAATTTTTTCTCATGACTGACACTTCAAGATGTACAAGAAAGGAAATAGGATGGACTGAAGCCTAACATTTCTGTTAAAGAGGAGCCTTCTCCAAAACAAAAGCAGTGAAGTGCTGCAGACAAAATGCTAGAATACAGAAATACATGAGCTGTCCATCTGGGACCCTCCTTGTCCCTGACGTCGTAGCTTGTCAGGTTTTTGAGTGAAGGAATTGAAAAGTCTCCTGATCTCCCTCTGCTGCCCTCCTACACACATGTATTTCTCAGCTTTCTACCCCAGACTGGACAATGGAGTAGCAAAAGTGTTCCATTCCTGGAATAAGTGAAGGACCATTTCCTCAAATGACTGCAAGGGTGACAGAGCATGAATGAGTGACAAGGAATAAATGAACTTGAGTAAACTTGTGGTACATGGAGAAGCAACTATTCTACCCTCCCTAATAGATTATAGTTAAATAACGAGAGTCCAGTATGCAGGATCTTACAAGAAGCCATATATATGATTTTTCTGTGAAAATCTAGTGGCTTGAAAATGACATCAAATTTAAGCAATGTATACACCATTCAAAACATTCTAAGGGTCTTTATTTCTCTTATTGAGTCTCTTTCTTGGGTAGGAGAATAAAACCAAATGTCATAAGATAAATAAAGTTTACTTAGATGGTATTATTGTGATAAAAAGAAAACCAAAGTAATTTAGTGATGATCTAATAAAATAGAAAGTTCCCAAGTTTTGAAGTGGTATTTTTAAAATAAATATATATTGAAAAGCAAATGTACTTCCATTTCATGATGACAAACAAAAACCAAACACATTGTTTACAAGAATATTAAACATAAAATAGTAATAAGGAAATAATAAATGAGATATAAAATAGTGATAAATGTCATCACAAAATTTACAAGACCTATATATACACTGAAAACTAGAAAACATTACAAGAAATTAAAGATCTCAAGAAACATTTTAAGATGAAACACTGAAGATAATGATTTTCTAAAAATTGATCAAGTAATCTAATTCTAATAAAAATTCCAGGTTTTTTTTTTTTTTGTCTTTTTCCTTTTTATTGGTACCAGGGATCGAACTCACGACTGCCTGCTTGCAAGGCAAGCGCTTATGCCGCTGAGCAAAACCTCCAGCCCCTCCAGTTTTTTTGTAATTGGCAAACTTTTCTAAAATTGATATGAAAATCCAAAAGCCTTGAAATCATTAAAACAATTTTGAAAAGGAATAAAAACTTTGGAAGGCTAATATCCCATTATTTTCAGAATTGATATACATTTATAATATCATATTTACTCTTCCAGCTTTTCCTACTAGGGAGACAATATGATGCTTACATGTATGAGCATGATTTATTTCATTTATAAGTATGGAGTCAAGTATTTATCTATAAAAATCTCCAGTTTATCTTTTTTTATAGAGGAGCAATTCTCCATTATATAAAAATAAATGTCTTTTGTATTCATTCCTTGTTTGATGCACATTTGGATTGTTTCCAAGATTTTGCTACTAAAAATTGGGCTGCTATAGATATGTGCACACATACTGCCATGATATGATGTTTCCAATTCCTCTATCCTAGAAGAGGAATAGCTGGATGAATTCTATATTTTTTAATTCTATATTTTTGAGAAATCTCCACACTGATATCCACAGTAGTTGCACAGTGGTTGAACCATTCTCTAGTGGAGAAGGGTTACTTTTTTCTCCATAGTGCCTCCAGCATTTGTTACTGGTAGATTTTTTTTTTTTATAATAGCCTCCCCCACCCCGCAGGGTGCGATTGTATCTCAGTGTTTTAATGTGCATCCCTCCAATGACAAGTGATATTGAACATTTCTTCATATATTTATTTGATGTTTGTATTTCTTCATCTGAGAAGTATGTATCATCTCAGATGTTCATTTTTGGATTGGATCTCAATTTGGAAGGTCTAACTTTTTTTAGTTAGTTATATATTCTTAATAGTAATTTTAGTTAGTTATATATTCTTGATAGTAATCTTTCGTCTGAGGACCATCTGAGAAACATTTTTTCCCATACTGTGGGGTTTCTCTTCACTCTGTTGGTAGTTTATTTTGCTGTGGAAAAGACTTTTAATAAGATGAGATCCCAGTTGTTGAGTCTTTGTGATCATCTTGTGTGTGATCAGGGTTTTATTCATAAATAAATTTTGCCTATACCAAAATCTTTCTTTTTTTGTACCAGGAATTGAACTCAGGACCTTGAGCTTACCAGACAGGCACTGTGCCACTGAGCTACATCACTAGATGTAGCTCAAGGGTTTTGCCAATTCTATCTTCTAGCAGATTTAATGTTTCTGTTTTAATACTTAGGTCTTTACTCCATTTCCAATTATTTTAGTGCGTGGTGAAAAATACGTATCCAACTTTAATCTTCAGCAAGGGCAAAGCCAATTTTTCCAGCACCATTTATTGAAGAGGCTATGCTTTCTTCAGTGAATGTATTTGGCAGTTTTGTCACAGATAAGGTGGCTGAATGTGTTTGGAGTTATTTCTGGATCTTCTTGTATGTTTCATTGATCCTTGGGTCTTTTTTTTGCCTGTACATGGTGTTTTTATCGGAGTAACTTTATGGTATGATTTCAAGTTAGGGATTGTGATGCCCCTGCCTTGCCTTTATTACCCAGAATTGTTTTTGCTATTCTAGGTCTCTTTTGGTTCCAAATGAATTTTCGGATTGTTTTTCCTAATTATGTGAGATATGCTATTGGAATTTTGACAGGAATTGTATTAAACATGTTTAATAGTTTTGGAAGTATAGCCATTTTCACTACATTGGTTCTTCCTACCCAAGAGCAAGGGGTATCTTCCCATTTTCTGATATCTTCTTCCATCCTTTTTTTCTTTCTTTCTGTATTTTTGTTTTGTTTTGTTTTGTTAACTACAAGGTGAAGACAGTGTCTTTGTGTTGATCCCCCTACTTTACCCTTCCAGAGAGTGGGTGAGGAACTGAATTTGTGTTATCTTGCAAATCTAACAACTCAACACTAAACCTTTGTGGTTGCAAAATTATAAAAGAACATGCTAGCAAAGCTCTATGAAATGCTTGCAAGCATTAGCTGACAGGTTGCAAAACAGTTTGAATATTAGTCATCACAGATATGCTTGATAAAAAGGGTAGTGTGATAGAACATCTGCAATGCACATAAATAATCTCTGCCAAGTTAAACTCAAAGAGGAAATCAGCTTCAAAGTTTCACAAGGCAAAGAAGCTGAATGGGCAATTTCTTACTAAGTGGCTGATAAACTTTCTCTAAATGTGAAACTTTACTGAAGGGGTAGTTAACTACCTTATTATTATATATTTGTATTTTAGCCTTTTGCAACAATGATTTTTTCAGGACATTTTTGAGCTCTGCCTAGTCAATGAATCACATTGTATGAACTGAATGCTAATACCACCAAAATGGGAATACAGGATGCTTACTAGTCCTGTATTACCGTAATTTGGCAAAACAATGAAAAACCTCACTTAACCTCAGAATATACCAAATTCCACTACAAGATCTCTTGATAAAGTCAAGCTGATCACAATACTTTGTTTTTAAAAAGTAACAACACATAGTTTTATTGTTTTGAACCACTGGATTCCTAAAAGCATAAAAATATAGGATTAAGCAGAACTAGCCTGTCAAATGAAGAATGTTCTAAAGAACTTTAGCTGGTATGACTCTTCTGATTCTGAAGTCATTATTATTGGTGGCAGAACTGTTTGTCAGGGATTAACAGTTTTACCACAGCATAGAGGAGGCTGTGATCTGCCACACATTGCTGGGAGTCCTGGGTGTCAGGGCCAGCTCCGCAGAAAGAAACACATGTGTGTGCATTGCTGAGGGTGGCTGCATGATTTCTGCCTTCAGCGACATGACTCAACATATCCAAATAGTACAGTGGTAACATGGGGATAGACTTTCCTTTTTGACTTTTACTTTTTAGTTTTTCTTGTTGAAAACAATAGGCTCAGAGTTTAAATTCTATTCTGTGATAACCGAGTATAGAAACCCAAACAAAGAATCATATACTAAATTCATGCTTTTCAACTTCAAAAAGAACTGTGAAATCATTTCAGGTCAAACCAGAGTTATCAGGTCCCATACTATTAGCAGGCTCTAATAGTAGAGAATGGCTAAGATTGAGTTAGAAATTGCCTTTTTGAGCCCAGAAAATATTACTAATGCAAAGTAAACTTTTAAAATACTAATCTACCATTTACTAGTCATGCACCTTAAGAAAACTTGAAATAGTTAACATCATGACTCAAGATCTCAGAATTATTGCCTGTAGATTTGCCAGTATTGAAAATATTTTCAGGGATGAATCATTTAAAGATGCTAAGAACTGATGATGACAAAACCACGCTCTGGAGTTCAAAAAGAGACAAGGCTGCTTTAAGAGAGAAACAGGAAGTTGTAACTAGAAGCCGGCTGAACGCTAAGCCAGGATAGAATGCTTGTGAAGTAGCAAGTAAAGTGGCCGTGTTTATTCTGTCTTGGGTAAATCTTGATAAAACAGCTTTTATCCAGAATTTTATCTAAGGGGTCCAAGAAGACTAGAGAATGGAGAGGCAGCAAAGGTTTATGTCAGAGAAGGATGAGTATCACTTTCAACATCAAGGAGCGGTGGAGCTGCTTGTCTTTAATTTTTTGCTCATCCTTACTATTCTGACAATCTGGTTATTTAAAAATCATCGATTTCGTTTTTTGCATGAAACTGGAGGAGCGATGGTGTATGGTGAGTGCATAAATTATGGGACTGATGTGAAACTTGTTGCTTGGGTGTAATTAGAGACCTGTGCTCAGATGGCAAAGTACCGAAACTGGAGAAAATGTGCTGATTGAAATGTCATTAGCTTGATGAAAGGTGCTGCAGGGTAATGAATGCTAATCTCTTTCCAGAGGAGCTGCCCAAATTTGCCTTGTCACAAGAGCGAATGTCATAGTCATGTTGTCAGGCGGCACATAATACAAGTCTGTTGACAGCAGTGAGTTCATTGTTATGTGGGGAGTCCAGCCAGCCAGCGGAGCTGTTTGTTTTTATAAAGATATTGGGAAGTGATGGCTTTGCTGACACAGATCAGCCTTTTTCTGCACAGGCAGCTCTGATGAGCAATATAAAGTTCCAAAAATGATTTCTCTTAAAATTATCTTTTTATATCGACTAATTTCATGAAGAAAACTTGCAGAAACAAATTCCACCCCTTCCGTGGGAATAACTTTCCAAATCATTTATATTAAATAAATGTTTTATTTTCTTAAAATAAGAAAGTGTTATATGTAAGCAAGAGTTTCCTGTGCTGCACTTTTCATTTCTTAGCCTGACTTCAGATGTTTTAATTTATAATTATTATTATTAATATTATTTCTCTCTCTCTTTCTCTCTAAAGACAAAGTGTGAAAATAGTATGTTTTAAGCTTAAAACTCCTGAGGTATTGTTTTCTGTGCAATTTACCATATCATCCATTTCAGAAGGTTTAATAAAATATTATAAATATTATCCACTCTGTATTATCATCTTTTAAAGTAAAATACGACAGTAGTTTCAAACTGATGTTATTCATAAATAACATAAATAAATAAAATAGTTTGTATCTCCACTCTTGTTCCTGACTATTAATGCACAGAAACTTTGGATACAATGGAAAAAGGCAAGCCAATGCTATAATTCATAGCAAAGAGCAAACTTTTGGGGCTTCCTTCATTTTGGAAGTCTTGAAGCCCTTGGATATGCCTGCAGTCTAGGCATCAAGATGAATGTACATTTTATGTGCGAACCATGTCATATACTGATGTCAATAATATACAGTCATGATTTGAGAACATAAGAAACCCTATGACTTAATTAGATCACACTATGAGGGACTTGAACTATGAGATAGAGGCTCCAAATAATGCAATGTAATATCTTTTTAGGGAGCCCATGTGCTGATCCATTCAGAGAACAAAGTTAAATTCCTTTGTATTGAGGTTCTTAACATAATAAAACTGTTATGGAAGGGGAACATAGAGAATACAATAGAAGAGAAATAACCAAGCAGAAAAGAAGGGGTGCTATCAGAGACGAAGTCATTGACTACGAAGAAAGTCATTTGCCTTTCTTCGTCATCAATGGAGACTCTCTTGAGATGGCTAACAAATAATTGACAACAATAAAAGATGTAATTGGGGAAGCCAGATACAGTGTAATCCTTGTCATCATGTTAAAGGGCCATATATACTTTAATAACAATACAGTTTTAAAATTATCGAACTTGTTGAAGGGTAAGATTCTTCATTACCCTACATTTGCTTGAATTATGACTCTTTTAACAATTTCAGCTATTATGGGAATATAGTTTTGTAAAATTAATCACATTTTGATTGAATTAAATTCAAGGATTGTATTCCCAACACATAAAGTAAATTTTACTCTTGAACCTGAAAAATTCCAGATTACCATTCATCATCAAAAACTACATAAAATATTTTAAAATTGTGGTTGAAATTATAAAATATTAGTGCATTATCCACTACTGTTGAGATAACACTTTTTAAAGTTACTATTCTTAAGGCAGTTTAGACTTAAAATTTATAAGCCTGAAGTGTATTGTATGACTTCTTCTTTCATAATTTTTTTAAATGAGAAAATCATTGAAAGCAATGAACAGTGCAATGTAAAAGGATTATAAAAATTATGAATGCATGTATGCATATATATAGAATTTTGCATATCTGAGTTATCGTGAACTATATAAATAAAAAGGAGATACATTTTAATGTTTTTGTTATAATAGAACAATAATTATTGGAATTTAAGGGGAACTTTCCTAGCAGCTTTATTTTACAGAGGAAAATACTGAATCCTAAAGAAGTGAAGTTAACTTCCTAAAACAGATTAGGCACCCAGGACAGAGTCCATGTAACTTCAGTCATTTGAATGTGTTAATTATATTCATATTTACCCTGTAAGACAGTCTCTGAAAATAGTCCATGTTGATGGCATTACTGAGGTCTCATTTTTCTTTTTGGTCTGAGGATGAACTAAATGTTATATCTGTGATGTTTATTAGGGACTTTAAAAGTGCAATAAAATAGTTTGAAATAGAGGAACTTAATAAACACTTTTACTTATAAAGGGAAAAAAGATGCCAAGTGGAATAAATGTCAGTACCTGTAAATGAACTTGAATTTATAAATAGGGAGACACCTTAGAAAATCCAACACACTCATTTTGCAGACAAAGGTACAAAGATTAACACAAGTGAAGGTCATGTTATTAACTGCTGAGCTACGATTCACCCATATGTATAGCTTTACTAAAAGATGCTGAGATATTTAAAAATAATTACATTCTTTCAGTGATCTTCCAGGAGAGAGGATGCATCTGTGAGATGAGATGCATCCTCTAATGTTTGCTCTTTCAGGTTTGGTGAGATAGATTGTCTATTCTAAAAGGTCTGGAAACACTCAGTTTCAGGGTAGGTTGGGAATGTGGTTTAGTGGTAGAGTGACTGCCTAAAGGTGTTAGGTGCAATCCCCAGGACTAGAAAAAAAATTCAGGGTAAAGCTGTATCAGTTCCCTTTTGCATCTGAGTATGGAATTCATGGTTTTTGCAAAAGCTGTCCAGGGAACATAGTGACAAACAGTGAGAAAGAAAGAAACAAACCTATGGTTATAATTTAAACTTTTACGTTTTTTTTTTTTTGTTGTTTTTTTTTTTTTTAAGAAGACGAATCTTTGTGACTAGACTGTCATCTCTCTCCTATAGATTTGTAATGAAACATCTTCTCAAAAGGACTGTAGAGGCCAGCGAAAAGAATCATTGTGTTGATCAGCTTGCCTTTGTGTTGAATGGAAATAAATCTGGTACTACAAGTACCTGAAAAGTAGCTTTTCTCTCATTATTAAGGGTCATAGTATACTTTTAAAAAATAGTAGCAGCATTAAAACAATATTTTCACCAAGCATACTAATGGATAATTGCCTTTCACTACATTCTACAGTTCTCATTAATTCAAAATTGAAGGATTAGAATCCATAAATGGTTTAAAAATAAGCCATGGTAATATGCATTTAAACTGGACTAAAAGCCTGAATGAGTATTAATGGTCAAAATATTGATCGACAGCAGCTGGTGCACTTAGCACTGTTCATTTAGGGCCTTGTATCACTGCTTTGCGCTCATAAAAGAAAAATTGCTCCTTGCTCCCTGATAGCATTAGTATTCCATTATATACCACTGGGGGCTAGCACGCTTTATAGGACACTTAAAATGTCATGCATTTGAAGGCGGGGATATGAGCAATTTAAACCGTAGAATTCTACCTTTGATTTCATGGTCTTCCTATATTAGAAATGGTCACTAAATTCATGTGAAAATTGTACTTAGTGTTTAGTGAGTACAAAGGAAATTTCAACTACAAAATTTACATTTTGAATTCACTAATGTATGTTACAATAAAGTGTTTTCTGATCCTTTTGAGTGCACCCTTAGCTAAAGTTCAATAGGACCAACTTAATTTATTCAACAGCAAGTTTTTCAAGGTTTAAAGAAAATTATAATTGCATAGTATACCATCAAGGATTTAAAACTATCTTTTCTAAAAATCTTCAGGAGACATTAATTTCATCCTAGCCCTCCTTAGAGGCCCCTTCAAGATAAAAGTGGATTGTTGGACATAGTGTGTCTCCACCCTACTGATCCAATTTTATTCTCCAGTCTGGAGCTGGCACTCTGCCTGCCAAGCCCATAAGACAAGCTTATTTCCATGTCACTCCCCTCCCCTTGCCTGCAAGAGTCCTTCTGAGGTGCTTTCCTCATTCAAACATGGTATTATGTGTGAAGAAGCCACTGATTCTCTCTTGAGATTTCATTTGTTAATCCTAATTTTTTTTTCTTTCTCAGTGACTAAATGTATTCCTCTGGGCAAGTGATTTAATTTCTGCTAGCTTCCTCATCTGTGAAACGAGAAAAAATGAACACGTATCACTGAGCTCCTACCCAACTCCAAAAGTCCTTTAAAACTCAGACCAAGCCTGATTGCAATCATCCAGCATCTTTCAGCTACTCCAGGAGCTTTCTTCCCAAAATGTAATAGCAGATAGGGAGATCTAGTCTTTTGTTCTAGATAGAATTTCAGTGATCATTATTTTATCACTCTTGTTTCTTCCTTCTCTGCTCTGATTTATAAGCGTGTTCAGGAAATCTTGTTGAATTTCTGTCAGGAAGTTGAGGACAAATTAGAGCATCAGAACGTTGGAGAGGGCTGCATATGTAGTGCTGTGGATAACTTTCTCATGGAAACTAGGATGGTTCTTCTTTAATTTGAAAAACACTTCAGGAAAAATAGTTAGATTTAGAAGCCCAATGCATTAAACTCTTTCATTCTTTTGGGGAAATTTTTAGAAACTTCAGTGACCTGGACAAAACTTTACATGCTGCAAGATGCTTCCTAGATGCTTTTCTTTCTGTAGATTTTTAAAAGTTGATTTCAGTCCATATTCCAAATTATAAATAACCTGTGCATTTTGCTGTGCTTCTGAGTTTCAAAGAAGCTACTGAGGAACCTTTGCCAAAACTACAATGATACGCCTAAGATTCCTGTCTCCAAGTCTAAACAATATTGAGCGTGCACACCACAAAAGTAGATTTATGATTCCATTTATTTACATAGACACTGTCTAGAGTTTAAGTCAAATTAAAGTTATATGGTTAATGATGTATATATGTGTAGAATAAGATCTACATGTCAAAAATTGATATATAACAATAATATATCAACTAACAGAAATAGCACTTGGAATGTTTGCTATGCTATTGTAAGTATTTTGCAAATAATAATTAATTTACTTTTTGCAATAGCCATTTTTAGATAGGGAGACTCAGTCACCAGAAAATTAAATAGCTTGTCTAAGGTCACACGTCCACTAACAGTAAGATAGTTCTTAACCCTTACGTAGTTTAATTCCATATGACAATCTGGTATCACAAGCCTCTGTGTGTGTGTGTGTGTGTGTGTGTGTGTGTGTGTGTGTGTGTGTGCACATGTGTAGGTAAGAGAAGTGTAGTGTTAGCATGTTTACATTTTCTTGTTACACATAAGGAAGCCAACTCAGAGAAGTAGGTGACCTGCGGGTAATCAGTTGAGCTGTGCTTCAAACTGAGAACTAGAAAATGCATGTTCTTTCACCTATTTCACACAGTTAGCTCTGTAATAGTTATTGTTATGTAATAAATGTCTATTCCTTAGGAAGTTTAAAGGAATGGAAAAACAGAAACTTACAATTATAGAAACTTAGAGAAGATATATAATTCAGCTAAGACTGCACAAATCTTTGGCAAGAAAAACTATTTTGAAAATTAGCAATCTCAAATTTTTGTTCTAGTTGATGTCTCATCAAAGTCTGCTCATGAAGTTGGGGGTGGGAAATGGTTGGGAGTAGAGGTAATTGAGTCTATCTTTTAACCTGAAGCCTCCAAAATGTTTTACTATCCACAGCAAACAGTCCAACAGGGAAAAAGCAGTGGGAACCATCTTGAGAAATCACACCCATGCCAAGTAGCTGGAATTGCATTATCCCAGAGACAGTGATGAGGCTGACTTGGAAACGCCTGCCCCAGCATCAGGGAAAGCAGTATGGCAAGTTCAGGTCTTTCAGGTTTTAAATGCCTGTACTTGTCAGAATGGATATGGAAAGTACCGTAAATAGTACCTGTGAAAGGGATCGTGTATTCCCATGGTTTATGCAACACTGTCAGTTTTAACTAAATTTAATTTTTGGAGAAGACTCAAGGTAAAAATCACAAATTCTGTGTCTGGGCTCTCAAAACTTTGAAACTTCAGCATGAGCTCAACTCAGTGTGGATTATGATGGAATTCCAAGGTGACAACTTCATTGACAAGAATCAAGCATAGTGTTAGAAGACAATATTCCCTTCCAGTGTTGTTTGTAGACTAGCAGCATCAAATTACTTGAATACTTCTTAGAAAAGCAAACACATAGACCTTAACACTTAAACAGAAACTCTGGACCAGAAATCTGTGTCTTTAACAAAGGTGTTTTTTAATTAAGTAAATTTATTGGTACCTTTTAGGTATATATAATGAGCACATTCATCACAGGGAATTTATTCCAGGTGGTTCTACTACACTAAAGTTTGAGAGCTAGCTCACTATAAAAAAATGAATATGTAAGTCCTAATTTCAATTCTATTTTCTCTCCTTTTTTTTTTCTTTCTCACCTTATTACCCTCCTATGAGAGGGTCTGGGAGACCATCTCACCTTCATAGAATGTGCCCCTTTCCCAGTCTCCAATACTTTCTAATAATCACCACCACTGGAGACTGTTGTGTGACTAAACATGTGTTTAGTCAACATGTATATGGCTGGAGATCTCTGTTTTGTATTTCTCCTATCAACTTTTTAAAATGATGGCAAGAAAGTACATTAGCTATGAATAAATGGGTGGCTGAGATAGTTTCTAGAGAAAAGTTATCTATACTATCTTAGAAGTCCCAGAGTCCAATGGAAGATGTTGTATAAATGTGTATGTTTGTATGTACAGTATGTTCATGTGATATCTGGTGTATATCAAGAATAGATTGTGAACATAAAATATGATACTATGCAGAAATTCTGATGGTTTAGACTTCTGTCATTTCTTATACGACTCTATTCTACAAGAGGACAGAAACTTTGAAGAAGGCATCAGGGAAATCGTTTCATGGGCCACTTTCCACTTTGGATGATGAGAGACTCTTCCTGGCAAGTGTCACAGACTTGTGCTGGAGTTATGATGAAATTTTTTTTCTTCCTCAGAGCTAAGTGGATAGTGAGCTAGCACAACCCATAAACTATGTTCCTTTTAGCAACACCCACACTTTTCTTTAGTTCTCTGAATTTAGCAGGTTGGTGGGAAGGCAAAAAAAGAACAAAGACCCTAAATAACCACAAAGCATTATATATTTTTACTTTCATTTTCATCCCTGACTCATGGCAGGGTGAAATTAAGCCACTAAAAAAGAAAATATCAGGAAAAGCATTTAGAAATTTGAAATTCAAGCTCACACCATCATTCTTTAAAGTCAGTGTTCTAATAAAGACTATAACAAAATGGGATGGATTGGGGATAGGTGTCAAATCAATTCTTAAAAGTTTGAAAATGTAGTTAAAATCTGATATTTGTAAATATTATGTACAGTTAAACATTGCCCAGTAGTTTGCCTTTCTTGAATTGTTATTAGCCCTATTCTTTCTTTATTTTTACATCTGAATTATTAGGTCATAAGTTTGGAATATAATGATTTAAATAATACCATCACACACTTGCTGTATTTAAGGGTTAGAGTTTATCACTGTAAAAAGTCTTTTTTACTTTTTTATTTTATTTTAATTTATTTATTTTTGTCTTTTTGAGACAGGGCCTCACTATGCAGTTCAGGCTGGCCTTGAGCTCACTTTGTAGCCCAGGCTGATCTTGAAATCACAACAATCCTCCTAACTCAGCCTTCAGTGTGCTGGGATTACAGGTGTGTGCCATCACGCCTGGCTTCTCACTGTAAAAAAATTTAGTGATAGTAAAGAACATTCTTTCTTGACTTCTGTTTAATACTTTGCACTTCGAAATTCTACTCAGATATTCTAAATTCTTTATCATGTAAGTATAAAGTTTAATATAATGTTAACTTCCCTCTGTGTTTTCACTCTACCTTAATTCTTTTTTTTCTCCTTAAACAGTTATTTCCAAATGCTGATGCATTTGCTCCAAAACAACAAATGGTCCTATGACTAAGTTAATTCAGTTCTTCTTTTAGATTTTCTTGACAACCAAGCTGTCTCCATTTCTCTGCTGTGCCCAGGCCCTTCATTTGACTGCTGTTGGCCACTATCCCAAGCAGTCTGATGTTCCTCATCAGTACTAAGGTTTTTGATTTCTATATACTTCTTCCTAAAAGGTTGTCTTTTTCTCTGTCCAATGCACTCTTGCCCATCCATAAGAACCTCCTTTGTAAAAGATTTTACCAACATTTGGAAGGTGGGATTAGTTGATCTTTCCTTCAGCGTTCCTTGGAAATTTGTACAATTATTTGGGTTTTTTCCTTTAAAAAGTTTTAATATCAATTAAGATGCATTCAGCCACAAGTAACAGAAACTCTATCTGAAACAAATTTAAGTCATAAGAACATTTATTATCTCCCATAACTGGAAGTCCAAAAATGCATAGTCTTCAAGTCGGGTGGCTTTGGCAGCCTCTTTATCATTAAGACTCAGGTCTTTTCTTTTGCTCTACTCTGTTTTTCTCTCTGCTGACTTCCATGTCAGGCTGGCAGTCCCTGGAGTGGCCCAGGAGCATTCTGAGAATGAAGAAAGCATCCTCCCTTCTCTGGGTCCCTTTCTTTCTTTCTTTCTTTCTTTCTTTTTTTTTTTTTTTTTTGGTCTTTTTTGAGATGGGGTCTCGCTATGCAGTTCAGGCTGGCCTTGAGCTCACTTTGTAGCTCAGATGGTCTTGAACTCGCAAGGATCCTCCCACCTCAGCCTCCCAAGTGCTGGGATTACAGGCGTGAGCCACCACGCCTGGCTGGGTCCCTTTCTTAGAGTGTCAAAACTTCTTTTTCAGAACTAAAGATGGAGCCTGGGGTCTTGCACGTGTCCACAAAAAGGCTTCCACTGAACTATATTCACAGTTCTTGTCAAGACTTTTGTAAGAAGCCCTGGCTGAATTTCTTTCACTTTTTGTTGACTGAAACAAGGTCACAGAACTCATCCTAGAGCCAATTACCAGAAAGGAGGATAAGAACATCCTTAGAGCTGACAGATTAACTTAACCAGACATATATGAGTGATGGGTAGAAAGATTGGGCTTTAGGCTGAAAAGAGGATGATGCTGATTGACAATCAGTTAGCATCTGATACAACTACCAGGTAGAAATATAATTATTATAATTTTAATGCCCTGTTAATCAAGATTATTCTTTATCAGTGCTCCTTACACTGAGAATGAAAGAACTGCAGAATTCAGTTCTTCCACAGTCTTCATGAACTAACTAATTTGTTTCTGGCCCTGAAATTCTTCTGATACCATGTTATAATGCATACTTCTGTAATGATCTAACTAGACACATATGAATAGATGGGTATGTTGCCTTGTATACCTGCAGGGAAGCAGCACTCCTATAGAAACAGAATTGGAAAGGATCAAGCTGATGCTTTGCCATAGCAGGCATGTCACTGTATGTGACAGTGCATGGACACATAGTGTTAAGTAGAACCAAAGAGATTTTCATTGTTTTGTTCTAAAAGACCATTCTGAAATATAGTTTAATTAAGGTTTTGTTCTGCTTTACATCTCCTTTAAAAAGTTTCAGCATTCTGTAAGAATGATTTATCAATATGATGCAAGGAAGGAGCCAAGCATGATGGTATATGCTTCTAAAGCCAGCATTTGGGAAGGTGAGGCAAGAGGATCTCGTTTGAAGCTACCCGGGGTTGTATAATAAGCCCCTGTCACAAACAAACAAATGATAAAAGGGAAGTTGATTGTGAAACTTTGGCTCATTATTATAATAAGACACTTGTACTCTATTATTGGAAGGTAGGATTAAAGTTTGGATATGAGGAAAGGAGCCAGTAAATTAAGATATTCTGATATTGTTGTGATCTATATTTAGATGCTTACCCAAAGCCTCTTAATTTCAGAGGTGGAGCTTTTGGGAGGTAACTGGATCAGTCCACTGATGAGTTTAGTGTTAAATGTGATGTTGTGGGAGTGAAGCTCTGTCAAAGGAGGCAGCTCAGTGAAAGCACAACCTAGAAAGATACATCTCTCTTTGCTCCCTTGATCTCTTTGGTTCCTGTCTGCTATGCCATGAGCCGTTTCTCCTTTGCCACACCCCTCTGTATGCCACCTTGTAGCACATCTACAGGGAGCCAGCTGAAGTAGGCTGCAATCTCTATAAACTATAAGCCCAAATAAACCTTCCCTCCTTTAATTTGTGGGTATCTGATATTGTGTTACAGCAATGAGGGAAGTAGCTAAAACAAATATTTTAAGGAGAAGACTAATTTTATTCTTTTCTTTTGTAACTCTGACAAGCACCAGAGCAATACCTTTCATGTCTGGGGCATAAAAGCAGAAAGAGCACAATAATAGAGAAAGTGGAGTTTCATTTGTTTCCAATGTAGATAAAGAATTGAGAGGTGGTCCACAAAAGCAAAATTCATACTTGTAAGTGTTCCTGAGTATGTGTGTTCCTGAAGCTGTTTCTGCCTCCCCTCCCCCTTCTTCCTATCCTCACCAACATCGCAGTGACAATTATGTGTCCGGTATCTGTTGAATGGCAGTTACATTGAGAGCTCTGCCAGAGCTCTGCAAGGACAGGAGCGTCACAGTATTTGTTGTGCTGTTCCTTACATGCAACACTTAAAAAGGTTGTTACCTGAAAGATTACATAAAGGATCCTTTCTTCCTGACTCCAGGAGAGTATATAAACTTGAAGAAAGTTCAGTTGTAATTCAATCTTAAATATCTTTTCTATATGAAAAGGAGTCAAAAATAGTACAGTCTCTGCACTGAACAGTCTCACTGTATGTTCAAAGAAACAAACCTAGAGTCTGTGGAGCACCATAAACAACATAAGATTTGATAAAACTGGCTCTTAAAGTGTATAGTTCAAGCTCTAGGTACTTTAAGACCTCAAACATGAAGGTGCTTGGTGGGCACCGATTCTAACAGGGCACAGATTCCCCAGGTGGGACCTCAGAAGAAGTTAGGACAGTGAGTGCTTTAGAGATGAAGTTCTTTGCTCAGTCTCCACAAAGGGCTCATATGCTGTTGGAGGGAGATCACTGTTCCACAGAGAGCAGCCCTAAGTGTGCTACCCTAAGTATCCAGTTCCCAGCATTGAAGAAGCAAGAGATATAGCTGAAATAGAGATTCTTCCTGGAGAAGACAATGCCAGTAATGGGCAAGAGGGTGCATGCTATGTGTGTGGACACAACCTGGGGTCGGGGCTATGCATATATGTACTGCATGGGTATTGCTTTGTGGAAGCAGCTTTGGTCTTCTCTCTCTTGGAAAGTATGACTCTGTTTTCATGGTTTAGCAATGAGAATAGTGGTTTTGTGCTGATAGACCACAACAGCCAGTCTCTTTTTTTCCTTCTGTACAAAAATGCCTGATTCTTTCTTTGTCTTGTAACCTTGAGTGTGTATAAAAACACCCCCTTCTCATTAGAATCCCCCGAATCTTCCATTATCATATAGTGTTGTGCTACTGTGCATCAGTTTGGCATCCTATATTTGTGTCAACTTATGGCCAAACACTGAATTTGGCTATAAAAAGCATTAGGAAGCACTGTGGGCAAATGCCTGGCCTTTGACAAGTAACAATTTTCCAGTCTTTGCTCCTGTGGCAAAGGTACACAAATGAGCATCTGGATGTAACAACCAGTGTACAAAGAGGCTGAGGTTTTTCCCACTGACCTTCACAATCTGCCAAGACATTGATTGTTCTCATTGCTTTGGATTTGGGGGAAAATAAGGGCCAATGCTTTTTAGCTTTTGTGTTAAGTTGAGCTTCTAACACTGGATGCTGAAAAAGATCATTAAATTGATTTAGTGGAGTGAAATTATTTGAGAGGTATTGCGGAGGGACCCTGAGGATTCTGGAATAGCTGTCCGTCCTTACGGACAGGGAGAAGAAAGAAAGGCTGAGCAGGAGTTCTTTAGGCTATAGCAATTCTAAGAAAGGTTATGACATGACCGTGGGTCATGGTTGTCCTTCAGAGGAGTCTCTATCTCCCTGCCTTATTAGCCCTACAATGTTTAGTCATTGCCTGAGAATGGAGGGACGGTGGTGATGAACTCCAGAGCACATGAGCTGAGACCACTGATCAACTGCACTTATCATGAGAGATTTATCTGAGAGGTGCACTTTAGGACTAATGTATCTGGCCACTTTTGGATGCATGCAGCTCATCCATTTACTTCTGTCTGCTTTTTGAAGATTGGGACCAGAGATAGTGCAGAGGGCCAGAGAGAACTAAGTTTTGTGGCCTTGGTGAATTTAATCACATTAAGGCACTAAATATTATGACAAAGATTTGGTTTTCCCAGTTGAAAAATAACAATGGATACTTCATGTTGTAAAAATAAATGACTCACCAACTGGAAGTTTTGTTTGTTTATTTATCTATTTATTTGTGTTTGGTTTTTTGAGACAGAGTCTTGCTATGTCTTACAGGCTGGCCTTTAACTCACTGTGTAGCCAAGGCTGGTCTCGAACTCATGATGATCCTGGGCTTCTAGCTGGGCTTCTAGGCATGCACCACTAGGTCCAGCATACTGACTGGAAATTTTAAGTGTCATTAATATGGATTTGTTTTTCCATTCAGACCCCATGCTAATACTACCTTTGACTTCTCCTTGTATCTCTCTTGAGTAAGAAAGAGTGGTAACAGTATCATTCATAGTGCTTGCTGAATAATTTTTAGGACGTAAATGTTTAAAAAGTGGTATTCTTACACAAGCACCCCAAAACACTTGGAATACCAATGATGCATCTTCCTACTCTTTCCTAATTCATTTCATTCAACAGGGTTCCTGGAGGTTCCTATTGCTCAATGGAAAGTTACATATTCAGGGAAAGCTACAGGTCTGTCACTTATTTTTTTCTTGCCTACAAAAGTTAGGATAGGGCTAGGGGTTTAGCTCAGCAGTGTAAGTGCCTGCCTGGCAAGTGTGAGGTCACAAGTTTGATCCCTGGTACCAAAACAAAACAAAAAACAAAAACAAAAACAAACAAAAAAAAAACCCAGGATATAACACATTCACTATTATGGAAGAATGGGCCAAATACTGAAATAAGAATGAGTAAGATAAAGTATTCTTGAAGGAAATCTGTTTTCATTCTTACCTGTCACTCTAGTTCTTCATATTGTTGCCAAAGTGACCATTTTTATGTGAAAATCTTGATTGTTTTACTCTCTTGCCTAAAATCTTTCAATAGTTCTATATTACCTTTGGGTTAAAAATCAAAACAACATAGCAGAGACATTTATTTGTGACCTGGCCTTAATTCCTTACCTATAGCCTACACAGTCTAGCATTTCTCTTTTCTCTCTCCATTTATTTTATTTTTACACTACAAGTATACACCAGATGTCTGAAGTCTCTCAGTATATACACTGCATTAGACTACCATTAATGATTACTAACATAGAAACACCAACACATCAATATCAATGACTATACATTAGAAATTAATTTTTCATGCAGTAGCCCAGTGTAAGTATCCATGATTCATAGACAGCTTTCCTCCACCTGTTATCTCAGGGACTCAGGCTATTTAAACTTAGAGACTCTGTCTACTTTATGATTTGTCTACTTTAAGATTTAAGATTTGATTTGTTTTCATCCAATTAATACAAAATAGAAGAGAGAAAAGAGTGGTAACAATATCATTACCTACTTCAGTGCTGTAGCCCAGAGGGAGTCACGTGTCACATTTGCTTGTATTCTGTTTTTGATAACTGGCCAAATGCAAGACAAGCAGAAAACAAAGACTAGGCTTAGCAGTCACTTCCCAACAAGAGTCCCACACATGGAGAGAGTGAGGTCCTGGTGGACTTACAGCTGTTTGTTATTACATACTGCCACTCACGTGTGCAGCTGGCATTCCAGGTTCTTCTCTCATTCAGTTTAAGTAGGCAAATGTCATGTGAACTTTAAGAATCATCTGAAGTTTTGCATAATTCAAAGGGCCTCAGAGTGTTTCCTCTCCATAACACAGTGTTTCCTAGCTGTCGGAACATGTGTTATGCAGTATTATTGTTTGCAAATCTGTTCAAGTATATAAACTTGAACTCCTGTAGAATCAGGAATGCTGTTTTGATTTTTAACCCAATCAGGAATGAGATTTTTTTTTTTTTTGAGACAGTTTGCTATGCAGTTCAGGCTGGCCTTAAGCTTACCTTGTAGTCCAGGATGGCCTCAAACTCTCAACAATCCTCATACCACAGCCTCCTGAGTGCTGGGATTACAGGCAAGAACCACCATGCCTAGAGGCACTGTATATTTTAAATCTATAAAATTCTGGCAGAAGACATGAACCTAACAAACGTCTTATTAAATAATGGAAGCTTATTAGGTCATAGTGATTCATAGATCATATTAGATTCATGAGAAACATAAAACTTTAAAATTTAATGTTTTAAAGAATGAACTGTGGATTTTTTAAATCACAAAATGCGTACATTGACCTTAATTTTAAACTGAGACCTATTAAGGCCTCTAAAAATTCTGTTTTTTAGTAAATCCCTCTTTAAAAGGCTCACAATTATCAGATTACAATGAGCAACTTGATAGGTTTTTCCTTGATGCAGTCGAAAATCAAGGGTAAAGAAAAGAAAAAAGAAAAAGGCCTTTATCGTAGGCATGGGAGGGCTGAGGTAGAGTGCAAGATTCCGTCAGGGCAGACAAAGAGGCCGCGAGCTTTTATTCAGTTTGACAGGGGGTGGAGTTTGAAGGGGCGGGCAGAATGATGTATTGACAGCTGATTGGGAGAGTGTTGGTGTGCTTGAAAAGTGAGAAGTTTGATTTTGGGCTTGGAAGGAGAACGCAGAAGTCAGTGTTGAAGGCAGGCACTGTGCAGTGCCACGTTGGGAAGGAGCCTGGCAGCGCTTCACAGGGGCGGAACCCATCACAACCTAACAAGTTTATCCATTTAAAAATCAAAGATTATCACTTGGATTCAACTCACCATGAAAAGGACTGTTGTATCATTAGAATGCGTTTGACTGTAAGCAGAAAGGTGACTCAAATTTTTGTGAAAAATTAGAGAACGTATTATGTTGCATATCAAAAAATCTAAAACTACAACTAGTGTAGCTGTGAATATGGTTGGTAGGTTCAGTGGCTCAAAGATATCATCATGTAGGAGTTGAAGTCTGTGAGTGTCTCGGTCCTACCATCTGTATGCTGACTGTGTCCTTGAATTAAATTCCTTTATGGTGCCAAAATGCCTGATAGTAAAAATGGATAAAATACTGCCTTGGTCCTGGAGACACACACAACACAGAGAGAGAGAGAGAGAGAGAGAGAGAGAGAGAGAGAGAGAGAGAGAGAGAGAGAGAGAGAGAGAGAAACAAGACACCTGCTTAACCTCTTACCATAGACAGGGACTATAAATGCTTCCTTTTAACCTGGAGGAACTAATTTAGATATGTGCAGAGCTGCAGAGCGTAAATATTCCATCCCCTGATTGGTTAGAGTAGCTTGTTTCTATCATAGAAAGATTTTCTTGACATTCTTGGATGGGTTGTACAGGTATCTTTTCTATATAGAATTTATGGTCTTATAGGTAGAAAATACATGCTGACTATTGAAGCAGTGGTATACAGTATTAATGATACATTCCACTGAGCTGGTATCCATGAGCAAATGACCCAACTCTTTGCCTTAGCAGTTCTAAAATTTCCAAGTCATACATTTAAAAGTATGTAAAAGTGGACATTTTATGTTGCCTTCCTATACTGAAATTATTTATTCTTTACTTTAGGTCTCATAATGGGATTAATTTTACGATATGCCACAGCACCAACTGATATTGAAAGTGGAACTGTCTATGACTGTGGAAAACTGAACTTCAGTCCATCAACTCTTCTGGTTAATATTACTGACCAAGTTTATGAATATAAATATAAGAGAGAAATAAGCCAGCATAACGTCAATCCTCACCAAGGCAATGCCTTACTTGAAAAGGTAAGGATCCTGTGTGCTCATACATTTTTTTCATATAACAATTTCATCGTGTATGATCTTCTCATAAGAAAAGCATCTATACAAATATATGTCCTTTTCAATGCTGTAATGTTATGATTATTTTGTCAACTAGTAGATATACATTGAATTGTCATCTTACTATATAGTAATAAGCTCAGTTGTCAATATTCCCAGAAATTAGGACAGATTTTTAATATAATTATTTTGCAAGCTAGAACTTTTTAAGCTTTTAAAGAGGTAACAAAAACTTTAGCAACTCTGTCTTTTTTCATACTTGATACAAACTTTCACATGTCTGTTTTAAGTGTCTTTGTATACATTGCCAGCTGGTTATTTGATTCAAATCTCCCTTAAGCCAAAAATAAAATAGAGAAGAATACACAAAAAATTCCTTTGTAAACTTGATCTGGGAAGACTGGCTTTCATGTACCAACACAAAATGTTGCCCTCTTGGCTGTGTGTAAATATATTGACATACAGTCAATCTCAAGACCTCTTGGCTCTGTAAATTTATTTAGGGAATTTTAGGATTAAAAAAAAAAAGAAGGCAAACCTGTGGATAATTTGTCTTTTAAAAATGATTTAAATTTAATGTTGTAGTTCAGTGGTAGAATATTCTTCAGTACTTTGAAGCTCTAGATTCAATTCCCAACAATGAAAAACAGTTTTATTACAAATTTGTGAACAACTTCTGTTATAAGAAGGAAAACTTTCCTTCACCTTCAGGACTCAAGATGAGAGATTCAGTGATGGATTGAATTTTACCACTTTTATATCTTACAGACTTATTTTTTAATTAAACTTTTCTTAGAACTTTTCTCTCATTGCTAAATGAGAGAAATAAAATACCCAGCACCCAAAATTAAGCAAGAAAATATTTGTTTAGCTTACAGTTTGTGGGGGTTTCAGTCCATAATCAGCTGGCTCCAAGTCAGGGTGGTATATGGCACAGGGGTAACATTACAAGGTGGCAAGAAACAGTAAAAGCACAAAGAGCAAAACTGGGTAGATCAAGCCTCTTTTCCTCTCTTGTATTGCCAGCAGGGTGGAGGTAGCAGTCAATAAAATCTGCCTGCCCTCCTCTTGCACAGGCTCAAGATGTTTACAACTGAGGGAGGCTTAGTTAACCTTCTAAACTTCTCAAGTTGACACAATGGACAGCCATTGCAAACTGTTTAGTAATTTTCCATTTTGAGAGACTTTGTTATAATACTAACCAAAATCAGAATTACCTAGAAAAATGAATTCAAATACACAAAAAATAAGTTAAGTAATACATTTCTGAAATAAATAGGAGTAACTTCTAGGAGTTAAGTTTTGGATTATTTTTCCATATGATTCTTTTTTTGTATATGGGTAACAGATAGATACTTCTTGATAAGATGTTAAATTTAAAATGACCCGGTAATAACATAGGGATTTAAATATACTCTTTAATCTTAACTTTGATTGGTGCCTTGCCATAAATTGTTTCTTTCCTCACTCTTTTACTCACTTTTATTTATATTTCTACACAGTACTATTTTTCCAAGCAAGTTAATCTTACAAAGATGCTGATAATTATTTCTGTTGATGTAGCAATTTTGTTCTCTATCAGGATAGCCAATGCAAGTCCAATCAGAAATTTTGATATTGTGTATTTCATATATTGATTACTTTATCAGCAGCCAAAATCAAGTGTTTGCTTTTGAAAAACTAAGGCAAGAAAAGAGAAAATATTTAAGATTCTGAGTCACTCTTGACTTCAGTTATTAATTCTACACATAAAATGGCTCTATAATTTTCTAGATAAACTTCTAAATCTTGTAATTCTTTGAGTGATAATCAGTATTTTCTGCTTCCAACATTGCAGGCTGAGATTTGGTGACCCAAAACTCAGAGAAATCATTCTCTCCTTGTGGATGGAGAAAGAGGCACCTACTGGCATGTTTGTTATAGTAGATGCCTTTAAGTGGAAAAAAAGAGAAGGATTTTATTTATAAATAGATGGAGCATGTCTTACCTCATATATGTTGTTTATGGTCCAGTAATGGTGGTCACAGGTTGGCAAAAAAAAGTGGACAGTCCCTGGACTTTCTTTTGGGAATCCTCTGTAACAGGCAATGATTTATATCAGTCAACTGATTAATCTACATTCACTTATTGTAAGTCTTATAAGGAAGTAATGTGCATTGCACAGTAATGTAATCCCCCTAAATTCCTTTAACTTCCTGTGCCACTATTTTTTAATTTATTTTAACCGATACATAAAAAAGCACACAAATTTGCATGTTAATGGACCGTTGTATGTTTTTACACATGTATACCTTGTATAATGTTTATATCATTTTAAACATATCAATTTTCTCTTTTATCATTTCTTTATGGTGAGAATAGTCAGAATCTAACTACATAATTGTTTTCTATACACCCGATTGTACAGTAGCACAGCAGAACCTTTACTTTTATCTCACTGTAATTTAGTGCCCTCAGTGAACCTCCCTTACTCACTCTCAACTTCTACAAGATCAGCTTTCTTAGTTGTAAAGTAGAGAGACTAAAATCTGTTTTGTAGGACTGTTTTAGTTTAAATAAGACAATGGATACAATGTGCCTGCCCAACAAGGAGCTTGGGTTGTACTATTACTACCGTACTACCACTGCCAAAGTCACTGCCACTTTCACTATCAACACTAATGCTATCATTGCTCCTGCCACTGTTTGAACCCTTAATATGTGTAAGCGATTAAAAAAATGTGTCTGTTTTATTTATTTAATATTCATTTGGTGACATAAAACTAATGTGCAATATATGCCTGTAAATAGTAAAGTTACAAATTGAAACATTTGGATTATGAGGACCGTAAAACGTTACAGATTGTCACAGACACAGGCTTGTTTGCAAGTGTTCCTAGGGAAGGCAACACTTGAGCAGGGATTTGAAAGATGGATATGGTTTAGGTAAGCAGTCTGAATTCAGCCCAGCCAGCCATGGTGGCTTGCACCTGTAATCCTAGCCACTCAGAGGCTGAGGTGGGAGGATCACCTGAGTCCAGGAGTTCTGGGCTGCAGTGCACTATGCCTATTGGGTGTCAGGGAGTGGAGGGGCCACCAAGTTCCTCAGGAAGGAAGGACAAATTAGCTTAGATCAGAATTCAGCTCAGAGGTCATTAGGGCAAGATGAATTGAAGCGTGATACTGCCTGTGTGGTTAGTCAGGTTAAAAAAAAAAAGGGAAGGGGGCTCTTGAAGGGCAGACACTGGGTCAAAAGACCTTTCTTGATTTATGGAAACTGTGCAAAAAAGCATCAAAATTCTAAGGATTTCAAGAATCCTTCCTGGCTGGAAAAATACAGGGTTCCAGCATAAAAGTGATAGAGAAAAAAAAAAAAAAAAAGATTTGAGAGTAAGAAGTGATAAAAGTGACTCGATCTACTTCTAGAGGTCACCTAAGTAAAAAACAAGGAGACCTGACCTCTTTCAGTGGGACTGTATCATTTTAAAGATATATAAAACAGGCATTTAAGTATTAAAATTGGTGCGTCAGTGATATTAAGTCTATACACACTATGGAGTAATTGGAAGTTTGAAAAAAATTACATCAGTGTTTCACTTCATGAGTTTGTGACTTGATTGGAGGAGCCTGAGTTTTGGGAATCTTAGAAGATTACTAATGGGCAGACAAGTTTGGAAACCACTGGTTTCCTACGTTGCATTCAGGTGAACATGATAAGGAAAGAGATGCCACTTTATTCTTCTTCCATCTCCACTTTTATAGATCCTTTGGTCTCTTTTATTTTGTTCCTTCAACACACCAAAAACTATCATGCGTCTGTATTTCTACACATATCATTCTTTTCATAAAACAAGCTTGCTCCTATCTTCAAACATCAGGCTCCTTCCCATCTCTAGAAACCTAGGCTTGAAACCCCATTGCTTCAGAGTGGACATGCCACTGCACCCTCTCAATGTCTCTTTCTGTCTCTGTCTCTCCATCTCATTTCCTCTCTCACCTTGTCTCCCTCTCTCTCATTCCTTCCCTCTATGTTTCATAGTACTTAGAACAGGGGAAATGTTATATTTATTTTCTTGCTTTTTAAAAAAATTACTATTCTTAAATTGGTAAATCTCAAAACTTAAGGAACATGCCTCTGTTGACCAATGTAGAGCCAAAACATAACATGCTGTCTCATGCTTAACACTACTAAATAAATAGTTGGCAAATGAATTAATGAGCATTGAAATAAGTTTGAGACCTCAGCAAAGCATTATAGCTAAAAAACTGCAGTATGCTAAAATTATCATCGTTAAATTTGTAGAATTATAGCGCCTTAGATGCTAATGCTTAAAGAAATCTAAGTTATTCTCTTTTATTTGCACATATGTAGTTAGTAAATTACTGCCCAGAGATAGCCAGATGGGTTCAGACTCACTCAACTAGTGGGCAGACTGGTACTTACAATCCTTGATCCTGAGTCCTAAATGGCTTTTTGTGCCTCACTCTGCTGGACAGGCTCTCTAACAGGTTCCATTCACAGGGAAGGAGAAGGTTTGTGGGAATTCCACAGTACCAGGCAGATGTTGATAACAAGATCTGGAAAGAGGGGAGGCTGGTCACAGTTCAAGAAGAGGTCCAAAGAGGTAGTGGCACAGGGTTCCAGGATAAAAGTGCTAGAGAAAAAAAATTATTTGAGTGTAAGGAATGATAAGGGTCCACTGGGCCTTCACTGCATCCTTTTCTTTCATGGTATGCAAAAAAGGGAGCATTTGGTCTTTGTTTCTAGAAATTATAGTTTTAAGAAACGAACTTACCCTTAATAAAAGAATGCAGTGTAGAGGCCTGGATGAAATTCTTGACTTCAGAATTTGGAGAGATTTAAAAGAATTCCTGTGCTGCGTAATTGCCACTTGGAAGATTTTGTAAAAGCATGTATGTTTCTGAGATAGTTAAGCATTGATGTGGTTGGAAATAGAACCTGGCTTGATGATTTCATATTTTTTTCTAAAAAGAAAGAATAAAACTGGAAATATAAGAACAATCACAATTTATATAGGCAGCAATGTATTTTACTTTGAGGCCATATGTAAATATACAGAAGTTCAGGAAAGTTTGTTTTGTTCATTCTCCACACAGATAGAAATTTTTGACAGGAAATAAGTATTGAAAAGAGTATTCTATATTATTAGTATATGATGAGCTAAAAACAACCTCTGACAGGACAAAACTAACCCATGTTGCTGTGTGTATATATATCTCAACTATATATGTATAGGTATATATATATATATATATATATATATATATATATATATATATCCAGTCAATGTTTCCAACACCATTTGCCAAATTGTTTGGTGCATCTAAAATTAGTTTTAATCTTTTGGGGCCAAAATTTTATTACACAGTGATTTTATAACATTAGCTTCCTAATTAATATTTAGTAATACTACAATATCTATTAGGAATTTCTGACTTTCATGTCAATAGGAAGTTCAATGTTTAAAAAAATCTGCCATTGCTTATTTTGTTGTGGTTTTTTGGAGACAGGGTCTCTCTATGCAGTTCAGGCTGATCTTGAACTCACTTTGTAGCCCAGGCTGGTCTCGAACTCACAATGATCCTCCTGCCTCAGTCTCTCAAGTGCTGGTATTACAGGCATGAGCCACCATGCCCTGCTGAAAAATCTGCCATTACTAATGCTTTACATTATTTATTCTTTCAGCAGGAATAAACTGTGTGAATCCTATTGATTTGAATTTCATGGTCTCAAGGAGTGCATTAGTAAATTATTAGAAAATCATGCTGTATGAGTAAATAGCACGAAAAGGCAAGTACAGAGAGAGGGGGCAAGAAGCACAGATGCTCAAAAAGGGACTGGAATGACTCTTTTTAGTGTAGATTTCAAAGAGTACTGATTGTGTCTGGTGGCTGGTAGTGTATGTGGTGTCTAGACAAGAGTGGGAAGGCATTTGAGATGGGAAAAAACATAATAAAGAAAGAAAAAAGGCATAAAGAGTATGCTAGGAAAGATAATATTTCCAATTTGTCAAAAGTTGACAGACCGATGAAACACAGGGCTGGAAAGGAAAGCAGATCTTGATTATAGAAGCTCCTGAAAGTCAGGTTGAATATGCTCACCCTGTTTCTAGTCAACAGAGAGTGCAATTTTATCAAAAGTAAAGGGATATTTAAGATGTCATGAGTAGGATATTAAGCCAAATAAAGAAGGGTGTGGTGGAAGAAAATGAAGAAGGAAGGCTCTGTAGGCTTTCAACTAATGTGTCATGAGGAAAAAGATGGAGAACAATGCATTCTGCTTTTCTGCTCTTGTTCACAGAAAGGGATTGAGGCGGAAATGGGAAATAAGAATTCTGAAGAAGAGTTTGACTTGGAGGGAAAAATCACAAGTGTGGTTTCAATCTGAGAAATCAATCATTGTATCTCATTATTAACTTATTTACCATTGCTTGAGCATATTATGTGTTTATAATATAGAATTGGAAGGGTGAGCAGGCCATTTGGCCCAGAAGGTTGCAGACACAGTATGTTTTTAAAAAGTTGTCAGCATAGTTAAATTTATACTTCCTTTCACTCATAAGTCAGTTGACTATAATGCACAAAGTCAAAGCAAACTACCCAGTGAGAATTTTGCCAACTCTTCACTTCCTATGTGAAAAGCAACACTATCAGTTGGTAAGGGAAGTTATTTTGGAAAGAGTTATACTGCTGAGCAATCTGTCCTATTGTTTCAATGAAGGAAAATTTTCAGACTACAGATAATCAGTGAATCTCATATCAATTGTGTTGATAAGACTGTACATTTTAAGGAAGTTCCTATAGAAATAGTTCACCATGTATCCCTTTCTATTTTATTTTCCTATTGTTAAATATATTAACTAAGTCAAGTATTTTTCTCATTGCCTGACTTTTCCTGGTAGTAATTTTGGATTTTTGTAGTTGAGAGTTTTAATTCTAATATATTTATTTTAAACTACTGTTGTACTTTCCAGTCTTGGCTTTTACTTAATTATTCTAATGGCAGAGATTATGGGCAGAGCTCTTCCTGTAGCAGGAACAGCTTGACCAAAGAGAGTCACTGGCCCACAAGATAAATATGCACAGCTAATACTGGAGCACTTTGGAAAAGGATAAGGAAAGGGTTGGAAAGAAACCTTTTAAAACTCTTTAAACACTTTTAAAACTCTTCTAGGTATATTCAGAGAAAGCAAGCAATGGGGTAATAAATTAGTATGTAGATTTTGAAGAAGCATAGTGGAATGAATTCTATTACTGTATCCAACAGAGAACAGGACTTCATGATTTTTATGGCTTTAACCTAAGAAGTCTTGGTTCTTATTCCATGCAGTGATCCCAGAACCTCAGTCTTGGTGTGAGTGGTTTGAACTTTGTCCAGACTAAGCTGCTTTCATCCTAAATCTTAGTAAACAAATCAGTTGTTAATAAAGAAACTGAAATTTTATGTATTCTGTTTTCTTCTACCTACATTCAACCTTCTTTGAAAAAAAAAAAACTTACTAGATGATCTCAGATACATTTCAAGACTAAATATTCTGTTAGTTTTTAATGTAGTAAATGGACGACATAGATTTTCTTACTTATTTAATCATTCAACAAATATTTGTTACACAAAATTTTTTACACAAAAAATTTATTTGTTACACAAAATTTATTTGTTACACAAATATTTATTTGTAATGAGATAATTATTTATTTAGTTGCTCCAAGTATAGCAGTGACCAAAACAAAACTCCCTTTCATAATGGAATTTAGATTGTAGGGAAAAACCATGTAACAGTTTAACACAAGTATTTATATTCTGCTGTTGAGAGGGAAACAACTGCTATAAAGAAAAGTTATCAATGTGAGAAGATGAAGAACAAAGCCTTGGAGCAATGTCCTGTGAAGAGGCCCAGCTGAAGTACTGATTTGTAGTCTTTGAAGCCAGACGGAAGTCACGGTTTTCCCATCTCACTGTTCCACTAAATGGCCAGGCCCAGAGGAATGGCAGAGCCAGTGCTCCAGGATGGTCACCTGGGTTCCAGCCTTGAGATAAGAAGCTATGATTCCACAGGGCACAAAAAGTTTACACATTAGAATGGAAGCACCAGTCTCCCACACATTAAATGCTCCCTCTACTGTGTCATGCAGATTGGTCTTTCTGCATTTCCTTCTCTCTGTACATTGCAGAGGCACTTTCTGGCCTCCTACTTAGCCCAGCTCACCGTACTCACATAATTCCCACCATTCTCACAGTCACTCATGCTCTAACCACGCCCTTCTTCATGAATTAATAAAATCCAAGTTAAGCCCTGGGTCATGGTCCTTGTTCCAGTGAACCTTCATCTGGGTTGGACTCAGGACTCCTTGGTTACCCATAATTATAAATATGTCTTAGTGTCTTTATTCTTGCCATAAATTGCACTGGAAGTGGTAGATTGGAATTAACTTACTGTAATTCCTGTAATGTGTCCATGGGATTTCAAATATAAACTTCCTGCACCACAGTGAGAATGGGAAACAGGACTTCTATAGCTGGATACAAAGTCAGCACTCAAAAATCAATAGCGTTCCTGGGCAAAAATAACAAACACACTGAGAGAAAATTTAGGGAAGCAATACTCTTCACAATAGAATCCAAAAAATTAAACACTTAGGAATCAATCTAACAAAAGAAGCAATGGATCTAGATATTGAAAATTACAAGTACTCTGAAAAAGGAGATTGAATAAGATGTCAGAAATTGGAAAGGTATTCCTTGCTCATCGGGAGGAACAACCAACACAGTAAAAATGGCCCTACTCCCAAAATTGCTATGTGGATTCAATGCAGTCATAATCAAAATACTATTAGTGTATCTCACAGGTCTAGAGAAAACATTCCTAAAATTCACTTGGAACCAGAAGAGACCCAGAATAGTAAAAGCCACCCTAGGCAACAAAGGCAAATCAAGAGCATTACCATCCCTGTCTTGATATTATACTACAAAGCAATTGTGATAAAAACAGCTTTGTACTGATGAAATACTAGAGCTGAGGATCTACTAAACAGATTAGAACATCCAGCAACAACTCCAAACACACTCAACCACTTTATTTTTGACAAAGGGGCCAAGCATGTTCACTGGAAGAAAGATATCAACTTTATTTATTTATTTATTTATTTATTTATTTTTATTGGTGCCGGGGATCGAACTCATGACTGCCTGCTTACAAGGCAGGTGCTTATGCCACTGAGCTAAATCTCCAGCCCCAAGATATCAACTTTAATAAAGTATTGGAAACACTTGACTGTCCACATACCAAAGATTAAAACCAGACCCATGTCTCGCTATGAACTTTTAAAACTAAAATAAAAATTAATCAAAGATTTAAATATTAAAACATAAACACTAAATCTTCTGGAGTAGGTAAAACAATATGTAAAGCACTCGAATAATAGGTGTAGGCAAAGATTTCATGAACAAAACTCCCGTCACATGAGAAATACTGCATAGAATCAACAACTGGGATTTCATCTACTAAAAAGCTTTGAACGGAAAATAAATGATCCATAGAGTGAAAAGAAAATTCACAGAATGGGAAAAAATTTTAGTCAGTTGTCCCTCAGACAAAAGACTAATATCTAGAACATAGGAAGAACTGAAAAAAATCAGACCCCCTAAATTTAAAGACCCAATTCAAAAATGGTCATCTGAGATGAATACACACTTCTGAGAGGAAAAAAATATGGCAAATAAATATATGAAAAAATGTTCAACATCACTGATCATTTGAGAGATGCAAATTAAAATAGCACTGATATTCCATCTCACTCCAGAAAGAATGGTAATTATTGAGAAATCAACTAGTAACAATTACTGGCGGGGCTTTGGGGGCAAAGGAACCCTCATCTGCTATTGGTGGGAATGCAGACTATTGCACCTTCTGTGGAAGTCAGGGTAAAAATGCTTCAAAAAACTAGGATTAGAGATTCCACTTGACCCAACAATTTCCCTGTTGGGTATATTCTTGGAGGAATTAAAAACATCATACCACAGAAATATATCAATACCACCATTTATAGTAGTACAGTATATAATAGCTAAATCTTGGAAACAACCCAAATGCCCATCAAATGAGGAATGGATAAAAAGATGTGGTCCTTTTATACAATGGAATACTACTCAGCCATAAAGAAGGGTAAACTTGAGACATTCCTAGGTAAATGAATGCACCTTGAGACCATACTGTTAAGCAATATAAATTGGACACACATGTGTAAATATCACATTGTTTCTTTGGTGTGAGAAGCTGAAAGAGTAAATAAAGACCAAAGTTTATAGTAGGTATAGTAAAATAGGAAGGAATGTTTGAAAAGAAAGGGAAACTAGGTAAAGGTGAAGAGGAAAGAAAAAAAACAATGATAAAAGAAGGATAAAATGGAAACAAACCTTTGTAAATGAGAAGTGGAAGAGGGATTGAAGGGATAGGAAGAAATAAAGAGGAAAAAGCATATATTATGTATAAGTACATATTTCCTATGACAAAGGTAATCATTGTGTATATCTAAATTGTACTTATAAATTTAGTAAAGTAAACAAAAATGATTAAAACATAACAAAGCAAAGCAGAATGCTGAGCACAAGACAGAAAATAGGAACTAGGGGAAAGAAAAAAAATTTCCCATTATAAATTGAGTTTGAGTAGATAAAACTTAAAATGGATGTTTCAATTCTTTCTCCTTGCTGTATTCCTCCTAAAATATTGAACTGTGGCAGGAGTGCACATTTATCATCACTGGTCCAGCAGGCGGTTATATAAGGTTCCACCTAACTCCATTCCCTTCTCTTCCCTTGAAAGTAAGAAATTCGTAGGTAGCTTGTACACCCGAGTGAGGATGCGCATAGACTGGCTCACGTGGGGTCAGTACACCAGAAGCTGGATAGATAAGCAGGCTGTCTCCTGTGGCCATTTATGCTTGTCCACAGTGAGGGGTTCTCTCCACTACTCCTCTCAGATCTATTTCTAATCACAGGCGAATGAGAAACTGATTTAAGTTCTATCCCAACTAGTGTGAAGCAAGAACGTGCTGCAAAGCCAAGGTATCTTTACTTTGCCTCCACACTGCTGCTGTTGGTTTGCTGGAGAAGCTGGCACCCTGAGAGGGAGTCAGTGGGCAGGATGTTTATGAAGGGCCCTTTAGACCACACCTATAAATAGAGGAGAAAGGAAGCCTTGGTGACAGATGGGGAAGTTAAGCTGCGATGCCCGAGGATTTTGTTGGTTCCTTGGGAAGCTCTGGGGCCCCCACAGTCAGCCTGTCTTGGACTCAGATGGCAAGATCTGCAAACAATCAAATGACTGACTTGTGCTTGGATTTGGAAAGGAGTGAGACTTTGGTGAGATGGCTCTCTGCTGTTTCTGTAACCTTTGAAGGAGTTGATTACACTCCTACTAACAGGAACCACAGCCTTCAGTGAAAGAAAATCTGGGTGATACCTCACAGGGTCCCCCACATTGACCCCTCATAAGCTAGGAGGCTCTTACTGATTTTATGCCCACAACAGGACTTAAATGTTGATTTAAGAGTTAGAGTAAAATCACTGCAATGAAATCCTACATCAGGCTTCTCATAGCTCTTGAGAACTAATAATTCATTATATTTTCAGGAATTTGGAAAGCCAATTGTTAAACCACTGGAAACTTAAAATGGACCATAGTGGAAGAATTTACATTGAAAAAAAATTGGCAAGTGCTACAAATCAGTGATTTTTCTTTTATTGTGGGTTGTTTGTTTCCTTCGAAGGAGATGATTTACCAGCATACTATTAAATATACTCTTAGTTATATTTTTAGGGGAATTGGGAATAACCAAAGACTTCATTTTTTATATCCGTAGAAAATCGTTCTTCTATAATATCCTTCTTAAAGTCCATTGTTAAGCCACAAAGCCTGGTGGCACATACCTGTAAGGTCAACATTTTGGAGACTGAAGCAGGAAATCAACACAAATTCAAGGCCAGCTTTGGCTACATGAGTTCAAGGCCCCCTGAAATACATGCTGAGACTGTTTCAAAAAACAAAAACACATACCAAAAAATCCATTGTTAAAATTTCAAATCCTTAATTTAAAATCTGTCTCGGAAGACAATGTATGGATATGTATGAAGTCCTACTGTTGGATCTAGGAATGACCCTTATCTTGGTACTTCAAAGTGTTGAGACCTTCAACAAATTAATTTGTCTTAATATTTTTCTTATCTATAATACAGAAGGGATGCCTTCTTTAGGGGCCTGCTTTATAGAATGAAATAAAAGTTATATTCAATGTCAGGCGTATTTTTGTAAGGATTAGTCTGCTTTCTTCTCCCCTTACAATTACATCTGCCCTTAATGCACATAAATTTCCCCTAGGACTAAGAAGTCTGTGGTAAGTTGATGGAAAAAAGTTTCTCAATTTTTTTTTGCACTGATTTTAAAGGTAGTTGCATCATTAAAAATATTATTCACCTTAATATTAAAACATAGTTTCTGCTGATTTTCTGCATATTTCACAATGTGTTCTTGTTCCCTTCAGTCCCCTCAAGTACACAGTCATCCCTGCTGATTGTGGCCCTTGCTGACTCAGCTTTTCTCCCTCGAGCTTCTCTGCCAGTTGCTCCCTCCTCGTGTGGTCTTGTGATGGAAGGGTTGCATGAATTCCTCACAGCTAAGGCCACATGAGGATAATGCAAACTCAAAAAATTTACAAGGTCAAGGAAAAACTCTAGGACTGGAATTCTTGTATGTTCTGAGAGATAGAAAGCACAGTATATTTCACCTATACTATGAAGTGCAGCCACCATTAAGATCCATTACAGATTTGGGAAGAAGAAAGAAATCACCCCTAAGGTACAGAATTTCAGTTGTGCTGGATGCTTCAGTCCCCAGAATGTATAAATCTTTGTGAGACAGGGACCAGGCCCTTCTCACATCCATCTGTTATTTTCTCTTTTCCTGCTGATACCGTGTTGTTTGAGAACAGAGTCACAATGCTGTCAGTATTTCAGCTAATGAGGAATGGAAGGGGGCCTCCTACATGGGAGCAGTCCTGCAGAAGACCAGCAGCAATGAATTCAAGTGTGCCACCTGTTAAAAGGAGTCAGGCATCTAGAGTCAGCAATAGAAACCCATAGCATTTGCCTTACAACATGGGACTTGAGAACACAGGGGAAAGTCATGAACAATTAGTCAAGAACAGGCATCACCTCGATCTGTTCTATATTTCAAGCCAGGATGTATAGTCACTTTGTAAAGAGTTATACAGATAATAGAAGTGAGCTCAAGCTGGGAAATACCGGAAACCCTTTCAAACCATTGGTGACTTGGTGGCATGATAATAATCTGAAAAACCTACGCATATTTTTTTCTGTGTTTGCAGCCAGTGCAAGATGTATTCAACAGTGGAATGGATGACCTGAATCCATTCATGGCTGGCAGTTAAGATAGTGTGCTTTAGAGACCAATCTGTAGAGTCTCTTACTCATTTAAATGCTGCATACCTGCTGAGAGTCTTGGGTATGATAATTAATGTCTCTAAGCTTCAGTTTCTCCATATGTAAAGTGGGATATTCCTAATTACTTGATAGGAACCACTGTGAATTGTTAATGAAAAAATACATGCAAAGCACTTAGAATAGACCTGGTTCATAGTAAATGCTCAAAGTCAACTGTTGGCTTCCCGGGCATTATGTTAGCAGTAAAGCAATAACTTGCAATTAAGAACTATGGCTTGAACCGAGGCCTTACTGTTTACAAGCTGTGAAACTCATGTACCGCAGCTCTGGTTCCACATCTATAAAAAGAAGTGTTCACAGTTCAGAAAGGGCAGCTTGTTTTTTTTATTTTATTTTAAAGAGATTAAGATAGAAGAGGACATGACAAAGCAGATCAGAACAGAACAAAATTAAGCAACACAGTATTTCACCACAAGACAACCCAATACAGCAGTAGCTGCCATGATGTCTCTTTACTTGAAATAGTTGAGCATTGCTTCATACACAATAGTATCAAACAAAACAAAATAATATAAAACCATTCAAGAGAATGAAAGTATTACAGGGCAGTCAGAACCAAGTAACAGAAAACGAACAATGGCTACTATATTATCTCATTATCCATAAAAAACTTGTTTATATTACCACACATAATAAAATCCAATAAGATACTACATGATAGACCCAATGGAAACAGAAGTACAAAAGTGTGGTAGGACTTCAAAACAAGATGATATTGAAAACAATGTCTTGTTTTCTTCAAAATAACTGTTCATACCATCACAGATAATAAAATTAAACAACTCAGGACAAAACCATTCCTTAATATAAAACCCCCCGCAATAACACAATATCAAACACCATTATTTGTTTGATCAGTCTTAAGTAATGAATGGAAACATTATAAGGCTTAAATCAGTGTAATAGGGGATCATGATTACCATAAAACTTTTATGTACTCTTACCATTTCTTACACTAGGGACACTATATGGTATTTATAAATGTGAGTTTAATTTATTTCACTTATGAGTATGGTCTCAAGTTTCATCCATTTATTTTTAAATATCTCAATGTGATCATTCTTTACAGCTGAGTAGTACTCCATTGTATAAAAATATCACAATTTTTTATCCATTGCTCAGTTGTTGGACACTTGGGTTGTTTCCAAGATCTGGCTATTACAAATTGTGCTACTATAAACATGGGTGCGTATATATCACTGTGGTATGATGTTTTCAATTCTTCTGGAAATATGCCTAGAAGTAGAATAGCTGGATCAAATGGGACTTCCAATCCTAGCTTTCTGAGAAATCTCCAGACTGATCTTCACAATGGTTGTACCAGTCTATACTCCCACCAACAGTTTAGGAGAGTTCCTTTTCCCCCATAGCCTCTCCAGCATTTGTTGTTGGTAGTTTTCTTTATCCTGGCCATTCTCAAGAAAGGCAATTTGAAAAAAAGTGAAATGCTAATTTAAAAATTTAGCAGTATCATGAGAATATTGTTCATTATTTTGTTATAATTATTATGATGATTAATTGACAACTAATAAAATTACCAGGTTATAAATGATGATGATAGATCCTGAATATTAGAAATGACAATACATTTCTTTTTTTTTTTTTTTTGGTAGTTTATTATTTATAAAGGCTTTCCCTATTCTCTGTTTTTCTCAATCTCATAATTCTAGGGGCAAACAGATATTACCCCATATTATAAAGAAGGTTCTAAAAACTTAAATTACTTGGTCGAGATTGGTTGGCAGCAGAATTTGAATTAGGGCACTGTGTTCTGACTCCTAGTTCAATATTTTTTCAACTCTATGGTGCCAAATTAAATATTTAGAGGTTTGAAAATGTTTCAATCTTAATTCTCCACTTGATTTTTTTCCTGAAATTATAGTCACTACCTTTCTCCAATACAATACCAGTGGTTTTATGTGACATTTTTATAGGTATAATGTTTGTAATGATGTATTTCTAAGTTCTACAATTTTAATTACTTTAAAAAAACAGTCAATTCTATGCCATTATATTCTCACAATTTCTCAATAACTTAAATTTTTCTTTACGTTCTTTCTCACTGTGCCCTGTAATTTAGTTATGTTTTATAAACATCAATATAATAAAGAGGAAAGAAGTGACCTAGGAAAGACACATGAATATTCCTGGAGCAATTTTCTATACATGTGCAAAAAAGCATTGAGTCTGTACTTTATTTCATATAACAAACAAAAATGAGATGGATTAAAGGTCTAACTTTAAAAAAGCAAATTAGAAAATTTAATTTTTTAACGTATTCGTGACATCAAAATAGTGAACAGAATTGTAAAATGATCACCGAAAGTTCAAATAATAAAGTAAAAATGAATGCATTTTATAAAATTAAAGTTAAAATTTTTAATATGAAAAAGGAAATAATCATAAACAAAGTTAAAAATTTAAGAAGATAATGAGAATAGAAGAATGCACTTGAAATTTAACAAAAACTGAATAGTAACCACTCTGTGAGGAACTAATCAAAAAGAAAAGGTCATACTGAGTAAAAGATATGATTAGAAAGTTTAGTAAAGAAGTGCAACAAAAGACTAATAAGCAAGTAAAATATTCCCAACTCATTAGTCATGGGAAATGCAAAGGAACAATAAGGTACTATCATTTTATATCTATCAGCTTACCAAAATGTAGATAGTTTTCAATATTAGATGTTGACTAATACTATAGAAATACTTCAGAAATACTACCATAATAATCTATGGTGGGAGGATAAATTGGTATAAACACTTTAAAGTAATTGACAGTGCTGACTAAAATTGAAGACTTATATACCTTATAATTTAGCAGTTACACTTGTAGAGAAACTTTCACATATCTACAAAGAGTTAAGTATAGGCATATCCACTGAATTATTTTTACTAATGGCAGAAAATGTGAAACAAACTAAGTACACATCTAAGAGAAGGGAAAGAATGGAAACAAATCTTGATATGTTCATTCAGGAAAATGATACACAGTAATTTAACTGAATGGGCAAGATTTATGTGTATAATTAATATAGATAAATCTCAGAAATGAAGGTGAATGTAAAAATCAGGATACAGAATATATTTATTAAATTTCTTAAAAAGTAAAAAGTATGTACAAAGAATACCAGTTATTATTAGTTGACACATAGATATGAAGTATAAGAGTACAGTCATTTAGGGAAAGGGCACCAGTTTTAGGAAATCTGTTACTTCTTGGGAAGAAACAGAGGGAGGAAATTTCAACTCTGGCGTATTTGAGCTCTGTCTGAAGGGTCGGGAGCACTGCTCAGTGATAGCGTGTTTGACCAGTACACGGTTTGATCCCCACCACAAACTACCTTCTCCTGGTGCCTGAGTAACATTTTACTTCGCTTTTTAAGACACTAATTTATTATATAACATAACATAATATAAATACATGCATTACTGTGATCATTTCTTTAACTCTCTAAACTTACTTAGCATCTTAATTTAGTTTAACACTTTGATGTTACCACTGTCTGTCTTGATCACTCCTGTGTTCCTTCTTGTGATCTCTGTCCCTTTATTTCCCCTCACTCTCTCCCCCTTTCATCCAGGAGGCCTTTGTCAGGGCACTAGAGGGTGTGGCCACTGGGCCACCCCACTGAGGAGCCTGGGGCCCACCATCAGATTGTCACCACTTCATCTCTAGCACTCCTTTGTTGAAGTCAACCGAAAAAGATCAGTATACACTTCCAAATTATAAAATGCAAAGGATTTCTCCTCAGTTCTCAAGTTCCTTTTGTTTTCAAGGAGGGTTAGGGTAGAGTCAGCTTCTCCCCAGCTGGTGTGCAGATCAGCCAAGTGTGAAAATGCAGGTTCATTTTAGGAGTTGGCGTTCTTGAACCATCTGTGTTTATGGAATTTCAGAAGCATAATGAAGTATTGGAAAAATGTATGCCCTAGATACAGTACTAAGAAGATATTCTAAAAAGTACTTGCTGTTGATCTGAAGTGCCAGTTTCCCTGGTCACTACGTTTGTGTCTGCTAAACCTGGCATCCTACAGCGTGGAGAAGCAGCTCCTGTGTATTCTGCTCTTTTTCCGTTTTCTTTGGCCCTGAACTCTCTTCTTCAAGTCTCCCTTTCTGGCAATGCACTCGTTCTTGACTTTTTCTTCCCCTTGCCACCTCGTCCTTGGTCCTCTTCTCTTTTCTGTGAAACCTACTCCCCAGAGACCTGGCCTGTATTAGAAAATCATGTCTTCCCTGCTAATGATTCTGGGCATTTCTCCTTGGTCTTGATGTTTCTACCACACCTGTATTTCCAGTGTCTCACAGATACTCAGTCTTTTTGAGCTGTAGGCTTTTAACCCTCTGGTTTTCTGACCCCTTCTACACCTGCTGAGTCAGCTCCTCCCCAGTCAGACTTTCTCAGTCATCCACCAGATGCAAAATCATAGGCTTTGGGGCAAGGGGCTCATTTTTAAACTCTTACTTCACCTGAAAGCCCTGTCAATCCTCCCTACCATACACCTAGTTTATTTTAAGTAAATACTTGTTGAGTGAATGCTTCATGTCTCCTGGGTTCTTTTCTCTTTAGTTATAACCACTTTTATATTAACTTTATTTTATTCTTTTTCTGATAACCGCAGCCTGAAAAAGTTTTTCTCTTCAAGCTAATCTCAAGTTCCCTGTAAATTAATCTACATATGGTACCATTTTAAGTAGGAAAAATATTTGTCAGCAGGTAATGCATCTACATGAAGTAAGGTACAAAAAATTTTTTTAAAAGTATATTGGAATGTGAAGAGTTCATTCAATATCCTGTCATTTGCCTACCTAACTTTTCAGTTAGTAGAAAAATAGGTACAGGAGTCAGAAAGATAGAGATACAAAACAAAGTGAAATAATAAGACCTGATCTAAAATGTTTTAGGAACCTTTGCTGGGTGTTTTACATTAGCTGACAGAGGAAGGGAAATAGAAAACATGAGATGAGGGGAATTTTTAGAGGACTGGCTTGGAAGGGATGCATATCACTTCCGACCACATTTAGTTGGCCAGTTTTAGGGCCCCCGCTGACAATAAGGAAATGTAGTCAACATGTCTGGCCAGGGAAAAAAGGAAATGGAGCATGTGAGCCCACTGCACTTTCAGCCCCGTGTGCCAGATATGCTTTTGTACACTTTGCCCTTTTGACTTCTCAATAAATTTTAGAGAGCAACCGTGTTGTTCATGGAGAGTTTCTCCAGCTTTTCTAGCAGTTTCTGGGATCTATGTTATGAGTTATATTACAATATATTTAACTAGTTCAGGGTAGAATCATCCTCAGTGTTTTGTTTCATTTCCCATCCATTCATCCACTTGAATATGTTTGTACTTATATCATTCCACAGATATGCAAGCTTGTTTTCAGGAAAAATTCACAGAATAAGTGTTGCTGAATGAAATAATACAAATAGTTAATATTTTGCTAACTATTGTTCAAGTTACTTTTCCTAGAAATCATACAAATTTATATTTGCAATAGAAATTTTGTTATTTATTCCTATTTATAGAACATTTATTAACTTTTCTTCAACTTTGAATGAATATAATTTAAAGTCATTGCTAGTGGATGTGAGAGAAAGTTGCAATCTGGATAGAATCCTACATGTAGGCCTTACCTCCTTCTCTGTCTCTTAGGCTTCTGTGTTCCCTATGTCTGTTCCCCAAATACGTCTGTGCTTTCTATCCACAAATGTTGCTTCAACATTTTCCTTCAAGTCTGCACAACCAGAGCATGTTAAATTCATTTTTATAGCTAATCTTTAAAAGCAACTCTAGGATGTGGATATTTTCATGGGTATAATGCAAATGAAAAAACTGAGACTAAGACATCAAGTTCGGTGACCAATCTAAACAGCAGATGGTATATTTTACTAAGCATTCTGACTCTATCCTTCTTCCTCTCACTCTGGTGCTTCTCAGTGCAAAGCAATTTAAGGCACAGGGAAAGAAGTGCATACCCAAAGCTGCCTGCCCAGACGGAGCCACACTGTCTTTGAAGTCTCCTATTTGTATTAAAAATGCATATACCTCTTGAATTTCATTTTTAAATTCATTTGCATTTATTTTAATATTTAAAGTGATGTAAGTTGCTTACTATCTCCTATAACAGAAACTGCAGGAAGCTGCCAGCTTCCTCTGTGGCTTGGGGAACCTTGTCCACTGGTTCCAGGGAAACCAAAAGATCAGCGTTCTGGGTGCTGGTGCTCCATGGGTAGATTCACTTCCCCTATCCTTCAAAACCCAGCTCATTTGCTGCTTCAAAATCAAACATTCCTGCAGGGTCAAAAACCCAAGGCAGTGTCCGGAAGAGCCATCGTAACTGAGTGTCTTATATCTACAATTGTATAGCATCTTTCTTTCTTTGTCTATGACCTTTATAGAATCAGTTTGTATCACTTGTAGTTTCTTAATACTCCTTACAGCATGAAGAAGTCTGCAAAATTTTTAATGAGTAAAGCATTGAAGGGATTTGAACACATTATTATGCTAACCATTTTTACTTATCCAAGGGAACCAGAAGTTGCCTAAATAACAAAAGCCTAGTTCTTAGCTCTAAATCTTGCTTAAAGCAGTTATATTAACCCAGTGTTCCCTTGGAAACTACATTCTTAGTTTACCCATGAATATACATTTAATTCCCAGTGATATCCCTGTCACTCTGATTACACTGGGCATGCCATTAATTTCTCTTCCAGTCTCTGGAAGTTGGGATAGCTGCGTTTGCCTGCTACCACTCAGGAAAGTTGTCAAAATTGGTGAAACAATGCTTTTGAAAGACCTCTTTGGAAGGACTATGCCACATAAATCACATTTCCTTACTAGGGTGGTTATTTTAGTGCTTATTTATTTTAGTAGTTCAACAGAATGCTGGCAATTCTTCTCAGATAAGTCATATTGAGTCACTATGTGCCTTAATACTCAACTGCAAATAGAATTTTGTATCATTAAACTTATGATGATTTGGGGAATCAAACTCATATATTCATCCTACTCTTGAAAATTTGCTAGTTCTTTATTACCATGAACATATACTGGGGTGATTTCTAGCTAAATAATTGTGAATATATGGAATAATATTTAAGGTACAGTGTGTCATTCTAAACATATTGCTATCTCCATATTATCTTTAATATCTGATTTCATCTCAGTCTTAGATCTGTTCCAGATTAGTCACATCTTGTAGTATAATAGAACATTTAAAAAATAAATAGTATAAATTTTAAATTCTGGTAACCATCTATAAATATACTAATTGTCACTAGCCACAAGTGTTAAAAGTAATATTTTCATCCTTCAGTTGCATTAACTACAGGGCAGGTGTTTAAATTAATAGCTCATGTAGTTAGTGGTTTCCATATTGTACAGTACAATTTTAGAATATTTCCATGGTCACAAAAGTTTCTGTTGGGCAGAGCTTGTCTGTAAGATTTGTATTTTATAGGACTAAAGTTCTTTTACTGAAAATATTTACTTTTTGCACTTTTCTTCACCCTGTCACATAGATTTATTTATTTCCTTCATATTATAAAAAAAAGAAAAGAAATTTCATTGTTTAGGCTTTGCAAACAGCCTCACCTCTGAAACTATGGTTTGAACCCAAAGTCTGAGAAAAATGACATGTGGAATTTCCATCTGGGTGTTGGTACAGCAGCAGATCCAGTCATTTCTGAGAAATTATCTTGGTTTGGAGTTACTCCCAGAACTCTGATTTAGCGGTTCCTAAGCTTACAGCAAGTCTGAAAGGAACACAAATCTATTTTGTATATTCGAATAAATCCTCATATACTGCATACCATTCTCAGCCTGCCAGTTTCATCTGGATGCTCCAGAAAACATAATTCAATAGTACATTAGTTAACCTGCATGCAGGAAATGGAGCATTCTGATTATTGAAATGTTCTTGTTGAGTGATTAACCCAAATTTCACAGACAAACTGCTGAGGCAAGGGATTTTCTGCCTGGAGGTTGTGCCTCTGTGTTTCTCTTTTCCGGATAATCACAGTTGAGCTGCTTCAGCCCTCCAGCACTCAAAGAATACATCTCTATGCTAAAAACTTTATGTAACTTACTGTACTCTCAATAAAGCCTCATAAAAAAGATAGATCAACAATTGGGTATCTGATTATCTGAGAAAAGAGAAAATACTAAGAAGGAAAATTAAAATCTTTACACATTTTAAGCAATTGTGTAACCTTTAAGAGTTCTTAAAAAGTTCTTGAAAAGTTTTTTTAAAGGATTGAATATATTTATCACATATTTTATTTCCTTAATAATAAATACTTGCAAAATGCTTACTAGAAGTCAAGCATTTCTGCAAAACCTTTACAAATATTAATTCATTTAGCTCTTACAACCTCCTTATTATTAGGTATCACATTACTATGTTCAGCGTAATGATGAGGAAACTGTAGCACAGAGAATCAAACTCAAGGAATTTGAGATGAGAATCCAGGTAGTTTGGCTCTGAGTATCCACCCTTTAAAGTCACTCCAGGTAATTTTTGCGTCTGAAAGAACCTAGATCATGAGCTGATGTGATTTGTTTTTATATTACCTAACTGACTCCATTTTCATGCATTAAAAGCTAGAGGTTCAAGAGCTAAAAAGTGAAGTCAAAATACTAATTGCTTCAGGGGCTGCGGATTGAGCTCAGCGGCATAAGCCCCTGCCTTGCAGGCATTCGTGAGTTCAATCCCCGGTACTGATAAAAAGGAAAAAGACCAAAAAAAAAAACAAAAAAAAAAAAAAAAAAAACAAAAAAAACCAAAAAACTAATGCTTCTGGCCAACAGCAGTCATTAAATTTCTGGACCCAAAAGAAGTTGTTTTAAGAGCCCAGAATAAATTATAAAGTAGAAGAATAACTTATAATTAGCCTGGTAGACTTAGAATTATCTAAGAATAAAACAATGTAACATGTTTGTTGTATAATGAGATGGATCATCATTTTTACCTTTTGTGTTGATTATTGCACCCAATGGGACTTTTTTTGACTCATCCTTTTCAGTAAGCCAGTATAACAAAAGAAATAACTGGAGTTTAACCTTGTCTCCATAATACAAGGTATACAATTTTTCTAAAACTGTGGAATGTGAGATTGTGAGAGGAAACCAACAATTAATCACTACTTAGAAGCACTTAGGCTTTCTTGGTTATACAAGTGATGAAGTGGATTAAAAACTGACGGTCATCTTGACACTAGCCGGACTAAATCAGCATAGTGCTCAGTGTAGATGGTTTACCTGAGGACTATTGCCAGCATAAAAAAGAAGTGGAGAGGAAGAGTGTAGCGTTGTGGGTTCTCCTAAGTGTTGCTGTGTTTGGAGCTGTTCAGTCTCCAGACAAAGCTTGTTATGCTAGCTTTCTGATACAAATTTGTTTTCATTGTCCAAAAAGCTTGGGACCTCGTTGTTACTGAGAATGGCTGTGGTTCACTTTCGGGGGGGGGGGGGGGCTCTGATATTTACCACTTCCTGACTCTGGAGGGGAAGATGTGTGTTGTTCAGTCTCCCAGAGAAGCTTGTCATGCTGGCTTCCCTATATGAATTCAGCTGTTCTCATCGTTGGAGGAGCTCAGGATCTCACTGTCACTGAGAATGGCTGTGGTGCTTTTTGAGATAGACCTGGTCCTTATTTGAGCATTTCTTCTAGGCTCCAGTGCAGAAACCTCAACTTATTCAGGCCTCAGATCCTTCACCCTGTTGGCATAGCCTTTCTAGTTTCCACACTGGCATTGGGCCTCCCAGTGCAGATCTATGAAATAGACTTACATGAGTCATTGTCATAGGCTCCAGACCTCCATTTGAACTTATGGAAGGCATTGTCATGGGCTCTAGGTTTTCAGCTGAACTCATGCAGGATATTGCCAAGGATCCAGGTCCTTGGCTGGATTCTCTAGGTCTTTAGTATATAGACAGATTTCTTGCACTCTTGTATTTAACTCTTGGGTGACTATTACCAAATAATACTATAAATTATGTGTCCTATATTGTCATGTTCTGCTTGCAATCTTTGGCTACAGCAAGTGAAGACCCTAAAAGTGGTTTCTTCCTTTCCTGTTAACCCTAACACTTAATCTTCCAACTTCTCATTTTGTCTCAGTGTAACTAGAGGCTTCCCTCTTCTCCCCATACCACCGGCCTCTCACCTAGATTACATAGCAGTCACTTAAATGAGTATCTTAAAGCACAAATCAAATCCTTTCACATATCTACTCCAACCTTACGTTGGTATCTTCCATTTAAAATCCCTCATTTCACCCTGTTTGGTCCCTTTTTCTGTTTGTGGATCTAAGTTTACATGTTACCTCCTCAGGAACCCTCCTTGACCACCATACCTAAACCTAAGCCCTTTTTATATCTGTTTCTGCTCTTTGATCATTTTCTTCACAATACTTACTGTAACTCAGAGTGATTATTGATCAGTTTAGTTATCAGATAGTTAACTAATTGGTTTCATCCATCTTCACTATCTGGAAGTTTTCAGGGAGCAGGAGCTTGGTTTTGTTCACTACGCTGTTTAGTGTCTAGTACAGATCCTAGCACAAGGAGTTTGTTTTTGAACTATTATGTAAACAAATTAATTTTACTACTTGTTAGGGGCCAATCATTAGAAATGACACTGAAGTGAACTGTGTCATATCAGTTACTTTGTTTACAACTCTTCTAACAAAATCCCCTCAAGAACAGCAAGCTATTGGGAGAATAAATCTTAAATGGTTCTTAATGACAGAAGAGGAGATAAACTCACTCTTTTTACAGTGTTTAGGTATGATAAGAGTATATAAGAAGGCTTTGGAAACAATAATCTAGAATCTAGAATCCCAGCTCCATCAATTACTAGCTGCCTGACCTTGACAAGCGAAAACCTCTCTAAGCCTCTGTTTCTCCACTGTAAATGGATTTATGCACCATTTGTGCATAATCTCTAATGCTTAATATGCAGCCTGGAATGGTGACCTAATGATGAGCCAATGAAATGCGCAAATTAGTCCTCTTTTTTTCTTGTGAAAACTAAATGAAATGCTGCACTTAGAGTATTCAGTGATGTGCCTCAGGGAGTGTAGGCACATGGACTACTACTACTTTTGACTTTCTTCTTGCTTGCCTCTTCCTTTTTCTCAGGTGTTTGAGCATATGTAGTATCCATACCATAATTCCCTGGTTTTGGATAAGTCATGGAAAAGCTTGAAAAACCTGAGGAATATTCTTATGCTTATGGCTTCCCGTGTACTCTCTCCAACCAGTGAATAAACTACACAATGTACTGGCCAAGTACTGAACTAGTTATCATGTGAAGCAACATAGCAATGTAAGAACAAGCTCCTAGCTAAAGAAGTTCATCTGTTAGCTGAAGAAGCTAGAATAGCATGGGCAAAACTGTTATTAAGACAAGAAAGCACAAGGAGATCGGCCTTATTAAAAGCAAGATTGGGCAGAAAGTCTGTTATTCTCCTTCTTCCTGTAGGTAGACCATCAGGTTAAATGCTCAGAGGTGGGTGCTTGTAGTAGGCTTTTAGAAAACTTGCTTTGGGCTGGGAATTTAGCTCAGTGGAATAAGCACCTGGCGGGCAAGCCGAGGTCATGAGTTCGATCTCTGGTACCAAAAAAAAGAAAAGAAAAGAAAACTGGCCTTAGCCTCATTTCTCCAGAAGGGAGGGCTTATACAGATTCTAAGATCCTTGGCTGGTGGCCCCAATAATTGTCGCCTACTGAAAGTTAGCCAGTCTGTGACCATGCCAGTGTCTGAGAGGTCCCTAAGTCCTGGTATGAAAGGGTGAGCTAAGCCCATTACTTCCCACTTCTCGTGGATGGGATGATAGTGGAAGATCAACAATATATTAGGCAATGAACTAGGCCATGGGGAGGGATTGAGGCCATACAGAATTGACTAAGGCACTATTATGATCTTTGATAAGTTTCTAGTTTAATGAGGGAAATGGTCAAACACAAATCAATAACCATACAAAATATGTCATGAAACTCAAGATGCTACAGGGAAGGCCAAACATGTTGAAAAACACAGAAGAGAGTATGGTCAATTTGGTCTGGGAGCTCAATCATATTTTAAGGAAAACTACTTGAGATTCAGCTTCAGAGAGGAGTAAGACTAAAGGCATATAGGGGAGGAAAGTACAAATTATAGTTGTGAAATCCATACATGTAAAAGATTTGATGAGTGATTTATAGTACGAAAGTCTTAGTGGCAAAATAATAAATGGTAGCATATGTATAAGAGAGATGGAGGGAGGGAAGAGAAAGATAATAGCTATAGAGAAGCAAGGAAAAGCCATTTTGAAGATTAAATGAAATCTTATTTTCAGATTATCAAGCAATAAAATAGATAGTGAATTCAGGAATTTATGTAATTCATTTCATTTGTACTTCCTACCAACTCACAAATGCTTTTTTGGCCAACTTTGTTTTAATATTTAAGTAAAAGGCAAGAAAGAAATACTAAAAAAATTTATTTTCATTTTCAAGTGTGTTTTCCACAATCTGCAAAATATTTTAAATTTTGGAATAGGAAAAGTACAGAAAATGAAGTCCAAATTTTTATAATTTTTTCATTGAGGGAAAACAGTAAGTAAATCCTTCTGAAGCCAAAATAGCTGAGTAATACTAGGTCCTTGTATCAGAAAAAACTGTAATGAAAACATTCAAATATGAGAAATTAATACGCAAAAGAAAAAAATTTTCCCAGAAAGATCTAATTACATTTTTATGGCTGCTGTTCTTATTAGCCTTAAGACAAAAATTATAAATTTTGCGTTAAAATATTAATTTATATTATACTGCACTTGTGAATTTCTAAATTTTCATTTCTACCTATTTTTTATCTCTAATTTAATAGTATTTGCATGCCTAGTTCAAACTTAGCAAAGCTGACTATAATTGTGTTTTTAAAATATATTTTAATGGCCTGAAGGAAAATATTTCTAACTGCTCTTTTCTCTTTTCTGGCAGATGACATTTGACCCAGAAATCTTCTTCAATGTTTTATTGCCACCAATTATATTTCATGCAGGATATAGTCTAAAGAAGGTAAATATATAGTGATTATTTTCTTTTATCATTAAGTGAAGAATTTACCAGTACTAATGAAAATAATTATTTTACAGACCTGCCTATTTGATAAAAATATCATTATCTCATGTAATAAAGATTTAGGGGTCAGGGATTTCACTCAGTAGCATAAGCATCTGCCTGGCAGGAGCAAGGTCATGTGTTCAATCTCCAGTACCAAAAGAAAAAATAATAGGAAATGAAAGATTCAAACTCTACATAGTCAGAATTTTTCTAAGTTTGCCTTGTGTAGCATGCAGGTCATTGGCCACATGAAGTTCTTGAACCCTTGAAATGTGGCTAGTCTGAATTGAGATGCTGTTTAAGTGTAAAATATGTACCAGATTTTAAAGAGCTGGCATTTTAAAAAACATATACTGTCACAAATGTTTTATATTGATTTCATGCACAAATGATAGTATTTTGCATATATTGATTTAAAAACAAAAGATTATCAAAATTCATTTCATATTTTAAAAATTTGTTTTAATATGGCTACTAGAAAACTTTTAAATGCTATATATGGCTTGCATTGTGCTTCTATTGGGCATGATAACAGAAGAGTTTACTTATTACTTAATGTTATGTTTACCCATCTGGGTATAAACTCAAAAAGGCTGCTATTGTCATACAGAGAAAGTTCAGTTGTACAATTTCTATGCACTTGCCTGATGATATATATGCATGGCCTGACCTTGTGTATTTTATACATTAAAATTTCATGTAAGAGTTTAAGTGTTGGCATTTCCCATGCTGCAGAATGAGGCTCTGGCCTGTAGATTTCTGAGAGAAAAAGTAATTCATCTGCTTTTCTGCTGCCCACCCGCCACCCAGGGATTCCTTGTGCTCTCCTCTCTTTGGCCTGTCGCTTCCAGGAGCCAAAGAGCTTCTGCATTACAGACCCGATGTTTTCTGTCTGTACTCCAGGCTCCCTCTTGTCAGTACTGGCCACTCAAATTTCACTAAAGTGGAAGAAATATTTCTTAAGCAAGCATTTGAAGAGATTTAGAAGGCTGGATTTATTTGTCATCTTTCTCCAGCTCCAGCCCCAATACAAGGCATCATTTTGTTTTTGATTCATTAATCATTCAGGTTTTAAAAGTTTGGTTTCATGACATTTGGAAAACATATAGAAGAAAAGCCAGTGATCCAATAAAAACCAAAAGGTAACTTACATAGAATAGTATGTTTTAAAAAAATGTTGAAGATGTTACATGTACAACAAAATTATTGAAAAATATTTCCTCTATTAATTGTCCCAGAGTCCTAATAGACATTGTCCCAGCCCCTTCTCTTCCTCTCCTGTCCAGCTAATTGGAATAGTTGTCTCATCTCTACTCTGTCATCTTCCAGTGGGGTTTTCTTTTTCCCCCCGCTGTCTCTTGTAAGAAAATCACTTTATCTCTATAGACACAGCAAGGTCAGAAATGAGGCTCCAGATACAAAATTTGCCTAAATGGTAAGGGAAAAAAAGACCTGTGAAAAGCGTGCAGTTATTTTTATTTCCTGTTACACTAAGAATTGCAGATGTACTCTTATGAAATATATTTTTTTTCTCCCCAGAGACACTTTTTTCAAAACTTAGGATCTATTTTAACATATGCCTTCTTGGGAACTGCCATCTCCTGTATCGTCATAGGGTAAGTGACATTCAGAACCCATGGTGAAATTCCAGGTGACTAGAAGGTCAGTGATCAGCAGAAGAGATCTAGAACTTCCTGTGCTCCTGCTGGGTGGACCAATTATCTATTTTTTTTTTTAGTGTATCATATCTGAAATTTTTGTTTTGTTTTTCCCTTTGTTTTGTTGCAATGCTGGGGAGCAAAGCCTGGGCCTTCTGAGTACCAGTAAGCAATTTACAACTGAGCTACATCCTCAGCCCTAGTATGTCATATTTTTCATATTTTGTCCAACCCGATTCCAAAGTTTACATGTCTTCTTAGAAATACAAGCTTTAAATCAAAGCAAATGACAACTGGATTGTGAGATTTTCTCTGTGAATTTTGGACTTCTGATTTAGAGACTGTGGAATCACTTGAAGCATATTGTGTTATTTTTAGCTTGAATAATACACTGCACTATTTTTCCCTTTGCCTTTGTAAGACCCTATCTGTAGGTGACAGGAGTACAATAGTAACTGTGTCAAAGGTTTTCTTTCTAAAGGGAGATTTACAAGAAAGCACTCTGAAACAGATATGTCCAGATATCAGCAGAGCTGCAGGGATGGCTTTTTGGTAGGTACTTTGTGGAATGTGGACATTTCTCTCAATATATTTTATTGGTTATGCTGCTAAACACTAAATCAAAGACTCTGGCTTGCACCTTATCATAAAGCAAAATGTGATCCAAAATGGTGAAAGCTCTTCAATTCACTTATAATCCTAAACAATACATTAAACTTCCATTGCAGAAAGAATGTCTAACTGCAATAACTGTAATGATGCAGATGTCCTAAATTGTCTGATACAGCCAACACTACCTTGATTTTTACTGTTCAACTGCTGGCACCCCCCATGCTGCAGAATTGGGCTGCGGCCTATAGGTTTATAGCTGTTATAATGCTGAACGAGAAATGATGCTGAAAACACTCATCAGTGACAACTCCAGCCCTTCTTCATGGTGTGTGCCAGTGGAAGGCTGAGGAGACGTCTCTACTTAAACTGAAAGTAAGAGGATTTTGAGTTAAAGGTTCTGCCACATAATATGAAAATATCGAGCATGTTTAAGGCACAGAATAAGTTAAAAATTTTAGCACCTGAAAGTGGAGGCTTACAAGCAATAAGAGTATTGATAAGTCTAATCATTTAAAATATGACACCATAAGAAACAAAATGTATTTCTATGATGTTAATCTTGATTTACAATTTCAGAACTTTTGAATGTACATACATAAATTTAGACCAAATTTATACTTTTATAATTTGGTGAACCCCCCCTTCCTATCAGATATACTAAAAATTTAGGAAATAATTGGCTATATTTTCTAAGAAATGGTGGTAAGAACAACCACAGATATTTATTGATTATATATACCATGTCCTTTAAAAAGTTATTTAAATAGATTATTCCATTTAATGCTTAAAATAATACAATTAAGTTAATATTACTTATTAACCTCATTTAGTAGATGGAACAATTGAATTATAGGAAGAATAACCCAGTGGGAAGTTACAGAGCTGAGATTAGTAACTAGTTTGGCCCAGAATCAAATTCCTAATACAACAATATTAAAAACCAGCTTTAGCTCATTGAATATTATCATTAAAAAGTCAACTCACCCGGTCAGTTTTCACTCATGTTTAAATCTATATTTACATGTGTTTCTTCATCAGCCAAACAGGGGTTATCATAGACATGGGAGACTTTTATTTGGGGATTTTGTTCCTGGCTAGCATGGGTCCTTGCTTTAATAGAAATGAAAATTAAAACTAAAGCACAAATTTACAAAAAAAGAAGCTTTAATTGACAAGTTAGAGGGAAGAAAAAAAGATTCTAGTTTATGTAGCTAGAAAGGGCATACTGTGGCACAGGGGTTTAGACTAGCCTTACAGGAGGGCACCTTTCAACGAGTAGCTGGTGGGCTGAGGTCAGGTTGATCATTATCTCAGTTGTGCTGTAGCTTTGGGATCTGAATGGCTGACAGATGGTTCTGTTCCCAGAAAAAGACTGTCTCTGTCTGTGGTGGTCTCAGTCATGTGGGGCTCAGCCTTTCCTGGAATCCAGGTGATCACAGTTTTAGGGCAATGGTTTAAGCTGCCTGGATATAGCTGAATGTCCCTAAAAACCTCTAATTTTGGTGTCGTGAGTCTTCAAAGGGGAGGAGATTGTATAAATTCATTGGCTAGTTCTCAGAGACATTCCTCAAATATTCAACATGTCCCTATGCAGAGCTGATAGGAGACTTGACTCAAGATTTACAGTAACAAAGGATACAAAACGAAAGTCAAGCTTTATTCTACATTTAGTTACTTTCTAGACATCTGTAGGCCCAGTAAAGGATCATATTAAAATCGATTTTAAGTCATTGAGTCTCTCGGAAGAAAACACAAATTATATGTTTAATAAGTAGCAGGCAAGGGCCCTCCTGCCTGTTACCCATCTCTGTGGTGGTCCCTGACCACATCACAACTTCGTGCCACCTGTAAAAATCCCACATTCTTAAGGGAAAGGAGAGATGTCTGAGTTTATGCAGATACACTTGTCTGATCCAGGCAGGAGGAAGGATGTAGGATCACTAGATAAACTTTTGAGAATGATTTCACAGAGTCAGTGGATCTTTGGAAGTCAGTTCATGGAAAAACATGAGGCAGACTTTGCATGCTGTTGAGTTCATTACCTACAGTGTGTGGGGGAAAACGTTGGATAAGGTTCCATGTTGAAAAGTAGGTTTCATACAGCAGTGCCAGAGGATACAAGATTGGGGAGTGGAGAATCAACAGTGGAAGGCCATGAAGCCTCGAATCAGTATAGATGAGATGTTGAGTCCATGGAATGTGAGTTGTGAGCCTTCAGTGAAACTCAAGTAGGGGGCCAAGGTATTCTGAGATCTTCTGTATCAAGTCAAACTACAGGCTAGTTTTAGAGTTACACTTAGAAATTTCACAGAAATTGAAATTACTGAGTGAGTTCTTAAATTTATTAACTCGCTATCATTTCAATACTTAAATGTAAACTGGATTTCACATTATATGGGAAAGATTAACAATACATCTTCTGGTAATAAGAGCAGAGAAACTTTTTGATTTTGTATTTTTTTTAAGCATGAACTGTTCTTCAAGAATTCAACTATCTTTTCTAGCATCATCTCTCATTTTATCGTTTGAGACTATTATTTTTGGTACATCTTCCTTTTTAAAATCACCTGTGTGTTTGACATATTTCTCTATTGGGCTCTTCCTTCTCTGGGAGCTGTTTCTTTTTTCTTGACCCTGTATCTGTGCTGTCTACCACATAGTGTGTCAAAATGGCAATCAATATATTTTGTTCTAGGCCAGGGATGTAGCTGAGCAGCATAGTTCCTGCATATATATATATATATATATATATATATATATATATACTCATTAGTATCCCTGAAATGTTTTTTTAAACAATAATGAAAATAATATTCTTTTAGTTTCTATGATAATGAGGAAATGAAATAAATTCCACATATAAAAAACATTTAGAGAAAGAAGCATGGATCACAATGATACAAGAAAGGGTAATTTTAAGAATTTTAAGAATGACTCATTTTAAAAATTTCTTCCCAGATCTAAGGTTACTTGTATTATATCATTTTACTGTCACAGTACTTTCATGAGGTGAATACTGTTGTTATCCTTACATGTAAATATAAGGCTGCTGAGGCTAACACTTGTCCAAAGTTACACAATACACAAATAGTAGCAAATGATAACACCAACCTACTTCAGAATGTTCACTCTTGGAATCTTTTTGTCCTTCTCTTTCTTCTCCTAATACAACACTTCATATTTCCTCTAGTATTTTAAAATTAATAATTATACCTTTTTAAGGCTTCAATACTTCCAAATTCTCCCATTTAGCATTAGAGTTAGCAATTATGAAAAATACAAATATTTAAGGATTAGTTGCCAAGTATGGTGGTGGACACCTGTAATCCCAGCACTTGGGGGCCTGAGGCAGGTTCAGCATAGATTCAAAGGTAGCCTGGAAAACAGTAAGATCCTGTCATAAAGAATAAAAAACAAAATAAAATAAAAATTGACCATGAAAATAAGTTCAAAGAGAGTGATGAAACCTGTGTTTTTCCTATTGGAAGTGGTTGAAAGGATGATTTAAATCCATTTTACATCTTTGGAATTATTGGACTCTTGGTACTCATGCAGGAAAACCTGGATTTATAAACCTAAGGTTGTTCACGTTATTCATGTGAGATTCCTCAGGATTGTTGATTTTCCTGTTGGACACCTTACTATACATATTACACAAAGGCTGTACCTAATATCTCTGTCCGTCTGTATATGAGGTGTAGGCCCGATATAGATATTCTTACTTTGCTCACTGTGTTATATTACCTGCTTGCCTATTGATCTTGAGACCTACGTGACCTTGACACTGATTTTTAGGGTTACTATTGCTCTGTCCTTAACTAGAATAAGTTATACTGAGATTCAGTAGCCACAAAATATATGAATCCAAGAAGGGACACAGTGCTAATCTGGAACCCAAACCTGACCATGTAGTTCATAGTTGGTGGCTGAGTCATACTCAGTGCTTTAAACTCTGACCCTGCAAGAGAGTGACTTAGAGCAGGGTTCTTAACCTGGGGAAACAGCACCCTGAGATGGTGTGCAGAAATACTTTAAGGAGGCAGTTAGGTCCCTCAGTTACCTGTGAGCTTCTATGGGAGAGTGCATAGATTTCACAATTCATGATTTTGGAGGTCACTGTAATCCACAAAAGCCAAGAAATTGTATGTTTTTTTTTAAAAGTCTGGACAGAATGGGCTTTTAAAACAGAGGATTTTTAAGTCTGGACAGAAAGATATGGTCAGAACCGAGGGTTTTATGTATATCCATATTTAGTTGGAACTGAAGTTTCCTCTAGATTATCTTCAGGATGGCCATAAATAGATTCATGCAAGCAATAGTAATAAACTATTTATTATGTATTGTCAGTGTTCTCAGACTTGGAGTCCATCCAGTGTACGTCCCTAATAATAGATGTATTACAGGTCTACAAATGAATATTATTTTTTACAAAATAATGTCAAATTCTTTTTCAAAACAATGGTATATTTTTTCTTCTCAAATTTTGGTAATCTAGTAGTTATAAAAATTATATTGGGATCTTCATTTATATTTTCCTGTCTATTAAATTATGTTTTAATATGATGCCTTCTCAAATTTCTGTCCATTTTCTATTAAGTTACTTTGCCATATTTTCATTAATTTGTTAAAATTCTTATGTGTTCCACATATTATATTAATATATATGTGTATATATGTATTTGTAAATACATCTTAATTTGTGGCTTGTATTTTTATCTTGTACCAAACAGGTTCTTAACTTTAATGTAGTTAAATTCATTAACATTTTCTTCTATGGTTACATATTTGTGTTTTATTTAATAAGTCCTTTATCACAAAGACAAAAATATTTTTTCTAATGTTTGAAAGTTTTCTGCAGCAATTTCATTTTTTGAAACTGATTTTTTCAGATGATGGAAAATAGGCAACCAATTAAATGTTTTTCTTCTCAAACGGGTAACTAATTATTCTACCTATTATGGTGTAGCCTTTCCCTAGGATTTTCTTTCATGTATTATGGTTCTTAACTATACTTGACTATCCCTAAACCAAGACCACACAGTGCTTGTTGGTCCTATTTATATGACAGCTTAATAGTCTTTATACTTTATAGGGAACAGCATAAAGGATATTCTTCATGAGTACCCTGTTATTAGTTCTTCAGTCTTTCATATGAGTGTACTCCAATCCATGTATGTATAGGTGTGCAATTTAAAAAAATATATAAATATATGCTTAAAAATTCTATTTATATTTATATATTTTATAATTATATTTCTCAGTAGTTTCCTCAGGGATCCATTGGCACGTGAACAAGAGGAGACATGTAAAAAGATATTTGTAGCAATATTACGTATCATAGTAAAAACTTGAAAGCAACTCAGATTACATTGTCAGAATAGACAAATTCATATAATGCAGTATTATGCAAAGGTCAAGTAATGATAAAATAAAATCAGGTATGAAAACATGGAGGAATGTCAGAAACATAATGTAAAATCAATGAACTGACTCATATAAAACTTTAAGTTTAATACAGCATTATCTTTATGATGCTCACAAATAACCATGATTAAATACTGTTAGTTAAGTCCATATGCATGTAGTTGTGAAGACATTTATGCAGGTGTTTTATAAGTAGAGAAGTTAAAAACACAAAATTCAGTGGTATGATTATTTCTTAGGAGAGACAAACAATGGAATTGGAAGAAGTACATAAGAGAGATTAGTATTTGACAGTGTCCTGTCTCATGGGTTGGGGTGTTTTTCCAGGTATCCAATATATTATTATACCATATACAGTAATGTATATGTATCTGCTATATATTCTGTTGCTTGTATCAATTATGTCAAAAAGAAAAGGAAAAGAACACAAATAAAAGGAGCTACTTAACAGATTTCAAAACTCTACTAGATTATGGTGCTTATTTCCATTCCTGGGAAATTGATTCTTCTATTTTTTTTTTCTGTGTGTTTTTAATAAGAACAAAAAAGGTTGCTGGGCAGCAGTACAGAGGCAAAATTGTCAGTAATATATTTGCCAGTGTCCCCAGGTTAGCTTTTGTCACCCACACATACTAATTTTGTGTTTCTCCCACCTATATCACTTCATTCTTGAGCCCTGCCCCTCCCTCTCAGCGGTTGTTTTTTACTGGTCCTGGAGACTGCTGTGTCTGAAACTTTGTTTTCTCCACGCTATGGAACAGTGGAGCTCGGGGAAGTGTCTTGAGTCAGACTGGAAAGCCTACCTCTTTGTGCATTCATTTATTCTCTAGATTCTGTAACAGCTGTCACAGGTGTCAAAGAAAAAAATACAATATTCTGCCTCCCAGACACAGCCAAATTAAAGAACAAAATCTCTGGTCTGTCAAGTACAGCCAGAGCTGCTTGCCAGTGTAGTGCTTCATTCCATATCCCAGTGCCCATGGGCTACATGAGAGTGGCAGCAGAGAAAAGGGGAAAGTTTACAGGGAAAAGAAACCAAAGGAAGGATGAAAAAGACTGTGGAGAACATCAAAGATGTGGTTTGGTGATAAGAGAAGTCAGCCCCTAAAGCTGTCGGCGTGTAACATTATTCACCAATCTAGTGCTCCTTCCATGGCCTCAGACAGTGTCAGAGAAGGGAATGACAGATACGAGAAACAAGCTCTGAGAGGATCTAAAAGAGAAACAAATAAGGCCACTCCAAATTAGGAAAATAAATGAATGATATAATGGTAAAGGGAGAGAAATGCCTAATAAAGAAGGAAGGGTATATAAATAATTGAAAGGTATTCTGCAAGTGCCTTATTAAGCTTTCTCTATTTTGATAAGCCTCACTATTGAACATTCTATCCTAAAGATTTAACTATCGGATTCTTTTTATACGAAATATTCAAATCTTGAATGGATCCAGTTTACCTTCATTCTTTAGTAGCTTTAATTTGACCAATACGCACGTGTGTGCGCACACAAACACACACAAATTCCATTAAAGAAATGCTAAAAGGGGATTATATTTGTTATCTATTGGTATCTAACCAACCACCCCAAGACTTTGTATCTTATGACCACACCCATTTTAGCAGTTCAGCATTTTGTGTTTCAGTTAGGCTCCATTGGGCAGTTCTGTTTCCCATCTGAGGTCACTCATATACCCTGTCATCTGGTGACTTGGTTTGGATGGACAGTCTCAGAAGGGGATCACTCGTATGCCACCTAGCTGATTCTGACTTCTCACTGATTAGTCCAGGGCACAGAGGAGAGGACTCTTTTTCATTTGCCTCACATTCCCAGTAGGTTGGCTGTGGCTACTCTATAAGGTCTTAGGTCAGAATTCCAAAATAGCGGGACCAGAAATGCAAGGTCTTCAGACCAAGTTCCAAAAGGCAGATAACCCCACTTTTACTGTATTGTATTGGCCAGATTATTAAATGAGCACTGAAATTCAACATATAGGAAAATAGGTTCTACAACTTGTTGAGAAGTTTGATAAAGTCACTTTGCAAAGGTAATATATGCATGCAGGAATGAGAAGAATTATTAGGCTGTCTCAGTCAGGTGTAGCTGCTATAAAAGTACCCTAGAGTGAGAAGCTTATAAACAATAGAAATTTTTTTCTCACACCTCTTAAGGCTGAAGTTTAAGATCAGAATGTTATGATTGTTCAAGAGGCTAATTCACTGCCTCTCCCATTAAACTTAATATTCCAGAACCATTGTACAATTAATTCCTTCCCTGATGAATTAAGTGACTTATTAAGAAGTATTGTGTAATGTTCTACATTTAAATACAAAATCGTTGTGGAAAAATACATGTATAATTTGAAAGAAGTGAGATAAAGGATCTGATTCACTATGTTTGTATGCTAACAATCCATGATCATTCATAGAAAACTGACTCCTGCTCTGCCTTTTCTAGGGAATTATAGAAAAGTTTTATTGAATTTGAGAATTTAATTGCTTTTTTGTCCTGTGCAATGCAGAGATGGAGAGGTGTGGCCATATTAGCTATAACTGCAGTAACGTCTCTCTTCCCGGCTATTGTAGAAAAACCCAGTTTATACTCACACTTGTCTAGGTGCAAATGGCAGTGCACTTTGGGAGAGGGCAGAGCAGTAGTGGTGGTAAAAGTTTGACTTTGTTTACTTTGTTTAAACAGTTTAAGAGAACTTTAAGAACAGCTTAAAGAGCTATACCACAAGGCCTTTGTTATACCTTCCAGGAAAAATAACTTGGCAAATGAAACTTGTAAATCCTACCCCAAACTGTCAGCTATATTATCAAAAATATTAAAGTTACTCATGTGCTCCTGCCTATTTTCTTTTCTTTTCCTCTTTCAGTGGTAAATCTTTTTTGTGTTCCCTGTTTTTGTGGTGCTGGATATCAAACCCAGGACCTTGCACATGCTAGGCAAGGGCTCTATCACTAAGCTGTCTCCCTAATCTCCAAGTTTCTGAGTTGTGTTTCTTTGTGAATTATTTTTCTGATGTTGAAGATAAAGCCAGGATCTTGACAGTGAACTATATTCCTCAGCAGTTTGAAGGGTTTAGTTTAGTTAGTTTAGTTTAATTTAGTTTAGTTTCAGATTTTGAGACAATAACTCACTAAATTGCCCAGGCTAGACTCAAATTTGTGAGCCTCCTACCTCAGCTTCACAGAATACTGACACTACAGCCATCCCTAGCTCTGGAGTTGAAACTTACCCTGAATTTTATTTATAGTTTCTCTGTATATTTTAGTATTATGAAACATATAATTCTCTATATTGTCAGGCCATTTTTTCTACTCATCTACATTATAGTTTTTAGCATTAATTTATCCACTTCTATGGATAGCATGCAAATATGGGCTCATACTGTATCTATTCTGTTGATCAAATGATAAATGAAAATTGCTATGCTGGGATAGGGATTGGGGAGCATACTTAGGGGTCAAGAAAGGCTTCTAGAAGAAGAATTCCTAAACTGAGATCCTAAGTTTATTCCAGAGGAGACCATTAGGCAAACATCTGAACAAGAGTATGTAGTTGGAGAAGATGGCACACAAGAGACAGGCAGGACTTCAGTGCTGCCAATTGTTTAGGGAGGTCAGAGAGCAGGCACGACACAAGCTCAAAATGGCAAGGAGGACAGTGTCAGCTGGGACTGGAGACCCACGTTATGGAGTTTGGATGTGACTTTAGGCTGTAGGGTGCTAAATGGGCCATGTGTACTTTTAAAAGCTTCTGCAACTAGAATATGAAAACAGACGTAAGGAAGTTTATCCACTTCTTTAGGAAGCAGAGATTGCTCAGAGGTGATGGAAGTTTCAATCTGTAGGCTCCTTGCCTAAGTTTGAGACCTGTTGGGTGATGGGACTAACAGAATGTGGCTGCTGATCAGATTTAGAGAGGTGAAGGCCAGCATGTGTGACTATCAACTTTCTTACTGCAACCATGTGTGCACTGTGAAGCTGACTGGAAAATGTAGGATGATTTGGACCCTGTTAATTAATTTATTCCATCTGTGTTTTATTTCCTGCTAAATTTAATGTCTTAGTTTTTAAAGAACAATGTAAATGCTACTGTTTTAGTATGAGTTACAAATCACATTGCCAGGTGAACCAACAAATTAATGAATACATTCGAGCATGGCATAGCCTTTCATGGACAGTAAGAGTACCAATAACCAAAAAGTAACATTTTAAGTTCATTTTCTGTATATTTGATCCTGAATTGACCATTGTGCATTCACTATCTTATTTAATCTTCACTACCAGCAACAGAGATAAATTTTCCCTGTTTAAAGTGGGATGTCTAAGAATCAGGTTGTTTAGGCAACTTTTCCAAGAAGTGACTGATTCCAGAGTGCATTCACTAAACTCACCCTTGTAATTTAAATACATCACATCACTAGCATCAGACTCTAGTTAGAAATTCAGTGTCTTGGGCCTCACCCTAGATAGTCAGTATTACCTGCATTTTAACAAGAGCCCTAGATGAACTAAAATTTGCTGTGCTGTGTTCCCAAACCTAGCAGACAGATTTAACACCTTACTTGGGACTTAGTAAGAGCAGGCTATGAGAATGGAGATAATTTTAACCAACATTTAATCCGTATTACTCAAGCTATGTTGAATCTAAACCAAATAAATTAATTTCATAATTCATATCCACAAGATTTATATAGCATATGCCAGAATCAAATATAGTATTGTATTATGTTGAAGATAACTGGTAGGATACTGTTGGTCCGGCACACAGAACCATCACAGTGAAAAATGCTCAGTGTTCTGGTCTAAAGATTTTAACACTTCTAGTGTAGGAGGAGCGCAATTTGATTTAGCAATTACTCTCTGATGCCATTAAATTAAAATGGCCCCAATAAAGGAATAGAAGTCAATCTTAACTACAGAGCTCAGATGTTTTATTGCTCTATTTCACCCTTATGTACTAATTCCCAGTGCATCAAAGGTAGCTGTAAAGAAAGTTTCCCACAGACAAGCTACATTATCCACAGAATCATGAATGTGAATGATAGCATCATGGCTTTAGCATTGATGAGCAAGTAAAATCTTGAAGGTCATTTCTACTATAAGTACCTAAGATTATTTTTTTATGATTTTTGAAAACTTGCCTTCTGGTGGTCTCTCCTTCCTTTAAACTGGTTGATTTCAGATTATATGAACATATTCTTATTTTGAATGGACTTTTCTTGGAAATTTCCCCAGTGTTGTGAAGCAGATTACTCAGTCTTTTCCTTGGAGTATAAAGGAGACCGTGATAAATTCTACAACATATGAGAAACATCGACTACAATGACAGTTATTTTCGTTTGTCAAGTATTTACATTTTTGGGAGCCAATGCATTTATATTCAGCAAGCTTTGTGGGCTCCTCAAATTCTCTACTCAATATCTATCAATCTATTTATCCTTTCTCTCTCTCTCTCTCTCTCTCTCTCTCTCTCTCTCTCTCTCTCTCTCTTACTCTCTTTTGGAACTGGGAATTGAACTCACAGCCTCGCGCTTGCCAGGCAGGCACTTATGCCCATGAGCTAAATCCTTAGTTCAGTTTCTTAAAATAAGAATATCTATGTTTATTTTTATAATAAAATTTGTCACATTTTCTTTATTAACACAACTTTTTAATTTTCCTGTATAATATTAAAAAGACTAGAAGAATATAGATGTTATTTATAGAATATACTTCTCAAGCATTTTCAAATTTATATTAGAGATTTCAAAAGAGATAGCACACACATGTATAACATGAAGATGAAAAATGAAGCCTATTGTAAACTGTGGGGTTAGTTATAATGAATCAATGTTGGCTTATTAATTGTAACAAAGGTAACACATTAATACAAAATGTTAATAGAGAAATGGAATGAGGTAATATACTTTGGAGATATATACTTGTACTCCGTTTTTCTGTAATCCTGAAACTACTTTTTTAAAGCCTGTTAATTTAAAACAGAATGTCCACATTACAAATCTGCAATACAATCTGTTTCTTTGATAACAAAAAATAACAAATATTTTTGTGGCCCATTGGTCCAATACTGTATTGAAAACTGGAGACATTTAGTTCTTCTCTACACCTAGGACTGTAACTCTGAGGACTGTGAACCCCTGAAGCCTGGCTGAGTGGCAGCACACTGTTTGACACTTTTCTACATGCCAACTCTGCCTCACAGCAGGCTTCTGAAGAATAACCTTAGAAGCTGGACTTTATATGGCTCTCAGGAATCTTTCCACTGGTTAGCCTCACATATATGGTAGTCCCCTTCCCAATCCTTTGAACATGTTATGAGGATAATACTTTCCTAATTGTCCACATTTAACTTCACTTCCTGTATTTTAAAGAATGGATATGAGCCCTCTTGATATTCTACTGTCCCTCTCTAAGTGTCCACATACTCTATTGACAAAGTCATGATTAAATAAAAGCTTTGCATGAAAGTGATCCTATTGTACTGTCAGTATCCAATAATTATCTTTCTAAAGGTTATTTTCTTTATAATTGTATTGCAATATTGCCATTACACACGTGCATGCATGCACTCACACACAGACACACGTTTTTGATACCCATAATATGCCAACAGTTTCTTCCCTGCAAATACTAACGACAACTTCATCACCTTGTTGCTAGCTGGCTCTGTACAGGTGATGCATGTACATGCTACTTCTATTTCAGAGTGCTACTTATGTGGTTGGTTTTTTTCTATTGATTTTGTATAACTTAGTTTTCATCACTAGGGAAATCAATGAATTCTATCGTATGAAGACAAATAGCTTACATGATTGTGAAGATGTTGTTTTTAATTTGGAGCAAAATGCTAGTTATTCTAGGATACAGATTTAAGGCTTCCACAGAAATCAATGACCTGATTACTCAACAAATTATCCACTCTGCACTTCACAGGGCTAAATACAATTACAGCCTTATCACAGCAGTGAGAAGTTAAGAGTATTTTAACAGGTAAACATTATCCTCTAAGAGTGAAGAGCAAATGGAAACTCATTTGAAAGAATTTGAGTAGTTATTGTGCATGGCATATGCTTTAGGAAATGATTTCTCTTCAAAATGGCCTGCTCTTATGGGAAAGTACTCTTGTGTTAGGAACATGGGGAAAATGTACTATTTTTATAACCCTCTACCTTCTTTATAAAGTTCTTTTACATAGGTTATCATGTTTGGAGTTAGCCAGCGATGACCCTTACTTCATAGATAAGCAAGCTAAACTTAAATTATGTTATTGAATAATGTTAGTTGAAATTTATCAAAACTGGAATAATGTCTTTTTCTTCTAACTAATAGAACTTTAGAAATACCTTTTCATGATTGGTTAGGGGCATATCCACACCTTGACTCCCTTTTTTGGTAACTATTCAAAATAAAATTTGAGACTTGATAGATGGTGATAAATGGTAAGAGTATACATTTCCATAAGCATATCTATCATACTTACATAAAACTTTCTACTTCAATAAAATTTTACATATATTATTTCAGTTCCCCATTAAGTCAGCTGGAATATGAAATTTTCCAAAAGACATCCCTAAGCAACCTCCATAAATGTTTGCAAATCCAATGTAGTTGTTTAGGACAATGGAAGTATGCTATGGTTTAGATCTAAAACACCCCCCCACACACACACACAATCTCTAGTGGTCCTGGTGGGGCCTATGGAAAGTGATTAGATCATGGAGGTGCTACACTCACTAGTCCAATGATGAGTTCATAGCTGGATGTGCTGTTAGGAAACAGGACCTGGAAGGAGGAGGCGGGTCACTACGGCATGACCTGAAGAGAATGTCACTGTCTTTGGTGCCTCCTCTATTGCTTTCTGTTTCCAGCCACAATGAAGTGGACACTTTTGCTCCACTATGCCCTTCTGTCATGATTTTCTTCCACATACCAAGTGTACCATACATGAAACACTGACGCCATAAGCCACAATGAACCTCTCCTCCTTTAACTGGTGGGTGTTGAGTATTTTGTCCTAGCAATGGGAATATGACTAATACAAGGTAAAACTTCATGTCACTGAAAGATTCTAACATTGTTAATAGTACTCTATTCAAAGGAGTGTTGATTGAACTTAAGTAATTCAGAGTAAATTACATACACAGAGCTTGTAAGTCAGCTAGCATTAACTTGTTCGATGGCAGCCCAAATTATACTTTTCAGAAGCCGTGTCCCCAATCTTAAATTCACATTCACTGATGTGCACTTTAGCTTGAATGCCTCCATTCAGTATGTGTATGTGTAAATTAGTTTTCATGTTGAAAAAAAGCACAGAAATATATTCCTAAAGATTTTTCTCTCTTTTTTCTAAATTTAACTGATTTTGCATATATAAGATTAGGAAAATGCAGCTACCTTTAAAGATATTTTCTCATATAGTTACCAGATGATTTCCAACCCTCTTTTTATTGCTTCTTCCTTGTTTCCATTTGGGTAAAGTTACAGAGACATGCTCAGCTGGACCTTGATATACAGTTACAAATCTCATTTTTTGTTTCCATTCTTGCTAGAGAAATTCCAATATTCACTAACAATTGTAGGATTTTTTAAGTCCTATGAAATGAAAGAAATTTCAATTAAACCTTGAGTTGTTCATGGCTATTTAGATACTTTGAAACACATTTTGAGTAGTGTTAATATCTTAGAGAATTTAAGTACATATCAAAATTTTATTACAATCTTACAATAAGGAGAAAAATCACTTGTACAATCCTACTGACATTGTTATCTGCAGCCTTTTACTGTCAGCTGAGTACTACTGGACTGAGAAAAGTGACATGAAAACTGAAAATAAGAACTTAAGAGTGTTTATAATGATTTAAGAGAATTGCTTTATATCTGCTAAGTACAATAATAAAAAAGCTTGTACTGACTTTGTTTAATGTAAAAAGTCACTTATTCAGCATTTCATTTTTATTGGATTTTGTGAAAATATCAGCAGAATTAATTTGGAAAAATAATTAATTAAATTATTATTTTTTATCATAGAAAGTTTGAGAAGAACTCGTCGGGTGATCAGTCAACAATTTTCCCATTGTAGTGGCATTTTGTATAGGAAAAGAGAATGACTAGAATCACTTTTAGGTTTTGCTTTAAAAATTATATAAACTTCATGAGGTGATAACTACTTTCTTTTTTTATTTAAAGGAAAAAAAAAACCAAAACAGTATAAGGGTACAAGTAATACAGAATTTCAAAAAAAAAAAACCGGTAAGAAATCACTAGTTAATAGATTACATATTGTCATCTTAGAAATAGTTGTTCAAGTTACAGAATTAAAGCATACAAAGTGGACATTAAAACAGTGAGACTGCAAACAGTTGTGTTCAATGATCCAACAAAAATTCAGTACAGAACAAAACCAATAAAACCTAAGCATTGCAAACATTACAGGACTTCCAAAGAAGATAATAGTCAAACCAGAATGGGCATCATAGTGAATGTTATTGCCTTCAAAGTAGTTGCCTATACCCTCAAACTTGATATTATCAAACAGAACGGAACAGAGTAAAATCAGTCAAAACAAGATAGTGGAAGTAATAAAGGGCTTCAAATCAAGTAAACAGAAAATCAAAAATATTACTATAATATATCCTGCTTTTTTTATTTTTCCCTTAATTAAAAAGATAATAATAATAATAAATAAATATTTTTTTATGACAAAGGGGGGATTGAGATAAAAGAGGACTTAACAACGTAACAATACAGGTCAAAGCATGACAATGTCAGCAACTTAGTGCTTCACCACAAGGTAACCCGACTTAGACCATAGTGTCTCTTTCCTTGAAATGTTTGAATATAACTTTGTATACTATAGCATCAAATATATCAAGACAGTGTGAAACCATTCAAGAGGATGAAAGTATTACAGGATATTTAGAACAGCTAAGGGAAAATGAACAATGGTTTCTATATTTTCTCTTTGCCTATAAAATTTTTGTTTACACTATCATATATAATAAAATCCAGTAAGATACAACAAGATAAAACCAGTGGAGACAGAAGAGCAACCGTTTGGTGGGACTTCAAAACAAAATGATATTAAATCAGCACTAGCTATTATGATGTCCTTTTCTTCAAAATAGGTGTTCATACCATCACAGGCAATAATATCAAATAGCCCAGAATAAAGCCATTCCAATTAATGAGTGAAAACTTTATAAGACTTCAAAACCACATAATGGGGAATCATGATTACCATATAATTTTATATATTTGAATCATTTCTTACAATAGGGAAAATATTCGGTATTCATTACATATGAGTTTGATTTATTTCACTTATGCGTATGGTCTCAAGCTGAGTCCATTTATTTATAAATATCTCAATGTGATCCTTCTTTATAGCTGAGTAGTACTCCATTGTATACAAATACCACAACTTTTTTATCCATTCCTCAGTTGATGGACACTTGGGTGGTTTCCAAGATCTGGCGATTACAAATTGTGCTGCTATAAACATAGGTGCACATGTATCACTGTGGTATGATGCTTTCAGTTCTTCTGGGAATATGTCTAGAAGTGGAATAGCTGGAACAAATGGGACTTCCAATCCCAGCTTTCTGAGAAATCTCCAGACTGACCTCCACAATAGTTGCACCAGTCTACACTCCCACCAACAGTTCAGGAGAGTTCCTTTTTCCCCACAGCCTCTCCAGCATTTATTGTTGATGGTTTTCTTGATCCTGGCCATTCTTTCAGGAGTGAGATGGAATCTCAGTGTGGTTTTAATTTGGATTTATCTAATAAGTAATGATGATGAACATTTTTCATATATTTATTTGCCATTTGTATTTCTTCATCTGAGAAGTGTGTATTCATCTCAGATGTCCATTTTTGGTTTATCTTTGAATGTTGGTGGTCTGATTTTTAAAAATTCTTTATATGTTTTAGACAGAAGTCCTTTGTCTGAGGGAGAGTTCACTAAGATTTTTTCCCAGTTTGTGGGTTTTCTTTTCACTATGCTGGAGATTTCTTTTGACATGCAGAAACTTTTTAATAAGAGGTGGTCCCAGTTATTGATTCTGGGAAGTATTTCCCGTGAGATTTGAGTCCTGTTCATGAATTCTCTACCTACCCCTATGTCTTCAAGGTTTCTACACAATATTTCTTCCAATCGATTTAGTGCTTTTGTTTTAATATTCAGATCTTTGATCCCTTTAGATTTGAATTTAGTACATGGTGATAGGCATGGGTCTAGTTTTAGTTTTCGGCAAATGGAGAGCTAGTTTTTCCAACACTATTTATTAAAGAGATTCTCATTCTTCCAGTGAATCTGTTTGGCTCCTTTATCAAAAATAAGGTGGTTGAGTGTGTTTGTAGTTGTGGTTGTATCTTCTAATCTATTCCATTGATCTTTGGCTCTGTCTTGATTCCAGTACCATGCTGATTTTACTACAGTTGCTTTGTAGTATAACTTCAAGTCAGGGATTGTGATGACTCCTGCCTTGCCTTGGCTGCTTAGAACTATCTTTGCTATTCTAGGTCTCTTCTAGCTCCAGATGAATTTTAGGAGTGATTTCTCTAGATCTATGAGGTATGCTGATGGTATTTTTTTGGGATTGCATTGAATCTGTATAAGAGTTTTGGGAGAATGGCCATTTTGACATTATTTATTCTTCCTATCCATGAGCAAGGGATGTCTTTCCATTTTCTGAGATCATCTTCAATTTCTTTTTTCAGTGTATTATAATTTTTCCTATAGAGGTCTTTCATTTCTTTTGTAAAAGTAATTCCTAAATATTTCATTATCTTTGGTTGCTAGTGTGAAGGGTGTAGCTTTTATTATTTATCTCTCTTTGATTTTTGTTGTTAGTTTATAGGAATGCTATTGAGTATTGATTTTGTATCCAGCTACATTACTGAATTTATTTATTATATCTAAGAGTCTTTCAATGGAGTTTAGGGGTCTTCTATGTAGAGTATCATGTCATCTGCAAACAATGATAATTTAACTTCTTCTTTTCCTATCTTTACCCCTTTTATTTCTATCTCTTGTCTAATTGCTCTGGTTAGTATTTCCAGTACTATGTTAAATAGGAGTGGTGATAAAGGACATCCTTGACTTGTGCCTGATTTTAAAGTAAAGGCCTTCAATTTTTGGCCATTTAGTATGATACTGGCTGTTGGTTTAGTATGATACTGGCTGATGGTCTTTATTATATTGAGGTAAAGACCATCTATTCCAATTTTCTGTGAAGTTCTTATCATGAATGAATGTTGGACCTTATCAAAAGCTTTTTCTGCATCTATAGAAATGATCATGTGATTCTTACTTTTGGCTTTATTGATATGGTGGATTACATTTATTGATTTACATATGTTGAACCATACCTGTATGCCTGGGATGAATTCCACTTGGTCCTGGTGTATAATTTTCTTGATGATTTGCTGCATCCTATTTGCCAATATTTTATTGAGGAATTTTGCATCTGTGTCCATTAGGGAGATTGGTCTATAGTTCTCTTTGTTAGCTGGGTCTTTCTCAGGTTTTGGTACTGTAGTAATATTTGCTTCCAGGATTGACTTAGAAAGGATTGCTTCCCTTTCAATTTCATTGAATAGTTTGAGGATTGTCGGTATTAGGTCTTCTTGTAGAATTTCTTGTAGTATTTCTTGTAGAATTCTGCAATGAACCCATCTGGGCCTAGGCTCTTCTTAGTAGGTAAGGACTTAATTACATTTTCAATTTCATTAATATAAATTGGGTTATTTAGCAGTTTGTTTTACATCCTCTTGACCTAGCTTTGGTACTTGATATGTTTCTAGGAATCTGTCTATTCCATCTGTGTTATCAAACCTTTGAGAGTAGAGGTTTTTGAAATAGGCGTTGATGATCTTCTGTATTTCTATAGAGTGGGTAGTGATTTCACTTTTTTCATTTCTTATTGCATGAATTTGAGCTTTTTTGTCCCTTTTGAAAATAATGTTGGCTAGGGGCTTATCAATTTTATGTATTCTTTCAAAGAGCCAGCTCTTTGATTCATTGATTCTTGCAGTATCTTTTATCATTAATTTCTAATTTCAAAGTGCTATAACATGCAAGGGATAATTTCAACGTTTTTGCATTTATTTAAATATGTTCTGTGAGCTAATATATGGTCTGTTTTAGAGAATGACCCATGTACTGCTGAGAAGAATGTGTATTCTGATGTTGTTGGATGGAACACTCTGTATATGTCTATCAAGTCCATTTTTTCACATATGTGATTCAGTTCTGTTATTTCTTTGCTGATTTTCTGTCTGGCTGATCTGTCCCTTGGTGTCAATGGTGTGTTAAGGTCTCTTGTTACAACTGTGTTACTGATAATTTGATTTTTCATTTCTGTTAATACTTGTTTTATATAAATGGATGCTCTGGAATTTGGTGCATATATATTTAAGATAGTTATCTCTTCCTCTTGAAGTTTTCCCCTCACGAGTATGTAGTGACCTTCTTTGTCTCTCCTAATCATTATTGGTTTAAAGTTCACATTGTCTGCAAACAGAATGGCTACTCCTGCTTTTTGGGGGGAGTTCCTGTTACATGAAGTACTGTTTTCCATCCTTTGACTTTCAGTCTGTGGGTATCCTTCTGGGTTAGATGGGTTTCTTGTAGACAGCATATGGTTGGATTTTGTTTCTTGATCCATGCTGCCAGTCTGTTTCTTTTAATTGGTGCATTGAGACCATTTACATTAATGGTTATAACTGTTATATGTTGGTTTATTGTTGACATGTTATCTTTCTGTTGTTGTATCTTTATCTTTCTGTTCTGTTTAATTATCTGCTTTGCTTAGTGGTTTTTTTCCTAAGTATATCTAAACTGCCTTTCAATATATTTTGCAGGGTTGGCTTGGTGATCATGAAATTCTTCAGCTGTTCTTTGTCATGGAAATATGTTATTTCACCATTGATTTTGAAGGACAGTTTTGCAGGGTACATCAGTCTAGGTTGGAAATCATTTTCCTTTAGGATCTGGAATACTTCGTTCCATGCTCTTCTTGACTTTATTGTTTGTGCTGAGAAGTCTACTGTGATTCTGATAGGTTTTCCTTTATAAGTGATCTGTCTTTTCTCTCTGACAGCTTTTAATAATCTATTCTTGTGTTGGATTTCTGGGATGGTGATTATTATATGTCTGGTGTAATATTATTTTGGTTATGACTATTTGGAGTTCTATATGCTTCACTGATCCTGATGGCAATTTCCAATCTCATGTTTGCGAAATTTTCAGCTGTTAATTCTCTAAATATCCTCTTGACATCCTTTATGTTGTCCCATTCTTTTTCACTAATCCCTGTCAATCTTGTGTTGTTTTTCTTTGTGTCAGTTGTTGAATTGTTATTTCTTGATTCTGATTCTTTGTTATTTTTAAAAGATTTTTCCTTTCCTGTTCACTAGCTGCAATCTTGTCTTCAAGGTCTGAAATTCTATCTTCACTTTCATTGAGGCGGTTTTTACAGCTTTCAGTGGAATTTTTGATTTCCTGTACATCTGTGTGCATCTGCTTTATGTATTCTGTTTGTTTCTTATATTGCTCATGTAGGTATTCTATCTTTTTGTTTAGTTCCTCCAGTTTTTTAACTGTGCTTTCTTTAGATCTATTCAGCATCTCTTTCATTTCTTTTATCATTTCTTCTTTTACCTGGGAGATTATTTCTAGTTTGAATTCCTTTAAAGCTTTCCGGAGTTGCTTGTTTATTTTAGTTGATATTATGTCTGATATTTGAGATGTATGGCATATATTTTCTTCTATATACATCGCTCCTTAGGTTTCTTGGGATGAGCTGGAAGTGAGAGATTGTAATTTCGTCTTTCATTTTGTCATTTTCCTATATTTCTGTGTTTCAAGTATTTCAAGTGTTATTCTAAAGCTTCCTCAGGGTCTGTTGGAAATCGTCTTCTATGCCCTCAGCTCCTGGGACTCTAGCACCCAGTTCCCCCAGGCTGTCGGGCCTCTGGAATGAACTGGTGCCGCTCACCTACTTGCTTAGAACTACACAGTCCTCCAAGCACACAGAGAGGCCGATACAGGTGCCCCAGACCCGCCTAGCTGTTCCAGTGCACCCAGAAGGTGTGAGGGTCCCAAGCAATCTGGACTCCAGGTAAAGTGGGCACCCGCCTGCTTGCTTAGAACTCCACAGTTCTCCAAACATAGCCTGAACGGGGAAGCAGGTGCAGGTGCCCCAGACCCACCTAACTGTTCCAGTGCACCCAGAAGGTGCGAGGGTCCCAAACAAGCTGGACTAGGGAGAAAGTGCGCGGGGCACTTACCCCAGGACTCCGGGCCTCTGGAACCAGTGGCACTCACCTGCTTACTTAGAACTCTACAGTCCTCCAGGCACACAGGGAGGCCGATGCAGGCGCCTCAGACCCGCCCAGCTGTTCCAGTTCACCCAGAAGGTGTGAGGGTCCCAAACAAGCTGGGCTCCAGGGAAAGTGGGCACCTGCCTGCTTGCTTAGAACTCCACAGTGCTCCAAGCACACTGAGGTGATAATTACTTTCTAAGAAAAAATTCTAGTTTGATTAAAGTTCATTAGAAAATTAAACATTTTTATAATGGATGCAGTTTTTTCTAAAAGAAGCTTTTTGACAGAAAACAACCTAGTTCAGGTAAATTTTACTCTAATTTTGTTTTATTAGATCAGGGAGAAGAAAGTTGTTGGTCAATACTTAGAGCTCCTTTATTCCTTAAGCATTTCATGTTGATTGTGTGTGAAGCAGCTGAGTTTGAAGTAACTCTTGATTGTTCACTTTTAAGTCAAAGGGGTTGTTTTCCAGGAAGGGCCTGCAAGAGCTGGGTTTCAGGCATGGTTTTTGCTGACTCTACCAATACCAGGTCAGTGTTCTCCAGAGAGAGACAGGAGCCAGGAAGAGGCTACAAATTGGTGACCCTATTGTTGTGTCTTCCACAGGACAGATACTTAGCTCCTGAGTGGTGTCAATCTTTTGTTTCCACAAGAGATAATTTTTACATTGAGATGATATTTTAGCATGGTATTAAGTGAACATACAAAATTCTTTATTAAAAAATACATTTTCAGTCTTTCTACAGTAACAAATACTTTGCGATATATTTTCCTTCACTGAAACAACATTTCAACCAAAGCTATATGTAAAACACATTCATTTTGAAAAGGGAATGAGATACTACATTGGAATACTGGTATTACTTATAAGCAAAAAGAATTCTTATCTAAATAAATTTTTTGCCTTTTTAGATATTTTTTGTTAGTATATGTATGTAGTACATAATGATTATGAATCATTTCCTTTGGTGTGAATTTTGGACTTTTTTTTCAAATAGATAGTTTATAAAATTAAAAAACATCAAATTAGAAAGTTTATAAAATTCCATTGGTCTGTGAAAGAGGTCATAGTTATGGGAAATAACCTTTATTTTAAATAATCTTTTACATGCTCTCTCCATTTAAAAAAAAGGAAAGGAAATATCATAAATTATATATCTCAAAATGGAATCTCTGACTTTATTGCTTTTAAGTTTGTTTTTGTCACTTGCCTTGTGGTTAAGATTTAGATTTCTCACTCACCTACAACCCCATTGTGTGGTCCATTAAATCACTGTCAAGAACAGAATACTAGGCATAAATGTCTTTCACAAAGTTTGGTTTGCATTGATTCTTGCTTTGCAAGAAAATTTTTTCCAGTGGTCCAAAGATTGAGAGCAATATTAATAGTGAACTTTATACCTATTCCCTTCTAGGGGTAGAAATAAGATATAATTTTTCATATGTATTAACATCCTGTCAAACCTCTGATAGTTTACATAAAAACACATTTGAGAATTCAGAAAACTATAAGAACTTATGCCTCAAAATTGTGGTATTTAGGACTTAAAGAACATATATTTAAATTCTGAAGGTGATAGATTTTATTTAGAACATGTTATATTTGTGTACAATTTCTTCACTATTCCAAAGACTTGTATATAAACTAGATTCATAGCACAAAGAAGTTGATAATGCTACACTTTTCTTTATGACCAGCAACAATCACTTGGAGTTGAAGCCTGATTTAAATCATCATTTATAAGAAAATGGATGCATTTTGAAACTATAACATAAGTGAAACAAGTCAAATATGCAAGCTTAAGCATTGTGCAATTTCTCATCTGAGAAACTTAAAATAAAAATAAGTAGCAAAATAAAAGATAACAGGAAACAAGGAGATGGATCTTTTTCAAAAGGAAAAGGAGGATCAAGGAATGGAGAGGAAGAGGAAAAAGAGATGGGAAGGGGACGACAAATAACTAAAATGTGTTATGTACATGGACCAACTCCCCATGATGAATGTGATCCTTATGTACTACTGAAGTAGAAACAAATAAATACATAGCTAAAAACAACCACAACAAAAAGATAATATAATGTGCTGTTGTGCATTTAACTTTCAAGATTGTTTCAAAGTTGCAATCTCTTTGCCTACTGGAAAGGAATTCGGAACACAAGCAGATGTAAATAGCCCCTTTGGCAAAATTATTTGTTAGGGAAACCCTAAACATATGTGCCGTTATATTAAAATGGATTTTAAACAGGAGGGGGGAACCATTACTACCTTGGAAACAGAAACTCCATCCCAGAATCAACTGAATGAAACAATTACACAAGACAAATAATACACCAGTTGTAGTTCAACAGCCATTGGCTTTTACATTGTGCCCTCTAGTGGAAAATTTTATAAATCACAATTTCAGTGATTATGAATTGACCCAATAAAACTTGTTTATTGTCTCTGGACATTTCTATAATCAAACTTCAACTTTGGGAAAAATAATGATAACTTGTTAGGCAGAGTTGCTTTAAGTATCAATTAATAACCTCCTAATTTTACCTGGAGGTAATAAATGATTTAGTGGAACTTGAAAGAAGTGAACTATTTATTATTTAGTTCTCTTGTGTTCCTGGGGAAGGTATTAATTATTGAGTATTTAAGTACCAGACCTAATAGAAGCATCATTTAATCTAATTAACTCTGGGTTTGGTATAATACTTCCCTTCTTCATTTTCCCTGTTATCTTAGGGTCTTCCCAGGGCTAAACTTTATGTCTAGTCTCTGAATAATTGCATATTGGGCTTTAAAATATGTTTTTTCTTATACTCTTTCAGAGAAAGGCCTCAGAGGGCCAAAACCAAAACAGGTGAGTCCCACTCTGGTTTTCCCTGTAAGTAGTGACAATGAGGCCTGAGATGTGAGATCCGTCACAAAGTCAGCAATGCGTATGGTGAACCCAAGTCCAGGCAACCTGTTCCTAGGCTTGGAAGAGACAGAAGTCAGTGGTGAAGAGCCGCAGTGCAGCTACTAGAGCTAGGAAAGCAAGGAGAAAATGCATCAAAAAGACATTGAGCAGCTGGACGGAAGTTGGCAGGGTCCTAGAGGGCACAATGGGGCACTGTCACTCAGTCTTATAGGGCTACTGCCAGGTCAATCTGAAATCTGGTAAATATGTATAGAATGTAAAAATTTTAGAATTAACTATTATAATTATGTAATTCAGTTTTTTAAAACCTTGGCTTTTTATGATATAATACATGGCACATAATATAAAAGCTATAAGACTTATAGGCTATCTAGTGTGATTACGTTCTAAGCAATAAGCCAGTCTCAATGCACACCTTCTAGATTATGTAGAGTTTTGTCCCCAACATGCTGAGTCTGAGGTGAAAAAGAATAGGTACCCTACCGAGGTCACATGGCCAGAAATTTTTAGTAGATGAGACTTGAACTCAGGTTGTCAAACTTCAACCTGTGTTCTTAAACAGTGTACAATGTCTGCATGGAATTAGTGTGACAAATCAACTGCCAGCAAATCCCTGACTCAACGTGGAAAATAAAACACATCACCTATGAAAACTTCCTTTTAGTGGAGTTAACCAGTCCAGTAGGCTAAGTAAGTGACCTACTGCAGGATACCATATCCTGCCAATTTGAAAATCCAACTTCTATGTTGAATGTTGGAATGTTACATCATAGCACAAGGAGCAACTTACAAGTTGATTGATTATTTATTAAAGCCAGGTAAACAAATTTTTTGCCTTATATGCCTTTGTCTCACCTCAATATTTGATTTTTAAAAACTGAATTTTTTATTACATTTGAATTTAGAAAATTTTTAACAGTCATGTATTAATGAGCTAATTCATCAACCACTTGCCAGTACCTACTAGTGGCAGTTACCATCCTAGGACAAGGATGCAGTCAGAGATACAATGATTTATACTAGCTCTTAAGAGCTAAGGGTTGACTTTCAGTAATTTTGCACACTAGCTGCCAAATATGACTTTTACTTAAAATTCAATTATATCAACATAAAAATATGTAAATTATATTAAACACGGTCAATAAATACTAAAGACTTATCATTATCTTAATTTTGGGCTGCATTTATTATCAAGTTCACCAGGAAATAGACATTGTATTTGTATAGTGGAAATATAGTATCAAAGTGTTCAACTGAACATCTCCTCCCAAGTCTCTGTTCAGAGACCTCACATGGGTAGCTTTAAATTGTTTTTTGTGTGTGAATATTTACTACATGGAAATCAACAAATGCTATAAACCAGGACTGTCACTCATAAACTGCCAGTTTTTAAAAATTAACAGAATACCATTAATTACAATGATGGTTAATATACAACCTCCAGCAAGACAAAACCAATGATTCAAATAGTTCATACACTCAAAAATTTTAAAAAGCAAACAAAGTGAGTAACAAGTTCCATCATGGTTCTCCATGATAGTAATCTAAAGTATTAACTAACTGTCCTCTAATATTAAATCAACCCCATCCCCATATTTCTCAAGAAGTCCATGTTTTGTGTCTGCACATGAAGATACAGAGTTGATGCCTTGCTTCTGAACCTGGAAGCAGCTGAGTGGGACCACTTGAGAGCAACTGTACATGTGATGTTCCAGGTCATAGCTCCAGACCTGTTTTCCACAAACTGGACTCAGAACAACTACTTGGGTTGTGAATCAGCACCTTACAGTAGCAATCACCTCCTTATTCTTCAGATGAAAAGACATCATAAATATTTAAAATACTGTGATGGCGGGTCTTCTAGGGACTGCTTTCATTTCAGATAACAACAAAGCACAAAATGCTCAGAAACATCCATATTGTCTTTGGGCTTACAAAATAAATTGCGATGACTTAACCTGAAGTTTCAGGCCATTCTAACTAGAGCTTTCCTTTGCTAATATCAGTCTTAAACACATGTTGAACCATAGTTCAGAGTGTGCCCAGAATAAATTTTTCTTTACTTTTTTCTATAACTAAAACTATTTTCTGATTTGAGTCTTTGATATGCTGGGCACCTAAAACCAAATCTCTTTCCCTAAGATTCTGTCCTACTTGAGGAGGCACCAGGCACCAGGGCATCACACGTGGGCATTTCTGTGGCCAGCTGTCATCTGTACATGCTGGATTCACAGAGATGCTATAGTATGGATTTCACACATTCATTACACACTTCACTTGTTCACCTTTCCTTATCCTGGCACAAAGTCTCACCAAGGATGCCAGCAGTCTGCCTCGTATCTGTGCCACTCTCAGTCCAATGGGAAACATTCTGCTGCCACCACCCACAACACACACATTCTAGGCTTGCACTTTTGTCTGTCTTGAACCTGACTGTTTAGTTTGAGACCCAGATGTGGCTCTGTCCATCTGTGGGCATTTTTGGTGCCACCGCTGCCCAACCATCAGATTCTCTGGAAAAAAGACATCTTCTTCCTCTCTGTCCTTTAGGGAAAGGATATGGTCAACTCTCCATCCCTTGGTGAATTAGGAAAGGAACTCAGTCTTCTATTGGCTGCCTCCAAGTGATGGCAAGGGAAGACTCTGACTGATTGTCATTGCTTCTACAGCAAGAAACACTGCAAGGAAAAGCAACAGGAGCAGGAAGGAAAGCATCTTAAACCAAGTCCAATCCAAAGCTCACTGAAATTACCCAGCACAGTTAAGGAGCTTCCTGAGCTCTAAATTAAAAGTTAGGCTGAAATAGGACAGTTTATTGTAATGAATAAATCTCCATTTACTATCTCCAACTTGATATTCCAAATTTTTCTCTCATAACATCTCTTCTGTGAGTTTGAGGGGTGTGCATGTGTGTTGTGTTACTTAACTGAGAAGGTAAGCCTTGCCCTAGTCACTCCACTACTGCTCCTTTTTGTTCATATCATATACTGTCTATGGTTGAACCATGATTATTTTAATCCAAATATTGTATATCATAACCCAAATATTGCAATCACTTATCCCATCCTCCTCGTGGTGCAGAAAGTTTATATTTGTAATCACACTGAAATGTTGTTGGAATCCTGGCAGATTAATCCCAATCAACCACCTCCATTGCAACTGGAGAAGAAAATAAAGACGCTAAGACATATTCAAAGTTACAGGCCGCTAAGTGGTCCTGAGGTCAATCCAGGTGAGGATACATGGAACAAAGGCCTTGATCCAAAGCCTCTCACAGAATTTATTATCTCCTGAAGAAGAGAGTGGCTCAAGGATAAATGACAATGAGGATGGTGGGAATCACATGAGCAAGGTGAGCTGAGCTGGCCAGGTGGAGAGCACGCACCTCTGCAATATTCAGGGAGAGGATGTGCAGGAAGATCAGTCTGCATAACTCAATTAGGGTAACATTTGAATGATTTAAGATGCTGCTGTTTAGTTTCTGATATATAAACATTTGTGCCCTGGGAAGTCTTAGCCTCTTAAGTCGAGGCTTACACTGGGTTGACTTTTCTGGAGCTTTGGGCTCTGGCATCCAGCTATGCTCAACTGTTTATGGGGAACATGGTACAGGAAACAGGAGACTGTTGGCTTGCCTCAAGGATTATATATCAGTAACTCAGCTGTCCTTATTTGCATTGCTTAAAACCAACTGAGGGGAGAAGGAAACAACTTAGCCAATTCTGTACATACAGGTACATGGAGACAGGGCAAATTTTAACTAATATGGAGGTAATAGTTCCGCATTCAAGGAGAGCCGTCCACTTAGTCTTCTACACATGATCTCACCCAAAATGTCACACACACAAAAATGCATGTCACGAAGAACTGCTGTATCCTCAAGCAAATGGCGCCGAGTGAGCATCACTTCCCGTTAGAAAGCAAGCAGGCTTTTTCCATTTCCCTATGGCTACTCTCATTGGCCATTACAATCCAGCCTCATCCTGACAACCTCTTACTTCCTTGTATTGTTGAGTGTTCTGAATCAAGACTCCAGGAAGAACATTATCGGGAGGCATTTTTTCTTCTACAAACATTCTGACCAGATTTGCCACTTTTGACAGGTGAATAATATCTCACCATAGTTTTCATTATGTGTACTGTGATAAACAGTGAGCATTTTAAAATTTGCCTATGAGCCATTTGTATTTTCTTTTGGTGAATTGGCTTCATATCTTTTGTCTTTTTCTTATTGAATTGTAAAAGCTCTTTATATATTAGTGGACTTAGCCTTTTTTGATTGAATGGCAAATATTTTTTCCCAGTTTGTTATTTATTTGCTATGTGTTTTGTGTTTCTTGCAAGAATTTTTTTCCAAAGAATTGATATCAATATCAATCCTTTGTTTACCTAATTTAGGTTTGTTGAAGAAAGGCTGTTCCCAGTTTGTATTAAAACTAAAAGCCCTCCTATTACATTCCCTTCTAGCACTTACATGTCTGCTTGTTTGTACGTAGATTACTTATAAGAGTTATCTTTAAGTTTTGGTTTGGAAGTTGTGATGTAAATCTCCAGCCTTAATCTCTCTCTCCCCAAACAAGGAAGATAGTTACCTAGCTAGTCTTATAGGACTATTTGTTGACTAATCTATTTCTTGTTCACTAGTTCAGAATACTGTCTTTGTCACACACTATAATTACTCATTTATTTGGGCCTTTCTTTTTAAGAACTATTACCCCATTGTCTTAATCATTATGTTTGTCAAATATGTTTTAATATATGATAGGCTATTGTCTCTTTCTTTTTTCAAGATTTTTTCTGAATATTCTCATTTGTTTATTTTCATTATTAACTTGGGCTTCATCTGTTTAATAACTAGAACTAGGTATTTTGTGTTTTAGTTTGGTTTGGTTTTTGCAATATGGAGGACAGAATCCAAGGATACTCTAGCACTAAGTAACATTTTCAGCTCTTTTTATTTTGCATTACCAAAATAAATTGCCTTTCCTGGTCTCCAACTTGTCACCCTCCTGCCTCAGCTTCCTAAACTGCTGGGTTTGCAGGCATGTCACACCCATCATAAAACTAGATGTTTTTATTGGAATTACATTAAGCTTATAGATTAACTTTTGGAGCCATTTTTACCAGATTCAGTCCTGCTATTTAAGAATATGAGATGTTTCAAGTAATTTATTATGAATGAGGACCTCAATGGACGAGAACTACTTATATTTTTATGTAGTCATAATGGATTCCAGGCTAACTATAAGCACTCGTTTTAACTGCGTTCACACATACCATCTCTTTAATAGGAATCAGAATTGCAGCTAGCTCCCTAGGAATTCCCCCCATTCCTTGGTCTATCTGATCTCTGTACTCAAAAGAGCATATTCTACTTGAAAACAACACTGGCTCTTGTATCACAGGGGTTAGGGGCTGAATTGCAGCCAGAGCACTTTCTCTTATTTATTTGATGCACATTGCTTTACTCTACTGACCTTTTAAATATTGGCCTAACTTGCTGCTGTATTTTTATATGCTTGTATAAAATTTTTATTCATTAATTCACATGGAATTACAAGTTAGCATAGCTTCTCAGGGATTTTGGAGCCACAAAGCTACTCTTAGAAAATAATGAAAACAAAAGCATTTGTAATAGTGTGGAAAAGAAGTAGTTCTCATGTTTTCTTGTATTTTTCTCCTGATTCTGTTTTGTTTCAGAGAAATGCCTTAGGGACAGAAGAATAAAACATTAAGTAGACAGTGGTGGTATCTATAACTGAATTCATTGTGGACTTGTTTTAGCTAATGTGAACATAGGTAAGGATTGTATGGCTGCACCAAAGGCAATAAAGAGAAGTTAGGCTTTCTGGAAGAGCATGATGCAGAAAGATGTCCAAAGCAAGCTGAGATTGTAGTTAGAGATAAAAAGTCCTCATGTTTTGTTAAGGTTATAAAATATAATTTTATTTTCACTTATCTCATCATCTCATTTCATTTTAATGGCTAGTAATACTAATACTTACTATCCACTATATGTCAGTTGCTAAATATTCTACATACATTTTATCCTCAAATTCTGAAAATTATCATGTTGTTTCTTTTCACTCTTCAGGTGAGAAAATCAAGGGTTAGAAAAGATAGATAATGCAGTTGAGAAACAAATATCATATGGGGGAATATGTGCAGAACCCTGAGGACTTAGCCACTAATCCATGGTTAATCTTTCATGACAGACTACATTCTAGAAGATACTCTTTTTTAGCTCTTTATTTTCCAATAGAATATTTTGTCAAAGTGATAAAATATGAGCATGAATATTAACTATCACAGTGGTAAGCGTATATTCTTGTTAAAATAAAATAGTGTTAAGACATCATAATCAGAAAAGTTCTCACAATTCTGTATCATGTCACTGGATCCCACATTTTACTGAATGAAGAGACATTAAGATGTCACATTGTTTATTCTACAATTGACTATTAACTGCAATTAACTAATTAACTACAATTAACTATTGACCAATTATGGGCATAGTCATGCCCATACTGAGATAGTCGTCTCAGTAGCCACACTAGAATCTGTATTTTACTGTATCCTCAATTAGTTCTTTTAACCTAAGTAGAACCTTAGTATCTTCAGCCATTTCCTCCACTGTTTAGATAAGATATAACCTTTTAGCTCCAATATATTGTAGGAAGTATTCTCTTACCCAAGCCACACACCCCAGGGAAGCATAGTGTATCTGATTCCAAGAGAATTATCTTACTTTAAAAATAGCACAATGTTTCTCAACATCTTTAACTTGGGGGCAAACTTCAGAACAGCTTGTTGTGGAGATCAACAGGACTAATATGTATGACATTCTTAAAATAATGCCAGATACATAAGGAAATGCTGAGGAAGGTGGAAACATGCAGTGGGAAGGACAAAGGGACTGGCTATGGCTGAGCTCTGTTTACCTTAATTAACAAGCAGATAAAACATCAGAATTAATTTTGGCTCACTTCAATAAAATGTATTTTGTTATGAACCAAATTCTTAAGGAGTGAAAACCTACAAAGGTGTAATTACTGTCTATATTGTCAGTTCTAAACAATTAAGCTTCTTCTTTATAATTATCATTGTATAAGATGGAAAGTTATCATAGAAATTCATGAAGTGGCAAAGAGGGTTGGGAGCTAAGCATAGAAAGTCATTTCTTCACAATATTAGCCTGTTATTTTTTAAATATTCATTGATTTTTTTTAAAAAAAATCATGCTGTAGAGCATAGAGGAAAAGTCACATTTATTGTTCAAGAAATTCCAAACATTTTCACCTCCAGGTAAACCAGATCATGTAAAAATTCCTTACTGGAAAAATCATAGAAACAATAGAATATGTTTGCTGAGGCTGTACGATGTTCTTTCTTTACAATTCTACAAGTAAGTAAGAAAGGGATGCATCTCTGGCCTTCATGAAAAAATTCTCCCAAAATACAGCCCACAGTTGATGTAGCATTTGAAATGTACTTATTTTTAGACATACACACACACACACACACACACACACACTTCTAAGAGATTCATAAAAAAAATCACCTGAAGATCAATGCCATTTCATATGTGTATATGATGGAGATGAAAACTTATTCAAGTATGAGAAATTGAGCACAGAGGGGGGATTTTCCAAGCTCTTATTGCTCATTCCTGCCCCAAAGATTCCTTGGCATGAATAGCATACAGAATCTTCGGTCACAGTAATCTAGTCCAAAGTCAGGCCCTTTATTTTGAACCCTTCAGAAACATTGAGAGATCAAGGAAAGGGCTGTGCTTCCTGAGTGAACATGCTATCTCATTGCTTACAGTAAGTGTCAGTGTGACTAACACACTTTTTGAGATTATTTTGCAAAAATGTAAGTTGGTATATTGAGATCACTGAATTAAGGGACTCATGGAAGGAGTCTGGGAATTCTTCCTATCTATCCCTCCATTTACAACTACTTGGAAATCTAGTTGTAGAAGCAATCACAACTGCAGTTCCACAAAAGCTAAAGCAATTAGCTCACTACATTAAAATACATGATGAGAGTAAAGCCTATGTTGTAGCCATCGTCTGACATTTAGATTTCCTTCCCTTCATACTATTAGCTAGTATGTTTTTGTGTTTTTATTCATTTAGCCTTGTGGTTTGACTAAATCCTTTCCAAATTTCTTAAAATTTCAACTTAGCCTCAATATAAAGCACTTTCTCACTTTTGTTCTTCCCTCTTGCTCTCATCTTTCTATATCATAAGCTATAGTTTTTCTTTACTTACAGCTCACTGTTAGCCAATCAGAACTTCTTCTAGTTAACTCCTAGGCCATTCCAAAACATATTGCGCATCCTGTGCTGGTCATTTATTGCCTTAATAATGCTGAATAGCAAACCAGCACAAACCAGTAGCCTAAAGGATCCGCAGGATAAAGCATTAGTTTTGCTCCACTCAATTGTTCCTCTTGTATCAGCTGGTCTTGCTCGTATGTCTGACATTTGTCTGCTGTTACAAGAGTGACTGGGTGACATACATGTCATCTTCTAGCAGGCTTGCCTAGACATTTTCTATGGTGTTTGCAGATGTGTGAGAGAAGAAGTAGAAATGTGCAAGCAATTTTTAGTTCCTGTTGAGCTAAGTCTGTTGAAACAAGACGTATGGATTGAGTACACAGTGACAGGACACTGTAAAGTTACAAGGAAAAGAGGCCAAAGGTTTAAAAGTGAGGCCATTACATAATTGTGTGAATAAAAAATCAAATATGACAGAAAAATAATATTGAACTTGGTTGCCCAGAGTTCAGGTTGGCTTTGAGGCAGTGGATTTATATCAGTAATCATAGATTTATATTTATCATGCAGTATAGTCTTCAGCACCAATGAACAATTGATGCTTTTGCAGTAAAAACCAACCAGTATATAAAAATTTAATGCTATTTAATTCAATTTAATAAACATTTCTTTGCCAAATAGGATGTGCCAATCATTAATAAGCAGCTAACCTATTGATTATCATAATTATAACAAAAGATCCCTGCTGAATAACAAATGCCCCCCATCTTCTCGAGGTTAGAATACTGACAATTTGATAGAGCATATGATGAACTCAGAGACCTAAAGCAAAATACCAGGCAAAATGAAAGGAAGATGGAAAATTCAGTGAAAAAATTCTTAGTCTTTCCAGATGACTGGAGCAGAAACAGGAAATGGTGACTGTGAACCTAACAGTTTTCCAAAAGTTACTCTGAAGACAGCAGTTGGCACTGCTTGAGGATGTGCAACTTTCACTGCATGTATTTTACTTTCCAAGGGGAGAAGGTGCTAGAAGTATCCTATGTGGGAAATGGCATGCAGTCACTGAAATTTCTCCAGTCTGCTGCATGGAAATAGGCTGTGTCCATCCTGAGAAGACAGGGAGGGCTGTGACCTAGAGACCATGACTTAGCATGAGTGTTTTAACTTCAGAGCACTTTAACCAAGGTCTTGATAATGTCAACAACTTTCTCCATCAAACTTTGTAGATTTAAGGATTAGGATTTTCCTGAGTTGTGATCTCTTTGTCTTATCTTTCCAAGACCAAGTGGAATTTTTTAAATCCAAAAAAATTCCGTAATATGAATTTGGGTAGGAGAAGGAAGAAACACTTATTATCTTGCTTTCAGTATGGCAAAGGATGGGCTTTCGAGGGCCAGAGATCTTTATAGAGAACAATCTATTAATAATAATCTAAGGAATATAGATGGTGCTAGTTAAAAAGAAGCAGTGCCACTTTTTAAGTCAGATACTTGATAAACACATTTTGTGTTGAAACAGATAATTTGGCATACTTCATAGCTTCATCCGTTTCCTCTGTTCAGAGGTTTCATGGCTCAGTTATTATCTAAGATATCCACTAGGTGGAGATCCCGGGCCATATTCCAAGGATTATGACAAAAAAAGAATTGTAAAAAATATTTTATATTGCCTTATTTTCTTCAATGTTTTTTCTTTCTGAAAGATTGCAGAGTGAAATTATTTATCGATTGGTATATTAAAGAAAATCTGGCATGTACAAACAAGCACTTCAAAGCTTTTTAGTAACACCTATCACAAGCAGCTGAATTGAAACCAGAAACCAAAAGTATAAAATCTATGATGGTATTTTATTATTTAATAAAAGAGAAAGAAACTTGTCTTTCTCTGTAAGACAACAGTGACCAAATAACACATCAATTATTTGAACTTACTTGTTTATGAAAACATTTACCTTAAATCAGATGACTGGATCCATTTAACTCAAAATTTCTTTGTTTTGGAGTCTAAGAAGATAAGGTCAAGATTTCTTACATGGTAGAATGATGTGAGTTTCTGGGTATGTGAAGGAAATAGGAAATTGTTTAAGGAACAGACATGAATATCTGAATGTCTGGGCTACATCTTGTACATGGTGGTTGGGTTCTGAAGAAGGGTGTGGGACTGCCTTATCTCACAAGCAGGACATGGATTTCCAATTCTGCACACTGAGTAGGACTCAGTATAAGCTGCCACAAGAGCCCAGGGGTCATGGGGAGCTGACAAGATCTTCTGCAGGCATCTGAGGACTACCCATGACATTAACAAAATCTTGGTTCCTCTTCTTTTCCACACAGTCTCTTTATTTTTCCAAATAGATCCCAAAGCACAGCATGAGAGAATGGCAGAGTCCAGGACAGAATGCCTCCTCCAGTGTGGAGTCATTTTGCAGACTATTCCTCATTGTTCTGAGCTGCTCTGAGTTCTTCATTGTAGGCTTATCTTCTTTGGTTATAAAATCTGTAAGAGACTTGTCCCCCAAGCCTCGTCAAAGCAGTAAAATGTAGAACTTTAAAGCAAGAATATTAGCACACCCAGAATTCAGTCTGACTGGTCATTTCTATCCCAAAAAACCCTTGGGAGGAGAATTTGGCTGCTCCATTGTGTGACCTTACTCTTTAGGCCACAAAACCTTCATCTGTAAAAGAAGGAGGGCAAAAAGACAATCTCCTCATTCTGTGTTCATCCACATGCATTTTAATGGCTCTGGAAAGCTCAGAGCACTTTGAGAACATAATCCCTGATATTACCTTTGCCTCTCCTTCTTTATAAAAGGCTACTTTACTTGGGAAAGTTGCTTTGGTGATGATCACGAAAGTAAAGCAATTCATTGCAATGTTTTATTTTAAAATACATAAATTATGCTTTGATCAAGGACTATTTTAATTATTTATTAAAGATATCAGTGGTATTTGAATTTAAGGAATCTGATAAACTATCAGAATAGCCCAAATACTATTAAAATTGAAGCTGCTCTACAAAGAAGAGGTGTATTTAGGATTTTAGATGTTAAGGTAGTAGTTATTTTTTTTTTATCATTTCTATAAAGCCAGTATTTGCTGCCTTCTTTGTATTTGCATCAGTATCCAATTTATCAGCTGGTATCCAAAGAGGTCTGATTGGGTCATTTCACAGGAAAGCATCTGAGAGACTATTGCTCTGAATCTGTCCATTTGCTCCGTTCCTTTGTGGGATTGATCCATGAATGTTTACAATAAATTGTGTGCTGTTTGGTTCAGAAATCCAACTGGCAGTGGGATTGGTTGTGGTGTTTTCCTGCCAGTCTTTGCAACAGAATATGGGGATATGCTAGTGCTTATGGTATTGCTATTATTCTAAGACTAAATTTCAGTGGGCTTTAGGAAAGTTTCATTTGTTTGCAAGAAGTCAGAAATTGTTGAACGGGATAAATGCACAACATAGTAAACTAAATATAGGATTATAGAAATCACAGGTGAGATGTCCCTGTGGTGTTTTTGTTATGGCTCTGCTTGTGTCAGAAACTAATACAGGGCAGTATAAGCAACAAAGACAACTTAACATGAGGATAGAGGGTGTGTCGCCAAATCTGATGACAAGGAAGGACGTGGGCCTCCAGAGAAAACTGAACTAAGGAACTGGACAGCCACCAAGAATTAAGGATGTGCCTACTTTTTTACCTCTTCACTGTGTCTTTCCACTTGTTCCCCTGTTTCTTCCTTGCTATAGATCTGGAGGGAAGAAAGCATATTTCATGGCACCTGCATTGATCATTTCTAAGCAAAAAGAGACCAAACAGATAAACTGATCATTTCTGTTACAATCTCAAATTCTTTGGAATGGAATGAGTGGACTGAGTAGGACCTGTTCCCACCTTGATTTGAGCAGTTTTGCCTGAGGGAGGAGTAGTGCACACATGACTTCCAGGCCCACTCATGGAGCCATAGTGGTAGTCCTCCAGGGGTCTGGCTCCACGGAAAAGCAGAGCATGTTGAACATTGAAAAGAGGCAGTATGGCTCAATGGGTAACAGCAGGCATTGAGGCTGAAAACTTTGCTCAATTCCCTGCTTTGCCCTTTGTACCATATGCCTTTGGACAGGTTTTTTTTTTTTTTTTTTTTCCATAGCTGTGCAGTGTCTTCTCAGCTGTACAATGAAGATGTGTGCTGTTAAGTTGGAAAGAGTAAATCTGTGTAAAGTTCACAGCATAATGCCCACAATGCAGTTAATATATATTTACTGTGGATATTAGAATTATAAATAATGTGGATATTATAATTAATAAAGCACAGATTGATCTTTTAAATTCATAATTGCCTTGAGTTGAATTCAGAGTCTGTTGGAGCTTGTCAATAACTTCTTATTTGCAATCTTCCTTAGCTTGTCTGGAAGCATAGACATTACATTTTATTTATTTATCGGTACCGGGGATCGAACTCACGACCACCTGCTTACAAGGCAGGTGCTTATGCCGCTGAACTAAATCCCCAGCCCAACATTACGTTTTAAAGCCCAGTTTTACACTAAAGATTGCAGTGAGATTTAGGGGTTCCCTTTTGCTTCCCCGCTACACCCCCGCTACTTCTTGTTCTTCTGCCACAACCTTAGAGTTACTTATACTTTTTGACTTTTACCTAATCCGAATCTTCTGTTCTAGTTTACCTCTCTGACTCTACTGTACTTCAGAGTTTTGAAATTGTCTGCCATCAGTTGAATTATCATCCTACTACCCACGCTTTGGCTCATTTTCTCTTCTCTGTTAACAACTTAACTTCAAACTACTATATGTCTGCATATCCCTGAGACCTTCTTACTTTCTTAAAAATGTGAAGGTTATTTTCTCATCAGGGGAGATGGCTTACAAACACTAGGTTTTATAGTTTTGAAGAACTCTCCACTCAGGAAAAAAATCTTTGCTTTGAGAATCAATGTAATATTTGCTAGGAATATTACAATATGATCGTGTGAAAATAATTTCAATTTCTGAATGCAACACTATACTAGGTATATTAACCACGTTAACTATAAAAAAACAAATACTTGGGAATGCACCTTTTCTGCATGAATTTTTCATTTAAGGAAGCTAATTATACCCATGACAGCAACTTTGAGTTAGTAAGGGCTGTTGACCATGAGTTGGCTGTGGCCTCATTATGTAGAACTGGGTGTTTGTAATAAATGGTAGTCATTAAGACAGGAGTCTACCTTTATTTAAGGGCCAAAGATACAAAATGCAGAGTTTCTCAAGTTGAGCATTCTGGGAAAGTTCCAAGGTGGTGGAAGAGGATGAAAGAGAGCAGCTTTGAAAAGCTTGCGGTAGCAATGAGAAAGACGACGGGTTCAGCACATACTTTCCCTGCTGTTTCTTTTGCCTAGTGACTGTTTTGACTTGCCTTTGATCATTTCTTCTTCTTCCCCCTCATCTCATTATCTTCATATTCCTGCCAACCCTTTTGTGGGTACCCTTGCAAATTCAGTGTAAAATAAAAGAAATGGTCACCCATTGTACTATTCTTAGACTTGAATACCATGTTACACATATAGTGCAAAGAAGTAGAAATACAAGGTGAGATAGGAAAATGTCAAAAGATGGAATAGTTATCCATGAACTGGCCACGTGGTTTCTCATTCTGAGTTGGGGTAGGGAAACAGTAGGTTGAAATTCTGGGAGAGGGAGCTGTATGTATGACTTTTGGTCTCTGGGAGATCCAGATGTTCACTGATTTGAAAATTTGTACACAGTAAAAGAGTGCCACACCCAAGTGCCAGTAGTCAAGAAATTATAGTGGAATGAAATCCACTAATGATATTATATCAGTATTCAGGAACTAGACATGGGACCAATGCTTATGACCAGTTGTTATGTCTTTTTTTCCTTGAAGCATATTACACAAAAATTCAGATTTGAATAGTGGAAGGCACATTTTCTATTGCCCTATAGAGCATACCTTTCTGTTGCTTTTCTCCAGGTCACTCATCTGTGCTACTCACTTGGCACTTGAAGACATTTGATTTTGCCAAATGATTTTGATTTAGGTATCACAAATCCATATTATTGAAAAGAAAATCAAGCCCTGAACTGTTTGTGATATTGGTTTGATTTTTCTTCTTCTGTGGGCATTTGTAAACAGATTGACCCCATGGATCATCTCTGGCATTATAAGGAGCAGTTCCTGGAATGTTTATTCTCCAATTTCTCTTGTGCTCTGACATGAATTCATTGGTTTCTCCTACAATTTGTCTAAGCTGCTATAGAAGGTATTTTTATTTTGTACATTTGCTTATACATGATTTATGCCTTTTCTAAAAAAGCTTTGAGGTAGCATACAGTAACAGGACAATTACAAACAGGAACAAAACCATTTAAGAAATCAATTAAAAGGATTAATTTGTTACTTCAGTTAGACATTTAATTGAACTCTGTGCTTTGTTGGATTATGCAAAGAATGGGCTATGTAATCCTCACTGTTCAATTCAGAGAAGTATACACGTTTAGAAAGAGAGAATTCTTGAGCTGATATTAAAGTTTCAAAGTATTTTATTTCATAGACTTTTTATAATAGAACTGTTCCTACTGGTATTTTCCCATCCTGTCTGTATTTCTGCAACAATGAATAATCCACCTAACAAACCAACATTCTCCCTGCAGTATCCTGGGTTCTGATATGTGAGGGTACAGATTACCCATAAATGCTGTTGAAAATCCAAACAGCCTGTGCCATATTTGTGCAGGATTGGTTCCAGGACCCCCTCAGATTAAAAACTTTGAAAGTGCTCTAATCCTTATATAAAATTGTATAGTATTTACATATAAACTATACACTCCTGCATACTTAAAATCATCTCCACACTATTCATAGTACCTAATGTAATGTAAATGGTATGTCAGTAGTTCATGTATTGTTTGGGAATAAGGCAAGAGGAAAAGTCTGAACATATTTAGCACATACGCAATTATTTTCCAGCATATTGTTGATCTGTAGTTGGTTGAATCCATGGATGTGTAACCCACAGATGTAGAAGCATGGCTGTATATGCCTTTAAAAATTTTTGGACATTGATCGTCACATGTTTTATCCACAAAGGTTATAAAATAAATGGATGCTGATGCCAAAGTCTGTCGGGAAATTTGAGACATAGATATTTTTAAGAAAGTACACTAAGAGCACTAGAATCAGATACCGTATAGGAACTAACCCAATAGATCACCTGTTTTTCATTGTAAAGCCCCTGCCTGGTCACTCAATAGCTTTAATTCATTGATACCAAGGATTATAGAACCTGATTACTACCACTGTTCTGTAAAGAAAATATTTTCTTTCCTGAATCCTGAGGTCCACTTACATGACTGTGGCACAGAAAGGCCTCTAGATATTTTCTCTTTATGAGACAGTGTGGAGGATAAAAAGCCATTTGTTTGACTTCATATGAGTACAGAGAAGAGAAGGAAGATTTGCTTGCTAAAAAGTGGTAATTTACTTCCTAGTTTGTTATACAGAGTTGGTCCCTAGACCCTTCCTGTGTCACCTGGGTTATCCATTGAGCAAGTTTCTTAGGAACCCTCAGTTTCCTCAAGAGTTACATTGTATCCATCATCTTTTCTTTTTTCCTTTTCTAGGATACTTAACGAGAAATCCAGAACCAACTTGTTTTAATTCATTTCTTGATTCTCATACATATAAATATATGCATATATATTATAAAATTTATTTTGACATAATAAAAATATATAAGGTATTATTTGGCATAATATATATAGGCAATATTTTCTAACTGATGTCAAATTCCTTTTTAAAGTCAAGCATATATTTACAAATAAATTCGATAATGAAGCATGGTTTTTTAGTGCTTTTTAAATTTTTGCTGTATTTTTTCTCTCTCCCACTAGATTGTTTATGTAGCCATAACAGAGCCTCATAGTAAATATTTCTTGAGTGACTTGAACCCTATTGCTTCTAACTTGAACTTATTTTCAAAACAGAGATCTTATAAATTTTCATACTATCTGATTATGACCATTTGCTTTTTGGATGTATTGTTTAAAATTCTTCCTTGCTCTGAGATGCCTGTTAACATGTTAAACATTTAAAAACACTCTTGTGCTCCCATAAGTATTTGTAGTTGAGTGTGGATCAAATGTACTCAACTGAGAGAAACCAGGCAGTGAGCCTTGCCAGCCTATTGAGAGGGGAAGTGTCTTTGGTTTCATTTGGTGGTGGCACTTGGGCATTAGTCTGGCAGCAACTTGTGCTCTGTGGGAAGAACTGGAGACTCCTAAATCACTTATGGAACAAACATTTATTCACTAGCAAGTTGTGGTTATAAGATTATACATTGCAGGGTGTTGATGGTGCTATAAACTACTCAAGCTCAGCTCTTATAATTTATTGAAATATCAGCTCTCCTCAAGGGAATTATAAACTGATAATTACCATTTGTCCAGATGCCATAAACCAAGTCAACTTTGAATTTCTCTATGGCAGAATTAAGTCCTATTTGAGGGGCAGGAAGGGGGTATTTTATTAAAACTAAACAGCTAACGAATCAGAAACCATCTATCCAAATGGGGTTCTTTGATACCCACACTCCCTCACCACTCACCTTTGTTTAATCTCTGAAAAATCCTTTTGGGGGAGCTTCTGTGATAACCAGCTTTCCTCTCCAGCATCTCTAGAAGCTTTTGCTTTTATATCATGGGCTTTTTGTCTCAGGACTTCTGGCTCAGTTTCTACCCTCTGTTTTTCCCTTGTCCTTTTCCTCCCGTGGCTTCTGACTCTGTCTGACTCATCCGTTTCAGCAGTGCAGCCTTTTCGGTGCCTTGCTCACCTGGGAATGGTCTGTTCTGCACAGGACCCGTGGAGGCTCCCACGTCAATAAAGCAAATTGATGGCAGGTTTAACACATTTCCTAATTATTGTCTGCAGATGCTTTTCAAAGTAAACAGTTCCTGAAACCCTGCACATACAAGAAAACATTCCCCTGGCAAAATGATATTGTTGGGAGCTTGCAAAGGAAAAGCCAGACAAAGGAAGAATAAAAATATTCACTGGCAAGAGTTTCTGAGCCACACACTTTACTCCTGTTCAGAGGGATAAGAGCAGGGAAAAAAATCCTGAAGCATCATATCCTGACCCTGAGTTACCATATTGGGACTAACTTTTGTTAAAGAGACAATGCCTGCAAGAACACCCTCCCTATTTTATCAATGGTTATACACTGCTCTATTTTCTCATTTTTTTTTTCTCAGTTGTCCACTGTTGTGAGTTCACATGATTCATCCTGCCAGCTGGTGGTCACTTCTCCATGCTTTTATCATAACAACCTCTCAGATGGATCTCTGAAAGGCCTGTTCAAAACTCTGGAAGGTAGTTGGGCCTCAAACCCTTCTCCTGGCCTCTAAGAGAAAAAGAAATACTAAGACATCCAGACAGGCCTGATGGGAGGGAAAGGCCAGCTCATTGTTGGTCTGCTTCCTACTAGCTAGGAGTTTGAAGTTTTGGCTTGTTCTGTGTTTTATTTTTCTCTTTATTAAGCATCTTTTTCTTCTTCTTAAACATATATATATATATATATATATATATCTTTGCATAAAATACTAGAAAATTGATTTCAAGACCTTTTGTATATCTGTTGTTGTTATTATTATTATTATTGTCACACACTTCCAAGCAGTAAAGTTAGTAAACTGATCCCAGCAAGGCTGGACTGGCTCCAGATGGCTGCAACTTGAGGCTAGAGAAGCCCAAATTCCTTCTGTGCTCAGCTACTGATCCACATGTATGTGCAGTCAGAGAGTCCACCCCTGAGAAGCCCTCTGAGATTGCTAAAGAGAGTCACAGTGCTGAAACTCCAGTTGTGGTCACCAGCGAACATCCTGAAGGATGCCGGGAAAGAACAAAGATTAGAACTACATTGGATGAGGGGCAGCCTTTGTTGGCTTGCTTTCTTTTCCTATCTTTCAAGGATTTTTTCATCTCCCCAGAGAAGGGCTGGAACTTTGTACAGGCTGAAAATAACAGAGGAAGAAGAAAAGAGCTTTTGATCAATGTTTGTTGTCTTTGCAAAGTCTAGGGTTCTGCTGCTCCCCACCTTGCATGTATTTGGTGTGAACAAAGTGGTATTTCTACACCATTTTCCCACATTAGCCAAATCTTAACTTCAAGGAGACAGAAAAGCCTTCCAAAGGTGGTAAAAATGAAGAAGTCAAAGCAACAGCCTGGAGGCAGATGTGAGTTTTCTAAAAGCAAAGCAAAAGTTCTTGGAGCCACTCTGTTCCAAGGGAAGGGAAAGACAAGGAGCAAAGTTCTGTACTTCAAAGAAACGTACATAAAAATTCCACATGCCTGATTTTAATCTTTTCACTGGGCCTTTCTGTGAAGAGGTACATAAGTGAGTGGATTTGCCTACTTCTCAATAAATCAAAGCTTTTCAGAGCAGGATCGTCGGTGGGGACTCCTTACCCCAGGAAACTGTAATTGGAGGTAAATATGAATTCCATCGGAAGGCCTGTGAGCCCAAGAAGCGCAGCCACAATGTGTCTCCAAGGAGCCACTTCTTTTTCTGTTCCACATCCATTGGAAGCAGATTGTGGGAGCAAAGCTTATCTCCCATTTTTATCTGTTTTTAACAATGCTCTACCTACTGCTAGTTAAACTGAGCTGCCTTAAGCTCAGCACAAAAAGCCCTTTTCAGAGCATCTAGCAGATAACTTTTTAAAAAAAGAAAGCAAGAAAAAAAGAAACCTTTTAACACAGCTCTCCTGGTGCCCTTTCATGAGTTGGGGCTCTGCACAGGCAGCCAGGCCTGAGATGGCTTTTGGGGACAAAGACATCATCAAGTAATAGGCCCACGCTCATTCTTCAGAGATGCCGCCCTGCTCCTGGCCCTACCTTCTGCCTTTCTTATAGTAAGTACCACCCCGACCTCCTCCACAGTGGCAGGCCTATAGGGGCAGCAGGTTTTCCTCTTTGTGCATAGGTCAGCAAAATAGTGTGAATGTCTTGGGCTAAATCATTTCTCACCTTCATCAGGCAATAGTATCTGAAGCATATAGTTTCATCTGGAAACTCATGAGACTGCATGTGGCTGAGGTGATTAAAGAAAAAAAGGATTCAAAGCACACAGAATGGCGGATAGATTCTGCTAGAAGTCTGTGAATAGTTTGTGTCCATATCAGCAGTGCTAGAGGGGGACTGCTGATCTCACTGATAATGAGATAGATCTCTGAACTCTCATTTTCCTTCCACAAGAAGAGCAGTGGTGGTGCCTGCTCCACTGCTGCTGCTGAGGAGATTCTGAGAACTCTGCAGTTTATTTTAAAATCTCTGAACACAACTTTGAAGTACCTCTACTTTGAAGTAACTATGAACCTGTTTCTGAAGGGTTTAAGGAGTGTGTGAGAGACGATTAGAAGGACTCTGGATGGAGGAACAGCCCTATCTTCTAAACCTGCTGCTGTTTTCTCTCATCAACCAGCATGTTGGGGAGGTTGCCTCACTGAGGGTGCCCCAGGCCCTGGCCCAGAATCACACTCAACCCAATGAAATCCTAGGGAGAAAGGAAAAGATCTCTCTATGTCAGTCTTGGGTGTGGTTTAGTTCTCCCCTACACTCTTCTTGCTTTCCTTTATTTCTTTTCAGCATCTGTATATTAATGCCACACCCAGCTTAGTACTGTGACCATGAGATGCATTTACTATTTGCTTCCAGGATGAAATCACCTTTCATCTGTAAGGGTCAGTCTTCCTGGAAGCTGAATTTTAAGTAGAGGTTCCTGGGTAGAGACAAAGGAGTACTTTTATCATGCAAGGCTATAGAACGGAAGGGAAATGAGTAGGATGGTTCAGAGGGAAAAGCTGAGCTCCCACACAGCTGACCTTCAGGAGCTGATGACTCTGGAATTAGGACAGCCCTTCTGAGTTGTCTGACACTGGCACAGGAGTCCTGACCTTTCTACTTTTTATATCATTGGATGCCCATGGAGGGAATAAGCCTGTCGCAATATAGATTTCTTCAACCAAGGCAGTCCCATGCAAAATCTTGATTAGACAACAGCAAGACCTACACTCTTGCCTCACCCTGCAATGCCAAGCCCAGGTCTCACTCAGTCTGGCTTCAGAAACAGAATTGCCTATTAATGTTGCTTTTCCCCCTATCTCACTGAAAGAGCAGCTCACGTGCTCCAAAAACTAGGGCTGCCAGCTGCAGAGGAGAGAGCCGGCGTTCAGATGCAATAGGAAGCTTGCATTTCAAAAGAGAAAAAAATATATAAATATTTATCTAATCACATAATTAGAGGATATCCACTGCCCTGTACAGTTGCAATCTAAATGGCCTACTTCATTAAAATGCAGAAGTTCTTGTGAAACACTTTCAACTATTTTATCAAAAGGTTTTCTTCCATGGATTTATTTTTAAAAGCAAAAGTAAATAAATATTAGCTGTAAATATGTAACATATAAATTTGATATATTTTAATTCCATGTTTCTTACTCTGTACCTTTCCATTTTACAGTACAACATTATTGGTTATTAACACTTAACAAAGGCATTATCAAATAGCATCAGGAAGCATTTTTATCTATTTTATCATTATAGGACAGTGGGCAAATTTGTGTACACAGGTGAGGGAAGTAAAGAGCTGAATTATTCAGTGAATTTGATTAATGTTTATGTCAGAGCAGGAACTAATATAACAGTAATGGGGAAGTTCAATTAGTGCTTAATTAGACTCCAGTTTTTAGCCCTATTGTGAAGGATAATTATTTGTTAAGTTTGCTTAAGGCCTGGGGAAAATCCTTGATTACAGGTATCCAAAAAATACAGTGTAAGGAACGTTAATGCTCTCTGAAGAAACATAAAGCTTGTGAGAATAGTGCCAGAAAAAATTTAAATATATTGTCATTTGCTGAAGTCATTGAAGACTGCACTAAAAGTTAAAATAAAGTTCAAAATAAACTATTTTTATGTTGAGTGTATTAATTCTCTTCCTCTCCCATTTGAATTTAGGACATTTTTAACTGCAATATGGAGTCAATAAAGTGTCACTCAACTATGAAGGACTTTACTTTAGGAAATGTGCATAATTCGTATTTCTCCCCCACATCATTGCTAGGATTTAATCACATCTGAAAGCCATACAGATTTTCTTTTTGTTTCTTGTTCTACTCTTAGCAGTGGTCCTTGAGTTTTAATATGCACAAGGATTACTATTTAGAAATATACTCAAAATCAGCTGCACTTGATGGACCAGTTAAGGGGATTTTAAGTATAATTCAGCATATCTGATAATTATAGTAAAAAACTATATTATGGAGCCACTTAGTTCAGAAAATCAAGCTATAGTTGAAATCTTTTGTCTAACTGTTCTCATCTCTAGCTTTCAGGTATGACACAAATATTGTTCTATTGATAGAGTACTGAAGATTATAAATGACTTGCTTTTTAATTTTGAATGAATTAAAGAGCATTTAACATTAATCTCATAAACTAGCATGCTTAATCTTTGGCATCTATTGATACTTTCCTGAGTAGGAGAAAGGGAATTTAAATTCGGGCTTCAGACTTGGAATCCTTAGCCTGCCACTTCAACTCAGAGCTTTTCACTGTGGGTTACGACTTTTAAATTACTGTAGTGTTTGTGAAATGTGATTTTTCAGCTAATTTTAAATGCAGATACATTTTTCAAAAAGAAAGAAAAACATCTTAAATGTTTATGATAAAAAATGAGTCCATAGCTATTTTTTAACACACAATTGTTTCAATCCTCAAAATAAGGCAAAGTGATATACAAAATATTTATAAATTTTAAAATAACATGTATAATAGCATGTGTTAACAATATTTGTAATATAATAGTTAAAAATTTTTAGTAGTCTATATCTGTACATTATTAATATGTTTGAAGCAAAAAATAAAAGTCAAGGGGAAGAAAACTGTAAGAAAATTAAGTCCAGTCTGGTATGGTAGTGTGCATCTATAATCTTAGTACCCTAGGAAGCTGAGGCAGGAAGCTCCCAAGTGCAAACCCAACCTGGGTGGCTTAGCAAGACTATGTCTCAAAACAAGAAATAAAAAAGTATGACAATATTAGTAATATAGATCTGTGAAAAGTTTCTTGATTCATCTTCAGTACTACCAAAAAAAGTTAGAAAATAAATTGCACATTTGACTATTGTGTTTGAGAAAATGGCACTATAATTATCTGGTGGTGAAACACTATTCTGCTTAAATGGTTATGTTTTGATCTGCGCTGTTTCACTGCTATGCCCTCTTTTATCTCAATCTCCACTCCATTATTTACTTTTTTATTTTTATCCGTTTAATTAAAGGGAAAAATAGCAGGATATATTATAGTAACCCACTTTGACTTTCCATTATCTCGATTTGAAGCCCTGTATTACTCTCACCATCTTGTTTTTGACTGAGGTTCCCCTATTCTGTTTTGCTGGATAGTATCTGGTTCGAAAGTTTAGGCATCAGCTGTGAAGATAATGAGATTCATTATAACGCCCATTCTCGTTGACTTTTAACTACTTTTGAACACCTACAATGTCTCCAATGGTTTGGTTTTGTCGGTTTTGTTCTTTACTGTTTTGTTCAATTGTATTATAACTAATGATATAGGCAATTCTATTAGAGATAGCGGCAGGCATTATGGTAACCATTGTTGATCACCTTGTATTATGTTTTTACATTATCTATTATGTCCACCCTTTTGACTTGACCGATTCTGGTCTGTTATGTCACACTTGGTTTTACTCTCTTCCAAAAAAGCAATAAGAACCGTGGGAGCAATGAAACCCAAAATGTGTAATAGTCATTGTACAAAAGAGAGGAAAAGAAAGTGCTCTAAACTATATAACTGCATGTATATTTAAGTGTATAAGATAGAAAATGATATCACAGAGTTTTATTAGATCATTGAACAGAACTGTTTGCAGTATCATTGTTGGAATGTCCACTCTACAAGCTTTAATTTTGTGACTTGAACAATTATTTGAGATGGCAATATGTAATCCATTAACTAGTGATTTCCTACTGTTCAATTTTTTCTTCTGTAAATCTGTATAACTTGTACCCTTTCACTGTTTTTTTTTTTGTTTTCTCCTTAAATAAAATTTAAAAAAATTATTCATATGCTGATTTAACACCCTTATGATCTTTGTTTCATGTTTGGAGTTTTTTGGCCTGCAATTTTAACTTTTGCCTATCTTCAATTAATATTATCTTTCCTTTCTGTGTCTTTTACTCCTCTTTCATATTAACTTTTTGAGGCTTTGAAAACATTTTGATGAAGCATGTGTGTGTATGTTCCATGGGTGTGTATTTGGGATGGAAGATAGTAGTAGAAAGCAAGCAAGAGAGTAAACAAGTACATTTTTAAAAGAATATGGGCACACATGGCCCTGCACCTCTTGCTGACTGTACTTGAATAAACAGATGAATGTAATCAGAAAGAAAGCTGTTTATAGATTTTTACACATATTAGACATATATATTGAGCACATATATTCATTGTGTTTATTGGATGTGCTTCTCACCTGCTGTGAAAAAAAATGATTGACAAGAAGTCGCCCTTGCTTTCATGGGGTCAACTTTGGAAAAAGACAGATAAGTACACCAGCTCAGATAAGTTCTAGAAATACGTATGTTTAGGCATGATAGAAGAATAGACACATCTCAGGAGAAAGAGTCTTGTTATTAAGACAGCAAAATCAAAGGCAGTAAGAGCAAAATATTCAAGCCGTGAAGATCTTCATTGGAGGGATAGATTGTTCCTGTTATGGTAATGAAGAGAAGCGCTGTCATGCCAAATGAAGCTCGAACATTCTAGAAGCTAAAGACAAGGAGGCAGAAAGTCATAAGCCACACTACATAGAGAGGGGTGAAAAAGCCCAGAATTTATGAAGAGCCTTGCATGAGGTGGTTGAGGGCTCATTAGACCCCAAGAACATCCTGTAAGTGTTCATACAGGAAGTAACCATAGAGCAAACATAGTGCTAGGCACTGAGAATACAGCAGGCAACCAATCAGCAGAATCTCTACCTGTGACTTTCTATTCCACTGGAACAGTCAGTGCAGGTATTAGTGTACCATATGACCCAGAATGTCTGCAAGTGAAATACCAGGAAGACATAGATGAGCTGGAATGTCCTGGTGAGAAATCTGATCACAAAGAGATATGACAGCTGAACTTTGCAGACAGACACAAAGATCCTCAGACAGAAATGACCATCATGTCTTCAAGGAGCAGATGGGAGGAGGGGGTCAGTCTGGAGGAAGGTGAACAAGGGAGAAACAGAGAGAAGTCAGTGGGAAACGTGCCGTGGGCTGTGGTAGAGAGTTTAGCTTTCATCCTAACTGTGGAAGGAAGTACTTGGATACTTTTCTTAGGTAAATATTGTCAAAGAAAACTAGAACCACATTGTAAAGAGGTAAAAACAATTTTTTTTTTTGTCTTTTTCATTTTTATCGGTACCAGGGATCAAACGCACGACCGCCTGCTTGCAAGGCAGGTGCTTATGCCGCTGAGCTAAATCCCCAGCCCCGTAAAAACAAATTTTAATGAAGAAGAATTGCAATAGTGGGAAAGCTATTTCATTATAGAATTGGATTTCAATTTCAAACAAATTGAAGGAAAGTGAGGATTTAAGAACAGAGTTGTTAGTGGATGAAAAATTACTAAGAGCGGGTCATGAGGAGCAGAGGCATATTCAGGTTTATGGCTCCATCACTCCAGTCTTTAAGGCCAACATCCTTACATTTTTTTCTCTTCCATCTTCACAGCTCCTCTTCTATGTATGTTTCAATCTCCCTCTGCCACTCTATCATAAGAATATGAGTGGTTGCAGTGAATAATCCAGGAAAAATCTAGACATTTTAATTAAATTAAAATTTAAAACTTAGAATCTGATATCTTTATGGGACTGTGTTCAGCCTAACACAGCAATGTGATTGTCTGATAATTCAAACAATAACATTTTGTTAAAAATTTAAAATTATATTACTTTTGAGGAAAAAAACAACTAAACTTACTACTTGTATCAGTAGGAAATAATAAATATTTTCATATTGCACATTTTGTCATTATGATGACAATTTAATTTTTAAGTTTGGTAACTATTTCCTATGATTAACAAGGAAAATTGATAGCAGATCAAAAAAGCAAGACTTCTTAGCCAAATAATTTTCTAAATTTGTTTCTATTAATCGATGTTATTTTTACTTGTGATGAGCAGGCAGTAAACTATACCATCCTGGAAAGAAATCATTTGAGCACTTTTTAAAAGATGAATGCACTCAAATTGACAGGGCCTGATGACAACCTTTTTTTTCCCCCTGAGAATTTGACAGAGCAGTATTGAATTCAATTCAACTTTTCAATTAGACTCAAAATGCATTTATTTAGAGACCACTAGATGCAGGGCACTAGTCTGAAAATAGAAAGATAAATTATATCCCATATATGTCTTCTGAGAGCTCACAATTTAGCATGTGAAACAGACAGAAAAATAAACAATTAGAAAATGAAAATGCAATATATTGTGTTATGAGAAGACTGTGATTGAAATAATTGAGATAAAAGTCCAAGTGGAGAAAAAGGAGAACCTAGGAAATTATCAGATGTTCAAGGAGAATTTAATAAATATTTGAAAAATGAGCTGCAGTTATTTCTTCCCCTCCCTGCACCCCATCCTGAGTATAAACCACCATTATCTCTTCTCTGAGCCACTCAAAGCCCTCTACGCTTTCCCCAAATGCTGCTTTTCATTTTCAAATTCATTCTCCTCACAAGAGATCACCTTCCTACCTAAAATCTCCAACTTTATCTGACCTCTTTGGAAACAAGGTTGAATCTACTTGCCATGGCCTATTATGTTGGCCTCCCAAAATATTGGCCTGTGTCATTGTTCATCAGTCACATTGCCCTTGGTTCTCTTCCACAGCCTCTGAGCTCATTCTTGTTCTAGGATCTCTGCTCTTGCAGGTTCCTTTGTTTTAATTTGGCTCCTTTTCATCCTGATCTCTGCTCAGGTGTCTCCCTTTGTGTCTCCCTTGACCTACTGGTCAAAGTAACTACTTTCTGATAGGTTGGGCAAATACTAAGCCTGCAAGGAAAAGGAGAAAAGGTTTATTTTAGCTTACAGTTTGTAGAGGTTTCAAACCATAGACAGCTGGCTTCAGTGCAGGGCGGCATGACAGAGGAGAAACAACCTATGGCAGCCTAGGCAAGAAGATACCAAGAAGCAGTGGCAGCAGCAGCAACAGCAGCAGCAAACCTCCATTTTCCTTTTTGTTCAAATCAGGCTATAATCCTGTTTGTTGTTGCCACTCACACTTAGTGTGCGCCTTTTATTAGCTACACTTAAAGCTCAGTGGACTAATTTAATTATCACACACCCTTATCCATATTCAGGTAACCTAGATCCAGCCACCTCTAAAAAGCTCACCTATGAGTGCATGAAGCTTGGGGAGACATCTAGATATAAGCTATAACACCCTTGTTGAGGGCACTCATCTGACCACCCACATCTAAAGGCCTTCTCAGTGTTTTTTCTATATAGCAATTATTAACTTCCAAAATGATCTCATCTGTTTATTTTCTTCCATCTTTCACTGAGCTGCAGTTTGCTGGAGATAAGGACCTTATTAATCTTATACAACATTTTATACCCAGTATATGTCACATAACAGATGCAAGTTTTGGTACCTGGATTGATATGAAAATCCAAAATCTCTACTGGTCAATGTTAGCATCTTGATGAAAAAATTTTAAATAAATATAAAGGAGCCCTAGTGTCCTAGGCATTGGTGACTGTCTTAGTTACTTTTATCATTGCTGAGGCAAAATAACCAACATCAAATGTTAAGGGAAGAAATGTTTGTTCAGCTCCCACTGTGCAGAGATTTCATTCTATAATTGGGTATTTCCAAGGTATGGGGGCACATGGTAGAGTGGTAACAGTTTATGACAGTGGAAGACAACAAAATCAACAGCCAAACCTTAACAGCATCTTTCTACCCTTTTATACTCTATCATAACTTTGGGATTAAGGTGGTGCCAATACTACCAGTGGATTGAGCCAGCAGTCACCCTCCCTTAATGCCAACACCCTTAATCCCAGCATTGCACCACCAAGCAACCACACACACTCTAGATTCAGCCACTTCTGAAAAAGGCCAGTCTAAAACTGCATAAGGTTTTGGGAGACATCTAGACACAAACCATAACAGTGATATTATTACTCCACACCTTTAAGCAAGTTTAAGAGTTAATCCCATGAAGATCATAGTGCACACTCTAAAGTTTTGACAAAAGACAATTTTAGCAATCTGTTATTCCCAAACCCATATCTAGTCATTGAACTAGAATTATGACACAGAAGTAAAAGTGAACTTAAAAAATACAGTTTAGCTTTAAAATGAGAACAGTCCAAGACATAAAATTATGATAATTTGAATTAGTTATGCCTCTTCCTTTGTTCTCTGAATCTTTTTTTTTTTTTTTTTTTTGGTACGTCAACAATAAAAATAGCTGTAAGTTCTTTATTTTAAAAAGCAAAACAAAAAAGGATAGAAATGACATAGAACTTCAAAAAATAGGAAATTAATACTTTAATATATTGCACATTGTTATCTTAGAAGTAGTTCTCAGGTTATAAGATCTAGGCATAAGAAATGATCAATCAAACAATGACAGCATGAACTGTTTTTTTTGGTGAACTAACAGAGACTAGTAGTATAGTTATCTATCTTACACACATATGCATACATGCATTTATATATGTATACATACATACATACATACATATAATCTTTTCCTTTCTTCCTTTTCTCCTTTCCCCATCCCACTTACTCTTTCTTTGTGAGCACTTTCTTAAACTTTCATTATTACAATATCTATTGTATATTTTGGGTCTTATTGCTTGTTCATTTTTAAATTTTTACAATTTTTTTACACTAGAGAGACAATGCAATATTTACAAATGCGAGTGTGATTTATATCACTTAGAGGTATGGTCTAAGTTGCCTATATTTACCTATAAAAGCCTCAAGATTATCCTTTTTATAACTGAGTAATATTCCATTGTATAAAAATACCACATCTTTTTATCCAGTCTGTGGTTAATGGGCATTTGGATTGTTTCCAAAATCTAGCCATTACAAATTGTGCTGCTATAAACATGGGTGCACGTATATCACTGTAGCGTGACATTCTCAATTTTTCTGGAGAAATACCCAGAAGGTGAATAGTTGGATTGAATGAGAGTTCCAATCCTAGTTTTCTGAGGAATCTCCACACTGATTTCCACGGTGACTGTACCAGTCTACACTTCCACCAACAGTAGAGAAGTGTTCGTTTTTCCCCATGGCCCTGCCAACATTTGCTATCAGTTGATTTCTTGATGACAACCATTCTTTGTGGAGTGAGATGGAATCCAATGTTTTAATTTGTATTTCTTGTATGACCAGTGATATTGAACATTTCTTCATGTATTTATTTGCCATTTGTAAAATTTCTTCATCTGACGAGCCCATGTTTATCTCAGATGCCCATTTTTGGATTGGGCCTTTGAATTTGGGGACCTGATTTTTCTCAGTTCTTTATATGTTCTAGATATAAGTCATTTGTCTGAGAGACAACTGGCTAAAATTCTTTCCCATTCTGTGAATTTCCTTTTCACTCTGTTAGTGATTTCTTTTGAAGTGCAAACACTTTAATAAAATGAGATCCCATATCTTTAAGATTTCTACTGATCTTATCTTCAGTAGATTTAGTGTTTCTATGTTAACATTTAAATCTTTGATCCATTTGACTTTAGTTTAGTGTGTGTTGATACACATGGGTCTAGTTTCAGTCTTCAGAATGTAGAAAGTCAATTTTTCCAGCACCATTTATTAAAGAAGCTATCTTTCTTCCAGTGATCATGTGTAGCCCTTTGTCAAAGATAAGGTGGCTGAGTATCTTTGTAGTTGTATCTCCATCTTCTAATCTGTTTCACTGATCCTCATGTCTTTTCTTTTTTTTGGCAATATCATGCTGATTTTATCACTATAGCTTTATAGTATAATTTTGACTCAAGAATTGTGATGCCTCCTGCGTCAACTTTGGTGCCCAGGATTGCCTTTGCTATTCTAGGTCTCTTCTGTTTCCAAATGAAATTTTTAAACTGTTTTTCTAGATCTGTAAGGTATGTTAATGGTATTTTGATCAGGATCACATTAAATTTGTATAATAGTTTTGGGAGTATGGCCATTTTACAATGTTGGTTCTTCCTAACCAAGAGAAAGGAATAGCTTTCCATTTTCTGACATCCTCTTCAATCTCCTTTTTAAGAGTACTGTAGTTTTCAATATACAGGTCTTTTATCCCTTGTTAGGTTGATTTCTAAGTATTTCATTTTTTTGGATGCTATTGCAAAAGGTGTTATTTCCATAATATCTTTCAGTGAGTGTGTTGTTTGTACAGGAATGCTATTGACTTTGACTGTTTAATTTTTTTTTATCCAGCTACACTGTTGAATTTGCTTTGGTGGGGTACCAGGGATCAAACTTAGGATCTGGTGCTTATCAGGCAAGCGCTTTGCACCACTGAGTGAACTCCTCAACCCTTGAATTCACTTACCAACTCTAATAGTCCTTTGGTGGAGTTTTTGGGGTCTTCTATGTAGAGTATTATGTCATCTGCAAGCAGTGATAAACTTCTTCCATTCCTATCCTTATTCCTTTTATTTTTCTCTCTTGTCTAACTACTCTGACTTCTTATAAAAAAGTAGGTCTTGATTGCTTAAAAATACTCAGTGATCAGTATTTTTCATTTATCAGCGTTAGTGCTGTGTTTTGTCTGGAAACCTCATCACTCTTTGCTCTGAGTTACTGCTTACGCATCAAACTAGTATATTTTGTATGCCAGCAATATTAAATTAAAGATTAATCTGAAAGTGTTCCTTTGTGGAAAGGTCAACCTTTTTTTAAAAAGCTTTGGCATTCAAAGTTGAAGTAATAAACAACAAAATAGGATGGTGAAGTTGAACAAATGGACCTTAATTGGCCATTAGACTTGGAAATGAATGGCCAGCTCTGCATCTGAGATACCCACCATATCTCAGGTAGTTTCCCATAGTGGGCACCCATCCAATAAATATCACCTAATTTCCTTCTCTTTGAAAACTTCCTCTTTTCCTCTGGATGGTGGCATGGTAAATGCCTGGTATAAAGAGCTATTCCTGGCTCATACCTCTTTCCTCTGATTCTCCTCTTAATCAAATTTAATCATTATTTATTTGCCAAATTCAGGAAACATTTAAAGCTGTTTTTCCCTCACTCATTTTGACTAAAGCTACTAGACCAGTGGAGATTTTTGGAGTCTGTTAACATTAGAGTACAATATGGTAAATTCTAATTATTATCTAGATAAAGCAGGAGAAAAGATTCAGGAAGTTCTTCCAATGAACCTGTGCAGGGCTGGGGAGGACTGGTGAGTCAAGATTTAGCCCTGGGAAGAAGGGTCAATTCCGTCATTATGATTCAGTTCTGAGGGTGTTTTGAGTTAGGAACACCTGTGTGGGAAATGACTATGTATGGGTGACTGTCATTTCTGATTAACACAGGCTGTAGTCCTACGATTAGGCCCCATCTAAAAGTCACTCTCCAAAACAAGAGGCACCATAAGAGCTGATTTTGACAGGGGTGTGAAGCAGCCATACGCTCAGGTTCATAAAGAGGACAGGGGATATCTGCAGATTTCTATCAGCACTGTGGATGTCACCAGGCTCTGGAGGCACAATTAAAACAGTTATGCTGTAAAGCAAAATAGAAAATTGACATTAACTTAGACATAAGAAATTTTGGACTTTTTTTTTTTTACCCTTCTGGTACTGGGGATTGAACCCAAGGTCTTCCATATACATGAGTAGGAAAATGTTTTAACTCTGAGCTACATCCCCAGCCACACTGGATTTTTCAAAGCTAAAAATTACTTTGAATTACATATTGCCAGTGTCTGGGATGTGGTAAATAAGTAATTGATATTAGTTATGTGATAACTACTAGTTGTGTTAACTATATATCACCTGTGTTCATAGAATGGCAATTCCTGGCTGGTCATATGGTCCAAACATCTGTCTTTAAAATTGTTTAAAATTGTCAGAAACTATTAAGTTTGCATTTATATTTAAAAGATTTTGAAGCAGAAAAAAATAGTGTTCTCACCCTCATGTTTCCATTCTTAAAATAATTGGGGATGCCATGGGAAAACAACTTGCACATACCAATACACTCATGCAAACTAAGCAGATATCAATGCCTTTATGTAAATTTCACAAGGATGACCCTTCCTTACTGGTGTGCCCTCTTACTTGGGCCTTTGGTGCTAGAAGCAGAGTTTCAGCTCCAAATTGCCCTCTTAAAAGGCATAGACTGGCACAGCAGTCCTACTGAACTGATCTCAAAGGGATCTCCCAGCAACAGACAACAGGCTGTCCTGGGAAGTTGTGATGTTTCTATTTTATTTTTTAATTTTAAATAGTTGATTCTATTTAATATTATAGAATAGTTTTCAGTTTACAAGAAAATTGAGGACATAATGCAGAGAGTTCTCATTACATCCTTTGCCTGTTGTATACAATTTTTCTTATTACTGTATTAGTTTGGCAATAATTTGTTACAGTTCATTGGCTCATTTGTTACACCTAATGAACCGACATTCATACTTATTATTAACCAAAGTTCATAGCTGAGTCATCTTTCCTTCGTGTTTAGCTTACACCTTTTACTCATGCAGGATTCTAACCAGATTACTTTAGTTATCAGGCCTCTTCAAGCTCTTCTTGGCTATGGCAATTTCTCAGACTTTTCTTTTTTCAAATACTGTTGACAATTTTGAGGAGACTTGCTTAGGTGTATTTCAGAATGCTCTAATGGAATCTGGGTGATGCTTTCCTTTTGATTACTCTGGAATTATGAGTTTGAGGGAGAAAGACTACAGAGGTAAATACCATTTCCATATGTCTTGTCACCAGCACACAACACCAACATAACACATTTCTATTGATATTGACCTGCTTCTCTGGCTAAGGCAGTGTTTAATAGGTTCCTCCACTGTAAGGTGATTCTTTCCATAATGCATTCTTTGGAAGGAGGTTACTATGCGCAGCCCATGGAAACTGGAAAGTTACTTTGCCCCCTGTTTTGATAGAATGTCTGCATTTTAAAAACTCTTCTGCATAGAGAGATGTGGCTCTATTTATTACGTTATTTAGTTTTTTATCAATGTGGATATTTCTTCTGTGCTTTAATATTCTAAAACTTCTTTATTTATGTTAAAATGTATTTTAGCTTTGGCTATTGGGAGCTCTTCTGTTTGATTCCCATGCCTCTTTGCCACACTCCATCATTGTGGATTTTTTTTTTTTTTTTGAGGGGAACAGGGCAGATATAAGCCACTGCCTTACTTTCTGGCACTATAAAATACTCTGGGATTATGCTGAGTACTGTATTTCCTGACCAGTGATAGAATCAGCCATTTATCCAAGGAATCCTGATTCATTTCATTGGAGAACAGCTTTAGAAACCAAGATCAGAAAATTAGGTATGCTTAATTTTCTGAGAAATAATTTGTTTTAAACCTGTAAGCTGTCAAAGTAAAAAAAAATTGTGTGCATATTAATGTCTACCAATATATATTTATAAATTTTTCTATATATTATCATATATATAGTTAAATATGTCCTTACTGACATCTCCAACTGTAATCCTCTACTACATTTTAACCTCCCCACTTGCTGATCTGTAAGCTTTAATTTCATAATGAACACATACTGATTTGTTTTATTCCAGTGCACATGTATAGCAATATCAGAATTTTTAACCTCTACCTCCATGAAAAACAATCTTATCAGTTAGAATATAATCCCACATATAGTTCTATTTCTTTTTAGTTTTACTCCATTCATTTCCAAAATTTTTAAGTCAGCTCTTATCTCTTATTCTTTTCAGTGATGTTGTTTCATTTATTAGTAATGCATTTAGATTCTTCTATCAGTTTGCATTCTTTCCTGGAATTCCTCAATGGGAAAAGAGGATAATTTATTAAATAATTTAATCTCATGCTTGTCAAAACACATCACAAGATGGTTTTTAAAATGAGTATCTCTGTTTCAATGAATATACATTTATTTTAACTCTACTAAAAATATATAGACTATTAAAGACTATATTTTCATAAACATTAATTAGGATAAATATATTTAATTTTAAAACTGAATCTTATAAATAAAAAATTTACAGTAACCAAGGAATAGCTGAATTTTGGGAAATGTGGAATTAATTTATGACTGGGCCTACTTATATCTTAGCACAAATTTCTCTTAATGCATTGCCCATTGATAATCCTACTCCTTATTCAAATTTCCAATTTAGGACACCCTTGGTAACTCAAAAGACAAATCTGGCTACATATATTTTTCCTCAATATTTTTTCCTTGAAAACAATATTTCTATCTCTAATTGGTGTCACATAATTTTATACTATTAAGACAACAGTCAATCCATAATTTGGCCAATTTTACATTAAGTTGGTGAGTTTTTAAAATAGGTATAGGTTAGGAAACTCCAGGTTCACTTCGAAAGAGAAGCTGTGGTTTGGTAGAATCTTAAATAAGATTATCCTGGTGGCAACACTAGTGCTCCAACTCACAATATGAAAACTCATTTGAGAAATAGCATCCTGGATGGAGTGTGGATAGGACCAAATATCTCTGCATAGACAGGGACAGTAACGAAAACCTACATATATTAAAACACAAATTTCTTTGACCCATTTCTAGCTTCTACTTCAATACATTGGGGTGAAATTGAAGAATTTTTATTTCTAACAAATTCCCATGAGATATGGAAGTTGTGATTATAAGGATGTCACTGGACTCACTGGTCCAGGAGTTCAGGCAGTAGCTTAAGAGAAGGACAAACTAACCTGGTATTTGTTATTATAGAATATTGTATTGCTTGAAGGTAAATTTTTCAAATGAAATTTTAGATATATAAGTAAGGGTAATCTTGAACCTTGGAGCTTTCTTAATTTTCTTGTGCTTATGGATCACAAAATAAGATCATATGACTAAAGAAGTGCTTAGTGCAAGAGGTGACATCATCATCTCCTCATCATCTTTGTCATAATCCTTTCCTTTCATGACAAATAACATCAGATTTTTAATAAACATCACAGAGATACTCTATTTAGTTTTGATTTTTTAAGATCAAAGACTTTTTGTTGCTATGGTTGAGTGGTAGTTGATAGACATAAATAATTTGGATAAAAGGAAGAATTTTTGAAAAATTTTGTTTAGTTTGAAAACATCTCTGATTTATTTTTATTTGCCTATTTGATGACTAACTTAAAACTTAAGCATCAAAATCTTAAAATAACTCATTCCCTGAGACAAATACATAACGTAACTCAATTTTTAGAAATACTGTGTGGCACAAATGAAATGTAAGCAAAGCTGGAGAACAGAGATAATCATCTCAGCATTATTTAAGAATAAAAATTGAAATTCATCCAAATGTCCAGTACTAGGGGACTATTTAAATACATTATGCTAAATATTAATCATGGGATGTACTGTGGCTCCTACTAGTCAAATGTGTAAATGACAGAAAATCATCATTATACAATATACAAATAAATGTTAGCATTTTATAAGATGTATGAATTACAAATTAATAAAAAAATTGCTAAAATTAGATGGGGCTAAAATAATCCAAAATGAGATATAATTTATCATAGGAGCTGGGTGCTACATCTAGATATAGACACAGTGGGCATCAACTTTAATTTTGACACTCTGTAGTCATGTCTTCAAATCAGGTTGTAATCTATGTGTCCTCCACTATGATATAGAAGTTATGATGCAATGGAAAATATATGTATTTGTTCTTTTTTCCTCAAGTCTGGCACAAAATCTTAAAAGCCTTGACATTTCCTCAATTTTAAAATGATGCAAGACTTTTTTGTGGATAATAACTCTTCACCTTTACCTGTCCTTATGATAATGAAATGACTCTTGCTGGACTCCTCAATAGCTTCAAGATGGAGACTGGTCACTACAAAGTCAAAGACCTGTGAAAGGGTTGGAACATTCAACCTCAGTCTCCATTCCACTCTGCTTCAACCATGGGAGAGGGAGGAGAGGATGGAGATTGAGTTCAGTTACCAGTGGCAAATGATTTAGTCAGTTATGCTCATGTAATTGAGCCACCATGAAATCCTAGCCAGATAGCTTCTGGCTTAATGAGTGCATCAAGATGCTAGGATGATGACCTGCCCAGAGAGAGTATGAGAGCTGCCCCACCCCCCACCATACCTTACCCTGCACAACTCTTTTATTTAGCTACTCCTAAGCTGTATCCTTTATAATAAATCAATATTACTAAGTAGAGTATTTTTCTGAGTGCGGTGAGCTGTTCTTTCAAATTATTTAACCTGAAAGTGAATTGTGGATGCCCCTGATTCATAGCCTGTCAATTAGAACTACAGGTGACCTAAGTCTTGTAATTGGCACCTGAAGTAAGGACAATCTTGTGAGATTGAGTCCCTTAATTTATGGAATGTGATGCTAACTGCAGGAGGATGGCTTCAGAATTTAGGTGAATTATTGGATGCCCAGTTGGTATAGGGAGAATTGGAAAATTGGTTGTTGGTGTTAGAAAAAAAAAGGGTAATAATATTTACGTTAATATTAAAGTTTTAATCAGGAGAATATATCCATTCTCTGTTTTACAAAAAGAAAGGATGCAGTAATATTTGGGGGCTTAAAATTATTTTGGAAAAATCAGAGAGAGAAGTCAAGATGGTAACCAATAGATTTTACAACTGTCCTTCTAGAAAATGGAGGGATTGCAGTTTCCATGCAGACAATTGTAGGAAACCTGGCTGCTACCCCATCAGCCTAAGTTCTTACATATGTGGCTGAAAGGGAGAGAGAACTCAAAGGCTACTGTAGAAGTAACTTCTGATAAATTCTACATGCCTGCCATTACAGGAGAAAAGAGAATAGTCTCTTATTCCCTTCTGTATCTGACCTCTAGCCCTAAAGCATTTTGCTAGACAGTAAAAATGTAAATTGCATGCAGAAACTGGAAACAGAATTTAAGAGATATAATTTTTGGCCCTCTAAATCTTGATAAAGCACAAAAATCATAGGAATAAATACTTGTCACATGAAAATAGTTTTAAACTTCGTAAGATTTTGTGAAGACTTAATGAAAAAGATTTACTGAAAACATTAACAGAAGGTGTGGTGATTTCATACATGTGCTGTGTTAAATATAGGCATTCCTGATAATGGTGCCATCTTAGGGGTTTGTAACTGGGTATTCTGTCTTGTTCCGCTCTTTCTCCACATTTTCAAATTTTCTACAATAAAATACAATTTAGAAAAAAATTTTCTACAATAAAATACAATTTAAAAAAATTAACACCAACATACATACTTGAAAGTCATGTTTTCTGTAGAAACATAGTAAATATTGCTATAGGATAGTATATAAGCAGAAATTATACCATTAGCTCATAAAAGTAAAGTATGTTTTCTATACAAATTGAACACTGAGAGCTTCATCCTGGACATGTTTGAAACACAAAATTAACGTGTCATCAGGACAGTTTTCTCCAGCTTTGCCGTGCACAGGAGTTTTTAAACTCTCTTTAATAGGATTCTTATTTTAGGTATTGAGTGAATTGTGAATCAAGCTTTTATTTCTGTGATTCAAATTTAATTATTCTACCTGCTGTCTTCCAAAAATAAAAATCCTTCCAATTCCCATTAGAACATCTTGGTAAAAATTGAAAAAGCCAAATGACTAACAGGAAGCAGTTTAAATATACTTGGAAGATAGAAAATAATACAAAATGGGCAAAGCTACTTTTTTTTTCAATGAATGTAGAAAGACAATTCTAGTTAAAGACTATCAAAATACTTGGGTTAAAAAAAAAGTATTTCATGATGAAATGATGGAGAAGATTTAGAAGGCATGATCTTTCCAGAATAAATCTTAAAATGTTGCATATTGCCAAGGCATTTTTAATGTGACATGAAGTCTGCTGCATTGTTATTACTATAAATCTTGAGTAATGTAAAATATTGTAACTGGTATTTTAATCAAAGAATATTATTAGAATGACTCCAAATTGGAGCTTTGCTCCACTTAGTGTATTAAAATAATTCTTTTAAATACACTAATTACAATTGTCAGAGTAAGTGAGAAATAATTTATTTAGGAAGTAACCGCGTTCTTAATGTTCTCTACCCACTGTCTCAGAGCTGATTAATACTTTACAAACCAGATGTGATTAGCCAGCATGCTGGCTCAGAAGAGTTGTCTCACTATTGGCGCATTATTGTATTAGTCCTTTGCTCAAGAACTGATCAGTGCACTTCACTACCCTCTCCTTAGGATTCTGGAGCATAGAACTGTGTTGTACCTGTGTTTTGTGATATCACTACTGTCATCAAAATAGAACATCATGAGGATAAGAACAAATCAAAAAGCCATTTCTCACTTTGTGTTCACCCTTGGTTAAAAATCGTCTAATAATTTAGATAAAAAATTGAAAGAAAGAATGAATAGTTACTTCCACAGAGCCCCCTGTCCTTTGTGCCTATTTAACATTTTTAAAATATCTTCTTTCACTAAAAACAAGTGCTGAAAGGGTAGAATTTAGCTTGTTTACCTTGAAATACGAATGCCTAAATTTGTGTCTGGCACGTAGTGCATGTGTAATAAATATTTGTTTAATGAATAAATGAAATCCTTGACATATCGTTCTTACACTTAGGGAACTCCTGGGCTAAGAACAAACCCAGGTATATGGTAGTAGATCATAGATTATTATTATCATATAGATAATATAAGTATGAGGAAGAATATGAGACAGGGAGAAACTAGCTTTGATATCAGGAGGAAGAAAAAAGTTGGAAGTTGAGGCAGCATATCCTTTCCCCAGATGAGGTCACGTAGGTTTTAGAGAACAGTCAGGAACTCAGCAAGCCAAAGGGAAGGTCCCAGAAAAAGAACACAACATATATGAAGGAACAATTTATTGAAGAACATTTTCTATGATAGTATAATAATGAAAGTTGTTTGCATAGCCCATAAAATGTTTAAAATTTCAAAGTAAAGCAAAAATGACAGCACATGGGAAAGAAAAAATCAATTGAAAGGAGAAACTGGAAATGGAATAGTCATTGTCTAAGAAACCAAGGATTATAGAGGCCAAGCAAATTGTTCAGTGTCACATGGGAGTAAATGGCAAAGCAAAGACATAAACTCACATCTTCTTTTCTAGGGCCACAGTCCTACACATTAACACTCCATTGTTGGCAGTATTGTGAGCATCTCTTCAATTCCTTCACTGAATTATTATTACCTCAAAAAATCAAGGAAGTATTTAAAGACTTACTTGATGACCTGAAAGCAAAAGAAAGCCTATAGTTTGAACATTTTTAACACAATCCTATTTTCCTCTAGCTTTTGTCTGGTTCTTTGCTTCATTTAGTCCTTCTTTCAACAGTCCCAAACTCAGGTACTCAGGATCTGTGCTGGACACTAAATCATAGCACTCTGATTTGGGTTTTATTGCACAAACAATGAAAAAAACCCATAATCTCCAACTTTCTTGGGGTCTCTAGTGTGTTCATGCAATTCTAGTTTTACGAATAGCATATATTTTTAAACCCAAAATTTCAGGGTTAAATAAAATATTACTTATCAAGTGATTCCTGGAGTTCCCCCCTACAAAGGGACCTTTTATTTCAGGACTTTAGTGGTCTGTAGTCCATTTTTCTGTTTCCTATTATTGAAGGCAGAAACTTTATGCATAGTTAAGATTGTAATTTAGGCAACTTGTTCTCAAAAGCCATTCCAATCACTGCTTTCTTTTGGGTGTGGGAAAAAAGAATTTACTTTCACTTTATTTTACCAAGAAGATAAGAAGTGTGCCTTGCACATGCATTCATGTTGCATTCTTTGTCCTAGTTGACAGACCCTTTTTCCCAAAGCAAATGTTTGATTCTGAATATGTTAAAATTGTCACTTTGCAGATGGAGCACAATTGAAGCAGTAGCTCCCCATTCTCTGCTCTTCCAACCCCCTGGCAACCTTTAATCTAGTTTATGTCTTTATATATAATTTGCCTGTTGTAGATATCCCATATAAATAGAATCATACAGCATTTGCCCTTTGATGTCTAGTTTTATCATATTTCACCTAAGGTCGCGTTTTCATATTGTAGCATGTACCAGAACATCGTTCCATTTTACGGGTGAAAAGTTTGTTGATTTTAAATTTGTCAAGCACCTATATTTTCACAACCCTGCCTTAGGTATGTAAAGATTAGTAACATATAGTCCCTGGTATAATGATGTTCACAATGCGTAAGAACTCGGAGGATGGGAAGCAACAAAGTAAATCACTCATTCTTGATCCTATAACATGGAAAGTATATACACTGTGTACAATGTATAAAAGCAAACAAAAACTCAGTTCAAAAATTCCCTGAACAGTAAGATTTATGATCCCAAATTACTAGACAGGGAGAGGCCCCACAGTTAGTTAACTGTGTAATTTACATTAAGTTTACATCATGGCCAATTTTCTCGTAACTTTTTGCTCTGCCCTCCATCCTCTTCCTTTAAGTCTAAACTCACCATTTGACAGTTGCCAACACAGTTGTAAACATTTGTTTCTCACAGAGACATCCAGAAGCCCAAATGAGAATGATGTCTTCTTTGAATCTACTGTTAAAAGCTGAGAAACATTTCCCACAATACCTGTCCACCCCCAGCAGATACCTCATGTTAAATTGGACAGAACTGTCCTCCATGCCCATTGGTTTAGGTAAGTCATTGGTTTACTCCAGGGACTGGGCATGAGTTTTCTTTCCCCAGAATTCTGAGCTATCTGAGCAAACTCAGGATTCTGTAGTCAAGGAAGAAGGGGAGGAAAAGGCGAGGATGAGCAATCCAACTTCCTGCCACATCATGGGACAACTAAAGCCTGCACATCACCTTGCAGAATGGGAATGGCTAGGATGGAGTCTTCACTAACTCAAGTCTCATTTCTCTGAGGATCACAAATTTGTGGTGACTTATATAAACTCTTTATTCTGTAACTAATAATTTTGTTTCTAACATTACAGAATTCCTCTTGAAAGCATTTAAAATCTTAAAAATATATGAGAAATAAAAATAATATCTAAGATATAATTTCACAATTTTGAAGTTTTCAAGTGTTTATTTTCTTATAAATTATACATACACACAAACTCATGCAGATAAACCATACAACTTTATTTCCCTATAAACTCAAATTATTATAGTACCTAGTGATGACAAAAAATTTGACTAGTCCCATTAATTTCAATTAAGACTTTTTTTTATTCAGTTCAAGTTACCCTGAATCAGACTGAGGTCTTCTAGTTTCCTTTTCTTGGGAATACTGTAAGAGTCACAGTGTTAGGGCAGGGCTGGGCACCAGTCAGCCTCTCACTGATTCTGCCCACAGTCTGCAACTTGACCTACATCCTGAATAGTTTCTCATCTTTGGTCCAAGCATGTGACTGCCTTGTCCTCCTTGTTGGTACAGCAAGGCCTCTGGAGTTTGCTTGCTTGTCACTTGGCTGATAGTTATGTCACCAGTCAGGGTCTGAGAAGGTCCCCTTAAAGGGGAGATATGGACCTTAATTTGGTGTGGAGTTCTTACTATCATTTCAGAAAAACATTTCAAGACATATCATTGAGAGGCATAGGCTGATTTGTTAGGCAGTGTTAAAAAGTAGAAGAATATAGGAAAGGGGCTTCAGCTGGAGGAGCTAAAGGAGACACATCTGTGATGGACAAATCAGACTAGCGTATTAACAAAGTAACAAGACCAGCTTTTATGGATAAGCTGAGGTGGATTATGACAGGATTAATCATTATCTCAGCTCTGGTTTTACAAGGTGGCTCTGGAGTACTTCTTATCAGTAGAGGGGACAATCAGTTCTCCATTAAATGATCCTCTCTGCTTTGAGTAGCCTCAGTAACTCAAAGCAGTACTAAGTAATTTTGTAGAAATTCTGTTGCAATCCTAGGCGATTATGGGTCTAGGACAATGACTAGGGACTTCCAGGTACCCACTAGTAGTTCTATGTCCCTGTAAATCTCTTTAACTCTTTAGGGCTAAACAGTCTCATCTTGCTGGTATCTAGATATATACACCCCAAATGAGTAGAGTTTCTAAATTGTAGAACAGAGCAAAGATCTGACCCAAAGGAGACAGATACAAAATGAAAGTCAAGCTTTGTTTTGCTTTTAGCTACCCATTGAACAGTGTTATGCTTGTGTCTAGATGCCCACTTCATAAGTCATAGGGCAGGGAGCCCTTTCAAAGGTGGCTGAATCTAAAGTATGTGGTAATGGAATCAAGGGTGTGTAGTTACTAAGTTAGTTCACTGATTGCTTTAGCGTAGTTTTGGCTAGGACTGTTGGTGCTATCCATCCTAAGAGTGGGGAGCCTGGGTAGAATATAAAGAACAGAAAGAGAATCTTTATTGTTGCCTGCTGCTTGCGGCCTTCTGCCTGCCTGTTCTGTGATACTTCTGTGCCATGGAACCAATCAGCTGTGAACCGAAACTTTTACAAACTATGAGCTACGACAAACCTTTCCTCCTTTAACTTTAGGTGTTAGGTATTTTGTTTCAGCAACAAGAAAAGTAGCTAAGATATCTGTCACCCTATTTTCTACTATCTATCTTTTATGTTGCTCTTTATTTAGATTTTGAATTATCATAGAAGAGAAACCATGTCAAAAAGAATTTTGAAGCCAAAAGTTGAGCTAAGCTGAGAAAAAAGAGAGGTAGCAGGTCATGGAAGGGACTGTTTGGGGGGAAAACAAATACCCAGTTGATGTAGATAAGGCAAAGTATGTTCATTATCTAATGGTGCTCAGGTCATTGAAAGTTTTGATCGCTTTTTGATCTCAGTTGCACCATTTAGAGCACTTATTAGAGTCACAAAGCATAGTCAAAGAAGGATAGCCTTATATTCTGATTGAGCACATTTTAATGAGAACAATGCCATATTTTATTACTTTTTGTTTTTCCAATCCAAGTTTCCTTCCCTAGAGTTCACAAACTGGTCACCATTATTTTCTGTAAGAAAAGCTCTTTTAGAGAAGATAACTCAGCAGTGCCTTGGAATCCCAGGAGGTGTGGCTGGGGAGGAGGTTAATGAAGTATTTAGATGGATTCTATTGAAGCATGAATTTGTCTATTGTAAAACTGGACATTAAACATTTAAGTGATGGCTTTGTTAATGAGAAGTTAAAGTCAAAATGGTCAGAGACTGTCCTCAAGTCCCTATTCACAATCCCCACAGGTCTCACTGAGACAAGTGCATATGCACTTGAGGGCAACATTGTGTAAAGCTCTTTCTCTGAGGTTAATGCCAGAAACACATACTTTCATTTATGAGAAAGGGGTCATTAATAGCATCTGAGGTATCTCTGCCATGAGAATGCAATAAAGAACTGCCCCACTTTTCTCTGTGGACTCTACTTTGTCCATAAATAGATCTAAGATTAATGGCAAAGTAAGATTTCACACAAATACTATGTTAAACTTGGGAGGCCAAGTTAAGAGACTTTTAACAGAGAGACACAAACTGATTCCAAGTTTTAGACAAAGAAAAATATTTTAAATTCATGACCCAGTGTTCTTACCTTTTGAGGTGTGAGATCTGGATCTTCTGTTGTCATCAAGTTTATCCTCTGAATCTGTGACACATGCTGCAATAAGCATCAAGCGACAGCTTCTAGTCACTAACCAACACAGGGTTCCTGGAGCAGATCCAACTCACAGGAATAGATGCCATGTAAATAAACTCTGTTGGGCAGGTCATGTGCCAAAAGTGAATCAGACTAAGACATCAAGGCAGTTCCTGGACATATTGCTGTAGCTGAACAGATGGCAGGCAAGAGAAGTGCTTAAAGGAGCCACTAGAGCACAATTTCAAGTGATGTCTCACATCCTTCTTCAATTGGAGAATGACAGAGGCAAACAGATCCTAGAGGTGCACTACCAGTTAGAGAAAATGATTTGGCCCAAAAATGATCAGAGCTAAAGATATAGCAGGACTTCTGCAGAAAGGGGCAATATATAGATATATACAGACGAATAACTGCAACTTTGGAACCAAGAAAGGGACAGTGGCCTTCAAGACACAGCCTGGGTCAAGATATAGCAAGAGTCACTTTGTCACATCTTATGAAGTCCCATGTTCAGCACGGGCACTTGTCTAAGATCATGCTGACAGTAAGAATACTTGATAGAAGAAGAGGCAGGTACGATCAAGTACTTCCTACCTCAGAAGTATGTTGAGAGCACATGAGGCTGAGCGTATAGGTGGAAAGATTAGCAAAAGCAGCTATGGATCTAGAGAATAAAGAGCAGAAGAAATGAAATGATGTCTGAAAACAAGCAAAAGCACTCCCCCTGTCCTTTCACAGACTCTTCATAGGCTCAGGAAGTAGTAGAATTCGACTCAACTTTGTTGGGCTAAGTACATAAATTAAGAGAATAGATTGGGAGTTTAGGCGTAGGAAGTGTTTAGGGTGGTTCTCTATGCAATATCCCACTTCCCTCTGCTACCCATAGAATCTCTCTTTTTTTGAACACACACCCCTTACCCACATGGGTCTGGGGATACTAAATTTCTGTATCTGTGACCATAGGCTCTGCCAGAGGGTGGCTGGAAGTCAGCAAACCACATCTAGCCAGTGACACTTGGAGAATATCTCTAGGTACTTAAGGAAAAGCTTTCTTTCTCCTAAGAGGAAGAACCTTTTCATCCCCAGCAATTATCAAATATATATGTAATGACTGAAACAAAGTACTGCAGCCATTTTGTAATCACAAGAGAATTCATCTGTTCATCAGATAAAAATGGCAAAACTGAAAAATAACCAATCTAAGTGAAAGGAATTTTTTAGTAATTTGTATCCTATAGCATCTTCACTGATACATTTTTCTTTTAATAAAGGTATGCTGAAATTTTAGAAAGTTTGGTTGAGATATGTGGATTAGAATAGGTCAGTCTGTAGGACTCTTTTGTCTTGTCCATCTGTCCATCCATCCACCTATCCATCCATCAATCTATCAGTCAATCATCTATCAAGTGCTTATGATGTGGCAAGTATATTAATGAACACTGGACATTATAAATTAAAAATAGCCCCTGTCCCTCCATCACCCACGGCTGTAATAACACATGAAAACATAATTTATTGTAATTTATTGTATTGTATTGTACTGTAATTTATTGTATTATAACAAAGGGATGTACAAAATGTGTTGGTCATCTGGAGTGAGAATGGTGAGGTCTTATCTCCATGACAGTTAGAGAAAAACATACTGAAAATGATCAGATTTTGACCAGAAGAATGTGCTGGTCAATAGAAAATGCAGAAGCAAAGGGAAGTAAAGAAATCACAACTGTTCTTTCTCCAGATATAAATCCATGCAGAAAGGTGAGCTGTATGCAAATGTACTATCTGCAAACATAAGATGATGAGTAAGAAAAAGAGATCAGTTTATACAGACCCTGCAGGAAGGAGTCAGAGAATATGAGGAAGAAGAAAAGGCTAGGAGATTGACTACAAGACAAATTCTTGTTCTTGAGTTCTCCGGAGCTGCCAAAGTCTCCTAAATACTTCCCTTTCAAAAGTGTCCCTAGACATGAGCATACTCCGTGAGCATGCTTCCTGTCTTGTTCTGATTGTCAGAATCAGATAATCATTTTCTTCTACTCTATTTAGCCTTAATATATACACTTTGATTACATATTTATTTAACAACTACTTACTATGTATATGATACAATGTGAAGAATGAGATATAGAGATGAATACCAGACTTAGTACTTCAGAAGCCATAGATTTCACACACAAATGTAACGATTATACAATATGAAACATAATAAAAATGTGTACCCAGATAAAATCCTTGAGAGATACAATGGGGATGGAGGTGAAGACTGAACAGGTACAGAAGGTAGGTGATATTTTTGTGCATATTAAATAATAAGTATAGCTAAGCACTGGTGGGCCAAGAAAGGCCTTTTGAACAGAAGGAACAACAAACACAGGGAATCACAGTAGGAGAGGATGTCCAAGCTGAGAATCTACTGGGAGAAAGAAATCACAATAGGATGATTTGGGGTAGCAGTAGTAACTTAAGGAAAGAAGCCTAGGTGCCATGTGATGGGCAGGATCCTTGGACCAGTAAAGGTTATGTGTCATCCTAAGGAGTCTGGATTTCATTCATTGTGTATTTGTTTAGTGTGTTTCACGGGCCTGTTAGAATTTACAGATACAAAAACATATGACATAGTCCCTGCTTACGAGGAGGCTTAAACAAGCAAAAGAGGTAGACATATGACCAGGAATAGAGTTAACATTTATAAGAGAAAGATCTGTGGTAGCCCTTTACCTGGATCATGTCATGTATTCCTCCTCATAACTTCCCATGAAATAGACATTATTTATTGTGGCAGTGTAGAGAGGAGGACCTACAATGTAAAGAGGTCAAGTAACTTTTCTAGTATCTCACCTGTAGAAGACTCCAGATTTGGATTCAGCTCTGTCAGATTTCAGAGCCACCACAACATAGAAGTTTGGAAGCTCAGTGAAGTGGCACTTGATTCAAACTGAATGTCAACAAAGATGCTCTAGGAAGTTGATAAACAGGCTAAATTTCACAAATGATAAAATGTTGGCCAGGTGATGAAGGGAGTGAGAAAGGGTGTGGAGGCTGGGAACTGCTTGGTGCTGTGCGGAGCTGGGAACCTGTTGATACAGTAGGCATGATGAAGAGAGGTGGTTGGGGAAGATGATTACGAAGCAGAGACAGATCATAGGTCACATTTTGAGAAGAGGTTTGAATGTTGTCAGTCCTAGCTTAACTAGTAGACATCACAATCATTTCACCATCACTGTCATCCAAATCCCGTTGCCAGACTTGAGATTCATCTTGATTGCTCTATCTCCCCTACTCCAAGTTTGGTGACTCAGGACTCTATATCCTTTCTAAATAAATCTGTGACCTGTTTCCTTCTCTGTCTTCTCTTCCTCCAAGCTCAGGCGCCATCATTCTTCACTGGAATATTATCAGTTTCTTTAGCTGACCTCTAAACCTCCATTCAGCAGGCAAAGGAAATTTCTAAAAATAACTCAGACAAACACAACTTCCTTCTCTCTTTGAAATTCTCCAGTGATTTCTCTTACATTTCAGACAAACAAGCAACAAAATCCCAATACCATACCGTAATCAGCAAGGCTTTGCCCTCCTCTCCAAGCTCACTGCACTCTCTCATCTCCCTTTCCTCCATTCTTTCCTGCCTTTGTTCATGCAAATATCTCTGCCTGGAATGGTCCTATTCCAGAACTTCACCTGATTTTCTCTTTATCCTTCAGAGTTCAAGCTCAATGATGCCTTACTTTATCCTCCTTCCAACGCACTCATCCCACTTCAATTTATTAGCCATCATCAAAACTGTTGTCTTCTTTGGTGTCATCTCTCTTTGTCTTCTCTGTGTCATCTCTGTTTGTCTGTCTCCTATCTTGGTTTTTAAATTCACAACAGGACAGCACCATGTCTGTTTTCTTCAGATCCAATTCCAAATGACTGGACCAGAACAGCCACTGTTCTCACAGTGTGGTTGTCTTTTGCCAATTATTTAATAGCAGTTTCACAAGAGCCAGAATATGTGTAAAAGAAACATAGAAGAAATTTCACTGTAAATGGAGAGAATACGGCCATCACTTTGATTTTGCAGGGATGGGGTTCTGGACTATGTTGGAAGTGCCTGAAACAAAATAAGCATCAATAAATATTTGTTGAATAAATTAATGTTAGTTATATGATTTACTGAGCCTGTTGACAGAGACAAATAATTTAATAGTAGCAGAGACCATGGTGGCAGATAAAAGTAATAACCTAAGTACAGATGGGGCCCTTGTCAAAAGCATTTTCTTTTTCTATGAAGAGAAAGCACTCAGTAAAATAATGTTTTATTTTCTCAGCTGTCTTTTTTTCTTTATTATCCAAATTTGAAGCCAAGCTCCACTTTGTTATGGAAGATGAGTTCTGCCAGCCATAAAATTTTGGCAGAATACAGGGAGAAGCCTTTTCCCTTGGTAGTGAAGAGAACATGACTCACTGAAGAGTAATCTAATAATAGCTAGAGTGAAGACTGAAGAGTGGCCAGACATACTATGGTTCTTATACACTAATGTAGTGCATATAAGGATATGTTTAAATGCTTAGAATTCAAATAGCGTAGCAGCCCTGGCCACTGGAATTGGTTTTTAAATGTAACAATGATTTGCTTCATTGATGATCCAAGTAGCATTCTCAGAGAAAATATTTATAAAATTTTCTTCATTCACTATTTACATTTAGAAATGCAGTCACATACTTGAGCTACCTTGATTAGCAGTAAAGATAAGGTTTTAGAGTGTTTTATACTCAGTATTCAAAGGAACTTTCTTTTCAGTCTGTAGTTATCAATCAACAAATATTTATTGAATACCTGCTATGTGCCAGACAGTGTTAATTAAAATTTGTTCCCTTTTATCGTGTTAAATGCTAGGCTTTTATCACATATATCCTACTATTAGATAGGTGACTCCTTTTCTTATTTTTTTTTCAGTTACTCATAACTTTCTATGGGGTAGAGACCTTTTATGTTCAAAATCTTCTATGCTTCACTTTAACCCTCCTACAACAATAAAACGTCTCCAGAGAAAGTCCAAACTTTAGATGCTCTGGCATGAGTCCCTTACATTTTATCTAAGTGCTTTTTAAAGGATGGATTCCTTAAGACTTGGGGAAGTATAAATACTTATCTTGGCTACTATATTTTCAATCAAACATGTCTTCCCAGAATATAATTTTGCCCCTCAGGCATTTAAGAAAGAAGATGGATTTTTTTGCCCCAAACTTATGAAGATGTTTAATTAACTGGGTGGATACTTTTAAAAACTCTAGACTTGTTCATTAGAAAGCTGAAACAGGAAGAGCAGATGTTCAAGGCCAGTCTGGGGATGTAGTGAGACATTATCCCCAAACACCAAAAAACCGTTAGCCACAAAACATACATTCACCTCTGCTATTGGCTCTTATCCTGAAAATATACTGCATTATGTTCATGCAACTTATTCATGAAAATAGCTCATCTACTGAAGAGATGTATCATAAATTATGTTCTGAGTATTTAGAAGCAAGAGCAATCTAATGATGTATGATAAGTCTAAAATTAAAATAATGATCCCTGATTTTTACTTTTAAAAAACAATTTTTATTAAATTATAACTTGCATGTAGTAAAAGCACACATTTAAGTGGACAAATTAAATAAGTTTTTACAAATATATATGTCAAATTTTATTTTAAAGAAAATAAAGCCAAACAATAAAACAGAATAGAGCCAATCAAAACAAAATAGTGAATACAATACAGAACTTCAAAACATGATAATAGAATATCAACAATAGCTACCATAATGGATCTTGTTATCTTCAAAGTAGCTGCCTATACTCTCAGGCATGATAAAAGCAAACAAACAAAAAAAAACCAGAATAAAACCTATTAAAACAAAACAACGAAAGTGGTACAGAGCAGCAAAACAACATAATAGGAAATCACAATGGCTACCATAAAATATCTTGTTATCTTCAAAATAGCTCCATACCAACAAATTATATACATCAATTAACATGATCTCAATCAAGATAGTGTTCCCACTTACCCAAAATGGTCCCATGATGTCCCTGTAAGTTGGTTCTCTTCCTCCCAACTACCAGCAATCATTTACCCCTTAGCTACTGGCTCCCACTGATTGGAACTATGTTTCACCTATGTACTAATTACCGGGCAAGAATACAGGAAACACAAGATCTTATACCTTCAAAGGGTTGAAACAATAATAGGAGAAGAAAAACAAATACTGGAAAGATTCAATAGTGAAATAGTGCCATACATACTCAAATATCATGGTTTTACACTGGGTGTCAGCCAGCGGTGGGATGAAAAGAGGTCTCAGTTTTTGAGCAAACTGTTTCTAACTCTGGGTCTTGGTTTTCACCACCATGAAATAAACAGCTTGAGTCATCTGACCTTTATAGGCCTCATGCTCTTTACCCACGCAGGTGACTTCTCTGGTCCTCAGGAGTGTGCAAGTCTGTAATTACTGTGTAGGTGAAATGTCTGAATTCACTCATCAGATATAGTGCCAGACAGGTTAATCTTTTTAAATGTTCAACATATTAGACTCTGCTCATCAAAAGCAATTATTGAAGTTATTTAATTTGAAATAATTTGAAGAGTTCACCATTGGTTTGGTTTTGAAAAACATGTTAATTGATATTTTCTAGCCAAGAAATAGTTATGAAGCTGCCCTCAACCACCTGCATCTTCCCTACTGGCCAGTTAGTTCTGCCCACAGGTACCTTTCTACTAAATTAATCTTCAGATAGTTACAACTCACTGGGGTGAGAAATGAGCTAAGAAGCAAAGACATGGGAGAAGCCATCTCTACATTCTTCAATTCTACTAAAGGCAAACTTCCATCTCTAGAAACCAAATGAACAACTGAACTACCAGTGTTCTCTAAATGTTGCATTACACCTGTGACCATTGGGAGTGTTTTCCTACAATAGGCAATGCTTCCCAAACTTTAACAAGTGAAGCTTCTCATTTGTCAAACACCTGGGGATCTTAATATGGCAGATTGCAGTCAGCAGACTGGGCTTTCTTACTAGAAAATGTGTTATCCTTGAATTAACATGAAAAGTGTGAAAATCATCTGCTCCAAGTCACCAGTATCCATAAGCTGAGTGTAGAGGTACCATCTATCACCATCGTCACCTCTGGAAGGCCCAAGGCAGGCTTGGGTCCCTCCACCAAGGACATCTGGCTTTGCAATTTAGCAGCTAACTCCTTGTATGCTATAATCTGAGCAAATATTTTGTGCTGACTTTGTTTTTTATCAACATGGATATTTTTTTCCTGCTTATTTGTTTGTTGAATTCTAAAAGCAATCTTTCTTCCTTCAATCACATACTCAGGGAGACATTATTTTTATCACCTAAGGAAGGCAGAGCAGATTTATGTGTTGTTGGGTTTGTCAGTGGGGTAGCCAAACTAAATCAGCCTATTGGGTTGACTAGAGAGGAGGGGAGTAGTGAGCAATCATCACCCTGTAGTCAGAGACTGAGGAGAAAAATTACAGCTTAAAAGTTGTACAGAAAAAAAAAAAAAAAGTGGCATTAGCAATCTCTGGAACTGGCGATGTGGGATCCGACTTACATGAGAACTCATTTTTAAATGAAATGGAGAGAGTTAGGAGGCAGAAAAGTTATTGGTGTCCTGAGCTCTCTTTGGACCCCATGAATATTAAAATAGCAATTATCAGAAATAATTGAGCCTTAGGAATACTGAATGGATAAACAAGCAAAAATTGGTCTTGGAAAATGTAGCAGAGAGACCAATTAGTGACCACACAACACAACACTGTCTAAAACTGAAAAGAAAGTTTGAGAGGAATTGGAAAATGAGAAGAAAATGTTACCAGAAACAAGAAAGAGAAACAATAGGAAAAGAAAGTCAAGGCCAGAGGATTTATTTTAGGCCTGGAAATGAGTAGGCAGAAACCTGAGCCGTGCTGACTTCTGCAGCTTTTATCAGATACTAAAAAGATAAGCTTTGGAATAGTGCTTTGATCTAGGGTGCATATCGATTTTTTATAGATGACAATGATTTGGTCGAGTCTTCCAGAAGAACTGCCAGATTTAGGAGCACTGGGCCTTTAACCTGGCACAATTTAAGTTTGATATCCCCTGCCTTTCATCCATCACAGTCTTTTAACAATTAACAATAATGCTACGCTCCACTCATTTTTCAGTTTTGGCTTTCAAAAAATTTTCTTAAAGGCCACTTCTAATATAATACTTTTGTCTTAAACACTGACTAGCCAGGTCGCTAAAATATAAAAGCAAACCTTTGTTAAAAAATAATGATGAGCGGGGCTGGTGACACACACCTGTAATCCCAACACTCCAGGAGCCTGAGGCAGGAAAACCACAAGTTTAAACTCAGCCTGAGCAATGAAGCAAGACCCTGTTTCAGAATTTAAAAAAAAGAAAAAATTAAAAAGGGTTGAGAATGTAGCTCAGTGTGAAAGCCCTGGGCTTAATCCCTAGTACTGCCAAAAAGCAATTGTTTTTAACATGATTGTTTCTGCTTGTCAAAGTTCACCCCAGAAGGGGTGCCATTTTCTGTCCGTGCTGAGCAGTGACTGTGGCTTCTTCTCCCTCTCTGCTCACCACTACAGTTCAGCCTTGAAGCCATCAACTACCACTGCTGGTGAATCTGTGCCTCACTTGTACCCAATGCTTGTGCGAAGGATTCCAAAACCCTGGTGCCAGCAGTCACGAGGAAGGTGTCTGGGGAAGAGTCACTCTGTCACAGTACCCTGGAATAATACCTGTCCACAGCCACGGAGGGGACTTCCCGGAATCACCATCAGCACTTGCCTCCCCTCTTTTTGTGATCTTTTCCTCTAGACACAGGATCTGCCTTGTTTTCAGAGGCAATAGCTAGAAAGTGATTCTTTAGATTATGGCAGAAAAGCAGAATAAGTGGCAGAGGTCTCCAGGAGAATGCTGTCTCCCAGTGCTCAGGCTCTCTGACTTGGCTCCTTCGAATACCTCCCTCCTTGGAGGACCTGGCTGGTGATTGCAGTGACAGAGGAAGGGGTCCTAGAGAGGAATTTATATAAGATATAAAATGTATATGTGGAGCTCTTAACTGTGTTGTTTTAACTAGGACAAAGTTTAAAGAAAATACATAAGGATTGGACTATGCATGGACTATCCCTTTAAAGTATTAAATTAACCCTTCCTATATCTTTAAGACTACCTGTACTCCTCCCTTTGCCTCCCCACGCTGCATTAGGAAGGAGATTCAAGCGTGAAGGCATCTTTCAGTGTTCTGCCAGTTTCCTTGATGAAGCTGCAGTGTGTGCTCCTCAGGGACAGGTGGAGAGAGAGAGAGATGGTTGAACACAACAGGAGGAGGACAGGGAAAGAGACTCGGCAATTATATAGAGTGCCTCGGGACACCTGTGGACCTCAGAGACATTTTAAGGAGGTTTATATAATTAGCAGGAGAGCCTGTTTCCCGACACCTCTGTATGTCTAGATGAAATTTAAAAACAAAATAGTAAACTAGTAGCTCTCTGTATCTGCTCATTTGTTGTCTCCTCAGCAAGAAAGACTGGAGGCTCTGGCAGCCAGCTAGTCTCCTCTGGTGGCCCCCAGCCTCACATCACTGGTTCTGACTCTGAGTGCCAGAAAAAGAATAAAAAAGTCATGGGCCTAAGCAGGAATCTGTTGTGCCTTTCCAAATCATTTGTTATGTCGATAGCTTTATGGAACTCTTGGAATACTTGTTTTACCTTTCCAGGAAAGAGTCCATGTGGCAGCTGATCTGCACACATGCATATCCATACTTACATATTACGGATCACTCTATATTATATGCTTTTGTGTCGCATTTCATATATGATATAGCGTATCTAATTAATTCCTTATATCTACCTACTTGTGCATAGTTACATTTATATTATCAGAATTTTTACAAATATCAAGTATTTAGGATTTATTTAGGAAATACATTTGCAAGCCTTTCAAAAACTCTACCACCAAGTAGATTCAAGAATTATAGCCAAGAATGAGAAAAATAGCAGATTCATTATTTCCTTAAATAATAAATGGGCATATATTCACTGCCAGGAGCAATTTTCTAGGAGGTAACTAAGGGATCTCCATTTGGAGAACTTCCGATTCTCTGACTGGAAGTTGGCCTCTTTTTAAGCCTGTAAAAGGTATTACCATGTACAGTCTGCCATATAAATTGATAAATGAAGGGTATGCTGTAGTTCAAATTTCAAACATTCTTGAAAGATTCATTTGCTAATGGCTTGGTCTGCAGAATGGTGCTACTGAGCGGTATAAGCTGTAAGGTCTGGGACTCAACCTGGAGTCTTTAGGTTACTGGGGGTGTGCCAAGTAGAGGAATTTGGGTACTCCAGCACACAGTTCTGCTCTGCCATGTCCAAAGCAAGAGGGCCAATTGATCATGGGCTGAAACTTCCACCGTGTGCAAAATAAATAGAATAAACCATTTTCTCTTTGTAAGATTCATTATCTTTAGTGTTAGTTATAGTAACATGAATCTGACTAACAGGCAAAATTATAGATTGGAGGACCAGAGGGCATACAGACCAGAAGTAGAGATAATTCAATACTGCTAGCATAGTATTACCGTTTTAAATTTATCATAAATGTTCTAAGCAACCAAGAAAAAAATGTTACATGGTACCTCCCCTAGGGTATCCACAAACTAGTTAAAACAAAAGTAAATAAAAATTACAGTCAGATGTAGTAGTATATGCCCATAATCTCAGCATTCCGGGAGACTGGAGCAGGAGGATAGCAAGTTTGAGCCCAGCATAAGCAAGTTAGCAATTTAGCTATACCTTGACTCAAAACAGAGTAAAGAAGAGCTGGGAATATAGCTCAGTTGGGAAGCCCTGGGTTCAGTCCCCAGTGCCAAAAAGAAAAAAGTAGCCAAGCCTTAGGATACTACATCTATTATTGAATCCACGGACATGAGGAGGAAAACCAAGCAATGCTTTAAAAGAAGACAGGGAAAGGGTCTACAGGTTGCAGTGTCTTCTGAAAGACATTGGTCCATGAAGTGAAGCTTAAGGAATGTATGGGTATATTTCAGGTGAACACTGAAGTATGGAAATTGTGAAAAGAGAAAGAATTCAGGAGAAATAAACAGCAGATACCAAGGTTTGGAGACATAAAGAAAACAAATGTGATTAAAGTAGCCCTATATGTTGTTCAACAAGGAATGCACATATTTTGTTTACAGTAAAAATGTGGGCTCTGGTACTTTTCCAGTACCATCATCTTCCATGTCAGTGTTCAGAATGTCACCATTTCTATTTTAGGAGAAACAGACAATTTAGGTAAAATAGTGACTAGATTAATCACAGTAGAGACAGTTAAACATGAAGTCCTAAAATTCTTTCAAATAATTCATTCCATCTGTGGAAGGCCCCACCTGAAATCTAAAAAATACAGTGGGTTTCATTACTTTACACACACAAAAATATACTATTTCTTAGTTAAAGCAAGATTTAAATTAATTATTATATCATCAATTATCATGCTTGTGCACAAAATTTCACCCGCTTAGGGATGGAGCTACCTTGAGGGAATTATAGGTACTGCCTCAAAGACCTAGCACAGCTGTCTAAAAGATGGCAAGTTCCCCAACCCACTTCAAACACCTGTTTACCCAAGGAAAATCTGAGCCCTTTATCATCCATGGAGCACAAATGCCCACAGATAGAGCCTCTCTGTTAAGTGTGTTGTGTCCTGTAAGTATGCAAAGATGAATGAATAGAACAAATCAAGAAATGAATGGCTACCTTATCTGTTTAAGAACTCAACAACTATTTATTGAGATACCTACTGTATAGGAAGCAGACCAGCCCTCCAAATTGGTTTTTATCTTTAGTGTGCGGGGCAGGAGATTGATGTTTGGCAAGGCTAACCTGTCCTAGAATAAACAGCTACTAAATAGCAGCGCTCAGAGTTGAAATCAAGAGTTTCTGATTCCAAGTAGAATGCTTTCTTTTTTCTTAGATCCATCATATGTAAATTCAGAAAGCTAGTTTCAAAGGAATGGAGTTGAGGCTTGTTAATTTTTAATACAAGAAAGGAAATTTTTATATATGAAAGTGCCCACATGGGTGACCTAAGTGAACGGCTGTGGAAGAGGGCTTGGGCATCCTGTCAGGGGAGCTATGAAGGGCTCGATGGGCAGGACCTGCTGTCATCTGCTAGTGAAAGGGTCAGGAAAATGTTGGAACCCAGGTATTTCTGTTCTGGTCCAGGTGAGACAGATAAGCCATGGCTGAGTCTGAACTAGTCTTACCCACCCATTACTGCCTGCGCCTTTAATTCAAAATCTTTCAATTCCATAGCAAAGGCAGAAATGTTCTTTGTATGAGGACTCTGTTGGTGTTAGAGATACTGTATCAACAATAGCATGAAAGAATTTTGCAAAGATAACATTTTCCCCTCAATTTCTTCTCAGAATCTTATATGTAGGGGGAGAAAAATATGCAAGAGGAACAGAAAAATGTAAGTAAACAGGGAAAATGAAACTAGTAGGCGAGTTTGCACATCCAAAGATTGCAAGGAGGGAAAGGAGTTGATTTCACCCTTGTGTCATTTTTTCTGAATGTTACTTTTTTTGTTTTAATATTTTTCAAGTCCCCTAAATTTGCCAAGTCCTAAGAAATAATTCAGGCGTGATGCACTCATTACTTTCTTGTTTTTCCCTTTTTTTACTCTTGGCTTCATTCTTTTCCTTCATGTTTAACACTCCAAGACCTATTTGATTTTCAACTTTTGTGATTTGAACCTTTTTTTTTTTGTCTTTTTCTTTTTTTTATTGGTACTAGGGATTGAAATCACAACTGCCTGCTTGCAAGGCAGGCGCTTATGCCGCTGAGCTAAATCCCCAGCCCTGTTATTTGAACTTTTAAATAACCATCTGGAATCATTCTTCTGTTGTCATCAAAAGTGATCAACTGCTCAATTTTTGCCACATGAAAAGATTACATCTTTATTTTGCAGTATAGATCTACTATCCCTGCTACTGTTTGTACAACTACACGCTTTTTTTGTGTTTGTGTCTTATCTGCCAATGGGCAAGGCTACCCTGAAAGATCAAATGTGTTCTTTATGGACTTCCTTCCATGCTCAGTCACCAAGATGTTTATCTCCAAAATAGAAAATTACCTTGTTTACTAAAAAATCCTACCTGAAAAAAATATTCTTCTGTTAAATAAAGTGCATCTTAGTTCAGACTAGTATATCAGAATTCACAGCACAAATGCAGAAAAGACTAAGATAGTGATACAATGATTGGAGGTAAAAGATTGACTTAAGAGTAGTTAAGTCAGCAGTAAGTGCAGCTAATGCACCTGAGTCAACCGAGCAGCTCTGATGGGTTGCTTCCACTCGGGAATAACAGCCCAACATTGCCAGGTCATATTTTTCAAGAGAAGCTCACAGTTGAATTTTTACATATAATAGTTTTATTGTTAGCAAACTAATTTTAACAATGTTTAAAATACTGCCATTCAACCACCAGTTTACAACTTCTGTGGAAGGTAAGGAATAAATAAGAGAAAGGATGCTGAGGTAGTACCCTTCGTTAGGAAATGACAGCACTGTGTGTGGTTTAAGACCGTGTGACTTAAAAGTGTGGTCCAATGACCTACATAAGTGATGTCATCTGAGATTAGAATCTGGCCTCTTAACTCTTCTCTCTCCAAGACTGCTGAATCATAGGCTGCATATTAACAAGACCCCCAAATGATTTGTCTGCAATGCAGTTTGAGTGGCACTGATGCCTGAATGAGCTTAGTGTAAGGACATCCCTGAAGTCCCACAGGTGCCTCCATCATGATACAGCCACTCCAGGAGTCATCACCAGAGGTGTTATTAAGCTCTAGGATCTACATAGTCCTTAGCTATGATTTATTTGCTTGCTGTCCCTCCCATCATTTTCCGTTACTCTTTGCCCAATCCTGGTCTCAGTAACTATGGTCAGAGCTGCTATGCCTACAGCCAACAGCAAAAGAGCCAAATGAAGAGCATTAATAATATACACCCTCCTTCTGGAATTCAGTCTTTTCTTTTAAGCTGCCTGCTCTGTATTTCCTTGTGCAGCACATGTGCTTACTAGGTCTCCCCTCTTGGGAGTGTTTTTTATGCTTGTTTGGTTTGCTTTGCCTCAGTCTCAATCCTTTGTTCATCACCATTGGATTTGACAACCCTAATCTAGACTGATTATTTTTCATTTTTTGGTAATACTGGGAATTGAACCTTCACACTGATCTGTCTCTGCCTCTCTGTCTCTTTCTGTCTGTCTCTTTGTCTTTCTCCACAGTCTTCCTAAATTATTTAGACTGGGCTTTAATTTACCAGCCTCCTGCCTCAGTCTCTTGGGGTACTGGGATCATAGGCACTGACAACACACTAACCTTCTGGTGTTTTAACTTTGACTCAGTACTTCTGTTACTGGCTAGCATGAGTGCTTAGCTGCACATAAGATGGAAACCATAGAGAGGCCAGTTTCAAGACTAAAATAAAGTAAAAGTTTATTACAGAAAAAAACAAGCTGGCTTCACCACAGGCAGTCCCAGAAGAAAGACAGTAAAGCTGGATACTCCACAGAGCAGCCCAAACAAAGAAGGCATTTCAGTTTCATGAAGCCTCAAAGGAATGTCATTCATGATTCTTTTTCCAAAAAGATTGGAATCTCCAGACTTGATAGGGCTTGGTTATTATGCATGTGTGGGTTTGGAAGTTAAGGTCAGCCGGTGATAGGTCAGATCCATCACCATCTTTGCTTGCACTGGTCTCATCCTGCTTACTTGCCCATCCCACTTTCTTACCTGGAGGAACACAGTGTTTTGCTACTTTAACAGCCTGTCTTACTTTCCCCTCTAACTGCTAAAAGTTTCAGCAGTCTGCATTTTGCTGCTTCAAAGTCTCACCAATGCACTGTCCCTCATCACGTACTTAGGACACTTCTGAGTGCCCTTCTGCTTCCTGGAGTTGACAGCCTCATGAAAGGGGAAAGTTGCCCAAGTCTGCCTAGTCTTTGAGGCCAATAGTGTCCATCCTTTTCCATTTTCGGGACTCTGGGATAGGACACTATAATTAATCTTTTCTTTAATGTAAATTACTAATACTCAATAAGACATTAAATACAGTCATGCCTTAGTATCCATGAAAGTTGGTTCTAGTGTCCTCCCCAATCAGATTCTAAAATCTGCAGATTGTCGGTGTCGATCCCGGCCGGCAGGAAAAAACACACGACACGAGTAGTCGGCGGATAGCCTCTGATTTATTTTCTCTCTCCGTACGCCCTGTCCCGGGATCTCGGATCCCGCCTGAGGGAAGCCTCCTCTGGTCCGTTCCCTACGGCTCCTTGTGTGCTTCTCTCAGCAGTCCCTCTCCTTGGTGTGTGTCTTCTCGCCCCAGGGGTGGTGTCAGCATATATATGGACACATCGACCAATCACATCAAAGTAGGCAAGACGAGCTGATTGGCCAGCGTCAGCTGTTGCTGGGCAGACTAGCTTACAGGGCGTGTTGTTTACTAGCTAGGGAGCAGGAAATGGGCGCCATCTTGGCATACTCGATGGGAGGGGTAATCTAGCTCAGGCTTCACTCCTCACCACAGGCCTCATATCACTCGGTCGAGCTCCCAACATCTCCCCCTTCTTTATTTATTAAGATAGGGTGGTCTGTGGGTCCATGTGAGGTGTCTGGGAGTGGGCCTATTTCGTAGGCCGAGGCATGAGAGAATGTAGAGGTCTATACCCTGCTGTGCATCACCTTGTCTCGTACATATCCTTGCGCCAGGACCATGCTCAAGGTGAGTGGTTCATTTTTTCGCAGGGCCAGGCTTTTGTGAACCGAACCTGGATGCATATAGACATTCATTCCTGCCTTCCCCTCAACCCTCGAGGCGGATGGCACTGCAGTACCCTTGGTCTCGCATCTCAATGCCATAACTCTCACTCCCTAGAGGACCCTCGGAGTAGAGCCTGTCTTAGGTTGATCAGGAGAACTTCTCCCGTCTTACCCGTCGTTGGCTTGCCCACTCAACTCTTAAAGCTTATATCTTGGGGGAGACACGGAGGGGTCAGCCGAGTGACATTTGAGGAACCGCGTAATCACTAATTACCAACCATAATCCCCGTTCACTACAATCACTAATAACTATTTTCTAATTATCAATGGGAACACGCCTTAAGCGTGGGGTCCTTCTAGTCTAAGTTCGCAGCCGCGACGGGGAAGGAGACGTACGTAATAATACTAGAACATCCGTAAGAATAATGGCGAGGGCAGCCACGTACTGGTTAAAGGAGCCGTGCCTTTCTAGCCTGAGCCCAGAAAACGCTAGGTGTGGAATCCCCTTGACTCTGGGCCAGCAACATCATCAATGTCATATGTGTCTTTTGGGTCGCCCTTATCGACCGCAGGCACCTAAGAGTCACGAGAGTGACAATCACAAGAGCAAGAATGATCCCATACGCAAGAAGTGACGAAGGTTTGAAGAAGGAGCCTATCTGGCTTAGGACATCATCAAAAAAGGAGGCTGTAAGTATAGGCACCTCTATCTGATCTAGCTGCCGGATAGTCATATCCAGGCGCACGCTAGCGTTCCAAAAGGAAGAATTATAGGTGGTGAGAACATAATCCTGAAATTGCCTGTAAGCCGAACGGTTGACCTGGATGGGGGTAACGCACAACTGGGTGAATGCCCATCTGGCGTCACATAAATTGTTAGCCACCTCCCAGAGTCCCTGGACTTCCTGAGCGATTAGGTCGATCTGCTGCTGTAACGCCATTATGGCGTTGTGCTGGAGGAGGTTGACTTCTTGTTGCTCCCTCAGCGCCAGGGAGGTGGTGTCCGTAAGATTGGTAAAGGCCTGAGCCGTCAGCGTAGACTGGGTCAGAGCAACGGCAGCCGTCACAGCCGTCGCAGTCAGAGTCACGAACAGTGCTGTCAGGGCCGCTGTGATCCCAAAATCTCTCTTACGTCTGAGCATGGGTAGTTGGTCCTGCTGATAGACGGGATGAACCCAAACAGATTCGTTAAAGGGAACCCACATCAGTGGGGGTCGAAGAGCCAACATAGCATACGGGAAAGACCCATTCCAGCAGTTCCCTGTAAAGCATGGTTGGTTACTGCACTTAAAGGAGATGTCAGCAGAGAATACCCATAAGTAGGGCGGTTTTACGCATGCAGCCTCAGAATTAAGGGTGACATTGGTGGTTCCATTAGAGGCAGAAGCGTTAATAGCGAGCATGGGTCTTAAGTCCATGCAGGCTCCGGTGGAGAGGCACAACCAATTTTCATTAAGGGGGAAGGGGAAGCTTATTGCCCACTTGTTGTTCACTCTCAGGTAGGACTCCCACCAGGTCAACGCGAATATGTTGTTACTACCGGATGGAGGAGAGAACCGGGACCACCAAGACATGTTTAGATGAGTCACTCCCACGCCGTCGACAGTACAGGGCTGCCATGAAAGTTGTGACAGGTCCACCATCTGTCTTTTTCGGCTTGGGGACACACGGTATGGGCATGTGGGGAAATCGGGACGGGTGTGCATGGCTGCTCGGGGTTTGCAGGTTGAGTTAAAAGTGATGACTCCGCCGCTAAGTGTGCCAGCTTTAAAACATCCAGGCGAATGCAGGGATGGGACAGACAACCTCACCGTCAGGGAGGTATTGTACCATTTTACAAGGAGGGGCAGGAAGCTAACGCAGGATCCCCGGTGACACGAGGGGTTACTATTAGTGGAAAAAATGACCACGTCATTGGTGATGGGAAGGTCAAAACGTATGGGTCTGATGGTTAACGGTATATCTGGTATGCAAGGCAATCTGGCGGAGCAGTTTTTTGCATACAACTTTGGGAGAGAGGGGGCTGTGGTGGAGATAGCGGCTAGCGCTGGCGGATGATGTATTGCTGCCCACACCAAGTCTGCTCCTATTTCAGTAGTGGTGGTGAGCATCAAAACCAGAAGGAAGGGGGCTGCCGGAAGGCGGCGTGGCCTAGCCACTCTGGCTGCACCGTACCCTAAAAGAGAGCCAATTACTATCGAGAGCATAATCATTACTGTGTCCCATAAGTCATACGGTATTCCTCGGTCGAGCAGCAATATCCTGGTCGGACCGATCTTGATTAGGCTGTCCGCTGCCGTTGAGTTTTGGAGTGTCTCCTGCATTATGTTTCGTTGGATTCGCCACACGCGTCAGCCGTTCTGGGACCCACAATGGTTCTCGTCCTGGTTCCTGCGGGAAAACACAAACCGCACCTCGGTTCCAGCTAACTACTGGATCCGGGCCCATCCATTGTCCCGTCAGGACATCTTTCCATTTCACCCATCCCCTATTGCCAGGAGATGGATTACAATGTTCCATGGCCGGGGAGTGATTGTTGTTATTCAGGTTCAGAAAATTGTATGTGAACAGTGCCATGGAGAGCCGTGCCTTTGGGGGCAGGCCCTGACTTATTCCCCCTTTTTGTTTTTGTAGAATATCTTTAAGGCTCCTATGAGCCCTTTCAATAATTCCTTGACCTTGGGGATTGTATGGGATGCCATGTTTTAACTGTACCCCCATTTTTTCACAGAACTCATTAAAGGCTCTGCTTGTATAAGCTGGTCCATTATCAGTTTTTAATATTTTTGGTTTGTCCCATGCGGCCCAAGCTGTCAGGCAATGATTGATTACATGAGACACCTTTTCGCCAGTTTCAGCAGTCGCAAATATAATATGAGAGCAGGTGTCCGTAGAGACATGAACATATTTAAGAGATCCGAATTCTATCATATGTGTGACATCCATTTGCCAAGTGTCGCCAGGAATCAATCCCCTGGGGTTAATTCCCGTTGATACGACGGGTGTGTATGTGGCGCAAGAGCCGCATAACCGTACGATGTCCCGCGCGTCAGCCCTGGAAATGTGGTACTGGTTGGCTAACGTCCTGGCGTTGACATGAAATCTGTCATGAAACAGACGGGCTTGTTCTATTGAAGATAACATATTGAGTATCCACAACGGGCGAGTGGCCACGTCAGCTGCCGCATTGCCCTGTACCATGGGCCCTGGCAGGCGCGTATGTGCTCTTATGTGAGTGATGTATATTTTGTTGTGTCTATTTATCAGCAGAGTCTGGATAGACAAAAACAAATTAGTCACTTTGGAGGTTGGCTTAATCGGGCCCGCAGTCTCAAGGACCTGCATGGCATTAACAACGTATTTTGAATCAGAAACAATATTAAGGGCCCCTGGGAACTTCCCGAGGACGGTTTGTACAATTTGTAACTCTACCACCTGTGGTTGATCTGGTTCAAATTGTATGCTGATCGGAGGCATACCTGAGACCACATAAGCCCCTATCCCGGTTTTTGACCCGTCCGTATAGATCGTTGTTGCAGGAGTAAGTGGTGTGGACGCGGTGATTTTTGGAAATATCACCGGATGTTGAGTAACAAACTGTAGTATGGGGTCCCTGGGGAACTGGTTGTCTATCTCCCCAAGAAAAACACATCTCAGGATGGCCCACGTATCTATACAAGCAGTCAGGATTTTTATTTGAGAAGCGGTATAAGGTACCCGAATAGCATGGGGTGCAGAGCCAAAATGTTGGATAGCCCTGCCATGTGCCTCCAAGGCCAGGGAAGCGACCGTTTCCGGATAATGTTCGATAATCTTGGCAGGTGAGACCTTAGGGTGCACCCACAAAAGTGGTCCCTTTTGCCAAATCACTGCCGTAGGTTGAGAAACGGTCTGCAACAAGCAGACCTCAAAAAGCTGTTCTGAGTCAATTCTCCGCAATGCAGCTGTACTTAGGGCTTCCTCTATCTTTCTCAGAGCAACTCTGGCTTCCGGGGTGAACTCCCTGGGGGAGGCAATATCCGGGTCTCCTTTCAGGAGGTCGAACAGGGGCTTTAAGTCCGAGTTAGGGATGTGTAAATAAGGTCTGATCCAGTTTATATCTCCCAGTAGCTTTTGCATGTCATTCAAGGTCCTTAGGCTATCTGTTCTGATGGTTACCTTTTGTGGAGAAATCGATGTGGGGGAGACTTTGGTGCCCAGGTAGGTCACTATGTCTCCTCCCTGAATCTTGTCAGGGGCAATATGTAAATTTGCCTTTCTCAGGGCCCTGACCAATTGGCCAAGCATATCCTCCAACTCAGTCACATCTTTTGCACTGATTAGCAAATCATCCATGTAATGAATACATCTAATTCTGGGGAAGGCTTCACGCAAGGGGGCCAGTAGAAAATCAAGATACATCTGACACATGGTGGGACTGTTGGCCATACCCTGGGGTAATGTAACCCACTCGTACCTCTGATCAGGACTCTCTTGGTTAATGGTGGGTAGGGTAAAGGCGAATCTGTGGGTGTCCTCTGGATGCAGGGGGATTGAGAAAAAACAGTCTCTAAGATCTATGGCATAAACTGGCCAGGACCGAGGGATGGCTGAGAGGGCTGGTAGTCCCCTCTGGATCGCCCCCAGGGGCTGCATCTGTGAGTTGACAGCCCTCAGATCATGGAGCAGCCTCCACTTGCCTGATTTCTTCCTGATAACAAAGACAGGGGTATTCCAAGGGGAGGTTGACGGCTTTACGTGTCCCGCCTGAAACTGGGTTTTGACTATCTCAGTTAATGCTAAAAGCTTCTCCTTGGGTAAGGGCCACTGAGGCACCCAAACTGGATTTTGAGATTTCCAGGTGATCTTAATTGGAGCGGGCAGGAGAAGTTTCTCAGTGACCCCTAGGAAAAACCCAACCCGTGTCTACCTTCCCTTTTTTCTACAGGTACGGGGGATGTCCGGCCCTGCAGGGCTGCGCCCAGGCCCTTGCCGGGGACATATCCCTGATTTTTGAGTATCCCTTTGGCTTGGGGAGAGCAGGTGGATGTAAGAGTGACATCCATCTGGGTGAGAACGTCTCTTCCCCACAAGGATACTGGCAGCTGCAAGACAAAAGGTTGAAAATGTCCTTGGTGACCTTCCTCATCACCCCAAGGCAGGGTCACGGCACTAACCTGGGGGGCAGCCACTATCCCCAATCCTTGGAGTGTGTTGTCAGCTGTGTTGGTAGGCCAACTAGGGGGCCAGTCTTTCTTGGAGACGATGGAACGGTCTGCCCCTGTATCTAGGAGTCCTGTTATCTTTTTTCCGTTAATCCTGAGCGATAGCATGGGCCTTTTATCAAGAGTCATATGAAGTCCTTCAAAAATTTCCTTAGAGGAGCCAAGTCCCTGACCCCCTCTAACCCGTTGACCGGACCGGGGTCTCTCATGGAGACTGGGGAACAGTAAAAGTTGTGCTATCTTATCCCCTTCATCAATTACTATGGTCCCTATATGAGATTGTACCATGATTTTGATGTTTCCTAAATAATCTGGGTCTACAACTCCAGGGATCACGGTAAGGCCCCGGAGGGCTGTGGAGGACTGTCCAATCACTAAGCCAACTAGCTTGTCGGGTAGTGGTCCTTTGGAGGTGGTTTCAACCACCTGAACGCCCATATCGGGTGTTAATAGGAGTCTGGAGGCGACACAGAGGTCCACGCCTGCTGGCCCGGGGGTGGCCCCTGTGGGGGGGTGCCATCTTGTGTTGTCCTGTCTAGGGAGTGGGGGCCCGTCCGTAAGGAGGGCCCCCTCTGGCCGTTTTTTGGCTCCGTAGTCTCCCTGCCACTAATACGGTTCCCCTGGGCATCAAAAATAGATCTGCAATCTTTTGCTTTGTGAGAACCTTTACCGCACCTTTCGCAGGTTCCCGTTCGTCTGTCTGATTCCTGTCTCTTGGATATAAACTCCCCCTGTCCGGTCTTGGGGCAGTTTTTCCTTATATGGCTGGGATCCCCACACTGGAAACATCCCCTGGGCTTACCAGGGTGATTGGTCTTCTGAGGCCCTGTCTGTTGTAAGGCGGCGGCTAAAAGGGCAGCCACGCCTGAGTTGGATAATGGCCCCCCTATTTCTCTACAAATTTTAATCCACGCCTCTATGTTTTTACCTTTATGGGGTGCTATGGCTGCCCTGCAGTCCTTGGTGCACTGTTCGAAGATTAACTGTTTAATAAGAGGAGCAGCAGCACTCGGATCTGAAAAGAGTCTGTCAGCTGCCTCCTGCATTCTGGCCACAAAATCCACAAAAGGTTCTGTGTTGCCCTGAACAATTTTAGAGAGGCACTGTGAGGCCACCCCTGTGTTGTTTACCTGCTTCCAGGCGCGGATGCCTATGTTATGTATCTGTTCATACACATTTGGAGGGAATCTAGTTTGATCTTGAGCGTACTGACCCTTACCCATAAGCATATCCTCATTTTGCCCCCTATGGCCCCTAGCCGCATTTTTTTCAGCCTGTTCGGCGGCAAACTCAGTATACCAGGCGCGCCAATCCAGAAAAGCCCCGGGGGCCAGGCAGGCTTTAGCCAGTTGGGTCCAATCACTGGGCGTCAGAAAGCCACCGGCAGACAAATTCTCCAACATAGTTATAGTGTAAGGAGCAGTAGGGCCAAATGTGGCAACCGCATTTTTAAGCTCCTTAATTTGCTTGATCTCCAGTGGTTCCCAGTAATTGGGTCCTTGGCCTTGCGCTAGGAGCACCGGATAAAGCCCACATTGTTCATACTCATTCGCCCCTTGAGGAATCTGTTCCATTCTAAATGTCCATCTACGAAAATACCTTCCCTGGGACCTTGGCATTTTTTCACAGGGTGGTGCCTCCCCATGAGATGTCTGTCCCTCCCTATCACAAAATTGTATCTCTTTGTAACATGGCCGACCAGTCTTTGGGGCACAAGATGGCGGGTCGCCAGGCAGACAAGATGGTGGCCCTACATGTGACAACGGTCCAGGCCACTCCCTCCATGGGGGGGGTGACGGAGGATGGCCCCAGGCCGCCATCTCACCACAGGAACCGGTGTTTGGGACCTCCCAGGGTGGCGCGGAAGGCTCTACGGCTTTCCGTTGGGGAGTGCTCAGGAGTTTCCTTCCCTTCTCTAGGTCTGTCTGCATCTTGACTAGGTCTCTACGTAAAGCTGCAAAGGGATTAGGGGGGTCACTTGCCTCATTGTCCTCGCCTTCCGAGGTATCTGAGCCCGAGGAATCCGAGGCAGGGGGTACCTCTCTCTTGCCTCGCTCTCGCGAGCGCCTCCGCACGCTCCCTGCGACGGACCCCTCTCGGGAGGACTCCGAACGGGCCCCTTCAAAAGCTCGGCGGGCCTGAGAGAGCCCATCTGCGCTATCCTTAGCCCCATTCCTCTCCCCTTTGAGGCATGAATGAATCATCTCCCAGAGCGGCCGAACCGAAAGTGGGAGTCGGCGCTCCTCTTCTGCTCTTTCTAAATCCTTACCTAATTTCTCCCAGCAAGGTAGGGACAAGTGCCCCGTCGGCAGGAACCAGGGTGCCGCCTCATCTACTTGTTGGAGAAACTCCGTAAGTGTCTTGGAGCTCATTGATATACCTGAAATCTTGAGCAGGTCTTTCACCGCTCTTACCAGTGACTTGGAACTCTTAGTGGGTAAGTTGCCCATGCCTGTCACTGAGGAGTCCGTTCTCACCGTGTGAGGCTAACCTGCCACATACACGTGAGCTTGAGGGGAGTCTAAAAAGCCCTGTAGGTGCGCGCCACCCAGAGCCCAGGTTTATCCCCTACTCACCTGTCCTGCAGAGCAATACTGGAGCGTCGTCCGCCTCGCCTCGGGGGTGATCAGTTCCCCGTACGGGCCACCAAATGTCGGTGTCGATCCCGGCCGGCAGGAAAAAACACACGACACGAGTAGTCGGCGGATAGCCTCTGATTTATTTTCTCTCTCCGTACGCCCTGTCCCGGGATCTCGGATCCCGCCTGAGGGAAGCCTCCTCTGGTCCGTTCCCTACGGCTCCTTGTGTGCTTCTCTCAGCAGTCCCTCTCCTTGGTGTGTGTCTTCTCGCCCCAGGGGTGGTGTCAGCATATATATGGACACATCGACCAATCACATCAAAGTAGGCAAGACGAGCTGATTGGCCAGCGTCAGCTGTTGCTGGGCAGACTAGCTTACAGGGCGTGTTGTTTACTAGCTAGGGAGCAGGAAATGGGCGCCATCTTGGCATACTCGATGGGAGGGGTAATCTAGCTCAGGCTTCACTCCTCACCACAGGCCTCATATCACTCGGTCGAGCTCCCAACAGCAGATATTCATGACCCCCATATAAAATGGCCCCCTATCTATACATGTCCTTGGCACATTCTCTCATATAGTTTTAAGTAATTTCTAAATTACTTATGGAGCCTAATGCAATACTAATACTATGTAAATCATCATTCTACTGTGTTGGGAATAATGGCAACAAAAAGTCTGTATAAATTCAGTACACATACATCATTTTCCATTCATGGTTTGTTGAATCTACAGATGTGGAACCCACAGATATGGAGGGCTAGTTGTATGTGATTTATCCTAAAAGACACTGACAGTTGAGTCATGGGAAAAAAGCATTATTTCTCTTTTGAAAATAGTTGAAGGTAACACTTCTGTCAAATCCAGCCAAATTGCTATGCTTTGTAATGACTTGATAGTGCAATAGGATAGAAAATGACTTTGGGGGGAGTGTTATCTCACATCTTAGAAATGTATTTAATTGAAGATATCCTCTTTGAAAATAGTCTCTTTGGGAAATTTATCTCACTGATTTGTTAATGTCACCACCACTCCCGGCTTTTCTATGACACCAAGGGGACACTGTATACTACCTTCACTTCTCAGCTTTGTAGTGTGGAGTCTTGACTCATGGTGGTCTTTAACCCTCCAGGGCCTCTCCATCACACCTTGACCTTCATCTGTATTTTTCCCTCCTTCCCATCCATGTCATCCCTTTAATCTGATAAATAGTCCTTTTATGTAAGTTATCTAGGGATTTGGCTAAGACAGAGATAGTCTATGCCCTTATTCTAGCAGGAAAGACAGACAAGAGACAATCACTTATATAATTTAACTATTTAATTTTATGGTGAGATAGTGAAGAAGTATAAGCACTATAAAAGCTTTTACCAAGGAGATGTGAGTTTTCAGGAATGCCCAGAATGGTTTCCTTAAGAGAGTATTGCATGAAGAATTAAAAGAAGTGAGCAAAGTAAAGAAAAAAAACGTAAAAGGTTGTTCAGTTCCCCAGGGCTAGCAACATTGCAGCTGTCTAAAGGGGAAAGGGATCAGGTGGCTACTGGAACCTGGAGAGAGGATTGAATGGACAAGACCTTCTGAATAGAGAAAGTGACCTTTGATTGAACTACATGTTTACCCAAAAAAGATGAAACTGAGAGAATAAAGAAAAATACCTCAACTTTACAGACCTTCCCTACTCTGATATCTTTACAGTACCCTTGCACTACAGTTAGTTAAATCTAATTCGAAGCCAGAAAGCACGGTTGCCCATTGATTGAGCCCATACAGAGCATGCTTTTGGGAAATACAGTAAGGTGGAAATAATGGAGATCTAGGGGGGTATATTTAATTTAAGTGCAATGGAAAATCATTAAAGGGTTTGAATATTGACCTACATGATCAAATTTATGTTTTAAAGCCATCATTCTAATTATACATTGGTGAGAAAATAATACATATAGGCAGACCATTTCAGAATTCTTAGAAATGTCCGGAGATGTGATATTAACCTGTCTACATAGTGGATAGATTTGAAACCCATTTAATAGTGTAAAATGACAATTTAATAATGGACTTTGTATGGTGAGAAGGTAGAGATCTGTTTGAAATGACCTGCAGTGTTCTGGATAGGAATTGATACCTTCAATAAGAAATGATACACTAGAGGAAAACACAGTTTCTAAATAAGTTCTTGGGCTCAGACTAAGAGCTAGTGAATTTGAGTTGCCAGAGGTCCTCCTCCAAATCCAATAAAAAGCGTTGGTGTCAAATGTGGTGGAGAGAACAATAGATGTCCTACTTAGGGTCATCTGGAAAGCAACATGTATCTCTTTCCACTCTTGAGGAGCTAAATTAATTTTGTGAATGCTACCTCACATCTCTTGAGGAAATTGAGATATTCAATGCAGACAAGGAAACTTTATCTGTTCTCATCCTAATTCCAAATTGACCACTTGTGAAGAAGATACTGTGAACTTAGGAAAAAGAATGGTGATTAACAAAATCAGCCTAAGTTTGAGACCTGTTACACTAGTTTTTATTTTGCTTTGATAAGTGACTAACTACTACAAAACACTGTCAATTTGATCTTGGTCTTTGCTTCTATGTTTTTTCAGCTTTTTATAAAACCATAAAGTTTTAGAGTTTGAAATCAATTTAAAATTCATTTACTTCCATCCCCCTATTTGTTCTCCCTAATATACATGTGTATTTCTTATAAAATAAACCTATATCTATTTTATACAGTACTTAAGGGATATTTAATTTCTTCTAGGGAAAGAAGCTTGTTGCCCCCACAATAATTTATTCCACTGCATTCTTTGAGCAGTTTTTCAAAAAGTTGATCAGGTTCTGTGTAATAACCACCCCTTATTTTTCTTCTGACTTTTTGGGGTGACACAAATTAAATCTTTTTTCTCATTTCCTTATGACTGCCTTTACTTTCCAAACTCTGGGTTCATATTCCTTTAGATGTTCTCCCACATAACAAAGGCATGTTAGGCAATCACCTAACATGATTCTCATCATCTTAGGAGGCATTTTCCAAAAGGGTATTTTGAACAAAAATCTGTGGTAGCTGAGATATGACTATTGTTGAATACAAAGGCATTAATGTGTCTCTGGGTTGTATTGATACAGGTTACTTCCTTACCTTCCAGCTCCTTCTGCCATAGGTCTGCCTTCTCTTACTATTTCCAGTTATTTTACTTGGCCTTGGAAGTGTTTTGTTGAATTGAAACAACATATATATTTCATTATGTGAATTTGTAAACCTACTAAGCTGTTTATGACTTTCTAGTAAGCTTGGACCTCTGGCAAGCTTGGATGGATCATCTTATGCTTGGATTCTTCTGTACTTTCTTCAGAAGGATCTGAGTTTGAATGTGGGATTGGAAGAGATAGTCACTTTGATACATGCCTATAACAAAACCATCTCCACTTTCAGTATTTAGTATGAAGGCTCAATTATTTAAAGGAGTCCTCTCTTCCCAATGAGGTCTTAGCAACTTTCTATAGTGAAATCAGATGAAAACCTGTTTCCTATGTTGAAAACAATTTATTAAAGGCTTCTCTTAATGATTTCTAAACTGGAGCCTTTCTCGATTCATTAGTTCTTTAAAGAAGATGATTAATGCTAAGTGGTCCTCTGTACTTTTCAACAAAAGAAATGAAGTAAAAAATTCCTTGGGTCCTAAATGAAGTAAAGAATTCCTTGGATCATTCAGGAGTGGTTCTTGGGTAACAACACAGAAAGGAAGAGTATTATTATGATAATTTTATGGGCAAAACACTGAGGAAAAGAGGAGAGAAAGAAATTATGTATTGCCAAATAGCAAGAACTTTCTAGTGACACGGAGACACTACACAAAATTTGTTTCTGTTTCCCTATAGCTTAATTTCTTTTATCTAATTGCGTAGGCAAAATATACCTGGCACCAAAAATTAATGGAGAAAAGGTTTACTTAGCTCGTGGTTTGCAGAGGTTTCAGTCCGTATCATTGCAGCTGAAGATGGCAAAAGCGACAAGAGCAAAAAGAGAGGAACAAACTGCCTCTTTTCCTCCCTCATATTGTGAGCAAGCTACCTGCCTGGGGCAGGTATCACACATGATTTTCCTGCACTCCTCTCCCACAGACTCAGGATGTTTATAAGATGAGGACCCTAACCCCCTGCTGAATTACTCTGCTGAACTTTTAAACTTCTCAAATAGATACAATGAATCAACCATTACAATATACTTAAACAGCCTCTCTAGGGCATGTCTTCTACTTCCTAATAGGTATAACTACTGAGTTAATTAAGCTACTAAACTTCTCAAGTTGACACAGTGTATCAACCATTACACCCCACTATTGCTTCTCAGTTTTCTTTCATTTTATGTCAGCACTTGGCCAGGGTGCTGGGTGTATATCAGTCATGCAATTAAAAATGTGTGGCTTAATAAGTAAAGCTGATTCTTTATTCTTCCTCTGAAACCTTTTTGTAAAGGAAAGTCACCATTTTTTTCTGCATTATCCTATAGATCAAATCAAATTGGATAATAATAAATGTTTCTTTCCCCCTTCATAGAGTTTTTAAGTGAAATAATTAACTATTTTAGCCCATTGATTGTTGGCCTTCATCTGCAGATGGTTCATGCCCTTGAGTTCCATCTTACATCTGAATTCACAGACTAATCAACTCAGATGAGATAGAACTTTGTAGAACTGTATTATTGGTTTGATGCCTAATAGTGTAAAGAGTCTGGATGTCAGGTTGATAGGGATTAGTGAATGGGGATAGAAATACAAGAGTAAATTATGTCAATTATATAGTGTTGCATTGAGCATACTGCTGGGTGATTACTGGAACTAGTCCCATATATCAGTTAGTACTAGCCTCCTATAGATGTACCTTTAGTCTAAGTTAATATTATGTTGAGGATGTTTGAGAATAAAAAGGTGTAGCAAACCAAAATACCTTCTTTAACATATATTTGTGTTGCTGGAGTAGTGGAGAATAAGAGTATTTCAACCTCAGGATATGTAAGGAAATAAGTTTAAAAGAGTAAATATTTTAATTTGGGCACAGTGATACATGTGTTTAATCCTGGCACTCTGGGAGACTGAAGGAGGAGGATGACAAATTCAAGTCCAGCATGAGCAACTTAGTGACTTAATAAGAAGAACCTTCTTTAAAAAAATAAAGGATAAATAAGAAGGTAGGGACACCTCAGTGCAAAGACTCTGGACACAATCCCCAGTACCCATCCCACCAACACACACACAAAGAAGAGTAAAGGTTATATTGTGTTACTGTTTTCTACAACATTTGATGGTTTTCTTTTATATTTGATTATTGGGTAAACTCTGTTCTTAGAACAGTACCCCAACCAGAATCTGTTTGCTCTGAAATGTGAATTGAAGTATTATAAAAAGAAGTGCACTTTACAACCTCAAAGGAATTTCAAGTAATAAGTTGTATTGTATGCATCAGAATAAAAATGAGTCATTTGAAGCCCTCCATTCTAGATGTAAAGCATTTTAAAAATATATCGACAAGGTTGAAAATGGAGAATCAGGGAAAGGAATTGATGTTTGATTTTCATCACTCATAATATAAATTGTTCATTCTATCTTGTCACTAATAATAAAAATATATTTTGAGACCATCAATCATAGAGTAAATAGTATCACATCTTAATTTGAACTGAATATGTTTAAAACATCTACATTATTTATGACCTCGCTACTTTCTGGAAAATTGATCTGTCTTGGGAAAATCCATACAGTTGCATTTTCTTACAATTTACATCCTGTGGCAACCAACAGTTGATCTCAGGGTTCCAAATGGGTATAGTTGGAGAACATAAACATGCCTTAAGAAATATGAAAAGAGATGAGAATTTTCTAGGAGTGATATATTAGGCAAATTATATTCAATCCACATATTTTATTCTTTAGGCTGAAACCTCAGACAGCTAAGGGCCTCTGGAAATTGCCAGTGAACTATCTTTAGGAAAAAACTAGAATTTTTGTTCTGGTTCTACTACCTACAGGTTTAGTGTGACTTTGACCAAGCCACTAATCTTGCTTCTTTTTTATTTCTAGATTTTTAGAAAAAGATTCTGGACTTAGTAATTCCTAAATTGTTGGATTTTATCCTTTCATCTAAACTAAACAACTGATTCCAAACAGAATGCAAGTTTCATAACTTAAGGGATAACGTCAGAGCACATAGTTTGGATTTGGATAAGCTTCTAAGTTCCTTGAGGAAGTAATATTATCTATGAAAGGAGACTATTTATTTCCCAGGAAAAGTAAGAGTTAGATAATAGCAATGCATGTGTTTTTAAAGGTGAAAAGTCATCATCAAAAGTCTTATGTATGTCTATAGGGTAGGGGAATTTTTGTCTTCCTACTTTTGACTAGGTGAATTTCATACTTTGAGATATTTTTGGGAAGTTCCCATGCTTATTATTCATCATATGTGTGCGTGTGTGTGTGTGTGTGTACGGAACCATGTATATGTATGTATAGTATCATACATATACATATAAATACCGATAATTAGAGTTTCTAACTTCATATAATTCAATCCAAAACAAAAAAAAACTATTAGTTTTATTAATCAGCATATATTCCTTTAACAGACATAGAATTTCTAGTAGGACATTTAAAATATATAAAGTGAAAATCTTCAGAGCTGCCTTTACCACCTTTTGAAAACTCATTAGGACTTTGTGGTCACTATCATCAAATGTGATGAAAGCAAAGCACCTGTCAATCTCCTTGTGTGTCAAAAAAGGGTGCGTCTCAGCACCAAGGCTACAAGTCTCCATGGAGTGAGCAGCAGATCAAAGGGATGATGAGTGTCTGTTAAATTTTACATTTTAGATGGTGACATATTTTTCTTTCTGCCTCCTCCATCTCCTTTCTACAACGAGCTCCAAATTAAAGAGCAGAAACAGTAACTTGAATCCTCATATTTTATTCGATAATAATGCTGTTCAATAATTTTCTGTCGTCCAAATATCAGCAGGGGGACTAAGTCATCAAACAGTAGGCATTGAATGCTGATGTGTATGTGAACCTGCTTTAATTACATTTCGTGAAAGCTCCATTTGTGAGTTCAAAGTGCTGCCCTTTTTGGAAATTTCTACCAGGGTACACACGTGGCGAAGCTATTTTGCTTGATTAACTGCATACTCATTTAGAGTCTCCTTCTCAGAACATGGCTTGGGATCAGCAGCAGTGACACTAACTGTACTTTATCAGAAATGCAGTATCTCAGTCCTCTTAATGGGCCCCTAATTCCTTGGTATGGACATTAGAGTAGAGGAAATGGTTATTTACAATATTTACTTTGAACACCAGCTACATGTTAGAACAGTGGAGGAATTTTTACAAATATTGACGGAGATTCTGTCTTACTTCATCTGGGGTGTAGGCTGGGAATTGAAATTCATAGGTCCTGTGTGTCTAATATGCAACAAAATTTGAGGACCAAACAGTTTCACTCTATAGTAATACAGAATGGAAACATTCATTGAACTGAGTTATCCTACATCTGCTGCACACACCTTGAGCATTTGCCCCACTTGTTTAGACAACTACATCACCTTTACCCTCAGTAACACTCTCTGTTCCTTGTTTTCCTTCTATAACTCATGTCTGATCCTATTTGCCTTTCGGGAAAGATTCAACTTCAGTGCCTCCTCCCCCTTTCCCTCCTTTGAACTTTTTATCCTTTTATCTTTAGCTTTTTTTTCTGAACTTCTCATTTTATCTTCGTAGTTCAGTTATTTGCATATGCCACTCACTCATGCTCCTAAGCCAGTGATGGTGACCATTTTAGACACTAAGTGCCTAAACTGCAACTTCAAACCCACTTCTTGTGCAATGTGCCAACACTGGAATTAACATGAATACTGAGTTTTTAGTTTAGAAAAGGCAACTCATGCACTTACTTTGTGTGCTAACAGAAAGTGGTCTGCATGCCCGCCACAGCACGCATGCCATGTTCACCACCACATTTGTAAACTGTTACTGTTACCAGATTTCAGCCCCATCTTAACTTCTTAGCATGAAGCAAGGTTGAGTAATGTGAACTAGAATGGAGATGGGAGCAAAGAGAAGAGAAGGCAGGACAGCCTACATGCATTGTTGCTTTTCAAATGACCAGGTAAGATGGACACACACAGAATGCATGACTAGAATTTACGATCTGCATGAAAAAAAGGATAGAATTTCATAAAGTGGGTTAAAGTATGGATGCTGGAGATACAAGTTGAGGAAGGGATGGAGAACAGGAGAGCAGTGGTTCTATCCAGTGAATGCTACATATGATTTTTTAGAAAATAAAAAAGGAGGAGGTTAATGTCCAGGAGTTAGAAAGTTGAGGCACTGAGGTTACTCAGGGTATTGCAGATCTACACATCCCTGTATGTTGGTGCAGGCTGACCAGCTCTACAAAGGAGGTTGCCATTTGGGATTGGAGTTGCCTTTTGTGAGTGTGGCTGGGCCCAATACTGCCTTCACTGCTCCTTTAATCATCTTCCCTGAGTGTACTACAGGTTAGAGAGCAGCCAATTTGCTAGGTGGAAATTGCAATGTCTGAAAATGATCCACTCTCATCCTTGAAGAGGCCACCATGCTCCTAGATACTAGATGTGACAGGTATACAATCAAGATGTCTTCTCAGATTCTCATCTATGTGTAGTTCACCTTTCACCTCTACCTCTCCTGCATTTCAGCATTGCAGGAGAGTTTATGCTCATACCACATTCATGTATAGGATATATGTAATATTTTTTCCAAGAACCTTGAAGTATTTCATAAAAGGGAGCCTTGACCCCTTGCTGGCAACTGTGTAGGTTGCTGTAGCACCAAGAATGCAGAGCTCTTTGAAGTTCCAAGAGGAGGTCTTGGTTGTAGAAAGTAGCAGGCCAGTAGGCAGCAGTACTGTGACAAACAGACTCACTTAACCTTCTTCCAAGTACATTGACGTCTAGGAGATACGGATCCTATCCTAGAATAAATAACAGTGTATTCGATCACAACTTCTTGTCTATACTCTTCTGCTTTCTTGAAAAAACTATGGACACATATAAGACTCTAACAAGTCAAGTTTGAAGACAAATCATCTAAGATATGGAGTAGAAATGTGTTTAAATCTCATTTCTATCACCTGTTAGGTTTTCCCATTTATGGATTAAGAATCACGATGGCTGCCCAACTGCTACGTGAGTGTGAGTGTGAGTGTGTGTGTGTGTGTGTGTGTGTTTTAGAAAGAGAGAAACAGAGAGAGAGAGAGAGAGAGAGAGAGAGAGAGAGAGAGTGTGAAGATTTAAAATTACATAAAACACATGTAATCTCCACTACTGAGGAGGCTGAGGCAAGAGGATTATAAGTTTGAGTCCACCCTGGGAAAATTGGATGGCGCTTGGCAAATAATAAATGTTTGCTACCTCCCACTTCTTCCCCTTATACTTTTGTTCCTACCATAGTCTTCTTTTGTTCCACTATAGTCAATTATAGATTGTTACTCTGGGAAGCATGAGATGGAAAGGTGCAGGAAGAGAATAAAGATTAGGGATAGTGAGAAGACAGGCTTATTGCTATTTGGGTTATGGCCCTTTGGGTGATCAAATGTCCTACCACAGATTTGCAATCTAAACAACATCACTTATAGCCCTGACAATGGCCTGCCTCGCATTGTTATCCATCTTCCTATTATTCTTATCCCATTGTCTAACCAGCCTCCTCTGTAAGATACACACGCGCACACACACACACACACACACACGGACACAACCTTTCTCCTCTAAAGCCTGTATCCTTCTCCAGTTTCAGAAGACAGAGAATTAAGAGCAGGCAACCTGAATTTGTCTTGGGACCTTGTCCATGATATTTGACATACAAACTAGTTGGAGCTCTGTTTTCTTTTTAAATGCCCATAAATGCCATCCAATTGACTCCTTCACTTTTTTCTTGGAACTTGAGTCCAGTGGGAAAAGGAGAATCATACAGCATGGTAAAGAAAACCAAATACCCACTTCAACTTCAGTAGATTTCCAGACTCCTAGACTCTTTAGTGTAGAAAAACCCATACTGGGCTCTTAAATGAAGTATGCTAGTGGAGCTCACTTTCCTCCTCATCTCTGTAGTGTGTGGAAGACAGCAATAATTTCCTGGACTGCTTGGAAGGCTTCATTTGTTTGTCCATGGGGTTCTCTACTATTTCACGAAGAAAATACCTTCAGTACGAAAGGTTTTACAGTGCAGGAATAAAATCGGAATCTGTGACATTCCACGTATAGATGGAACTCTGTGGGCAATCTTCTTACTTTGCAATGTTCAGGTTCAACAAATATGCCACCTGCTTCTCAAAACTTTCTCTGCATCCTCGAGTAAAAGAGAGCTGCTTCTCCTAGGAATCTTGATCTGTTCCTTTATAGGATGTAACTCCTTCTACTAGGCTTTCTGCTTATGTTGAGGACTTCTTTTTCCTGAGGGTGAAAACCATGTGTCAGACTCATTTTTTTTCATTTCTTGTAGGATTTAGGAGAAAAAAAAAACTTTCACTACCATAAATGCTTAATATTTACATGTGGAATGTGAGAAACAGTAACAAAAGAGGGGACTAATCCCTTTGATACCTACAGGTGTCATATGGTCCTACAGCCCCCTTTAAGTTCCCTACAATTCCATCATGCAAAAGCAGACTTGCCACTTTATGTCACTTATCTTAATTCAAGAGAATTTTTGGTAATGTTTGTTTTTGAGATACCATGAGATGTGTGCTTTTTACAGATTTTCCCTCATCCTTTATTACCATCTTAAGTATTACCCTAACTGCTCTTTTATGTTTGGAATAATACTAGTCTCCTCATAGCCAAAGTTCTCAGAAGAATTGTTGTTTGTTTCAATTTCCTCATTTTCTGTGGACTCTTGAGTACATTATAATCTCTCTTTAGCACCTCCCCCTTTAATGAACCTAAACACAATGGCTGTCTTAGCAATATTCAACTTTATTTATCCTGAGAATTTAAAAACTTTTTTACTTTGACTTCCGTAACATTCTGCTGGATTTCTACTCCTATCTCTGTTGACTGGTTCTTGATATCCTCTACTGACTTAACTACATGTACCTTCCTTTTTAATTCCAATGTTCTCTGGCCTCAATCATGGGCACTTTTATACTGTGTGCATTTTCTGTATCTTATTTATACACAAGATTACAGTGAAATACTTCATTAAAATTATGTCTGGATACTCAACAATCCCAAACTCAACACTTTAACTTGTGACTTCTTTTGTAAAATAAAGTCCTCCTTGGCTGTACCCTAGTATATAGAAGTATACATGTTTGCATTTTGTACTTGTCCCTATAATTTAGCCAAGATACAAACTAAATAATAAATTATAAATGACCTATTAAATGTTAGACTATTCCAATAAAAAGTTTCTTGACTTAGAAATTATGTCTACTTATAATTAATTGTTGAATGAAGGAATTAATTGGCAAGTGAGTGAATGACTAGCAGGACAAATTTGGTCAGAAGACTCTCTTAATCCCACCTAACTCAGTACTAAGAATTTTAAGTTCTCCCTCAAGGTATTACTTTTGAGTTCTCCATTGAAGTATTACTTTTGGGTGTATGAACCAGAAAAAAAAAAGAAATAATATGAAAAAATAAACAGGAAAAGACATATCCAAAGGAATATATCTGTATACAGAATTCAGATAGCTATATGCACATAACAACTTTTATTCTGATTCCAGTGCCTGTGCACCCTGCTGGGTTTTCCAGTGAAGGGTGAGTTCAGTTTCAGGCCTGTTTCATATGCTTTCGCCGGCAGGAATGTGACTCTTCTGACAGTTAATACATCTTTGCCTCCATATTGACATTAATTTCCCTTGCATATCTGTCTTGGTTACTTTGCTAATGTTGTTGGGGCAAAATACCCAACACTCAAAATAAAGGAAGGAAAGATTTATTTGGTTCAAAATTTGTGGAGGTTTCAGTCCACAATCACCTGACTCCAAGGCAAGGTGGCATAGCACAGGGGCAGCCATTCATGATGGCAGCAGATACTAAAGGTGACGAGCAAAAAGGGCAAAAGGGAAAATCATGTCTTCTTCCCTCTCTTATATTATATGCCTGCTGCCTGGGCAGTGCAGCACTCATACCACCAATCCCAGTGCTAGACAATGAACCAATCACAAATTCTAGATTCAACCACCATCATGACTGCATGATGCATTAGTGAGACATACAAGTGCAAACAATAACATTCCACTCCTGACTCTCTTTATATCCTTTATGCAAAAAATATATAGTCCATCTCCAAGAGTTGCCGAAGTCCTAACAGTTTCATTATTGTTGAAAAGTCCAAGTCCCAAGTCTCTTCCAAGATCTAAGACAAACTGATATCTGTAAGTTCCTGTACACATAAAAACATGTAATGACACAAAATAAACATTATCATTCCCAAGGATACAAACAGGGAGATACAAAGGAATGGGACCAAAGGATGTCCAAAATCCAGCAGGGCAAACATTAAGCCTTGGAGTTCCATGTTCGGCATCTGAAGCAATCTGGTTTTGAGCTTCAAAAAGTGTGTGACTCCGCCCATGTGGCACTTTTGGTTGTTGTAGCTCCCATGGCTTCTCTCTTGGGCTGTCTTTTGCTCCTTCCTTGCATGTTTTGTTAGACGATCCACATTCCTGGCTTTTTTAAACTTTAGGGTCCTGAACTGCACCTTTGTTCATACAGCTTCATACACTGCCCTCTCAAGGATACACCACCTGACCTCCCAAGCCTTCTGAAATTGGAATGCAAGCCTTTTAAACCTCAGAAGTCTTGAATTCTATATGCACCAGCATATAGAAGCAGCAGCATGTGGATAATGCCACGGTCTGCTGCCAACTGAATCAGTAGCCAGGCTTGCCTCTTTCTTAACTATCAAGGTCAACTGCCCAGATCAGAGTGCTCTGATTCTGTGGAACAAATTCTTTATGCTGATGCCATTTTGGAACCTGGTGTGGCCTCCACCACCATTTTGAAATATAGTTCTCTGCAACTTTCTCCTCAAATCAAAGTCTTCTGCTTCTGCAGTTTTGAGGCTGCTTCCTGTGATTCTCAGGCCATCTTTTTCTATTCTTTTGTTCCTCCTCAGCAATTGAGATATCAGTTCTGTCTTTGCAGTCCACAGCTTTACTGGAGTGTCCTTTCTAGCCCAACTCACAATATTTTAAATCATCTTACTGGGCTCTTTGCTCTTGATTTGCAACAAGCTCCAAACAATAGCCATGCCACTTCCTCAACATCCAACTGCCTTGAAATTTCTTCTGCCAAATCAATTAGTTCACTGCCCTTAATCTCAATCTCAGGCAAAGTCTCTAGTCATAAGCAAAATGCAGGCAAACTTTCTGCCATGCCACAACATACATTGTTTGGAGTCCAACAACCAATGCAGTCCTTCTTCCCACAAGAAACCTCCTAAACCTGGTCTTTACTGGCAGGATTTCTATCAGCCTTCTGATCTTTTGCACTCTGACCAGAATCTCCCATAAAAAACAGCCTAAGCCATTCCAGTTCTATTTCTTCAGGCAACATCTCTGACCCTTTCTAAACTCTCCCATAAGCCATTTGTAGAGGCTCTTGAAGCACATGGTCAGGGACCATCACTTCTCTGGTACCAAATTGTCTTGGTTGCTTTTTTCACATTGCTGGGACAAAATGCCTGACACCCAAAATGAAGGAAGGAAAAGTTTATTTATATCACAGTTTGTGGAGGTTTCAATCTATAATCAACAGGCTCCAAGGCACAGTAACATGGCATAGTGGTAACTGTTTATGGGGGAAGCAGGTACCAAAGATGACAAGAGCAAAAAAGGCAAAAGGGAAAAGCATGCCTCCTCCCTCTCTTATACTGTATGCTGGCTATCCACCCTGGGCATTCACATTACCAGTCCCAGAGCTAGACAATGAACCAATCACAAATGCTAGACTCAGCCACCCCCATGATTGCATGAGACTTTGTGAGAACATTCAAACACAAACCATAACAATATCCACAACAATTTTTAAAAACTTGCCTTTTTCTGGTGATATAGTCATAACTTGGTGAAAGAAATTTTAAGAACCAAATGAAAAGGAAAAGGAGGAGGAGGAAGAGGGAAAAGAAGGAGGAAGCAGAGGAGGATTCTTTTCTAAAAATACTAAGATTAAGATGGCATATTTTAAAATAATCCAAGCAGTTGAACTTTCTGGAACTTTTTATTTTTAAACTTTCTCTTTTTAAAAAATATGCTTTTACTTGTAGAGATGTGATAGTATGAAATAAGCTCATTTAATCTAAGATTGGGCCATAAATCACAAACACTTAGTAAAATGAATGTGGTCAGCTTTTATTGAGCATTTCCCCAAATTCCCTTTTGTCCACTGCCTCCTACTGAAGCAGTAGCATAACTGCCATCCTTTAATGCTTTATTCTTTGAGGACAAGTGATGCATTTCTTTGTATCTCCATAACACCAGCACTTAGCTTCTTAAGGTATAGCACTAAGTGAACATTGCCATAGTGGAACAGCACCAAGTTGAAATCAGTGTTATCAGAACTTTTACTTTTTATGAGGTATCTTCTGCTCCAGCCTATGCCTGTAGCCCAGGCTGTCACTAACCTCAGACTAACCTTGGAAAACATGTCAACTTTGCCATATTCAAGACGCTGTAAACACTAGGCATCCCTTTCCACATCAAACTACATCTATCTTGTACCTTGGTCATGTAAAATACTTTCTGTGAATGCTGTTAGAATGTACCACTCTGTGAAATTGTGGTGACTACTAATGAGTTCACTTTTTGCCTTTCAGTTTATGTATTAAAAGTTAATCATTTTTATTAATAATTATGTAACCATAATGACAGTAGTTACCATTTATAAAAATGCCTGGCACAGTCTGTGGAACAGTATTTGTAACATTATTATAATTATCTTTGACAATGACCACTGGAAGATCAGTAATAATGATGACCATAATGAACTCATACTAGCCCAAGGATGTTTTTGGTTTTGGTTTTGTCTTTTGGTATTGTCTTAAGGAAGGAATTAGGTAGAATTATAGTTACTCTAGGTCCGGGAGTTGATATAGAGTTAATAAGTAAATGTACTTTTTGTAAAAAAAGAAAACTGTATATGTTCTCATAATTTCAGAATCAATTAAAAAGCATTATAGATTGTGATTAATGTGATACTTTGGTGTCCATCTGCCTTGTTTAAAATTCAGGCCTGTCACAAGCTAACTGTGTGACTACAGTGTAGGCAATTACTTAACCTCTCTGACTCCTAATTCTATCATTTATAAAAAAAGGATAATTATAGTCCCTAACTCAGAGGATTATGAGGGCTAAATGATACAATGAGTATCTATTGTGTCCTTTAGAGCACTAGTAATATACATTGTTTTTTATTTTTTGTTATGGTTGTTATTTTAAAAGAATTGAAAAATTATAGCAAAGCAAAAAAGAAAAGAGCCATATGTAAGTCCATTTATATGACAGATATTGACATTAATAATGGATTATATTCTGTTTTTTTCTAAAGAATTGAATGCTTAAGAATAGTAAATTTTTAAAATATTTGTATTTATTATTTAACTTTTAAGTAATTTAATTTTTTGCCCCATATATGTTCTTTTATATAGTTTTAGTAGTTGTGTATTAGTCTAACATATGTATGTGCTATAATTTGCTTTGGATTTTTTACTTATAATAAATGATTATCTAAAATAATATGTATATTTGGTCATATTTGATTAGTTTATTGATATAAATCCATAGGAAACCATTTAGTAAAATATAGAATACTTTAAAAGTTGTACTTTAAGGTAAATTGTTAAATTGGCTTTCATGAGGTCTTTAATTTCATTTCAAGCCATGGTACATAAAGCTTCTAGTTTCACTGTAATCTTTCCAAAACTGGTTAGTATATATATTTATATATAATCCAGTTTAATGCTTTTTACACAATATGAAACAAATATGTTTCAATTCTGAGCCTCAGATTCCTAACCTATAAGATCAGCAAATAGATGTAAAATTCAGAGATACAGTCATAGATCTTAAAGTTTACATTGATGCCAGAGCCTGTTGATGCTCAATATTTGAAGTTTAGTTTAAATGAAAAAGAACCATAGAAATGAGCTAACACTGGAAGAGCTGATAAGTTAAACAAGAGGGCAGTTCTCTGGTTATGTTGGTCAAAATACCCTAATGTCAGTCAGGCATACAAACTGATATATTTTAAATTTCTGATTATTTTTGGATTGTCCATCCTATTAAACTGCATGCTCGATAGAAGGACCTCCACTTATTTTATATCTTAATTACTTAGCAGAAACCTTGACGCATAGGAGGGGCTCCATAATAAATGTGTATTGAGACACTAGCCAGCAAGCCAGTCTGGAAACAAATACCATGTGCAGGCCATCACCAGACCATGAAAAGCCAGAACCAAGGTTTTCCCCCATGAATTAGCACCATTTGTGGACTGGGGGGAGACAGAACAAGGAAGGCCACACCAGCAAGCAAGCCCAGTGTGGGAACCAGCACCATGCTTTAGCCACCATCAGACTGGGAACAGCCAAACCCTCTCTCCTTCTGGTGCTTGGGCTGGCAAACAAGAAGTACCAATCATCCTCCCCACTCCCATAAGTAACCGGCTTATCTGGAGAAAAACAGGGTATGATGATAACAATTAGAAGGTGAAATGCAATTAGATGGATGCCTGCAGTGCTTTGGTATTACACTAACACTGCAGGTCTAGGGCCAGTGGTCTGATCATGGATTCAGAGGATAGCAGTGCACAATGTGGCTTCTGGGGCAAGGATCTCCTTCTGAGGGTTTATAGCCATGTTGATTCCCAGTCTTGTTTTGAAGCCCTATAACATTTCCATTATTTTGTTGGGCTGAGTTTTATTCTGTCTTGTTTTGTTTGATTATGTTAAATCCAATGGCAGGAGCAGCTATTTCAAAGATAGCAAGATATATTATGGTAGCAATTTTGGATTTACTATTGGCTCATTTTGAAATTCTTTACTGCATTCATTGTTTTGTTTTTATTGTTTGATTTTTACTATGATTACTGTTTGATTTTTACTATGTGTGAAGTTACCTGCAGCTATTTTGAAGACATCAAAAGGCATTGTGATAACTATTGTTGATTTTTTATCTCTAGTTGATATATACTGTTATATTAGACATAGTTGTTCAAGTTACAAAATGAAAGCATAAAAAAATGAATAGACAATCAAACAATGACAGCACAAACTTCTGTTTGATGAACTATCAAAAGCTTAGTAATATTGTTATCTTGCACACTTAAATATACATACAGTTATATTTGTATACCTGTAAGTTATTCTTTCCTTTCAAGCACTTTTTTTCCCTTTCATTATTACAATATCTATTAAACATTTTGAATCTTATTACTCTTTCAGCTTTTTATGATTATTACTTATTTTTGTACAAAAATGGGCATCTGAGATGAATATGCATTTCTCAGATGAAGATACACAAATGGCAAATAAATACATGAAGAAATATTCACCATCACTGGCCATTCGAGAAATGTGAATTAAAACAACATTGAGATTTCATCTTACTCCAGCAAGTTGACAGGATGGTGGGGAAAAAGGAACACTTCTCCACTGTTGATAGGAGTGTAGACTGGTGCAGCCACTGTGGAAATCAGGATGGAGATTCCTCAAAAAAAGCTAGGATTGGAAGTTCCATTCAATCCAGCTATTGTTGATTTTGTAGTGTTTTCAAGTCCTATATCGCTTACACTGGTTTGTTTTGATTGGTTTTATTCTGTTTTATCCACTTTAAAATTAAAAAAATTCAAAATAAATAAATGAGTATTGAGCAAACAAATACCCTGAATGAAGCTACATGCACACTATTTTTAGTGCTTGTTGAAGTTGCACATCCTCTAACCTGATGGTGCCTCTCCACCTGGAGTGCAAGTGCCCTGACACCAGGCACGAAGGAGGCTCCTCTATTGTGAAGTGACTGGTTGATTGTACTCTGCAAGATAGTGTCTTTCTCACTGCAGTGACAGACAGGAAATTTGAACCCTTTTCAGACAGCAGAAAAAGCACAGAAAACCGAAAAGCAATCTATTTACAGATGTCAACACAGCCACTGTGTTTACAGGCATGATTTGCTGTGCCAAATTTGACGGATTATTTTTATATCCTTCAGATTTATCTTGTTTTCATTGAAATATGCTATAAAATGTTCTGTTACCTTTTGCAAGGTGAATGAATTGTGAGATTGGGTAAAAGTATCTTTCACAGCCAGGAGACTATCCTAAACCGAGAGCTGGCATGACTGTGAATTGGTAATATGGTAAAGATTTGTGCATGTTACATATTCAGGAAGCACATTAGAATGTTAGCTATGGTAGCAAGGATTTACACAGGATTCAACTAGACATTTAAAGATCTTATTTTCTTCTTTTGCAGGTTAATTGTGTATGGTTTTGTGAAGGCAATGATATATGCTGGTCAGCTGAAAAATGGAGACTTTCATTTCACAGACTGTTTATTTTTTGGTTCACTGATGTCAGCTACAGATCCAGGTAATTGCTCAGATAACATATTCTCTTCTTGTAAAGAGTAAAGCATTTAGACTGGGCAAGGTGCTGCATGCTTGTAATCCCAGCACTCAGGAGGCTGAGGTAGGAGGATTGCTACAAGTTCATGGCCAGCCTGAGCTACATCGTGAGGCCTTGTCTCAAAAATCCAGGAAAAAATGCTAGGTTTGCAGCTCAGTGTGAAGACCCTCTCTTTAATCCCCTATACTACCACCAATGAGTAAAGCATTTAAATTGAATTTTTCTCAAAAGCCATCACCTGACATTTTCTACTAATAGTTATTTATTCCTTGTCCCATGCAGTTGACGTATCTGTTGGTAATTTTTTAAAGAAAGAAAAGGAGAGTAGGTGGATAGGTGAATATTTAGATAAGTCAAGAAATAGGTGAATATTTAGATAACACTCAATAAATTAATGAGAAAGCAATTTCAGTACTGAGAGAGACTGGCTAAAGTCATTCTAGTTTATTTATCTAGAACTCAGTCATTTTGAGTCATACTCTAATCATTGTCTAATCAACATATCTTCCTTCAAAATGACCTATTAAATTAAAAGGTTTAAAATACTTTTAAACATAGTTTACTATGGAACTTTTCAGTATGTCAAAAGTAGGCAGAATGGTAAAAATCATGCCATATACTCTTCAGCAGTTACCAAATATGGTCAATCTTTTATTTATACTTCTCAGCTCACTCTTTCTCATCATGACAGCATTAGGTTAAAGCAAATCTTGCATAGTATATTGATATGTAAATATTTTGAAAAATGATCATTGCTGTATAAAACCTAAAAGTATTTAAAAACATGATTTAACAATACCAAAGTCATGTTATTACCATTATTAGTTTGTGTAGCCATTTTTGTATAAATCAGGATCCAAATAAGGATTGCACACCACAGTTGATTGTTGTGACTGTTGAGTTTCTTTTAACCCTTAAGCTCCTCTCCATTTTGTAACTTGCCATGCAGTTGAATTGAATTTGATTCCATAAAGTGTTCTTGTATTTTTCGTATTTCTTGTAAGATGATAGTTGGAATAAAGGCTTAATCAGATTCAGGTTCACTGTTTCTTGTCGAAATACTCAAAAGGTGATGCTGTGAGACTTCTGTTGTATCATGTCTGGAGGTAAATATTGATTAGTGCCTGAGCTGTCAGGCTGATTCACAGTAATGAGCTGATACAGTAGTAAAGATCACCAGAACACACCTGTAGGTGAACAAGATGGGTTTCCTACATGCTGTGATGAGAGCAAATACTCACTGTAGAGAACCATGGGTTGTCTCAGGGGTGGTTAGTTAGGACTGATGATAGCACTTGGATTTATGCTTGTGACTTTAGGGCTCTGACCTGGAATAGATGATATTAGGAAGTAGAAGCAATTCCATGACTGGTAACTTGATTAAGTCTTTCCTAGAAGGAGGAAAGCCTAAAGGTATAACTGGTCAAGAAATAGTGGTCCATCCTAATAGCTAAGGTAGGTAATTGTCTGGTCAGTTTTGTGGTTTGAACAGTATTCATTATTTGTGTTTAACATGCTTATGTAATAATTTTATTTTTGTTTGGATCCATCAGAGTCACTGAGTGACTTTGACAATTGTTGATGTTCAACAGGAAAATATAAGGTCTAGCTAACAGCACCAGACCAACTCTTCAATGTTTCTCTCTCTCTCTCTCTCTCTCTCTCTCTCTCTCTCTCTCTCTGTCTCTCTCTCTGTCTCTCTCTCTCTGTCTCTCTCTCTGTCTCTCTCTCTGTCTCTCTCTCTCTTTAAATCTCTATCTCTGTCTCTCTCATTTTTTCCTTTTCTTTCCAGTCTTTTTTTCTCAATTTTTGTTTTTCATTAGCATATGTTTACAGTATATAATCTGACCAGTAATTTTGGCACCAAATGGTGATTTGTACCCTCAGGCTCAATCCCAGACTTAGTAAATCAGAATCTAACAGTATCCCTAAGTAATTCATAAGTACATTAAAGTTTAAGGGCTAGGGATACACCTCTTGGCTAAGAATATAGCTCAATGGCACAGCACCTGCTTGGCAAGTGTGAGGTTTGACTCTAGGTACAAAAAAACAAACTGAGAAACTCCATATTTTAGAGTTACTCATTTCACTTAATGGCATTAGGACCTTTTGCTAGCAACTGCTTCTTCCAGTATTTCTTGGAGTTACAAATAAATAGCATGCAAATTCTGTCTACATTTTGCATTTATTACCTGATACTCTTCTTAAAGAATAGTTTTCCAACTATTTGAGTATTCATTTTATAGTAAAAACAAGCAAACAAGACAAATGATTGATTCTTTTCCTTCACTTAATGTGTTGTTTCTCTGAATCTTCCATGTTACCAACATGAATATATGGATTTGACATACTTGGTATGTCAAGCTACTATTGTGGTTATTCTTTCTGATGATCAAAATGTACCATTTTCAGTAAACAGAAACCCTTCCAAGTTTCTCATGCACCCCTCTGCCATGACCACACTGATCTTTGATAAGCTTCTTGTATTTGGATAGAACTAGATGTCCCTAACTTTATCTTAAATGTTTCCTTAATCTTGACTAGGAATCAAGAAGGAAATTTATTTAGAAACCATAACTGGGGCATTACAGCTTTCATTGCTAGTAGATTGGTCATCATTTGTAGACCCTTTTTATTAGAGAAATTGTATCACATATTTGTATTATATTTTCAGTTCAAATTTAGGATTATAGAACTCTTTACTGCCTTGAATCAATTTAAATTTGCAATTTAAATTTTTCTTCTTCCTACTATTCTTCATCTTACTATATAATTTCATAGCTATTTAAAATATATATCCTCAAAATTATTACACATATTACTAAAAATATCATAACTGAAAACCACTTAAGATTTTATTATGGTTATTTTTAACCTTTAAATATATTCTACTTGGGGTGTGCAGTTAAAAGCTTCTGTTCTAAAATTCACTTGAAGTTAACTACGTGGTTAATCCACGAGTCAGCGCACAAAAATGTGCCTCTCCTTCATTATGCTTTTTTGTTTTAAAATTAGATTAAATGTCTATAGAATTCTAAAATGAAAACCACAGAACCCTATAAGAGAAGTCTGCTGTTATCCTTGTTCCCCTACCCTAATTTTCCAACTATTTCTGTTGGTTTTCAGCTTAACTTTCCATTTTTAAATATAAGCATATACACAAACATAAACCTACTTTACCATTATGTCGCTTTAGTCATGACTCTTTTTCTTACTTTTGTTTAACTCTGTTTGGGGAGCACTCCACAGAAACATATAAAGCTCTTTCTCATTTTGTTTGGTAGCTGCAGAGTACTCCATAGTTTTATTCAGCCAGTTCCCTATCAGTGGACCTCTTGGATTCTTGTCTTTTACAATTATTAATGGCACTGCAACTAATAAGCTTGAAATTAATAGCTTTTCATATATTACCAGTGTTTCCTTGAAATAGATTCCTAGAAACAGATTAAAAGGTAAACGCATTTATAATTTTCTTAGATGCTAAAGAGACTTCATGAAGTTTGTACCATTTTGCCTTCATACCATCAGTATCACAGTTCCTGTTCTTCATGGTCCTGGAATCCAGTAATCTATCACAATTTTAGATTTTTACCCACATGCTAGGAGAGGCTTTCTATCTCTTTCTGTTTGACTTAGTGCTTCTCTTCCTATATGTGAGGGTTAACATTTGTTTATATATTTAGAGGATGTAAGAATTTTTCTGAAAATCAGTTATTTACAAGATGTGATTTTTTGATAGAGCTGTTGATATTTTACATTTCAAGTTTTATAACTCCTTGATATATAAGAGATATAACTCTTTCTCTGTAATAAAATTGCAAAGATTCTCCCCTGCTTTTCATGTTTTAGGGTGCTTATGGGTGTGTGGAGTAGGGAAGAGGAGTTAATGTATGACGTTGATCTGTTTCCTGGAAGACAATGAAATGATTGTCTCAGGTTTGGAACCCACGGTGTAGTTTGTGTGTGCAGAGACAAACAGCTCCATCCTCTAGGTTAGAAACAACACACTACATCACTGGTGGGAGATTTCATAGTGTACCTGCTGAAATATTTCACGCTCTACTCACACAGCCCCAGGGAAATGCAGAAGTATCTTGACAGCCACCAGAACCATGACTCAACACAAAGTATCTGATGCCCATTAGTGATTCTGCTAAGAGGTAGTATTCTTCTGTGTATGAGAATTCTGCATTTCAGAGTCAGGCCTCCTTTCGGCTCACCTTTGCACAGTGCTGTGTGTTGAAAATCATTTCATCCATTGATTCCTGATCTCAACACTGCAGTCTGAATTTGTTGTGTTCTACTGAGTGACTGAGCCTGCTCCAAGCATAATTGAGTTCTGCTCAAGCTTTACCCCTTGTGTGGCTGATAACATCCCTGTGGTTATGTTTCCATGACACAGAAAAAATGATTGTAATGGGGGGAAAAAAATCCAAGCCTGAATGATGGCTATTTATCTGCAGTGTGTCAAACAACTGAGTTTACTGAACTTTTAAACTACAAAATTGCCTCACAACCGTAAGGAGAATCCTGGAAACCAAGTCCATTTTCCAAGTCTGGCTTGGACCAACTGTGCAAATTTGGGCAACCACTTAGCTTCTGTAGGTTATATGAATTCATGGAGATAGGGGATATGCAGTCTCATTTGTTTCATCCTTATATTTTCCAAATAAGAAACTGACTCCATCTGTAAAATGCTGCTGCAATCCTTCAAGCTCTAATGTCCTATGATTCTTATTTCTGTGGTGCTGGATTTTACTTTAAAATGAAGCTTTTGTTTTAAGAAAAATAAAAGGCAGCCCAAATTCTGTGTCCTACATATTCTAGAGTTCTAACACCAGCAGATCAAATGCTAGAGATGCCCTTTTACAATAGAAACCTATAATATAAGCAGGGACACTTACGTCCCTTTTATGGCCCACTTTTACTGAGAGCTAATTGCTACACTAAAACATGCGTTTAGCATTCTCTGCTAAACTGGTATAATTTAAGATCTTCAACAATCTTAAAAAATCTACTTAATCATACCCCACAATTATTCATTTATGGCCTAAATTCTAGTGACTCATTAATTTATGAAAGAGAATCCATAATCTCCAGATCTAATATTTCTTGGCCTTCTCCAAAATAATTCTTCCTGTTTACCTAAATCTTGGTGAGATGTTATTATCTATTCATATTTATCTTTTACAGATAATACATTTAGATTTCACTATAATTCTGACCATATGTTTCAGACTCTCTTCAACCAATTTTTAGTTTGACACTAATTAGGATGATTTGGCTAACATTGATTTGGCTAATTTGATTATTTTTTCTTCCTTCTTTCTCCAGTGGTGAGGATCTTGCTGCTGATATAAAAGTAGCACTAATAATGAGCAGATAACTATGGGCGGAACCTCAAAAGAGATGTGCATGGTAAATGGTGGCATGAGGGAAGAGAGGTCTCCATCCATAGGCCAACTCTTCTGGAAGTATGTTCAGAAAAGGGAAAGCAGGAAAATGAGGAAGAAGAGATGAAAGTAAACAAAATACAAGACAGCAAAAGCCCTATCCACTGGAAATAGAGGTTTTCACGTTTAGTGTCTTTCTGCAGATGGTCATAGCCTATAAAGGAACCATCATGCAATCGTCCTGTCTCTCTGTCTTGTCTCTTTCATAACTGACATGGATCCAAGTGTGGTAAATCTTAGCTATTTGTTTAGTAGTTAAGATGCTCCTTCACGTGGAGTAGATGAGATAAACAGAAAGATCTTTAACTTACATAAAAGCACATGCAAATTCCAGTACACCCATGAGCCTTGAACATGCCCAGTTTTGTAGCTGCCGTAAGACATTTATTAATGCTATTATTCTCCCTCTTCACTTTCTTCAGGTCTTTTCTCAAATGTGATCTTTGAAATAATGTCGTCTTTTTCAACAAGACTCTTTCTTCCTCATTCTATCAAAAATTTCCCCTTCCTCTCCAAACATAGTCACAGCCAACTCACTCCCTTTTTGTCTTAATTTGTCTTAATTGTTAATTACTGTATTGTTTATGACATAAATGGGAAGAGTATTTACCCATTTTTTGTGGTTTTTCCCATATCATTTTAGTATTACATTTCTAGTTATTTAAGACAATAGCTTTGCAATAAATGCTTGTTAAATTGATGAATTAATACATTTTAAAAGAAACTACGAGGGCAAAATATGAAGCATGAAAGAAAATCTCTTTTCAAATATTAAATAAGAATCAATTGACGAGAGCCAGGGATATAGCTCAGTGACGCAGTGCCTGCTTAGCAAGCATGAGGTCCTGAGTTCAAGTTCTAGTACCAAAAAAAATCAATTGATATTTTAGATAGTATTGGAGATAAGATGCCACATAGCTTTGGAGGGACAGAGACAAAACGTGAGGGTAAACCTCTCAGAATACAGAGAGCTCCCAGCACATAGCTGATGGCAATATTGACTGGCTTCTGTCATCTGAAAGATACATTCAATTAACATAAAAATATATACCTTTCTCCTTGTCCACCCGTATAGCTAGCATTTCTTTCTCTCATCAGTAGTTTAACACTTTCCAGAGAACACTGTGCCATGGTTTGTAATATGTAGATGCTATTATAATAATGTTGGCATTTTAGGTTGATAGTTACTCAGAATAGTAACTTCCTTTAGGAAAGCAAACACTAAACAGGAGAATCATCCTGGTTTGTGTTTTGTACTCTGAAAAAACTGTTTTGAAGATGATGATATGCAGAGTAATAACTTATTACTGTCTTATATTTGATTACAAAATTTTGGATATTTTAATAAAATAAAAAGCGTTTTAAAACTTAACACATTACATCAAGCATTAAATAACCACCTCTAAGATTCCAGAAATTCATCCTGATATTTTACAGGACTGTCATTCTCTCCAAGGTCTCCAGGAAACTACTCATTCAAGCACATGTGATCTCTGCATTTTCTCACTTCATCAATTTCCCTGTTTTCTATTTGAATTAAAATGTCTTCATTTTACATGAAGCAGCTGCATTGATATTCAAATTCAACTGCAGTATTCTGAACTCCAGTAGTATTCATCCTGTATTCAAAATTAACAAGCAATTCTTACCTCATAAACTGTCCAATTTTCTCCCAAGAGAATCCAGAGTGTTTTGGGTTTAGACAACCGTAGATAGGCCATACTTTAGAGATGCTCTCTCTAAAAAGCTACAAGATATATGTGACACTTAAAAGGTAGCTAGTCCAAACTGATACATGCTATAAATATAAATACACAAAGATTTCAAATAATTAATATGGAAAAAGTACAGTATCTCATTCATAAGTTTTTTGAGTTGTTTGTTTTGTGGTGCTGGAGATTGAAACAAAGGCTTTACGCAAGCTAGGCAGAACACTACCGTTGAGCTACATCCCTAACTCATGAATTTTTATATTAATTACATGTTAAAATGTTACTATTCACTTAATATTGAATAAAATAAATATACTATTAAAATTAATTTCACCTGTTTCTTTTTATTTTTTAAATCTGACTACTAGAAAGTCTAAAATCATCTATGTAGTAGATTGCATTATATTTGTATTGCATTGGAGCAGTATGGAATTACAACTGTCACGAGCCAGGTACATAATCTTAATAAAAATGCAACAATGTCTTAAAATTCAGTAAAATAATTAAGCAAAGATTTGTTACACTGCATAAATTATAGTGCTTGGTGAAATATGGGCAATTTGTTTTTGAGATTGGACTAAGATCTCTGAAATTTTTTTTCTGAAGTCTCATTTGCCAGTCTCATTTTTCCGCTCCAATATATATTCACCCATAAACTAGTTTACACCCATGCTTCAGAAGCAAGGCAGAGAAAAGGGAGTGAATATCTGTATGATTTAAATATAACAGATGGGCATCTAAACCATAAATATCGCAGCCTCTGACTTGGAAAAAGCAAATCCAATAAGCTTTAGCCAAAAGTCTCAATTGTGTGGTTGTTTGTTTGTTTTAGTAGAACATACATAACAAATTCTTAAGACCTGACAATCTCAGCTGTTTTTTCCAGTCCCATTACTATTTTGTTTTATACAGCTTGTCACAAATCCAAGAAGCTTGACTTCACATTATGTTAGCCCTGTTTCAAAATATGTTGACACATTTAATTTTCTTAAATTGGGTAAGCTTGATATCAGAAATAAATATTTATCTAAAACAGAGTAAGCAGAAACTACCTTTGTAGTCAGTTGGTAAAATACAGTGGACAACTCTTTTTAAAATTTGGAGTTTAAAAATCCAGGTGATGTAAATTACTAGTTTAGTTTTCCAATCAAAGAAGGAAAATGTCAATAAAATTTCTTTATCATAACTAAATTATATTTAATGACCTGATCTAAAAAATATAAGGGATTGTTAAGTTTTACGTAATACTCAGGAAGTCCTTATTAAGTAAATATAATAGACATTGAATATTGATTAAGGACACCATTTAAGATGTGGGTCAAGCCTATGTTTGAATCCCCAATCTAGCTTGTCCACCTGAGCCTTAGTACTTTCATCTACAAAATCGGGATAACATGTTTTGCTTTAAGGTTTTGTCACAAAAATTGCACAAAATAATGTTATTTTCATTATTTTTTGACAGGGATTCTATTTAACATCAGAATAAAATAGGCACATTTTTCTTGGCTTCCTGGTAAATAGCAATGATTTTTAATAAACCTTCATCCTTACTTAGTTCTGTGCTCCATCGACCAACTCCACTTATGAATTGCATGGTTAAAATTGGGAGTATAATATATTCAATCTGGTAATATTACTTTGGAAAAAAACCAAATACATGTTCACATTTACTTTCATAGATGTTAGGTAATAATTTTTCAAAGTAAATTTGAACCTTGTGATTTTAACCTTATCTCTTTTGATATGAACTTTTAAGTGATGGACATTTTTCTAATGTATCTGTGAAGTTACATCAAGCCTATAAAATTTCCATAATCTGTTACTGTCATTAAATAGTGATTCCACATGCATATTTCTCGGTCTTTTCTTGTTTGTCTTTAATCAGAACCCAAATTAGGTTTATATGTGACATTTAGATGTCACATCTCTGCTTTCTTTTTTAATCCAGAGTAATATCACTGTTTTTTATGGTATAATTGAAGAAACTGGGTCAATTCTATAGGAAATACCACATTCCAGACTGATCTGCCTGTTTCCTACACTATTATTTCTTTGTCTCTATAGCCTCATATTTCTCTAAGTGAAAGTTTAGTTTCTCTACTAAATTTAAATGTCTTGATTTCTTATTGATGTTGATTGCCTGGATATAGTGATTTCATTAGGAGTGACAAAATAGTAATTCTTTTTCTAGTTATCGATTTGTCCGAATTATTAGCTAGAATTATTCCTGCAGAAAAATATCTTCTTTTCTCTTTATGTGGACATCTATTTTTGGAATCCCCATTAAAATAAAGCATCCATAAACAAATTTCATTCATATATATATATACGATTAACCACAATGCCTTCATACTTAAAATATTAATAGTAATTTTTTTGTGTGTGTGCTGGGGATTGAACTCACAGCCTCACATTTGCCAGGCAGGCATTTATACCACTGAGCTAAATCCCCAACCCTTGACAGTAATTTTTAAAAGACAAAATAATGGCCCTCCAAAACCCTAATCTCCAGAGCCTGTGAACATGCATATATCAATTTGTATAGTAAGAGAGACTTTACAAATGTGAGTAAGTTAGGGACCTTAAGAGTGGAGATTACTGTGGACAATCTGGATGGACTCTACAGACTGAAAAATCTTTCTTACCTGTTGTCATGGAAGACATGACTATAGGCTCAGAGACACAGCAGTCTCCTGGCTTTGAAGATGGAGAAAGCAGGGTTTAAGTCAGGGAATGTAGGCAGTTTCCACAAACTGCAAAGTACAGGGAAAATGATTCTCCTTGAAAACCTCTAGAAAGGAACACAGCCTTTCTGACACTTTCATTTTATCCAAGTGAGATTCATGGTCAATATCTATGAATTCGTATGGTTTTGAGTCACCAAGTTCATGATAATTTGTCACAGTAGCAGTAAAATACAATTTTTAAATGTTATTCAATCTACAGGTCTAAGTTTCTCGCATTCTTTCATAAAAATTTCTGCAGCTGCTTTCTTTGAACAAGTATCAAGTATCTGCATGATACTTTTGACAATGATTTAAAATAATGTTGTAGGATATTTTGGGAAAAGGAACTTTAGGAATCATTTAATCTAATATTCTTATTTTACAAATAAGCAAACTAAGGTTGAGACTTTAGTAAATTGGCTCTATGACCATCATTTAAAAACCTACCATTATACTTAATGAGGGTCAGTAAAAGATTCTGGGAAAATGATGACCATAAGTTGCCTCCCTTGACCTTCATTACTTCTATCTTATTTTGCTAAGATAAAGAAATATTTGTTCCTACATGCAATTGAATGAAGTGAGGCCTTAATCTCTAAACAGTTTTTGAAAAACAGATACTAAGCTTTTCCTACCATGAGTAACATGTGCACCTATATACCTGTCTGAGAGAAGGCTTTTGATGGGAAATGGAAAATTATGAATCCTGAAAAAAAGTTTTGAGTTGTAGACATCTGTGTGCCTTGAACCTTGGTGGTGGGAAGGGATAAAACTAGGTTGACACTAGCTCACATGAATGAATTTGATCTCCTAGGTTCCTGAGTAAGGTGGTGGCTTCTGAGTGCCTGAAGAATGGCCAACCTTCTTCCACACCATGACCCATATTCCACCACGTACAGAACTGCTATCGTGGATGGTGGTCTAACAGTCTCATAAGCCACTAAACCAGGAATAACACATCAAAAATTTCCAACAGCCTTGAGAAGAAAGTCAATCAAAATTCGTAGAGCAGACACTCACTGAGTAAAATCCTGAAGCAGTTGGAAGACAAGTAAAGCAAACTTGTAAGAGATCTGAAGGGGATTATGACAGATGCAACCCAAGAGTTTCCAAGTCAGCAACTCAGTAGAAATGGAAGAATATGGTATAGTTAAGACCTGAATCAATATTAAATAGAATACTTGAATGGTTCAGAATTCACTATAAAAAGATGCACATCATAAGAAAAGAATAGAAACTTGATGGATAGGTAAGTCCAAGACATCAAATGTGAATACTAGTTTCAAAATAAGAAAAGGAAATAGAGGAATTAAGAATAAGCAAATGAAGTATATCTCTCAAGAGCTCATAAAAACACTTGAGTCTACAGATTTAATCCATCAGCATTTGCCCAGTTTCAGACATGAGTAAGACAACCTTCAAGCATATAGTCAGGCAAAATTCCTAAATTATAAGGAAGAATCTACTGAAAATAAGATAAAAATAGACGATCACTAGATTTCTCGTCTGTAATACTGGATGTTTCAAAGAGTAATATCTTCAGACTATAGAAAGGTATAATTGCAGCTCAAGTATCCTGTACTCAGCCAAGAAGTCATTCATCTGAATAAAGGAAAGCTATATAGAATAGGAAAGAATACCAAAGCAGAGGAACAAAAAGCTAGAAAATAATCTAACTGAATATCTTTGTTGATTGTAAATATGAACAGATTGAATTTTTCCAGCAAGAATCTTCTAAATAGTTAAAAATCAAAACCTATTTACATGCAATTTACTAAGACATATATAAGTGATTTTAAAAGGCTGAATTGCTGTGCCAAGAGATGCCAGGAAAATAATAATTGTCAGTGATAATAATACCAGACAGGGTGGAATTTAAGTTTAAAAGCACTAACTTATGAAGAGTGGCACAATTTTTGAGAAAATACAATACTCATAAAAATCATTTATGTACTGAAATATAGGTGCTAAAATATGCTTAAAATTTTTAGACATACAAGAATTTAATTAAAATATAATAGTACTGCATAGCTTCAATATAATCCTTAAAATTATATAAAACAGAAATAAAAAATAATGAATTATACAATTAAGTGATCTGATATACAGTATATTAAGTAGATCTTTCCCTTTCCTAATAATGAAAAATGACTTTCTCATATTCAAGAAAATTTTCAAAATTTGGTTGTATATTTAGCCAGAAAAGCAACAGCAACGGATTCTAAGAATAGTAGAGAATTTATTCACAACTTGTCTAACTTAAGAGTCTCTAAAAGTAAATAGGAGAATAAAAAAATATTATCAAATTAAAAATTGAGAAGAAATCAAGAAGAAAAAATGTTTTATATCTAGAGTTAAAAGTAAAAAAGACACTGTGCCCCAATACCTAGGAGATTTTGAAAAGAAAGAAAACAAAAAGATCTATTATTATGAATCATCATTACTAAAGAGGACAAAATATAAAGGGACTTAGGACTTATTATAAAAATAACAAAATAAATTTAAAAATTAACATAAAGGAAACTGGATGTGGTGGCTCACACCTGTAATCCCAGCACTCTGGAGGCTGAGGCAGAAGGATCATTGGGAGTTCAGGACCAGCCTAGGCTACAAAGTAAGCTCATGGCCAGCCTGAACTGCATAGAGAGACCGTATATCAAAAAGACAAAAAAAAAAAAAAAAAAAAAAAAGAAAGAAAGAAAGCAGTAAAAGTGAATTAATAAAGAGAAGTGTCTCAAATGATAAAATAAAAAATAAATAACCACAAAAAGGAAAAAGATAAATTGATCCAAAATTAATTTCTTGGAAAACCATGAGGATAAACAAAATCCTGAACAGCTTCTCTGAGGTCAGAAAAGAAGGCAAAACTATTTTTTAAAAAAAGGATAATTAAAAGGAGATATATCCTTAGATAATAATCCAGTTACAATAACAACTAGGCAGTTCAAATTACAAATATTGCTCCAAGAATGAAAACAGTCTAAGATCACAAACAGAAGGGAAAGGCGACTAATGATTTACCACGGGAAAGGCGCTGTGATGAGATAGTTTCACAACTAATTAAATGACAGAGAATTCTGATCAAAGTTTTGTTGAACAAATTGTTGCTAGATAACAGAAACATAAAAATTTCCCCAATTTATTTTAAAATAACCTATTGCAAAAATCAAACTCTAAAAGAGAAATAAGAACTACAACAAAATGATAAAATAGTAAGCCATCCTACTTTTACAGGTAAATACAAAAGTTTGAAATGAAACATCAATGATAAATGCACAAATTCAAAAATTTCATTCATTTACTCTATCTCCAATGCCGGAGAATGTAACCTGTCTCAGAAGAGACAATCAATAAATATTTGTAAAATAAATATATCAAAAAATAGTAACACTAAGCATGATGTTCCATGAAAGAAAAAGTAGGAACAAAACATATCAAGGAGGTAAAGGCATTCAGTAGTATTCAGAAGTATTACTAACAAAAATTCTAAGAAAAAATTAGAATATTTTACAGGCAACTCAAAATATTTTTCAAAATCTAGCAGTAAATATTATTCTAAATAACAATATAAAATTGAATAATTCAAGATTTTGTTTATAGAGAAACTTTTCAAAGGTGTAGCACAGAAGAGCAACAACAAAAAAAATTGTATACAAATCTGGAGCTTAGTAGTAGCCAAATGGTTATCACTCTGGTACACCAAGAATGAGAGGAGAAAGTGTTCACTAGAACTCAGTATGAGAAAGTATGTGGATTCTAGCATGTTTTGCAGAGCACTAAATTTTTGTCAAGAGATATTTAGTTTAAGATAACATTTCAGCAAAAAAGGGAATGGGACTAAATGTCTATATTTTCCTTCTGCCCCTTCATTTGCTCCCTCCTGGGACTCCTCATAGGCGATACCTCATCATAAACTAGAGGACCCAGAAGCCTATTGATATAAACCATGCGTTCTGGTTACCCACACAGAGAATATGTGCAGAAGAGTCAAGGGACAAAGCAGCATAAAAATGGTAATTAAGACCCAAAGCTACTATTTTTGTCAACATTATACTATTTTTCAAAAGAATTATTAAAAAAATTTTTTAAAGAACTGAACTTAAATATTGCTTGGTTTCTCTTGTATAAGAAACCCAAAATACAAAGGGCAAAATAAAAAATAGATAATGGAAATGAGGAAATAGATCTTTTGCAAGTGGTGAGGGAACCAAGAAATGGAGGGAATTTGGAGGGAAGGGGATTAAGAAAGAAGCAAGACATTTTATGTACGGGTACCAGCTCCTCGTGAGGAATATGATCATTATGTACTACAAAGATGTACTGATAAAAAATAAAAATTGAAAAAAAGAAAATACTGTGATGCTTCTGGATAGAAAATCAATGTATAAAATCTCTAGCTCTTTAAAGAAATTTAGCAATCAGTTATCTAGAAATAAGTGACAGAAATAGTACGTACAAATTTATAAGTGTCTGGATTAATTTTAATAATAGGGAAAATTGCAACATATTTTAGGGTATAAAATATAAATCAAGGTGTAAACAGATGAAAAGACACCATGTTCTAGGATGGGAGATTTAATTATTAATGTGCTTTCTCTTTTTATTTCACTTGTTCCTAGATTTTTTTTCCATAAAGTATGTTTTAAACAAAATCTTTAGTAAGCTATATGATTTCTACTGTTTCTCCTAAATCTCCCAGCAGTTCTAGATATCGCATTCTGTTTGAATATATCCTCCAAAAATGTTTTTAATGTCAGTCTTTGTATTTCTAAGGTTTTGAATGCCTGAAAATATGTTCATTATGCCCTCCTATTATATGAGCCTTTGATTAAATATAAAATTGAAGGCTCAAAGTCACTTTTGTTTTCTTATTCCTTTAAATATTTATTTTTCTACATTTTTTTATTCTGCACCTGTTATTCCTAGCATTCAAATACTACACTTCTGTTTCTATTCTCCATGTCTCAATATTTTTTAAAATGTATTTTTATCTCTTAAATATTGTCTGTTTCCTATTGGTCAAGTCCTTCAACCGAATGTCCCAAATACCTAATTCATTTGTTCAGTTATATCCATTATCTTTATGTTCTTCTTCAAATTGCTAAATTTTTTTTCTCTTTTTGAGACAGTGTCTCCCTGTGCAGTTCAGGCTGGCCTTGAGTTTACTTTGTAGCCCACGATGGTCTCAAACTCGCAACGATTCTCCTGCCTCAGCCTCCCAAGTACTGGGCTTACAGGCGTGAGCCACCATGCCCGGCAAAATTGCTAAATTATTACACCTAAAATTTTCTCTTATTTTTAATTTAATAAGCTTATTTAAATGTTTGGTATGTTTATTATATTTCTGTTTCTGTTTCTTCTTTTTCTCTGTACATTGTAATAACCCTTCAGTATCAAGTTAATTGCATGTTCACTTATGCTTCTGATGTAGGAATGTTGGATTTTTAAAAATTTTTATTAGTACATATTTGCAGTACTAATAATGATTACATTGACTGTAGGGAATCGTACCTGTACGTAATACATTTCAATTATCTTCTTTTTCCCCTGCCCTCAACCCTCTTACATTTACTCAGCATTCATTTGTTTATTTTTATAAGACCTTATAACTTAATTAGTATATATACAGGTTGAAAACCAGATGGGCCAAAGAAGATAAAAAACATAGAAGACAACTGTATTAAGTCAAGGTACACTTCTAGATACATTAGAATGTCAGCTATGGAATTGACAATATATATTGGAGAAGGACCTCAAATCTGCAGTTTGCACTGTCATTTGCTTTCATTTCACTACCTCGGTGGTTCTTACCTGAAATGACTTTGACTCCCAAGAGACATTATCTATGAAGACAGCTTTTGCTTGTTACACCCGGGGGAAGGGAAAACCTCTTGAGTAGAGGGCAGGGATGCTGTGAAACTTTGATAAAGCACAGGACTGACTCCCACGATATATAATGTATGACCTAAATCATCAAGAGTGCCAAGATTGAGAAACCCTCGCCTAGCCAAATGATCAGAGTTTAAATCCTTCAAGAGAAAAGTGCAATTCACTACGCCAGGATTCGTAGAGAAGCAGTTTGGCCAGACTCCGTTTTCTTCATTGTTGACTCCCAGATCTTCTGCACCGCTCTGGTACAAAGTGAACACACCTCTCAGTGTCTCCTAAATCATGTATGCTTTCTATAATGAGGAGCATATTAAAACTTAATATGTTATTCATTTTTCCAATGAAAACCAAACACCTTTAAAATTGCTTTAAAGCTTATATTACAGAATAAAAGCACAATGATATGTAAAACTATACCATAATGTCACTATAAGTAAATCAACAGGATATTTCACCTAGGAGGAGAAAGTACAATGAAAAAAGAAGAAAAGATCAGTAAACAGATCCCAATATAAGTGAGAACTTCACAAAGGTGGTACTTTAATTCATTAGAGAAAACTTATTTTGAAAGATGGCACTGGCACAACAGACTATCCATTCTTTTAGATGATGAAAAAACATGACATTCATTATTTACAAAAATGTATTTGAAATTAAAACATACTTGATAAAGTAAAAAGCTTCTTCACAAAATTTGTAAATATATACCAACAGATTTGGGTATAAAATGTTTATTTTTTAATTAATCCATAAATAAGGAAGACATTTGATTATATGAAAAGAAAATACTTTTAAATTGGAAATGATGCCATAAACAAAGTCATTAGAAAATCAGCATCTAGAAGGAATTAATTTAAATACAAAGGATAGGATATCTTGACCTCTACTCTACAAAATACACTTTAAAATGATAATAGGACAATAAATAATAGAATCATGAGCAAAGATTATGAAGAGGCAATTTGTAAAGCAGCAAATTCACTTAGAACACAATCATAAAAGTTGTTCAAATTCAGAACTCATGGAAATGTGAAATAAAGTAACAGCCTACCATTTTACCCCTAGCAGTTTGGTAGCAATTACAACATCAAGTCACAGTCATTGCTGGCAGAGGTACAGGGCAAAGGGGACTCTTACACATTTCTGGTTGGTGTTTAAACCACTGACACATTTTTATAAAGCAATTTGGCAACAACAATTACAACTTAAAATATATATCCCCTTTTGACCCAGCAGTCAGATTTCTGGCAGTTGATTCCACAGAAGTAAAAACACTATTTCTTAAGAATACATGGACAAGGGGCTGAGGATTTAGCTCAGCGGTATAAGCGCCTGCCTTGCAAACAGGCAGTCGTGAGTTCGATCCCTGCTACCGGTAAAAAGGAAAAACCCAAAAAGAATACATGGACAAGGGTATTTCGAGGTTATTCTAGAAGTCATTGTTAACCAGGTAAAGTGAGATGAAGAAAATTGTATGTGAGATACTCAGATGTTTAAAAATAGTTGTTAATCTCGTGTATTTATGCACAGGAAACCAGGCCCATGCCTGTATATGACGTGTACCTTGAAAAGCAGGGTTGGGGTACAGCAATAAAAAATTTTTCCCCCTTTCAAGACCTCTTAAAAGTACGACTGGGGCTACTGTTTGCCTTTTTTCTGGGTGAAAACCTTTGGTCTTTAAGTTGCCAACAGGCTCTCATCAGTAATGTACATTTCTAACTCTGTGTAATAGTGCTAGTATTTTATTTAATTTAAAGTAAGACTTTATCACATATTTTCTAGCCTGTTGAAGGCAGGCTGCCTGTCTTGGGGAGAATAGATGTGGTTGGGGTCTTCTCTTTGTCTCTCAGGCCCTGTAATTACATGCCAGATATAGTTTATAAGTTCTCCATGATGGGCAGGGGGAATGAGTAAAGGAACTTTTTTATTTGATTGTCTGTAAGCCACAAACAGAGCAGCTGCAGAGGCACAGCTGTTGAGAGTTAAGCAGTATCCCACAGTTTCCCCAAACTCTACTGGTGACATCATCTTAAGCCAGTTGATGAGAAGGGGCCATGTCTATCCATAGGCTTGAGAATAGACATCCCCAAGCCCTACCCACATGGGACATCCACAGCTCTCATGTAGCAAAAAATTTCCCAATTTTTTTTCTATTTTGGGGATTGACCCAGGGCTTTACACTGAGCTTATTTTCATTTTGAGATAGTGTCTTGCAAAGTCTCTAAATTATCTAGGCTAGCTTTGAATTTTTCATCCCCCTGCCTCAGCCTCCCAGTATGCTGGGTTTACAGATGTGTGCCACCACACTTTGCCATTTATAAATCATACCCTCTAGAATAGGATCTTTTTACCATCTTAATATAATAAAAAGATTGCAAAGTCATACAACTGGTTTCCAGTTTATCTCATTATAGCAAATGTTTTTCCTTTGTTCCTCAGTGTAAACTTGTGACTTAACATATCACAAATGTGTCTGGTGATTAAACTACAGATAATTTTTATAAACAAAAATTGATACAATATATACTAGATTTTACAATCTAGTATATACTGTACAATTGTATATTGTAATGAAAAGGGGAGAGTTTAAGATAGGAAGATATGGTGGCATACTGAAAAAATAAAACAAGGTATTGAAATAAAGCCAACAAATAAAGAGTACCAACATTATGATCACATTTATGCATGTGTATGGACTTGAAAAAGAAAACTTTAGAATTTCATAAAAGTGAGAAATTAGTAAACCACTTTATATCAGGTTACTAAATCATCATGACACTTAATGAAAAGATCTTAAAGAAAAATCTTCAATCTCAATATGATAGTGTTCATGTCGTGAAGTCAAAAAAATGCATTAAATCTGCATATGATATATGAGTCATACATCATGACTTGCTCCAGCCATAAAGTGTGCTGAGAATCCAAAATGCTTAATGAAAACCTGAGCACTGAATGTTGGCTTTCATAAAGAGACTACTGACTCGTATTAATTGAATTTAGAAAACTCAGTGTGGCTTTATCTTGTCATGAGACTAAATTAAATGAATGGTTGATAAAACATGTATTGAAATTAGAAGTCAAAAGGAATATAGATATTAAATAAAATTCTGTGTTTTGCAAATGTTGAGCCCAAAAAACTTCTGTTTGACACATGTAAGAGCACCAGGCTACTTTTTTTTTGTAATTTTAAAATAGAATAAAACAAACAAACAAACACCAACAAAGATACAAATTTCAAGACAATGTAATAGGAGATTAACAATGGTTAATATATTGCATATTGTTATCTTCAAAGTAGTTGCTCAGATTACAAGATATAGGAATGAAAAAAATGATCAAACAATAAAAGCACAAAACATTCTTTTTGATGAACTGAAATTAGTAGTATAATTATCTAATATATATCTTTTCCCTTCTTTCTTTTCTCCTATTGCTCCTCCCAGTTTTCTTTCATTTTGAGTAGTTTCTTCCCCTTTCATTTTCATAAAATCTACTGTACATTTTGAATCCTATATACTCTTTTCAATTTTTTACACTAGGGAGACAATAAAATGTTTATACATGTGAGTGTGATTTATTTCATTTATGAGTATGGTGTCAAGTTGCATGAATTTACATATAAAAGCCTTGAGTTTGTCCTTCTTTATAGCTGAGTAATACTCTACTGTATAAAAATACCACATCTTTTTTTACCTATTCCATGGTTGATGGGAATTTGTGTTGGTTCCAAGATGTAGCTTCTACAAATTGTGCTGCTATAAACTTGGGTGCACATATATCACTGTGGCATGTTTTCACTTCTGGGAAAGTACCCTAAGGGGGAATAGTTGGATTGAATTCAAATCTAGATTTTTTAGGCAACTCCACGGATTTCCACAGTTGTGTACCAGTCGGCACTCCCACCAACAGTGGAAAGGGTTCCTTTTTCCCCAAAGCCCTACCAGCATTTATTATTGGTTGATTCTTGATGATAGCTTCTTCTGGAGTGAGATAGAATCTCAGTGCTGTTTTAATTTGCAATCCTCGAATAACTAGGAATGTTGAACATTTTTTTCATATATTTATTTGCCATTAGTATTTCTTCATCTGAGAAGTATGTATTCATCTCAGATGCTCATTTTTTGTATTGAGCCTTTGCATTTGGAGGACCTGATTTTTTTTCAGTTCTTTATATGTTCTAGATAGAAGTCCTTTGTCTAAGGGAGAGTTGAATAAAATTTTTTCCAGTTCTGTGGGTTGTCCTTTTTACCTATTCATGATTTCTTTTGATGTGCAAAAAATTTTAATGAAATAAGATCCCAGTGGTTGATTCTTTGAAGTACTTACCCTGCAGTTTGAGTTTTGTTCATGAACTCCCTGCCTGTTCCTATGACTTCAAGATTTCTACCTACATTGTCTTCCCGTAAATTTAGTGTTTCTGTTCTAATAGTTAGATCTTTCATTCATTTTGACTTTAGGTCATACTGATAGACATGTGACTAGTTTGAGTCTTAGGCCTGGGAAAAGTCAATTTTTCCAGCACCATTTGTTTAAGAGGATATCTTTCTTCCTGTGAACACGGTTTGGCACATTTGTCAATGATAAGGTGGCTGTGTGTCTTTGTAGTATTCTGTCTGAATCTTCTGCTATGTCCCACTGATCCTCAGGTCTGCTTTGTTTTTGTTTTTGTTTTGTTTGTTTGTTTTTGTTTTTTCCAGTACCTTGCTGCTTTTATCACAGGAGTTTTGTGGTATAATTTCAAGTCTGGGACTGTGAAACCTCCTGCCTTGCCTTTGTTACCCAGAATTTCATTTATTATTCTTGGTCTCTTCTGGTTCCAAATGAATTTCAGAAATGTTCGCTCTAGATCTGTGAGGTGTGCCAGAAGTATTTTGATTGGGATTGCATTAAATCTGTATAAAAGTTTTGGGAGTATGGCTATTTTCACAATGTTGATTCTTCATATCCATGAGAAAGAGATATCTTTCCATTTTCTGACATCCTCTTCAATCTTGTTTTTTAGAGTACTGTAATTTTCAATATATAAATCTTTCACATCCTTTGTTAGATTGATTCCTAAGTATTTAATTTTTTTGGATGTTATTGTGAAAGGTATTATTTTCCTAATTTCTCCCTCACTGAGTTTGTTGTTTGTATACAGGAACGGCGTTGATTTTTGAGTGTTGATTTTGTATCCACCTTTGCTGGCGAATTTCCCTGTTAACTTTTGGTGGATTTTTTAGGGTCTTTTATGTAGAAGATCACGTGAACTGCAAATAATGATAATTAACTTCTTCCTTTCCTATCCATATTCCTTTTATTTCTTTCTTTTGTACAATTTCTCTGGCTAACATTTCCAGTACTATATTGAATAGATGTGGTGATAGTGAACATCCTTGTCTTGTTCCTGATTCTAGAGAGAAAGCTTTCAGTTTTGTCCATTTAGTATAATGTTGGCTGTTGGTCTGTCACAGATGGCTCTTGTCAGATTGAGATAGAGCCCATCTATTCTGATTTTCTCATGTTTTTATCCTGAATGAGTGCTGGACTTTATCAAAAGCTTTTTCTACATTTATTGAAGTGATCCTGTGGTTTTTTACTTTGTTGATACAGTGTATTATGTTTACTGATTTGTTTATGTTGAACCATCCCTGCATTTGTGGGATGCACCTCACTTGATCAGGGTGCATAATTTTCGTGCTGGTTTGCTGCATTCTGTTTGCTAGTATTTTATTTGAGATTTTGCATCTATGTTCATTAGGGAGATTGGCTTGTAGTTCTCTTTTTTGTTTGGGTCTTTCTCTGATTTTGATATCAGAGTAATACTTGTCTCCAGGAATGAGTTAAGGAGAATTCACTTTTAATTTCATTAAAGTGTTTGAGATTTTAAATCTTCCCTAAATCCCATGAATCCATCAGGACATGGACTTTTCTTTGTTGTTAAATGTCCTGGTTACTTTTTTCTCATTGTTGAGACAAACTACCTCATGTCCAAAATTAGGAAAATGAAAGTTTATTTAGCCTACAGTTTTTTTGGAAGTTTCAGTCCATGCTCAGCTAGCTCTAAGGCATGGCTGTTCATGGCCATCACAAATAGCAAGAGCAAAAAGGGTAAAACACAAAAAAACATGTCTTCTTCTCTCCCTTATATTGTATACTGGCTCCAGCCCAGGACAGGTGCAGCACTCACACCACCAATCCCAGCACTAGACAATGAACCAATCACAAATGCTAGATTCAGCCACCCCTATGACTGCATGAGGATTGGGGGGGGGGGCACCTAGACACAAATATTCTGCCCCTGACCCCTCAAATACTTCTGTACGTCTTTTATACAAAAGACATTTAATCCATCTCCAAGAGTTGACAAAGTCCTAACAGTTTCAGCATTGCTGAAAAGTCCAAGATCCAAGTCTTTTCCAAGATCTAAGGCAAACTCATAGCTGTAAGCCCCTGTAACAAATAAAAAGTTAACCACTTCTAACATTTAGTGGCACAAGATAAACATTGTCATTCCAAAGGATACAAACAAAGAAATGAGACCAAAGGAAGTCCAAAATCCAGCAGGGCAAACATTAAGTCCTGGGTCACATCCAGCACCTAAAGCAATCTGTTTGCAAACTCCGAGAGGCTTACGTGACTCCAGCCCCGAGCACTTTGAGGGATTTAAGCTTCCATGGCTTCTCTCTCAGGCCTGTTCTGCTCCGTCCTTACAGTGTTCCTTATATGATCCACACTCCTGGATTTTCAAACTTCTGGGTTCTCCACTGCACCTTTGGCTTCCCTCTCCAGCTTCACACATTGCCCTCCCCAGGGCACACTGCCTGGCCTCCCAGACTTTCTTGTGAAATCGGGGTAGAAGCCTTTTTAACCTCAGACTTAATGCATTCTACATGTGCCTAAAACCAGCAACACATGGATGCTGCCAAGATCTGTTGCCAGCTGAAGCAGTAGCCAGGTTTTCTTCTCTTGATTGTAAGGGTCATGTATCTGGATCATTGAGCTCTCTGAACCTGATTGTGAGAAACAGCTTCTGTATGTCACCACCATTCTGAAACCTGGTGCGGCCACTGCCATTTTGGAAATTCCTATGGCCTGCTCTGCCACTCTGGACCATCACGCTTTGGAGGCTTTGTCCTCCAAGTAAAGCCTTTCACTTTTGCAAAAGATGGAGACTCACTGCTTCCCAGGATGTCCCCAGGCCATCTTTTTTATTTCTCTGTTCCTTCTCAGCAATTGAGGTCTGACTTCTATTTTTGTAGTCCACAGCTTTCTGGTAAAACTCACAACATTTTGAATCACCATACTGGGCTCTTTGCTCTTGATTCACAACATAAATCTGGTTAAAAGCCCCAACAATAGCCATGCCACCGCTTCAACAAATTGAAATTTCTTCTGCCAGATTAATCAGTTTGCCACCATTAATCTCAGTCCTTGGCAAAGTCTCTGGGCATAAGCAGAATGCAGACAAAGTTTCTATCAAACCATAACACACATCATCTGGAGTCCAGCACCCCTGCAGCCCTGTGTCCCAGCAGAGACATTCTAACCCCGGTCTTTACCAGCAGGCTTTCTATCAGTCTGCTGGTCTCCTGAGCTCTGACCAGAACAGCCTATGCTTTTCCAGCTCTGTGCATTCAAATGACATCTCTGAACATTTTCAAACTCTTCCACAAGCCATTCCCAAAGGCCCTTGAACCACATGGTCGATACAATCACAGCAATGACCTCACTCTCCTGATTCTGAATTTTGTCTCGGTTACTTTTTTCTCATTGTTGAGACAAAAATAGCTGATGCCCAAAATTAAGGAGGGAAAGTTTATTTAACTTACTGTTGTTTGGAGGTTTCAGTCCATGTTCAGCTGGGTCCAAGACAGGATGGCATGGCTGTTCATGTTTGCCATAAACAGCAAAAGCAAAAAAGGATAAAAGACAGAAAAAACATGCCTTCTCCAAAGTAAGAGGCAGTATGGTAACCATTGTTGATCACCTAGTATTTTGTCTTTACATTATCTGTTATGTTCATCCTTCTGATTTGAGTGACTCTGTTCTGTTATGTCACATTTGGTTTTACTCTCTTCAAAAATAAGTAACAAGAACTGTGGGAGTAATAAAACCCAAAATGTGTAATTGTCATTGTATAAAAGAAAGGAAAAGAAAGTGCTCTAAAGAATATAACCGCATATATATTTAAGTGTATAAGATAGATAACCATATTACTGAGTTTTGTTAGATCATTGAACAAAACTGTTTCCCGTCTCACTGTTTGAAAGTCCACTTTCTATGTTTTAATTTTGTAACTTGAACAACTATTTCTAAGATAACTATGTAATCTATTAACTAGTGATTTCCTATTGTTTATTTTTTCTGAAATTCTGTATAACTTGTACCCTATTTCTGTTTTTTTTTTCTTTTTCTCCATAATAATAAAAAAAAAAAAAACATGCCTTCTTCCCTCCTGTATATTGTACGCTGGCTCTGGCCCTGGGCAGGTGCAGCACAGACACCACCAAACCCAGTGCTAGACGATGAACAAATCACAAATGCTAAATTCAACCACCTCCATGACTCATGAAGATTGAGGAGGATGCCTAGACACAAACCATAATAGTAAATTTTTAGTTACATTTTATATTTCATTAACTGATATTGAGTTATTCAGAAGTTTTATATCTTCTGGATACAGATCTGGTAATTCATACATTTCTAGGAATCTGTACATTTCCTCTGTGTTTTCTAGCCTATGGAAGTAAAGATTTTCAAAGTAGGAGTTGATGGTCTTCTGAATTGCCACAGAATCTGTAGTAGTTCCATGCTTTTTACTCCTCATTGCATGAATGTGTTTTTTCTTTCCTTTTCATAAGAAGATTAGCTAGAGGTTTATCAATTTTGTTTATTCTTTCAAAGAACCAACTCTTTGATTCAGAATTCTTTATATTGTTTTCTTAGTCTTAATTGCATTGCTTTCTGCCCTGATCTTTATAATTTTCCCCTTTTATGAACTTTGATCTTGACTTGCTCATGTTTTTAAGAAGCTTGAGATAAAGTGTTAGGTTATTTTGTGGTGCTCATTCTGTTTTCCTGATGTGACAATTCACTATTATATATTTCCCTCCTAGGACCACTTTCATTTCATTCCACAGGTTCCCCTATGTCACATTTGCATATTCATTGACTTGTAGATATTGTTTAATTTCTTCTTTAATTTCATATGTAACCTATTAGTTGTTCAGGAGGATTTTAATTAATTTCCATGTGTTTATGCAGTTTCTTTTGCCATTGATTTCTAATTTCATTGCATTATCGTCAGATAATGTGCATAGGATAATTTCAATTCGTTTGCATTTACTTAAGCATGTTCTATGGACTAATATAGGGACTATTTTAGATAATGTCCCATGCACAGCTGAGAGAAATTTGTATTCTGATGTTGGGTACAACATTCTGTAAACATCCACTAATTCTATTTATTCACAGATTTGATTCAATTCTGTTATTTCTTTGCTGACTTTTTGTCTCATTGATCTATCTCTTTGTGACTGTGGAGTATTAAGGTCCCCCTTATAATTGTGTTACTGCACATTTGAATTTTCCTCTCTATTGGTAATTATATAGTTGAGTGCTTCCATTTTTGTTGCATATATATTTATGATTGTTAGCTCTTCCTCTTGAATTTTTCCCCTAGCAAGTATATAATGACTTTCTTTATCTCTTTTGATCATTTTTGGTTTGAAGTTCACATTGTATGTAAACATAATAGCTACTCCTGCTTTTCTCTGTTTTTGTGTCACATGGAATGTTGTTTTCCATTCTTTGATTTTTCAGTTTATGAGTTTCTTTTTGAGTTAGATGTATTTCTTGTATACAACATATGGTTGGATCCTGTTTGCTGATCCATTCTGCCAATCTGTTTCCTTTGATTGGTTGGTTGAGGCCATTTTCATTGGTAGTTATAACTGATATGTATCGGATTAACTTTGTCATGTTATTTTCCTTTTGTTGATTCCCTGCTTTCCCTTCTTATTCAATTGCTTGCCCTACCTTATGGTTTCTTTCTGTTATTGTTCTGGGAATTGTGGGCATTTTCATCTCTATCTGTCTTTCAGTACCCTTTTTAGGGATGATTTGGTGAACATGAATTCCTTCATTTCTTTGTCATGAAAGTACCTTATTTCTCCATTAATTTTGAAAGAAAGTTTTGCAGGGTACATCAATCTGGATTGAAAGCTGTTGTTTTTCAGGGCTTGTAATACTTCACTCCAATCTCATCTTGATTTGAGGATTTGTGGTGAGAAGTTGACCATTATTCTAATGGGCTTTCCTTGATAAGTGAGCTGCTTCTTTTCTCTAACAGCTTTTAGTATTCTGTTTTTATTCCGAATTTCTTGGATCTGGATTATTGTAAGTCTGGGTGTAGATTTATTTTGATTATGGATGTTTGGAGTTCTATATGCCTCACTTATATGTATGTCAGATTCTGTTACCATGCTTGGGAAATTTTCTGCCATTACTTCTGCTAATAGGTTTTTTTTTATGTTTATATTGACTCCTGCTTTTTAATTGACACGTATCATTCTTATATCATTTTTTTTTTGCATTTTCTTGGAGCTGTTGAATCATTATTTCATGGTCCCTTTTTAGTTTTAAGAGATTTTTCCTTTCGTGATCACTAGCTTCCATCCTGTCTTCAAGGTCTGAAAGTTTATCTTCAGTTTCATTCAAGCGATTTGGCCAGCTTTCAGTGTAATTTTTAATTTCCTGAATATTTCTTTGATCTGTCTCATGAATTTTGTTTACTATATTGCTCACCTAAGGTTTCTGTCATTTTCCTGTGCATCTCTATTTTTTTATCTATGTCTTCTATACCTATACTAAACAATATACCTATACTAAGCAATTCCTTTCATCATTTCTTTTTTTTTGTCTTAAACATTATTTATGATTTAGCTTCTCTAGCCTCGTGGATTTGTTTCTTTGTTTTACTTACCATCTTTTAAGCAATTCCAGGTGTTAATCTTTCAGTATTTTCTATGTTTGTGTTTCTTGTACTTGTTCTGGATGGGCTAGGGATCTGAAATTGCATTTTTCCTTTTTGTCTAGTCATTTTCACCTCTTGATTCATGTTTTGGTCTTTTCAATATCACTAGTTTCATCTGTCCATTGTGTGCATTTTAGTCAGTGTTCTATTGGAGGCTATTTTTATTATTGGGAGTTAGGTGACTTGAGGTCTAGTTCAGTTCCTGTTATGCATTTACAGGGAAAGGTCGAATTGTCCGCTTAACCTTTCTATGCCTTAATTTTCTCATATATTTCTAGAATAATGCTATGATTTCTAAGATTTTTTTCCTGTTCTATATTAGTGATTTTCATACTAAAGCATACATAGGACTTATTAAGAGAGTTTGTTAAAACACAGAGTACTGAAACCCAAAAATTCTGACTCAGTAGATCTGCAGTTCAGTCTGAAATCCCATTTCTACCAAGTGTTCCCTGATGCTAGTGGCTGTAATCCAGAGACTTGATGAACACAAAAATTGATGAGTGAAATGCTTTTCTTTATAAGTATATATGCATTATTGAATAAAATAAACATTTTTAGACTTAAACATCAGTTAATACATCTATAGGTCATGCTTGTAATTTTAAGGAAAAGTGGCACATCTTAACTACTTAGTGTGATTATATTAAAGATTACTTCCCCCATAAGTATTACGTCTTAGGATAACATGAATTGCAAAAGTCTTTGTTGCCAAGAGACTGCAGAAGGATAAAAAAGTCCTAGTAGAAAACTTGTGAGACTTCTGCCCCTGGGAGTGGTGTTCTCCAGAGATGCCAGAGTCCTGCTATCTCTTGGCTGTGGCCTAAATAAGCTTTCCCAGTATGTGATACTTAAAATGATTTCCATGTGTCACTGTAACTCTAGGGTGAATTGAACTCAAAGGGAAGTGTGAGATGAGGTGCTGGAGAATATCACCAGCCCCTATGTACCTGGGTGAAAGCACCTCTTAGGAAATTCCCTGCATAGATAAACATAGGGAGAGATCCTAAATGTTTAATCTCAAAAGAAACTATTGCTAAAAAAATAAATAGGTAAAGAGTGATGGGGTAGGAGCATAACCAAAAAGAGGTTGGGATGTGGCCTTCTAGTGGTCAAGACATCCTACATGTTGAAAGTGTTGGCTCTTTAAAGCAAGACTAGTGTTGTGAGTAAATAGAACATTACAGTTTAGTACTTTAACTTCTCAGGATTTCATTTTCCACATGCCTAAAATAAATACTGTCAAAACAAAACTGAAAGTACCTCCCACATCTTTAAAGATGTCATTGTCAGACCAAATGAAATGCTATTTACAAAATTATTTATGGGTTGCTAAGTATTTTAAAATAAATTTTCACAAACAATGTATTCTTCCTGGATTCTTTGTTTTTAGACAAATATATTATAGCATTTTATTTATTTATTTATTGTGGAACATAAAATTACCAGATATCTAGTTTAGTCTATAGTGGCTTTGATAACATATCTGTTTTCTCATATTTTATCACTAGCTCACCCACTCACATAGTAAATCTCAAATGTAAAGGGATTTAAAATAATCAAATTATACTTATTTTCAAGTAGAATTTCTATTTTTGTAATATCCATTGTGTATTTACATATTTATAATACAAAGTTCCAGATGCTGTTTTGATGTCCTATCTGGCATTGCAAAGTGCACTGGCAAAGGTTTCTACACTAGTCTCTGTTGTGGGTTTTCTAGCTTATAGTTACACTGACAAAATAATTAAGACACAGCATTTTAACCTTCTATTCCTGCCCTGTCATTCTTTCCCATTCTATCCTATCCCAACTATAAATTATAAGAGCAAATTCAGATCTGTGCTTGAACTAGTACTTCCCTGCTATTTCAAACTAATTGTTTCTCTAATTAAAGCTACCTTCCTTTGTAATCTAACTACCAGTCCACACCCTGAGTCACCATCCGTGGTTCAACCCATGAAAGGTGTGTCTCCACCTAATATCTCTCACAGCCATCTTCTCATGGAGGTATGGATACAAAACATGGCTTCTCATTTTTCAGGCCTGCCATGTGTGGGGTTTTTTTGCTGAAAAAGTTTCCAATTTGACAAAATGATTATTGCTATCTCTGTGGCATAATCAGATAAAAAGACTAGAGTAAGCTGCAGAATTGAGTCTTCATCTTTTCTAGTGTTAACACTGAGGAAATAAGAGTCATCCAAAATGAAAGGTATTTTTATACGCCATATTTGCAAGTCACAATTTTAAGTTAACATTTAAATAGTAGGAAGAAAAGCAAAAAAGAGCCACCTTTATTCTTTAAACTTTACTTCGGTGTAACTATTCCAGAGGCACATGAACTATTTTACCTTTGATTATGTTGATAATCCAAAGACCCTTTCTATTTGGGGTTACTATGGTTACGACTGCACGGGTGATGTGTGAGCTGCACTGCTGTTTTGATAAAAATAGGTATTAACTACCAGTCATAGTGCTTCTCATTTCACAGTATTTCTAACAGAAGCACAGAATATTTAAATGGGGACGTGGAAAGAGCACTTCCCAAGAAGCACAAGGGAACATCTGCATAAATAATGATGATTGGTCATGTGTGTAAAAATATTTTTAATTAAATTCTTTTTAATTAAACAGGCATTTTGATGAATCCTTCTCTGTTATTTGTACCAAGCTTAGCCTTGAGGAAGATGGCTGATTAACAGACCCAAGAACCTATAATTAAAAGCAGAACTGTTATTTTTGGAGAAAAGCCTCTTCAGTAAGGGTGACTTAATTGGGCTGTCTGTCATAATTTTTCATTTGTCATTGAACTCCGCAGTTAAACTCTTCACTTTTTTTTTAACACAGGAGAAATGATTACTAACGTTGGCATAGTCAGAACAGTTACATTGTAGTTTTATTTTCCTTCAATCTCTTTAATCATGTTCTCCGTTCACTGTTGTATCTCAATATTTAATTGTGGTCTTCATTTATTCTTTTTGTTTGAACCTTGTCTTATTTTAAATAATTTATAGTATTCATTTTCACCTTCTGGCCCTCTCTGCCTCTGCATGTCAGAGTTTCAGACTATACAAGGTTTGTGATTTCTTGTCAATTGGTGTTATCAACATTCTACATAAGAATTCAACAGAAAACCGAGGAACTTTTTATTCACACAAAAAAATAAAATACAATTGAAAACACAAATGTTTCAATACTAGGATTGGATTTGAGAACAAAGACTACTTTCATTTATTATCTGCTAACCATCATAGGACAATATCCTGATAGTTTTATGCCTAAATTCTTAAAAATTAGAAACAAATGCTCACTGAGAAAAGTTCATGTTCCTGATTTATTTGCTCAGTCATCTGTTGAAAAACTTGGGTAGCTCTACTTTTAATATCCAATATTTGGTACAGATATTACTTGCTTTTGCTCAGGAGCAGTGAGGGGATATTCACGTGCTTTTGTTGAATTCCACTGAGGGAAAAATTATACTTTTGAGGAAGTCAGATGATATTAGAGTGAAGTATTCCCCACAGAAATCAGCAGGCTTCTAGAGATTGTAGACAGACCAGCCATTTTCACTCTGCAATCTGTGTTTTAACCTGCACACAGTGTCATTTAACAGTACTCAGCTGTTTTCTATTTCTATCCAGTTGCATGTTAAATGCACTGTAATAGCATCAGTTTAAAAGCCTCTGCACAAACCTAAGTCTATAAAACACCATCACATGAACTCAGATTCTATTCTTGAGCAAATTTACTCTGAAATAAAAATATCAGTCTGGATTTATATCATGTACCTCTTTCAAAGAATGCAAGTATCTTCTTCACCTAGTGTTTCAATTCTTTTCATTTTGTTATTCTGAGTAGAGAAGATTCACTGCTTAAGTGAAATAACTGAGGTGCAGAGAAGTTTTAAGATTGACCTGAGATTTCGCAATAAGTGAATGGAAAACAGTTACAAAAACCAAAATTTCTATTTCATTAGATTTCTAGACTGTTTTTTTAAGGTACTAAGATCAATGTAATCAAAATATCCTACTGACTTCAGTTAAATTTCAGCCAGTTCTAGAATCCGTGAAGTCCTTATTCTGCTTATCAAAGAAATAGTTGCACTTGAGTCAATGCACGAAAGCAACCCAAAGCCACTAATTGGCAGAACATTAAAAGCTCCATCTGATTTTGTCTACTGAAGATTATGTTGTCCAGTGATAATAGTCAATAAGTGCATACAAATGTATTATCTGATTTAACCATAGCCACAACCAGAGGATGCTCTCCATCCCAAGCAAACAGGCTCTAAATCCTTCAGTGCTTGATTTAAGTTTACAAGACTTATAAGTGGCAGAGATGGGAAACAAAACATGCCTAATATTATTTATCCTATACCACTGCTATTGCTCAAAACAACAGTGATGTGCCAGCTAAATTTTGCATGAAAAAAGCCCAATTTAGCCAAGAATCAAGTTCCCAATTTATTATTGATTGCATTTTTCAGACTTACTGAGCATCTGCTGTGTAAGGGGCACTGCAGGAGTGACTGAGGCAGGGTATGGTAAACCAGGTACAGATTCTGCCTTCTAGGAGCTCTGAGTCTAAAAAATGATACATAAACAACCAATATATGCAGTTTAAAGATGAGACAGTGTTTCTATGGAAAATGAGATACTATAGTAGCCATTGTTTGTTCTCTGCTGCTTGGTTCTGAAAGCCCTGTAATGCTTTCATTCTCTTGCATGGTTTTATACTGTTTTGTTACGTTTGATACTTTCCTATATGAAGCTATGCTCAACTATTTCAAAGAAAGAGACATTATGGTAGTTACTGTTAATTATGCAGTTATTATGTAGTTACTTGCATTGTTCTGATCTGATCTGCTTCGTTATGTCCTCTTTTGTCTTAATCTCTTTAAAATAAAATTTTTTTAAAAAAATAAAGATGAGACAGTTAGTCCAAGCAGTGAAAGCAGAAGGGCAGACAGACCTCTACGTGACTCTGGTGGAGAGAAGGTTACAGGAAGGTTTAAATTCTCCTCACTCCAAATTGATACTTTGCTTGACTGAAGACACTAAAATATCAGCTGGAGAAACCATGAACATACTATCTTGTGCAAAAGGTAGGCTTATGAACAGGGGTTTTTCAATCTTTATCCAGGAGCACAGAGAACACAGGCTGCCCAGCACTAGCAAGGTATCCTAGGTCCAGGGATTCTTGTGGCTATTATATCTTAAAACTCTGGGGTTCATGGTCAAAGCAAGGGCATATGCACTTAATATTACAAAAGTTCCCTCCTCATTCAGGCTGAGGAGTGTTAAAAGTCGTAATAATTATCCTGGACACTATTCCGCCACTATTCATTTGCTGCTCTTCAACTCTACAAACCACACGTTGACCCCTGAATCATACTGAGGTTTCATCAATAGAGCTAGGGAAATATAAACTTTTCATATCTGCAGCTTGAAGTTTGAAGTCTGAGTCATAGAATTTCATGTGTAGAAGGACCTTAAAGACAATCTCGTTCAACCTCATCATTTGCAGATCTTCAGACTCAGAAAGAAACTGCAAGGGCCCAAAAAATGGGTGTCAGTGTTCTAACTGCAGACATTCAAGAGGTAGTCTGAGAGAATGGAATGGACAAGTCTTCATCACTTGTGCTTAGCAGCACCTTTTTCTAAAAAACTTCCCACGAATTATTTTTGAGTGTTAGAGGAAAAACAAATGAGCAGAAGGTGCCATTGCATTTTATGGACCGACCTGTTAATGCTTTTGAAGACATGAACAATAGTAACAGTACTAACCACTGTTATTTTACCTATGCCAGATACTTTGCATAGATGATTCCATTTAATCATTCCAAAAGGTCTATGATGAAGGGAAGTATTTTGCCCTCTTAATAGTTATGGTTGATACATTGTGTCAACTTGAGAAGTTTAACTAAGAGAACTCAGCAAGGAGCCAGGATCTTTGTAAATATCCTCATGCTGTGCAAGAAGGGTGCAGAGAGATTTTCTGAGTGCTGCACACCTGTCCTGGAGTAGGGAGATGCCGGGGAAGCGGGGAGGATTGTCCTGTGTACAGTATAAAGGAGGAGAAGAGGCTTGTTTTGCCCTTTTGCTCTGGCTGCTCCTTTGAAATGTTGCCCCAGTGCTATGCCACCCTGCCTTGGAGCCAACTGATTATGGACTGAAACCTCCCCATACAGTGAGCTAAATAAACCTTTCCTTCCTTCATTTTAGGTGTCAGGTGGTTTTGTCCCAGTAACGAGAGAAAATTAACCAAGATACTTAACCAATGAAGTTTAGTGCAATTAAACAGCATCTCCTAATCTCAAAATTCACTTCCACCACAACTGGGATCTCAACACAGGTTGGTCTGAGACAAAAGTCTGGTTTCCAACCACTTTTCTGTGCCAAATGACAGTAATGAATAGCAAGGTTTTGGCATAAAGGCCTTGCTTCAGAAGCTGGAAGTCCAGTTATAGAAAAGTCCCACAAAACAGGATTGGAGACAATAATAGATGACAAGCAACTATATAAATACTTCATGACATAGAAAGTAGATAAAGCAAGACTCCAGGTGTTCTGAGGATGGGATTTTAAGAACACACTGAAAAACCATTTGAAGCAATTCAACAGCTCTGAGGACAGCTGGGAAACAGCTGTGGTCGACAGACCTGGCTTACTGGTCCAGGGGAAAAGAATGAGTCTTTAAATGAAAGCAGTTCATTCTCAGCAATGCTCAAAGATAGACCTGCAGTCTCAAAATTTTGAAACTCAGTGTCTAGCCCACACATTCTATTTATGTATTAAAGAAGATATTGCACATTAGAACAAAAGGGATTGAGAAAATACTTTAGTATTTCCTTACAGTCTGGGTTTTTTTAGGGATCAGCACCCTGGTGAGGATAAAAACCCAGGGAAAGTGGAGCAACTAGATAGAGTACATCTAAAGAGTCACGCTTAAGTCCAAGATCAGCACCTACTATTTGTAAAATCCTAAAAATGAGGGCCCTCTTAAAGGTGATTTGCCTAGATCACCCTCTAGTGGCAAGCTGGGATGGGTTCTGCCTGCCAAGTCCAGAGACTTGGTTTAGAAGCTTCCTTCCTTCTAGAATAAGACCAAGGAAGGACGAGGATTGACCTTTTTCCTGGGTACTATAGATAAAAAGCATTTTGCAGTTCAGTTTATTAATTATGAACTGAAAGGAGATAGCTTTTTGTAACAAGTACTGTTGGGTCACTGAGTAGGCAAAGGAGGCCTGAATACCTGTGGGAGGATACAAAAGAGGCCCGCAGTGTTTTGATCCTTCAGAGTTAACCACATGGTGTGTGACCTTCAGAGATTCAGTCAATAAACAAAATTAATTGCCTATTCCTGCCAGGAACTATCAAGGCATTGACAAATACATGGATGAACATCTGATTCCAATGATGACCAACTTTTTACCCAAGAGAATTGGTTTAAAGAAAAGTTAAAGTGTTTGCAGATTATTTCTTGGGGAGTTTTTTTTTTTTTTTTTAATGTGGCTTTTACATAAGCAAATGCACTTATCTGCAACGGAACGTTTTTATTCCTATATTATTTTTCAGTCCAGAAAGAATTACTGAAAAAAAGGCTAAGATTTCAGAAATGACAAAGCTAGTTCATGCTGCAGTATCTGATGTAATATAGCACCTCTGGAACTCATATTTTTTTCTCTCTGTCTCTCCTTGCCTGACCTTGTAAACTACTGAACTGGAAATTGTGGTTTGACTCTGCATATTCTCTAAAGCCAAAGATTTTTTTTTTCTTGTAGATAACGTAACTCACAATTTACACACACACACACACACACATACACACACACACGCACACACACACACACACACACACCGCTTCTGGTTCAGTGATGATGCCACTCTTCAAGAGGGATAGTTCAAGAGCAAAAGCAGCTGATTTACTCTGGCTGCTTAAGAGTGGGGAATTTGTAACACATCCATACTTAATGTCAGGCCCATGGCAGTGTTTAATAAGGATTTATTCATGTAGAGCCACTCCAAGTAGAGTTGTCTTGGTTGTAGCTGGACATGGGTGGCCGTATCTAAGCCTGGCTGGAGACTGAGATTTACTGGGTGTGGATGAAACTGCGGAGGGAGAATTTGTGGAGTGAGCAGGGAATGGAGGACATTTACAACGCATCTGCAGTGAAAGAATAGGCTTACAAGGAGAGAAAAAGGGAGGCAAGATAGACTGAATAAAAACCACAAGAGGACTGATTCCCCAAAACAAAAGACAAAAGCTCTTGGAGAGACTGAAAAAGCCACTTAGAGTGGCCAGAGGTGTGGAAGCCCACAGGGAAGTCCTGAGGCAGGGAATCCGCACTTGCAGCCTTCTCGGCCTTGGGAAGGGAACTCTGAGGACCGCGCTTTATGTTCTTGTTAAGTGGATGGTTGCTGTCTTTTCTGATTCTAAATATAGTGCAGATTAATCGTAAAAAATTCAGGAAAATACAAAAGTACTCAAAGAAAAAAATTTAAACGCTACTGCTTGCTTCTGAGACCTCTTTAAGACTTCGGCTTAGTCTCGTCAGTTTTGGTTTCCTCAGTTGGTTAACTGGTTTCAGCTGTAACATTTTTATCCGGACACTAATTCTTTTGCTTTTCTTCTTTTCTTCCTTTTGTGTGCGTTTCTATGTGTGTGTTGTGTGTATGTGTTATTTGTATGTCGTTTTGTTTAAGGTACTGGGGATTAAACCCAGACAGAGTCTCAAAGAAGTGCTAAGTTGCTCAGTATGGGCTCAACATTGCAATCTTTCTGCCTCAGTTTCCCAATGTGCTGGAATTACAGGCATGTGCTACCACAATGGGATCTTGTGTTAACTGTATTCAACACGGTAGCCCAGATAGGATAAACACTGTAGAGTTGGGTGACTTAATGAGCTATAAATACATCCGAATCAATAAGTGACCTACTATGTGTGATGAAGACACAGAAGGTACACAGATGGACAATTCCATCAGTGTCCAAGGCCTGCACACACACACAGTAATCCCGTCTTCTCATTAAGCATATCTGAAATACAGATGTTTTTAACGACTTTTGCCAATGGGAAAGAAAGGACTCTTAGAATCAGAGAATTAGGGGAAGTAAGGCCAAGAATAAGGAATCTTTCCAGCTACAGCCTCACTCAACACCTTCTCTACTCAGAGTTGAAGGCACTATTGTGAGAGAGGAGCAGAATGCATTAGTTTTTTTAGGACTGCCATAATAAATTACCACAAACAAGCCATATTTTGATACAACTGAAATCCCATCACTGTGAGAGGCTGAAGCAGGAGGATTTTAAGACCTTGTCTCATAATTTTAAAAGTAAATAGATAGATAAGTATATAGCAAGTCTAGAGGTGTAGCTCAGGGCAAAAGCCCTGAATGTGATCACCATCCTGCCAGAAGGAAGGAGGAAAGAGAGGAAAGGAAGGGAAGGGAAAGGAAGAGAAGGGGAGGGGAGGGGAGGGGAGGGGAGGGGAGGGGAGGGGAGGGGAGGGGAGGGGAGGGGAGGGGAAGGGAAGGGAAGGGAAGGCAAGGGAAGGGAAGGAAGATGCAGACAGACAAGACTGGCTCAATTGGATTCTTTATTCTGAATCTTATAAGGCTAAACTTCAGGTGTTACCTGACTTGGCTCTTATTGAGGAGCTGTAGGAAGAATGTGCTTCAAAACTCATTCAGGATACTGGCAGAATTTAGGTCCTGGCAGTCATAGAAGTCCTAGTTTCCATGCTAGCCAAGAGTCAGAGTCAGCCTTGGCTCATAGATGCTCCTGTCTCAGGCCCTTGCCAGTGAGCCTCGCACCTCAAAGTCGGCAAGGGTGTGCCTAAGCTATCTCACACTTGGAATTGTCCCCACCTTCCCTTTTTTCATATCTCTACCATTGTATCTGTGAATTCAGGATGAGAAATTTTTCTATGGTTAGATTGGATGGCCCCTACCTTCTACATAATGCGTCATCTTAATTCCATCACCAAAGTCCCATTTGCCAGGAAAGGTAACATATTCACACATCTCAGGAATTAGAACATAGACATCTTTGTGTGGGGAACCATTACTCAGCCACACAGGCAGAATGATGACAGGGTTGAGATTGATTTAAGTATCATTTTACCCCTTTCTTCCACTCTTTTTTTTTTCCTTTTTTCTAACACAGGCCCAACATTGACTCTTCTCAATATTATTTCTTTTTTCCCTTAGCAGCTTTGCAACACTTTATACAGAGTATTAATGTTCACTTACCATTTTGAAATACTTCTATAATGTCCCACAAGGTCTTGATCCATAGGCCAGGACGTGATGGTATAACTGTTCGGTTCATATCTTTTTATACTAAGAGAAAAAACCTTTGTGAATCCCCCTTACTTTATGTGTACCATTATTATGACTAACACAACTGTCTTTCCTCACAATTTTTACATGTAATGAATCACAGTTTTATTTTTACCTCCAAGTGTTGATTTCTCAGTGACCCATAGTAGCTGGCTTTTTTTTTGGTTCTGCTGGGCTTTTCTTTGAACTTATTTCATGATTTTAAGGTGAACATTTGCCCACCATTTTCATTTTTAAAATAGCAAAGTGCTTAAGTGATAATCCTGATTGGAAAAGGCTTATATGGCAGGGTGCATCATCTTCATGAAGATAGTGGGTATACTGCACAGATACCCATTAAACTGCACCATGGCTCATTACACACCATTGGTGAGAAAACCGTGTCTTTGTTAAATGTTTATGTTCTGTGCTAATGTTAAATTTAGAATATTCTTGTAGGTACCTTTGGGAAAATTTTCAAAGTACTAACTAAAGTGCCACAGAGTTTAGGCTGTAAGTTCCCAGACAGGAAACCTGAAAAAGTATTCCTCATTTGGATTTATTTTTAGATTTCTCCCTTTTCAACCTTTATATGTCTTAATTTTCTTTAATATTATTATACTGATACACTAATTTTTTGTTAACAAACTTCATGACCTTCTTTTACTGTCTGTGACTACTAAGGGTTGTTCTGTTTTTATATAGCAGAAGAGAAATAGATTATTCGCAAACACTTTTCAGCTGTGGTTAAAGACAGGAAAGGAAGTGTGCCTGTTAGTGTTTTTATAATCCACTCATCTGTTGAAGAAAAAAACCTCTTCCCTCAAATCACTTACATTTCAAAAGAGTACTTAAACAAATGCAAATACCAATGACAGAAATGTAACTCTAACAATATGCTAGGGGAGTTAATGTAAAAAGAATAATATCTGTCTTTTAAGAATTATTAGAATTTATGTACATGTAAGCCCAAATAATCGGTTGCTTATTGTATGGCAAAAGATATTAAGATCTTGGGAGTCTTTCTCGAAAAGGGATCCAACATGAAAATGAAGCTCTACTATTTTCTCCTTTCTCTTCAGACATGATGCTCAGCTAATATTTTTGATGGGTAAAAAGTGAGCTAATGTGTTACACACAACAAATATCTTAGGACCAGGTTCTTAGGTTTTCTGGTATTATAACTCTATAGCTTGTCAAAACCAGGGAGGATCCCTTATTGATATTTAAGATAGCAATCATTTATATATTAATAGAAAAAACATTTTATAGGTCTAGGGACTTAGCTCAGTGGCACAAGCACCTGTCTAGCAAGCATGAGGTCATGAGTTTAATCCCCAGTAACTAACTAAATAAATAAATAACATTTTATGAAAAATAAATTCATTTCGCCAAAGAAATAAAAAATTAAGAACAGTGGCATTCTTGCAGAGCTTTAATATGCGGTGCAATGGAAGACAGCCAGCTTCTTACATCTGCTTCTGCATTTAATCTGTTACACTCATGCACATCATGCAACTGCCAGAAAACTCCACTATGTATGAATACAGGAGTAAGAGTGATAAGGAACATTTTCATATTATTGTGAAAATGTTTTTGCCCTTAAAACATTTTGATCTTTCTAAGTGTCAGATGCACCCCCAGGGATCCCTGAGTCATATTTTGAAACTGTTGTCTCCAACGCTGGAACTTTCTCCCAAGGAACCCTATGTGAGAAGACCTGCGGTGGTATGTTTCCATTTAGTGTTCATCTCCACTGCTAATTCAGTGCCGAAATGATAAATCACGCTGAGGTTCAAAACAAAATCTCAACATTTTAGGGCTAAATTCTCATGATGTTTTGTGTAGCTTCTAATGTACAGTGATCTCAAGAAAGTAACATCTAATAGTCAGTTTTCTAAGTCATCATTTCTTTGACCTCACTCAAAAAGGATAGGCTTTCCACTTGTTTTTTGTTTTTGTTTTTGTTTTTTGTACCGGGGATAAAATCTCATGACCTCGTGTTTGCCAAGCAGGCACTTACACTGCTGAGCTAAGTCCCTGGCCCCTTCCACTTGTATTTTTAGGATTATGATCAGAGGAGGTTAACTGGTGAAACCCATCCATTCAATGATTCTGCTGCCAGGTCTTCACTGAGAAGGTATAGACTCAAAATAATTCCAGTATTCAACTTCTATCCAGATCCCAAAAACATTTTTAGAAATCTATGTACAGTATTTCAGAAAGTGAGAAAAGTTACAGGAGACTCTCCTCCTCCACCTTTCTCCCATCAGGAAAAGAAAATAAATGTTTGCAGTAATCATCTTTGGAAAGGGAAGGATACTAGCTCATTTATGAAAATGCCAGGGTTCTTCACCTGTCAGGTCTAACACCAGTGCAGCTGCAGAAGCCAGAGACACATTTGATTCTCCTTGTGTCACAAACAACTGCCATAATTTGCACAGAAAACCATGGGGTGGGCTATACAGGGGCAGCCAGTATTTGACAAGGCTGAATGATGACTTAAAACAACAGGGGTAGGCACTGTGGTTCTTCTTGTCCATCAAACCAGGCAAATCTGAGGTAGATTGCTGAGCACTGCCACATGAAAACATCATTTGAAATTTAAATTCCTTATAAAACACTAAGAAAATATGGGTCACAAGGCTGCCAACAGAGATTCTAGAGAATCAGCTGTCACTAACTCACGGAAAGACTTAGAAGTTTCTGAAAAAGCATCAAGAAAGTGGTCATTTGAAGAGCTGGCCGTTTAACAAAACATCATTTCAGAGTCAACACATTGAGTTACTGGTGGGGGACAGGTTGTCATTACCTGTATTTTTATCTCTGGGTATGGTAATTATCTCTGATGTGATAAAATACTGATTTTGATGCTCCAGTAAAATTGTAGTAGGTTATAAGACTCTTGGTTTGATGAAGAAATTAGTCAAAATACATTATTTCAATGTTTGGAGTTTTCTCCTGGAGATTGAGAAATATCCTATATATGAGCTTAACAAATTTTTGTGAACTTTGAACGCATTCCCCCAACAGATACTCTGTGCATTTTTACCTTCTTGTAGCACCTGACTCATGCATTGCCCTCTGGCTCTCAAGACTACCTCCTTTACTAAGGAAACGCATTTCCATCTGCCCCTGAGTTGTCATTTGCCTTTCTAGGTCTTGCTCCAGAAGTTTTTTTTTTTTCTGCCTTCAACCTCTCTTGCCTCTGGCTTCTTTTACACAGTCTATATTATGAGACATCTAGGCTCACTTTCTTGCTACCCGTAGGGCATGACTCTTTCTCTCCATCCCTCACCATCCCTTCTCAGGAGTGTGTTCCACACTGCCTTGCCACCCGATATCCCTTGCTGTTTGGCTGCTGAAACTACTTTTCTCTGAAGTCTCCAAAATTCACTGACATTTCTCAGTCAGTTATCACACTATTTCACTACCTTGGAATACATGTGTGTCTATCTGTCTGTCTGTGTCTTCTTCTGCTTGAGAATAAAATGCCCAAATGCACTTATGCTCTTTGTTAACAATTTAAGAGGCAAAGCATATTTTTCTGTAGCTAAAATATTAGAATGAAAGAAAAGAACTCCAAGTCACAACCTACCATGAAAAGGCAAGTGGACCTAATGAATGATAAAAGCAAAATGACCAAATCCCTTAGCAAAATCAGAGATTTAAGAAATATGTGTTTTCTTCTTCTCTCCTCATCCATAAGGCATCAGAGTGCCTTAGAGTTCTGGTGCTAAACAAGAAGGGCCATCTTGAAGACACATTGTTCTTCACCATGGCCCATGGTTGTCCTGACAAATGCAATAAGGTGTGCACAGAGCTGCAGTGAGCGCGTCCACCAGTGTTCCTGTAGCCCTCCCAGGTAGATTCCCTTCAACACTGTGTGTAAGACTCAGCCCCACCAGTGAGCCAATTAAATATGCTTTATTATTTTTTTAAGGTCCCATCTCAGTAGCAGAGTGGATGGCTAATTTTCTGACATCTGTTTGACTCATTTGTGGTCCTTACAAAATACACCCTGTTGTAGAACACAGTATCTGGCTTTATTTTGAAGCAGTTCCATTTCTTCACAGGGTAGATAGGAATGTGCAAAGTAATTGCTTTCTCTTGTGTGGGATATCATTTATGAAATGGAGTTCAGTTCTTTTTTCAAAAGGAATTGTGAGAATGTCAGAGAAATTCTGAAGCAAACTGGATATTTAGCTAAAAGGCTTTCCACTGAAGATATAAAGTACTCCTTGGAAAGATGTATTCATCCCCATAAGAGTAGACTCCATAACTAGAAAGTAGAGAAACAGACTTTGGATATTGCATCCCTATTCATGAGCCCAGGAAACTCCCTGGAATGGAGCTTCAGAGCTCAAAACTACAAAGAAATGGCCACAGAGATGAACATCAAAAAAACTGCCATGTTAGAATTCCCTTTTAAAGAATTACTTTTGTTCCCCCTGATCCTAGCAAAAGGAAAATACTGTTAACTAAAACCCTAATTGAAACCTCGTTGTTTTGATTAGATACAAAGTCTTGATTTTATCCAGGAAGGAGAAAGAGATTACTTAGCAGAAGCACTTGCTACCCGCCTCAACACCACCTACAAAGGCAAAGGTTTGGGAGAAATGCTCACAGCTACACATTATCACAGAGTAGACCTCTGCCATTTCACCTGGTATGATTAATGAAATTGACTATGTGCCTGTTTAAAAAAATAGGTCTAGCCCACTATTATGACAATTTTCTTTTTTTTCTTTTTGAATTCTTGTAGCAGCTTCTTTTTAAAAATAAGCATTTAAGACAAAGTATTTATTTAAACTTATATTATCTCTCATGCTTACCTTTTTTGTAGTGAGAACACTTAAAATATATCCAGTTACCAATTATCAAGTAAATATTACGTTGTTTTTAAATATAGTCAGCATGTTTCTCATAACGAATGGAAATCCAGCCCTTCCTTTCTGTCCCTTAAGTACTGAGACCCACCAATTCTCTGTCTCTAATGTCTCTCCTTTATCCTGTCCTCATTGAAATTCTCCTTTATTCATCCCTCAATAAAGGCTTAAAATCGCAGCATTGTGCTACAGGCTGGTGACACACAGGGAAGACGAGAGTCAATGAATAAGTAAAAAACAAAACACTGTAGTTACTGGCCAGTAAGCATCCAGGATGATAGGTGTGCAGGACTTTAAAGGCTTCATCCATGTCTTTTTTCTGTCCTAGTATGACTCATGTCTTACTTCAGCCACTGGCAAACTTCCAGCCACATGGCCCTTCTGCCCCCTGCCCTGTTGCCTGAGCTTTATTTCCAAATCAAACTGGCATACCCCTTATTAAGCCCTCCCATTGCTCCCTATTGTGGCAGCCAAGGAAAGCTCCAATCTTCTTGATCGTACTTGTAAAACCTTAAAACTCAACTTGGCTTTCTTACTTTTTCTGTAAAGCATTCTTTTACAGCATATTTACTGTTCTTGCAACCCATGAAAGAACAGAAATGAAAAACATCTACTCTGCCTTAAAATTTTGCCATTAGTATCATTTTCAACCACTCTCTTTCCCCTTCAGCAATCAATCCAGTGGATCATTTTCCTAATGATTGCCGTTCACACTTTGCATAACTGTTTGAAATATCAAGACACTGAATGGTTCTGATGAACACAGATAATCAGTCTGTGATTATTTACCATCCTGATGTATTCACAGAGGCTCAGTGCAGGTACACAGCATAGAGTAACCATGCAGCAGTCCACAGGAAACAAGTCCTCCTCTTATGGACATTGAGTCTGTCCTTATAGATGAATGCCATCTCAGGAGTGAATGAGAGTCACCACTTCTCCCACTGTAATAATAGCCATTCATTTACTTACTAGGTCATTCAGGCATCAGACAATTTCTGCTAGCTGATATCATGTGTTGCAAGGACAGACTGTGTCTCTATAGATCTCACAGGCCCTTTTATGATAAATCTGTGATTTGATCAAATGCTAGCATAATACAGGAATGAATCAGGTCACTGCTGAGGAAGTCAAGGAGTTTAGAAGAGGTCAGTTGAGAGGTTCTTAAGAGTAAATAAATGGGTCTTTTGTGGCAAGAATTGTGTGCATTTAAGCAATTGAGGGTAATAGTAGCAGATGGATGGCAAAAATTGCTGCCTTATTACGTGGAATCAAAATGCACAAGTAATCAAGAAACTATGCAGCATGTTTGCAAAATTATGGCAAATTCAGGGAAGCAGAAAAGAGTGGGGAAAGGGTGCAGATGTAACAGAAAATGCCACACATTCCCCCAACCAATATACTTCAGTTTCTTAGTTACCCAGCTAACAATAGTTCCTGTTCCAGTTCCAGTTGTTTTTTCTTTTAGAAACAGCTGGTCAGTGTGATGCCTAGCTGGTTACTATGATGCGTATTGTAAGAAACAATCCCCAACCGACAAGCCATTCTGCTTCTGTACTTCCTGCTTGCCTATCCTATATAAGTCCTCGAATACCAGAGACTTTGGCCTGATATTCTTGGAATGATCCCTATCAGTGCCTGTTGACTCCAGTCCTGGGTGTTGTTTCTGTTTCTGATTGCCGTTGCACAGACACAGAAGTTGCTAGAAGGTAAGCAGAATACAGATTGTAAAGGACTTGTACTAAGGAGCTCAAACTTTCTCTGTAAGCATTAGGGATCCAAGGGAAATCACTAAGCAGAGAGATGACATAATCAGGTATTTTTTGAATGAAGATCTAGTGTTGGTATAAAGGATGAATTTTAAGAAAGCATTATTTCCTGAATGCTTTTAAGGAAAGAAAGCTCCCATTGCCAAAACCTAGCTAACTCTTCATCTTTGTGTGTCTTCCTAGTGACAGTGCTGGCCATTTTCCATGAATTGCATGTCGACCCTGACCTGTATACACTCTTGTTTGGGGAGAGTGTGCTGAATGATGCAGTGGCCATAGTCCTCACATAGTAAGTACCATGACTCAGCCTATGTTTCTTTAACCACATGAAATATGATGCCACTCAGAGCTAATTCCTGATGTCTTTAATGAAATCTTTTCTCTGTGTCATAGTGATGGGCAATTTCTTGCTTTTAAGGATTTGTTATCACAGATAATCTCCAATAATGTTCGCAATTCATTAAGCACCTAATTTCTAATACTATTAATGGGTTTCACATTTCCAGCTTATTACAAGACACTACCCAGAGGGTAACAGATATTTTTTTTTCTCAGTGCTTATATTTGGCTGCTTCATTTAGGGTTTATAAAAAGCCCATAAATGAGCTTCCCTCATTTCAAGTCAATACCATTTAATTTTTTTTCCTCGGACAAGTCACTTTCCAGATAACAGACTAACAGAAGCCCTTGTATTTATAGAGAGTTTGGCAGATTGAAAAGAACTTGAGGGTCAGAATACTTTTATTTCTCAATGCAAATGTAAAGCTTTATAGGAATGTGCACATCTTTAAATCATCGCATGACAAATGAAACTGATGGAGCTTCAACTAAGCTAATATAATTTCCTTTTGTGCTGGAAGGATTTTTTTCTTTGAGATGAGAACTGGTGCTCTTTCCTCACCTCTTTTTTAGACACTTACCATTTATATTTAATAAATGCCACTTTGGTAGCTTTCACTATGTCAAAGGTCTTTTCTTGGTTTTAGATTAAGACTAACATTTTGGGCAACTGTCAGACATCCCAGAGGAAAGGAGATATCTAATAATTTAATGTGACAACTGGACCTTATCTCTAGTGTTAATTACTTCAATGCAGTTAAAAATGTATTATGAAGCAACAAAGGATTTTTAAAAGTCAAATCTCATAGATAGGAATAAAAGAATTGAAAGCACCATTTTTGTTTTTATTTTGTTTTGTTTCATTTCATTTTGTTTTTGTCCACTGACATTACTTACAGTTGCCACAAATTCATCAACTTTCAAGGGAGCCTCCAAATATAGTGCTTATATTTCACCTGGACGCAAAAATACAAGAAATACAAATTAAATGGCTTGGGCAGATTCACAGTGCTAAAGACTACTTTCAAAGAATGCCAATAATTAATTAGAACAAACAGGAATCCCTGACCAAGAAACACTAACATTCAAGGAACATATGGAATAAAAACAAATTTATAACTGCTGAGTTCCTCATTTTTTTTTTACTTCCTGAGATGCCAACTTGTAAAAGGCCAAGCAAAGCCAAGCCACTGAAGCACAAATGACATTGGGAAAGGACCAAGCAGCTGAGAAAAGGTTTGGCCTTTCTGATTCCAGCAAACTACTCACATGTATATGTACTAGCTCATGAATGAATTCCACTTGATAGGTTGGCACCTCTAAAAGTCATTAATAGGCTATGAAGGGAGAAATCTGGAGGGGTGGATGGTTTTCAGTCTTAGTGAAAACATTAATTTCAGAGACAGCATGACAAAGTAGGAAGATTAGATTGAAATTCAAAAGATCTGGTGTTAGGATTGCTACTAAATAACTTTGCAATTATTGCTATTGACAGGAAACCAACCCAAACTGAGGTGAACCAAAAGAGAATCCATGTTAGCTGATTGAAATGAGCACCGTGAATAGAAATGGCTCAGGAAAGACCCCAATGACCTGAGCAGCACTCACTCATTTCTTCAAGATGAGTGCCTTTTTCTGCTCTTGCAGTGACTGCCAGCATCTCCCAGGGATGTCTCATAAAACCAGAGTCTTAGATCTACTATTCTTATTGTCAGGCCAAATTTTGGTGCACTTTATAGATTCTGAAATATTTCCCAACTTACTCGGAGCCAATCACTTTGGCCAAGAAAATGTTCTGCATGTATTGACTCAGGCCTAAGTCATACCCTAGTGACTTCAAGAGTGTGATTAGCTTCACTTTGAACCACATGAGCTGAGACAAGGGGAAGGCAGAATTGTTGCTTAAGTTAATATTGCCAATAAAAAGTTGATAATGGATATAAATACAAGGCAACGAAACCTAGGTGAGTAGTGTAGTGATTTTATGTGGACCATAAATTGTACTTGTTTCTTTGTCTAAAATGTAAGAACAGTTGTTAGTTGTTTTACATAGACTACAAATTATTCTGAGAGACAAATAAAGCAAATACAATTGGGAAGGCTCATATCTCTGTAATGAATGCAGTCTATTATAAGTATTTAAGTATACTTACATTGTCATTTATATCAATATCTTTCTACTTACACAGACTCTCCAGTGCCATTACAATGATTAAAGATAGATCTGCTTCTAGTGAAACATTCTTTCATAAATGTGGCATTTTATGATCCAAAGAATATATAGAACAGAGAATAACCATTTTACATGTGATTTCCTCCATTAGGAATGAATCACTAGTTAAGACATACTGACTAAAGTTGATAAATCCAGAAATGGAGGTTGAAATGTATTACTTATAAAGTACTTGCAAGCAAAATTGATATTATTCAAGTTAAGTAAAGGCAGAATGGGAGAAAGAAATAAGCTAGCTAAATTCCACATTTTCTCATAGTAGATATCAGTACCATATAGAGTTGATAAAGAAATGAAAGTGCTTATTATTAAGAGTTGTAGGACAATCATCAGAAGAAAAAATTAAGTGCTTAAAAATGGATACCATTGCTGTGCAATACTATGGTTCAAACAAAGAGATAAGATCACTTAATTCCTTATTTTGCATCGTGCCATATTATCTGCATGTTTTTGATGCATTTACATTATATTTATTTAATATAATATTTAATGTTTTTCTTCAAATGATCAAGACATCAAAAGCAGAAATTATGAAAAAAAGCCAATTTACTTAACTGAGTAAAGCCACTCAAGTGGGCAAAAAATACTACAGAAAATTCACGGATTAATGATGAACTAAGGAAAGCATTTTCAATACACCTGTTCATAGTTTACTTTATAATATACATAATACATTTTTAATCTCCTCAATATAAAAAATTCACTGACTTTTGATAAGTTACTCCTCTGTGCTGCAGCTACCTGCTTTGTAAAATAAGAATGTTAACGGCACTTGCTTCACTGGATAGAATTAAACACAAAACAGCAAGACCAAGGCCTAGTGCATAACCCAATACTTTGCTAAATCTTAATGACTTTCATTACTCTTATCATCAAAGGCTTCTGATAAAACAAAAACAAGAGAAAAATGAGCAAAAGATGCAACTACATAATGAAAAAAGACGAAACACAAATAGCCAATAACTTCACTAATGATGAAAGAGAAAAATCAAGCCAACTCCAGAATATCATTTTTTTTACCTAGAAAAATCTTCAAAACTTCAGAACTCTTAAAATATGATCATTTTAGAGTAAGTGAGAGCATGGGAATGGAAACCTTTCTATGTTAGTGATGAAAAACAAAATGATACAACTTTTTAAAAGAAAATTTACCAATATTTATTGAGTTTTTAGACTTTGAGAAAAATTTAATGCAGCCATAATTTCTAGAAATTTGATTTATGAAATAATTAAAAGCATGTGCAACAATGAAAATGAGTGCAATGATTACAGCAAGAAGTTGTACATAACTGTTCTGGTTGGTTGAACAAGTTCTTATATATAGATGTTATGGAATCTGTGTGATCATTTTAAAATGATATGGAATAAAGTGTATCAATTTAAAAAGATTCACAGTATATTTAAACAAATAAGAAAATTTAATATATACTATTTATATTTAATAAGTATAAGAACTATAACTAGGAAATATCAATATATAATAAAACCTAGTTTGATTTAAAATCACAGCCAATTTTGACTGGTTTTATTCTGTTTTATCCTCTTTGAAATAAAAAGAATAAAATAAAATCACAGCCAAATATATGTGGGTGTATACATACATATATATATATACATATCTAATTATAGGAGATATGTTTCAATTAACAAAATTTATGTGTAATTACATATTATAAATAAGTTATACTTTTATCCATATAGATATATTAAAATAATGATTTTGCATCATCTATATGTAAATGGCATACATGAAATATCCACTTCTTATGTAAAGTATAATTTATATGTATACACAAAGTATTATGTGAAAGCACAGGTGATTTTTCTTGGCTTGTTTTTTGTGAGTAGTAATAACTACTTATGATCAACTCTAGCCCAAAGAATCCTCATTAGCATAGTTAAGAACTGGCAATCCTTAAAATGCAGATTCCACAGAAATAAAGTTAGAATTTTTTCCTATCCATGAAAGAACAGAAACAGAATAGATATTGTGGGTTTATTTGGCCATTTGTCTGCAAAACAAAAATGTTGCCGGTATTAAACTGAAACATCTACTTGTAAAATAATTCCACAGTATGCAAATGTCTCCAGATTTTCTTAAAGTAAGTACCTCACTAAACCACTGGCTCTTAGATAACAATAGGTGCCTTTATTTCCTGTAAAGCAAATGCTTATAAGAAATTTCAATGTAGTTCATTAAAAGAGAGGGAGAAACGGAGCATCAATTTTCTCTTTTTAAATGAGAGTGCTATGCTGCTTAGATGTTCTTACTTTAAAATGCCATTTAATGTGTGATGCCAGTGAATGCTTGGCACTTAGAGTGAGTGATATTTTGAAAGACCACATTTCTTATAGCTCATGCATCTTAAGGGAAATTTAACATGAAAGTTAATGGGATGGCTGTGAGACTCAAACAACCACAGAACTAAGGAACTATGAGGTATTTTCCAGCTGTTCAACCAAAATGTACTGAGCACCAGCCCAAAACGGACACTGTGTGAAATGACAGTAGTACAGATTAGAGGAACATAGTCATCCATCCTGCCATCAATAATTCCCCACTGAAATAGATAAGCAATAGCTATAACAGGATTTAAAAAGTTGTAACAAAGCCTGGTTCTAAAAATTATTTCAAAACTAGCTGTGACTTTGAAGAAAAAGAGACATTATGGTATCCATTGCTGATTTCCTATTGTCATGCTGTGAAATCCAGTAATTATTTTATTCTTTGTTTAGAGTGTTTTTAGTCTGTTTTGTATTATTTAATTTCAACATACATGAAGGTATGGGCAGCTATTTTGAAGTAAACAAGAGACATTATGGTAGCCATTGTTGATTTTCCTATTGTCTGATTTTGAAGGCCTGTAATACCTTCATCATTCTGCTGTGATCAGTTTAATACTATTTCATTTTGTATAAATTCATTGTGTGTGAAGATATGGATAACTATTTGGAAGAAAACAAAAGACATTATGGTGGCCAATGTTGATCCCCTGCTGTCTTGCTTTGAAATCTGTGTGGCTTACATTGTTTCTTCTCATCTGCTTTGTTCTGTTTTGTTATGGTTTGTTTTACCCTCTTTAAAATAAAAAAAATAGCTGTGTAGTATTTGATATAAAAATATGTCTCTATGGATATTGCATTCTCCCTCTTAATAACATCTCTATGATGACTGTAAGTTCCTTGAAGGCAAGTTACACTTTTCTCCACTCCCACAATGCACAAGTAATTATTTGGTAGGTTATCTAATAATTATTGAATTGAGTCAATTAATCTAGCCCTTGAGTTGCAGATGGAGACATTTTACTAATGATCTCATTAAAACCTATTCTAGATTAGAATGGATATTTAATATTCTTTATTCTGCTTTGTCTGACTATTTAAAAGGCCTTATTAGTTACTCTCCTTAGCTCTCCTCTCCTCTCCTCCCATTTGACCTCTCTGTAAACACAAAGTTTGTGAAGAGTCCTTCTTGATAAGACTAAACTGAAACTTTTATCAAAACCAGAGAAGACAGTATTTCTCATGAATCTCCTAGTTTAAAAACAAAGTACAAGCTCTTACATCTTGACATATCAGTTTCTAAGAGTGGTTCACTTTGATACTCGCATGAAAACTGATAATTACCATGAAACTCATTTGTTTTGATTCCTGTCTTGGTACTATTGTGATACATGATTAAAAGAAAATTTAAGTTATAGCCCTTTTGGCTTAGGAATTTTTTGTCCAGGATGTCTATTCAACGTTAACTTCATCACACACTAGGTGGTGTCACATGCAGAACTGGAAGGCTACCCTGGGATCTTTCCAAAGAGGACAGACTTAGCTGGTTTTAGTCATGCATACCTGTAATTGTAGCACTTAGGAGGATGAGTTCAAGAGTAACCTGGGTAGCAGAGTGAGTTGGAAGTCACGCTGAACTGCATAGCAAGACCCTGTCTCAAAAAGCAAAAACAAACATAAAACAGACAAATGAAAAAGAAGCAGGGCACTTGTGCTCCGTTTGCATACAGTTGTCAGACATCTGGCATGGGTTGCCTACAGCTCTGCCTCCTGCTTCTGTCTTGCTTATTTTTGCTCTTTTCTGATTCCTTATTCCTATTGCTTGGCTGTCACTGACACTGCAACTACCCTGTCTCTTAATGTTCCTGTCCAGATTACTAGGACTTGACGTTGGCTTTATCCTGTGACTCCTTTCACTCCTTGTTTCTTGAATTTGATCTGACATTCACTGGACACTTCTCTGAAATTCATCCAGGTGATTGGGGGCTTGGTTTATGTCAGACCATGCATGACAAATTGCCTACCAAAAGCAAATAAATAAAAGGAATCCATACTGAAGGTTTCTAATCTCAGTTCCATTGTACTTTAATTTATTGGTGCATAAATCAGATGTAAGTAACAGAGACTCAATTCAAATTAGCTTAAGCAAAAGAATCATTGACCTATTTAACCAGAGTTTAGCTGACTCCAGCATGTCAGGCTCAGGAATTCCAATATGGCTGTCTTTTCTTTCTTTTTTTCCTCTTGATCCTGATTGCCTCTGAGTGGTACCCACATTCTTTCCCAGTACAGAAAAGTAGCTTATTCTATGAATTAGGAGAGAGTGATCAATGGCCACTCCAGACCTAGTTTTTTAGTACAAAATAGCACTCCATTTTCTTATTATTTGCATATAAATCACAAGACCCTAATCAACTCTGTATCAGAAGATCATTCCAGGCTAATCACACAGCACTCTAAGGAAACTAAGCACTGGTTATACCTGAATCATATCCCCTTTCTCCATGGCTAATGGCATGAAATCTATCATTAGAAGAAAGTGGTTGAAAGACAAGTACAGGCATCCCAAAATAATAGTGACTATATTTCATAATAGAATGTTTAGAACATGGTAGGTTGAAAGGAAACTACAAACCTGAAAAAAAATGCTTTATTTAAAAGGGAACATTTTTTTCTAAATGTAGAGCTGCTTTTGAAGAGTAGAAAAGGAAATTCCTCATGTGTGAGACACGCACCAAAAGTGGGAAGTTACAGCTGTCAGTGGCCACATAAGTTTGTAAAAGCCCAGAAGTTTTGGAGATGTGAATTCCATTTTCATATGGAAGCCAGAACCTGTCTTTTAGTCACGGTAATACAATTTACCAATTGAATACAGCCTGGAGTTGTAAAGTGTTCCTTTATTCACGTAGATGCTGTCCACCAGCCTTAAGAAGCAGTGAAGGAATTCTCTGGAATTTGAGAAAAAGGAAACCCCTGGCCTGGGAAACTGTGACTCAGGAAGTACAAGCTAATAAAATAACATAAAAAGCTTTCAGGAGTATTGAAAAACTGCCTCAGCCACGTTCCTACCTCTTAATTCCAAATACACCAAAACTGGTCTAAAATGATATTTTTCACACCCAGGCACATGAAAATCCCACGGGAACAATAAAACAATTCTTTCTGAAAATGAACTCACAAAAAAAGGAAAAGGCCTCTAAAGGAAGTAACTCCACCATGAAGGAAATCCAGGAGATAAGCAAACAAATATATACCAGAAAAACAAGTACCTTAAGGAATTAAACCCAAAGTTGGGAAATCAGACGAAGGTTATAAATAAAATAGGCATATTAAAAAATGACTGAAGAGGTTAATAGAGAAGTAGAAAATTTTTAAAAGAACTATACAATAGAAAATGACTTTTCAAAATGGAAAATGTTCATAGCAACATTAAAAACTAAATAGATGACATAAATGTTATAGTAAATCAATTAGCAAAACAGAAGCTAAAAGTGGCAATGACCCCAAATGACACAGATTAAAAACATGAGAAACTGGTTAAGAGACATGAAGATAGCATAAAAAAAATCCAGAATAGCTCAATAAAAGTTTCAAAAGCAGAAAATAAAAAATCAATTTATGACAGAATTTGAAGAGATGATGGATAATAATTTTCCAGAATTAGAGAGACAAATTGAAATATCAAACTATGTCCAGAGCTCGATTAATCAAAACTAATCCAAATTCAAATACATGGTAGTTTTGAGGGTGTGTGTGTGTGTGTGTGTGTGTGTGTGTGTGTGTAATTTTAAAGAGCTTATTTGTCTAGCTACTGATGCTTGAATTGGGCAGCACCAGACTGCAAGCAGTTAAGATTTCATTAATGGAAAATGTTTATAAGGTAGCAAGCAAAAGGACAGAGAGGATAATATGTTCAAAATAACTAATAGCCTATGTTCTAAACTCAAATAAAATACTGCATAAAAATAAAAATGAAATACATGATAAGTTAAACACTTTACCACTCTCACTAGTGATAAATCTTCCAAAGGATATGATTAGGTAGAAATAGGAAAGTATGAAAAGCAAGAAGCAAAGTATGTTAAAGAAATTGGAAGAAATGTTTACAAATGTAAGGAATGACTGAAAAAAATAATGATGATGAATAATGGGGGAACAAATCAAGGTGGACCTCCATTACTATATAATCCACTACAGTGTTCAAAGATGGAGAACATGAAGTGTTCATGGAAAAAGACAGTGGGCACAAAGTGGAGACAGAGCAAAGGACCTGTGTATTTAAAAATCCAGGTCTCACATTACCATTGTCATCAAAATGTTTTTCAAAATGATGAGAGCCTGGCAACAAATCATTTCTTTTCAATATGGAATAGAAATGCTGAAATTAGTCTATGCACACTATTAAAGCTGTAGGTAGTCTTTCACAGTATCAAACTGTGTGAAGGATACCTGTAGGCTAGACCTTCATATTTCCCTTTGTCTTCCTAATTTCTCTCTCTCTTTTTATTTTACAAAGAATTATGGAATCTTTATTAAAAAATTATGCGTCATAACAGGAAAAATCTGTGCGTTAAGATGATACTCTAAATCTGGTGATTATAGGAACTTAGAAATCTGCATAAATACCTGCAAGCTTGTTTCTCTTGTTTTATTGTGATTATCTCATGTTGTCTGTCAGATTTAGAATCCACAGTAGAGATCTACCTATTCACTTCTCTTCAGTTTCTAGAGAGAAGTTACTTCTCTGGATGGTAAACTGGGAACACTGCCATACCAGTTACTACATGCTGTGTCATAGAGCTGTTTTTAAAATTGTCCTGTACATGCACAATGACTTTGAGCTCATTTTTCTAGACAACAAAACAATTTTGAGTGAAGGTTGGAGCAGATATTTCTGTCTTCAGCTGCCTATAATCATTTAGTCAGAGTAACTCCTTATGCTCTTTAGCATCACTTGAAATTTCATCTATCTTGATTGGAGAGCACAGTGGTGTTTTCTAGGCTGGGCCCAGAATGACCAGTGTCATATTATGAAGAAGTCTGGTTATAAGCAAAATACACATGAGGCAGAGGTGGAAGTAGGGTGCTAGTAGAATGAACAGTAAGAAATTACTGGCCTACGAGTCAAAATATACAGGTGGGTCTGAAAAGTTTATTTTCTTTCTATCATAAAGCTACTTAAGAAATCAAATCATAATCAGCATCCACTTTATTAATTCACCATAGGAAATCACTGTCATCAGGATTTCAAGTACCCCATACACTATATAATAAAAGCAACTTTTCTTGTATCAGGCCTGCAAATTAGAGCAAATAATATTCGAGGTTAAAGATATATTGGATGTTTGTCTGCATCCTTCATAGAAAAAATTATTTTGCAATGAAACTTAAAATTTTGAAGTGCTTGACAACTCCCTTCTAATGGAAATATTTATGATAACTTCAAATTACTAAAAGTTTGATAAGTTAAGTAAATATAGCTATTTCCTTATTAGACAAAGCTGAAATGATGGCTTGAAGTGTTTGATTCTGTGATTCTTCTCCATTCTTCAGTGACTAAACTATTCTCCTCATTGATGCACTGTAATTTTATCATGACCCAAGAATACCAACTTGTCTCTATTTAGCATCCTTTAATATCTGATGGGAGTGGATTAATAGTGATTTCTCCTTTCTTTCTGTTGTGACTATTGGCATAAATTCATAATATGGTACCTAGCAGTACCATGATAATTCATAAGTAGCTATCAGAGTTGCTTGCCATGAAAACAAATCTTGTCTCTGGCTTCATGTGCAGTAAGATTTCCAAAGGCTGACAAACTGACTTCTAAAGGCAGTATGATATGAAACACCAAAAATTTAAGGGAAGTCATATATTTAAAGTTGTTTGTTTTGACTGAAAGAGGGGGGACAAAAGCATATCTCAACAAAAGATAAAACTGTAAATAGTTTCAGGAACTCTAGGTTAAGATTTTTTCCCTTAGGTGTATTTTCTTTCTGATTCTGTTAAGCCCAACTTTTCATTCTGAATGACCAAAAAAAGATCTTTTAGTTCAGGTGATCAATTCTGAATTCTTTCCTAACGAAAAAGTTTTCATAAAACAAGAGGCCAAATAAATATGTGATCATAATTTTGGCCCAAATTAAAAACTGTCTCTTGGCCTAGAGAATATGGTCAGTCCATATTTCTTTCCTAAGCTTTATAATGAATTTACATGGCAGACTTATTGCAGATTTTAGGTGGGTTCTGCCTTACTGGGGCATGTAATGGTTAGGGAATCTGATTAAAACTGGAGCTATTCAGCAACAGAAGGTGAACACAGGGCCCATTTTTCAGAGCTTGACTGCAAAGCCTGACACCCTCCCCAGCTATTGGATGATAAATGAACTGTCTTTGAATACCCAGGTCCTCTGCTAATAGCTTTAAAATGTTGGTTGTTTATGGTAAAGAAGTTGGGAACTGTTATCAATTTTTCTGTCCCAGGGGCCCTCAAATATATCATTTTGCTCATAGCCAGAAGGGTAAGAAGTGTTGAATGAAAAAGAAATAAATCCTTTCATCATTTAGATGTTCTTCATGGATTATCAGCAAATTTCTCATTTCAGAAGTTAGTCAAGTGAGTATCAGTAAATTCTCATATGAAATGAGATACATAAAAATCCTGAACACCCTCTTGCTGACATTATCCTGTAATATCAGAGTCATAGGAGTTTAATCTGATTTTTTCATAGTTGTTTATTTCAAATTGTATACACGAAACTCAAATTCCAAAGCCCCTGACACTGGTTTATTTTCTAAGTAACAGTTAAAGGTTCATATTTGATCTAACACTATTAGTGTAAGTATACCATTGATTCTCACCTACCTGTCTGTGGGGTTGCCCTTTTTGTCTTTATTCACATTCCTATCTTTATCTGTTCAATTTGCTTTTCTAGAAATCAGAAGTATCATTGCAGTAGAATTAATTTTTCTTTGAGAATCAGCCCTCAGATTTTCAATTTTCTCATAGCTGCTGAATTTTAGTCTTTTTAGTAGCATGCTTATATGAAAGAATTATGAAAATAGCAAAGTATATGTATATGTACATTCAATTTTATTTTTATTAGCAATTCTGGTAAAAGTTTTGGTAGAAAACCATTAACCGTAGAACATACTTCAGCAGTAGATTGTATGGATCAGTGGAGATGGGGTTGGTGGACATTCAGAAATGGACATTCAGAATGTCCTTTTCTAACTTCAGACTGTTCAGCATGGCAGCTGGGCTCCCCAGTCAGCTTGTTCATATTATCAAGAAGGCAGCATTGGTACACCACATCTTAAGGAATAAAAATCCATTGAGAATGTAGAAATGAGATTACATTGACGCTCTGGATCTTGAAGCAGATAAGATCCAACTTTACATAGAAACAGAACAGTAGAAAACAAAAGGTCAAACATGTATAACTTTTATTAAGATGTATTTAAAAGAATGTTGTATCCATAAAACAGAGATGAGTTGAAATTTTAAAAAAGAAAATTATAGAAATTTAAAATATAAAATTGAAGTATTTATAGGTACTGCCTAACTAGAAAATACAAGACTCAAATGGCAAAATACTGCAGAACTCAAAAATCTGGTTAGAGGAAAGATTGACATACAAAAATCAATAGCTTTCCAAGACTTCAGAAATAATTAGTGGTAAAATATAACAAAAAATTATTTTGTTCACAGTAACATTTGAAATATGGAATAATTAGAGTATACTTAATAAATGTATATGGGAAAATAAAAATCTTAATTTTAGTAAAGGATGAAAACTAGTCTCAAAAATTGAGGACAACTTTGAGATAGGATGGGGAAATTCAGTATTGTACAGTAGTCCATTCTTACCCATGCAATCTATATATCTGGAGTAAACTTACTTCCCCACAGATTATTTGATGGGTAATTTTAAGGTCCTTATGAACCTTCTGTTTAAGACAGCAAGATAAAGTACCTTTATTGTTCTAGACTTCCTCAGAACAACTTAAAACTAAAAAAAAAAGCATTGAAAAGTAAAAAATTCTGTATCTCTGGTAACAGGAAAATACTTGCAACTCTAAACCATAAAATATGAAATATTTAAGTATGAAACATTAGGGCCAGATAACGCAAAACCTCAGAGAAGAGATGGAATAATGCCAAATCATAGAAGCTACTTGCTCTCCAACTGACAGCACACCACATTGCTGAAAAGACCAGCTAATATTCTGATTTTGAGAGCACAGATAAAATCAGGTGGATGGGTCAAGGGGGAAACAGGGAAATGATCTGATCTTCAAAATGACAAAGAATAGTAGAAATCATGCTGATTTCTACTCGTTTTCAGTTTCATAGTCAGGCACTGTGGAGGTTCTTTATATGGATATAAGGCAGGACAGGGATTTTCTAGTCAAAATATAATTCCTTTGCGATGTTTGGGGATTTTCTCTATGCTAACATCCATTGCATGCCATGAAGTACAAAAAGATATGTTCCCAACAGGAAGAAAATAATAAATTTGGTGAGAAATGCTTAAGACAACCCGTGACAGTTTTTAAAATACAGTAGCTAAATCTTTTGAGACTTCAGAAAGGCTCTGTGCACCCCCAACACCATCCCCTCCAACCCTGTCTTGAATCTGTAGAGCACAGAAGAGTGGCTAATGCCAGGTTCTAGGACTAAGCCTTCAGAGTCTAGCAATTTCCACTTTCTGTCCTTTGGAAAACTTCTTGGAACTCAGCCACCATACTGTGAAGAAGCTAAGCTGTGCTGTGAGGAGAACTGTACCTGTAGAAACTGAGTAAATGACAGAACTGTCCAGACATTTATTTATCTCTCAAGCTTTTTCTCTTGGGCATTATTAGCACAGTTTTAATCTCCCTTAAGAGAGATACAAAAGACACTTTAGAAGCGATAAAAATAGAACATGCTTTTCTGAAAACATTATTGGGACTATAGATGATGGATAATAAGAAATAATACAAAACAAAAGTAGAAAAGTAGTAAAAAATTAAAAAGTATAATAATGACTTTATTAAATATGATAAAAATGGATAACAGACAGTTGGGTGGCTTTAAGAAGGAAACACATGGAGAATATTTGAAATTATGCTCAAATAATATTATACTGAGATTTTGTAATAAATAGATTGAAAGAGTTAAAGGACCCAGTGGATTCTAGGAAAATTTTATTTAGAATGAACAATATGAGAAATAATCTGATATTACTGAATTTCAAGTGAAAGCAAAGAATTGTGGGGCATCTAGGCAGAAAATTCAGGTCATTTACAGCAGCAAAAATAATCAGATTGGTCTTCAACTTGACCACAGTGACATTCAATTTCAAAAGATGGAAAAGCAGCACATTTTCACTTTTAAGGGAAAGAATGTAAAACCTAAGCCAAATTGTCCTTCCAATATAAAGACCACAGATTCAGTGTTCTAATAAATAGAATGGGGCAATAGGATATTCTTTTGTGAGAAAAAGTTAATGCCTAATTCACATTGTTAACAAAAAGAAAGTCTGAAAAAATTACAGAGCTAAATGTTAAGAAAAATGATGTAAAGTATTAAGAATTTTTTTAAAAAATTGGAATGGTAATGGTATTCCTAAATAAGATTCAAAAAATATAAAGGAAAAATTAAGGAATGTAATTATATGCAAAATTTAAAAGACAACAGCATAAATACAAAACAAGTGATAAGCTAGAAAAAATATTTGCAGTATCTTTGACAGTCTTTAATACACAATGAATGCCTACTAATCAATATAAAAATATAAAAATATGAAAAGTAATTTCCATGTATGTATCTCTATAGCTGTATAACACATATTTCACACACACATGTTTCCATATGTATGTATATATTAACACATCTGTATAACATATATGACAAAAATTATGAGTGCCTAATTCTCATGAGTGTTGACAAGACTAAAGAAAATTAGGCTCTTAGAATTTTCATCAGTATCAGTCAAAATTTTAAATGTGCCCACTAACGTTACTTCTAGTAATCTACCTCAGTGAATGTTGGCCTATATCAACAAAGATGCTTGCACACTACAATGTTATGGTAACAAGAAAAAAATGTAAATAGCTAAGCATCTGTTGATAAGGATGTAATTAGATATGTTCATTGTGCTACATACTAACTATAAAAAATTAGCAGCTTAAAAAAGTATGACATGGAAAAATCTCTAAAGATATTTTAATTTACAAAATAAAATTTCCAAAAAAACAAAGATATAATGGCATTTAAACAAAATATCTGTGTATCTATACAAATAAATGCATCAGAATGACATTTGTATTTCATTCTTCATACTTTTCCGTCACCTTACTCTCAAGCCAGAGTATATTACTGTCTTACTTCTATAATAAAAATGATGTAAGTATGAAATGCATTTTAGTGGGAATAAAAGTATCTCTCCTGCTTACCTAATAGAAGTTTAAAGATGTGCTTACTTCTGATCACTTCCAGCTGGCATGATAGTCGGTGTTGTTAGTGGGTCTTTATTAACGGATGAATGATGTGTAATGAAGATTCAGTGCGTTGATCCTTGTAAAGGATTATATGGCATAAAGTATTAATGTAACAGCACAACCTGATTTTTGAATGTTAAGATTAAAACCCTAGGAATGATGCATGTGCCTCTGATTCCTATACAGTTTATTAAAAAATGAAATCTTTGGTCAACCAATCATAATAAACTAGATAGTTTAAATAGCTATTCTGGAACACAATAATCCAGTAAGACCTGATAAAGCTCTAAAAACCTGATCATAATTCTGCCTTTGTTTATGAAACAGTAGTATCTCCATCTCTGAGAACAGTTTATCATGTAACCCAAATTTGAGATATATCCCCCAATCTGTGGACTTCCAAAAAAAGAAATAAAATTTTCTGTAGTATTAAACTCGATCTTAAATTTCACATTTTGATTTTTTTATTATTTGAAGTTTCATGTTCCTGGTAATGTAAAAATGTGTATGAAGTTTTAGATTTGTGCACAAGGAACTTGTGTCTGGAAAAAAAGTTTAATAGACAATCAAGAATTATTGCCAAGAACAGAAAATATAAGTGCTTTATGAGCCAATCAAGTAATCATAGGGAGGTACAGGATACAAGACAGCAAGATGGGATGGAAGACACACAGCCTCCAAAAGTACTTTCAGAGGTGCTCATTTAAATTGTACACAGTGTGATAGCTGAACATACGTGGATATAGTAAATTTGTGATCCAAAATTGACATAAATGCTCTTTCATTAGACTTGGCATCCTCCCCTCAGGATATTCTCATTTTCACCTCTCCTCTATTGTACCTGCTCTTTTTTCAGCAAGAACTTCTCTCTCAAAACGGCAATCATTTCTCAGGACCGAAATCATGTCCTGTATCTCCAACAAGCATTCTTAAAAACTTTCCAGGCAATGGTTACCATCTCTGAACCTCCAGAGACAACTTATTTGGAACCTAGGCTGTCACAGTGAGAGACTAAAATCAGTCAATCAATCACGGATAAGACTCAATTGCAGTGTGATCAGCATGAGATCTTGCTCCCGGATTTGATGATCTCAGGGAAAGGCAAGACAGCTTTGAGAAGCAGTGAGTTCTTCCTTCCATCACCTTTTACTGGCTTCCCTATACACTTAAGCCATTGACCAAGGACAAACTCTTGGAATCATATAATAACTAATGGCATATGTTTCAGGAAGGCCTGAACAGTACTGGATTTATTCATGTTTTGAAGAAATATTTGAATTTGTTATCCAAATTTGAAAATCAAATCTATTAACATAAAAAAGTCCAGATTTCTGGCCTCTTCTGAAAAAGCTAGGCGAGGCATTACTGAAAGAGCTTAGATGCATTTCTGCTGAAAAGTTAGCTGGCATTAGGAAATGGGACCCCTCCTCTTTAAGCCAAGCATACTACTTGCGAACTGAGTAAAACGATCATGTACCAAGGTTTACTGAGTTTGTACAGGTTTACTGAGTTTCTTCTCAAAGAATGAAGAGGAAAAGCAGTATTTCTTCTTCTTAAGTCGCTATCAAAGGAGGAAAAGTTAAAAATGAGGCTGTCCTCATATTACATATCCAACTCCTACAGAAATTTGGCTTTGACACTCTTAGCATTGAATAAGAGCATCATCTCCTTGATGTGAAAATCTTAAATATTAAAAAGGTAAAACTATTAAGCATTAAAAGTATCTCCTTCTGAAAATCTCCACTTCTGTTCTACATAAGACGTAACTCCAATTCATCATCCATGTTACTCTACTGTGAAAAGTTTGTTTCTATGTTTTTCAAAAGTGCAGTAAAGTTTTTGATGCAAATCTAGGGATTATTTTTAATCCTTACTAAATTTTATTTGGATTTATGCAAGGTGCTTAACCTCTCATCAGAAACTGTGTACTTAATGGAGAATTCAAAGTTAGATAAAATTAAGTAATTGAGCATTGATTTATGTAGCAATAAAATCCAATATGTCTTGTACCTTGGCAGAGAGCTTTACTAAGGGACTTATTCTGTTTAATATTTCAATGACTGAGATCATGGGACAGATTGCAGACTTGTCAAATTTGCAATTGATGTGAATTTGAGAGGTACGGCAAATATACTGAATAAAATATCAAGATTCCCAAAAGGAAGAAATAGGCTGGAGAAACACACTACATGTATTAAAGGTTAGTTTGACATAACTAGTCTCTTAATTATTAATAATCATATAATAATAATCCTGACAGATTTTGTTTTAGGCTATTTACTAAATAAGCCCTGGTAAGAGTATTTCCGAGGAACTCTAAGCAAAATGCATAATATTCTGATACTATATGGAATATGAATTCATTTTTAAAATTTTTTTCAGATGAAAAAAATTGAAAAATGAACCATAAATCAGAGTTCCATTTTATTTTCTTCAGTTTTCACCTAATGAATTCAACTGGGAATCTGATAACTAATGTCTAATCATTTCCCAATGAGCCACATTATCCTAAATAAATAGATATTATCTTTTTTAAAAAAACCCTAATAGGTAACAGTTAAGGCAAAAAGAATCTACTTAAGCTTCTATAATAAAAGGAGTACTTTTGTGCTCTACACAAGAGTCTTGTCTTCACTCAAAGTAAACTAGTATGTTAAACAAAAAGATGATGAAGTATATTTTCAGTTGTCCTGGAATTTTCTAGAAGTTTACAACATTAGTAGATCTTACCTATTATCTCATTCTTTTCTCACGTCTAGAGCATCTCTACTCTTCCCATGACTTAGTGGATCAGACAAGTGCTTGCTCTGTGTTATTGTGTTTCTAAGTTTTGTTTTTTCCCTCCGTTTATGTTGACTGGTTGGGAAAATTATTTAAATGAATCTGAAATCTCGCTAAAAAGTTTTTTTTTTTTAGTTTACACTCATTGATGAATAACCTAAAGAAAATCATTGTAAAGGATAGCAGATTGTCTTCCCATTTCTCCACACAGCCAAATTGAGGATAATTAAATACTGAATTCAGCAGAAGACATACCTTGAGTTTTTTTTATGAAGTCTCACATCAGAAGATAAAGAAATAAAAATGTCATAGTTATATTATGTTCCTTTTCCTTGTGTCTTAATCACTTTTGCATCACTGAGACACAATATACCACACCTGCATATTAAAAGAGAGCAGTTTGACTCTCTGTCACAGTGCACATCAAGCAGGACAGAATGGCTGAAGAGACAACTCATTGCTGCAGACAAGAAACAGAACTAAAGCAGGAGCCCCAAAGAGAGATAAACCCTTCCAAGCCACGCCCCACCTGTCTCCACCAGACCCCACCTCCTAAGAGCAAGTCAGCTATAAACTGTCAGTGAACTAATCCACTGACGATTATCATTCTCCGTGTTACAATCACTCCCCCAAACCCCACACGTGAGCATATGTGGTTTTGGAAGACATCTAGACACAAAGTATAATACCTTGTTAAAAGTGGCTTCTCTGCTGCTGTCTTAACCTCCTTAGTTGGTCCATCAAACACACCTCCAAAAGGAGGAGGGAGCTTCTTTCTTAATCTCCATTGTATTCCCACTGCCTGGTTTCTGGCTTCTGACACTCAATGAACACTAGCTGTTACCTTCCCTCACCAATTTATCATCTTCACCCAGCACAGTTTCTTACACTGGTAGGTGCTCATTACATGTTTGTTGAGTGAATCATTTAAAAATCGGGTGAAGGGCTGAGAATGTAGCTCAGTGTGTAATAGAGCACTTGCATAGCATGCGGTGAGGTTGTGAGTTCAATTGCTAGCACCTCACACAAACACACGTACACACACATTCAAAATCAGGTTATCTATCAAGCTTAATAAATGACTCTCCATTAATGAGCTAATAATTGGAGTAGACAGATCATTTATTTCTTTGGTGATTCCTCACTCCCACCCCTTGGTGACCAAATACAACTCATTATATTTAAAGAACATCACTTATTCTTTGTTGATATCATCACAAAAATAATTCCTATACATGTAGATGTTCCAGAGGAAAATAGAAAGATGGTCATTGAACTTACCAAAGATTTTACTTAATTAAACATTAATCATATAGCTTTCCTGTTGATACTATTTCTATCCATTCTAATTTTAATTATAACTGATGCAACAAGTATAGTTCAAAGAATGAGGGCCGGGATTTAGCTCAGTGGCATAAGCGCCTGCCTTGCAAGCATTTGGTCATGAGTTGGATGGCCAGTACCAAAAAAAAAAACAAAAAACAAAAAAAAAAAAAAAACAAATGAACTCATAGTTTAGAAAATCATTGGTCTAAAAAAATAATTGATTTATATGATGCAAATAGTTCTAAATACATCTAAGAGTAAGTATTATTATAGTTGTTAGAGTACTTTTTCTGTTCTTTTATCCCTCCACTGTCCCATCTTTCCTCTATCTGTCCTTTAGGAAAACAGCTTTTGGGCCCCACTTTCTCTGTTAAATGAACAGCAACATGCTCCTTCTAGGAGGTCACAGTGAGAGAGAAGTATTCTCCTAAGTGTGTTTACAAAGGACCAACATATATTTAGAGAGAGAGCCTCAGGGTAGAATTCACAAAATATTAAATACTTTAAATCAGAAATATAGATACAGTAATTAAATAAAGGTCTGCCCTCCTGGCAATTTACAGTTTAATTGTGGCTTTTTCATTCAGTTAGTTTATAATCTAATTCTCCAGCTTAACCAGAGAAGTATATGTTCATCATCATTCAACCTGTATATCACCAGCATCATGATATTTTTGTCTTTGCACTTGTCAATTATTTTTATTGATCTCTGTCACAGATGGAATTTTTCACTGATAACTAGGTAGTTCAGAGAAGTGAAAACAAGAGCCATGTAGTAGAAAATAACAATAAGAGGAAATGGAGAGATCCAGGGACCAGGTCACTAGAGCTATTCATTTCTCCACTGGCGTTGAGTTCTGCAAAACCCAACTCATTGCCGACTGTGGAACACAGTCCTTTGGCAGCATCAGCTGTTCCAGCTTCACACAGTAGGTAAGAAGTCTACCAGAAAGTAATGACTACGACCTCTTTGTAGCACTGCTTTGCTATATGTAGCCACCTCTGCATGTGGAACGTGGTATCTGTGCTGTGCATGGCAAAGCTCAGGGATTTCGCCTGTGTGGAAAAAAGTCAACAGGGACTGACAATCATATCAGAATTGAGTGGAGGCTCAGAAATATCCAGGCTTTATGTTGTTCTTTTCCTTTTGAGTTGATCCATGATCCACAACAGTCACCTGTCAAATTTTTATTTTAGTATTTGAGTGTTTACTTATCTTATGTGTTGATACTTTACTTACATACACCATCTCATTCAGTCATTCAAAATAACTATGCTACACAGCTTCTTACACATATCCCCACTGACTAGATGAAAAGACTGAGGCTTGGGAAAATTAAGCTATTTGCCCCAAACCTCTCAACTAATAAGTGGCAGAATTTAGGGTGTGTCTATTGCTCAGCTATTTGATACATTTAAATGAGATAAGTAGAATAAATTTCAAAAAAAGGGATCAAAGAAGTTTTGCCAGAAAAGGACCTCCCTGCAAATGAAACAAAGAACCATGGCATGAGTCCTAAAGGCAGGAGCCACCAGGGAAGAAGGGATTCCCTCTGACCTGGCTGTTACCTGAATAAAGCATGGTGGTGACCAGGGCAACCTGAAGGGACCTGGGTTGAAGATCCACCTTGGTCACTTCCTAGTGGTCCCAGACAGGTTACCTGGCCTACCTGACTTTCAACAAAATACAGGTGGGGAAAAACAAAAGAAACATGTCCAAATTTGGAGGAAACTTAGCAAAATGGGCCCTTTTGTTAACTGTAAAATATGAAAATGGTATTTATCTTTTAGCCTTTTATGTTAGTGCAGTCTGATCTTCCTGAGATACTGCGGGGAGAAAAGAGCCATTCTTGGAAGTGTTTAAACTCTGTTTTTCCGCAAACTTCTGGTCCTGTGGGTGGCCTTCCAGGGTCAGCTGGAACGTAGTGGAGATTAAAGAGAACTAGTTTATCCGCTTACCCAGACCTATTATCTTGTTAAGATGAGGATTTATGAGCCTTCCCTCAGGATTGACACAACATGACACCATGAGATGAATTTTTATCTAGAGCACTGCAAAACATTGTACAAATGCACTGAACTAAATAAAAGCTGTGAGGATTTTAATATTTGGCTTCTGTGCATGGAAAATGTGTATGTGCATTATGTATAAAATGTAAATTTTTGCAAATTTCAAAATCCCATTTTCATCAGACAAGTATAATGGTTCTGGTTTGCTTTGAGTAAGCTTCCTTTCTAAATATTAGTTACTGTTTGGAAATGGATTTTCTTCCTCCTCCCCCGAAACACAAACAAAATCACTCTGCTTACAGCATTTAGCACAAGTTCTCTCAAAAACTCAGCGCTGCTTGGTACTTTACTTCAGAACCTTTGAAATCTTTATATGATAGTATTTGTTAGATTTTCTGTTTAAATTCTTTGCTTTCCCTCTCATCTTCCAGTTGTGGACAATCTTTCTATAACATTAATAAAATCCAAGCTTTAGAAATAATTGCGTTGGCAACTCCTCTGAATGAGTTTGATAGTTTGTAGGTTGTTGAGGGAAAATCCTTTTTGTTCTGTCATAGTCCTCAGTGTTATGATGAACTTGATTGGGAAGCCTATGCCAGTTTTCAAAACGCAGGTTATCATGGTTTCAGGCCTTTGATGTGGTGCTCCATGGAAACTGTCATTTCTCCTATCCTCAGAGAAATGACCAAAACCCTGTGTCTTTCACTCTCTATTTGAAAAACACTGGGCCAAAATCTATAGGAAATTATACCTACTTGCTTTTTCTCACTTCAAATAAATAGCTGTTTTGAGATTATCTCCAACTTCACAAGTAAAAAGAGAATTTCAATTTTGAAAGTTGCTACCCCTACCTGTTAGATGGGAATCATTGGAAGGCTCAAGAGGATCTTTTCATCTGGCAAGGAAGCACTCCCCTGTTGTACATCTCAGGAGGTTGAGAAGGACATGACATTGCCTGTTATAGTGCCAAGCTGGCCCTAAGGCAGCCTCTGTTCCACCATCAGGAGCTGGGCTGGGGAGACAGAATTAGAAGAGGAGGGAAGAGGCACTTGAGTTCTACCCTTTTTTTGAACCCCATTGGAGTATCTATTGGTATGTATAGCTACCTGAATTTTCAAATCATGGATGCACAGTGGATCACAAGGTACCCTATAAAGCCTTTCCCCCTCTTCAGTCACCTGAGATCCTGCCCCCATTATGCACGGCCTTGACTAGTAGCCCCAGACATTTTTTTGAAATCTTTGGAAAAGAACTCCTTTAAAACTGTCTTGACACAAGTTGGATGAGGTGTCTGCACAAAGCAGACCCTGAGCCATCTGACTTTAGACTCTGTTGAGGATCCCCTACTGGAAAATCATGGATGTTAATGATGTTCCTCCTATACTTACAGCTTTCTATCATCTATGTATTTCAGTGCTAGATTTGTTTTTGGCAGTCATGCTAATATTCCTGGAAGCAGCCTTCTCACTGTTTGACACTAATTTAAAGCTTTTCCGCATCCTTTCTCAGACTTTTTTGAAACCTCTTAAGTGGTCTGTCTGCTTCCTTTAGTGTACCCTCTACACTGCTAACAGAGTCCTTTTCTTTAAAAAGTCAGTTGTGTCAGGTGAATGAGCTGTTTGTTTCAAACCCTGCAGGGGCACCTCAGGATGCACAATGAGGCTCTCTGAACCCTTCATTAAATCACCTCTACCTTGATCTCCAGCCTCTTTAAGAACATGTAGAGTCAGATTCCTGTATAAATCTAAGGGACCTGGGAGGTTAGGCCAGGAGAACATGGAGAGGAGGATAGGAAAGCGAGAGCTTGGGGCCACAGGAAGATGAGAACTGCTACTCAGCTCTATCTTACCGTGTAGAAGAAGAAGTACAAAACTGATAGATATGATTTTTCAGGAGAAGTTAGGAATCTATTTTTTATATGAAATATCCTAATTTTTAAATGTTGAAAATTTTATTTTTATATTTTATTTTGAACAAACGAGTGAAAACCCAATAACTGAATAAGCCAAATAAAACAAGGAGAGGAGATGAAGCCCATGGGTCGTTGATATACATTGATCTGGCCCCTACCTGAATCTTCTCAAATCCAAGATTTGGCAAACTTTTTCTAGTAAAGGGCTGAATGGTAAATAGTTTAGGCTTTATGGGCCATAAGTCTCAGTGGCAAATACTTAACTATTGTTATTGTGCACAAGCAGGAATACCCACAATGTCAATGAATGAGCTTGGCTGTGTTCTAATAAAGCTTCAATTACAAAAGAGACAGTATGCTGAATCTGGCCCATCCATACTTCTCTGGAGGCTCTATGCATCATACATTCTACTCCTTCACTTGAAATTCTTGACTCTTTCCAGGTTATCCATCAAGACTGAATTTAAAAAGAAACCATGCCTGACTCCTCCTAAAACCCAGCTATTTTAGGTGGCTCCCAGGCTCCATTCCTACCACAATGTTCTATTATCTGTCTGACAAGACCACGATCATCTCTCAGGCAAGCATTTATAGAATATCTAACTTAATGAACAAAAAAGGATGCTTGAGATGTGAATAAAATCTAGTCTTTGAATTTAACAATGTCACACACAAGATTTAGTTTCTTATTTATTTCAAAGTGGACACACAATAGTTATATAAATTTATGGGGTAATATATGTATATATATATACACAGTTCATGCATCAGTTAAATCAGGGGTACTTAGTATATCCATTACCTCAAACTATTATCATTTCTTTACTGGTAAATCAGTCAAAATCCTCGTCTGGTTATTTTGATATATATGTTATTGTAAACTATATAACCCTACACTGCAATAGAGCACCAGAACCTATTTATCCTACCCAACTGTACCTCTGTACCCGCTGACCTACTTCTCTTTATTATTTCCTCTTCCCTTCATCCTTTCTGGAGTCTGTAACCACTATTCTACTGTCTACTTCTATGAGATTAATTTTTGTAGATTCTACATATAAGTGAGGTAATTTACTGTTTGTATTTGCGTGTCTGGCTTATTTCACTTTACAGTTGTATCCATGTTGTCATAAATGAGATTGCATCCATTTTTATAGATACACTCTATGCTATCTCATTCGTACTTACATACGCTAACTATACTTTATTCATCTGTTGATGATTACTTTGGTTGATTCCATATCTTGACTGTTTTGTATAGTGTTGCAATAAACATGGGAACAGAAATGTCTCTTCAGTATACTAGATTTCATTTCACTTTGGTAATACCCAGTAGTGAAGGTGCCAAGTCATATGGTTTTTTTTTTAATTTTTGAGAAACCTCCATACTTTTTTCTATAATTGTCATACCAAACTTGCATTCCCACCATAATATGTAATGGTTCCTTTTTCATCTTGTCATACTTGTTATATATATTTGGGGGGAGAATACTCTTCTTGCTGGAATGAAGCAACATCTCATTGCAACTTTTATTTGTATTTCCCTGGTAATTGGTGACAGTGAGTATTTTTCGTGGACTTGAACACTTTCATGTTTTCTTTTGACAAATGACTATTTACATCTTTTACCCATTTAAAAATGTGATTATTTTTGCTTTTTGGCTATTGAGTTGTCTGAGTTCATTTTACATTCTGGAGGTTAACCCCTTGTATGTGTAGTTTGATAACATTTTTTCCCATGCTGTTGGTTGTTTCTTCACTCTGTTAATTGTTTCTGTTACTATGCAGAAGATTTTTAATTTAATATAATCGCAGTTGTCTGTTTTTGCTTTAAAATCCTTGTGCTTTTGAGATTTTAACCAAAAATTCTTGGCCTTACCAATGTCATAAAATGTTTCCTTCTTATTATCTTGCATTATTTTAAGATCTCTATCTGTATTTTTGAGAACTTTCCTAGAACATGTCCCTTAACATCCTTGGGGAAGCCAGAATGAGTTGGCAGCCTTCTGGTCCCCGAATTAGAAAAGTAAGGGCTGTGCTCAGCTCTGCCAGTGACTAGTGCCAGGCTGGGTCAACTCAGATACCTTCTGGACCTTAATGAGGTCAAGTCAACTGGACATGGTGATTTTGAAATGTTTCTTTCTCCCTAACATTTTCTGGAAAAAATTTTCAAAATTTTTAAGAGGCATAGAGAGTCCATTTTAATGTCATATTCTAGTAATAATTTCAATCTATGATATTTGGGTCCCAGCCAAGAGCCTCAATTGCAAAAGGATAAAATTAAAAAACAGAGACAAATTTAGTAATATGTAATGAGTGTCTGGGAAGTCATTATCTCCTGTATGACCAAGAGTGTGACCCTCCAAAACAGCCACTATTTATTGGATATATCAGTGATAGGTGGGACTAGCAAAAAATTCAAAACTAATGGAAGACTCAGAAACCTATGACTCAGCAGGCAAGTATAATCTTGGGATGACTCAAGAGGGTGGAGATGGTTTTATATTAAGAAGGTTCTTGTGCTGGAGTGTTTTTTAAACTCAGTGGTTTTAGTTTTAGTCTTAATGAGAGAGGATGGCCTATCCCTAAAGAGTTAAGTGGGAAATCTTAAATAGGTGGTACCAATAATCCCAAACCTCCATTTTATCCCTTAGAGAAGTATGCAAAATTAGCTATTGTGAATTTATGGTCCCCAACACTATGAGAGACATAGAACTATTTATTTCTTTATTCAATATTCTCTAATAATTTAGTTTTTGAGGAGAGGACATTTTTGGTGAAGAATTTTTTTAAATGGTTTAAATTTCCTCCTTAAATTTCAGTTTCAAATTTTTGTACTTCTAGAAGTTTCCAGCTCTTCCTAATTTGCTGCTTCTAATACTTTACATTATAATGCCAGGTAACTAAACTTCTGCAAATTTCTCAGTCACAGTTTTGGTAAAAGTGAATGAGAGCAGAATACTGTACTGAAATAGCACAAACTCTAAAGCTAGGGTGACGGAGATACAACTCTTCCTCTTTTATTTACACCGTGCAGCCTGGGGGAAGGTATGTAATCTTCCTGAGCACCTGTTTCTTCATCTATAAAGTGGAAATAATTATACACTCTCCACTCCATGTGGTTTTTGTAAGAGTCAAGAATGATAAATTGTTTATAAGACTTAATTCCATAGAAAATAAAACAGCAAATGATACTTGCTACATTTATTATTATTGTTATTGCTGCTGTTGTTGTTTTTGTTTCTGAGTTATTATCATGTTCAGGGTTCTAGAATAGTCCTAGATAACCAACTGGATGTGAGGTTTTCCTAGTTTTTGTCTTTTTATTTGTTTTCTCTTCTGATCTGATAGCTTGGTAGGGTTTTTCTTTTTCCCCTCTTCTGACCAGCTAACATCAAAAATGAGTCTTATAAACTATCCTGTGTTCAAACCATTTTAAAAACTGTCATTTTTTTTTCAAATACTGGAACTTGAATTTAGGACTTCACATTTGCCAAGCAGGCGCTGTGCTGCTGAGCTATGTCCCCAGCCCAAAACTATCATATTCTGTCAGTGCTTTTTCAGGATAGAGAGCTCGAACACATGGTAGCACACTATAGATATAGTCAAGAGACAAAAGATTAGCTGACAGGGGGATCTCGAGATTATTCTCATTTAGGGGATCTAATGCCCATTGTAATTAATACTTGTGTTCAGTCTTGATCAGTTACTGGGTATTTCACTTGTTTTCTTGTTAAGGTAAGTTGTTTTATATTCCACGAAAGTTTCATCTGAGCCAGTGCTAATGTGGCAGCTGCTTTCTTAACCTTGCACCCAGAAGTGACGACCATCAATGCCTGCAGTAATCCAGGGCACTAGAAACTGTCATTCCACAGCTCCCAGGTTTCTACATATGCCACAAACAGTGATGTATCTCTCAGATTGGCTCAGGTGAAGTAAGTTGCTGTTGCTGGCATAGTCCTACAGGTATCACTGGAGCACCCAGCCCTCCAGAAGCCACATCTTTCACTAGGAAGGCAGGGAAGGATGACAGAATAGTAGTACTAACCTGTATGGTAATTTTTTAACTTTACTACCAGCTTTAGTTTAAGGGTTTATCAAGATACTGTTATAATTTCCCCAATGGTCGACAATAGTAGCTAAGCTTTCTGCAAGTAAGCTTTATCTTAACCTTCGTGGTTCACAGCACCAAAACTGTAAGATTTTTCCAGGAAAGGAACTCTTTCTCTCACACACAGCTGGAGGCATGTCAGCCAGCCAGCTCTTTGAGTCAAAAAAACATTCAAACCAGTTTTCCTCCTGCGACCCTATCTTACCTTAATGGTAGGGCCAGTTCTGTCTGAAGGACCACCCAAGATTCCCTCATTATCTCCTTAATCATTGTAATGCATGAATTTAAGCCTTATAACCTTTTCAATGTTAAGTTTTCTGGATCCATGAATGTCTTTTGAAAAACTAAGTCAAAGGCTATACTTTCAGAGATCATTTCTACAGTTCCTTAAAAGCCAAGTCAGATAGCATCTAAGAGAACATCAAGTACCCTACCTGGCACATAAAAGGTTTTTATAAATGTGGAAAGTGAGTTGATTCTACCACCCACCGAGGTGGTAGAAAATTTCTGATATTCCAACTGTGGTTTCTGTCTTTCTCATACTAATAAAGCAACAAAAAATTTAAGCTGTCCTCCATCTCTATTGAATGCCATATGAGTAAAGAGATGATTCAATTACAGCACATTCAGGGAGCAATTTCTCCTCTTTTTATTAGGCAATCAGTAAGATGTACTCTATTGTCTCTTGGAGGACTATGAATTAAAATGCCTGGAATCTGAAAAGAGCTTTACACAGTCTATTTTCTCCCAAGCTGGGAAGTTTCCCTGAATACGTGTTGTGGCTCATTAGAGAAGTGAGACAGAAATGATTGAGAGACCAAAGACCGCTCATAGGCGCCCAAGGATGCATAGTGAGAAGGGAAGGGAAAAGGGATCAGAAATTGATACAGGCATACTACAAATGGGTAAAGGGATTTATTTAGAGAGGTGTCCAAGAGCAGAACCATGAAAATTAGCCTCAAAAATATGACTTTTAATGCGCACACATGGTGTCTTCCTCACCTGCTTTGGTAAAGATTCCTAGAACAAAGGAAGGACCAAGGCTCACTCATGTGATGGGCTGCTGCTATGGAGCAGGGCAACACAGGCAAAGTGCAGAACTCCACAAGGAAACTGTAGAATTTGAATCGAAAAGAAATATTCTGCATTCTTGGATTGGATAAATCAGTATTAAAAATGTTAAATCACCCTGTCTTAGTCAATTTCTGCTCCTATAAAACAAACGACACACTGATAATTTATTTTAAAAAAAGAAAAGAAAAAATGACCAGAGATTTCTTTGAATCCTAGTTCTAGAGGCTGGAAAGTCCAGACATGCTGCTGGCATTTGATGAGGGCCTTCATGCAACATCATCTCATGGCAGATGAATGAGAAAGGGAAGGCCAAACTCGCCTCCATAACCTATGATAACTAGCCCACTTCTGTGACCATGTCATTCCCAAAAGCAAAGCTTTCATGATCTACTCACTTCTTAAATTTCATATGGGAGAATAAAGAACAATATGTAAAGCAAATTAGAAAAAATAAAGAATACTGAAACCATCAAATTATTGTAATTATCACAATGTGTTAATAGTCTAAGAATAGACAAATGCATGGGCTGGGGATTTAGCTCAGTGGTTCAAGCAGTTGCCTGATAAGTGCGAGGTCCTGAGTTCGATCCCCAGTACCAAAAAAAGAAAAAAAAGAATAGGCAAATCCATTAAAACAGGAAGAAACAAACAAATGCCTGTCTTTGACTATATGCACATGTGTTTTAAATTTAAAAGTAGTATTGCAATTCAGTGAGAAATAAGGAAGGAGATAGAGACACGTGGTCAATTATAAAAAGACGAAAAAGAAAGTTTCAACTCTACCAACATGAAAACCGATTCCAGATGATATTTTTAATCTAAAGAATATGTGTAACATCACCAGGAACACCTGACTCATTACCACTTAGTATTGTTTAGTATGAACTTAATAGATATTTGTGTAAGATTTCTTGGTCCTAAGTTTTGTTGTGAAATTTGAGAAGTTTGAACATTTTGAAGATTCTGTTAGCCAGGGCCTTAAATGTATTGAAATTATAGACAGTGTCACAAATTTGTCATGATTTTGTACTTAATTTTCTTTGCAATAAGTTATATACATAAAGTGACAAAAAATTAGCCACTTATAATTGATGTTTGGGATTCCTTTTCCACCTTTATCAATTCAAAGACTTTTTTTAAAAAGGAAAAGAGAAGAAAAGCATACCTCAGACCCCTTAGGTTAGACATTCATCATCTGGTTCTAACCACAGCACAGCATACAGAAAGAAAGGCAATAGATCATTTTAAAAGCAGTTTGCATGGGAACATGTCTCTATCTTTTCAGACTTCCTGGAGTCAAGGAATCAAACTGAGAGGAGAATTCAGCTGTATATTATTGGGAGACTACTGTAATCAGCACAGCTGTTTCCAAATTGCTTGTCATATATTTCAGCCTGTGCTGGGTTCCTTCTGTTTGTTTGTTTTTGTTTTTGTTTTTTTCCTCCTCCTCCTCCTCCTCCTCCTCCTCCTCCTCCTCCTCCTCCTTCTTCTCCTTCTTCTCCTTCTTCTTCTTCTCCTTCTTCTTTTCTACTTTAAGAAAAGGAATCCATATTGGCTTAATTTAGATCTCTTAAAGTCTTCCAAGTTTCTAAGGGAGCTCTTTAAATAAACTGCTTCTAAGGTAATTCCTTTTGTTTATGTTTAATATTCAAGTTGGAATCTGTGTGGCATGCTACATTTCAGTGAGAGGTGTCACAGAATTTACCCTCAGGGATGCATGAAAATGTAACTTGGTGCAAAATCAACCAGGGATTCCTGTACCTGTCATTTCAAATCAGCTCAGATTAGTTGCAGGTATTCTTGTCTGTTTTGCTGTAAACAAAAGGATAGTATGAAATGGAGGTTTGATAAATACACACAGTTCTATTGGAGAACCTTGAAATAACCTCAGTGTAGCAAATATTTATCTGTGCCTTCAATCAGGCATCTATATTGTCAGCCTGGCATCTTGATCTCAGCTACCTCTTGCAAACATACTGGAGCACAAGGGTCCCACCTTGCAGAGCAGCATGACTTCAAGCTAGGCTATTTTTGTGCTTACTCACCTAAGCTTATCCCATGAGTGAGAGAGACAGCCGGAGGATAAAAGAAATACATGGAGACTGGTTCTACCTTGCACACAATATTCCTTTTAATAGGCTGCATTCATGCAAAATCACATGAGTTCAGAATTTGAGAGAAACAAACCAAAAATGCCAAGTGTATCTGCTGTGCTTCCAAAGAGATCTATTTTTCTTCGAACTTGATACTGTCAGTAGCAGTTGCCTGCATGGGGGTCAGAACCAACACACCTCTGCAGTGATCCAACCCACAGGGGCCCAGGATGGGTGGATGTCTTGGCTATTTGGGGCGGGGGTGCAGAGCTCCTTGCCAAGATTGTTTGGAGAGATTTTTACTGGATCGAGGGCAAGAACATGTTTAAATAGAATATTTCCCTCCATGTTATCATGAGAGAGTGTTTGTATAAAGGGCATGTGATAGTGTTTAAGGAAAACACAGAACGAACCTGAGAGCTGCATAGAAATATTTGACTAAAAGTAAATTAACGCTTTGTAAATTAAAAGTTAAAATAAAAAATACACAAATCTGAAATTTTAGTATTTTTCTTTCTTGTTTTTCTATCTTTAGAAGATAGAAAATTATCAATCATTGACCATTAAAAATAATTAGAACTCCATCATGATCCAAACCACTTAAAGACAACCATATGCATTATTATAAAAAATCAATGAATTTAAACATTTCTTCAAACATACACCTAATATCTATACAATTATATCTTATGCAAAAAATGTATCGCATACTTAGCGTGCATTTAACTAGTCATCTATTGTTGGCTATAGTTTTATTTAATTGCATATTTTGATAAATTTAAAATAGACTGAATATATAAGGAGAGGAAAATTTTCTTTAAGTTGTGGAAATTGACAAAAATGTGTTTTAAAATATAAAACTAAAAGAATACCCAGGGGCCAGGGATTTAGCTCAGCTCCTGCCTGGCAAGTACAAGGTCATGAGTTCAATGCTCGGTACCAAAAAAAAAAAAAAAAAAAAAAAAAACCAAATTACTTATTTATGAAAAAAAAGTTGAAAGATTTTTCACTAATCTATTCTAAGTTATCTTATTCAATATATTTCTTATAAACTAATTATTTTCTACCATAAAGTCCCTTTTTGGAAACTCAAAACTTTTCTGCAAATGTCTGGTCTCACCATGGCTCAAGGAATGATTCTTTCTGAACCTCAGGGTCCTACTTACTTAACGTCTTTCATTTCTATTTCTTGATCCTTAAACTTCCAATTCTGTTCCCTTCCTTCTGTGTTAGTCCTCTAGATGAAGACTTGGGCTCTTATTTATAAAAACATCTGTCATCTCTTACAAGTAAAGACATATTTAACCAGACCTTAACATTATATATTATTGTCTTTATTGTCTTAATTTTGTTTTTCAGTTTTGGAAAAATTGTCCCTCTTGTCTAGGACTGTCTTTATTGGATCCCCATCCTTTTGTGTCCATTTTAAAACTTTCTAAAAGTCATCTCTTCCTCTGTTATCTTGAAACTCTCCTGCTGTATATTTTTTGTGTTCTTTCAGATGATCCTGTATTTGCCCCCTTAAGTAGTACTGTTACTTGTCTGTATTGTCTAATTTTGCTATTCATATATTTTTCTTCTTCTTTTCACCACCAATGCTAATAAATCAGTTACACCATTCTACTTTCTTACTTCTTAACCCCTGGATTCCATCCATTGCCTCAACCAAGCCTACTTACTCCCTCACTGTATTCTAGTCAAACTGTCTTTTTCTAAGACCCTGTCTTCCTTCTGCTCTGATGTTTCAAAAAATTCTTAATAGGGCCAGGTGTGGTGGCCCAGGCCTGTAATCCCAGCACTTGGGAAGAAAGCAAGGAAATCCCATAAATTTGAGGCCAGCCTGGGCTATATAGTGAGTTGAAGGCCAGCCTACACTACCAAGCAAGACCTTGTCAAACCACAAAAACAAACAAAAAAACTAATACTGCTTTTCCCCCTTCCCTGTATTCCAACTCTTCACTAACCTACATTGCCGTCTCCCTTTCCATAGACCCCTTGCACTTGGTCTTGTCGCATCTCTCCTTTCTTAAGTGCGAATGAGCTGATTTCTCTTTTGATTTTTATTCCCATCAACAACTCAAGAAATTATCATCATTTCACATCCACCCTTTCAATTTCATCTATCTCATTTTTATGGAGTGCATCCTTGAACAGATTTCACCAAAAGAAATGTAAAGATGAACTTTTTGAAATATTTCCTGGTAAATATGGCTTATTTCTCTCTCATGATCGGCATGAAACTTTGGCTATAGAATTCTAGGCTAGAATCTCACTGCCTCATCATTTTTGGGCCATATCTCTTTTTCTTCCAGCTTTAAAGGCTGCTTTCAAAATCTCGTGCTTATGACTTCTATCCCTTTTTTTGTGGTCTGTCTTTTATATCCTAAAGAATCACTAAGATTCTTATTTTTATCTCTCTCTCTTTTAAATCCATATATTATGCCTTGGTACAATGCTCTTTCCATGCATTGTGTTTTATATTTAGTGGACTCCTCTATTTAGAAACACATGTACTTTAATCTGAGAAATTTTTTGGTATTATTTCTTTGAAAATTCCATTTTTTCTCTCTTCTCATTTTATTGAATCCACTTAATAAAAATGTTGGGCCAACTAATTTGATCTTTTTATCTCATCTTTTCTCTTCTACTTTTTAATTTTCCATTATCTATCTAAATATCTATCAAATGATCAGTTTCTATCATCTATCAAAATAAATACTTCATGGGTGATTGTCTCAATGTAAATTTTCCTATTTTGAAATTTTCATTTCAATCCTATCCTATATTTTTTATTTCTAAAAACTCTATTATTTTGTGATTTTTTTTTCTAGACTCTTATTCCTACTTCATGCATGCAGTATTTTTGCCTCTGAGAATATTGATAATATTTTTTGGAAAAAAACTTGGGTACCTTAAGTTGTGTTTCTTTTCTGCAAATTCTTTTTTTCCCTATCTTCTTGTTTCATTATCTTTTTTTTCCCCTGATCTTCACAGAGGGACTAGGCAGAAAATGCATGCTTTAAATTGAGTGGAAAAAGCCTAAGAAATGACTGGAGGTGAGCAAGTTCTAGGCCAGTCAACTGGGAGCAGCTGGAAAGCCTGGCCTTTACCCAGGATTTTCTGACAGCACGTCTGTTTCTCCAGATTACTTTTCAACTGGGAGGTGTAAATTGAGTGCCTCTGTTCAGGGTACAGAAAAGGGTCTGGTGGCTTTCACAATTAATTCTAGGGCTTTCATGTCACCCACCTCTATTCATGGCTGCAGGCCGTTATCCCCAGCTAAGAACCTCGTTGGTTCAATTTCTCAGGAAGTAAAGCCTCAGAGATAAGGTGTATGGTACTAGCTGCTGCTCAGAGAAACAGACTAGATATTTTAAATGGCTAAACAAAGTCCATCCAGAAAAATAAACATTCAATAGTAAAGAAGAAAATTCTGAGATTTCTAAGTAAAGCCAGGAAATGAGCTCTACTAGCTACTAAAAGATATTATAAAGCTTAGTATCAAAGTTTATTGCTTGTGAAGCAAAAGCCTGGCAGATTTATGAAAAAGTTGAGTTAAAATATCCAAAGAAATACATGTGAGAATTTTGAATATGATTAAAGTACCTTTTCATATCTGTAGGGAAAAGATGAGTTATATGAAGATATTCATTACAATATTGTTTATAGTAGCAAAAAATTAAAAACAAACTAAATGTCTATCAATATGGAGCTGATTTAATAAAGATAATCACTATACAACATTTTCATTGGTTTTTAAAATGAAGTATGACTATGTGAGTTCATTTGGAAAGATATTTCATGTGAGTTAAATTAAAATGCAATTTAATGAAAAATAAATAGCATTACCTAACAGTTATTCTCTAAAAAAGCAACTATTCTGATGGTGCATGCCTGTAATACCAGCACTCTAGAAGGCTGAAATAGGGGACTCACAAATTTAGAATCCTGAACAACTCAGCAACCTGAGTGAGATCCTGTCTCAAAATATAAAATAAAAAAGGGTTGGGGCTGGGGATTTAGCTCAGCAGCATAAGCACCTGCCTTGCAAGCAGGTGATTGTGAGTTCGATCCTCGGTACCAACAATAAAAAAAAAAAAAAAAAAAAAAAAAAAAGGGTTGGGGATGCACCTCAGTGTGAAGGGCCTGGATTCAGTTCCCAGTACTTCTAAACAAAAAGCAATTATATTTCCCAATTATACATGAAATATATGTATAATTCAATACAGAGAGGCATAAAGAATATCAACAGTGCTTACTTCTGGGAATGGAACATAGGATTAGAGAAGAAAAAAGAGTCTTTCATGTTTCACTTTATACTTTCTGTACTCTTTTTTCTCTATGAGGATATATATCTCACATCATCTTACTTTTCTCATTGTTAAGACAAAATTCCCAAAACTCATAAATTAAAGGAAGAAAGGTTTATTTAAGATCAAAGTTTGTAGAGGTTTCAGTTCATCCTTGGCTGACTCCAAGGTAAGGTGGCATGGTAGAGGGGCATCACAGAGGAGAAAAGGTCCATGGCAAGGCAGACAGAAGGCAACAAGCAGCAAGCAGCAGAGATAGCCTGCCTGTCTTTTGTCCCTTTATATTCTTTCCAGGGTACAAGTCTATTGCTTGGTGCCACCCACACCCAGAGTGGAGCTTCCATTTTTCATACCCAAAGCTATGCTAAACCTGGTGATTTAATCACACACCCTAAATCCCAGTATCATATACCTCCTAAAAGGCCTATCTAGGAGAACATGAGGCTTTGGGCATGCATTAGATGCAAAGCATAACACGCATAAATAAAATGTTATTAAACATTAGTAATAAGGTTGCTAGTTTGCTTCTCCAATACTAAATTATGTAAACTGTTTTAAATGTAATTTTTAAAAAAAATATTGCTTCTAGGCTGCCCTGCCTTATAATAAATTGGTTCATGAGCTAAGATTTCCTCAAGTTTATCATCTCTCCACGTCTTTGTGTTATCAAACCCATGTCAATAATTATGTTTTCTAGCTTGTAATCTTTAAAGGTAGTCACTTAAGGAATTCACAATAACTTTCCCTCAGTTTTTATTTACTTCTCCGGTTGAAGCATGAATGTTTGCCAGATTTCTCCTCTCTTAGGTCATTTGCTATGGTTGCAGCAGGTCTGTATATAGAACAATCTGATTTACAGAGCACCAACCATGAAAGATCCAGCAAGCCATGTTCCATCATGACAACCAAGAGAATTTTGTCTATTTGAAATTTCTTTTCTTCTAGAGAAAATAAAACTTTTCAAATAATTCTGCCATATAGAGAAAAACACATACCAATCACCTAGAGCTTTTAAAATTTTTATGTTTGTAATACATATTAATACATTCATGATGGAGACTTGTTACATGTACCTCTTTATTTTCCCCTCTACTTCCTGCATGTCCTCAGAATCTTTTCCTATCCCTGCAAAATCACTCAGATCTTTTTTTTAAAAGAAGGCTTGTATTATTTCAAGACTTTTTTAAAAGAATAAAATACAGCAATAACTGTGTTCCTGCTCTTTTCTCTTGTCTCCCTGCCCCTGAAGCCCTTCCCCCTGGATGCAATCACATCATAACACTGGTATAGGCATTTCCCAACCAGCTTTCTTCTCATATGCCCCATGGAAGTCTTTACTACATTACAGTATATAACACATTTATATATCTTTAAAAAATATGCCTAAATGATGTACTGTACTTAGTGGTTTGATTACATTTATCTATTAGTAACAGAAAAATCCTTCTTAGGGTAATCAATAATTAAGGACATAATTTCTCACGTAAAACAAGTCTAGCTATGAAAAGACGGTCCAGGGTTGTTCACTGCTCACCAATGTTGAGAGAGATGACGATGATGTCTCTCATGTTGCTCCACCATCCTGAGGTACGACTTTTACCTGCTAGTTTTAAGTTGGCCACCAAACTCCAGAAGTCTGCATTCCAAGGAGAATAGAGACAGAAGGTAATGTTAAGTTTTATATACTTGGAAAGCTATAGATGCCTAGAAATACTGGACACATCTCAGTGGCTGAACTAATGCACCCTTGCTATAAGAGAGGGCAAGATGTTGACTATTTTAACTTTCAACAAGCTTAGTAGAGAAAGTCACTGGGGAAGAAGGAGACAACTAACGGCTTCTAGGTAACCAGTCAAAATTTTGCAGTTAGCCTCTTACAATTTGCTTTACAATTTATCATTTTTTTAATTTTGAAAAAGCAAAACAGAAAAAAGGATAGAAATAATACAGAATTTTGAAATTAAAAAAACTGAAAGAAATTGACACTATATGCAATTTTTTGCAACTTATAAATATTGGTAATTCTAGATATAAATAATTCATGCTGTGTTTAATATGTCACTATGATTTATTTCTACATGTCATATCTGTTGTACATTTTCCTATTAATAGAATTAAGTAGTGAGTATAATCATTATTATAAACATGTAATGTGGATACTGCTGAATATAGCTCCTTGTATTCTTGTGAGAATTTTACATATATGCCATATATTATTGTTATTATACAAATAACATGTTTATGTGTGTATTATAAAGCATAACACATTTAAACCAAGGATTAGAGACAGGCAGGAGAACTGCAAGTTGGGCCCATCCTGGAGAATTTAGCAGCTTAACAAGACTTTCTCTCATAATAAAAAACAAGCATAATTTAGAAAAGACATGGAGAGATAGCTAGGTGTGAAGTGATGTCCCTGGGATCAATCTCTGGTACCACAAGAAAGAATGAAAGAAAGAAAAAAACAAAAGAAAGAAAGAAAGACAGACAGAAAGAAAGGAAATACAGATTTAGAACATAAATCACAATGAAGCATTTAAATATTTATATACCTATTTTTCATGCATATATCTCCTATTTTGTGCTTTTGATATAAACGATTTTTTTCTCAGCTTTTTGTTTTCTTCTTTCCTGCTTTAATTAGATTGCGTTTTCTATGCCCTTTTTGGCCATTGGTCTAATATTGTGCAATGATTCATCTGAGTTCTTTCCATTATTTTATTGTTCTTAGATTATAACATACATAATTTACAATGCCTAAAAAAAATCTAGCTTTAACAATTTTCACCCTTTCTATCATGCATGTCATTCTCTAGAATTGTAGCTCCACATCATTCTTTACCATTCAACAATCAATGTTATTTCTACAGCTAGTGTTCGTTCTAATTTTTACAGTGTCTTAATATTGCTTCTTTGTGCTCAGTTTGTGAGCTCAGTTTGCTTGTTTGTGCTCTTTGTGTCTTCTTTCTGCAGCTTATTTTTTTTCTTCTTTCTTTCTTTGTTTTTTTTTTGTTTGTTTGTTTTGTTTTGTTTTGTTTTGTTTTTGAGACAGGGTTTCACTATGCAGTTGAGGTTGGCATCATACTCATTTGTAGTCCAGGCTGGTCTCGAACTCACAGGGATCCCCTTGCCTCAGCCTCTTGAGTACTGGGATTACAGGCATGTGCACCATACGCGGCTAGTGATTTTCATAATTAAGATACATGTAAGATTTGTAAATTATCTCAGTACTAATTAATCTAGCTGTAAATTATTCATTTCCAGCTTAAAAAACTGTCGTCCTCACTTTTGAAGGATTGTTTGGATATAAATATTAAAAATTGACAAATATTTCCCTCACAATATTAGCAATATTAGATTATTTTAGATGGTTTGTTATTAACTAAAACTATGCTCTGTATTTGTTATTTTTTTAGCTAACCTGTGTTTTGCTTATAGTTAATATCCTATTTTTGTGAAGTTTCACTATGCTAAGTCTTTTATTTATTCCACTCAGAATTATATTAGAATGTTGGCTCTTCCAATTCATTTTTCTCCTGAAGTTCCTACTAGATATTTATCCTGGATCATTACCAGCTGTTCTACATGCTTATTAAACCCTCCACCCCTTCCTGTTCTGAATGATTTCTTCAAATCTGTCCTTACACTTTTATGAACTTTATCAACTCAGTTTTTATCACACACTTTTCTTTCCAGATTTTGTCTTTTGACTTTTTAAAATTAGCTGGAGTTATGTTTTTAAATTATGTTTTATATTTAATTTCATGATACCAAAAGTTGTTTTAGAGGAGTTTTCAGATTGTCCTCTTTTTAATCTTTATGGTACTGGTTTTTTCCTTTTAAAGATCTTTTAAATTTTTCTGTCTCTCTCATAATGGTTACTTTTTATACTGTTAAATTTTTGTGAAACAAAATTAGAATAGAAAAAGAAGATTTGTTTATATGGTTCTTCGGGTCAGTTAAAGGAAGCAGGCAACTCATCTTTCATGAGGATTTTGTTGTTTTGTTTGTTAGTAGAATGAAATGGTGTTTATCATTATAGCTGTGAGTTTTTCCTTTGATTTCTGTCCCTTTGTTTTGAGTCTGTGTGTTTAAGACTATATTTGTGTGTGTGTGTGTGTGTGTGTGTGTCTGTCTGTCTGTCTGTCTGTCTGCATACACTAGCATGTGAAAAAATTCTGCAATCCTGTGGATTGTTGAAACTGCCCCTAAGGCCTCTCTGAGAATGCGTAACTTGTTCAGCATCCCTTCATATACCTCTCAGCACTGAATGATGTCGTACATAGACTAGGGAAAATTAGTGGCCCTTAAAGTGACTTTCGTGCAGCTTTTCAAATTATATAATGGTGTCCACTAGTAGGATTGTTAAATTGATATTACACATGTGCGGATACACTTCGTTCCATCCTCGCGATATTTCAGTCTTTTATATGAGATGCCAACATTTACGGCTTGGCAAATCTTACATAATAGTTTAGATTTTTAGTTTCTCTTAAAAACAAACATGTAAAACTAGCCAGAAAGTGAATGTTCCAACTGCAGCTCTGGGCCTCACATGTGAGCAGCTGCTAGTGCAGGGATCCCCTGACTATCCTCCGTGCCACAGTTTGTTCCTCTCCTTTATAACAGCAGCCTCACGGGGCCTGAGTTTACAGCTTCAGATCTAAAGGTTAGAAAAATTCACAGTGCCACCAAATAAATCACCATTAAGATGCTAATAACTATGCAAAGGGCTGATTAATCTGGTTAGCCTCTGAGCGTTTCGGCACACGGCACTTCTCTGACACACAGAGGCCAGGACCCTAGGCCTGCTCAGCTGGAGTGCTCCAAAGAGAACACTTTTATCCTGGGGGTAATCTGAGGTTCTGAAGAGAAGATGTGTAGTCCCATTTGTAGTAACTGTGAACAGCCTGGGCCTACGTGGTTAAGACTAATGAAAAGGGGGCTTTTCTTTTTGCTTTGTGCTGGTACACGTTTCCTTTCCTGAAGTTTAGGGTCTCTTGAGGGGTACAGCCTGCAGCACTCTAACTCTTGTTGTAGTCAGTGGGAGCCTCATCCGTCATCTAGCAGGACCCGGAGTTGGTGAATAAGAATGAGCAATTAAAATAAACAAACACTTCTTAGAAGAAGTATCAACGGCCAGTAAATACATTTAAAAATGTTCAACATCATAGGCCATAAGAGAAATGCAAAATAAAACAAAACTGATACACCATCTTACTTCAGAAAGAAATCTTCAAGAAATCAAATAATAAAAATGCTGGTGATGCTGCAGGGGAAAAGGAATCCTTCTGCACTGTTGGTGGGAGTGTGAACTAGTACAATCACTATGGAAATCAGCATGGATGTCCCATTTGATCCAGCTACCTCCCCTTATATATATCTTCTTGAAAGAATTAAAGTCTTCATAATGCAGTGATACATGTAGACCCATGTTTATAGCAGCACAACTTGTAGTAGCTAAATCTTGGAGATGGCCTATATGCCCAATCAACAGATGAACAAACAAAGAAAATGTATTTATATACAATGGGATATGACTCTGCCCTGAAGAGAGGAAAATCTTGAGATGTTCATAGGTAAGTGGATAAAACATGAGACCATAATATTAAGTGAATAAATCAGACACACAAGCTTAAATATTGCATGATTTCTCTAATAAGAGAAACAAAAAATATAAAGAGCAAAATACACGATAATAGGAGGCAAGGAGAATTTTTCAAATGGGAGAGAGAATGAGAGATGAAGAGAGGGCAGGAGGGCAAAAAGGATGGATGGAAGAAGAAAGTACTGAAGAAAAATGGAAATAGAACTTTTGCAAATGGGAAGGCACCCAGATTTGGAAGAAGCAGGGATGGATGTGAAGGATAAGGGACTAAGAAAGAATTAAAATGTGTTGTGTGCATGTAAGACTCACCGCAGCAAATGTAATCATTGTGTACTACAAATATGTGCTCATAAAATTAAAAAATAAGTAATTAGACATGTTTCTGTTCCCCATGTATTCTCTTTTCCAGTTTTGCAAGAATTCAACAGTATCATAACTGTGAGTCCTGTAAACTCTAATTACACAGCTTTATTATTCCTGATAGGTTAGCTACTTAGTAATTTGGTCAGTTCTAATGTGCAAAGTGGCCTTTATTGTGCTGTGATCCTTTCATACAAATTTATTTCCCAAGTGTTCAGAGGCTTATTAATTATTTTTAATTCGCAGCCCAGGTACTCACACCTCTGCCCCACCCCTGACTTTACCCACACTAAACTCCTGACCATTTCCTAAACTCATTTTTTCAAAGCTTTAGTGGCAGCCCACTGCTCATCAAGCCAGGGTTTGATTACTGTCTTAAGGCAGAAGTCTTTTTCTCTAATCAGTACTTCTGTGTTATTTTAGTCACAGGTCTTCATGGTTGGTTTCCAACATAGCTGTTCACCACTGTTTTGAATTTCCTTAAAAGCAAGCTTATTTTTTAACTTACTCATCTTTGTATTTCCAGAGCCTAGCACTCTGCTTAATATGTAATAGGTGCTCACCAAATTCACAGCATTTTGAATTAAGCTTAATTATTCATACAAAATATTCTCTGATTTACAGGGATCAAGAATATTTATTTTAAGGAGTTATTTCAAAGAATATATTTATTTCAAAGATTCTAAAAGTAAAAGACAATTAGGCATAGCTTAAACAAAAAGTTTGCATCTAGAACAAATTAGATACCTAACAGAGAATTAAATTTTGTTGAGAGCCTCCTGGCAGCAAGGTAAAAGGGGAAATGCATCTGTTTATCTGCCTCTCCAGGGCACTTAGAGAAAATACACAAAGCATCATTATGGTGGGCTTTTCCTTTTTTTTTTTTTTTTTTCTGTTATTGCACTTTAGGAGAAATGAGGTATGGAGTGACATCAAGAGCAATGCTCTCGATTATGGTTCTATGAAAGACAAAGAAGTTACCAAATAGAACTTCAAAAATCCATTCCTTTGTAAAAGCTGAATGTAAAGCCACTGCTATATATAGTAGTTCTGTAAAGTCGTTTTCTGATCAACTGTGAAACAGCGTTTAAGCAGCTATCAGTTATTTACTGCTGTGTAACAAGTTACCCCACAACTTTGTTGCTTAGTACACCTCAAGAGGTACTTGTAATTTCGGTTTCTAAGGATAGTGTTCAGCCAAATAGCTCTGATGCAGGGTCTCTCAAGAGGGTGCAGATAAGCTGTTGGTCCGAACTATGGTATTTGCAAGATCTAATGGGACTGAAGGATTTACTTCAAAATTTGCTTACATACATTTGGAAGGCTTCTTTCAGTTTCTTTCCACACAAACTTCTCAACAAGGCTGTATAAGACTTCTTCTCTCCCAGAGAGAAGAAAAGAAATATTGAGAGTGAGAGAGCAACCAAAATGGAAGTGGCAATGACTTTGCTGGCAGTACTGGGGAGGGAACCCAAAGACTTTGTCCATGCAAGGCAGGTGCTGTACCATGGTCTACGTGATGCCTTTTAAATCTAGTCTCAAGCCGGGCGTGGTGGTGCACCCCTGTAATTCCAGCACACAAGAGGCTGAGGCAGGAGGATAGTTCCGAGTTCGAGACCAGTCTGGGCTACAAAGTGAGCTCAACACCAGCTTGAATTACATAGTGAGACCCTGTCTCAAAAAGACAAAAAAAAGTCTAATCTCAGAGATCTATTGTCACATTCTATTTGTCATACAGAGCAACACTGGTACAATGTTGGGGTACAATGTGTGTATACACACACATGGTGTGAATTACAGGTGTCATACACCACTGAAGATCATCTTGAAGACTAGCTATCACAGTAACCTAGAAAAGTGTTTGCTTCTCAGATATTTTAGATGATCTTTTTAGAATGTCACATGTGAATACTTTTTTTATATAATTTTTGTTTTAAAGGTAATAAAATCCAACAAAGCAAAACAAACAAGGCCAATAAAAGAAAAGCAGCAAAACTGGCACAAAACTTCAAAGCAGAATACTAGGAAAACAACAGTGACCACCATAGTGTATCTTGCTATCATCACAGTAGTTGTCATTCCATCGGGTATAACAAAGTCAAACCAAAATCAAAACAGAATATTGAATAAAGCAAAGCAATCAGAACAAAGCAAAGTAAGAACAATATTGGATTTCAAATACCAGATAGAAGGAAATTCCCTGTATTTGCTATATTGCATACTGCCATCCTCCCAAAAATGCTCAGACTTGCAAAATCAACCAAACAATACAAACATTTAGTTGCTTTATGTACCATAGTTGATAGCAACTCAGCCTATGCTCTGAACCAGCAGGTTGCTTGGGGTTGATTCTCAGCCTGCGTGCTGGTGGGCTCAAGGGAGACCTTGGCTTGCCTGGCTTACCAGAAGGGCTGGTTGGTTGGCTTCTTGTTGAATCCTCCCAGTCCCAGCATGACAGATTCTCTGGAGGTGCTGAGTTTTCTCTTCCACACCTGGGTACTTTTAAGTATTGAATAAAAATCATACAGAACTGATTTTTGTAGGTAGAAGTAAATGCTTCTGCTACTGAGCAGCTGTAATACATATACTTCTAATCCTAGGAGACAAGTGCACCTAGACCAAATAGTGTGAAAAATTGCAGACCTGAATTTTATATTTTTCTCATCTTCTCACTGATAAGGTCAGTTTCCTCAAAAACACAAACAAACAAACAAAAAACAGAATATGCTTGAGTACTTAAAAGTGTTGGCTTTAAGCTCACACATGGTTAGTAGCATTCCCCTGAGTCTTAGCAATGCCATATCAAATGCCTGATTTTCTGTAGGACTGCATCTTAAAGGGGCAGAACTGAATCTAAATGAAGGAAAAGCGGCTCCTCTGGGGATTCAGGCTCTATTATCGTCCCATCTGTACACATGGATTAAGCAACTTATCCAGCATTACATTAGATACCATCACCTTTCTCACCTCATGCTATGTGTCTAATCCTGCTCCTGTGCCTGCATTTCCTATAGCCATTAAAAAGAATTATTAAGCCATTAAATATGAATAAAATATTAAAGGAACTAATCACAAATCATTCAATAACTATTATTAAATAGAGTTTAAAATATTTTAAAGTATCAAGGCTTTCTAGAAGATGAAAGAATTGCTAAAATAAACTAAGTCCTTTTAAAGGCACTAGTGAGTATTTTAAGGAACTGAGCGGCAGCAGCTGGCCTTCCTCAATGGAGACAGCTCCTTAAGAGGCAGACTTTAAGATCTCATGTTGAGATCTTGAAAGGTGTTGACCTACAGTCCTTGGGTCCGAGCCAGAGACAGAGCTGAGGTCTGGAGCTTGCACAGGAAGGGGCCCCTTGCTCCAGGCCCCGGTTACGTGCAGCTGGTCCCATAGTGAGACACTTTGCCAAAGCAAAATGCTTAAACAGACGGCCTCTCCCCTGATGTTGGCTGTTGCAAAATATCAAATAGTATGACAACAAATTTTACTTTTTAAATTTGTGTTAAGAACAGAAAACCTAGAGGAGTAGTTTTTAAAAATTGAAGAAAAGCATTGACTAAGAATTTACAACAAATAGAAAGCAGACATGGAAAGTCTATGGTACACAGGCTGGAAATGCCCCTGCAGTGGAATTTCCCCACTGAGGGCCACAAACTTCAGCCAGGGGCCTTGGGTGCAATAGGGATTAAGGCTGGGTACGTTGATGGACAGTGAGGGCAACATGAGGTGGGCAAAGAGGGTTAGGGGAGGGGTACATGGGAACAGTGAGACAGTACAGGAAAGCAGGGTTAAAAAGGTCGTGCCTGCAAGGGTGCTTCCTCAGAGAAGTCTGCAGAAGCCAGTGCCTATGCAGTCACGTTCACCTTCCACCTGATACAGCTGTATGGCAAAATATACAGAGCTATGCAAAATATGGTCCTTGATTCTGAGTGACGCTACGTGAAGGTCAGGTAAAGAGCTCCACAAACAGCCTCTTAAAGGTGTACTTGCCCAGATGCTGGACATGAGAACCTAAGAATCAGACCACTTTGTTTGTTAACTGCCTTGATCCCCGTGAAACTTTAGCAGAGCACTTGAATCCTTTCCTTCTGTGAATAAGAATAATGCAAAACTGAATCTAGTAATGTGGCATTCATCAGACATCTGTTTTAGAGGATTTCTTTAGCAATAATTACATTTCTTCATTCACATCTGCTGTAAAAGACGATCATCATAATAACCCTAAGGGACAAAACACTAAGGAGGAACTTATTAATATTAAGAAATAAATAAGGGACACTAAGATTATTATGACTCCCTTTTCACATGAACAGCAGAAGCAAAGAAGAGCAGAAACTTCTGGGGCTTGCATGGGTGACAGTTATTTTGTATGTGCTAAGCACTGCCTCTTATCCCATAACAGCCTTTCAATAGTACAGCACATGTTTGTTTCTCGAAAGGTTAAGTAAGTTGTCCAGTAAACTACTGCCTCCCAGGGTAGCAAAATTCATTTTCCAAACCTGAGGGTCTGAAAACCAACTCTTTTGAGCACGTGCATTATAGTGGGAAAAGGCATAAAATCATGTAAAAGAGAGGGCACATTTCATATTTATCTCTCCCTTTTCTGAATTCTCGAAACTAAATCGCTGTACCATGTTTCTTCTTTGAAACCTAAAAACGTTACATTTTTATCTTCTAAATATCTATCATTTCAGGGCCCTGACACTCACACTAACCCTGGCTTCTGAATTCTTTATTGATCAAATTGTCTTGCATAGCATCATAGTAGGAAACTTAAGTTGAAATCACTGGTCTACTTGATAACTTTGGTGCAACAAACTAACACTAATGGTGAGAGGGTCAAATAGACTAATTTGAAGAGCTGTTTAGTGCAGGAGTGAGGAACTGTATACTAGGTGTACACATTTCAGAAACAATTTGTAGAAGTGATGTGACAGAGTGAAAGAATAGGGATTCTGAAGAATATCAGCCAAATCACAACTTCTCTGAATTTCAATCCACAAATCTACAAAATTGAACGCACTAAAAAGCTTATGTCATAGACTGTGATGAAATGAAGATATTATTCAATGTACGTCATAATTTTATAAAATAATTCAGAATTATTTTAAATTTGAGATCAAAGAGGTCACAAATAATTTTCCATTCCAGCTGTCACTCTCACCTGCATCTCCCCTAACACTGCCAAGTGCTTAGTGGCTACTCAGCAAATACTAATTGAGTGAATAAATGTGAATCTCAATAAAAGTAATTTTATCAGTAATTTTCATCAAAGAGAAGAAATTTTGGAAAGTAACTCTCCTACTGTGATTGTTGAGACTTCCCCTCAGTTTACCATGTCCAAGAGAAGCAAAATGTATGCTTAAATAATTACACTAGCAGCATTTCTGTTCACATCTCCATTTATAATTTTCTTGTGTTTCGTTAAAATAAATCACACAGAGCTTCATCCCTACACTGTCCTGATCTTGAGCCTGCCCTGCCAACAATGAGGGAAGTGAGCCCATGGTTTCCTCTCTGAGCCAGTGAAAGGGAGGTTTTGAACTGGTTGAAATTATTTGTAGAGGAACCATTGCAGTCTTGTGCTCTACACAGCAGTTGTATTGCCTCTATTTCTTCATGTGATCTTCTCTTGATGAGTAGAAAATAATTTAGTTATTCCTTCCTTGCCCGCGACTGCTGGCCAACACAAATGTTTTCATCTTGATCAGTTTTCCTGATTTTCTGTGAGTCAAGCTGTGGAAGAGTGATCTCAAATCCATCTGAGGAATAAGAATATTACCACTGTCAGAACATTCGAAGAATAGTAGAGTTATTAAGATTTGCGGTGGACTTAACAATGTTAATATTTAAATTTGATAAATGAATGAATTCTAGTTGTGTTTATTTTTCACCCAGAGAATTCTAGTCCATCCCAAAGGAATTTCTCTCCATTCTTTTAGTCCTGCAATACAGCAGACCATCTGGGATCGACAGTGGGCTTGGAAATAAGAGATTGAAAACCAATATTTGGAACAGTTGCCAAAGATTATTGCTGGAGCTTGGAAAAGTGACTTCATTCTCCATGGGGCAGGAGGACTGGGCTTTATATAAAAACCCTGAAAATAGCTGTTGATATCATGCTTAGAGAAAATGAATGAAATATTATGGGGCAATCTTATAGACTTTGAGGGATTTATAAGATTTTGTTTGTGTGTATCTTGTGTGTATCTTTGTATCTACTTTCATTTGATTATGTATTTCGTTTACATGTGAAATTTTACCATGCAAAGGCACCTTGCAGGAATTTGGTTACCTCTTTCCTCATGGTGCTTTGTGATCAGCCAGTAGCACTGTTGGCCTTGAGAAGTAAAAAGCCCCTAAGTGCAATTTGGCAGGACCATAGAGTATCCACAGCGAGTAAGGACCAAACACAGGCAATCTAGCTTGTAAAGCCTACAACTCCCATGGGGTTTTGTGTAGGTCACATCTCAACCTCAGGTTTAGTCACAACTAACACCACAAAGATTGCTGATTATTCAGATGCTCAGTACAGCTGTATTTCTTTGCAAAGGCCTACCTGGCAGAATTAAAGGCCCAAAAAACAAACAAACAAACCAACAAATTAAAGGTCACATGCTTTCGAAGCAAAATCCTTTTATTTTTGGATTCCTGAAATTCCCGATTTCTGTTTATAATTCACTGCTCTCGTAACAACAAAACAGCTATAATCAATTGTTCAGTAAAATATTTTAAAATCCAGAAGCAAAATTGCTTTTTAGCATTCAATAGTAATAGGCAATGGGACAGTGACAGGGAAAATAATTGCTTTTCCAATGCTTTCCCTGTGCGACACAGGGTAAGGTTTTCTTCCCCTCACTGTTGTTCTGCCATTGTCCTGTGTGGGACACTGCATCTAAAGTGATCTCAAGAAAAAGCCCTCAAATCACTAAAGGGTGACTACTTTGAATCTTGTTTACAAGTAGGAATTGAGGCTACCATTTCAAGGCAGGGAGCTCTACACTTACACTTTTCAGTATCTGAGTTGGCTAGCATATTAGAGCCTCAAACAAAAAAGAACAAAAGTTTCTGCTTTAAGAGAAAGATAATACCATTTATAGCCATTTGTAATGGCTCTTGTTTGTACCCATTGGGCTACACATAGAGGAAAACCAACCTCCTTCCCCACAGAAGAGCAGTTCACTTCCTCTCTAGATAGGGAACTGTGAGACTTGAGATAAACAAATACTGCATCTCTTCACCAGTTCTTGCTCCTGGTACCTGCTAGCACTTTCAGATTTAGGGGAAGAGATGTCTGGAGGATGAGGAAGAGGACGAGACTGAAAGAAGTTGCGTTAACAGGATAAATAACAAGAACGGTGTTGAGAATCTTCCTGAGAAAACTTGGTAGGAATTGAACCCCCACTAGCTCTAATTTACCATCCATTACTTTACTGGACCTAAGCTGAAAGCAAGAGGCCCTCTCTAGGTCCAGTCACAGCCCTACCACTGGTTTTCTCTGGACTTAGACATGCATCTCCCTCATTCTGCTAACAGGGAGGAGCGACATTACATTTGGGCTTATTTTGTGATGCCTTATGGAAACAGCTGCATTGTCTGTCCTTGTGTGGATACAGTTTTAAAAAATGAAAATCACCATGGCAACAGTGGCAGCCACTTATTACTGAGCAGTGGAAGTGACGCTGATATTCATGGGGAAAGCAGTGCTCTCAGAATAATGTGTATCTTATACTGCAGTGGATTTTCCCACTAACATTTCTGTTTTTCAAAAAAGAAAAAGGTGTGAGAATGTGCTCAAAAGAAATCTGCCAGGGACTGAATGGCTCAGGGAATTGGTAAGAGGGAACAGAACCTTTTATCCGCAGACCCTGTAAAATCCAACTGTTTGGCAGTAGCTGTTGATACAGCAATTCTAGGGGGGCAGTGCACAGGGCTCTTATTTAGCGCCCTAGTAGCTAATATGCTTCTCTAAACAGAACTGCTTAATAGCAATGGCAGTGATGATTAGAACCATAATTGAAACCAATTTCCTGCTTTTTTTTTTTTTAGCATTTTTCCGTCCTTAGAGCTTTGAAGAACCTTTAAATTTGAGACTATAAGAAACAATTTGCTTCCATTTCAGTCAACAAGTATGAAAAAGTTGAAGAATAAGCTTACATTTTCTCTTAATCTTGAGATTAGCAGTATCATTCATGGGTTTATACTAAATGATCTGACATTTTCTGAATGTTGAGAAATTAGAGAGGAATGCTCAGAAGCAAAGATTTGTTACGGCAACATCCTACATTGTGGAGAAAAAGCCTGTATGTTGCATTTTTCATATACCCTAAGCATGATATCATATCATTTTAATGATTTCATAAAGAATATCTTTCATGAAAACAGCCAGATAACTTAACAAGACCTATCTATGAATGAGTAAAAAAATTTGCAGTCCATATTGAGTAGCTCATAAAAAGATAAAACCTCAAAAAGCTGTAGTCTCAGGACTACAGACAAATAAACTTGACTATAGCAAGAGCACCCATGAAAATCCAGACCCTTTGCTCACTTCCAAAGACCTCTGACACGTGACAAAATATTCAGGTGAGTGTGTTTAGCTACCTACGTCTGTGACTATTAACATAGAGCTTTGAGAAGAGGCTGGGATTTAAATTTTCTGCTTTATTTCTCACAGAGTCCCAATGTTTCAGACAAAACCCAGTCCATATTGTTCTACTTAGAAACCCTAAAGTTTTAGAACATGTATTTCACCACCAAAATTATATTTCACCCAAACCTTACTGAACCAATAGGATGCCCTATTTGGTTTCCTCCCATCATTCAGAACAGACAGAGAATCCCATGGAGAAAATTTTTGCCCTGAGCAACAGAAAACATATTGCAATAGGGCTTCATTTCATCCTATTCTGGAAAATGACTCAATATCAAAAATCTTTCTGCCTTTCAGCACAGTCACCAGGGATTGTTTTATTTTTATTAGAGGACAGGGCAGCATATTAGACTCTGCTATACAGGAAGCAATGTGTTCCATCTCCCTTCGCTGTGCTGCTGCATCTTCATTCAAAGCAACTGAACAAATGTGTACCCAACAACATGAGAAGTGGGATTAGAGCATTACTTGATAGCACCTTCTAGAGAAATTGTCATAGCTACCTCATTGCCACACTGAGCCTGTGCATCATTTGTGCTGGCCATCAGTCTTAGTGCTTCAGTCAGTGAGCTCTTCTGACACACTGGTAGATGCTGTTCAGTCTTCTCTTGCACTTGACTTCTTTCTCATTTCTACACTTTACTCATACAACCCTGGTCAGTTTATTCATGACTTTGTATTAAACTGTACCTTAGAGACTCCAGAGGGATGTGACTCTAACAATTTTCACTAAATTAAGCAAGAATGAAGGCTGTGTTGATTTCAATCCTGATTCAGAAAATGGAGTATTGAAAATAATGCCACCATAAAGAAAAGAGATAATGGGTCCCTTCTAAAGAAGTCAATACAGTTTTCTGGGCAGGGCAGTCTCAGGCTGATGTTTGATAAGGCTGTTGGTAGTGAAGGAATCACCCTATGGCATAAGATGCATCTTAGTGTAATTAATTTCTCACTTAATAAATGTACCCAGTTTTGCTGACCCACCTCTGAAGCCTAAAGGAAAAGGATTTTATGAGATTCTCAATAGCTCAGGAGCAAGAAACAAATTGATTATTTCTATTTGCTCTTCTGTTGATTGGCTTTGGTTGCAAGGAACCCTTGTGTGTTTTGAAGACCAAATCATACATTCAAAGAACGTTATTCCAGGGGCCCATTTCTCAGTGGCAGCCTGTCTAGATGCACTCAAGTTTGCTTTGGTGATGTAGGCTTAAATCATGTTGCCCCTGAAGGAGTCTCCATATGGCAATATATTCCATTTGGATAGGAAAATAATGTTTGAATTATCCATAAAATTTAGTAGTAACCAGGACAGATATGCTTTCTGTTAAAAAACCAAACATTCCATCTTTCAAACACAAACATTGTGTTATGCTTACAAAGAAAGTGTGGAGGAAAAGCTAATCCTCTTCCACTTCTGTTTCAAAGGTTCATCTTTTTTGGTATACCCCTTCTGGCCACAGTCTTTTTTTTTTTTTTTTTTTTTAATTTTTCCCCTTATCTACTTTACTGCTGAGTAAACAAACAAAGAAAAAAAAAAAAAAAACTAAAGCAATGTGCAGATGCAAATTAAACTAAAAATTTTAAAGACTCCCCACTGGGAACTACCTAGGGCAATTATTCATCCATGGGACCACAATCTACCACTGACCTTTTCTTGAAGCACAAACTTGCTAAACCATTCACTGGATGGATGCAGCAAGACTTAGAGGTCAACACAGGAGCTCTGAAATGGTTTGATTCTAATGCCAGTCATATCACTTAAACACCACATGGCTTTTTTAAACTTTCTTAATTTCCCTTTTAATATTAAATAAAATAGTCACTGCAGTGGGGTTATTGAGAGATTCAAAATGCCTATCACCTATTTAGTTCTGACTTGCAAAAGGCCCTCGATAAATGTCAGCTATTAACATTGCAGTATATAAAATACAAAGTCCAAGAAAACTTCAACACTACACATCCTGCCAAATCAGACCATTCATGCTTCCCAAATTCAGTATCTAAGATTAACATTAAGCTAGCACTTTGCAGCATAAGCACTCAGTTTACTAACAAACTGTCTTTTCATTCTTATCATCTTATTCTACATGGTTTGAAAAGTCAGGAGTTATTTTTTCCTCTGTTGTTATCTTAGGATCTTACTGATACTGGGGACCAAAACTTGCAAACTTCTATATGTCCACTATGAGTTCATGTTCTCTAAAATTGAAGAATCAATTTTAGGAACAATGGAAGTAAAGAGCAGAATATATTTATTGAGAGAAAGAAAGCTTCTGTCTGACAGAAAAACACAAAGGGTCCCAAGTGGGTTACCAAATTCTTCGTCTTTTCTAGGGATTTTATAGAGCAAAACCATGAGGTGAGGCAGGTAAAAAATGAGAACTTGCAAGGTGGGCATAGGTCAAGCAATAAGATTAATTGCTCAGATAAAATTGATTAAATCAGGAACAAACAGAGAATCGAGTCATGTAGCAAGTGGACATGCTTAAAGAACAGTGACTCTTCTTGTAGGGAGTTGGGAAGGTGACTCCTGTCTTCCTCAGGGTGATAGAGACCTATTTAGAATATCAGTCTTTAGGATGTGAGTGTGTTTGTTTGATCTGTTGTTTTGAGATATGGTCCATAGTGGGCGGTGTCTGTCTCCTCAAAGGTTGCAAGGTATCTGACCTGCTGTACTGGCTCCTCTGAAGACCTAACCCTGTCTGACTGCCTATAATATTTTTATCTAACTCAGTTGCCTGTAACATTACCAACTAAGCTCTTTTTTTAAAAATCCAGAATTTTAAGGGCTACATATTTTCGTGAAACTAATTTAACAAAATCAGTATCATCCCTCCGTTTCCATTACCATCTACAGAAAATGAATGATGCCAGAGATATTTGTCAGGTAACTCAAAGGCAGATAATGGTATGTGCCAGTTCTCTAAGATGCCCTTTCCTTAGTCTCCAAATTGTGGCATTAGCTTCTCTGGGATTATCATATTTTTCATGTGAACAAGGTTAACTGGGCCTTGACCATCACATTTCTCATGAAGCCAGGATGCCATAATCCCTAACTGTGCAACTACCTCCTCCTAGTAATAATGTTCATTAGCATTTAGTGATAAAGCATACTTTTCATAAGCAATAGTAGAATTTTTTTCATTTCTCAGCATACTATTTTTTAAAGTCACACACACATACAATATGCCTCTGAAGGGTTCCACATTCCTTTTTTTTCCTCCCTCATTTAAATGGCATTTTCTTCTCCCTCCACTGGCTCATCTCTCTTTCCACTTGGATGCTTTCTAACAATAGCCCTGAGGCATTTTCTTAACTGAATTTTCTAAAAACATAGAAATAGATTTCAATGCAAGTCTAATGAATACACTTAATCCAAAGGAGATGGTGAGGTATAATTATTGAATTCTACCCTTTCTCTAAAAGAATTTGCAATTTATATATGTATAACCTTACTGCCACCTGAGAAGTAAAGCACAGCACCAATTTCTAACAAATGCATTAAATAGATAGCATTACACAAATGCATTAAATAGATACAAAAAAGATCTGATCAGTAAAATCTGTAGAGAAGAGGAGTCCACAAAGGGAGGAAGAAGAGGAGAAAGGAATCATCAAAACACTCCTTATGATCTCTTGCGTCTTATTCCAACTCCTCTTTCTGACCCACACCCTGCCTAGCTCTTTTTGCTCTAGTCACTTGTACAATTCTCTAGTTTTAAGCTGTCTCAGACAGGAACATCTGCATCCCAAATATTTTTGATTTATGAAAGTGTTATTTGACTATTTTAGCACTCAAGAGACATTTTCTGGGGGAGGAAGAGAACAGCTTTTGTTCTCCCATTTGGTCTTGTGATGTGTACATAAAGCCAGTGGCTCTTTTGAAGATCTACACATGAGTCAACTAAACCAAGGTGTTTTCTCAGGTTTTTCTAGAGAAAACAGATATAATACAAGATATGGCAACTTGCAGGACGTAAGAAACTACAAAATTGGCTTACGATGGTCAGCCAAAGAGTCAGATGAGTAAGTGTGCAGAGGTTTTCTGCATGCCAGAGGCTGAAGGATTCAATCTAAGGGGTTGAGTTACCCATTTTCTATGCAAGTCTACACCAGCAGATCAGTGCGTCTGCAGCAGAAGGCAGAATGGTCTTCAAAGAGGACCTCACTGGGTCAACAGGAGCAGCAGCAAAACCCCCACCCCCAGCTGTAGGACTTTGGCAAGCCTGGTGAATGTGGTGAGTCCTTCCTCTATACAAGAACACTGGGTGAGTTGAGAGCACCAAAAAGGCCTCCCAAAACCCAAAGGAACTTGAAAGGGCTTAGGAGATCCCCAATGACACATAGGGTCCCAGATGAAGTGCACAGTACGGATATACAGATAAGTGAGGCATATAGAATGCCAAACAGTCATAACTAAAAGAAATCTACACATAGACATAGAATAATTAAGATCCCAGAAATTCAACATAAAAACTGAATACTAAAAGCTGTTAGAGAAAAAGATACAACTTACCTATAAGGAAAGCCTATTAGAATCACGGCAGACTTCTCAGCACAAACCCTCAAGTCAAGAAGAGCTTGGAGTGAAGTATTTCAAGCCCTGAAAGAAAACAACTTTCAACTGAGATTGATATACCCTGCACAACTTTCTTTCAAAATTAGTGGGGAAATAAGATACTTCCATAACAAAGAAAACTGAAGAAATTCAAGTGCACCAAACCAATCCTAGAAAGGGTACTGAAAGACATACTAGATAGAGATAATAGTGACTACAATTCCCAGAGCAACAACAAAAATAAACCAGACAGGACAAACAATTAAACAAGGAGGAAAAGCAAGGAACCAACAACAGGAAAATTATGTGACAAAGTGAAGCCAGTACATATCAGTTATATCCATCAATGTAAATGGCCTCAATTCACCAATTAAAAGAAATACATTAATGGATCAAAAAACAGGATTGAACAATATGCTATACAGAAGAAACACATCTGACTCAAAGGGAAACTCATAGACTAAAAGTCAAAATGTGGAAAACAGTATTCCATGCAACAGGAACCCAGAAAAAAGCAGGGGTACACATTCTGTTTGTATTTGGTGTGTATATATTTGTGATTGTTCACTCTTTTGAAATTTTCCCGTAACAAGTATGTAGTGATCTTCTTTACCACTTTTGATTTTTGGTTTGAAGTTCACATTGTCTGTAAACAAAATAGCTACACCTGCTCTTTTCCTGATTTCCTGTCACATGGAATATTGTTTTCCATCCTTTGACTTCTCTTTTGCTATTTTTAAAATAAGAAAGTTTTTAAAAAGAGCTTTAGAAGTAGTTAGTATTCACCTGATTCATATGCATGTTCGGAAGTGTCCATAGATATAGCTCATCTTTTAGCTAAACTTATACACAGCTGATTACAAACTATTCTGGTAGGGTTATGTTTTATTTCTTGATTGTTTTTAGATTTATCTGATTTGAATGCTGTATGTAATTTTTATTTAGTCTTTAATAGGTCTGTCAGTTTTTAGTTACTTCTGCTACAAATCCAGGTACATTATTGCTGCCAATGATCAAGAACAGGCCATATCTAAGGGTGATTTTTTAATTGCAGGATGCTATAAACTTTTTTTGTCTTCTCAATACAAGTAAGGAAGGGGAAGATGGAGCCAGTGACACAGATACTGAAGCCTGAGCTGGCTGCAGGAATACAGATGCCAGTGCAGTAGCTTGAGCTCACGGAACATATGGTGGGGGCAGTCTAATGACTGAGGTTGATGTTTTAGTCAATTAGATTCCCAGAGGGGGTTTAGGAGCTCATTTGGAGTTGGAGTTGTTGGTGGCAGTTTTTCAAACAGCAGCAGGAAGCAGTAGCAGGAAAGTTTTAGCCAAACTAACTTTGTCCAAGGTGACCACAGCATATCTAGCCTGTTGGATTCCATTCCTAACAGAGCTATTTCCATCCATAATTAGGGTGTGCTTAGCATCTGTCAGGTCTGGTGGGCCCAGCATGGTGGGCAGATATATGGCAGGACTGAGTGGTCTACAGTTTATTCAAGAGGTCCACTACAACTTTGGCACCTGGACAATAAGGGGTTGGCCTAAGGTGAGCTTGTGAGCTTTCTTGACCAGAAGGACAGTGGCTATTAGAACATGAATGTGAAAGGAGGTAGCCCTTCACAACTAGATCCAAGTATTTGTACAGGAAGGCCACTGGATGCTCCCAGGGTCTGACAGTGTGAGTAAGCATCATTATTTTTGTGAACTAAAGGATTCAGATTTTATAGAAGCCAGCAGTTCCAAAAAATTTGCAGAGTTTTTTCTTTCTTCTTGTAACAAGTTTCTTCCAGGTACTCTAGGAGATTTTTTGTCTTCCCAACAGACAATTTGGTGTCATTAATCAGAAGTGCCATGATATTTTATGCAGGAAAACTAGTGAGATTAGCTGTGAGGCCTCTCCAAAGAGGGTAAACAAGTTCACCTCTGGGAGGTTGAGTCCAAGTCAGTTGAATTTTAAGTCTAGAACTGGGCTCTTTATATTTAAAGGTGAAGAGGGGCTGGCTGACATGAGCCAATCAAAGGCAGAAGAAGGCATTCTTTAGGGCAAGGAAGGTGTACCAGCAGATTGTAAGTGGCAGAAGACTGAAGCAGTGTATATGGAGGTCAATCACAACAGTACTGGCAATTCAAAGATCTTGAACTGGCTTTACAGGCAAAAGAGGTATATTTTATCAATTTGACAGTGTATACTGTTTGCTTAGTGGACCATGATAGAGCTCGATGAGACAGAGAAACAGATTATCTCAGAGAAAAGGTGCTGGTGGCTTGGCAAAAGAAGTTCAGGTTGAGATGGGCCTGCATAGACACATAGTTTTATGTGTGTATGTATGTGTCAGAAATAGAGGGGACATTTATTTTTTAGTGTCCACAGTCTTTTGGGTAACAGTAGTGATTCTGACATATTGACAGGCTTTTTGTTTCCCCTCTTTGATGTCTTTGAGAAGCACTTGACTAACTCTAGGTTTCTAGATGGAGTGACCTTTGAAAAAGGCCATGGCAACTCATTCGTCAGAGTTGACAGTCCAATTTCTTCTCTGTCACAATGTGGAACTCAGGAGGAATCACTGACAATTATCTCAGGTGGGTGTTAGATGGTACCTTTTGACCAGAATAGGTGTAACTATAAAGCAGAGCAGTCTGGAGGGAGGGCTTCTGTGGCTGAATATAGGCAATAACTGATTGGAGTAGAACTGGAATTGAAACTGTGTTTGTTTGTTTGTTTGTTTGTTTGTTTGTTTTTGGTACTGGAATCAAACTCAGGACCTTGCACATGCCAGACAGGTGCCAGGCCATTGTGCCGTCTCACAGATCCCTTGGAACTCATTTAATTAGCTGGAAGTAGATAAGTCAGCAGTAAGGGGAGAGAGTGAAACTGTTGGCATCAACTATGGTGGCCAAAAGAATGTCAAGGAGAAAATTTCAAGAAGAATGGGTCTTTTTTTTTTTAGCAGTTTGGTTTTATTTTTAACTCCATAATCTCGGAAAATCCGTTTTTTCTTTTAGTCAACGAAATGTGAGTTTTGACAAATTAGTTCTTACCTCTAATTTCTTACATTTGTGTTTTTATACCCTTGAATGATGGCACAACAGACAAAGGGTGGGTGCTCTTTAGAGACTAACCATTCAGATGCCTGCCTGGCCCTCACAAGCACTTAGACTCAACTTAGCTAAGGAGGACGTGAAGCCTCCATTTTTGTCACATGTCAGTGCCATGGAAACAGAGGTTAGGGCCCAATCAGCCACCTCAGCCAGTGCTTCCCAGTCTTGGCGCACAGATAAAGCAAACAATTGCTTATACTGTCCATTCTGCTTCCTCATACATTCAACAGGCACTCAGAGGTTGAACAATCCAACTCCCTTACCTTGAGATTGATCATGACTAATAAGAGTTAATCAGACTTCCCTTCTACTTGAGCTGAGCAGGACTGACAGAAAGATTAACTGGGTTGCCCCAGGGGCTTTACCAGAATCAGGTAGGCAGAAAGACAGATTGCATCCCCCTTCCCTTGGGGTCTGCTGTGAACCTCTCAAGCAGAGACCCAGGAGTCCTCCTCCAGATCTTCCAGGGGACTTGAGAAATCATGAGAGTGCACCTTCCTGTTGGGACCTGGAGAGGTCCTTGTTCTGTCTGTGAGGGCCACCACTAGTCACCAAAGAGATCACCACAGTCAGTGTTCCCAAAAGACATGCCAGATGCTATGGCAAACAGAAACACCAAAAAGACACCCAGGATTTGGAGGCAGATTTATTTACATCAATGGGCACTGATCAAAGTCATTCCCAAAATATCAGGCCTGATCTCTGGTGGTCTAGGGCTTATGTGGGATAAACAAGTGAGAAATACAGAGGCAGAATGGCTTGTCAGTTGGTTCTTAAATATACATCATAGTGATGAGCTATGCATCACAGTGACCAACCATTTCTAAGAATCAAAAGTAACAGAAACTTTAACCAGAACTATTACCTGGGCAATGAACAAACTAAAGTATGCTGGCTTGGGCGTGGACCAACATCTGCTACAGTGGCAGTGATGGTGAGTCCTGGATGTGTGACCTTGAATGTATTGAAAGAATACTGTTAACATTAGGTAAGCTAGGAACAGAAAGGAGTCTTGTTCCAGATCATAAATTAATTTATCTTTCATGGTGATGCCCTCTATGCTATTTGTCAGTCATTCCCAGATATATAAAACCATCTAACCCTTACTCTCCTATCTACATCTGCATAGGTGTCAAGAATTGTCATTCTTTCTGATGTATTATTATTCAGTTATATTCTCCTACATGATGTCTGCTAGCTTAGATCAAGGATCATGTGAAATGTCATGGCTTAAAACCTAGGACAAAGCGGCTCTTGTTCCATGTTTCTTGCACTGATTGATTCTCCTTTTGTGTTTAAGGATCACTATTTACCTCAGCTTTCGACCACTTCCTCTTTGTTCTGCAGTCAATATTTGTGTGCCCCTACTTTGATGATTTTTCACCATGTTGGCGGGTCATGGACCATGAAGAGAAGGTATTGAAAGTTAAGGAATCTGCTTCCAGAAAAAAAGTACATGTGTGTATTTATAAATGTTTGGTTCACATTCATTTTTAGAGTCCTAGAATCACTGATTCTCTGGGCCCTTTGCAGATTGTTTACATACTAATCATGGCTTGTTTACCTGATTCTAGCCTGAAGCTTTCCCAATAATTGTCCTCTACCCTACTCACTAACAGATCTTTCAACCTACATGTTACCCACTGATCTCAATTATTGTCTATCCACATATGCAAAACAGCCTCCCAGTCCTTTAAGGCTGTTTCAGCACCCAAAGGCATACTTGCTGAGACTAAGAAATAGCTTTCTGCTATTTCTACCAACTTCTAGAAACATGTAGTTTAAGAAAATAGGTTGGAAAAATAATTATCTTTGGTAACATTTAGTTACAAGTTGGTCTACATTTTCCATATTTCAAACACAAAATTAAAATCTGTAGGGATGAGGCAACTGCCTTGATAAAGTAGGTTTGTTCAAGCAAATAACTATGTACTTTGCTCCTAAAGATAACAACTCAAGTGAAATTATCTGCAACTCTAAAAAGATGGATGCAGATTCTTAATTGAATTAAGCTGTGATTTGGGGCCCAGATGCTCACTTAATTGCTAATAAATGGAAGAACAGTGGTGAAAGAAAGGGTCAGGGGAATAAATTGATCAATGCAAATATTTTATAGGAATTAGCTTTTCACCAGGTTAAAATCCACTCCATCAGCTGTCACAGGCAGCTGTTTATAATTGCAGAATGGTTTGTTTCATGTGTGAATGAAAACCTCTGGATTAGGAAGGCAGCTCATCTCTATGAAAAGTCATTTGGCCCAGCCAGAGGAAACTGGCATTTCTTTTAGCCACAATCACTATCCTCAGCACATAGCATTTGTGAAGCCCTGCAGACTCTAATACAGTAAGGGCCTGTGTGCTGATTCTTCTTTATCTTCCTGTAACATGCAGTGAGCTGTGAAATGGTGTCTCCATGAAAGTGTACTCCACTGGCTTTATAGTCTTTCTCCTTGATTATTCCTAATCAGCAATTCTACAAAACTTCACTTGATGCTCTTCATAAACACATTTTCCTTCAGGTACAGCAACAACATTTCAGTGGTATACCTACTTGCAAATTTAGCAGAACTCCATTTCTAGCTGCCTTGCAAAGCAACTGTGAATCTTTTGTTCATAGTTATTGTTAAAATTTCATCTGCTTCCTTTTGTTTGATAGCTAACCTGGTAACCCTCTGGTCTCTAGGCCTCATTTTTAAAAAAAAGTTGAATTCAATATTTGATCTGCCTGTGGATATTGCTCATTCTACCCTGAAGAGTTCTAGAAGACTCTGATACATTAATTGGAATTCCTAAATGCCACCATGATCTCAGCAATAGAGTTTAGTCTTTATTAATTTCTTTTGAAAACAATGGTGAAATATATAGTAATTGTTCCAACAATAATGTTAACATAAGGATCAGTAACAACATCAACAATAGCAACAGATAACGTCTTTGGAATGCTTTCTGTGTTCTGGTTATTGTGCTAAACACTGCATAAATATTCATTCATTTAATCCCCATTCTGTGAAAGAGACAAAACTATCACCATTTTTTAGATACAAACACTGAGATTCACACAATTCATCACTATACAGAGAGAGTCGTCACCACTTGTGAGGACACAGTGAAGAACTACATAGGACTAAAGGTCTGAGCTGATGTTAATAAGACATGTGGGATATGGTTTATATTAAAACCCATTTAAAATGGAAGAGAGGTCTCCATTAAGAAATCCTAGTCTATAAATAACACTTGATTGCCAGCACACTCCTTATATTGAAATGAATATTTAATTAATGCAGTTTTCTTCTTGCAAGTGAGGGCTAGGGGTCCTCAGACTTTCAACTCCCTTAAATGGTCTTTGCCTCAGTCCTGTGAGTGCTCTGTGAATACTGTCAGGTGATGGAGCCAGGGCTTTCTTTTCTCAGTCTGCATTGTTGTAGGCTTTCAGCCAGGGAGATATAAATGGAATACTTGATATTCCATTGACTTCCTAGTTAACTTAGGTAAATGACTTAACTTTCTTAAGTCTTTTTGTCTTATCCTAAAATGAGAATATTTTTATTAGACTATTTAGTGGATTAAAATGAAATACATAGAAATTACTTAATCTTATTAAACCATAGTTTCCTCATCTATAAAATGCAAATAACAGTAGCACCTACATTAAGGGGGTTACTGTGAGGATATTATAGCTTGAGACAGTGCTCATAAAAATATTTAGTATAATGCTTGACACATAGCAGATGCTGTGTAGGAATGGTAAGGCATGAATAGTAAATATTTTGAGTGCTCAGTAAGACCAAAGCAGAGAATATGACCCTTTTCTGAATTTTCAATTTTAGGGATTAATATTTGGTCTGGTCTTACTTGTATTTGTTTTTTATTATATTTCAATGTTTAACTTGATTTCCATCTTTAGTGCCTATTAACCTACTTTTCTACATCTTTTTGTCTCTATTATGACTAAAAGTTTCATATATCATAGCACTCTTTGGAGTGAAGATCTCATTACTGAGTATTAAAGGAGTTGAAAAGTTGGGGAAAGGATAGTAATTCTCATTAAGCTATGAGACTCAATCTCTCTCTCTCTGTCTTTCTTTCTCTCTCTCTCAGGCTCACAGAAGTAATAGGACTCAAATTCTTTCTCTTTCAGAAATAAAATACAAAGAAAAAGAAAGCAGAATAGTATTTGCAAGTTACTTTTATCTTTAGTAATATCTCAAAATCACTTTCAATATTAGATGTAGAGAAAATTTCTCAAAGCCCACAGACTAATTCAGTTCTGACAAGGCTTTTCAGGCTAAATTGCAAAGTAATTTAACATCTCCTTTTAAAGAAAATGCACATATAATTCATAACAAACCTCCCTTAACTCTGCTTCCCTTTTAACCAATTTTAAACTCAGAGTTCTCTTTGTCACCTTGGAGCTGGAACTTAATGGACCAGAGTCACTTAGGAAACTGTCAAAGGCTTTATTCTGTGCTGAAATTTGTAACTCTTCTTGATGTCATTATTAACTGTGCTCTGACCTAAATCATTGGCACCTTCCTTGCATCCTTTGTTGAAGTGATGTTCCTTTCCGGTTGCACATTCAGCCATTTTCATTGTCAGGATCTGAGTGAACATAGGAAGCTAAGTATATCCTACGTCTCTGTCTGCTAGATCAGGAAGAAGTGGGAAAGCAGTAAGCCAGTGGCCAGAGCGGGAGGCCACATTATCACACCGAATTTTCTCCACAGCGTCCTGGCTAGTAATTCATTCTATGTTTAAGCATCTCCAACTAGAGACTTCCCCATCCTTTTTGGTTTTTTTTCACCATCCTCTTACAGAACCCATCCCATTTTCATTCAGAGCTAAGAACTAGGAATTCTTGAAAGAAAACATAAAGCTATAATATCCCCTTCTACTTTTTTTAACTTTTGGACTTTGTCTTGCCTGTTGGGAAGAATGAGTTCAGCCCTTTCTCTGTACGGCCACCTTTCTGGCCTTCACAGCAGCATTTTTTCTAAATCTATTAGTACCCTAAACTCTGTTCTTCCCTGTGGTCTTGTTCCTCTTCACCCTCGTCTTCCTCTGTGGCCTCCTTCGGGCACAGCATCCAGACAACTGAGAAGAGACCTGGGGCCTCAGCCTCAGGTTATCACCCTCTCTCTGCACTTTTTTCCCTCTAGCCACCCTGGGCCCTTTGTACTGCTGAGACCCACTGAGCAAGCTGTTTTGAGGCTCAGAAAGCTCCTTCACTCAGGGTTTCACCGAGTCATCCTTCTCAAAGAAGTCTTTCCAAAGCAGATTCTCTCCACTCCTCACCCCAGCCTCTCACATTGCTCTATTTTCCTCTTGGATGCTGTCATTAAATCGTGTAGGTGTATGTTCAGCTCATCATTGCATTGTCTTCTCCATAGACATGTAAAGAACGTGAAGTCAGTGCTGTTTTGATCCCTATAGTGTCTTTAGTACTTAGAGCACTGTCTGCTCACTGTAGGCATTTGATAAATATTTGCTAATGGAAGAGATCAATTCAATCTGAGATTGGATTGTTCCTGGTGATGATATACTAGCTTATATTTCTCACAGAATTCCCCTTGTCTTTTTTGACTCATCCTGACATCAAAATGGCAAAAGGATATTTGGCAGGGATTTGGGAAATCAGTCTGTGAGTATGAATTTGGATTCATTAAATGGTCCTCCAGTAGCTGAAAGAGTTAATGAATGTGCCTCCCAAAGCACAGCTCTCCACTCTGCAGGGCCATTGGAGCCACTGGCCCTTGGGAAGGTGTAGCCCTATGCTTCTAAGTCAAGCTCAGTGAACTTCTGGCCAGGACCTCTTATTATTAAGAAAGAGCTCTTCTAACCTCCCAGGGTACCTGGAATGCCCCCAATTCCTGAAGTCATTATGTTTTACAGCAAGTTCTTCTGACAGAGCTTCATCAGCCTTTGGCAGAACATAAGCCAGAATAATGGGCAGGCAGATGCCAGAATGAATTCCAATGTGTACACACAATTCTTGGCCCCATAAAAATCAATTCCTTATTCATAATTAAGCAACTTCTCTGAGAACGGGCAGGTTGATGCAGTTATTAAAAGATAAATAATAGATAAGGATCCACTTGTTTCTTTTTCTTCTCTTCGTTTTTTTAATCAAAAAAAGATTTTAAATACAAAATAGCATGGTAATTATTTTTTTTTCTTCAGCTTGATTTTTGCCTATGACACTCGGGTTGAACAAAGAAACAAATTTTTATGAATTTTCACTGCCCTTCTGTGTTGTGGCTCCTGAAAATGTGTCTCAAAATGTAGAAAAGCAGGGCAACTGTAGATAGGGAGCAAGGAACTGAAGGCACTCTGACATTATGTCACATGTCAAAAGATGTGTTCATCCCAGGGGACTTTCTGTGTTTTCCAGATTGGGGTTAAGGATTACAGCTGAAAGCAAAGAGTGTCACTCTGTGGCTCCATATTACAAAGAGCAGCAGGATTCCCCTGCAGTGAAGATCACACACCTCCTCACCGGCTTAGTTTATGATCAGCCTCATTCCTGAGGAGCGAGGAAGGGGATATGGGGGATCTTCCTCAGAGAATGTGTAGTATTTGGGGGTCAGCCAAATGAAAGAGACCTACTGGCATCACCCAGGAGGCAGAGGCCGCTCTACACTCCCCAGGGGGAAGCTGTCTCAAAGGGAGTTCTGTATATGGCTCCTTAGAGTACAGGCAACACAGGACTGGTGCCATCTGTGGTTGGAAAGCCAGAGTCAGTGAAGCAGGACCTGAAGACTCAGTGTTGTGTGTTTGAGGAGCAGATGGGGTTAGCTTGCTTCATGACCTGGGAAGGTGCGGGAACCTCAGGGGAACCTCATGTTAAGGAACTAGTGGTCAAGAGAAAATCAAGAGCCACTGATCTGCCCAATTGCCCACTAATCCAAACCATGTAAACAAGCTGGAAATGTGTATAGCACAGAGCACATGTAAAATTGAGTGGACCATGTGAGGCAATTCTCAACAAACAGGTGTACCACGTCAAGTCTCTAAGATGGGGATTCCTACCCACTACTGACAAGAGTTAGGTACCTCAGCTCCAGCAGCTAACACCAGGAGCCCTGGAACCCCAGTGGGAGGAAGGGGAACACACTGCCTCTCCATCCTTCCAAGTCATCCTGCTGATGCCCTGGAATATTCTATAGGGAGAAAAATAAATCTGCTTTGAAGATTTAAGTTTTAAGCTGGTCTGCAGTAAGTTTTAATCACTAGAAGAAACTGAATAATGGAGTTTTACCAAGACATCATTAATGGAACTACTTACTCCGCACGAAGGGGGATTCAATATAGTGCAGCTAGAAGCAGTAATTGGGGGAAAAAAAAGTTTCCTATTTATTTCCAGCTAATCAGGGACTCTTCAATGAACTGGTGCCAATAGTTAGAAATTTTTTTGTTAGGGATTAAAGATTTGGCAGAGAAAATAGAAGATTCTTTTGTGTATCTTTGGATATAGTAATTATTTTTTCATTTTTTCTTTAATGATTAATCTCATGGAAATTTTGAAAGACATACAACATATTCACTTAACACTTTCTTTTTGTAAGCTCTCAAGTGATACTGATTTCATGTCTACAATGGAAATAAGAATGGACTAATGAGTGGAGAAAAGTATATTCTAATGAGGTATCCAGGATTGCAAGAAGACCATAAAGTTGGAAAGACCAGTTATGGGATAATGTGGGGTATAAGCACTTCTCCTGGGTGTCTGAGGTTATCAGATGGTTCGGTGGTTTCCATAACTGTGTAGCAAAATATCTTAGGAGTAACAGTGAAGAGTAACAGGAGTGGATGGTGCTAGAAACTTAAAGACCTTCAGGAAAATGGTAGTCTAGATGGTGATGACTCAGAAGGGCCCAGATTGGTAAGGTGGTCCAATTCACATTAGTGGCAACCTCAATAAAATCAATAGTATCATAATTTCCTTATGTGATGTCCTATTTTTACTCTAGCATAATTTCACTCACATCTCTTCTTCCTTACTTTTCCCTCCCTTTCTGACCCTCTCCTATTTTATCACTAGTATTTATTAATCACTTACTATATACCATACAATGCTCAGCACAAGACAGTTTTTATGATCAAATGATCCCTCTCGCCTAGAGATCTGAACTAGTGGCGAGTCATTCAGAGGATGAGAGACAAGTAAAGAAGCGCTAGCTCATATTGGCTCACATTTCATCTGTTAAAAAAACTTCTGTCAGAACTGACAGAGAGACAGAGGGGCAGAGTGACAGAAACAGAGAAGAGGCCACTGGAAGAAATGACTATCTAGTTCCCTCTAAGTGTGATATGTTATTTCAAATGCTTCAAAAAATTAATTAATTCCCATAACAAGCCTATATGGTGTCTATTAAAATTTTATAGAAATTTAGAGAGAGATAGTTTAAGTAACTTGTTCAAGGTCACACCGTCAGTTATACTGAGCAAGATATCACCCAGTTTCAAATTCAGATTCTATGCCCTCTATTCTTCTTAAATTGCTAGGTCTATTCTTTTCAGGTGCATCATATAGAGAAAAAGATGTGCTGAGAAATACTGGTTTCTTGCTTGTGTATGTGAGTCTTAAATGGAGCACTGAAAGAGAGGATCATAATCAGTGTTGCTTTCATTAATAGAATTTAGGATATTTCATTTAAAATTTTTTTGGGTAAAAGATGATACACACATTTACTTCTGAATATGGATACAAAATATTGTCATCAAACTAGTTTTTGCTAAATAATCTGTTCAGGAACAGGACAAATCGATAACCTGTATGTATTTCCAAGTTATGAGATGAATATTTAAACACTAATGTGTATTTCCAGTCATATCATTTTCAAAGATGCTGGTTCCAGCCAACTTAAACATTCCTTTACAGATATCTGGAGATGATACACCCACCCTCACCTGCTTGTGTTATGAACATGGCTTCTTGTATTGTCCCAAAGGACAGCCACTGCACTGCACCAGGTTAACATACACTTACTCCTCTTCTCTCCCCTCCAGCATTTGTAACCACTAATGGTTCAAGCATCTTCCTTGGCACAGGGGTTAAATCCAAAGGGCTAAAACTGCTGAAACAATTCTACTTATCTCATGAATTGAAGTTGGAAACTCTGTATGTACGATCCAAATGCTAAGCTATGTCCAGCCCCCAACCACTGCAGCCTCTGCTCTCAAACCCAGAGGCTTACGTTGCACCTGGAAACCAGAGCCTTGACAGATGCGTCTTGCCAGCAGTGATGGCGAAACTTTTAGAAACCAAGTGCCCAAACTGCAACCCAAAACCTACTTATTTATCTCAAAGTGCCAAAACTGCAACTGAACCTGACTACTGAAATTTCAGTTTAGAAAAAATAATTGTTATCTGGTGCTCAGCTGCTCGGGTGACTTGACTTGCATGCTGACAGAGAGGGCTCTATGTGACTTGTGTGACATAGGTTTGTCACCACTGGCCTAAATGAAGAACTTTGTAAAATGCTGGAAGTCCAGAGAGGTGCATCCTTGATAGTTCTCCTTTGCCAAATTTCTCAGCAGAAGCCAGGGGCCATTGCCTGCAAAACACCCCTGATTAAACCTATTGGGATGCACCTCAATTTGAGCCAGGATTATTCTTGTTCCTGGGGCAGACTCTACCCAGCCTACTGAGGACACTTCTTCCCTTCCTAATGCACTAAACCAAGAGCTCCGTGATAAACATCAGAACTCTTTAGGTTCATTCCCCTGGCCATTTCCCTGGGATGCCTTCCAGGTACCTTCTTTCTCTAAACTCACTCCTGTTTCTGTGCAAAAGTGACTATCTCCTCTCTAGGCGGAACCACAAAGTTTGGAGTGGCAGGAGGGCTGCCACACTCTTCAGCCCACTGGAATCTAGGAATAACTCAGCACACAGTGCTCTGTTTCCAGTTTGAGACTTGTGGAAATTTGTAGCAGGATGACAATGACAATGATGATAAATAACATTCACTGGGTGTTAGTTTGAATACACACAATATCCAGTCAGTGAATGGCTCTGGAATCCACCAGGAAAACAAAAATTTTAAATGTGACTCATATCTTCACAAATTTCTGGAGCATAAGTATTACTGTAATCTTCATTTAAAAATGATGAAACTTCTCCTGAGTGTGATAAAGTGACTTGTCTAAGGCCATATAGCCACTAGGTGTCAAATCTTTAGTTAAAGAGGCACAAATAAGTGTGGATTGATAACCTCAAAATATTCAAACACAATCATGTTTAGTCAATGCACAATAAAAGTCTTGTGAATGATAACTCATTTTGAGAGCCTTCTTATTGACTGAATTGATTCCTTTTTTTCTTCCTACCTCCCAACCATATTCCTCTGTTGAGTCAGCCTTTATATAACTTGCCATATGCCAGGCACCAGGCTTTATTCTGGGCAAACAGAGAGGAACTTGGCCCAGCCCTGACCCTGAAAAGCCTAAAGTCTGGAAGTGGAAAGCAGACCTGAAAGTACATTTTTGTGAGGAGCCCCAAGTCTCCTGCTAGTGCCCAGTACCACACTCAGAGCCCTGTTCCTTCCTAGGCATGAAAATTAAGGCTCTAGTCCTGAACTCCTGTTGTCTTTAAAGTCAGTGCAGCGATGTCCTTATGTGACTTCATTTTTTATTTTTCCCAAAAGATCACTTTTTAAAGGAAGAAACAAGAAATCTATATTTCTCATAGATCAGTAGCTATGTGATCCCAATTTCTCTTTTGCTTAATTCTTTATTATATAAAAAGAAAAAGGAGAGAGCAATAACAATACCAACCCTGATTAATTTACAGGGATAAGAGTAAACAAACTTATAACGTATATATACAGGACTAAATATGAAAATGTAAGAACTTTTGTATGTGCTTAACATGGAATTGAAGGCTCTAATTGATGCTGCTTTACCCACTCCCCCCTCTGCTTGTACCCAATTCACGCTCCCTGGGTCCCAGCCATAACCACACAGCCCTGCTCTGCAACTACCTCTCTGTCATTCTTCACACTCTTTCCATGGCCTGAAATAGCTTTCTGCATCACTGTCTGTTGATTTTGATACTTTACTCAAATGTCATCTCCTTTATTCTAAAATAGCACCCCTTTCCTCCTTTGCACCATTTCATGTGTACCTCTCATGTCACACTCAGCATTGGGACTAGAACTGTTCGTCTACCTAGATGTGTTTGTGTATATGAATTGTTAATAAAATACTTATCTGATCAAATTATGCTTTTCTTCTCCCTACCCTTCCCTGCCTGTCTGTGGCACCTTGTGCCTAGAACGCACATCCTGGGAAGACTTTAGACCCACAGATCCAATGGACAGTCTTTGTGGCTCAAGGGCAGTTAAGACTTTCTCTTCAGTTGACCCAAACCCCCCAGGGAATGGTACAAAGTTAGTTGAAGAGGCACGAATAAGTGTGGATTGGGAACAGAGGGTGTGCCCTGTTAGGTGGGCTAAAAGGTAAAAGTATCTCTGAAAGCACAAAGTGCATATCCGTGGGATTAGCCAGACGAGTTTAGGTGAACTTTTTCAAATTACATATTCTTGCATTTATTAAAATGACATATATTTAGTACATCAAACTTATGATTTCATAGATATTCCTTAAGAAAAGCTTTGTCAATAGAATAAAAATGAGTTGGTTTGAAGAAAAACATTACATAAAGATAATAGGATATGGCCAAATTATGCAATGGTACTGCTCCAGGTTCCAGAAACTGGGTATTAAGATTTGTGTCCTCCAAAGCCTCATGTGGTCATAAGTGGGGCTTTCTAGAGGTGGCTAGATCCAGAACGTGTGACACTGGGTGCAATGATGCAATGATAGGATTAAGAGTACAGTACCATTAGGATTAAGACTGGTAGCCTGGATAGGACGAGGGACAAAAAGGGGGCTTCTGTGCTCTACTCGCTTGCTGTCTTCTGCCTCCCATAAACTGTTTCTCCTCTCCAATGCCCTTGTCCCAAGCCACCCAGCCTTGGAACCAGCTGATTAGGAACTGAAACTTCTACAAACTATGAACAAAGGAAACCATTCTTGCTTTAACTTTGATGTTAGGTATTTTGTCTCAGCAATGAGAAAATTAATTAAGCCACTGGGCTTAGCCACCTCTAAAGGTGAGATGGAGATGGAGATAAAGGTAAGAAAAGACTCCTGTTTATGTGTCAGATCTACTGATAGCAGCCCCAGTAATTTCAGAGTTATTTACAAGGCCCTATTACTGTGCAAAAAGCTTTGTTCAAAAAGAAAAATGAGACGAAGTGTTTTTGCATCCCATTGTTTCTCATTAAAATGAAGAAATGGGCTGGTAAATTGGTCAGAGGGAACCCAGGGAACTTCGCAGCATTGGATACTAGGTTTCCTAAGGGCTATGGGATTTTACACCTTTCCCCAAGACTGGCAGAAACAAAGATCCCAGATATGGAATTGCTTTTCATTTTTTGCTATAAACCATAACACTTTACAGAAAGAAAAAACACTTCAAAGGCAGGTCTTTTCTCGCATACATTTTGGAGCTCTATTCAAGATCTACATTTATCTCCCTTATCCAATTACGGGATCAAAGCAGAAGTGTTTGGCCTACTTCAGGGGTTTAAAGACATCCAGGGAAAAACTCAGAACATTTAAAACTACCTTCTTTATGCCATATATCTTCCAGAGGAGAATTAAAATACTCTCCCCTTGTCTCCCTTATAACTAGTCTCTAGATGCAAAATGTCAGGTCATAGAGTTAAAGTGCTCTAATCATCCAAGCATAAACGATTCAGTTACATCTCTGTAAATCCAATCTAATCTCAGCACGTTTGGTGTGCTTTTTGTGCTCCACACCACTACAAAGCCTTTTCCAGAATCTCCTGCTAAATTCTTGATTTTCCTGATTAGGTTTAAAGATCCCATGTTAAAGTAAAACCAGCAAAAAATGAAAAATCTAAAGTGCTACCTTGTGAGTCTCCCTAAAGCAACTGATTCTAACACATCTGCTCATTTTAATGCTGCTATATGAAGTTCATATTTCTCTAAATAACACATAGCTGTCCTTCATGTTAACACTCTGGGATTTGGGACCTTGTTCTTAAAAAGAAAAAAAAAAAAGCAAATACTTGAAAATATTTAAGTGAACGGACTGCCTATTGGTGTACTGACTTTTCTCCATGAGAACAAGTCTGTTGGCAGCCACCGGAGTAGGGGTATAAAAGATGACCTTGGGCAGCTGTGCCATTTGTTTTTGGTGGACAAATAAGGGTTTTGTCTCTCCCCAGGGGTTAATGTGATATTCTGAGTGCCACCAGGGCTCTGTTTCTGAAGGTTTACACCCGAGAGGAGGAATGCTTTGTGGTTTACGACAAGATCACAGCAGAATATTTTGTGCAAGCTGTGATTTGTATCACCCATTTGTGCACAGGCCATAAAAGTGCACTTTTTATCAGGAACATTTGTGAATATATAACAGCACCGAAGACATATGGCCACTAAATAATTCACAGTTATCTATCTTCTCAGCAGATTCCTTATACACCTACCATGTTTTAATGCCTAGTTTGCTCAGAAACAATATTCTTTATGACCCTTCCAATATAAAAATGTTTACTGACTGGCAGCAACATATGGATACCATGGGATTAGGCTGTAAGGCAAGGAAAAGTTTCTGTTTTCTGTGCTTCTTCCTCTCTTCATTTTTCCTCTGAACTCATCCAAATGGCACCCAGTTTTACAGGAAGGGGTGCCTCTCCCCAGTGCGAGCGGGGAGTTCTGACAGAGCTGTAGGTGGAAGTCACTGACTAACTTGCCTCCTCTTGTCTTTTCAGTTCCATATCCATTTACAGTCCCAAGGAGAATCCAAATGCATTTGACACTGCAGCGTTCTTCCAGTCTGTGGGGAATTTCCTGGGGATCTTCACCGGCTCATTTGCAATGGGGTCTGCGTATGCTGTTGTCACAGCACTGATATCCTTTGTGTATGCAGAGTGGCCAGCGTCCATGGAATATTTCTGATAATGAAAAACCTCCAGGGTGGTGAACCAAGGCACTCTGGTTCAAATGTGATACACATTGTTAAAGCTATCCTAATTCCAAGTGATTCTAGGAGACAGAGATCGGTACCATCAATAGACAGGATCAGATTTTTTTGTTATGTTTTGGTTTTGTCCAAGTCAATTCTAGCCCTGTTGGTAATATCTGATCTTAGGATATGAACAGCTCTTAAATAATTGCCACTTAGTAAAGGAGTGGACAGGGAATATCAGGATTCCTAGACTAGGATTAAGAGGAAGAATTGAAGATTCAAGATCAAGAGTAAGATTAGATTGCCTGTGAGCCAAGGATATAGCTCAGCAGCACAATGCTTGCATGGCAAGTGCGAGGTCCTAAGTTCAATTCTCCATACCGCCCCCCCCCCCAAAAAAAGATTAGATTAGATTGTGGAGGGGTAATACATTGGGTATGCTCAACCTAATTTTTAAGCTATGCTAATCACTAAGTCACAGGGTCAGAATCCAAAGATCACTGTGGACTTAAAAGACATTTACAACATTGTGGAAGGGAACCTGGGAGTGATGCAGGAGTAATGTTTTCTATCGTTGGGTAACTCTGTCATTGAATTTCCACCTTTTTTTTTTTTTAGGAAGTTGAGAGGATGAGTTGGGTTCCTACAGGATTTAATCAGAAAAGAGGCTTGTCCAATGGACTATGTACCTAGAGTAGTTGGATGGGGGCAAAAGGAAGTCAAAATTGAGGCAGATACTCCAGAGGGCCAGTGTCAAGCATGCAAGCTTAGTAGAAATCAGAGAGAAGAGGTAAAGCAAAAGAGCAAGGGCTGAAGACTTCAGAGAAAGAAGAGGGAGGAGTCTGCCAAGACCATGACAAAGAAAGCAAAGTTGGGGGACTTTTTCCATGAGGATTTTCTCAGAGATTCACCATGCAGCAGCTAAAAAGGCTCATTTTCACTTCAAGTATCTATATTAAGAGTTAGAAAATTAGTGCTAAAGTTCACATAATTATTAGAACTATAAAAATTCAGAGATGAAAGCAGGTGTAATGATGCACTTCAAGCTCAACCTAAGACACTGTCTCAAAAGAATAAATACAGTTTTTAAAATGGGCTGTGATATAACTCAGAATAGAGACCCTGGATTCAATCTCTAGTACCAATAATAAGAAGAAAAGAAAGAAAGAGGAAGAAAGAAAGAAGGAAAGAGAAAGAAAGAAAGAAAGAAAGAAAGAAAGAAAGAAAGAAAGAAAGAAAGAAAGGAAGGAAAGAAAGAAAGAAAAAAAGAAAGAAAGAGCTGAGAAAGTCATTAGGATTATAAAAATTAGGCCATTGTGTCTAGAAAGGACCAATAGAGGCTTAACCAACTGTATTATTCTGAAAATCATTTGACAAGTAGTATTTATATGCAGAGTGGTAGCCTTTAATGAGTGGAGGTGGAACTGGCTGTTATAGCATGCAGCAGAAGTGCCTGAGAGGACCAGTGGACTGACTCACCAGTCAGAGAAGCAGAAGATAAGGCATACAGCAGGTGAAGTCAGCTTGTGGAATCCTTTGAGGTATTTTCATAAGAATCTGAGCTTCTTTCTGTAGTCCACGATTAGCTGCAGAAGGGTTCTTCTCAGGGACACCATGACAGTCAAATATTTAAAACATATTTGCTACATAGTGTGTGTCTAAGAAAGAGGATTAGAAGTGAGGGAAATGGTACTGATTAAGTATGGAGGAAGCTGCAGAAAGGAGATAATGTCTAATTGTTTATTAGAGATAAATAAAGGGAGTCAAAGCTCACTCCAGAGTTTTCTTTTGTAGCCCTTAAAGGATGGCACCTCCATTGGCAGAGATAAAGTAAGTCAGAAAATGTAGAGCTGGCTTCCAACATCCAAAATTGACGGTGTCCAGTACTCTCTATATGCAGGCTCCTCCACTGCCTGTTTTACACCTTCACAGAGACCTTATTGCCAGGTACTACTTTTATTGGCCACCACAGCTGAGAAAGGGTATTATTGCCAAGTTCGTGCAGCCAAGAAGTGAAGCCATAGAGTAAGAATCAAGAGCAGATCATACTCCTAATCACTACTTCTTAATCATTAGGTAGAACTGTGGTGGAGTTTGTGTGTTATTTTGGAATATTATGAGTAACAATGATAAGGAACATTTAGTGACTGTCCAGTATGTTTCAGGACTTTCCTGTGCACCTCTGCATTTGAATCAACCCTGTAAGACAGATAATTATCACCTTCACTTTACATGTGTAGAAACTAAGGCTTATGGAGGTTTAGTAGCTCACTATGGGTCACAAATCAGTCATAATGAACATGATAGAATATCACCTAACATTTTCTAGAACTTTGCCATGTGCCAGCCATTGCTATAATTATTTTGCATGGATTGTCTCAGCCAGGTTTTACAAGAACACGACAAGTAGATACTGTTATTATCCTAATTTTATAGATGATGAAACTGGAACAGTTAAGGTTAACTTCACTAATGCCACACAATTAAGACATTTCAAGCCCAAGATTGCAAACTAGGTTGTTCAGCACCACAGAGTGTGGCAGGTAGACAAATTGAGTTTGGAACTCTTCCCTGCCTGGTGTGAGTTGACAGTGTTGACATAGGCTCATAAGGGAAGGAAAACATTCCTAGAGATGGGAAGTCTGCCAGGATTCTGGAGGAAAGATACAGAAATACGAGTTGAGTGGTGGGAAGACAGAGCTCAGTCACAGGAGCATGACCAGTAATGTGGCACTCGGAGGCCTTTAACCTATGAGCAAGCTGTGAAGGAGAGAAGTGTATACTGCGGTTCCCTCCACATCTCCTCTATGATGAAGTGATCTCCTCAGGTTGTGGCACCAAAGTCTGCACTTGGGGGCTGACTAAGAACCAAACTGTTTTCTGGAGGAGAATGCTCTACAGCCTATTGATATTCTGTTACTTGCAGAGGCCTGGACTTTCTCTTTAAAACAACTTCGGAGAGAGAAATCAGGCTTCTCTCTGAACTAACAAGGCTTCTCTAAAACTAACAAGAAAGGATAATGAAAAGGGGCCTAAGGGCAGCCCATTTTTTTTTCCAGATGAAGAATTGCCTCCAGATGTATACAGATTCTATTTCTGTAAAATTGTTTTACCAAAAACATTAATTTAAATCACCAATAGAAAATGTTGGATATCACTTATTGCATGGTAAGCATCGTTCTAAATATTTAGCACATATCAACTAGTTCATATTACTGACAATATAGATTTTATTGTTGTCCCCATTTTCCAATGTAAATCAGAGACATAGAAGCCAAGACCTGTCCAAGTAGATGTAGCGAATTGAAATCCAGGTGAAGTCAGTTTCCAGAAGCCATACTCCCAGTGATATTTCTACCTGTAGGTGTTCTGTGCTTCCTAAAACTTTACATGACGGTTTTAACATACTTTATTCTCCACACGGTGGGAACAAGCATTAGTCTCCTTGCCAATTCACATTGGAAAGGGTAATATACTGATCAGAAATCACACAGCCAGTGACTGGCCAAGCCAAGAATCAAACCCAGATATTCCATGCTGGACGTCATGTTTTTACTCCCTTGGCCTGCTGCTAAACATCTTTTAATATGGAACCTGCTATAAATTTTGTTCTAGAAGCATAAAAATATAACATGATCACCTCTCCTTATCTGTCAGGGCATTTTATCCCTAATCTGGACAAAATTACATATAATACTTTCTCAGCAATCACATACGGCTGATCATAACCCTTTCTTTGCCCAACTTGTGCTTCCATCCCTTTATCATATTTGTAATTTACAGACTATTGTCCAAATGTCATCCTGGCCAAAATGAACCACTACGTGCCTGAAGGCATCTTGTCTGACCTGGAAATAATAAAACTTTTTCTCCTGTATTCTACTTATAGCAAAGGGAAATGGAAAGGTCCAGTGTCACTGAATGTAATTCCTTCTCCTGACCCTATCTCTGTCTCTAAGTGCTGCCCGCACACAGATTGCGCTCACCTCACCCCACCCCACACACATTAAGCAGCTCTGATTTCCACACTGACAGGTCCAGCATCTGGTTCCAGCCACACCCCCTTTGTTTTCTTCAATCTGCTACAGTTCTAGGAGCGCACAAGGCTAAGGCCAAATTCAAGAGGTTTTGTATCACAGTTTTACACACTTAGTAGGCATCTTTAAAAAAAAAATAATCTGAATACAGGTTTGAATTTTTATGGCATGTTTGTCCCTCAGCAAAGCAGGGAACTCTCTGTGGTCTTTCTAATAGGGCTCATGGAGACTGACACCCTTCCAGTCAGGCCCGAGAATCATCTTCATCTCAAAACTATTATTAGCTCAGTTTATCGCCATCAACAAGAAGATTTATCTTTCAGAGTCTTGCTTCCCTTAACACTTCTTTGTCACTTGACCAAATTCACCAAACTCTGTGAGTTCCCGATGCTGGAAACAGGCTTGTTTTTTCTTCTTTCTTGGAGTGCCTTCCTGTCTGCTGAGGCTGCCGGCCTAACAGGTCAGTACTTCATGTTGCACTGAGAATTAGATGTGTGAACTGTGTGCCCATCTCTGGGTGTGTCTACTCCTCCCTGACTCAGCAGGAGGTGAAATAAATTCTCTCCTGAAGAGGGAATATGAATGTTTATATCAGTCAGGCCTTCCTTGGGTGTCCTGTGGGAAAATAATAATAATTCATCCATTTAGGACAAAATAACAGATGTCTCCAGAATGCTCTTTAGCCTTGCTGGACAGGAGAGGATGTTAAAGTGACTGATTTATGGTAGTGACAGATCACCTAAGAAGTCTCTGCTCCGTGTGAAAGGGCACACACAGGCCGTGTAGAGGAGGATGGCGGCTACCCAGCTATGTGGTCCAGCCTGGGCAGCCTCTCCACGTGTGGACATCTCCTCTGCAGCAGTGTTGAGGCCTGGTGGGAATGCACATTGACCAGTCAGAAAACAAAGTAAATCTGTAGGGTGTGCAGTTCAGTGTCTCTTACACAAAAAGTCTACACAAAGTCTTGAGTTGTCCCAAGGACAGGGACCATGCATCCTGTGATCTGGATTTCATAATCAGTTTACATTTTTGTAACAGTGAAGTTTTGCACTTGGGTAGCAACGACTGGGTGTTTTTCATATTAAAAGCATCACTGGAGCTCCCAGAAAACATCAAAGCTGTTTCTCTCCTAAAGCCCAATTCCCTGCTTCTCCCAGACTTCAGTCCTGGCACCCTTTCTGCCCAAGACATCTTAATTGACACTCAAATGGTAAGAATCTCCATTAAGGGTTAACCAGTAATATGCAAATTCCTAGGTATGTCTCCCTAGGAATTTGCATATTAAGAGGTTATCCTTTAAGTCTGAATAACAAATGATAGTAATAATTTACATATATTTGAGGATGTATGTAAACCAGATTCTGTCTGGCCACCATTAATAGATGATCTCATTAATTTAAAAAAAGATTCTAAGTAAGAAACCTCTGTTTACTTAGCCAACAGTTAATTGGATTTAAAGCTCTATTTGGGGAGTACCAGGTAGATTATCATGCATGGAAAGATAGCTGGAACTGGTTTGTGCTCTCCTATGAATAAAACCAGGGCAAATCACTTTGGTGGTGATAACCTATGGCTTTAGTCAGCTGATCCAACTTACTGCAGAGCACAAGAGACCACACTTCCCACGAGCTCCAAGGCTATTCATACAAGCATGAAAGTTGCCCTGCCAGTTCTAATAACACTACAAAGAAGACTACATGTCCAGATTCCACCTCACTGGGCACTATATCCAAATTATTTCAGCACAAAGTCTTTTGTGTCAGTGTACTGCCATATGTTTAAGGAGGTTGATGAAGAGTTTACACATTCCAAAAAAAAAAAAAAATGTTCTTGTAGCCCTTAAATGAAATAATGTGTATAAACCTTTCACATCATAGAGATTTAAATTTTTTATTCTCATTTCTCCGTATTCTGTGGCTTACTCATCATTCAATTTGTTCTAAAACCATCTATTGTTTCTATTGTTAATTAGAATAAATTTTGACCTTGCAGGAAAATGAAGAAACCTCTTTTTTTTTTTAATCGGTACCAGGGATCGAACTCATGACTGCCTGCTTGCAAGGCAGGCGCTTATGCCACTGAGCTAAATCCCCAGCCTCTCCCCCCCTCCTTTTTTTGAAGAAACCTCTTAACTCACCTATTTTTTTTTTTTTTTTTTTACTTTACCATTGAGGGTTTTTTTTTTTTTTTTAAATACACATGCTCTCTCACATACATATTGTTGCCTAAGAATTATACATTTCTGTGTATGAAAATTATCTTCAGATTTCCAGGTCTATTTCAATAAGACCTTGTTCTATTAAGTGCTTTAAAGGTCACAATCCATGGGAAACTGTATCAATTGCTAATTTATTGGCACCTTGCTCACTTACCACTCTTTCAAACTGATACACTCACTGGAGACAAACTAAGGAGCCAGATATAGGATAGATGATTGCAGGCAAGAGCCTCATTGCAGGCTGACCCAAATGGCCACAGCTTTGCCTAGTGACAGACTCACACCCAAGCAGCATTTCAGAGTTAGGCAGTATGTCTAATAACCACTTGATACACCAAATTTAGGTAGAAGCATTTCTTATTGCCAAAGATCAAGGCTGCCTTTTCCAAATTACATATATGCATGTTTATTATTTAATCCTTGTCTATTTTCAAATTGGATTTGTGACAACTCATAACATAAGCCATGCATATCATGGGACATTTTAGTTGAGGATAAACACTCATGTGTTTTGGGATAGAGTTTTTCTGCAAAATTAGGCAGCTGTTAGTTGCTATAGTTTGACAATAAATTTAGCTTATGCTTTCTGAACGCTAAAGTCAAAAGAGAAATATGATGAATTATATAGGAATAAAAAATATTATAAAAACAAGATATACTTAAAATGAGCAATTTTCTGGTATTAAAATTTTAGAAGAATTTATCATATGCATTCTCATATAAGGGACATTGAACTTTAAAAAGGAAAATGTAGTTTAAAAAGGAAATTTTAGAGAAGTTGAAGATGCATTGTTCATTTGAGCAATTATTGCATCAAATCTTCAAAGAAATCTTAGGGTACAATATCAAATATAACTCTCAAAGCTGAGCTCAAAGTAAAGATGAAAAATACTTTAAATTCTAGTCCACAAGTAGACTAATATGATGAAAAGCTAAAATATATAAAACATTTTTAAATGGTTAACAAATGAATATAGCAAACTAGATGAAATGAGCTATTAGTTTATGAGCAATTTTAGAGGTGACCAGCAATCACTGGGCCTTGCTTGTACACACTCACTATAAGCTATTTCAAGTATTATGTGATTAATTTTATCTCTTAGAAAGCCCAAGTGTTTTTTCAAGTAAATATGCTTTCTTTAATAATTGTCTAATTTTAAATGTGCATCAGAATCCAACTTGAATTTGTTTTAATATGGATGCAGTGTGTGGTAGGGATTTGGTTTTCTTCCTAGATGGAAAGCCATTTGTCCTAAAATCATCAGCCCTTACTGGTAAATTTAAAATGTCTACATGTGAATGTGTATGTATGTTCTGGGCTTTCTGTTGTTCCACTGAGCTTTTGAGCTTCACTGTTTTAATTATTTCAGCTTCAGGGTTCATTTTAATATCTAATAGATCATTCTCTCAAACCTCTCTGAATTTTCAAAACCTTCTATGCTATATTCAGAGATTTATTATTCCAGGTGGATTTGAAAATAATAACTTTTCCAAACAGAAAAGCACTTTGTGATTATGATTAGAGGTGCATTAAATTTTTAGGTTAAAATGTAGAGAAGTGGTATTTTTGCAATATTGAATCTTACCTATCAGGAAGGTTATGTGTCTCCGTTTATTTGAGCCATATTTTATGATTCATAATTTTTATAGCTGTGTTCATACTGACCTAAAATTTCTTAAAAGTCCCTTTAACTACCTTATATATGGGGAATAATGATCAGCGATTTCTTCCATTATAGTTTCTAACTGGTTATTGTTTGTATGCATACATCTAGTTTCACCAGCCTATTTTATATGCCCTCTGAAGTTTTTAAATTCAGAACTAGTACTGATATGTAGAATTGAGACTGATGGGTAGAAGTTATAATAGACTGTTAGGTCTGTGAGGGCTTTATCAGTGCCAACAGCCTGACTGGAGCATCCATAGGCACTCAGCAAATATCTTTTAAGAAACTTAATGAATTATTTTAGCTCACCAAAAGAAAGAACTTCCCAAATCTGAACAATATAGTGCTTTGTAAGGTAGAAACAGATTCATGAGGGAGCAGTATTTCTGTGCCTGACAATATCCCTGCAGTTCCTTTACATAGGATGGGCAAGAAATTACAGAGCAGATCCATACATTGGGTAGATGATGTGGCATATATTACAATAATCTATCACTTTATTTTTCTAGATATTAAATAAGAAATAAATGTATACTCAACAACTGCCGTGTCTAGCATAAGGGACAAGGGTTGGTTTGGGCTTCTACTTTCACTGTAATAGCATACTGTTGTTTCTTAGGGACACATACACACACACACACACACACACACACACACACACTGGATGACGTCTAAGCGTCTCACCCTTCCCTACTGAACAACATGAGGACAATTGAAGTCAGGTCAACTACACAGTCTTTCCCTCATATACGAAACTTTGAGAGTATGTATAAGTGCTGACACTTTTTCTTCCCAATAGAAGAGAGCTCTTGAGATCGTCTGTCCTTGCCATCAGATCCTGGGGAGCAGCTGTCTGGAGAGGTATCCTGCTTCAATCTGGCTATAGTGGCTGGAGTTGGCTTATATTACTTACAGACAAAGAAACCTAAACAGTATAAGGAGAAAAATAATTCACATGATATTTTAACAGAAGAAACAGCATAACTTGATGACAGATCAGAAAGAAAGGTGGCACAAAGACAGCACAGCCTCAAGGCAAGGATACATGGGACCATCTTATGCCAGGCGCATACTTAGAGGAAAACAAAAAGAATCAGGCTGAAAGACAGTTTGCACAGCATTCATTATCCTTGTCATTTAAGCTTCTTATCAGATTCATTATGAACACTTCAGTGGTGGGGGGACTTGCTCATTACCACATCTCTGCTTTCACTTTCAGTTGATACTAATTTGATGATGATCATTTGATTTATTTTGATCATATTTTACTTCAAGGGCCACATTTGCAGCCACCTCACCTCAGTCTCTTGGAAATTGCACCTGCAAATGTTCAATAGTCAGATAGAATTTGGCTTTATGGAAACAAGTGGCTTTTAGACATGCAAATGAAGCTTGCAGTTCTATTACCCAGCAGTTGGATTTTCTGCTATTGGAAGTATTCAAGTGCAGTTGAAGAAAACTTTTATCTGGAAAGACTGGGCTAAATAGAGAATGCAAGTGAGGAGTTTGATCCCCAGCACCACCAACAACAACAAAAAATGCAAGTGAGAAGACTTTCTAAGGGATGATAGTGTGTTCATAAAAGTGGACTCTGGGGACTCCTTGCAAATCAGGAAAGTCTGGAAAGAAGGAATGTATCTGAGTCTGTCTGTCTCACTTATAAAATCAGCCACTGGGGGTTTCTGGGTTCTTCAACTGACTGCTGAGGGATGGAAGTAAGTCATTCTATTGATTGGTATCTCATTTTCTTTGCCACTAAGGTGGAAGGATTTTATTATCTTCTAATGGAAGAAAATTGTACACATACAGCTTGTGGCTTTAGAGTAAATGCATGCCCTTGATATATTCCCTCCATGGGTTACCTGGTACACCTACCTTCCTAATCTCTGATCAGGTAGAATTTTTCTTGTTCACAGGCCTGTTTTCTAAAAGTCATTAGATTACTGACTGTAGTATAATCTCACATAGGATTGAATCCTGTCGCAGAAACTGCTTTTCAGTTTAGAAACAAACCGAAAAACACAAAGAGAAAGGTTGTTTGAAAAATTCATATTTATAATCTACTTTGCAGATAAGAGTTTGGGGTGTCAGGCTTTGGCCAGAAGCAAATTTTCAGGATCCATCATTGAACACCCGAAGAATAAGACTTCTAATGTCAGCACTGACACCATGCATAGTGATTTCCCTGCGTTCAGGCACTCCTGTAATAAAGGTAGCTCCCATTTTTAGATTTGAGGCCTATTTTATGTTAATTGGAAGCAAAGCAGAGAGAAGAGGGTCATTAATGACTCATTTTGTCATGCAGAAAGTTAGACAATCTACCCAACTATTTACTCAGCTTAGAATGATTTCCACGTAAGAAAATGAACATATAAAAACATGAAAGGGAAATAGCTCCAATTGCTAAGTAATATTATTAAGGTTTTGTCTGTTTGTAGACACTAAAAGACTGAAAAAGTTTAAATATAAAAGATAAAAAACAAGATTCTAGCCCATTCCCTAGAAAACTGAGCGAGATATCTGAAATAAAGAAGCTGTCAGCGCTCACGCTTATTGACCACAACATGAGCAGTAAAATTTCCATCACCCAAGCACATTGCCTTGCTAGTCTGTAGTTGCAAACGCTCGATTCCACTGTCAAGGTAAGAAAGAGCTGACACGTGAAAGCCTAGGCCCACAGTAGCTCAGACCTGCATATCTGTCAAGTTTGTTCATGAAGGCTTTTGAAAAGAAGTAAGCAGACCGGGAAAGGGCAACTTTGGAAAGTCTTAACAAAAGACAAGGAAGGAATTATTTTCTCATGAAATGCCCATTACTGGACATGTTGGGACGTCAGCTCGATCTGTGTAAGGAAATTGGCTCATTACCTCTCATCTCTATCATCTCTCAGATTGGCAAAAATTGGTTTGAAACGTTTAAGACGGGCTTTCAGCTTAGAGGTGAATTTATTCCATTTAGCTTGCCACTGATGTATTGCATGAGTGGATGGGAAATAATATGTCAGGAGCTCCCTAAATAACATAAATTGCCAGTAGCAGGCTTAGTTTGAATTGTTTCTCAAAACAAACTTGGCCAATTTTAGTTTCTAAATCCATGTTGGTAAGCAACATGTTTTAGCTTAAAACTGTCCTTGATTCCATATTGATAGAACCATGTGAATCCAACAGTTCACCAACAAATGAGGTATGGTGAGTGTTTGTCAAACCAAAAAAAAATTTTTTTTAAATGGAAGCTCAAACTATTAGGCATTGAAGCTGTACAAATAGGAACCCAAAGTCCTCAAGGGGATTAGTTAACCAGCACACTGAACCAAGGGCAAACATGCAATGAAGGCATCTCATAAACACAGATGTGGAGTGCATCTCTTCCCATAATAACTCATTAACTCACACCTGCACTTTCTTGAACCAAATTGCTCTTCATTTCAATATTCAGACAACCTGCCTGTGTAGCTAAAGCAGTGGACAAATTTACCCCTGCTTTCTTCACTATAAATGTTTTCAGTTATCATTTAGCATCTTCTCATGATGCCAGAAGGCATAGGGAAAATTCTTTTTAAGGACCCATATTCTGCGTAAGCATATAAAAACTTGTCAGATGATATAAATGAATAACATACAGGTATATAGAAAAGGAAGTCAAGGATAGTTCCCAGATCCCTATATCAACTGAATCAAATGGAGAATGCAAGTGAATGAATAACTGTAGTTGAAAGAGGGGCACAAGAATTAGCTCACTCCCTGGCCTTTGGAAGCCTGCACAAGAGTGGAGCATCCACATGGCAGAACAGCGGACAATCGACCTGTACATCTGGCATGGGATAAGTGGCTAATGACAGATTTAAGCAATTGGTGAAAACGTGTTAGCTGATTCCAAAGAAATATAGTCAAAGGGACCTTGTGGGATGAATTCTAAAGCTTACAGTGAAATGTGAGTGATCTAAATGGAAAAACTTCCTCTTCTCCAGATTTCAGGTTAATTTGTATAAGTATTCATTAACCTACTAGCAAGAATTTACATAGGGAAGTTTTGTTGTTAGAAATTTATCAACTTCAACATAGATATGAAATAACATTTAAATGCCTGTGTACACTCTGAACAAAAAAAGTTAGAAACAAGAACAAGGGTTCATACTGTTTTCTGTATTGATGTCCTTATACTCCACAGACTTGTGATTAATCTGCCAACTATCAAGTTGCCAAATATGGTGAACTAGACAGTAATTGTACTCTTTTGGAAACTTGGATTCTTTTATATTCCCTGAAGGAGTTTTCCATTTCATTAAATCTTTGACTTCTCCCTTCCAAGTTCACTTTTAGTGGTGGTAGGACACCTGTCAGAAATGTCTTTTTTTACTGGATCAAGAATAAATAAAAATGTGGCGTGAAAAAATAACCCATCAACCTTAAAGCCCCTCAGAGTACCATCTGAGAGCAAGACACATTTTTTTCCTTTTCTTACTCTGTTTCTGTTTTCTGATGATTTAATCAATATTTCCTGTCTAAAAATACAATATTCTCCAGTCTTAAAAACCCCTCAAGTCTGCATTTAATGTCAAAGAAAATCATGCTCCATGTGACAGACATTTATTTTCTGGCTTCTGTATCTGAAGGGTTCATAAACTGTTAATGAGAAAAAAAAAACTGTGTAATAATGTTATCTGTAACAGAGACAACAGTCTTGAGTAGGACATTTAAATAAAAGAAGAAAGTGGATGTTGCCACTAATCAATCCATTTAACCATCTATTTATAAGTGAGGGTCAAAAATCTCTCCATGGTCTCTTTTTGGAAGCAAATACATATTTTTTTTGAAATAGGACTTAATCCCCTTGACAAACCCACACTGGAGCACCTGAAGTCTGCTGGGCACTGTTACAGATCAGGAACAAGCCAAAGAGGAAGTTAGTGGATACAGCCCTTCTGGAGAACTAGATTGAGAAAGGGATGGTAAATAATCTGGTTGATAGAAAGTCAACGTGGACTTGCTTGATATTTTTCCATCCTATCTTTGCAGACCTTGGAGCAATGAAAAAACTGAGCGATACATGTCAGAGACATTTTAAATCAAAGGTGCTTAGAGGTTATCTACAGCAGTGTTTGTCAAAGCTCTTTTTGGCAAAATATAAAGTAGCTTCATTATGTACTATATACTTGTGTTCAGTCATCAAATATGAACATAATTATTTCACTTCAGAACATACAAAAATGCTGATTAAGATTATAAAGTTTTCATATTCTCTTCTACCCTTCTGTGGATTATCTTACATATTACCATTTGAAGGTCATTATTGCAGACCACATATTGTAAGACTATAAGGGCCTTATTATAAGGCAAAAACAAACAATGAATTTAAATTGAGCAAGTTACCTAAACAGGCAAGTATTCAAACTATGACTAGGTAGATGCTAGGTCTCCAGACTTCCAATGTAGTACATTTTTTCTTACATAATTTACAACCACACACTGAATCTTGATCATATAAGCAAACAGATAGATATATATACAGTATGTTCTCAGAGAAGGTCCAAAAGTAGTAATTATGAAAACAGTGTAAATCGTACTCTTCTAATCGAACAGCATTAATTGTGCTGACAACTGATATCCCTGGAAACAATTTACTCAGAATCATTGTTTTTTCCACAATGATTATGGGCATCCTCATGCTGTTTCCTACATTTCTTTGCGTGCCAATTAACAAACTCAACTGTGTGCTTTTATAGGGTTTTTCAAAAAGAGTTCTTTTGGCTAGCATCAAAAAGTGTTGGTTCTAATGCTTGTTCAAAATTACATGACTGAGTCCCTACAGCCAACTCTTTGGGGATCCTGCTCACCACCGAAATCTTACTGGGCAAATTCTGAAAGACAATCTCATGCACAAACATAACTCAGATAATCTTATTTTCTCTAGGCCATGCCCTGATTTCTTTCAGAGCTCCTTATTATTTTGAATCCCAGATATTTTTTTTTTACATGCTCCACTCCATACAAACATGAATGCATTTACTTGACTGCATTCATTACTGCTATAGGATGCCACAAAAGAATGGTTAGCCTAAGATGTTAGGAATGCAACATAGCAGTTGTACGTAATGGCCACTTGTTTTACCAGCAGAGAGAGAAAGAAAGTAAAAATACTTTCTTTTTGTTTGAAAAATAATATTTTCCCAGTAAAAATAGATTTTTCATATATCTAATTTTTTGGGGTGCTTGGACTAATAAAACATGTATTTACTTAAGTACTTAAAATAGTTTCACAATCATAGAGTTTATTGTTTCTCCTGAGCTTTGTATTCAGAAAGATTGTGATTAACTAATTCAGTATGTATTTATTTCTTCTGTATGATGAATTCAAGCCCAAAGGACACCAGTAGAATAACTGCTTCTCAGACACACACTTCTGTCTCCTACTCTCTCCTACTTGTGTATACCAAATTCCTTTTTTCCTGAACCTTTGCCCCCTCCCCCAAACTTTCTTATCACCTAAGACTCTGCATCCTTCAAAAAAACCTTTTCCTTCCCTCTCCCACTTTCTCTAGCAGAAATTCTGTCTCTGGATTCCTATTTTCTTGTCACTCGGAACATTCTACCTGGCATCAGATGTCTTTGTACATGTCATATCTGTTAAAAGATGTAAAGCTGCTTGACATCAGATACTGGGTTTATTCATACTTGTGCTCCTCATATCCATGATAGATACTTTGCTCAGGTTAGATCCTGATAGATAAATAGCCAATTGAGTGTGTAGCAGATACTCTTGCTAACTCATGAGAGTCTGGCACTTTAAATGTAATGTTAACTAAGACTTTTCTTAAATTTCAAATACTAAGGATAAGGAATACACTTTCATCTTGCATTCCGTTTATCCCAGAAATAAAAGGGGAGAAAAAGTAACAGAAGGTCATTAAAGGGTAAAGAATATGTGCAGGAAGTATTATTTCCTTGCCTATTAACTTGCTAAACAGAGAATGTTGTTTATTCCTGAAATTAGCATCTCTAAGTTACTCTTTCTTTTCTAATAATTAGAGTGAAACCTTATGTTTACTTACTGATGAGTAGTGTGCTTGGTTTGAAAAGCATTTTACTATTATCATTATTGCTTTATACTCAGAATGAACCTGTGATACAAGTGGGTGCTATTAAATATAGAAATTGGGTCTTAACAGGTAAAATCATTGACCAATTATACTGGTGGCCTGGGGAAGACGAAGACCTGACAGCCTCCCAGAGCTGGGCGACCCTGTTACTTAACAACTCTTATTTTACTGACCCAGTCTACATTTTTGCATATTCTTTTAGCTAATTTTTTGCTTTTACTTACATGATTTAGATCTGTTTGTATGTCTCTTGTCTAGCTTCTTAAATAGTCCAGTTGCTTTCAAAATTTTTCTTAGTCCTTTGGAGACTGAGGCAAGAGGATCACCATGAATTTGAAGCCAACCTGGGCTACCTAGTGAAATCAAAGCCAGCATAAACTACACAGAGAGATCCTCTCTCAAAAAAACAACAAAAACTTTTTTCCTACTAAAATGCATGTAAAGCTACATATTTTTTCTAAATAATCATTGATTTTTTTTATTCCATTGGCTTTCATAAGGGATGTAGCACTCACTGTTAATGATTTCTAAGCAAGCTATTAAAATTTTAATTTAATTAGTTCTGAGTAAGCATCATTATCCCCAGATTTATTTATAACATTTTAAAATTTCCAATTTAAAATCTTATGACATGTTAGTCAAATAACATGACAACTATATACAACACTGTGAACAAGCGACATGTTATGTTTGCTTTTGGGGCAGGGAATTTTATGGAATTAGTTGACAGTAAAATATATTATCAACTTTATTCCATGGTTGTAATTTATTTCACATTTTAATACTGAGATTAAAAGCAGGTAATTTAAAAATAAAGAAAAATTTTAAAATTCTTCATATATCCTTGATGATAATTATTCTCTGAAACTAAAATTACTGTACTTTATAGAGCCACATTAATTCTGGAAAACCAGGGAAAGAAAAACAGAGACTAAAACACACAAATATAATTTTTCATGTTAGAAAAAAAACTATAAGCCAATAAAAAAGGAGGCGACAAATTGTGCCTTGCTCCTCTGGAGCTTTCCTCTAAGTGTCCTGAAATGGGAAAGAGTCAGGAATAAGGAAAAAGATTAAGGCCAAGCCACAGCACAGGCGAGCTGATGCTCACTAGCAGACTTTGCACAGTCTTCCTCTGGGTGCTTAGTGCTACTTCAAACCTCCTGAGCCAACGCTAAGGAGATTTGGTAGAGGTTTAGATGTGCATTAACATTCCAGGAACACTGGGTAGAGTTCTAAAGGCTTTCTTGCCTAATGCGGATTACTGGGCCACAGCTGAACTTCCAGCTGGGGTCAAGTGGCTTCTGATGTATAGAGAAAATGGTGTTAGAGACTGTAAATAAGCATAGCCTGAGAAAGGCTGGACAGGCAAGGTGAAGTGCAAAAAAACAGAAGTAAGAGAGAAGCAAAGAGGAAGTGGGTTCCAGAGCGTGAGCGGCCTCTGTCAGTCCAGCACAGACAGCTTATCTTTGACCAAATGTTTGTGGTTTGGCAATTCAGAAACATTCAATTCTAGAAAGAAGACATTTAAACCTTGTCTCTCATTTGAAAAAAAAATGAGTAGAACATGTGGTAAAAATATGTTTTTAAATTTTACTTTACAAGGGTTTATCTGTATAAAATTGAAAGACTTTTAAAAATCTATGTGTTTACCTCATCTGTACTTACTGAGAAAATATAGCTGCCTGTATTCAAAATATCTAAAAGTTTCATTTGGCAACATAATTATGTCTTTGTTCTGAACTTGAAAAAAAGACTAAGTTGAGATGTTAATTCTAGTAGATTAATGAAAAATAATGTATACAAATATGAAAGACCCACAGAATTGGAAGAAATCCAAGCTTTGACTTGATGAAAAGAATTCTTTTTCTACAATGGCAGATGATCCTTCAGCCCAAACATTTCAAATGATAGGGAACTTTTCATACTTCAGGTAGCCACTTCATTATATTTTGGAATTATTATAATACTAATAATCAGAAGACACATGCCTAAGTCTAAGCTATGCCTCTCTCTCTTAGTTCTTATTCATAGCCTTAAGTCCCCCATTTCAATGAAACTTGCTACACTTTTAAAACCACCAACTTCAACCATAGGCACATTGGAAAGGGTACTCTGACATTTGGATAATATCTCAGCACCACCAGTATCTCTCATCACTTTGGAAAAATACAGATTTCCAAATGGTATATGTTTCACAGGACCATCAAAGTTTAGCATGAGAAAAGTCCCCCAAGACTCCCAATCAGGAAGCACTCACAAGGGAAGCTATCTGCCTAATACAGAGTTTAATACAAGTAAAAAAGGAATGGAAAACTGAAAGAGTGAGAGGGTTACCAATATAAAAAGAGGGCTAGTCATTACACAAATTAAATGAATGTGAGATCTAAGTGGGCAAATCCAGGAGCTCCAAAAAGGGAACTGCTGAGCTATGATCCAGACTGCGGAGGGCCCTGCCCACCTGCTGTTGCTTTCTCAGATGTGTGTCATGTGGCTGGTCTGATGGGGATGAGGAAAAAGCATGCAAAGAGGCTAGATCTGACTGTCAGAGCTCTGTTGCAGAGCAGTTGCTGAGATGAAGCTGACAGGGAGAAAGCAGGCAAATAGGAAGAAGCCAGTCCTATTGCCTGTATTCAGATTTCCATCTGGGACAGTAGACTTGGCGATCTCCACAAAACTGACTAAGGAAATCGTAGAGCCCCAGTGCTGGGATCCTAGAGCCAGGAAAGAAGGGCGAGTCTGGAGCTGAGATACTAGTTTCACCACCAGAATCAAAGCATTTGGTCATCCTCCTCTTCTTGCATACGCATGATTGAAATTTAGAGCATTTAAGAGATTTGTAAAGGGCCTCTCATAACCACAGCACAACTACTACTAGCAGATGGGTGTGTAAAAACTTAATGTCAATTAAGATTTCCTTCCAAAAGTCAGAAAACTGTCAACTTTGAATCTATTTCTTTGGTAAAGAATTTTATAGAGAAAATAGCTCCCCATCCTCCTTGCAATGTGAAATACTTATATTCTAAGACCCGAGTCTAAGCCTGAAACCATAAATAGTGCTGAATTCTCTATATACTACCTTTTTTCCTGTACTTACTGATGAAACCATTTAATTTATAAATTAAACACAGTAAGTAATTAATAATAGTAAATAACAAATAGAACAATCAACACATTGTAATAGGGTTATTTAAAACATACGATTATTTCTAGAACTTTCCTTCTAGTATCTCCAGACTACAGTTGATTGTGGATATGTGAAACCATGGAAGATGAACCAGTGGATTAGGAGGCACTCCTATAGTACATATATTTAGATGAGACATTTTGAAGGTCTGTTTTGTTTTTTAATAGTCATACTAATTACAGTAATTTGTGTGACTTAATTAGTTGCCAAGCTATAAAATTATGATTATTATGATTTTTGTATGCTAAAACTAAGCGTCAGATCAACCTTGTTGTTCTAAGTACAATACCAAGCCCATGGCCACATGTGCGCTATCTTCATGGCTTGTTGTTCGTCTCAAGTGTCCATAGGTGAGGCTTCAAGACTACAGCAGGAACATTTCAGATCAAGCGTTCTACTGGAGGCAAGAAATGAAAGCCAATGGACGTAGGGAAAACGTCTTCAAATGACAAGTCCAGTGATCTCAGATGTAACTTTCATCACTGATCTATTTCCCTGGGATAGCAGAAATGATATTTTTAGTTGTCTCAGAGTCACCTCAAAACACTCACAGATGCTTTAATGAAGGCAGAAAAACACAGTCTGTGGAATATTGAACCTCAGCTCTTCCATTCTCAAGGTGACCTTGAGTAAATTACTTTAGTGTCTTGTTCAATGAGGATAAAAATGTTCACTTACTCATTTAACAACTGTTTGTGGAGTGCCTACCACGTACTCAGCATTGCTATGAGAAGTAGGGACCAGTGAATCTCTCTGTCCTTAAGGAATTCTACATTTCAGTAGAAGAAGACAAAAGATAAACACATAAATACAGGAAATATTAGGTGGCAGTAAAGAATAAGCAACAAAAGCAGAATAGGAGTGTGGAGAATGATGGGGAATAATTTTTATAGAGTGGACAGAGACATCTTATCTGATAAATATAGCATGTCAACAAACATCTGAAGCAAGGAGAGGACATAGTGATACCTGGAGAAGCTTTCCAAACTGTAGGTCATGGAAGTGCAAGAACCTGTGGTGGGAGGGGCTTCGTGAGGACAGCATGAGACAGAAGGAGCTTGATGAGAGAGGAGGTCGGGGAGCTGTGAAAGGGGAGCCAGAAGCGGGACTACATACTGGGAACACATTACAAGTTTTGACCAGAGGGTTGATATAATCTGAACTATTTTTCAAGAGTCACTATTTCTTGATGAAGACTAGACAATGGGGAATCAGTTAGGAAGATATTACTGCAATCCAGGCCAAACATAATGATGGCTTAGGGAAAGGGGTGAGGGCAGAGGTGTTGAAAAGTGGAAGGGTTTAGAATAAGTTTCAAAACACAAGCCAATGAAATTTCGGATACGCAGTGAGGAGTAAAGGGAAAGCATGATCCCAGAACTTTGGCTTGAATAGCCGGAAGAGCAATACTATTCTAAGAAAGCAGTGAGAGGGCTGATTAATCACGATAACCCAAAGCTGCCCAATAATTGAGGTGAAGAGGAAATCAGCACCAGGTTGGCCCCCGTCAGAGGCCATCATTCTGAGATCCTTCTGACCCTTCCTCACACCCTTTACCCATCGTCATGCTCTGAGTGAGTCAACTCACCCCACCCACCTGTCCTCTTCCCAGATCAATATGCAGTCAGAACAGTTCCCCTGCAGTGAGAGGCTCAGCCAACACTATCCATAGAAACACCCCAAACACTCGATGGTGATAGATAAATTGCATTTTAAAATAAAAAGAGAGAAACGTTTAATATTAAAACAACACACATGCCAATCCTCCTAACCTAGCACTTCGAAGCACTTAAAGTACTCCCTAAAATTTTCCCTGTTTTTAAATAGAAATTCTGTGAAGAGTGAAATGCAATATTTTATAAGAATTTTTTTCTTAAAATTTCTGAAGAGAAGCTAAGAAATTGAAAAATTACCAAAATTCTCTAGAAACACCTATTGAATATGTATCTCTTGGCAAAAATTCCTACTTGATTTTATTCTTTTGTGTAAAATTTTGAAGCATAATATTAAAAGGAAATATATAAATGTATATCTTAGCAACATTTTATCCATTGCTAACCTGAAAAATAACCAACATGTAAATAGATGCATGCAGTTCAGTTCTTCAAAATTCTTTATTGCAGATTCATTTGAAATGTCAGTATTCAGTTCACATATCTCTATGCTCTTAAATCATCAGCATTTAATTTATGAGTGTTTTTAGATGGAAAGATTCTACTACTTAAAATTCATTTCAATCCCCTTAGTCTGAATTGTAGAATACTTACATTGTGTGTTTTTTTCCAAAGCCCTTCTCAATGCTCAGTTTCCCATAATTAATCTAATCTTCAATCCAAGTAGAGTGCACCTCCCACCACTTCCCCACTCCAGCCCGGGGCAATAGGATAGACAATAACACAGCTCATGGTCCCATCCTTGCTATTCTGTCCCATCTAATGTGTGTGCACCTTCAAATAGCATTTAAATCTGAGCATACTGTGGCTTAAGAAATGAACTCTGCTGCAGCAAGGAGCAGCTAACAGCCCATTGCTGTGAAGCTCACAAAAACAGACCACTTTACCTTTAAGGAGTGTGTGTGTTCACTACCCTGAATAGGTGTGTTCATTAGGTCACTCAGCTGTAGAAAGACAGAGTATTAACTTTGCCAAAGATGCAAAGGAGCAATTAAGGACTCCCCTTTCCTGCTTGGCAAATAGGAACATTGGCAGGAGCAACAAAACTCTTGTCGAAGTCTTAGGTTTGTGACTCATGGCTTTTAATACTAAATTATAATGTGACAGGAGCGTTTTCAGGCTTTCCAAGGCAAACAGTAGAAAGCAAATATCTGAGAACATACACCAGTATTTACTATAAAATGCAGCAAAGTAATGGGCACTAGCTATGAGAAGTCAGAGTTGATTATAAAATCTTGTTCATATGTTTGCAAGTATAATTTTCTAACTCATGACCAAGGAATCATTTACCACCAGGAAGTCTTCTCGTTTTTATTAATCAACTTACTAGTGCTTTTCTTTAAGTTTAAGGGTTCAAGACCTGTGTTCAAAATGAGTAGCAATATTTACCAAGTCTCATATCATGAGATTATTAAGAGTAATTATTAAGAGTTTTAACTCAACTGACACCCAAGTTCATTTCCCAGCTGGGATAGTGCTGCTCTTTGATGAAAATGAAAATTGGTTTTGACTTGTCTGTTTTTCAATTTCAGGGATAGTAGCTGTTCTCTTCTGTGGAGTTACGCAGGCACATTATACCTACAACAATCTGTCGTCAGATTCCAAAATAAGAACAAAACAGGTAAAACAAAAACTCACTACAAAGTTTGCCTTTTCTCAACTCTAATGGTTGTGTAGCAATTCTGCCAGTGCACTACAAAAGGGTTTCATCAGTAAAGGGAGAAAGTAAGTTTAAGGCTTCATTATGGGTTGGATATTTATAGATTTTTTCCCCTCCAGGATAACCATTAACAATTCTCTTGGTAAGCAAAAACATGTTTATAATAGTTTCTTCCTCCAGAGAGATGTGAAAGACAGACACTGTCAGTCTTGAAGATGAAAGGTTATACTCGCTAATAATTCACAGTCACTTACATCTAAAAGCATTATAAAACATGTGAGATTGGGTAATTATAGATAAAGAAGGGAATGAAGAAAAATATGGAAGTCATGTTTGGTCTTTGAGTGCTTTGTGCTTCCAAGCAAATTCAGCTGCGTTCTAGTTGTCATACCAGCGGAATATGTCTGCCTTATTCTGAAAACACATCTGTTTAGATATTTGCACATGAACATACACAGACTCCTTCATCAATATTTGCTATACAGCCTGTCTATGCCAAACACTGTGCTAGGTACTAGGAATACAAAACTAAAATAAGACTTCCTCTTTGAGAGGATCATTATCAAGTCCATTGATGAGGACAAAGATGTGCCATGAACAGGAATTCACCGTCTGTAAATAGTGTGATAAGCACTGTCACAGAAGTATCCATAGAGAGTACCTGGGAAATGGTTTGCAGAGCATCCTCTCATGGTTAGGATTAAGGAAGTAAGGAAAAAATTCCAGAGATGATGCCAAATCTCTGCCACAAAATACAAATAGAAGCAACTGTAAGTAGCTCTGTGTAGCTGGTAAATGAGATAAGGCTGAAGAAAATGAAACCACAGATACAACCACTTTCATGAAAGAACTTACACACTTTGTAAAGGAATTTAGACTTTATCCTAAAGGTAAAGAAGAGTGTCTTAAATAATAGCAATGTATTGTTTCACAGTTTTGGAGACCAGAAGACTGAAATGAACGTGTTGTTAGTGTTAGTTCCTTCTAAAATTTGCGAAGAAAAATCTGTACCCATGTCTTCCTCTCAAATTCTGATGGTTTTCTGGAAATCTGGCTTGTAGACACATTACCTTAATCTTTGCTTCATGTTCTCAAGGCATTCCCCTGTGTTCCTAATTCTAAATTTCCCCTTTTTATCTGACATAGTGGTGTGTGCCTGTAATCTCAGCACTTGGGAGGTTGAGACAAGTGGATCTCAGTGAATTTGAGGCAAGCCTGGGCAACCCAGTGAGTTCAAGTTGAGCCTGAACCATATAACAAGATTGTCTTACCTCCCACCAAAAGATCCCTCTTCCTGTCAGACAGCTGTCATATTTGGTTAAGGGCATAGCCTATTACAGTATAAGTTTATCTGAACTAATTATATTTTCAATGTACTTAGTTCCCAATAAAGTCATATTCTGAGATACTGAGGATTGGGTATTTAACATACAAATTTTGGGGTAACCCAATTCATCCCCAACAGGACATTATTAAACAACTTTGGGCAGAATGATTTAGCATAATTTCAGTTGCATTTTAGGAATATCACTCTGGCAAATATAAGAAACATGGATCAAAGGCACTTTATCAGATAGGTTTTGCTGCGTAACAGACAACCATACAACGAGGGGCACCCAACAATAAACATTTGCTCATCTCTTATCAGAAAGACTCAGCCATATGGAAGTGGGCTGGGCCTGGTGGTTTTGCTTGCAGCAGTAGAGCTTATTCACATGTGTGTGGCTCTGTAGGGGGCTCTATTCCATGGTTAACTTGACTGTGCATCTTGCCATTGCCATGTGTTTCATTCTTTTCATGGCAGGAGCACTAATCTCCAAGTTGAGGCAAATCCATTTTGATCATTTCTCATATCACATATCCTAAAATTTCTATTGATCAAAAAAAATCATGTATCTCAGTCCAAAGTTTAGAGGCCAACCAGTGGGAGAGTGCTGCAGAGTCATGTAGCAGGGAGTGTGGATGGAGGGAATGACAAACAATGGACTAATGATGTCATCTATCCCAAATGCAAATGAAGACTGAGAAGCTCCTATAACAAAACTGATGATACTAGGGACTTCTGATGTGATATAGGGGGAGTGGGGAGTGGAGAAAACAAAGTGACATCAAGAAAAATCTGTAACTGTCCAGTAACTCCTCAACAGAAGTTCTTGAAGGCTTGCTATGAAGCTCTTCATGATGGCTCTCACTTTTATCCCTCTGTCTTGGTTATGCCCCAAGCTCAGCTGATCCTAACTCTACCTCCACCTGCCTAGGACCCTGCAAGGCCAACTTTCCATTTTCCCTGCCACTTTCAATGCTTCTGAGGAATCACAAGATGCAATGACTGAAATTTTGAGTGCTTCTGAGCAAAACAGAAAATAAAAGAGCTAATATCAACATCCAGAAGCCTCTAATCCATTTATCCCAAGATACTTTTATTTCTGAAGACTACTAGCATTCTCCAGAACGTAAAGCGAAATGTCATGGGCTGGTTTTTCTTTGTCTCTTTTGGTGCTCAGAGCATTTGTATTCTTGGAAGCTGAATGCTGTTGAACTTGCACTTTTAAGTCATGCTATGTAGACTGCTCAGCAGAACTTCAAACATAGCTTGTCTCATGGCAAGACAGCAGCACAGCACCTAGGGAAGACAGAGCCACAATCAGGGCGCCACATCCTTCTGTTCTCCCTGTGAAGGATTTGACAAGTATTCCCCAGTGGGCTTCCCAAATCCATTTTGCATCACAGTACTTTAAGGAAGAAGATCTTTTCACAGTTCTTTTTTAACATCAATATAACTGCCTACCCTCTCTCCTGACTCCATCACTACCTTCTTTCCTAGGTGTCTAGATCACAGTAAGAACTTAGTAAATGATAATCTCCTCCTATTTCCTTCTCATGCATTTCATCCTTCCATTCTCTCAGGTCAATCATTTTCTATTTATTTCTCTCATACTGTATGCACACATAACATGCATATATATATATATATATATATATATATATATGAATGATATACATGCTCACACTTAAACCACACTCTACTATATAGAATTCACAGTCATCACACTGAAAGAAATGAGATCAAAGGTCCTCAGTCTGTACCAGGATAGCAAGCAAAATGTGACCTCAGGAAACCAATTACAAATTTTAGAGAAATGCTGAGGCATGTATTATCAGAGGTTGCCACCATGTCGCCCGTGAAACTGGGAAGGCTTGTAAAGTATTATGTGATGTCACATGGGCACAGTCACTGATCTCTTTCTGCATCTGCCTACACTGTGTTCACACTGCCAGGGGGAGAAGAAGCTGACACACAGCCTCTTTGTCTCTCCTCTCAGAACTATGTAATGAAAGAATGGAAAGGGAAGTCTAGGGAAAATCCATGTAAATCAACTTTGTGGTAGAAAGCTCAAAGATGATGTGATTTACAGAGGAATTTTCTTCATCATCTGTGTCTGTAACAGCTAATCAAGTAACTGTATCTGGATACAAAGAATTTGAGAATTATATGTTCTTTATAGTTTTAAGAGCTGTCTTTTTAAAATTGAGTTTTCATTTTAAATATGTTTTATAAATGATAATTATCCTCTAAATGTAGATGAACTAGTTTCTGCTTGAGCCCATGAGAAAACATGTAATACAATTATGAATTAGGCACAAAACAGCATAAAAGAGAGTCACTGTGAGGCTGTTACTCACCAAAAGGATTTGCACTTGAATGGCAAAACATTCTACTAAAAAGTATGCACACCTAAGCAGTGATCCCTTTCCCAGATTAGGAATAGTTGTTGCTTTAGCTTGTACACATCCAGTCCTAGAGAGGAACACATGCTGCAAGCCCCACATCCTGAGATGAAAGCTGAATGCTGCTAGGAGTACTCACATGGACATTGGTGCCCAGTCTGCAGCCTCCAGACTCACTCTGAGCCACCCCCAAAGAGTGTGTGAAGACCCCTGCCCCCCCACACACACACACAAGTCCTAGTCTGCCTATCCAGCCTTTCCTCTCTCAGACTCTCAACTCTCAGGAAGGTTTGGGAGCTGGTTAGCTCTGCCAAATGCCAGGTATTTCCATCATCTATCTTTTCCTTGCCTGAGGCTCAGTTTCAAAACCAGTGCTTCCATGGCATCCCTTTTAACTAGAATTTCTCCTGCCCTTCTTGCAGTTTTCACTCAAAAATTATTTCCAGCAGATACACATGGGTGTATATGAACACGTATGAAGTACTTATCTCATTTGCTTTCTATTTACCTTTCTTCCTAAGAGGTGAATCTAGTTGTCGTTAATAACCTTTATTCAACAAATGAATGTTTTTGAGAGCCTACTTTGTGTTGCAGTTGTTCAAAATAGTGGCGATTCAACAAAGAATCAAAGGATATTTAGTAGAACTTTATTGTAATCAAGATAAATAAGCAAGATGTACAGTGTGTTTATAGTAAGTTATAAAGCCAATGCAAAATAGGAAATAGAGCTAGGAGTGTTTTTGTGGAGAGACAGGCTTATAATTTTAGATAGGGTGGCCAGGAAAGGCCTCAGTCAGAAGGTAGCACTTGAAGTAAATGAAAGAAGGAGCAATGTGGACATTTGGAGCAGAGCTGTTCAGAAATCAGTAATAACAGAGCACAAAGTTGCCAGGGCCAGGAGGACCAAAGTGTCTTGAGCATAGTGAACCCGAGAATATCAGCAAGAATATCAAGGAGCAGTCATGGAGAGCCTGAATGATTTGGAGAAATAATGGAAACTTTTAAGGACAATCATGTACATGATATGATTTACATTTTAAAAGAATAGAAGTCATTTATTATTTTGGAAAGAATTCAAGAGTAACAGGGTAGAAGACAATGAGAAACCCAGTGTCAACTTGCTAAGTTTGGTGTATGTTAGCCAATGAAGTAAAGCTGTAGAGTGCCCAGTTAGTTAAAATTCTGCAAATAAGGAGAGTGGTCTGGGCTGGAAATAGAATGGTGTGAATTATCAGCATAAAGATCATTTTAAAAACATGATACTAGATGAGATGTGCTATACTTTGGATATCAAATGGCTCTTGAAGGTCCATCTGTTAAAGGCTTGATGACACTGCTGAGAGGTGGTAAAACCTTGTGAGGAACTTCCTGGTGGAAGTTCCTTAGGTCACTGGAGATGTGCCCTCAAGGGAGATTGTGGGACCCTAAGCCTCCTTTCTCTTATGCTTCCTATCCATAAAACGAACAGCCTTATTCCACCACACAATCCTATCATGATGAACCCTATCACCACTGACTCAAAGCAATAGGGTCAATCAGACATGGCTTGCAGTCTCCAAAACTGTGAGCTAAAATAAACATTTTCTCTTGATAAATTAATGATCTTGGGCATTGTATCATAGTGTCAGTAAAATTACTAACATAAGATATCTGGGAGAGTGACAGAGGTGAGGTCCAAAATTCAAGCACTGATGTACTCAAATGTTCAGAGAGTGAAAGTCAGCAAAGGAGAGGGAATAGTCAGAAAGGAAAAGAAAATCCAAGAAAGTATGGTGTCCTACTAAATGCTGCTGAAATGTCAAGAAAGAAGAAGAACACAAAGTTGATGACAGTGTAAGAACCATAGTGGTGGAGCAGCAAGGTAAAAACCTGGTTATATGGGTTCCAGAAAGACTGGAAGGAAAACAACTAGAAACCTTATATGCAGACTTCATACACAGTCTTTGCTGTAAAAATGAGCAAAGAAACTGATAGCTGGGAAAACTAGGACTGAAAGGAAATACCTTTTTTAATTGTTAAGGTGAGAAAAAAAAACAGTTCTGTGTGCACTGATGGAAATAATACAATAAAGGGTGATGTAAGCAGGTTTGCCAAGTCGTAAAAGAGGCAGACTTCAAACTCAGATTTGTAATTTTTGTGAACCAAGTTATTTTGCCTCATTAAATATTCTTTATTAATAGATAGGTTTGTAGCAATAATCCTCGAGTGAGTGGATTAGTGAATGAATGAATGTTTGGCTATCTTTCTTATACTTTCAACCAACTCAGACTGTTATTTATCTTACATTTGATTCCATAATCTTTGAAAATCTATCAATTTCAACACATTTTAATTTTTTAGCTATAATACATATTAGGTTGGACATAGATGTTTTTATGCATTTACTTTTGAAGAGCCAGTTTCTTTGTCTAGCATTTATAGGCAAACAATGACATCTTCTTTATAGCACATTCTTTCCAGATGCTTATTTTATTTCCATTCCTCCCAAATGATATTTTTAGTGTTTATTGCTGTTGAATGGAAAAGCAGCAATGCAAATCCAAATTTAAATTTCCAATAAAAAGACAATGGGAGCCAAATTTGAAGTACTGCGCATAACTCTGTAAGAAAATTCAAGTAAAAGCTTTGGAATATGGGAAAAGCAAAATGATATGGTGAAAAAAGCATTTGACTGAGAATCCAGAAAGCTGGCTGTTCACCCAGCTCTACACTAATGGCAGAACCCTGGATAAATGATTTAACCCACATTTATTTCTCATCTATAAAATGAATTATTGAACTAAATGATTTGTTTTTAAAGATAATTCTCTAGCCTAATATTCTGTGAGTGAAGCTCAAGCGTGAAGTTATATATCTTGTCCTTCCCCTAAGCTAAGGTTGGGCAAGCATCACTTGCTTAAAAACTTAAAAAGTGAAAGATGAGATTTAGGATCGGCTTCTTGTGATCTTGAGGCCACACCCTTGGGTAGACCATTTGAATAAATTGTCAAATTAAATCCAATTAAATGTCAAAATTATTCACTCTGGAACCTGAATCAAGAGGAGCACAAGTTCAAACCTAGTTTGGGCAACTTAGTGGAACCCTATCTCAAAACAAAATCTTCATTCATATAGGTGAAAACATCATGCTGAGTGAAGAAATGCTTTCACTTAGGAGAATCCTTGGCTCTACAGTGAGTGAATGCAGTGGTTTTTTAAAGGCTGTCTGCACCCAGAAGTAGAGGATACACAATTTATACTGCCAGCACTCAACCATTCAGGATGTAATTGAAGGACTTTCTAGCTTTTCATTGTAACCACAGACTAAGCATATAAAGCACTACAGTGGTTACATAGCAGGCATCATGCTAAAAGACAGGGACACAAAGGCAAATAAGATGTAGTTCTTGCTCTTAAGAGGTCTTAATATGCAAACAACTTCAGGTGGAAAATGTTAAAAGGATGAACAATGAGTTATATAAAACAAAGGACTGAACTGCTTACTAGAGACAAGATTTTTATGGGAAGCTGATTTGGAAGTTAAGTGTCTGGAGTTTGGATGCAAGGAAAATAATTAGAATATTATCATGAAAATTTTTTAGGGCTTGAAAGAGAAGAGAATAAAGTACATAGACGTATGAAGCTAACAAGGAGTCCAAGAAGTAGAGAGCTAACACTATGAATAAGACCTATGTTGCCCCAAAGAAGTAGGTAGCAGTATATCTGACCATAGGAGAAGCAGGGCTGGGGAAATCTGTGAATTAAAATGGTGAGATGAGTTCAGATGAGCCCTTCAGTGTCTCAGTGCACTATATTTTGGAACTCCGCCTTATAAGGCTAATTGTTTGAAACTTTTAGGCATGGGAGTGATGATAATAATCTGATTTCTGCATTACAAAGATAGCCATTATAACATCATTGGGGAAAGATTGAACAGGTCTTTTGCAGTTGGTAGTATGTATGGTTCTCTTAGTGATCTTAAGGGTTAATTATGAGCAAACATAGTCACTGCTGCCCATGACATCAATATTAACACTCACTGCACTTACTTCTAATTGCTAGCTACATATATGATGTCTAATGATAACTTTTTATAACTCTGGGTATATTTTTGTCTTGTCTAACTATTTAGGATGCTTTATTCTACAGGAAAAGCTTGCAGAAGTTTACCACTTAGTTTTGTCTCAAATTTAGAAGTGTAATATATTCTTGCTGAATTAATTAATTATGACCATTAACATTGCAAGTTAAAAAAATAGAGGAGAAACAGTGTATGCTAATTAATGGTTTTATTTAATTCTTAATAATACATTAATTTAAATTTAATGAATTGGATTCATAAGACAAAAGTTTGAGTAATCCTAAGATACTGGAAGAAAGACCAAGTACAATTTCATTACTGTGTGAGTTTCCTACAGTGTCTCTGTCTTATTGATTTGCATTACAGTGGTTTTGATTATGGTTTTGTACATTTTTTTTCCTCCAAATCTTTAACAAAAGCAGTCACATTCCATCCCAGTTACCTGTTCTGAGGCACAGAGGAAAGAGAAAGTCGTGGGAAACAATGCCCCTGTCTTCCTGGTTTCTGAGAAGATCAAAGATATCTTCATAAAGCATAGAATTGCCTTTATTTTTCATTCTAATTACATTCCTTTTGTTAAGGTTTCTACCACTTTTCTTCTTCCCTTCATTCAGAGTACCTTAAAAATACCATCCTAAAAGTGTTGAATTTATAAATGATGGCAAAGTGTTTAAATTTCTCCTTAGCTAAGCTCGTGATTCTTTTCAACAAAACTCATTATATTGTATCAAGGACATTTAGTAGTTCAGCTAATAAGTGTTCCCTTTTAAATGCTAATTGGAATAGAGCTCCCACATCAGTGCAAGAACATACTGTACTTTCAGTGCCCAGAAGGAATTATTGCCTGTGAACCCATGGTGCGTAAGCCTTGCTTTACAGTAGGGACCACAGATGACAGCTCGGCACCATAATAGTGACTACCTTCTGTGTTCCAGGCACTAGAGTCCAGGGATCAAGGAGAAATAAAAGCAATGAAGATATGGATTATGCTTTCCCTTGAAAATTCGTCCTGTATTTTTTTTTATCTCTGACTATACTGTAGCTGGATTATAACTGCTCAATTAAATCGACCTTCCTCTCTTAGTCATACATCTGTGTTTGTTTATCACAGCACGTAATTGCAGCTGAGAATTTTAATTATAAAAATTTTTCAGAAGTAGGGGCAGCTGTAATGATAAACTTTTAAATTTAGAGGGATGCCATGCTCTTTTGCTATCTGGTTTCTTCCAATTTTAAAGAACAAAAGTTACCTCATCAATACATAAAAATCAACATATTAATTGTATATGACCCATATCATTCTATGTAAGGATCTAATTCAGTGCATAATAGAAAAAGCTACCTGAATAGAATTTAGGAGATCATCTGGCCTGGTCCCTGCTTTAATGACATTCAAGACAGATGGTTGCCCATTATTACTTTAAAATTTCTAAGGATGGCAATGCCATAATCTCCTTTAATAGCCCATTATAATTTTATCACCCTGCTTGATAGGTGCCAGTATAAAGGGTTTTAGTCTTATAATAGCACTTGGGGATGATAAATGGAAACTACTGTAATTTTTCCTGCCATTTTAATTAAATTTTATTGGTGCAGTACAGACAACATGAAGGCTGAATATATGTGCCAGGAGTGTTTGTTAAAGAAAGTGGCCAAATTTAAGTGTGCCATTTTCTTGACAATCTTGAAAGACACAGCAAATATGTTTAATAAAAGTTTAGGTCTTTGTGCAGTACCTTCAGAAGAGAAATAGAATTGCTTCTAGAAGCTCAGCTCCAAAATCCAAAAAATCTTGTTAGTGGAGGTATGATATGGAATTCTGAATAAAGCACCTTAAGGCAAAATATAAGTGAGAATGAGAGTTTGGTTTTAGGAAAGTAAGTCACTTATACAGTTTTTCTGGGTTGCGCTGAAAATGAATTTGAATGGAATCAGGAGTGACTGATCTGATCTCAGGGGAGAAGAGAATATCCAGTATAATTGATCCACTTCAACAGGCAACACATAGGTAACAAGTATTTCTGATGTATTGTTCCTTTGGTTCCAAGCTATTAAAAACTGTGCTTTAAAGCATGCTTCTTTTTCCTTTTTAATGTGCCATGCTCTGTTCACATTAAATTTTCAAAGGCAGACTAGAAGGGAAAACATATATGATTTTTTAAAAAAGAATTTTTCTGTTGGGAAATAATGACTAACTTTGTCTTCGTCACAGGAAATACGCAATACTTTCCTTCCCCAGAGATCTATGAAAACACAGTCTTCGAGACTCACATTACTTTGGATTTCCAGGAAGATGGCTCCAAACTCAGTGGCTGACTTGCCTTTTGTTTCTAAAGATGCTGTCCTTATGTGAATCTCTGACAAAGGACCAGGGCAAAAGATTCCTTGGCCAACTGGCAGCAAACGGGAAGAGAGGGGTGAGGGCTAGCACTCAAAATGAGAACTGGCAGAGTTTCAGTATTTCTGAGTTCTGGCCCAGCGGGCTTCTGGATAGTTAATGTGAAGTTTTGTGAGCAGGGCGCTCCCTCGGACCACAAGGGAAACTATGTCTTCACTTTTTACATTCTTATACACATGTTCTCGAATGGTGGTCTGCAGGCTGGCATCATAGTGATTCGTTTTTACGATACTTCCTATTCTCATTTTTGGCATGAATTAATAATTTACAGTACCTCCAAGGGAAAACACTATGATATTCCTCCCTTTGCACTAATTTATTCTTTGATTTTTTTACTAATTTTATAATACTGAGTTGAAGTCTATGGGGGACTTTTGATTCATCCAAATATTCTAAGGACTAAAAGTTTGAAATAATCTCATCTTCTAGGGAAAAATATAACCTGACTTTAAGGGGAAAAAATTCTCTTTCATTAGGCCCTATCAGATGTTGCATGGGATTGGCATGCTATTCCTCTGACTTATACTGGCTTGTAGAATAAAGCAAGAACACTCTTCAAGGGTCTTCCATATGTTATGGACAGAAAACAGCAATTAAAAGATCCAGAATATTCACACTAATATATACAACTAACCCTGGTTTCTGATTTGCCTGTTTCCCAGAAAACCCAACAAAACAAACCCAAACTTTAGCCATAATTGAGATTCGGTTATGTTACAATTTAGGTATGAAGAAGGGATTGATAGAAGATAGAAGATAGAATTTAGGTATGAAGAAGGGATTGATAGAAGATAGAAGATAGAAGTCTGTTTCAGGGATGGTTAAATAAAACTGAGAGAAAAATTCTTGCAAATGGAGAAAATCAGGAGGCTCAGGAGCCTCTTGTGGGACTCTTTGAAAATGCCCCTGCTGACCCACTCCCTTGCTGGCATGCCTGCACTCTAAGGAGAGCACTAATTAGTATAATTGAGGAAGGAGGAAGCAGAATTGTTTCATTGGGAGCTCCAATGACTCAGCTGGGACCCACCCCTCTTCCCAGAATGCTGAGCAGTAAACTTAAAAGAATTTGAGCGGGAGTCCAAGTACCTCTAAAGGATCATCTCTAAAAGAACCGCATGCACATAAAACAACTTTTTACTAATGGTAGAAAGATATAAGTGGCAAAGACCAGGAGCTTAAGGAGCAAATACAGAGCTTAAGGTATAAGCAATAGAAATAGCAGGTGCCTCAGAGGGGGAGACAAGCAACAAATAAACAGCAGGGTGGGCAGAGGCAGAGGCACCGAGAGCAGCTTAGAAGCCAGCCCCACTCTGGCTGAGCAGAACATTAACCAGAATGGAGAGGGAGCGTCAGACCTGATGTTAGGTGCCACCCCAGCATCTTCCTCTTGGAAACTCTCAGACAAGTAATTCTCAGCTCTGGGTACACATCAGAATTTTTGACAAATCCAAGATGCCTGGTCCTGTCCCCAGGATTTCTAATTTATTTGATCTAGGTTGGGACCTGGGCTGCAATGTTTTAAATTCTACCAAAGTGACTCTAATAGGTGACCAGGGTTGGGAATCTAGATACCAGACACTAGAGGAAAAAGGGCTGACGCCCTGTCCATCACCAGATGGAAAATCTTATCCATCACATCAGATTCAAACTGTCTAAAGGGCTTTGGGAGAGACCATATGCTGGTAAGCACTGGAACTGGTTCTCAAAGCAGACTACACAGTGGAATCAACCAGAGAGTTTTAAAACCTCAATATCTGGTGCCACCTTCAAAGATTCTGATTTAATTGGCATAAAGTACAGCCTAGGCAGCAGGATTGTTTAACGTTCCCCAGGTGCTTCTAATGTGCAGCAACACTTTAGAACCAGTGACCTACGGGACATTAAAGTCATTTATGAAGCTTTCCTCTGGGATCTCCACAAGTATTTAAGAGAGAAAAAAAAAAACTGCACAGTACTTTATATTCTGTGTGAGTAGGTGGCGACTCACCTCTAGATTCAAACGTTTATATTAAATGCATTTATTTTTATAGGCAGAAGTTTCCAGGACATTACCCAATAATCATCCCCACAATTCTTAGATCTGGAAAGGCAGTCACCCTTCCAAAAGCCAAACTGACAGGCTCATTTATTGGGTGACTTGCTCACCTGCTGGAAGCTCACTGAGTAGTGGAGGTTTCACTTTAGGATTCATGGTACTAATCATAGCACATAAAACTGTTACACTGTATAAAAACTGGAAGTCTGTTTTCACTTGTTTGATCTTTAACTTGGTAAAATGCAGATGTGATTAATATTTATTAACTATATGCCTGTGATTGTCTAAGGAAGTTTAATGAAAATTAGTGTATTTAATCCTCATGACAGCAGCCAGCAAGCTAGGTATTATTAGCAGCTATTTTATTGAGAAGGAAACTGGAATGTGGAAAGGAGAAGTAATTACTTGGGATCTCCCAAGTCATTATGTGGGGAGAAATGAGATTGCCACTGATTACAAGTCTACCTCTGTTCCCACCTCAACAACCTACCTTGCTTCCATCTCTGCTTAGTGAATCAAAGTACCTCAGAACTTAACTCTCACTTTCCGGATTCAGCTTTACTTAATAATATATACATGACTCATTTCATGAAATACATTTAGAAAGTTGCTAAGCATACAATAGATAGGAACCTATATTTATCCTGTCCTATCCTATTCTATTCTATTCTATTCTATCCTATCCTGTCCTATTCCATCCCATCCTGTCCTATCCTAACCTATCCCATCCAATCCTGTCCCATCCCAGCCTATTCCACCCCATCCCATTCCATCCTATTTTATAATACAAAGAAGAGTTAAATTCTTTTCTACTTCTCCATGTAAAATTATTTGGAACCCCTATAAACAATATTAGAGTCAATACTAAAGATTTGAGAGACTGAAATAAAATATCTAATTTCATCACTTAAGTTTACAGTATTAAACAATAGTGATTCTAATTAGCATTCTCTCCCATGTATTCATTAAAAGAAAGGCTGCCATGTCTGTTTCTTAGAAGCTGGGGCTAAAGCACACTTCAATAATTTTTTAGAATTGTATAAAAGTATATTGAAAAAATGAAAGCAAATGTGTATTATTATAAGTTTAGTTTATGCACAAATATTCTATGTTTGTGTTAGGAATTTTAAGATCTTTAACATTCTCAAGAGTTGTCATCTTAAAATACTTTACTCAACAAATCCTACACAAACAGCACCTTTGTGTCACAAGCCAAAAGTTCTCCACAGTCCTACGTCACTACACTACATTACGTACATTTGACAGTGCATAAAGAGTTCCTGTTTCTAAAAGCATGTTTATTATTTACCTTCAGGCAAGCCACTCACTTTTCTAAAGTTAAGTGGAACGAAAAGTGTGCAAATTCATCATTAATTTCCAACTCGACATGAAAATATCATCCAGGTGTCATTTAACTTCTCACATATATCTTTCTGTTGACAAACAGTGCCGGCAGATTTTAGTTATAGAAATTATCCTAATTTTCATGTCAGAACATGAACTGGCTTAAGCTATCTTTAAGACTTGCACTAATCTGTATGCTCATCAGTAGCCTGGTTTTACTTCTTGAATATATACATATAATGTATTTCTTGAATATATACTTTTTGAATATTTATATATTTCTTGAATATATATATATGTATGTATGCTTCTTAGAACTTTTAAACATTTATAAGTGATTGGTTCTTTCTTGAATGCTGTATTTGATCAAAGATTATGATTTAAATTGTAACCTGCAAGAGTTAGGTATCAAGTCTCCTTTTAGAAGGAAGGGCGGGTTTGTTTCATCTAAATATACTAATGATTTATGCAATAAAATTTATTTTTCTACAATTTTTTTAAAAACCTCAGTTTAGGAATTCTATTTTAAAAGAAAATGCTCAACTTTAAATTGCATCAGAAATGTCATCTACTGTAGAACACCAAAAAAGATTCTTCTTTAAAAATAACCTTATTTTTAAATAAAATATTAGATGTACCATTATTTCTCCAGTAACTTCAGTAAGAGTTATGATTCAAAGCAACCTAACACCAAACTGGAAGTGCTTACCTCAAACACACTTTCCTCATCCCACTGTCCAGCATTGCAACTCATTGACCGAAGTTTTCAAATATAGATCCAAGCAAACACTTGGGCCAATAAGGAAATCCTCAGATCTGCCCCACTGATCAGCACACAGAACTTGGGTGAGTGCCAACCCTCTAGTTCTGTCTGTCTGGATGCCAGTCACCAGGAGTAAACCCAAGCACTGTGGACTACAAGGTCCCAAATCTTAACATGAGCCGGTGATCTGCCCGGTAAAATGTTCCTGCCATCTGCATTCAAGCATCTTCAGGCCCTGATCCTGGGGAGGAATACTTGCAGGGCTCTGTGAGAATCATCCAATACAGTGTGCTCTGGAAGAGAGCAACAACCACAGGAAATTCACTTCATAAGAATGGCCATCTTTAAAAACCAGTATAAAACATTCACATTTCACAGTCAGTCACATATCATAAAATCTTATTTTGCCTTTCAAACTTCGATCTGAATGAATGGTGAGATGATTTTAGTTGTGAGTCTGTTGAACAGAAGTTAGGCATTTTAAAGTTCATTTCCAAATTTTAAAAATCACTAATTAATGCTTTTTTTGGTCTTTTTTTTTTTTAACTTTTGACTTCCAGATTTGTCTAACTCGTGAAACATTACTGTGATTTAATCACTATTAGCTGGTCTTGAATTTCAAAGTACAGTATCATCCTATAATTGAGTTAACTTACACTGTATAACATGTGGGCTTTCTTTCTTATAAACTTTTGGGTTTTAAGTGAAATTTAGGCAGGTGATTATAATGCCCACTTTTTTACCATATGAAATCTTTAATAAGAAAGGCATTTACTAAAGCTTTGTGAATTATTCAAACCTATAAAATATAACTGAATTTATTCATAGGTGCTTATGTTAGAAATTGCATTATATTTTACACAACAGGCTAGGTGGACTAAACCCAGACATTTATGGCATTACAAAAGAGGCCTACATTATTATCTTTTGAAAAATAAACATAATAGCTCTTCATAAATGTTCACCTCATTAAGGAAGAAATGCCATTTCATTTTAGCCACAAAGCCCTTTCCCTGACAGGGGCACATTCACAACAATAGCTTATTTGAATTACTTTTCTCCCTCTCTCAGGCACATTTTTAGAAGATGTCTTTACCTCCAAATGATTCAAAGATGCATGATATTTAAAGATGTAGGAGTTCTTTTCATAGTTATGCATCAGCAACACAACAAAGGTCAGTTTTGCTATGCTTTGCATATGCTGTGCTCATATATCTGACTATTTCAATCTTTTTTGGTCTCATTGTTCGTCTTAATCAAAGCATCTTCTACTGGATGGGATCCATGACTTTTAGAATTATTAACACTTGGCATGATGCTTCCTAGAATTCAGAGAATACAAATACTGAATTACCCCTTGTGTCTCAAAGTTTGCCTTCACCTAGAGCACCTAGAAAGGTAAAGATACAAGCCCTGGATTTGGATGCGCTGGTTTCCCAGTCTTGGATCTGCTCACAGATGTCATCTGTGTGTCACAGAGCAAGGCCCCGGTCTCTGTGAAACACACAGATCCATGAGCAGGAGCTTGCCATGGTCTCGTCACTGTTATATTAAATCAGTGCCCAGCAACATGCCCAGGACATGATAGGTGTTTATTTCCTATTTTCAGGGTGAATGAATGAATCTCAGTGCTTTTTCTGGTAAAGGTCCAGAGCAGTGAGTGAAAAATCATGTGGATTCTGATTATGTTAGAGATGCCACCTGGTATTAAGTACTCTGAGGAAGAATAATGTGGTCTTCTGGGATAAATTACAGAGGAGCCTGACTTCATGGGGGATCAGAGGATGAGTCCTTAGGAAAAGACCCTTCAACTGAGACTTACGAATGAACTAGGTGTGGACAGTCAAAAGGCAGAGACAACAGGAGCAGACAGACAGAAACCTCCTCACCTGAGCCATCGTTTGTGTGAGGGATGGCAAGGTCCATCCCTCAAGTGACTATGTGAGGGGTGTAAGACAAAATGAGCAGAAAACCACTGAGTCTTAGAGCTCCATGGGGCTGGAAGAAACCCAACCCAGCCCACATTAGCTACACTTTACCACTGTACATGGGTCCAAAGATTGCTGAACAAGTTTTAGATCTTGAAATGAATTTTTTCCTTTTCTTATCTGAATTTCTTGCTTTTTGGTTTTGAAAAAAACTGAACCATGCAGAAGTTTGTTAAATAAAATTTAAGTTTCTCCACTTTAGAAGTAATTACTTTTAGATGTATATACTTTCAGAATGTTTCTAGGCTCTTATATTTTTAAACAAAATGTGATTATATTCTATATTGGTAGTTCTCAAGTTTTTGATATGGAAACACTCTATGCTTTTAGAAATTATTGAGGCCACCCAAAGTGCTTCCTCTGTGTGAATTGCATCCTACACAGTGCTAAAGCCAGCTGGAATTTGTAAATACACACACACACACACACACACACACACACACACACACACACACACATACACACAAACACACCGCCCATCCAGGTATCTGTAGTCAGCCACAGTGGAATATTTATACCAGGGGATCAGCTAAGGCTACAAATCAGGTCTCCGCTTCCCCAGAGAACCAACTGTTACATATTTATCAGTGCACCACTGATTATATGGCTAAATATTATATTGAAAACTTAAAATGCGAATATTTAGTAATTTATTTTAAAATAGCAATAATAAACCTATTACATGTAAACATAAATAACACTGTTTACATTTTGCAGATCTCCTTGATGTCATTTTAATAGAAGGCAGCTGCATTCTCCTGTCTGCTTCCGCATTGAATCTATTATGATATCACACATTTTCTAATCTCTGGAAACCTCAGCCATACACTCATGAGAAAATGAAAATAAAGAAGGAAAAGAATATCTTTCCAATATAGTATTTTGAAAATCACGTTGATCTCCAAGGTTCCAAATCCACATTCACGTTTTGAAAACTGTCCCTATGTATAAATTCTTTTCTTTTACTTTTTACCTTCTTATAACATTTTTTTAATTTTACTCTGTCATGGGCCGTGATATAAATCTCCTTCAATAAAATGAGTCTCATATCATATATGCCAAGGAAGATTTACCTAGGTTATTTGGTCATGTTTTTTCTATTGTTTTTCTTAATTTATATCTACATGCGACATGATGGAGAGAACAAGAAATAGAGAGAAGGTGAGATACAGGAATGAGATACAGATACAGGACTCCAGGAATACAGGTGAAGGCTGCCTCTTTTCCAAGGGTTTCCAGACTTCACGTCTTACTTAGCTCAGGCGCCACTTCCAGCAGGTGGCTGTACCATGACTGCTCATGATTTGAGTTCATCCTTTCCTCATCTGAATCCCTGTCCCCAGAGACACAAAGTGGTGTCCTTAGCATACACTGGAGATGAACTCAAATAGGTACCATTCGGCCATGTTCACCATGGTTTCCAGAAAGTTAAGAGTAGAGATCAGGAGAAAGAAAATTTGAAGATCTGGTTTATATGCCTTACTAAAGAAGGTTTTAAAATCTCCGCAGCTGAGCAAGACCAGCATGGCCAAGAAGAGACATGAGGTGGTGAACCAAGTTCATAGAGAAGTAAAAAAAATGGCCTCTACTTCATGGCCTCAGAATCTATGACAGGGAAGTCATCCTCTTAGTATCTCAAGGAATTGGTTCTAGCTACCGCCCTATCCCCTGCTACAAAGACAGAAAGGAGAGGAGGAGGAAGGTGAGGGGAAGGGCGAGAAACAAAAATCTGTAGATGCTCAGGTCCTTTATATAAAATAGCATACTATTTGCATATAACCTAAGAGATATCTTCCTGGGCACTTTAAATCATAACTAGATTACTTATAATATTTAATACAATTAAAATGCCATGTAAATAGTTGTTACACTGCATTGCTTAAGGAATTCTGACAAGAAAAAGTGTATATCTGTTCAGTGCATATGCATTTTAAAAAATATTTTCAATCAAAGGTTGGTTGAATGCATAGATATAAAACCTGAAGATATGAAAGGCTGACTGTACTCACCACATAGCTCTTGCTGAATAAATAGAGCTGCTGTGAAAATTAGATTAGTTTTCATATGCTAGTTTTTACATAGCGCTTGTGGCTCATAACAGATACTATATGCATATTAGATTTTGTTTTGTTTTTTCTGAGGGTTAGAATTAGGACTCATAATTACCTTGTAGTTCATGCTTCTGATCTATAATGGGATTATTTTATTCCATGGCATAAAATTTAATGCTAAGAAAAGACAGTTTGACATAGACAGTTTATCAATGAATTCAGGTAGGGTAGCTACCAGTCTGAAGCTGTGTTAGATTAGAAAACTTGTAGTAAGAAAAACATATCTTGACAGAGCAGCGAGAGGCCAGATTTGCCCCTTCACAGCTGTCTGATTCTTGTCTTCTTATTCTCTATGTTGCAACAACTATTTGAATAGTGCTTCTGGGATCCCTGATCGACTTGAGAAATCACATTCACACTTTTCCATGTGGTCAAGGTGTTTCCTTATTAACTTAGCAATTTGTACCATGAGTGTTTTGCTAACTATAGTAATCATTTGCTTTATAGCTTCTTCTTATTCTGTAGGCAGAATCCTGTAAACTCCTGCAAGGCAGCCACTCATTCATTCCATCTCCCAGTGCCGTGCAGGTTACAAACTCATTAAATTCAGGATACAATACTCCAAACTCTGTCCCGGGGTCCTAATAACAAGTGATGCATGGCTCAGACTCCAGGCCAGCACAGCCCAGGCTGCCACTCTCCCTCCTCCCTGCTGGAGTCCTGGCAGCTGCACCTTCCTCTCCACTGAAACTCAGACACAAAATAGAGCCCTCCCTGGGTACACTTCCTCTTGCAAAATTTACTAGAAATACAGCATCGGATGTAGTATACAGTCATTCTAGTCTTATATTTGAAAAGTCTTCTTTTAACATGTATATTAATGACTTTATAAATACTTTATAACTACTATGTAAATTTATATGAATTTTAAAAAGCTTTATTTAAAGACCCTCTGACTTCTCACTTTCTTACGATCATGGTGTCTTTGAAACTGAAAATTACTACTTCTATTGTCTTATCTTTATTAAATTTCACTTCAGGTTCTCCTAAGAACTGAAAATCTAAGCCAGTGCCACATGCCTGTAATCCCAGCACTTTGAGAGGCTGAGGCAGGAAGAATGAAAGCTTGAGTTCTGCCTAGGTAAATTAGTGTCCAAATAAAAAATGTTTAAAAGAGGTTAAGGAGGTAGTTCAGTATGAAGGCCCTGGATACAATCCTCAGTACTTTAAACAAAAATTAAAAATCTGGGGCCAGGGATTTAGCTTAGCGACATAAGAACTTGACTGATAAGCACAAGGTCATGAGTTCAATCCTCGGTACCAAAAAAAAAAAAAAAAAGAAAAACTTAATAATCTGTTCTTTGATGTGTTTGGTTGACCCAACAGAAAGTAAATCCCAAAACAAGGATGTATCTCTCAAAACTCCCCTTGCAAATCTTTTCACAGGGTGATTTCCCTAAACAAAACTTTATGACGCCTTTGTGTGATCCAAATCCCTAGAGGGGATTACATATCAGAGACAAAAACCTTTTAGTAGAAATGCTTCAGATGAATTAAGAAATCCTCTGAGACTTTTCCAAACATTCAGTAAACTTGGTCCTTTTCTTTGTCTTGTGTTTTTATAAATTTTCTTTTAAAGTTGAATCTGTTTGTTCCTAACCATCTTGGTGTTGTGCTTCAGGCAGTGAGACACTGGCTTCCTTCTGAGAGGCTATTTCCACCCCTCGGCGGCTGCTAGGAGTCTTGCTCCAGAGGCGTAGCTGCATCTGTGCCCCCTTGAACATGATGAGGGGAGTTGGTGACACTTGGTCTCTCCCCTGCCTGGTTTGAAGCTCTGTCTCCTCTCTTGAGGCCCTGGCTCTTTCCTCCTTATATTTAGATGTGTTGTTATGTTCTTCAGGCTCTCGGTCCCTTTCCTTGGCGTTAATGCTCTGGCTGTCTTCACATTTCCATCTTTCCCTCCTTGGGGATTCTCCTGAATTCTGAGTCATGAAGACCAACCAAGATAAAAACAGCGTACTCCTGATGTCTCAGTCGGATCGCTGGCATGTGGGAAGGGCTTGAGACATATTTGTAGCCCCTTCTTTCTTTTGAGTTGGAGGAACAAAAATATCTGGGGGAAAATTAATACAAATGGTGCCTTTTTCTTCCTCTACACCATGTTAGTACTTTTTACTAGTTCAAACCATATAAAATACAGCTACTTGATTGTTTAGGCTTAACCCACAAAAGGTACATTGTTGCTGCCAACCAGCTTGATGATCTTTTTGTAAATAACTCTCATTTCCATAACAAGGGTGATCAACCACCTCAGTTTGCCTAAGATTGAAGGGCTGCTACCAGGATGTGAAACTTTTCAGGTTAAAATGGGAAAAGGTATCACAGCAACCTGGGTCTAGTTGGTCATCTTGTTTATTACACACAGTCAATTCTGTTTTCTAAGCTTTCATACTTCCTAAAGAAAAACAGAAAGAAAAATATGTAAAGAAAAAATGTCTAAACTCAAAACAGTATAACAAGAATATTGTTAAAGACCCACTATATGCAAACAGTTCAGTAAATTTAATCTCCCCAGTACTTCTTAATTCTTCTAATTAATTATTTATTCTTCAAGTAATTAATGTCTGCACTTTACCAGTGGGTAAAATAAGGGACAGAAAAACAAAATAACCTGATCAAGGTCACAGAGTCTGCAGTGGTGGAACAGGGAGCTGAACACAGGAGGCTGTGCCCAGTTAGTGCTCCACAGACGAAGAGCCATTTCTCCTTTCCACAACATCTGTGCTTACTGCGCATCCAAGAGGCTCCTGGAAGAAAAAGAATGGAAGGTTTTCTCCGTTCCTCTCTGGCTTTGGTCTTCTTCCCTCTTCTTTCCCTCCTGTAAGTCAAATATAGCTAATTAGTGTTGTACAACCACAGCCCAGCCCCAGCCTGGCCACTCACATCCCACCTTCTCCCAGGTACGTGCTGCCCAGCTCTTGCATGAGAAGTCGCTCTCTGTCCTACTCACTTGTCCCTCACCTCTTGCTGGACCTCTGCTTCCTGAAAAGCTTTTCAGCTGTGGCCTCCGCAGCCTCTTGATTCTGTACTCACTGTTGAGGGGCTGAGGGGCAGAGGAGCCAAGGAGAGAAGGGGAAGCACTGGAAAGGTCAGCCTGTTGCTAGATCTGGAAGAATCTTGAATCTGCGATATAATTCTAAGCAGTTTGGCTTTTATTCTGTAGACAGTAAGGACACATCCAAGATTTATAAGCAATGACAGGAGCACACATGTGTTTTAGAAAGATAAGATAGAAGATGAACTGGAGCAGGTAATCTACAGGATTCTCCAATTGTCTTCATTATAGGAGACCTGACACTTTCAAATGTGATACTGCTGAGTATATAGACACCAGGACAACTAGTCAATTAAATAAAAAATATTCTGCCTAATCTAGATCCTTCAGCCTTGTGCTGCTGTGCACTGATATTTTCCATCTGAAACAATAAAAAAATTCTAACAATTAAAAGAAGTGTTAAAATGTACCATCCATCAATTAAACACCAGGGTTGAAGACTACTATGATTTTCATAAGCTAATATATTATTTTAAATGCTAACATTTATTAATCTTATGGCAAAGCTTAAAAATAAGCAGTGGAGACATACTCCATGCTGTCCATACTCCATACTTCATGTGAAAAATAGTAAATATATTTTTAAAAATTAATTCTACAGAAAAGAAATGAGGTACTAAAATGTGTTATCAACTCATCTCACCATTGTTCTCAACAAATTTGTGAGTTCTGAGTAAAGTGTCTAAACTTGAAGATGTAAAAACCTACTTTAATATTAGAAAAAGAACTCCCAAAATAAACTTGATCCTTATTACAAGGAAGATCTGCTTAAAGTGAATATAACAGGATCTACATGTATGTCCATAATTCCCCAGGTGTGCCCAACCCCTTACCCCACAGGAAGTTTAATACATATTTCAGCACATAAGATAACATATTCTTTACCCCATGACTGCCTTTTATGCTTTGCTGAATTAGAGATCTTTACAATGGCTGCCAACTCCTAATATTTCAAAGACTGTCTACATTAATATCTTTCAAAGCTCCAAACCTTGGCAAGGAATGAAAATTGTTTTTGAGTCTGCTTCAAGAATTAATATTAGACAATAGGAGGTTTTTCCTCTCAGCAAATTGAAGCTGACTAAATTGTCTTCTGTTTCCGTAGAAATGGAATGGGCCGCTGGAGGTGAGGGAAGCTGTGAGGAAGCAGGATGTAGGGGTCCCACAGGGGAATGGCCTGGAGCTGAGAGGGGACTTTGTCCTCTGAGGCTGTGACCGGGTCTGTTTCTTTAAACCTGGTATGGGTGGTAAAATACAGGAAGTAAGTATGTTAGCTTGGAGTCACGTTAAGCCAACTGGAACTACTGTACTACTGTTGCCTCTTTTGTTTCTGAATGCCCCCAGAGCAGCCTGCCAGCATCGGAGTGACTGCTCACAGCCTCATGGCTTGGACACCAGTGAGTTAAAACTTCCACATGCAGCACCAGAGATGGCTCCATTCTTTGCAATAAGAAAGCAAACTTAAGGGCCAGGGGTACAGCTCAGTGGCATGGCAAATGCGAGGTCTAAGTTTGATTCCCAGTACCAAAAAATAAAATAAAATAAAATTTTAAAAGATAAGAAAGAAGAAAGCAAGCAAATTTAAGAGATTTTCCTTGTGGCACTTGTAGGCATCTACCTCATAGACTCCCTACCCCAACAAGAGCTGCTTCTAAGACTTGAGAGTTTGCTTTCCTGTCTTGATTTAAAAGACCCCGACATTATAACCACCTGACAAAAGGTTTCGGTGGTAGCTTTATTTATTCTTTTTTTTTAAATAATATAATTCTCATAGTTTATTGGTAAATAGGAAACAGATTAATAAGAGTAACAGAAGATTCTGCCTGATGGCAACCACTGTACCTGCCAATATTTTGGCATTTTTTGCCTTTTAGTTTTTGCAACTATTTCAGCCAAGAATAAACTCTACATGCTCAGTTTTGTACACATACTGCTTCGCAGTCATGATGTAAACATTTCCCCATTAATTCTAACTCCTTTCCTTTCTATAATCACTATTGGCCAAATAAATTTATCTGGATACCATGTACTTTTCTTCCGTTATCAACCTGTGGATTTTGATAATTTTATTCTTTCATATTGATGCATCAGTTTAAATTGGATTTTGATCGATTCATTTTTTCTTATTGACGCATCAGTTTAAACCAGATACAAAAAAATTCATTGACATTATCTGAGTGAAGTGATGTTTTAAAAGGATAAAATGTTCCTCAGTACTCACAGGACCAGAAATATGCTTCAAGGTTATGATGACATTTGAATGCTAATTCCCAGCATAAGTGATGAAATGGTTCCCCAGGAACCTCATAGCAAAGAGCAGCCTGTGGGAAGATTTGCAGAGTGAGATTCATATGCTGCCTTATTCTAGAGAAAGCATCAGTCAATGTGCTGGGCCAGATTGGCATCTTCACTTGCTACTTGCTTGCTGTGTGATCTTGAGTGCCTTACTTAACCTCTCTGAGCCTCAGAGACCTTGTTTACATAGTATGTGAAAAGGTACCTACCTCACACGGGGAGGCTGATTTGAGCCTATAATCAAACTTACTGGAGCTCTGACCTCATTATTCACTGAGGCCTTTTCAAATCCAGGTTAATTTAAGTGATAGTTTATAAAAATAGAAAAACATTTTCCATGGGTCTTAAAAATAGGAGAATTCATTGCAAAATTAAGTGTAGATAAGAAATAATATGTATCTTGCATTTTTAAAGGAAGAAGCCTAGATTTTCCCCAAGGCTCACAGTTACTTTTGACATCTGTGTAGCATTTAAAATGCTTTGCTCATCTTGTTAGGGTGTGGATGTAGACTCTTAGAAAATGTAATTCCACAAATTTTACATACAGATGGGCACCCTTGAAAATCCAAATGATTAGTGTGGATAAAATTCTAGTAATGTTTTTATCACAACAGAACAAACTGAGTTTAACACTGTATTTCAAAGCAGCCACTGACAAATAAAAGATGCTCAGTGCACTTCTGCTTCCTTCTCAGGACACAAGACTTCCTTTCCCACACTTCCTTGTCGAATTCCCTCATGGTCTGGCCTCGGCCTCCCTGAGACAGTCAAGTGGATGGGAAGTCTGTTCACGCGGATCCTCAGTCCCTTTCCTCTCCTGTTTCAGCAGGATTTGCCTCTCCTTAGAGACTTAGCTCATGCTTTCCTCTCGTGTGCTCCACGGCGGCGGCGTTCCTAAGTGGTTCTCAGTGTGACATTGTTATTGTAGACAAGATTCAGACTCATCTTCCCTTGGTGCTTCTGAGAAAGACAACCCTATTCTGATTTTTTTCCCTACTTTTTAGTCTTTCCTTCTCAGTTTTCTCCTTGCTCCAGTAAGGCATTAAACTCTATAGTTAGAAAAGACCCCAAAAGCACCTCTTTTTATCCCATTAAAAGAAAAATGGAACATTACCATTAAATTCTATTGTATGACATCTGTCGCAAGTTCTTATTATCTAGCTCATGTGGTAGGATTAAAAAGAAATAATTTGTGTGCCATTAACATTTTGTTACACTCTCATTGTTCGTTAGGTACAGGTAATATGCACAATGTCATCATGAGTTATTGTCTTCCAACAGCTAATAACAAAGAATTCTTACATCCCAGACATTGAGATGATCATGGAAAAAATAACTGAAAAGTTTCCTTTCATTGAGTGCCTGTGTTTGTCAGAAGGCCTACAAAAGAAAGAAAACAGCAGATATTAAGCTGCCTGATCTTATATGTGAATATGTCACAACTTCAAGTTCTCAGATTCACATAACAACCAAATAACTGGAATTCAAACTGTGTCTTTCTAACCCAACACTCTTTATATGGCCCAATACTACATTCATCAGATTCTAAGAGTTACTAATATAAGGAAGGATGCTTAATGAAAATAGCTTTTGATGTTAATAAAACTATTGAATTATTTTTATTTATTTGTTTTTCTAAAACATAAGAAAAATATGAAATTCTGGGTTTTATGAAAAGTAAAAAATATCACTTCTATTCACATTTTGATTTATAAATCAACCAATTCTTACCTTATAAAATCATATAGTTTGAAAGGAGAGATAAACATTCTTTTGTGAAAAATATGGAAATGAACTCAAGCAAGTTAAATGCTGGACTGTTGCTTGTCACTCCCAAGCCTGGTGGGCTAGGGATTTTCACACAATGAAGGAAATGCTGAAGGCTTATCTCCCTGACAGCTCATTAATTATTGACATTTTCTCTTTTTCTCTGTGTGGAATTCTGGAACTGGAAGCGACCTCGTTATGTAGTTCCCAAATGAAAATAAGCAGTGACCTGGGACCTAAATGAAATCAGGGCAGGCCTAATGAGAATCAGGAGACACGTGTATAAGAAGCAGGCAGCGGCCTAATGGGAACCTCAGCAAACTGTCCTTCTTCCTATTAATTTCTCTCCATTTTTCAGGGTAATGCTTTACTACAGTTTAACACACATTTTCTCTTGTGCTTTCTTTTATTCTCGCAGATTCCCAGTGTAGTGATTAGACTTTCATGAAGTAGAAAGGCCATGTCTTAGTATAAGTAGACCATGGAGCAGCATAAGGTATCTTAGAGAAGTGCTAAGTCTGTTATTTCTATGCCATCCAGGATCCTGCGATCTTGGAATTCAATTATCTTTGGTTGGAATACTAGATGCTTTCAATGTTTCTTCTAGGTCAGAGTAGACAAGAGTTTATAAGGGATGACACAGATGAATTGACCAATTGACAATGACTGTGGAAATTAACTCTATGATTATTTCAGAACTCATTTGAAAAGAGTTCTAGAATCATTATATGCGTGTCACGGGTACAGAGGGAAGAATTTCAAGGTGCCTCTACTCAGTTTTGACTGTTTCTACGTAACAAGAGTGTAAACCCTTCTATTTGAATATGAACCCCTTGAAGACAAGTACTTTGTTCCTTACTGTGTCCCCAGTGTCTACTGTTTTGGTAGCAAAAAGTAGACTGTCAATCAATATTTGGATATAAATGGATATAAATGGGGATTGAATTCAAGGGATGCAAATGAAGACTATTTTCATGTCTCATTTATGGGATAGAGTTATCTGGTAAGTCATTCTTAAATGCAAAATACTATGTGTATAATATCTCAGAAAGCAGTAGTGTGTTCTGGTAGAAAAAGACGTAGCCCCTAAGAAATTTGAACTGCAAGCAGAAATAGCAAAATAGCCATCAGTGAAATTACACTCAAAATTTCTGATAATGAGGTAATTGGATAAAGATTATAAAAGGACATGTGTAGAATGATTTAAACAAATAAAAGATGGAAGCAAAAATTTGAAAAGAGAACAGAAATTACTAGAACAAAAGCAAACAGATAAAGAATTTTAGGTCCTCATTAAGAATCCCTCACTGAAGTAAATTGTATGTGTTAGACTTCATAACTTCCACCTAGTGAGAAATAGAAAAAGAAAAACCCAAGTGACAACAAGAGAAAGCAAGAAATAGGAAACAACAACAAACCTAAAGGCACAGAACAAACTGGGTAATTTGAAAGCAGATGATAGAATAGATTCAAATAATATCAAAAATGCAAATCATTGTAAACAAACTAAATTCACAAATAAAAAGGGAAGGACTGTCTGATTTGACTTCAAACTTCTCATTTGAAGTAAAATATACATAACAAAAAGTAAACGTAAGTGTATAGCTTGCTCATGTAAGTTTACAAACAAAACTCAATTGTGTAACCAGCATTTAGATCACAAAACAGAATATCACTAGCACTTCAAAAATCCTCTTCATGCCCCTTTCAGTCACCCTCCTTTTCTCCCACCGAGAACAGCTATCTTAACTCTAGAAGCACAGATTAGTTTTGATTTTAATCCAGATTTGATTAAAGATATAAATATGAAAATCACAAATTATAAAATATTCAAAAGAAAACATTATCGTTTCAGAATTTGTAAAGATTTCTATAGTACCAAATACATAAAGAAAGGATCAATGAAATTGACACATTTAGATATCTTTTCACAAAAATATCATAAAAGCAATAGTCTAGTCACAAACAGGAGAAAATACTTGAAATTTGACATACAGCTACCAAAGGATCAGTATCGAGTATGTAAAAGAATTTCTACAAATCAATGACAAAGTTAAATTACCCATGGACTTTAAAAATGAGTAAGAGATGTCACATATTTCATGGGAAGTGAATCTGTTTTTAAGTGGCTTCCACTGTGGCATCTTTCTACATGCACACACCGTATTTTCTTACTACTTCCTTTAACCCTCGACTCCCTCTTCCAGGACCCTGAACCCCTTGCTTTAATCTAGGAGTCTCCTTTTCATGTTCATGTTACCTTTTCCCTTCTAGATTTCAGGTACTACAAAAAAGTATGTAATAGTTATCTTTTTGAATCTGATTTATTTTGCTTACAATGAGTCCTGGTTCCATCCATTGTCCTACAAATAACATGCTTTTGTTCTCCTTTATGGCTGAATAGGGTATATTTACCACATTTTCTTTATCAACTCCTCCGTTGTCAGGCACCTAGGCCTGTTCCATGGCTTACTACTGTGAATTGCATCATGTTAAACATGGAATGCGGGTATCTCTATCTAGTAATATGCTGACTTTAAATCCTTTGAGTATATGCCAACGAGTGGTATACCTGGATCATATTATAGTTCTATTCCTAATGTTTTAAGGCTCCTCCATATTGATTTCCATAGTGACTATACTAATTTACATTCTACTGACAATATATAAGTGTTTTTTTGTACACATGTCCTGGCTAGCATTATTATTCCCTTATATACTTGATGATATTTATTCTGACTGGTGTGAGATAGAATCTCAATGTACTTTTATTTGCATTTCCTTGATGGTTAATGATGTTGAACCTCTTTTTGTATAATTATTGCTCATTTGTCCTTCATCTTTTGGGAAATAGCTTAGTTCATTTGTCCTGTTACTGATTAGATTGCTTGTTCTTTGGTGTTAAGTATTTTTGAATTCCTTGTATATTCTAGCTATTAATTCTGTACCACAGAATAGCTGGCACAGAGTTTGAGAATGAATCTTAATGATAAACAGTATATCACAGAATGTTCAACACTGATGTTCACATGAGAAATTAAAATCAAAGCCACAACTATCAGATTGGAAATAATGAAATAAATAGTAAAATTGTTGAGGGCACAGACTCTGAAGTCTAACTATCTGGCTTCAAATCTCAGTGCTATTTACCAGCTATGTGTTCTTGGGTAAGTTACTATGCTTCTCTGAGCTTTGGTTTCTTCATCTATGAAATGAGGCTAATAATTCTTCCTACCACTCTTAGTTCAATTTCTCTTATGAATACCACAATGCCACAAACTGAATAAGTTATAAAGAAAGTCTGTTTACTTTGACCATGGTTCTGGTACAAAGTTGAGAATCTTGAAGTGTTGCAGAACATCACATGGCAAAAGATGAGAAGCACAAGAAAAACAAAATCAAACTGACTTTTCTGACAGGCCCGCTCTCCAGAAAACATGAACTCACTAATCCATTAATCACATGAATGGATTGATCTGTTCATAAGAGCCCTCTGATCACCTCTTAAAGGTCTCATGTGATCTTCCCTCTTAATATCTCATGATGTGGATTAAACATTAATGTAAGTTGGAGAGAATAAATCATATTCAAACCTAGCACTATTTTATGGATTATTATGATGGTAAAATTAGTTATTATGTGTAAAGTGTTAGAACAAGTTCTGACACATAGGCAAGTCTACTTACTAATTATGTTTCTTTGCAGTTTGACCTAGAATAACAGGCTGCTGTATGCTGGGTGGCTTAAACAACACCCATTTCTCACAGTTTTGCAGGAAAACCTAACATCAAGCCACTGGCGGATTTGTTGTCTGGTGAGGACCCTCTTCCTGCCTTGTTGATGGCCGCTTTCTTGCTGTATTCTCATGACAGACAGAGAGCAAGAGAACTCCACACATCTACTCCTATTGAGAGTGCTAATCCCCTCATGATCCAGACCTAAAATTTCCCCCAGCAAAAAAACACTATCACACTATGAATCAGCGCTTTACATAGGCGTTTGAGAGGTAATTGATCATTCAGTTCATAGCTATGTAAATAGTTATGAGTGTGGGTTGCCCTCGGACTTCTTTTGTTTTCTATTGCCACTGACATCTTAGATTATATCATTCAGAATAATGGATTTAATATATATCTCCAGCCTGAGCTCCTACTCTATAATCTTATACTTTCATATGTCTTCTAGACACTTCCATGTGAGTGTCTAATACACATTTAAAACCTAATATATCTAAAATTGACTCTTGATAGCCCCCTTGAACTCCTTACCCACTCACCCAAAAACCCAATTAGGAATAGTGCCATTCTTTCATGTGTCCAGGCCAAAAAAATTGGTACCATCTTTTCTTTCACTTTCTTTCTTTCTTTCTTTTTTTCTTTCATTCATTCATTCTTTTTCCTTTCTTCCTTCCTTCCTTCCTCTCTCTCTCTGTCTCTCTCTCTCTTGTCTCTCTCTCTCTGTCTCTCTCTCTCTGTCTCTGTCTCTCTCTCTCTCTCTCTCTCTCTCTGTCTGTCTTCCTTTCTTTCTTTTTGTTAAATACACAAACGTCAGTTCTTCAGTAAATCATCTCTGCTTTGAAAATGTATACAGGGGCTGGGGATTTAGCTCAGCAGCATAAGCACCTGCCTTGCAAGCAGGTGGTCGTGTGTTCGATCCCCAGTACCGATAAAAAAAAAAAAAAAGAAGCTGTCTGAAAACGTATGTGGTTTTCTTTTTCTTTTCTCCCAGTCCCATTGCCACCACTGTCGTCTAGGCCACTCGTGTCTCCTAACCGGACTATTTATTACATTAGCCTTCCATCAGACTTTTCTACTTTGGTCCTGACTCCCTAAAAGCTTTTCTCAACACAGTAGTTAAAATGATGCTATTGGGAGCTGGGGATTTAGCTCAGTGGCATAAGCACCTGCCTTGCAAGCAGGCAGTTGTGAGTTCCATCCCTGGTACCGATAAAAACGAAAAAGCCAAAAAAAAAAAAAAAAAAAAAAGTGATGCTATTAATACTCAGATCAGATCACTCTATTCTATAAAAGCACGTATGCCACCCATCTTCCCCAGTAAAAGCCAAAATTTTCAGAAAGTCCTGTAGGCTCTGGATCATCTAATTCCTGATTCCTACTTAGATCTCCTCTCTTTCCACTCTGCTTCTTTGTTTCAACCTGCCTTGGTGTTGCTGCTGTTTCTGCCTGGGATATTTTTCTAGGTATCCTCACAGCTTGCTCCCTCACTCCTCTTTGCTTTAACTGGAAAGCATGTTGTCAGTGACACTCTCATTGGACACTAACACTAGAAAGCCTACCTGGATATTGTATGTCTCCTTTTCAGCTTTATTTTTTCACCTTAGCTCTAAACAATATCTAATACACCATTTATTTATCTTGTTTCATGTCTCCTCCACAAAATTTGCATCCAAAAGGCATAGATTTTTGTTGGTTTTGTTTACTGTTGTATCTCCAGCACTTTGAGCGGGGCTTGGCACACAGTAGGTCTTCAGAAGGTTTCTATTGGATGACTAAATGGATGGATAAACAAATGTCAGGTTGTGACAAGAGTGTGAATCAGGTAGAACACTTACACATTGCTGGTGCAGGTGTAATTTGAACAACTTTATAAAATACACTTTGACACTAATAAAGCTAAAAATAAATATTGTTACCTTCTATATAAATGCTGCATGTGTGTATCGGGAGACAGACACGAGAATTACTTAAGTTCTATGATTTATAATTGAAAAGAACTCAAAATAACCCAATTGCCCATCAACAGTAGAATAGATACATTTCTGGTTATTTATATAATACAGCAAATGATTCATAATTGCAGTAAAATTACACTAATGACTCTCAAGAACAAAACATTGAACAATAAACCTCTACTCAATATATAACAAATAATTTCAAAAACTCTAGAGAGAAGAAAATTGTTAAAGAAACAGATATACCATTCAACAGGACTTCCAGTTGACTAGTCAAGAAACAAGCTCATTAATCAGGAGCTACAAATTTGTCATTCCTGAGAATGACAAAAATATAAATATGGATCACTCCATGTGTTAGAAAGGTCTTAAGCATATCCCAACAAAGTGCTTGTGAAACAGGGAACTGACACATTCCTTTATAGGGTAATTGTGTAACATCTGTTAAATCTAATCACATGCAAACTTGGAATCATTCAATTATTCTTCTCTATATTTTTAGATAACAAAAATTTTCAAAACATGAAAACAGTAATGATTTTATGAATGTATCTCTGTAAATAAAAATATGTTATGTGAGGCAAGACAAAGGATAAAAACAGGTGACTACAGAGGGCTCTAGCATCAGTAATACTCTAATTTTAAGGGCATATTTATGCAATACTTGTTTAATTGTAATCAGTTTTATGAAAGAAATAAAATTAAAGTTGCATACCAACATTTGCTGGGTAAGTCTAACTATAGCTTTTAATTGAAATTAAAGCATTTATATCTTTTAAGGCTTATATTAAAAGCCACAGAAAGCTTAAATTTAATGAGTTAAGGTACCAATGTGAGAGGTTAGAAAAAGAGCATTGAAAACAAACCTAAAGAATGAAGAATTAAGCAAAGTACAGATAAAAACAAAAAGAAGTAGGAAATAAAACTGCAATACAAAGAATCAACAACATCACAAGTAGCTTCCCTGAAAAGACCAATAGAATAAGCCAAAAAGAAAGATCAAACTAAAGAGTACTACAAAAGAAAAGGAAGACATATCCAGAGGTGCTGTGAGATTTAAAAGATGAGAACATGTCCATAGAACTTGTACAAACAAATCAAAATTTAGACACAATGGACAATGCTATAGAAACATATAGCTTACTAAGGTGCTCATTTAAAAGATGAGAACACGTCACATAGAATTTGTACAAACAACTCTGAAAATTTAGATACAATGGACAATGCTGTAGAAACATCTAGCTTACCAAGGTATTTGGGAAAACAGAAAACTAAATAAATCTGCGGTCATTAAAAATTGACTGAACCACTTAAAAAAATGTACTTACCGATACAAGACCCATATTATTTTAAAGGTGAATTTTACATAACTTTCAATTTTACACAAAATTTTCAACAGAAAGGACTAGTGCATCGAAGTCATAAGACTAGCATAATACTTTTGAAATCAAAACCAATCAATGTTGGTAATAAGAATGAAAAGCATATTGTAATCCTACTTATGAACACAGATGTGAATGTTATGTATGAAACATTAGCAAGCCAACTTCATCAGTGCAAAAATAAAAGTGCATTGTATGTAATTTGAGTTTATCCTAAAAAAATAGGATGGTACTTGAACACTAGAAAATTATAGGTACAATTTACTATGTTAGAAAAGGATTGGGTAGAAACGTATTGATATAAAAATTCTTGACAAAGTATAAAAGTCAATCTGATCAAGAACGTCTAATAAAAAAAGCAAAGAAAACATCAGATATCATGGTGAAGCTTTAGAATTATAATCATATTATATAGCTTATTCAGGTATCCCCTCTTCATGTATGATTTTGTTATTTTCTACCCTTTTTATTTTAAGCAATGGATGTAAATCTCGGATGTAAATTAATGTATACTTGTCACATTATTTCCTTAGGATAAATTCCAAGAAATGGAATTGCTCAGTTCAAACTTTTGTGCCCTAAAAATTTTTATTACATATTTTAAAATTTCTATGCAGGAAGATTGCACAGAGTTTCAGTGTCACCAAACAGTCCCTGGGAATTCTCATTTTATTCATTTAGACAATGTTTTGTGAGCATTATAATATTCTAAGCTCCCAGCTAGGAATTGGTATTCAGTGACAGACAGCAAATGTGGTTGGCATTGATGCCCTTGTGGGGTTTAAAAACTAGTTCTGAATTTATCTGCACATATTTTTTAAGAAATTATCAGTTCGTGACTTTACTTATTTTTCTGAGTACTCAGATTGACATACCAGTAGGCAAGATCTTAGATATTCAGCATTTGAAGGATAAGGGCTACAAAGAATGGAATCTCTTTTCATAAAGTAATTTTCTAAACAAAAAGTGAAACAGTGGTAGGAAAGCACAATTGTTCCTAGACATAACAGAAAATTATCTAAGTCAGTCACAACAAACCTGAAATGTAGTTGTCCCTCATCTGGAGAGGCTGAGCGTGCAGGCCACAGACCACCTCAGTCTACTGGGTTTGCCTTGAGCAGATATTGCTGGGTTTTGTCATATATATGATCTGTTTTGGGATGAACTTTGCTTTCAGAACTTCTGATAGAGACTTTTGTGTCTCTATGATAGAGACTATAACTTGACTCAAAGTGAGCACATCTCCCTGTAGAATAGTACCCCTATACCACTTAACACTGTCAATCAATAGCTGTAACTTCAAAAAAGAATGCAAAAACCAGTGAACTAGCATCAGCTGGTGATTCCTGCCTCCCTACGCAAACTTGGGAAGACTACCTGAAGCAAAATTACTGGAACAGACAGATCAAGAATTTAAAATAGGCATAATTGGTACACTTAGGTAAAAGAGCATATTAGTAATATGAAGCAGGTATAAGGAAATGTGTAAAAAAATGGAAACACTGATTTTATTTAAAAAAAAACTGGAATAGAGAAAAAACAGACACAGTCTAAGTACTTTCATCCACCTCAAGACTGGAGCCAGTTTATCCTATTTCCCAATGCTCAAGAACACCTGTGAACCACATATACTCTGTAGAATTTACCCCAAGATCACTGGCAGATCACAGTCTTAACCTTATCCTCAAACTTTGTATGAAATATCTTGCTTTTATTATTATTTTTACATAGCTCTAATATATTGATTGTCTTTGGAAACAAAAGAAATCATTCTATTTATAGGATTCTGTTTTTAATAATGGTATTTCCATTTACAAAATCAGTAACTCTTGATTACTGAAAATGTCAAATTCTACAAAACATAGCATTCTTATGTGTAATGAGAGGAAAGCTGAATCCAAATGGTCATGCAAAGTTTGCTGCTCATCCAAGGATAGCAAGAAGATCCAAGAGAAATGGTATTTTCTATAGAATGTAATGTTCTGCTTTGTGTCCTTTGCTTTCAAATTTACCATATGAAAAAAATTATTAAATGTTGATCATCATATCTACATCTATTACATTAGAATTTGAGACAGTTCTGTTTAGAAACAATTCCAAGAACAGTTTTTATATTTTATTTTTACACTGAAAACCAGTCGGCTTTGCTTCAGCCTCAAAGAGTGTATTTATGTAAAATTAAATGAACATTGGCAGCAAGCTACACTTTTTTGTGTATAAACAAGAAATGGGGTAATGAGAATACAAATCAAGAAATCATTTTTAAAGTAGTACAAATAACTCAGGCATTTAATTTTTACTTACAATATATAAGTGACTATTGGCCAATATATTGATAAAATACTGTTTTGGCCAAGTCTTTCCTTCCATTTCTGTGGCATAATACATCAGACAATTTATAAGAAGGGAAGATTTATTTGGGCTGATAGTTTTGATCTATGGTCACTAGACTGCTGCTTTGCATCTGTTCCTGCATAAGTACCTCGTGACAAGAGGACACAGTAGAGAAGGCCTAGTCACCTCCTGGTGACTGGGACACAGGCACACAGAGGAGGAGCCAGGTCCCCATGTCCTCTGTTAGGCACATCCCTGGTGATTTAACATCTTCCACTGGGCCCCATTTCTCAAGGGTACTGCCACTTCCCAGTAACACCCAGGCCGAGGATCAAACACATCGGCCCTTGGGGATCATTTTAGATCCAAGATATAGAAAAGGTAGTGTTTTCTCTTTGAAAGTTTTCCTTTTGAATATTAGATCTCTAGGTTGTCTTTCTCATACTAAGTACTCCCAAGAACTCACCAGAGCTTCCATTTTCTACTTCTGTCTCTTTAGTTCTGAGCCAAGTGTTAGACACTGGCAAAGCAGTATAAATTAAGAATCTTCCTACATTTAGATCTTTGAAAAACATCAGCTGTCTTGGATATTCATATTTAATAAATCTACATAGCTAATCACACTATTACAAATACAAATGTAAAGCAGACGGATTTTTAAAAAGAGCATAATCAACTCTTGCTAAGCATTAACTTTCACGTGGTGGGAGCAGAAGTTACTTGGGAACACTGAGGAGTAACCTGCAAGCCATCAGGAGTGAGCAGAAGGAATTAGCCAATAGCATATTTTACATAAGGAATGGAGAGAGAAGGGACTCCTTAAAAGCATAACTACAGCAAAGACTTTTCCTCTGTATATGTAGATGATTTTTTTAACATACGACCTAGTTTTTGAAGATCAATATAAGCATACATATAGCCAAGAGAACTTTCTGACAGACCTCTGTGGGATAACTTTGAAGTGTTTAAACAGTTTAGAACAAAAATACAATTGGCCACCAAGCCATCAAAATAAGTCAAGGCTAAAGCTCTTGTACAGAATTCATTTATACATGCAAGGCTTTCCTGTGAAAGTATAACCACTTGCCTTGGAAACAAAGAGAAATGCATTCTTGTACTGTAATAATTCATAATTTCTGACATTTTGCCTATATTGTCAAGAGTGTGCAACTAAGAGGCTTTATGGAGAGGAGCCTTATAAATCTTGCTGAAAAAGAAAGCTCAACAAAGTTAATCAGTACAAGATAAGAATTTTTCTGGAGTTTAGTATAAGCACATTCACTGTATTTTATCTTTCTATTACAAAGGAACAAATCAAGCAAACTTAATTTTCATCAGCTATTGATTTATTGATATCCATGCCTTCATAAAAATCATTTAATAGTTATTCTCCAATTGAATGGCATTATTGTAATGTCATATTTTTATCTCTCATTTTCATTGATTTCTCTGATTTATGAAGAGTCTTTCACACTCTCCAATTTTTTTCAGGCTCAAGAAAATCAATGTTCTCCTCTAAACTTCAAGTCTTCTATAGAATACCTTTCCATAATCTTTTTTGCCAAGGTTCAAATATCAAACTCAAAATCTTCTCCATAATGAAAATGATTTTTAACCTTTTGTTAAGGCTTATTTCCTTTGTCAGTCAAATCATTAAATCCATAACCACTTGAAAATGAACATTAAGGACTGATTACTAAGTTCAGTGCTATATAAGTTTATTAGATTAAAATCCATATTGAAAGACAAGAAAAAATATGTGCTTTGTTACATATGTATTGTGAAATATTTACCTCCTTATATTTTCCAAAAGATCACCTCAAAACAAAAGGAAATTTTAACACAGAAGTTGGTCAAGTTAAAAAGTAAGTCAGTTTAACTGATCTCCATATTGTTTTCCTAAAAAATGAAGCTAGGAGAAAGATGATAAACAAGAATGAGAATGTCTGATTTCTATTGTATCCTCAGTGAATATACAAATTTATCACATTTTATAAAGCTCATCAAAGGAACTTGTATATGAGAAGTACACTAACATAAATAAGTGTTTATTAAGAATGACAGTGTAAAGCAATAAGCTTTTGAAATCTTCAAGCTGGTTATACAATTAAGTGTTATTTCAGACCTAAGGTTAACTTATAATTCTAAAACAGTTAACAGTGCTTTGATGTCCTTGTGTTTGTCCTGACAATTCAATACATTTCATTGTGAAATCACCAGTTGTGAAACGACATTGAATAACATTCTCAACTGGAGATATTCTAGTCTACAAAATTTTAACCAAAGAAATGGGCTTGTATGTAGAGATCAAACACAGCTGGTGTTATCTAGGCTCAGTATTCTGTTAGTTGCCATTGGTAAATCCTTCAGTAGACAGATTATGTGGTTTTCACAGTGGATGAAATGGTACAGCCTAGCCACATGGTAGGTGATTGTCACTCAGATGACTTACAAGAGCTTTCCTTTTTATTTATATATATTGTTAGAGACAGACATATTTGTGTCCAGTTCCCCCAACCTCCATGTGAATTTTGAAATTCTGATCCTTAATATGATTGACTTGGAGTCTAGTATTAGGAGCTAATTAGATAAGGAGTTAATTAGTAGAGCTTTTCTCAGGCTGGAGAAAAGACACAGGAAAACTTGATTTCTCTCTCTCTGTCTCTCTCTCTCTCTCTTTCTCTCTCTCTCTCTCTCTGCTTTCCATGACATGAAGATATAGTGAAAAGTCAGCCATTTGCAAACCAGGCCATATGGCCTCATCAGACACTGGATCTGTAGCCACCCTTTCTAGGATAAATATTTGCAGTTTAAGCCACTCAGTTTATGGTATATTTTTAGAGCAGATCAAACAAACCACGCATATTCTTCATAGTCTTATTCAAGAGTGTACTATGGGCTAACTACAAAGATAAAAAGACATAAACTATGATTTAGAGTAAACTATGTAAACTATGGACTCTAGGCAATAACAATATCTCAATTTATCAGTTACAACAAACATACCACTCTGATGGGGGACATTAATATGGCGCGGCTTTGTACATGAAGGAAAAAAGCATAACTGGGGTATCTCTGAGCCTCTTTCTCAAGTTTACTGGGAGCCTCTTTCTCAAGTTTACTGCCTCTAAAAAGATATTCTAAAAAAAATAATATGAATAATAGAGGAGACTTAAGAGTCTCCTTAAATGAAAAAGTAAAAAAAAAATTATTAACTTGCAAAAAATTGAATATTGTGTTAAATTTTCATGCCAGTGCCTAATATTTTTATCAGAGTTTCTCTTGGCTTATTCATTATGGGAATTTTTTAAAGCACAACTTTAATTTCTTCACAAAAAATACACTGTTTCAACTAGATAGTATTCCTTAGCTTGTATTTATTGACAGAACCATAAGACACTATATTAGTCTACCTTTTACTTTTTTTCTAAAGGCCAGACCTATTAGATTTATGAAAAAAGATCCTTCTGTAAAGCACTTATTGCAGGGTAATTTTCATTATCATAGCCCCACCCCCAGGTTTTATAGATATTCTAGACTCCAGGCCCCACATTCCAACCATAAGCTCCCAGCAAAATGTTTACTCTTGAGACTAATAAGACTGTTGAATGAAAAGTGACAGTTGCTGCCTAAACTGTAAAATTGCCTACTCTCAAAACTATTCTGACAGAAATCTCCTCTCTGCTTGCCAGAGCCAAGCTGTGTGAAATAGAATGATACCCTATGTGGCTTATTTTATATGAACCAAAGACATAGTAGTACAAGAAATAGCTGAAAGTGACAGAGGGTTAAATTTCAACCCAACATAAGGAAGGATTTTGTAACAGTTATATAAGTCCAAAAATGTAATTTGCTTCCTTGGGCAATAGCGAGGTTAATGCCTTTGGCAGTGTTCAATTACAGCTGGGCAGCCCCTTGATCGAAGTGTTGGAGTAATCGAGAATTGGATAGGTAGCTGGACTACCCATCAGATGACTCTACCCTTGAAATTCTGTGATCTTAAAGTGTGTGTTCATACACATCTATATGTATGTTTACATTCATCAAAGCGGGTCCAAGGCCTTTAAGACCTTTATTTCTGATCAATATTATGCTAATAAGCACTTTATGAAATTATAGATGTAAGAAGTTATTCTTAATTTAATGGCATATGCACATAAGTGCAACCATATACAGCCTGTGCTTTTACTTCAACTGCAGTTGGGTGGAGGGAGTCAAAAGTGGAAAAACCTGCAGAAATAACACTATTATCAGTGTTTACTGGCTAAAGTAATTTTGTAAATTCAGAGAGAATAGCCTTTCCCTTAAGTTATAAGCCTGGGGGTTTCATGAAAACTTGGTTACAGTATTTGTTCAGTATTTATTCAGTTTAATGAAGCTCAATTCCTTGCAGCTGTAACTACATTTATTTCCTATATTAACTTTACTTACTTAATGATGCCTATTCATCTTCCTAAAAGTGTTTTGTTGTGTTTTTTTGGCGGTGCCTTTGGAATCCTCATCATTATAAAAAGTAAAATTAGGTTTTAAAAAGACAATGATATGCAAAGGATGAGAGAGGACTGAGTAGCAGGCAGGAGGCCACAGGGAATCCAAAATTTCTCAACCACTGAGAAATACATTACAAAGAAGCACATAGTGCTATACTCTCTCTACTGCAGAAGTGAGAGAGTCCTAATACAAAACTTTGGTCTTGGATTCGGGGCCCACCTGGGGGTATAAGGGACAGTGAAAAGTCACAGTCCAGAATGTCTCTGAGGGAGAAATGGGGCAGAAAGGAGGTTGCTTAGAAGAAAATTTGTCTTGAAATTACCAATAGCTGGCAAATTACCAGAGCTGTTTTTACTTTTTGGGATTTGCAGAGTTGAGGAGGATGGCAGATGGGCTTGGGTGGGTGAGTGACAATTATTTCCTATTCTAGCCATCTCTTCTCAGTTTTTACTAATTGAGAAAAGAAATTTATCTTTTTGGGTAAATTTTAAGTGAAATTTTTCTTTGGTTGAAAATGTATAGATGGTCCCACCTCAATTGTTCCAGTGATCAACAAGAATATGTTTCTCAAATCCTAAAATATTATAGGTATTCACCTCTATTTCCATCAACAAACATCTTCTTCCTGAACCTGAATCTTAGAAAATGTGATGTGAATCATGTAGGAAATTTAGAACAGCTCAGTTTTTCCCAGTATTGTGTGGCTTTGTTTTATTTTGTTTTGATTTGTTTTGATTTTTTGAATTTTTGAGTGGCCTTGCACCCACTAAATTCCCCAGGGTGGCATGAAACTCAAGATCTTCCCGTCTCATCTTCCTGAATCTTCAGATTACAGGTGTGTGCCACCTCTGTGTTTCACTTGAGCAAAACCATTAGTGCTGTTGATTGTAGTTTCCCCTAACTGTAAAATGGAAATAGCATTACCATTGCATGAGTTTTGTTGCCTTTATAGCACAGATTGTTTAAAAGAAGTTTTTAATTAAAGTCCTTAACACATTTCCTAGCACAATGGAGGTCCTAAAAAGCCTCAAGAGAACCATTAGCATTATTATTATTTTATAAGTAGTATTATTGATACTATTAAAATGTCCTAGATCCAAAGACTGCACTTTACTGTATGAAACTATGAATCCTCAGATTTGTAAGATCTGAGTCTGCTCTGAGAACCACGACTTTGACAAGCCTTCAGAACATCCTGTTGGCAAAGATCTCCATTACAATGAGTATCTCTTATGCCAACTCTGCAGCCCTTAACAATGATTGGGTTCACCTGGAACAAATTTCCTGAGTATTTAGAAATATACAGATATTAAAATTTCAGAAATAAAAATAATGTTTTCAGTAGAATTTACTGTAAAATTTGAGAATTCCCTAATGCAAGAACACAAAGTGTTTATACTCCAAGTATATTAAAATAATATAGATACACTCAATAGTATATAAAAAGCTATAATGTTGTCTGTTCCCACTTGGGAATAAAGGCAAATTTCATCCCAAGCCCTTTTTCATTTTTTATTCTGAGCCCAGGTCTTGCTCTGTTGCCTTGGCTAGGCTTGAATTTAATATCTTCCTGCCTCAGTTTCCCAAAGTACTGGGATTATAAGTGTGGGCCACCATATCTGGTGAAAATTAATTTCAGTGTCTTCCTTGGACAAGTAGATGAAAGTCAGAGATTGTGTTAAACTGTGCTCAGTACAACATGAGCTATGTTGAGGAATTCGTGTGAATTTATTAATTCAGGTTAGCCAAGTTATACTAAGCTGCTCTTAAATTTCTCTACGTGAGCCATAATAATGTGATAGTTTCATTCTTCTGCACAAATAGAAGAAAAGTCAATCAGGATTAGTAATAAACATTTTGTAAAGTAAACATGAGTTTTTAAACCCCTAGTACAGTAAATAACAGACTGAAGAGCATGGAATCCAGTCAGTTTCCAGAAAGCAGGACCAAACTAAGTTGCTTCACTGGCATATGTACGATTACCGTGGACTTTCAGTTTTTAAACAGTCTGTCCTCTTATGCAGTTTTACTTTTTCCCTAGTTTTGTTTGCATTAACTTGTTTTTCCTGATGAAGAAAGCTTTGCTCAGCAGAGATTACTTTTAGTAGAGGACTTGGGTCCTCTCCAAAATCTCACAAACTGTGAATTAGCAGAAAAAAAAATACTGTTTATTATGCTGATAAATAAAAAGTTGAGTCTATTTTTCACTGGCTCAAATAGGGAGGAAACAAATTCAAAGTTATTTAGTTTGAATTATGAGTTGAGTTTGGGATTTGTTATGATTTTTAACATTATTAGTTTTAAGGTAGAGAATTTCCTCTTTTATTTGCTTCAAAACTAACCAATAAATTCATTCCCTTAGTGATTGACCATCTGGATCTAGATTCAGGTGATGAAGTCTAGTGGTTAACTTGGCTGTGTCTGCTGGCACACCGTAGCGTGGATTCTTCTTTGGAAATGTTTTAGCAGAGTGGGTGTTTCTTTTAATGTGATACAGAATTGAATTCACTCACAGATTTTCATTGGATGACCCCAAAAGCAAATTGTTAAAAAGCCTCTCCATTCAGAGGAATATGGTTTCATAAGTAGACAAAGGAGTGCCAACCAGTCAGCTGCATCATTATTAAAAGAACTTTTTCTAAAATGCTAACAATCATCTACGATTTAAAACAGGTGAATCCATCAGATTGTCAAAGGTTTTTAAAAACTGATAAAAATTAATGTTGGCAATTGCATGAGAATAGGGAATGAGCATGAGTAGAAATGCAAATTAGTTTATTCTTTCTGAAGGGCAGACGGGTGGAATGCTTAACAAGAAAAATTAGTATGGATCCTTTGACAGAGAAGTCCAAGTCAGGAATTTTACCTAAGAAATAATCACTCGGCTGGAGGTGCCTTGCTCAGATCCTCAGTGTAGCATTATTTGTATGCAGAAAAATCTGAAGCCAATCAGGTGTCTAATGACAGATTGGTGAAATAAAATTTAATAAATAGAAAGATACAAAAGGTTACTGTACTGCCACTAAAATTCATGTAGTAGATTCAAACTCATTTGCATGGAAAATGGCTTATGAAATATTATGAAGTTAATTAAAGTTATCTGCATAAAAAATATGGTCAGATTTATTCAAGCTTATACATGTATAGGTATATGAACAGAGATCCCTGAAAAAGGTGTTTTGTGAAAAGATACATATCTTTCTTTTCCATTTTGTTATTTTTTTCTTCACTTGACAACAAGAAGAAAACAAACTAATCAAGACACTAAAAATAGGTAAGAATGACTGCTAACTTTTACAAAATTGGAAGAGTAAGAGTGATTATTAAAGCTAGGATTAAGGAAACAAACATTTGGAAAGGTTTTGTACCCTACTTTAAGATATATGTTCCAATTTTCTAATCTAGTTTTTGAAACTGAAATTAACATGGCGTCATGTTTTTAAAAACTGATACATGTCTATAAAGTGAAGTGAAAATTATAATATATAAGGATATATGAATATATTCATGCCACAAGCATATTCTTATTTTACTCAACTGATATTTAGTTGGCAATGGATCTTGGATATACCATTATATAAATATAACATTATTTAACCATCTCATATTACAGATTTTTCTTTTTTTTTTTTTTTTTTTTGTTTGTTTGTTTGTTTGAGACAGGGTCTTGCTATGCAGTTCAAGCTGGCCTTGAACTCACTTTGCAGCTCAGGCTGGTCTCAAACTCACAACAATCCTCCTACCTGAGCCTCCTGAGAACTGAAATTACAGACATGTGCCACCATGCCTGGCTTGTATCATAGATGTTTGTTTCCAAGTTATTGCTAATACTGTATAAAGCAATGCTTATGCAATCTTGATTATATACAAAATTCCTGATAACTTCTTGAATATCATGGGTATGTTTAAATTGTTGATTGTTTTGGAATTTATTTGGGCATAAGGAGTAAGTGAAGAATCCATCTTCAGTTTCTCAGTTTCATTATTTTTCCTCTAAATTAGCCAACTTGTACTGCAATCTTTTCAAACAATCTATCTTTTTACCCAATTATATTATAAAACTGTCAAAACTCTCCAAATTGATACACAGTTCTGTTGTGGTATAAAATACCAGAAAATTGGCAGTGAGTGGGAGGCAAACAAAAACTGTTTTTTGTTTTTTTTTAACCTGGAAAAATCTATATGCAAGAAGAGCTAGTTATACAGAATTGCAGATGTCAGGACAACTCTCCTTCAGAAAGCAACAGAAAAGCTGAGTACTCTACAGAAAGTGAGATGTTTGCAGAATTGACAAGCAGCCGCGACAGCCAGAACTTGAAAGGCCAAGCTACTAAATTAAAACAAACTAAACTGAAATGTTTTGTAGGCAAGAAAAAAATAAAGATAGGAGCAATGAATGAAATGGGATAAGGGCAAAATACCAGAACAATCAACAAAAATGAAGGTGCTCCTTCAAAGCACTATAAATTGGTAAGCTTCCAGTAAGATTTATGAGGAATAAAAAAGAAAAGACAAATTATGCCTAATGATTAGGTGAAAGACATAACTACTGACATTAAAATGTAGGACAAATGTACACTAATAAACATGAACATGCAGAAAAATGACAAGTTCCTTGAAAAAACAGCTTACTAAAATTGACAAAAAAATAATCTGACTAATCATATTTGTATCTATTAAAATTACTATAATCTATAATTTAAAAATTTTCCTATAAAGAAAATTCTTCTAGCAATTTTAGGAAAGAGTTGGAACATGTTTTGGTATACTTAAATATTTCAGGCATGCAAGACTGTCTTAATATTTAAAATTAATGTAACTACATTAAAAGAATAAAAATACTATATGATCATACTAATAGATGAAAAAGTATTTGATAAAAACCAACAATATTCTTGTTTTTTAAAAGTGACTATCTTTAATAGACTAAGAAAAGAAGGGAATTTACATGGGGTTTTTTGTTTGTCTGTTTTGTTAACTAGTACAAGTATGTGAAAGAGTGTATAGTTTTTTTTTGTCTTTTTCATTTTTATCAGTACCGGGAATCGAACTCACGACCGCCTGCTTGCAAGGCAGGTGCTTGCTAAATCCCCAGCCCCAAAGAGTGTATAGTTTTAAATGATGTAATCCCACCTCCAGTCAAATGATTTCTTGGTCTATTTAATTCAAAACTCCAAGGGTAGATTTTTGGTTTTGGAAAGATTGAATACAGGAACTTAAATCTTAGTACAAATATCCAGCTTCTCTCTGAAGACAACCATTTCCCCTGTGATCACAAGATGGCTCCCAACAGCTCCCTGCTCAGCATCCTTCAATTTCTCATCCAGTAAGAATGTGGAAATCTTTGTCCTAGTATTCTTCACAGAGGCCTCACTGAATTTCTTTAACTCCAAATGTGTCACATCCTTTTCCAGACCAAACACATTGCCTAGAGAAATGCACTGATTTGAGTGATTTAGTTTAGTTAGTTTATTTGTTTTTTGGTACCGGGAATCGAACTCACAACCTTGCGCTTGCCAGGCAGGTGCATGGTCCACTGGGCTAAATTCCCGGCCCTGAGTGATTTAGTTTTAAATTACATGCTCCATGTCTGAGCCACCAATGGTATATAGAACAAGGTAGACCCTCCAAAAAAACTGAGGTAAGGTTACTAAGAGAGGCTAAACAGATTCTAGCTACCAAAACATTCTTTCTGAAGTAAAATATACTTGGAAACAGCTCAGGAAAAGCCCTATAAATTTAACTTTGATTTTTTTTAATGTTAAAAACTAGATAGTTGCTGAAGGCTGAAAGTTTCTGTTTCCCTAGAATTCCTAGGCTGATCCTCAGGTAATGCTGTTCAACACTGAAGCTTTCAGGAAGTGGTTAGGTCATGATGGTGGAATCTTCATGAATTAAACTGACGTCCTTATAGAAGAGATCAAAGAAGAAGATCTCTCTCTCCTGTATGTGAAGATATAAGAAGTTGGTGGCCATTTGCAAACTGAAGGCTTTCCCCAGCATTGTATCAGCTGGCATCTTGATCTTGAACTTTCTATATTCCAGAAATATTAGATATGAATTTCTATTGTTTGAGCCACTCTATGATATGTTGTTACAGCAACCTGAGTAAAATAAGATGATGTACAAATCTTGCCTCTGGAAAAGTAAAAATATAACAAGTTTAAAAAAAATCTTCCCTATCCTATTTCTGAGTCTCAAGTTTTCCAGTTTTCTGCAGCTATTTGAGTGACAGTGTTTGTTTTTGTAAGCTGGCCTAAAATGTGGAAAGAGTGCTCAGGATAATTGATGATGTCTGCCATTGCAGAAAGACCATCTTGTACCCAAGGAGCTGTGTCTTTTTTAATCTTTTCTCTCTATTACTGCTTTTAAATAATTTTTCTGACAAGATTCTACTTTTCTTTCTGTCAACTGTCAGTGAACAGGTATTAGGCATTATTTGTGGGGCTGTAAATACATTACACGAAAAAATAGTAAGTCCTTAAAAAGTCAAGAGAATGCCTCCAGAGACATTTACCTAACAATGATTTATGCAGGTCTGGGAATGAAGTTTTAGAAACTTCTAAATGAAAAGTCTGGAACATAAAGTCTCTTCCAAATCTGCCTTTACTGTGGCCTCCAGACACATTTCCCCTTTATTTTTAATATGGAAGTTAGAAAATGTTTTTCATGTTCAATTTAAGTTGTTTAGTTAATGGTCTAAGAATAACTCTTGGAAGAACCTCTCAGCATAGCATGTTATTACTCTATTCTTCTGACTGAATTTGACGTATCTATTGTGCTTTTCCTGAATAAACTGATCTCTGAGATCAATCACTTTCTTTTTACCAGTTAGAAATTGTAGATATTTAATGGATATATGCTCATCAGTCAATTTAATAAGTCTGATTGTCTGGGTTTTGAAATAAACTGATCATTTTAATGTTTAAATACTACATAATCGATGTTCATCTGTATTCCTAGTTTCCAAGTTTTCTTCTTGTCTCTTCTGCCTGCCTGCACAGAGTAATTTAGCTTCAGCTTTAAAAAAAAAAAATTAGTTCTCTGAGACATGAGAACTCAAGTGTATCTACTCAAGCTATGTACAGAAAAGGCTAAATAATATTTGCGTTGTGAATTACAGTATACCTCAAGCACATTGCTTAGCTTCAGTTTCTTTAACAGGAAACATTTTGCCAGTTTATTAGGAATCGTTCTACAAAAGGATCATGCTGGTTATTACTCCTTGAGGGTGTCTCTGGAAGCTTTAAAGTGACATGACTATGACATGTGTCACGGGTTTGAGAGCCAGGTGAGTCAGATGATCTGGCAGAATGGGTAGGACCCAGGTCCCCTGAGAAGCTGAGCTCAGTACCAAAGGGGTGGTCTCCGAGATGAAAGACAACCATCCTATTATCAAGCATAGTCATAAGAAACTAAATGACTCAAATCTGAGTTGCAATTAATGGTTTTTGGTTTCTGTTTTGCTTTCAGTTGTTTGAATTTATGAACTTTTTGGCTGAGAACGTCATCTTCTGTTACATGGGCCTGGCGCTGTTCACCTTCCAGAACCACATTTTTAATGTTCTTTTTATCCTTGGAGCCTTTGTATCCTTTGAAATACATAACATGGTGTGATTAGAGAAAAGAACCAACTACTGGCTTTTAAAGTTTTGCCCTCAGGTTCGCTGCAAAGCTCAAAGTCAAGGCAGATACGAAATTTCCAGTTTAGAGAGAAACACATCCTAAAAACCTGGGGCGTTTATTAAAAATGTGTGGCTCAGGATAAGAAGATTGGAAAATACTGAGGGAAATAAAAAGAAAAAGCTAAAGGGATACAAAATTTTTCAAGTATTCAAAATATAGTTAGCTAAAATTTATAATTTGCTTACATAAAAATTATGGCAAGGCGCTTCTTATAAGAAAATATATCTAATTTGAATTAGGGTATATCAGAAGGCAAGCAGGATTATAAAGTTTGGAAATGTTTTTATTTAAGACAGTAAAAGTTTTTCCTAAGGAGGACTTTGAAATTAGGAGAAAGTAAGAATCTTAGCACAATAGGCATAACTTCCAACATTAGAAGCATTGTGCACTTGAAAATATATTTCAGTAAGATAGCACGTTTTCTTTCCTAGGAGGACAGATAAAACCTAGAACTCACTTTTAATGCAGACGATTTTCCTAGCTGTAGAGCTGTCAGCAGACATTCCCAGTGGAAGAGATATCTGTCCAAAGGAATACGGAGCCATGAGGAAAGTTAAGGATATCCAACAGCTGCTGCCCTTCTCCCTCCTTGGGCCACATGCAGATACTTGTAACAGCCAGGAGAGCTGGTCCCTGTCTCCGGCCCTGCTCAGCTAAGCTCTCACATGTGCCCACCAGTCTCGTTGCACTAAGCATCCAGCTGAACTTTCGATTATACCTAAAATCTAGATCTTAGAAAAAAGCTTCCTCGCCCCCAAAATTTTCATCCTACTGAGCACAAACTAAAACAGACAACCATGTATTGAGGACAACAACAACAATGAAAAGAAAAGAGGTGAATAGCACCACTGTTTTTATAGATTTTACCTATAAAACACTGATTTTAGTAAAATGCGTCTTAAAGCTGCAATTGCACTATATTTTTATACAGGCAATTCCTCTCTAAATTAAATCCACTAAAAGAAAAAGTAAGTGAGGCTTGCTAGAGACAGGCATATTACCTGATAAAGGTAAGACAGAAATTGGGAGCGGAAGTACATTTATCCTTTCCAAAGTGCCGCTGGAGAAGATATTGCCTTGCATCACAACAGTCACTGCCTCCCATTTTACCACAAAACTAGGCTGAGAGGCAAGCGTTTGCAGCATAAATGGGATGAGAAGATTCGCAGTGATTGAAATGATTTGGCTAACGATTTTAAAACAAGTATATATTCAAGGAAACGCAGCGTTTCTCTATTATTTCTGCAAAGGATTGACTGATGGATGAATTTTGGGAGCAGGGTGGATATATATACGAATTGACATGTTTATCTTTGTTGAGGACATACTATTTATGCTCACAGTCAAACCTTCATTGCAGTCTTGTTTTCCTCAATGTGTCCCTGTGCTAACCTGCAGCTAGCGATTTTTGTTGCCAGAGCCTGCAACATATACCCGCTCTCCTTCCTCCTGAATCTGGGACGCAAACAGAGGATCCCCTGGAACTTTCAGCACATGATGATGTTTTCAGGTACGTCGACTATAGATGTGTTAGTACTGCTTTTCTCTCACATTCCTACAGAACTTAGACACTCAAACCATCCAGGGAAACATAAGCTTTCTTTGCTTCACTGTACCCACCAACAAGTTTATATCCCCTTAGTAATGAGCAACAGCAGTATTTCTCTTTCAATTGCAATGTGAAATAGGTGGGAACTTGGTCAATATGGCCTCAAGGTACAGTATCTATTCAAAAATATACCTAAAATGTGCACTGGACTTTTTCCTGGCTGATGTTGGATCAATTGGTATATTGGAGAATTTGAATTATCATTTTATTTTAAATTGCATGCTCAAGGTAAATTGTGTGTAAATGGTGTCATCTTTGTTGTTCTTAGTATATCTGCTCCTTCCCTATACAAGACTCCAGAAACTTTTTGTGCTTATCACAAAAGCAAACTGGATATAAGTGTAGCTAGTTGGGAAAAAGGTTAACTAAGCACTCAGCAGGCACTCAAGAGCAGTCCTAGGTACTGTTTGATGGAACTGACAAGTAACCTGTGTTCTAATTGTTGAAACCACATCTGGAGCCCCTTTCAAAGGAAAATAAGCCAAATGAATTTGCTGACTGCTGAACAACTCTGGAGACTGGAAGGATTTTCTATTCATCAATTTTCTTCCCAGTAGTCTTTCACTGTGTAGAGCCTTGCTGCAGAAACCCTGTGCCTTTATGTGTATATACCTACAATACAATCAGAGGCAGTCTGTTGGAGGATGCATGGAAGGAAAAGAGAAAAAAATCTATCAGAACAGTGCAAACAAATAGAGAATGGAACACATAGGAACACATAGAAAAGGTAAAGGCGACTAACACTTATTGATATTTTCTATTTGCTGTTCACTATTTATCAATGCTATGAAACACATTAACACTTTTTATAGATGGGGAAACTGAAGTTTAAAATCTCAAATGAATTAAGTCACTTGGCCAAGAATGAGGTTTCCTGAACCCATATTGGTGACACTCCACATCAAACCCAACCTGGTACCTAAAAATCTACAACTTTAGAAGTAGTACTAGACACAAAAGACTTGTGTCACCTACCGTTCTATTCCAGCCTGGTCCACACATTAAACAGGGGCAGCCCCCATGTAGAGAAGGAGTCATTTTATCACACAGAGACACATGGAGATCCAAAAGTAAAATCTTCCTCCTGTAGGCCTCTGAGGGGACTTCCTGGCATTCCCAGGCATGCGAGGGTGAAAGAGACAGTGAGATTTTGGGCTGCTGAATGATCTCCAGCTTAGACAACAATGAACACTGGCAGTGAGTTAACTTTTGTTATAAGAAAGCAAAAGATAAATTTGATCAAGTGAAAGCTGGGATTAGATTGCATTTTTAAAAATATTTCAAGGAGTCAGAAAACATTTCAAGGAGTCAAAAAACATTTATGCATCCTTCTTTCCATCAAAATATCAGTAACTTTGCTCTGGGGAATAGCAGCCCATTTTCAAAACATAGATATTATATTTTAAATGTTTTTTTGACAAAAATGTTTTGAAAATAATGTAAGGTTTTAGGTGATCATATTGGGATGTTAAGTATCAGCCCAAATAACCAGCTGGCTTGATGGCTTCTCCAAGGTTGACACCATCTAATTTTTGCTTAGCTTTAGGATTCACACTGCAATAAAAACTGATAGAGTATAATATATTGTATACAAGCATAGCCAAGAGGTGTGACAAGGACCATAATTTGATGACGGTTTCATGATATTCTAAAGTACAGGGTTAGCAAACCAAATCTGGTACATTCCCCTCTCATTAGCAAAGGAACTCAGCGACATCCTTTTGTTTATGTATTGATTATGGATTTTTTTTTATTCTGCAAGAGAAGAGATGAACAGTTTCAATAGAGACTCTGCAGTTCACAAAAACTAAAATATTTACTCTCTGTTTTAAAGCATGATCACTCTGGAAAAGGGAAACATTGTTTCCATCATATTGATGGGGCAGAAATTATCACTCTAGTCCATGGGAGTGACAGTTAGTTTTCTTCATTAAAAAGTTCAGTGTGCCACATTTTCAGAACAGCTACCTACATGCAACTGTGCTGTGCAGAGAATGCCACCTATCACCTTCTCCATAAAGCATCTGTGTCATCTGTCAGGCACTGAGTAAATGTTAGCACTTTAAAGCTTAAATGCAAACATCACAGACACCATGAGGCAAAGTGAGATTTTTTTTTTAATGTGTCCACATTTTTGTTTTATACACTCTCATATTGAAATAACTCTAAACAACAAAAATTAGGTTTCTTCACTGTATTTTAATAGTCATTCTATTAAAGGTTAATAATATTAATAGCACTATTTGGAATGCAGAAAGATATTCTACTAAACAGGTGTCTTAGCTTTCAAATGACACTGCAATGTTACATAGTTATGTAATAACTCGAAAGTCAGGGCAAAGTTAAAAAAGGCTTGCTCTCTCTCTCTCTCTCTCTCTCTCTCTCTCTCTCTCTCTCTCTGTCTCTCTCTCTCTCTTTCTCCCCCATCTTTCTGTCTTTCTCCAACTCTTTTATTGTAGTTAACATGCACAAATACATATAACATAAATTTTACCACATGATTTTAAGTGTACACTTCAATACTATTAAATATATTCAGAAAATTGTGTGATTATCACTGCCCTTGTCACCACACTCCTCTTTTTTTATATAGCTAAAACTGAAACTCTAAATTTGTTAACAGTAACTCCATTCCCTCTCCTGATAGCCCCTGGTAAACATCACTCTATACTTTTTGTCTGTGATTTTTGTTGCTTTAGATGCCACATCTAAGTGAGATCATGCAGTATTTGTCATTTTGTGACGGGCCTATCATAATGTCCTCAAAGTGTATCCATGTTGTAATAATGCAATAGTACAAAATTTCTGTTTTCTAAGTGTGGATAATATATTCCTTTATATGTGTGTAACACATCCTGCTTATTCATTCCTCTCTTGACGGACACTGAGCTTCCATATTTTAGATACTATAATTCTGCTGTGAATATTAATACACGAGTATGACTTTGAAGCTTTGCTGACAACAGAAACAACTGCTGGATCATGTGGTAACTGTACCGTTTTGAGGAAATGCCCCCTGTGTTCCACAGTTGCTATACCAGTTTACATCCCCATCAATTGTGCAAAAGCGTTCCAGTCTTTCACTGGACATAGTGAGGCACACCATAATCCTCACTCAGGCTGAGGCAGGACAATCATTGCAAGTTCAAGGCCATCCTGGACTACATAGCAACATCCTGTCTCAAAAAACAAACCAAAAAGGAGCTCCACATACTCACCAAAACTTACTGTTTTCTTTTTTTGATAGTAGCCATTCTTCTGGATGTGAGGCATTATCTCATCATTGCTTCGATCTGTATCTCCTCGATCGTTAGTAATGCTGACTTGCTTTCATTGATAGCCATTTGCATGTATTTTATGAAGAAATGTCTACTCAAGTCTTTTGCCAATTTTTAAATCAATTCTTTTGTCATTTGTGATTAAGTTTTGAAATTTCTGTTTGCTAGATATCCAGTTCTTATCAGATACATTATTTGCAAATATTCTGTCCCATTTTATTGTTGCACTTATTCCTGTTTATCTTTTGATACACAAAATTTTTAAATTTCCATGTGATCTAATTTCTCTGTTTTCCTTTGTTGTGTGCACCTTTGATGTTACATACAAGAAACCACTGCCAAATTCAATGTTGTAAAGCTTTTGTCCTATGTTTCATTCAAAGAATATTACATATTTGATCCATTTTTAGTAAAGTTTTGTAACTGGTATAAGGTAAGGATCCAACTTCATTCTTTTTCATAGGGATATCTGATTTTCCCAGCATCACTTGTTGAAAAGAATGTCTTCTGCTTATCACGGGTTTTGACAACTTTGTCCAAAATGATTTGACCATCCAAGTGAGAATTTATTTCTATTGTATTCTAAGTGACTATGTGTCTGTATTCATGTCATTACTACATTGTTTTGATTATATCTTTGTAGTAGGTTTTGAAATCTGGAAGCCTGATTTCTCCATCTTTGTTTTTCTTTTTCTTTTTTTTTTTTTTTTTTTTTTTTTTGCACTGGGTATTGAATTCACAACCTCATGCTTGCCAGTCAGGCACTTGTGCCACTGAGTTAAATCCCCAGCCCCAATCTTTACTTTTCTTTTACAAGATTGTTTTGATTGTTTGGGAGTCCATTGAGACTTCATATGAATTTCTTATTTCTGCAAAATAGCCAATAAATATTGGCATTTTGATGAGGATTTCCATTAGGTATTACTGATATCCTAATAGCAATAAATCTTACAACCCATGAATATGAGAAGAATTTCTATTTATGTCTTCTTTAATTTCTGGCAGTAACATTTTGTAGTTTTCATCATACAAGTCTCCTCTCAACCTCATTAAGTTAATTCCTAAGTTTCTATGCCATTGTAAATGGACTTATTTTTATAATTTCCTCTTCAGATAATTCATTATTAATATATTGAATTACCACTGACTTTTGTGTATTATATTTATATCTTGTTGCCTACTGAGTTTATTTTAATAGTTTTAAGGTTTTTTTGTATATTTTTCTTGAATCTATTGGGATTTATATATATATATATAAAGAGATTGTTTTACTTCTTACTTTTCTATTTGAATGCCTTTTCTTTTTATTTCTTTTTTTCTCTCTCTTGTATTCTAATTGCTCTAGCTAGAACTTACAATACTATGTTGAACACCAGTGTTGAGAGTGGACATCCTTAATTCATTCCTGATGTCCTGATCTTAGAGGAAAGATCTTCAGCTTTTCACCATTGAATTTATTTGTTTTAGGTTTTTTTTTTTTTAATAACTGGATGTTACTAAATTGAGATAGTTCTTCTTCTATTCCTAGCTTGTTGTGTTTTGGGGAAAGGCATTAAATTTTGTTAGGTACTTTTTCTGTATCAGTTGAGATAATCACATGGAGATTTTCCTTCATTCTGTTATATGGTTCCCTCAGCTTACATAGTCACTTTTTAATTTTCCATTTATATGTACTCATTTTTAATCTCCTACTCTTTAAAGTCTGGCAAAGAAAGGAGGGAAATCAAGGTCAGAAAGAATAAGAAGGACACTGGATCTTGAAGTGTTCTAGAATCGCTTTAATCAGAAGGCCAAGAGTTTGTAATAATGGGAGAAGGTACAACAACAATGGTCAATGACCTCTTTGTATCTCTGTGATCAGACTTAGAAAACTGTGATAAGCATGGATCTCTGGTAATTGGAGGACAGGATCTTTTTGTTTTGCTGACTCTCACAAGAAGTTATCAACTCACGGCAGGAACACATATTAGCTGCCTGCCCCTGTGATGTAAAGCTGCCACTATACTAAAAGCTGGAATTGATCAAAATTAATCACACTTTACCATCCAATCCTTCCCCTCCGATGTTGAAAACCTTCCACAGACTCCATAATCTATTGGATTCTGTCAGTAAACTGTCATCCAATGGGAAGAGAGATTCCTGGTGTTTCCTATCTGCCATCTTCCCAGAATCCTATCATTGATCTCTTTGTGGAGATTAAAAGAAGAAGAGAGATTAGATATTTTGCTCACAGTTTTGCAATCAATTAGAAATGAAATTGTGAATTGAATCTAGGCTTTTAATTACGAATTTAGAATCTCATCTACATGATACTACCTCAGATTTACCCTCAAAGTCATGAGAAGAAAAGCTAAATTCAAACCATATCTTTCCTAAACCAAGCAAAGCCTAGCATACCTAATGTCTCACATGCAAACTTGCTCCCATTAAGTTAACACACACACACACACACACACACACACACACACACACACATTGGCCCACTCCCAGCCACAAGCTGAGGCTCCACACTGCATCCACCAGCTATCATCCAAATGTATGAAGTATCAGGTGAGTTTACCGCACCTCCAGTGTATTTTCCCTTTCAGAAGAGAATTCTCCAGACACAGCTCTGATTTTCTGCATGAATTCTGATTGCTTTACCTCACTCAAGAACTAAGATCTTAAATATGTTTGCTTGGAAACAAAGAATTTGAAAGATCAATTTAAAATGACTTACGTCAGAGAAGGTAACAAAACAAGTCAAACAATACACAAATAATAATTATCTGGATTTGTGAGAGTAATACCTGCCAGTTACCTTAAAGAATATTTGCTTCAAAACAGAGTCTGTTAATCATGCCTGGAGTACTGATTGTCCATACTTCACAAATAAATTAGATGAGGCCTTTTTTCACATAGCTTAAATCATTTTGCAAAAGCAACTTTATCTAAAATGGGAGTGTGGATTCATTTTTTACATTTACTCATTCCCAGTCACCCAGCTCTTCATTCAGCAGTTATTTATTGATACAGTCCCTTACACAAGTGTTTGAATGTGCTAACATAAAGATGAAGGCCTAGTCCCTTAGAGAAAGATAGACTTGATCCAAGTTTAGTCCACTAAGAATGTGTACTTTATACAGTTCAGATGCCAGTCAAAGGAGAATTTGAACTTTTATCCGTCAGTCATGCCTACCATTTGATAAATCTTTTTCCATTATCTTCACCCTAAACTTTTGAATGGCTTCTTGGCACTGACTAGAAATAAGCCCTTTAAATAAACAGAGACAAATTCACTGTGAAGTTAATCAGCTTAAATTTCAGTTCCCAGGGCTGGGGATTTAGCTCAGGGCATAAGCACCTGCCTTGCAAGCAGGCAGTTGTGAGTTCAATCCCCGGTAACGATAAAAATGAAAATAAATAAATAAATTTCATTTCTCTTTTTTATACCATCCTTGGGATGGTACAAAATCTTGGGAGAAGCCTTAGTGGTGTGTTGGGGTGAACATTCATTGCTATGTATTTTATACTCATTTTTTTTTTTTTGTACTGGGGATCGAACTCATGACCTCACACTTGCCAGACAGTGCTTATGCTGCTGAGCTAAATCCCCAGCCCCTACTCATTTTTCTTTTAAAAAACCACAAAGTATGTAAACACCATGTCCCACAAACCTAAACCAGACCTGCAACCAAATCCAGATGAACCTGAAAGTTTAAGGAATACAACTCCCTTTTGCTCATCTCCTGATAGCAAGATGAGTCTTCAGTGAGTGTTGAAAGAGGGCTTGCAGCAGTTCAACACTGATTTTAGTAAAATTCACATTGTTTATTGACATCACACAACCACTGCCATCTTCTCCTCTCATTTCATCCTTTTCCCCCTAAGCCAGTGATGGTGGGGGCCTAGATTGAAATTCTCGCCTTGTATAAACCCCTCTTGATTTACTTTGTGTATAGACTAGCAATCTGTACACCCAAAATCTTGAAACAGGAACATGACTAAAGGGCCTCCAGGTGAGGAGTGTGTCTCCTCTGTCCATCTGCTCCATCTTGAGGGAGTTTTTAACAATGCAAATTCTGTTCTTGGTGGCTTAGATGGAGTTAAGAGCCAATCCGGGACGCTTGCGCTGAGACATTTTAAGATCTTCTTTAAATTCAAGGCCAGCAGGCTGTAGCTGCTCTGGTGTATCATGTGACATCCAGCACAAAGGGCTTAAAAGAAATGCTAAGCCCCCCTGAAACTGTTCCTGTTGCTCTCAAGCATAGCCCTACTTAATGCCATGAGTGAGCAGCCCCGCCCCAGGTCTCAGTTCCCTTGAAACCAAAGAGGCAGCGCTCTGTGATTTAAATTAAAGAAAGAGATGTGCTCCGCACAAATTAGCTTCCCCATTGATATGGTGCATATTACAAAGATCAGTCCTCTTGTTTTAATTCAAATCCATGTGCTGTAATTTTTATTTAATTTAAATCTAAGTAAGAGCCAGGAGTTGCTAGAAGGAGGGGAAATGCCAAGCCTAATTGATCCCTGGCAGCCTTCCTGAAACCACTGTGACCTGGGAACTATGGACTGTTTAGTGGACTAGAGACCCACCATGCAGAGCTGCTTTGCTTATCTATCCACAATGGAAGCTCCAGAAGCTCCTGGGCATGGGGTACATCAAAGGACAGAGGACACATCTCCTGGGCAGAGGACACATCAAAAATCCACTGCTCCTTAAATCCTCCATTTCTGCTGCATTTGGAAGAAGACATTGAAATCCTGATGTGTCCTATCACAAAACTAAGGAAAATAAAGCCACAGTTCATTAATTTTTATAAAAAGTAACACACAAACTACACAGCCATATAAACAACAGTGTCAACTGTTGCCAGGTTCTGCTGTTATGTTCATGGTTCATTTCATTGTCCACTAGCATTCATTAACCTCCAGATAGCTGCCAGCACCGAGGATTAGGAGAAAGACATGGAGGAGAAACTTTAAGAAAAATCATCCACCAGCATTTATTGTTTCCCCTCTCAAATGTCAAAAGAAGGTTCAACTTAGTATTCAAATTTTGTAGAGCACTATGTTCTTCAGATCATAGGAAAGCTTCAGAACCACTGCCATGGGTGGATACCATCTTTTCCAGTGTTTTTCTGATAAGTCATTGATCAAGCCATAATCACAATGCAATTTGAGGCTTTAATCCCAAAATGACCTTATCTATCTGACAACAGGATGGCCAGGAAGAAAGCATAAGTGAAATGAGAAATAATGAACATGAAAGTATAGACTGAAGAAGTTGGTTGTTTCAGCAGAGCCTAGAAACAGGCATTTGTGTCTGACTTCTCTTAAGCTAATGGAGCTCCAGTAAGCCAAGAGACTTCCTACAATCGTTATCAGTCATCATGCCAAAAGGACATTTCCATGCCCTCTTCGTCCTGGATGCACAAAAATAAGGCACTCAGATCAGCAGCTCTGGTATCCCTTGGGAACTCGTTAGAAATACTGAATTCAAATCTGCATTGTAACAAGGTCCCCCAGGTAATTCTAGTGCATGTGAAAGCTTGGAGAGAACGTCCCAGAACATAATTACAATTCATGGCTTCTGTTCTGAGTCTGTCTCTTCAACCCACTCCTCCCACCTCATTCTGTTTTGCTTGAGACCCTCCTAGATGTCAGTCCTGTCTCTTGTTCTTGTTTTTGCCATCTGATCCACATAGCATTCTGTTTACCTGATTCCTGAGTTTCAGCTCCGTTTAGCATGCTGAATGTTTCCCCTTATTCACTCAGCTGTCCCTCTCCCTAGGACCTTCTCTATCTATACCCACCTTCTCTTCTTATTGAGCAGTTTCCTTTATTCTTTAGATCTCAACTTAGGCCTCCCTCCCTTTTATGAGCCTTTGTAACTCCTTGAGTCTGAGTTGTCCCTCTTTTCTGTTTCCATAGCACTCTGTACCTCTCCACCTGTAGTTCACATCACACTCTACCATGGTTTTCGTGTTGTCTAACCGTGCATACTCTAAGCTGGGAGCTTTGTGAGCACAAAATGCTCATCACTAGAGCTCAGTCCCCAGCACATTCCTTGAAACTAAATATTCTTCACAAATATTTAACAGATAATAGGTGAATGAATGAATGAGACACACATTGTCCACCTAATCAAAATTCTACATTTTATTCACACTGCCACTTCAGAATTATCCATTATCTTACCCTGGGAACCTTCTATTCTGGAATTGTCTCCACAGGCAGTTTTAACACCAGCCTTGCCTACATCCACCAATGGAAGATAATAATTTTAAGGCAGGAGATCAGCAAATAAAACCTAGTCATTATTTGACTGCTAAAATTTCCTTGGAAGTTCCTAACAATAAGCAACAATAATATTTCCTCAAAAGTGACATGTGGATATCAGAATATTTTTTCAAATCTTTGCTTGCTCTGTGTCGTGGAACTCTATTTTCTAATTACAAATATTCAAGTGAATCAAGATCAGTCTAACTCCAACTTAGAAAAAAGATTTCCTTAAATTCATATACAAGGGCTAAGAATCAGAGTCTGAGCACCTCTAAAAACTGTACCTTTCTTACCTTTTCTTTCCCTTATTCTTGCCCCCCAAAAAAGATAGTCTACGTGATCCTATCATGCTGACAAGAATCCCTTGCCCAGCCTACCTCCTTACAGCCTGCCTCCCCAGAATCCAGTGTTCTCTCAACTTTCCATGCTACGTCTCCTTCCTGTCCTGTGCAATTAATGAGGCCTCTGTCTCTTCCTTACTAGTACTAGGTCACTAACCAGCTAATGTGGCACGAGGTTAGAACTATTCTTCCTTTAGGGAAGATGAACTGCATCAAGTCCCAGTCTCTCTCAGGTCATCACCACTGTGACCTGGGGTAGATATTTGTGAGCAGAGTGACTGTAATATGTCATCTGAGGTCTTTAAATGGGACATGGTTAACCAACTTATATAGGAAATGAGCCACAAAAATGTTTTCACCAACGTGTCCAGCAGTCACAGGAAAAGTCATCTTGATAATGGATAACCGTGTGCAGCCTGGCTGTGACAGAGCAGACAAGCAGAGCAGACCTGCATGAGCTGCAAATGCCATTATGTTCTCATAGTTTCAAGTGCTGATAAAAGGTTACGTGATTATTACAAATTCGACACATCCGAGAACTAGCTTAGAATGATGGCCAGCCCTACACAGTTGTTTTCACCTATTATTAAGCCCAAACATTATCATTCTTCATTTAGCTCCAAAAGAAATTTACAATAAAAATTACTTGCCCTTGCATTTTTAAGCAGTAAATTAGGTCCTGCCATTTGGCACACTATTTTTTAAATAGACTTTACTGTCTTGGCAACATACAAGGAGGTCAGGCTTTGAAGTAGGCTCAGCTCTTGGGATTACCCCTTTCCAAAACACAGCTCCATGGTTGGAAAAGGGAGACTTCTTGCCTTAGATGATCAGTGTCAGAAACTGAATTGATCAACAGAAAATACCAGGAAGGAAACTGCCACCTCAGTGACACCCAGAATGGGAGTTTCTTTTACTTTCATTAATCACCACAGATGACAAGAGACAGCCAATAGTGCTTTCACAGAGACAGGACTCGTGTATATCACAGCTGCTTTCAGGAAAACATCCTAACAGAAACTGAGGTCTTCATTCCAAAGAAGAGTTGACTGTTACCCAGCTGTGGTTCCTGCTCACTTGCCTCCCCACATCAGGACCGCTTTTGAGGTTCTGCTTTCTGTCTCAGCAGTGACTTACTCCTGGCATTCGCACAAGAACAAAAACTTGACACCAAGTATCAGATTTTGGGAGAATAAATATATCCCTCTACAATAAGTTGGCACATGTAAAACCTCATGATCAACTTTGACACTTATTGCATGTGAAAAGTGGCAGGGTCTTAGAGGTGACTAGGATGTATGTATATTGAGATAGTAGAGCCATCTATTGAGGCAAATAAATGGACTACATAATTTTTCCCCATTTTCTGCCTGAATTTGCTTGCTAATTGCTTGGGACAGACAAACCCTCAGAAACTATCTACACCAGAAAACCAGTTTCAAAAAATTAATCTACCTGTGTCAGACATAAATCCCTCTAATTCTGCCCTCAAGTTCTATAGATAGAGTTCAAAGAAGTCAATAAAATTGACTCAACTAAGTCACATTTGCAAATGAGCTGAATGCAGCTGCCTTTAAAATGCTGTGTGCTACATTTCCACAGGGCCATTTAGTAATTCAGGAGTTTTAGCATTAGCTGTGATATACTGAGGAGGTTCAAACAACAGTCAACAGCATCCTTTGCACACAGCCAACCCTCTGTGAGCACAGCATGACCTCTGACCTTACCCCTTCCCTCCCACCGAGGCTGCCTGGAAATTAAAAGCACCACAATCTTAGAGGACTCGGGGACTTGGGGCTCCCTGATAAAGGAAGAAGACATAAAGGCACCTCTCTTCCTGTGAATCCTAGTCTATCCTTCCCTTTGCAGGAACTTCGATCACCCTCAGCACCCACCTTCCCACAGTGCATGAAATATCTTGACACTGTTTTAAATTCCACAAGTAGACAGCAAAGCATAAGACTTAGTATTGTTAGATGCACCCTCTTAGCCAGGACTGTGTACCTCCTTCATCAACAGGTACTCTTCCCTTTGTTTTCTTCCTAAAAAGAAGCCCATTCTGGCTGCCTACAGAAATGTTTTGATTAATGAATAAAACCAGATTATTTGGGAGAGAGGGGCTGAGGCAAAACGAAGGTCTCCAATGTCCATAGTAATGTAGAGAAGAGCAGAACAATAATCAGTACAGGGAAGCAAAGGCACAAAAAATGTTGGGGAGCAGACGAGGTAAAATGACTGTTTCAAAATTACTTGTTTCAAAAATACTTGGGATTTATCTCCCCACCCCATGGAAGAGGCAAGATATTTTCTCCTTCTCTTTCCTTAAAACTCAAATTCATGCTATAATCCTGATTATTGAGCTTGTCCATAAGTAACATTGAATAACAGGAAGAATAAAATGCAAGTTTAACCGTTAGCGGTACTATTCACTATGTAACTTTGGCCGGTGCTCTGTCTTCCCCATTTTCTTAACTGTTAGAAAATATTCTGTGATTCTACAAAGAAATATAGTTCAGGTGTATCAGAGCCTCCCCTTACAGAACCCTTGGGAGAGCCCTAGGATAGCTTAAGCTGCTGAGAAACAGACTCACAACTTCCAATGGTTCAGTCACTGTAGTCATTCCTTTCTGGCTCATGTCACAGACCAGGGTTGATAATAATATGGGGGGGGGGGGTGAGTACCCTTTGATTTGAATTTAACCAGGCTTCTTCCGTTTTCTGACTTTGTAACTTCATAACTCAGGTGTTCTAGAAGTGTAGCCCTGCTGCACCAGCAGCACATCAGAAATGCACATCCTCTACCCTATCCCCCATCTACTGAAGCACATACTTAGAAGTGCAACCCAGCAATCTAGGCTGAACAAGTCCTGCAAGTGATTCTTATGCAGTTAGGTTTGAGAACCACTTCATTATTTCTGTCCAGCTATGGGAGGGGAAACAGCCTTGGCCCAGAAGTGGCACGTATCAGTTCTGTTCTCATTTCATTGATGAGAGCTAGCCATATGACATCTCACCACAAGACATGGTGGAAAAAACAGTGTATACACCATATAAGGACAGATAGCCATCTTTACCAAAAATATCCCTCGGTAATAAAAATCCTGCTATCATTTATAACATTGCTCCTGTGGGAAAAAGTAATCCTGTGTCTAAACTAAAGTTTCTGAACTCCAGCAATGATTAATTCTTTCTGTGGGCGCAGAATCCTTGGCCTCTGCTTAGAGTAGCACCCTCACACCTGCTGCTTTGTGGAAAACTGCGAATGTTTCCAGACTGTGTCAAATATTCCCAGAGAGGCAAACTGCCTCCGCTGAGAATTGCAGTCCTAAGCAGGAAACTTTTAAGTTAAACTGTGGAACACAACTTGGCCCTAAATTGGACACTGCTCATAGAATGTTGACTTTGGTTAGTTTGATTTCTCTTGAAACTCTCAAAGATTCAGCGAGTACTAAAGATTATTCCACAATTTACTACCACATCTATCTTATGTACATAGAAATAAACTTCCAAAGCCAGACACTTCTCTGCATGTTGACTCCAGAGCTGTGACAAAGCCAATCCTATTTACAATTACCCTTCCTGGCTGCCCAGGGGCTCCAAAAACAAACTTCATTTTCTATAAAAATACACTGGAGTTGTGTTACATTCCTTCTCAGTAGCCCAAAGTTTAAAGGATTCCAGTTCAGGAAGAGACATGAAGAATGTTCCGCTTGTCGAACGCAGACTTCATTTCCAGAAAAACGCAATTTATTTTTGAAAGTAGAGGCTTTTCCATCGAACACAATCTGCTGGCTTCACTTCCATGTGATAAAATGATGTTGAACTGAGAATGGAACCATGTAGCAAGGTTGCAGCATTCTAGAAAATGTATTTTGAAACCAGACTGACATTTTTGCTAAAAGTAGTTACCCTTTGCAAGGTCATGAAACTTTAGCAAGTGTAAAACCAACACATAATTCAATTTTAGATCCATACCAGGCTTTGATTTACCAGACTAATAATAAGAACGTGTTAAATCTTTGAAATCAACTCCCTCGGAGAAGTGGAAGTGAAAGGAAAAAGGGGGCATTGCAGTGGGTTGTATTCAAAATTGAAAGGTAGGCAGCAAAATAATTCATATAGAGACATTTCTTTTAAATGAAAAATCAGTCCCTCAAGGACATTTCTTCATTCCTGTCCATCTCCTGCTTATTTCCTTTTGGGCTCCAGTTGTACTTTCAAATGCAAAAGTGACCTTTCCTTCATCTATTCACTCTTGAGTTTCTCACAGCATAAGCTTAAGGGACACACATCCTGTAAGAGACACCATTCTAACACATGGAATGCCACAGCAAATGTGACAAAAGGGGGTGAGGGTTTGTTCCCATCAAGTTCACTTTCTTTTTCTTTTTTTCATTTAAAGAAAAAAAAAACAGTAAAAGGGTACAAGTAATACAGAATTTCAAAAAAAATAAACAGTAGGAAATCACTAGTTAATAGATTACATATTGTCATCTTAGAAATAGTTGATCAAGTTACAAAATTAAGCATACAAAGTGGACATTCAAACAGTGAGACTGCTAACAGTAGTGTTCAATGATCCAACAAAAACTTAGTAATATGGTCATCTATCTTAACACACCTAAACACACTTGCAGTTGTATCCTTTAGAGCACTTTCTTTTCCTCTCTTTTTTACAATAACATTTACACATTTTGGGTTTTATTACTCCCACAGTTCTTATTACTTTTTTTTTTGGAAGACAATAAAACAAAATGTGACAAAACAAAGCAGTCAGTCAAAACAAAGGGTGGACATAGTACATGATGTAAAAACAAAATATGAGGTAATCAACAATGGTTACCATAATGCCACTTGCTACCTTAAAAAGAATTGCCTATATCATCAGGTATAATAAAACTGAACAAAACAGTACAGAACAAAACCAATAAAACGTAAACACTGGATACATTACTGAACTTCAAAAAAAGATAATAGTCAAACTAGAATGGGCATCATAATGAATCTTATTGCCTTCAAAGTAGTTGCCTATACCCTCAAAATTGATATTATCAAACAGAACAGAATAGAGTAAAATTAGTCAAAACAAGATGGTGAGAGCAATACAGGGCTTCAAATCGAGTTAATAGGAAATCAAAGTTACTATAATATATCCTGCTAATTTTTTAAAACTTTTTCCCTTAATTAAAAATAATAATAATAAATAAATAAGTTTTTAAAAGGGGGGAGATTGAGATAAAAGAGGACATAACAACAATACAAGTCTGAACAGAACAATTTAAGCAACATAGTGTCTCACCACAAGATAATCCGACTTAATAGTAGTTACCAAGGTGTCTCTTTCCTTGAAATATTTGAGTATAACTTCGTACACTATAGCATCAAACATATCAAGACAGTGTGAAACCATTCAAGAGGATGAAAGTATTACAAGGTATTTAGAACCAGCTAACAGAAAACAAATGATGGTTTTTATATTATCTCTTTGCCTATAAAAAATTTTGTTTATACTATCACATATAATAAAATCCAATAAGATACAACATGATAAAAACAATGGAGACAGAACAACAGTTTGATGGGACTTCAAAACAAGATGATATTAAATCAGCACCAGCTATTATGTCTTGTTTTCTTCAAAATAGCTGTTTATATATCACAGACAATAATATCAAAAGGCCCAGAATAAAACCATTCCAATTAATGAATGAAAACTTTATAAGGCATCAAAGCAATATAATGGGGAATCATGATTATCACATACTTTTATGTATTTATATCATTTCTTACACTAGGGGAACTATTTGGTATTCATACATGTGAGTTTGATTTATTTCATTTATGAGTATGATCTCAAGCTGCATCCATTTATTTATAAATATCTCAATGTGATCCTTCTTTATAGCTGAGTAGTACTCAATTGTATAAAAATACCACAACTTTTATATCCATTCCTCAGTTGATGGACACTTAGGTTGTTTCCAAGATCTGGCTATTACAAATTGCACTGCTGTAAACATGGGTGCACATTTATCACTGTGGTATGATGTTTTCAGTTCTTCTGGAAATATGCCTAGAAGTAGACTAGCTGGAACAAATGGGACTTCCAACTCCAGCTTTCTGAGAAATCTCCAGACTGACCTCCACAATGGCTGCACCAGTCTATACTCCCAACAACAGTGCAGGAGAGTTCCTTTTTCCCCACAGCCTCACCAGCATTTGTTGTTGGTGGTTTTCGTGATCCTGGCCATTCTTTCAGGAGTGAGATGGAATCTCAGTGTGGTTTTAATTTGCATTTCTCTAATGACTAATGATGATGAACCTTTTTTCATGTATTTATTTGCCATTTGTATTTCTTCATCTGAGAAGGGTGTATTCATCTCAGATGCCCATTTTGGGGTTTGGATCTTTGAATTTTGGGGGTCTAATTTTTTTTAATTCTTTATGTGTTTTAGACAGAAGTCCTTTTTCTGAGGGACAGTTCACTAAGATTTTTTCCCAATTTGTGGGTTTTCTTTTCACTATGCTAGAGATGTCTTTTGACATGCAGAAACTTTTTAATAAGAAGTGGTCCCAGTTATTGATTCTGGGAAGTATTTCCTGTGCGGTTTGAGTCCTGTTCATGAATTCTCTACCTACCCCTATGTCTTCAAGGTTTCTACCCAATTTGTCTTCCAATAGATTTAGTGTTTCTGTTTTAATATTCGGATCTTTGATCCATTTAGATTTTAATTTAGTACATGGTGATAGGCATGGGTCTAGTTTTAGTTTTTGGCATATGGAGAGCCAGTTTTTCCAACACCATTTATTAAAGAGACTGTCATTCTTCCACTGAACCTGTTTGGCTCCTTTATCAAAAATAAGGTGGTTGAGTGTGTTCGTAGTTGTGGTTGTATCTTCTATTCTATTCCACTGATCTTCAGCTCTGTTTTGATTCCAGTACCGTGTTGATGTTACTACGGTGCCTTTATAATATAACTTCAAGTCAGGGATTGTGATGCCTCCTGCCTTGCCTTTGCTGCTTAGAACTGTCTTTGCTATTCTAGGTCTCTTCTCACTCCAGATGAATTTTAGTAATGTAGCTGGATACAAAAATCAATACTCAAAAATCAATAGCATTTCTGTACACTAACAACAAAATCACTGACAGGGAAATAAGAGAATCTACACCCTTCACACTAGCAACCAAAAAAATGAAATATTTAGGAATTACTCTCATGAAAGAAGTGAAAGACCTATACAGGGAAAATTATAATACACTGAAAAAAGAAATTGAAGACAACCTCAGAAAATGGAAAGACATCCCTTGCTCATGGATAGGAAGAATAAATATTGTGAAAATGGCCATTCTCCCAAAACTGTTATACAGATTCAATGCAATCCCAATAAAAATACCATCAACGCACCTCATAGATCTCGAGAAATCAATCCTAAAGTTCACTTTCTAGTCAGGACAAAAGAAAGAGTAAACAAGCTTGATTTTAAGTGCATGGAAACATGTACAGAGAAGTAAAGGCAGAGTGTGTAGAGCAGATGGCCAAGCAGCTCTTCTGACTTCAGATGACTAGCAGCCAGCGGACCCCGGAGGAGTACCGCAGGCAGGAAAGGCAGTGAGAACAGAGGTCTTCAGGGAAGGACAAAGGTGGCTTAAAACAAACTACATATTCCTAATTTTTTCAGACTCCAAACTATCCTCTCATCTTTTCAATTTCTCTAATAAGAAGATTCTGACCTCTTCTCCAAACTCTGGACTCATATACTCAGCCACCCATTCAAGCTCTCTCCATTAGAACACTAATAGGCATCTCAGATTCAACATGGCTAGTGTGTAAAATAGAATCACTCCTGTGCACCCAAATACACTCTACCTATAGTTTCCTTCAGTTCTTCAAGTTGATCAGACCATCATTAATTCTTGAAGATCTCTCATCACACCCCTCATGTGACCCATCAGCAAATGTTACTTTTACCCCACAGGAGTAACAGTACTCCGAGGAGGTCCCCTAAGAAGACACAGGGATCTCAACTTGCCCCATGTTGTGGTTTCTTGAGTCTTCTTATAGAATAGGAAATTCAGAAAGCATTAACATGAGACTTGGGCAGTTGTTTGGCACCCCCATCCTAGAAATTAGTTTAGTTACTCTCATATTGGGGTTCTCAGTGTTAAAGGGGGATGATACAGCCTAGGTACATTTAGGACTAATGAATCTTGTAATACAGACACTTTCAAGTGATTAACATGCTTATGTATGAAGCTGAGCATGGGTCTGACCCATGTTTTAAGGTAATAAAGGAGACTAAATATTGAAAGCAAAAATGCCAGGCTTCTTTGCTTTTAGTTACCCACCAGGCCTCTGCAGGCCAGCCTGTACATGCTTGTTACATTATCAACATTTGACATACTTCCAGCACCTACCATGCTGCCGCCCTCGTCTGACCCAGGTCCCTCTCTTGCCACTCTCTTCACTCACAGCCTCGCCCCTCAACCTGAATATCTGCTTTCCCTATCAGAGCCAGAGTTACTCTTTGAAGCATTGAACAGATTATATCACTGTCTGGTATAGGGCCTCCCTAAAGTTTTCCATCTCACATTAAAATGCAAACACCTTGCTATTCAAACACGCAGCATGATCTGACTCTCTGTTGTGTCCCCAGCATTGCCTTGTCTCACTGCCCACTGCTTTCTACCCCCTGCACTCCAGCTGAGTCACCTCAGCCACCTTGCAGCTGCTGCAACAGGCATCCTGCTGTTCAGTGGTGCACCTGTTACTCCCGAAGGTGGAATGGTTACCCACCTGGCTTCTCCTAGCAGGTTATCTAGTGAGAGAGATTTGCTTAGTCGCCCTAACATCAGATCCATCAGGCCCGAACTCCCTGTCCTCTTACTCTGATTTTCTTCACAGCATCTTACCTGTCTCACCTGGAAGTACCTTTAAGTTAAGAACTATCTCTTTTCTTTTTTAGTTACTTTTTTTTATTTAAAGAGAGAAAAAAAGGACATAAAAAATGCAGTAAAAGGGTACAAATAATTCAGTATTTCAAGAAAAAAATATATACAGTACAAAATCACCAGTTAGTAGGTTACATATTATCTTCCCAGAAACAGTTGTCCATATTACTAAATTAAATCATATAAAGTGAAATTGGAGACAGTTCTGTTCAATGATCCAACAAAAGCTCAGTTATATGGTTTTCCATCCTACACACTCAAACATACCTGCGGTTATATCCCTTAGTCCACCTTACTTTCCTCTCATTTACAGTAACAATTAGACTTGTAGGGTTTTATTACTCTCATGGTTCTTATTACTTTTTTGAAGAGAATAAAACCAAATGTGACTAAGCAAAACAGAATCAGTTAGAACAGAAGGGTGGGCATAGCACATGATGCAAAAATAGAATACCAGGTGATCAAAAGTGGTTACCATTGTGCCTCTTGCTATTTTTAAATTGAATTGTCTATGTCATCAGGTATAATAGAATTTTTTTAATTTATTACTTTATTTGTTAATATTAAGAAGAAAAGGTAAAACAAATTTTCACAACAAAATAATGAAAAAGTAACAATTGTTGATAAATTACACAATGTTATCTTTAGTCACTCAAGTACAAAATATGGGCATAAAAATTACTCCAATCAATATTAGCACAACCTTTCTGCTACCAAACTCTGGAGCCTCATGAATGAATGAATGATTGAATATTATCATCTATGTCTATAGGTCTGAAAACCACTGCAGTTGTTTAAGAGAATTTACTGAGAGTCATGTTCTGGATACTATCAAGATGTAAGAATTGTTTAAGGAAGATGTAATTTCAGCCTTTTAAAAGATTTAAGAGTCGGGGAAAGAGGAACAGATCACATTAAATACTACTTGATGCCAAATATGATTTAAGAGGCCAAGCAGCATGAGCAATATATTGTGCAGGATTTCTAAGAAAGGGAGAAGTGTGTGGACTAAAGTATTCTGGAAAAACTACATGGCGTGACATGAGGATGAAAGGTAGTTCTGATGGGTGACACTTAGAGGAGCCCACAGGAAAAACAGCATTCCATCAGGGAAGCGAGGGGCCAACAGCAGTATCATGGCACAGAGCAAGGATGATAACTGAATATTGCCTTGCTGGTGGGGCTTCTCAACAGAAAGAAGCAATAAATGGGAAAATGGGGTAAGCTTCTGATGGAAAGGTTCCTTGGGACTGTGGGAAGCTGCTGGGCTGAATTATTACCTCATAAATCTAGGTTTTGAGGAAACTTTTAAGAGATGTGTGGTGGAAAGAGGAGAGGACAGAAGCTGTGAGGGCAAAACCAGAGTGTTAGTCAGGAGGGCATGGACAGAGTGTGAGATGGTGGACCTAGGACCACTGTGACAGTGGCGAGAGGAGCCTGAGCTATCATATAATTCACTGCCTGCAGAATCAGAATCTCTAGAGCTGGGTCACTGGCAAAAATGACTATGTATAAAGTTCTACATGATTATGGTGTGTACTTCTAGTTATAGACCACAAGTCCAGCCTTAAAAACCTCCACTTAGATATGAAGTAACAGGGAACCAGATGAGACAATTCTTTTATGATCATGCAGCCTCTTCAAGGAGGCCTAAGAACAGCTTCCAGAACTCTACACTCTCAACCTATGGCTCTATGGTTCTCAATGAATAATAAAGACAGAGACACTAAACTTGCGTAAATAACTACTCAGCCATTACATTATACTAAACTTGCATAAATAACTACTCAGTCATTACATGATACCACTTTTCCATATGCAAGCCAGACTTATAAATAATGAGAAAATCCATCTATTCATTGATTTGTCTGCTAAATATTTATTGAGTACCTGGTATGTGTGTGATGTACAGGTATCATTGGCTCTAGGTGTTGCAGATAAACAGAGCCAGTCAATAACAATGCACTCCATGTAAATGCTCTGAGGGAAAAATATGGGTTTTCCTGGGAATGTAATACTAACAGCTTAACGCAGTCTCATACCTCAGAGGAAAATTCACAGAGAAAGACAGAAGTGGCTCAGCTGAGCTCTGAAGAACAGCTGGAATAAGGTGAAGTATGAATGAGGGTAATAAGAGAAAGAACTGGAGAGACTTGAATGAAAACAAGCAGTTCAGGTATAGAAAACCAGGCACCATTCCGCTGATTACAGTGCCTTAAATGCTGTACATCTGTTGACAGTGGTCATGTTTTAAGCTTTTGTCATGGCTTGTGTTTAGATGTACCCCCAAAATCCATGCCACCGTAGGTGTGTCTTTTCAGTAGTGGCTGGATCTAAAGTGTGTGACACTGGAATTCAGTGCTGGGATAAGGGTGTGTGGTCACTAAATTATCCACTGATTGGTTTGGCACAGTTCTGGGTGTGGATAATGAAAAGGGCCACCCCTGGGTGTGAACGCCACCTGCCTGAGGGTGCAGAGCCTGGACAGAATATAAGGGGCAGGAAGGGGCTGCCATGGTCACTGGTTGCTTTGCTTATTTACCACTTCTAAGCTTTGCTCCTTGCCATGAGCTGTTTCCGCTCTGCGATGCCCCTCTGGCATGCCACCCTGCCTTGGAGCCAGCCAACTATGAGCCCCAAACACCTCAAATTGTGAGCTAAGTAAATCTTTCCTCTTTGAATTTTGGGTGCCAGGTATTTTGTCTCCGCAATGAGAAAAGTAACTGAGATAGCCTTTATGAGGCAAGGCAGCGTACCTTCTTCTTCACTAGTCCACACTTCCAAAGCGTCCTCCTCTGCACTTCTAATACGCCTGATTGCAGTTTGCCTTTTAAGAGTCATTTCTGCAGGACTGTGCACCCAGGATAAAAGAGGATAAAGGAGCACACCGTCCTCATTGTTGCCCTCCCTCTCTGTGTCTTTGGTAAAGCTTGGCATATAGCAGGTGCTCAAGAAATGTTTATAGCATCGCTGTATTGCTTTGCCCAACAGATGAAGCCCTAAGAGGCAAGGTGTTTATATTTATGTGATTTGAATATATATGTATTTATTCTGACCTTCACCCATCCAGAATCCATTTGTAAATTTGCACTTGATTAAAAGCTTCACTTCTGTTCTTTAAGCAGCAAGCTTCACATTGTTTACAGCAGGGGTCCTTGCTAGAAAGCTTTCCTTGGTTCAATCGTCCTCTATTGTTATGAATAGAACATCAACATAATTAACATAAGAAATCCTTAGGGTAGAATTTTAAATGAAACCACATTTAGTTGTAGGTAATTCCTTTATTCCCCAAGATGAGGCTAACTTTCCACCTGGGGATAAGAAATATGTCAAAATCTCTACAAAGTAAACCCATTTAAATAGAAATAGTACAGTCTATCAACTCCCAGAAGTACAGAATTATTTTGATTACTTGGCCAAAACAATGAGGAAAAGAAAGGTAAATCAATAGGTCAAACTATTCAGAAAACAAAATGAAACACAAGTTTTGACATATCTGTGTTTTCTTTATCTGGGTAGAAAGGTACATGTTCTTTGGAAATGTTTTACTAAAAAGAAAATCATAAATCAATATTGGTATTTCATTTGTAAGTATTTTGCTGGTAGCCTAGTAATTTGTTTCAATGCTAAAATCTTCTATAGCCTAAATCCATGGTATTAAGAAGACAGAATCAGTATGCGCAAAGTCTCCATAGAGCAGGTAATCGATATATATGCATTAAACGAAGCAATGAATGGTCATTGATTTGACATTTGTCTAGGCTCCAAGTGTGTAGTGAGCAACTTGTGGAGTCATAAAGGATGAGTAGAAGGTAGACAGTACTTCTTAACTGGAGCTCTAAATTAATTTCACTTTGTCCACTCGGCAACTCACTGTTCTCATTTCCATGCTTCTAGCATTGCCACTCCATGTCACTTACGGCAGGCGCTCTATGTGCCACATGTGACTGGGCTATGGGCAGATGACCTCTTCTCTAAAAACACCTTGTGTCTGAGTTTTCCTAGTTGGTCATCACATTTAGAACTCATCCTCTTGACATTTTAGAGATGGCTCTCATTAACAGTGTCTCATCACTTGCCACAAGGCCATAATCTGTGTTTTTCATTTATTTCAGAAATCTCTACATCACATCTCCTATAAACACAGGTTTTAGTTTGTAGCAAGCATGTATTTTTAGAAGTCAGACTAACAGATATATTTTGAGTATGTTTTTAAGCCATGAGTTGCTCATGTGTAGACAATTTAGATTTGTGTGCATAATTATATTAGTTTAATAAAAAATACATTTTAAGCATACTTAAGAAGATTAATGATAGCTTAGTACATTGTCCTTATATCCAGCATGAATTTACAGTAAGCACCATCTAACTTATTTTAATCCGTATTCTAGTTTCTAATCTTTTCTTTCTCATAAAAACTCAAAAAAAAAAAAAAAAAAACCCTTAAACTGTGAATATCAATAGCAAGAAAAACCAATATGTGGTGACTTTCTATAGTGTCTCTAATATCACCTAATTTGTGGGTGTGTTGCTTTCTGGACATTTCTAGCAATATAAGCTTGAAGAAGAGACAAAATGAAAAGATTATCTCCTGTCTCCAGGTTTGCACAGTTTAAACTCTGCTAGGGGCTTTACCTTGACCTATTAATCCTCTCCTTAGATGCAGGAGTCTATTCCAAGATTGTTTCCTTGAGTTCTCATTCCCTAATGACACTGTTTGTACTTCCTGAAAGGAACATTATAAAAATAGTCCCCAGTGTGAAGTGTTATTAATATCCCCACCCTCTCATCCCCTGCAGGATCCAAATGCATGAGTACCTCTGCAGGGGGCACTGTTCTTGAGTACAGCCATCTTAAGTGTTCAGAATTTCTGATGTACAGTAACTTTTTCTTATTAACATCTACTTCAAATGTTACCTTCCTTATCTTCAGGCCATTTCCTTGTCTACAGGAAGATTTAGAATAATTTCCTTCCTCTATTACATTTTTTTCCTTGAAGGTATTTTATAATCAGAGTACATGTTCCTCTCTCGGAGGCTCCCTTGTTTCAGGCAAACTGTATTAAATCTCTCTCCTCTAATCTTCTGGATCTTGTGTTATGTCACTTGTCTTCTGTATATTCTCAGCATGGAGATAAGTAAGGAGCATTATATTTTAAGTTGGGAACACAGGAATAAAAACTGAGATGATTATAATCTTCGTCATCTGACTATATATCCTAATTTTTAAAACTGTTTTTAAAGTATGAATAGAATTAGAAATTTGGAAACTTTGTGCAACAGAAACATTATAAAAAGTAGATTGCTGAAATTTTATGTACCTTTTCTAAGACTTCCTATAAAAGTAAATAATTACCTCTTTGACTTATACTTGCTGTCACTATAAACCTTTATTTGTCCTGTTACACAATATAAAGACAATAAATGTCTTGTGCATTTTGCGTTACTCAAGAGAAGCCTTCCACTTTACCTCCTTTCTTTCCTACCTGTAATTTTATTTATTCTTTTTGAAGTTCACATTTCTATTTTTATTAATATCATCACATTTTAAATACCCAGCATTTAATCTTTACTACTACTTACAAATGCATTTAATATGTGTTCATAAAAACCCAATTAGCATATTTTTTACTAAGGAGGAAAAGGTAAAACAAGGAAAAAACAGGTTTTAATAGGCTAGTTTATGATCACAAAGATTATACATGTATGTCAGCCATCTGGCATAATTTTTAAATGCTATTTAATTAAATAATAATTCCCAATGGTCCCTGAGCTTACTTTTCCTTCTTTTCTGACATGTCTGATTCTTCCCATAAAGATGTTTTATAGATATATACAATATTATTCTAAAGTTTTATGTAAAAGAAAAACAAATAGAATAGCTACAGTTTTGCAAATGGGCTTGGTTACTTTTCTCTCATTGCTAGGTCAAAATACCCAATATCCAAAATGAAGGAAGGAATAGTTTATTTAGCTCAGTTTTTGGAGATCTCAGTCCAGAAGGGTGGCATGGCTTAAGGAGCAACACTTCAAAGCAGCAGCCAGCAAAAGCAACAGGAGCAGAAAAGGAGAACAAGCCTCTTTTCTTCCCCTATATTCTATGCAGGCCATCCCCTGACCCCCAAGCACATGTAGCTCTCACAAAGTCTCTGTGCCTCTTCTTGCACAGAATGAGGATGTTTACAGAGTAAAAATTCTGGTTTCCTGCTGAGTCTGTTAGTTAAACTTGTAAACTTTTCAAGTTGACACAATGTATTAACTATAATAAAAGCAAAAAAGCAAGGTAGAATCACTCTACCCAATACTGAAGCTTACTATGTAGCTATAATAATTGAGAGAATGTGCTATTAGAATAAGAATGGGAACATAGATCAATGGACCAAATGGAGTATTCAGAAACAGATCCACACAAATGCAACAGATTTCTAACAGAGGTCCGGAAACAATTTAATGGAACTGGTAGACATCCACAGGCAATAAAATAAAATAAAAACCTCACCTTAAACCTCTCACTTTATACCAAAAGTTAGCTCAAAAGAATGTGGATTTAAATGTAAAATTATAAAAGTTTTAGAAAATCTTTGAATCTTAAAAGGATAAGAAGAACAGCTAGAGAGGAAGAAAATATTTGCAAGCCATGTACCCAACAAAAGCATAATCTCTATAATAAAGAACTCTCAAAACAGCAATAGAAAAATCCAACAATCTAATTTGTAAATGAGATAAAGATGTGAAGATCCATTTCACCAAAGAGAATATACAGGTAATAAGTTAACATATTAAAAATACTCGATACCTCTAGCCATTAGAAAGTAAAAATTAAAACCACAATAAATTATTGACATCTCTCTATTAGAATGATAAAACTAAAAAATACTAACACCAAATCTGGCAAGGATTCAAAGAAACTGGATGATTTTTATATTGCTTGTGGGAATATAAAATGGTATGGCCACTCTAGAAAAAGTTTGATAATTTTTTTAACTATGTATGCTAATACCATACTACTCAGTAACTATACTTCTGGGCATTTAGTTAAGAGAAATATAAACTTACATTTGCACAAAACCTGTATGCAAATTTTAGCAGTCTCATTTGAAGTAGTCAGAAGCTGGAAATGGTCCAGATGTCCTTCAACAGGTGGTAAAACAAACTAGAACATCCATCCCATGAAAGAAGAAAAAGAGACAATTCCAAAAAGCTCCATTCATGAGCTGGAGGGTGTAGCTCAGTGGTAGAGCTCTTGCCTTGCACGCAGAAGCCCCTGTGTTCGATTCCCAGCACCACACAAAAATGGTTCCATACAGTAGGATTTGATTTACATAGCAACCTCAAAATGTAAAAATCATAGAAATGGAAAGAGATTGCTGGTTGCCCGAGTGAAGGACGGTGTGCCTGGGAGGAAAGTGTATATGATATTAAGAGGATAGTTTTTGGAGGGGTCCTTAGGTGATGGAAATGCTCTTGTATTTAGAATGTATGGTTGAGGTTGTGTTACAGCTCTACAAGATGGAATAGTTGGGAGAACTGAGGGAAGGGTACGTAGTATCTCTCTCTCTCTCTCTCTTTTTTTTTTTTTTTTTTTTTTTTTTGTCTTTTTCTTTTTTATCGGTACCGGGGATCGAACTGACGACTGCCTGCTTTCAAGACAGGCGCTTATGCCGCTGAGCTAAACCCCCAGCCCCTTCTTTTTTGTTTCTTACAACTCTGTGTGAATCTATAATTATCTCCAAACAAAAAGTTTAATTAAAAGGTAATTGTGTTAGTAAATTGTACAGTTAAATATATTGAAAAAAATTTGTATGTAAAACATTTCCTTTTGTTTTCTGGTTTTCTTGCAAGGTTTGAGGGGAGCAATCGCATTTGCCTTAGCCATTCGGAACACAGAATCTCAACCCAAACAGATGATGTTTACCACCACACTGCTCCTCGTGTTCTTTACGGTCTGGGTGTTTGGAGGAGGGACCACCCCTATGCTCACTTGGCTTCAGATCAGGTGAGTTGCACTGTTTAGCAAAAATGGAAATTAATATGAGGTACGGTGCACTGTTCGATTTCTAGTACGGCTGACTTGGTCAAGAGTACCATGGAAAGTACCCTGACTCTGCAGTTAAGTTGGCTTTCACTCATAAAGTGAAATGATATGAAAACACCAACTATACTGCCTTTTCCAAGAGTCCTAGAAATCCTAGAATGTTATCTGTTTACAATCTCTCCTTAGGAACAGGTTTATTCATCTATTAATTCTCTATTCAACAATATTGGAGTACAGTGTGAAGTGCTATAGAGTAACAAAAATAAGACATGTCTTGTCCTCAAGACGCTTACAATCCAGTAAGATTGCTACAGAAAAAAATAGTAATACCAAGAAGAAAATGAATTTGCTTTGTTTTTAATTTTTTGGAGTATCTAAGATAGATATAGAAACTTGGGGAAAGTATAAACATATTTCACAATGGAATTATGTTTAGCCAAAGGGATGGTATGGACGCAAGCTGGGTATTTTCTCACAGGAAAAGGAGATCAAGATTTCAGTCAGGGACCCTCTAGTAAGCAATGCCTAGAGGCTGACTGCTGTAAAAGTGAGGTATAAAGGTAGCAGACGATGAGATAAAAATGGACAGCTGGTGCCAATTGGAAAAATCTATTACAGAGTGTTTTTATCTTTATTTAAATGTTTCTGTGAGGTGGATTCTCATTTTTGTTTCCCAGGAAGTAACAATGATTTAGACAAATCACATTTATTTTTCAAACCTATGCATCTTAATGATCAGGGAGACCTTCTTTAGTTCCTGCCCTGTTGAAGACAAACCATAGCTACCTCATCTGCCATGAGAAGATCTACCTAAGTGCTAAGGACTTTCCAGAAGATTCTTACAGATTGACTGTTATCCCAGCACTTAGTATAGGGCCTGGCATATAACAAGACTAAATAAATCATTCACAAAAAGCTAAATGCACCAGTCACAACCATAAATGTTTTTGTTAAGAATTTACAAATAATTTTCTATCCATTTGATAAAAAGAAAAAGCAAGTAGGACTCCCACATTTAATATAAGAAAGCTTACGCTTAAAGTAGGCCAAGTGGCTATGCATTAAACCAAATTCAAGGGAAAAAAGACTTCTCAGAGTACTGTGAATATTGCTAAACACATAAAAGCACTTTGACTAAAGGTGAACAGAGAGTGTTTTCAAATGCTTGTTGAATTATTTTCTACCCATATAAAGGTGGCCTGCAATTTCTTTCACAGTGGGTTACCTGTAGGCTTCTATGGCTGAGTACACACAGTGCATTAAACTCTTCAGCAACAGATCTCCTGTAAATTGTTAGAAATATAGTGCTGTATTCAGGTTTCTGGAAAATAAAATTCAGTAGGTTGGATCCATGCATGGGAAAATGAGTGCCTGGAAAACAAAGGTTAGAGGATGTTGCCGTCTATAAAAGTATCGAATACCCTCTTGGAAAAATTAGAATATTTAGAACATATGGTACAAATGTCAGGATTTTCTTAAAATAATATAATTTGTTCTTTACTATTCCTTTCTTTACCCGAAGTTGTCCGCAAATCAGTAACATGTTTTATCCTCAAGGGTTTACCTGTCTCTTCTATATTTTTTAAAAACAGCAGTTAGCTTTCAACAAGTGTCATACTTTATGTCAGTTCTTGATATCTGATTAAGCAATGAGAGGGATGTATACTAACGCTACTTTAGACAGTTTAGGACAGTTATCCATGTTATACAACAGAGTCTAACTATAAAGAATAATGATGTTGATCACAGTGTCCAAGGAGAGGTGTGTGGAGGATCAGATTTAGCCCAAGCGATCTTAGTCTGCCTCGAGGCACAGCATGGAGTTACCAGGTCATAGGGCTGCTCCATGGGAATTGCCTCCAAATGGTTCATCTGATTCTGTGTGAAACTTGGCCACCACCCAAGAAAGGAGAGGTGCATGGGCAGGCCTGTGCCTATTTAAAGAAAAGAACTCACAAGGCTTCAGTCTGAGGGCAAAATGATAATCTCAGCTGACAACTAGAATGTAAGTCTGAAATCAGCAAAAAGCTAGTTAGAGAGACCAGAGACCCAGCAAGGAGGAAATCAAAGTGAGAAAACTAAAGTTCAAAGATATGGAGACACCAGAAAGTCAAGGCGGGCAGGCAGAATAAAGGGCAGTGAGAACGAAACTAATGGCTCTCAAATCTGAGTAAGCATCCGAGACACCTGGAGGGGTGCTTAACACTCAGACTGCTGGACAGCTGCCCAAGGTTCTGATCCAGTGAACTGGAAGTGGAAGCCTGAGAATTTGCATTTCTACTGCATTTTGAAAAATGCTGATGTTGCTGGTATCAAGACCATATTTTAGAACTGCCGGTTTACCCTTCCAATCCTCTATAGATGGAGTTGGTATTAAATACTGCCAGATTTGGCCAGGGTTTCCCACAGCTAGGTGCACCTGTGCCATAGTACATAAACTAGGGGGAGGTAGAGTGAAGAAAGAGTCACTATGCATGGACCAGTAAGATGTAAATAGAATACAATAGAGTAAACATTAAAGACAGAACCATAAGTTAGTAGATACGCAAACACACACGCGCACACACAAACACACACATACATGACCTGAATTTAGCTCAGCTGTGCTATAATGATGCCACCATATGCTCCACTTCCCTGTCCTGGTTTATAATATTATCAGAAACACTTTTAATTCCATTATAGCCATCAAACTCATAGCTGCTTGGCATTTAGACTATATTTAGAAAGACTTGGCTTGTTTACAGAGCAAGCTTTCATTAACCAACTTTCATGACTCTTTCCATAAACTATCAGAATGTATGTAAACTGCAATTTTAATAAAATAACACAAATAGGGAAACTCAAAGAGAATCAAATAAACCCAATTATTTCCTCTGGAATGATATTTTTGTACACTTCACATGGCCATCCTTTCTTGATTCTACATTTTTCTCTTAATTTATTAGGCATGTACTTGAGTTCTTTCTTATTTCTGTAAAATTTTCCATTCAGCTGCAAGCTACCACAGTGTGATGCAAATCAAATCTTTTGTACAAAGCAAAAATTGGTGGAATTAAAATGAATTGCAGTTTGGTAGAAATGATTTTAAGACAGCAGTGATCCTATGCTTACAGAAATTCATAATGATCTTAATATGTGAAACAAATTCTCTGTTGATTAAATCTAGTCCTAAGCATTCAAATTTCTTGTTTTGAAGCAGCTTAATTTTCTTTAAAAAGTAATAAAATATATGTGTAATGCAGCATATGAAAAAATTAGATTTTTTTAAAAATTCTAAAGAAAAAGACTTCCCTAGCATTATTTGAGATTTTCATATAAAATACAGCAAGTGGTTTCTTAATTAGAGTCCTTGTCTCTTCCTTTCTGCAGAATGCATTAATATTAGTAGCAAGAAAACCCAACCCCATAGTCTCTAAGGTCCTGCTTTTGTGTTAGGAAGGAAACAGAAGAGATCAAAGGTGTCACTCTTTGCCCCTTATAGAGGTCAGTAAACAGGACTATCAACCAAATGATCATAAGTGCTTACAAATAAACATCAAAGACAAGGAAGGCCAAGCTCTCTGGAAATATCACTAGATAATTAATTTCAAAACAGTAAATTTATCCTTAATTTAATGTAGGGCACCACGTGAAGCTAACGAATTTTCAGTGAACAGTACCTGAGAATGGAGCCATACCACAAAGCAAGCCTTCCCTGGGATACCTTACACAATGGAACCCTAGATGTTAGACCAGCAGTGTATTCTCACTGAACCACAGATGGAAAGCCTTGCACACAAATGTAGTACAGAACTTGCCTGCCAGACAGCACTAAGAAGTGACCTCTGCAGCCACCAGATTATGGCTTCCAAACACTAACAAAATTAGCCAGCTTTTATTGACTAAGTACTCTGTAATAGATACTATGCATCTTAGTTACTTTTCTTTCATTGTTGAGGCAAACTACCTGATACCCAGAATAAAGGAAGGAGAGGTTTATTTAGCTTACAGTTTTTTGGAGGTTTTTGTCCATAGTCAGCTCCAAGGCAGGGTGGCATGACCAAGGGGTTGCTGTTCAAAGCAGCTGCAAGCAGCAAGACCGAAAAGGTCAAAAAGGGGCAAAGCACACCTCCTTCCCTTCCCTATATTGCATGCTGACTACCCTCCCCTGGGTGGGTGTAGCACTCACACTGCCAATCCCAGCGCTAAACAACAAATCAGTCACAAATGCTAGACTCAGCCTCTTCCATGACTGCATGAGGCTTTGGGGAGTCATTTAAACAAAGACTAGGCAAAACACCAGGCGTAGAACCTCCCCCAGTCTCCGCCTCTGATCTATAAAGGGGTGATGGTCATAGTACTGCCTCCTGTGATGACTGGCAATATGGTATCCTTGTGGGGCTGCACAACCAGGCTTCAGCCCAGCCAGCTTAAGTCCAGGGCTCATATATCTAACCAGTGCATTTTCTGTCACCTGAATAAATGAGTGTATTCTGGATGCCTTCAATCTACCTTGATTAACAAGTCCTCTGGGGAAAAAGAAATGTACTTTTATAACCAAGACAGGCCTGTTAAAAACAAACACAGGAAATTTTATCCATCATGAGTGATTGGACAGATTTGTTCATGCAGCACAGAAATTCTTCAGTGCAGTCTCTCTTTTTGATCTGGAACAGTTAAAGGTAAACAAAACCAGCCCTAGACCATAGAAACCAAGTGAAGAAATTTGTCTTCCTTAATTGTACGAATTTAGAATTATAGGAATTTGTCACTCTCATCTCCATCTCTCCCCCATTTAGGATTGCAAGCCATTTTTTATGCTGTTGACTTTTTGCCTAAAACAATTTGGAAAAAAAATGCATATACTAGCCTATGTCCATTGCAGAGTAAATAATTTTATATACTTCAATGCCTGTGGTATCAGTATTTTAGGTAAATATTTAAATCCTACTTTTGGCTTATGACCAAAACCTATTTTAGAATGCTTTTTTGATCAGTTATGCCTCCTGGCTATAAAGTCTTAAAATAACAGGCATGGCCGGAATGTACACAAAGACAGACAGGACTGTCTTTAGTAATAGTTTAAAATCTTAAATGATAGCAGAGTTAAACACACTTGCTTACATACAGACTTCATTTATTGCTAACATGAGGAAATACCAATTTAACATACTATAATGGAGCATACATGCAGTATAATATCTGTCTTCTATTTGGTTTCCTTTCTATGTAGCACCATAAGTTCCATACATAGTTAGCAGTTTTCATTGTTGGTATGTAAAAGTAGTAAATAAGAACACCTACTGTGATGTTAGAATGTGTGAATGTCAATCCTGCCTCTGTCTCTTACTAGCTGTAGAACAGTGAGCAACAGTTCAACCTCCCTGTGTTTCAATTTTCTTACCTGTAAAATTGGAAGAATTATAATAATGATAGCTATATCTTTGAAACGTTATAAGGATTAAAACTGGATGCATAAAGAATTTAAATCATATAGTAAAGGCTCAACAAGCATTGCTATAAAACCAAAGTATATCTGTGTGCCTTTTTAAAATCCATTCTTTGATTACTCATGGTATATGTACACACATATAAAGTATTACTTATTAATTGCACTTGTGAAAGACTGGCTTACATAGAAAATAGAAAGACACTCTCTTGGGGGTTTAGTTAATTTTGTGTAGTAACTAAATTCATCAATTTTTTCAACAACTCTTCTCTATTCAAAATGATAACCTTAAAGAAAAAGTCTCATAAAAGCATTAGTTATTCAACAATTTTAACAGTTGCTTTCTAATAGATGTTTCTATTTCCTTATTTATATAATTATTTTTGCATAGGAACTTTTCAGATATTTATTTGGTACCATTTCATCCATTTGTATGGATTTTTATATTTTGTACTAATTTACATTTGCAGCAATCTCAGACCTGAGAAATATATTTCCTCATGAAACATGAAAAACTAATTTACTCATTTGAAGTAGAATTTGAATTCCCTACTACTCTCCTTTAAAATTTTCTTTGGGTTATTCAATAACATTTCATAAATTCAAATATTTATTGCTCAAATCAATTTAGTTAACATACTACATTAAAGATGGTGGTAATCTGTAGTAACATGATGTTGACAGCCTCATAGGTTTATATCAAATGTTAGGAATTAGTCTCTTCTAAATTCATTTCCAGTGCCATCTGGACCTTTGAATATGCATTTATTCTGTGTACAGAATTATTCCAGTTTCAGAGATAATAGTCTTTATCGCTACAACTGTCACTTTTCCTCTACTCACCATGTTCTTATTTTTCTTCTCTCTACATGATCTTGAGAATATCAGTAATGTTTTATTCATTTATTAAGTTCATCAAACAATTACCACTCTGCTCTATAGAAGAGAATTCACTAGCATGTTACTATAAGGAATAATCTAATATAGTAGTCTTACTATAAATAATAGATATATCTTTACATAACGTACAAAATCTGAAGCAAATATTTTAAGGAGATGGAACTTGTTATTCAATGGGTATTGGAAGGAGTTCCAGTTTTCGTCAAGAGGAGACTTTATCTCTCTCCTCAGTCTCCTCCACAGATACAACTAAATGGCCCAGATCAAATGGATGTGACGACTGTATGATAGCAGACAGATTGGGGCAGAAAAGCATAATTCACAATACTACCAAACCAGCAGTGAATTTCTCACTTACTTTCCTTTCTGGAATCTCTTAACCTCCACTCAAAGCCAATTAAAAAAACAGAATTCTTAATTACATGGGGAGGTGTAGGGGAGACAGAGAGAGCAAGAGAAAGAAAGAGAAAGGAAGAGAAATTCTGTTTCTGGTACGATGAAGAGAAAAGGAGAAATTTGTAGATCAGAAAAGCAGGAAAATCCGCTAGATTTGTGGGTATTTTCTTCATTCTCTCATCTTAAGTCTAGACAATTATGGGCCGGCAGGTGACAACAGCAGTAAAAGTTGGGCAGATACTTAAAATACCAATCACAACAACAACAAACAAACAAACAAACAAACTATGAAACTAAGACCTTATGGGAGATTTCCATTGCAAGCTTTTCTCTCATAATCTTCTCATTCATTAGCCTGAAAAGTAGATGCAATATTGTGCAGAAATCATGAGGAATACACAGTTATGTAGGGAAGCTAAAAACTTAGCTTCTTAGCCTGAGAGCCAGGAAAAAGAGCTTTGGGAACCTATAAAATGTAGATTTGATTGTGGTCAGAAGGGAGCTCAAGAAAGTGGTCTTTAAAATTGTCATTAACTTTAGTGCTGCTCACTGTCAAGCTGAGTATGCTTGTATTTGACCCTAACCAACATGCCAAAGGCTTTGAGAACTTAACAAGGTAGAACATTAATGAGGTCGTAGACTAGATGAGTAACACACATGTAGGATAGAGCTATCACTATAAAAACTTTGAACCTGAACTGACATTAGAACTACAAACAATAGAAGGCAGGTGAGAGCTTGTATCCTGGACCTAATCCCATGAATTACTGACAAAATTTATGTAGAATAATCCTATGACACTTAACATGTCTAGATCCAGAGTCACAACATAATATTCAAAATTTGTAAGATAAATCTAAGATTAGTCAGCATATGAAGAAAGAGAAAATGCTTAATATCCATAATGGAGAAAGAAAGAACAAATACCAACTTTAAAATGACCGTGCCTCAAGAAATAAACTCAAGCACAATGGAAATAAATGAAAAAATCAATAGAGAAATAAAAGACAACAAAATAAATAGATACTTTAGAACTCAAACTGCAGTAACTAAAATAAACCATTCACTGGATTGCCTTAAACTCAAAATAAAAGATGGCAAATGAAAAACCCCAGTGAATAATGTAACTTGATTATTAAAAACTATCCAATATATAGAGTGAGAATCCATTTTTATACCAGCATATTTACTCTTAAAACAATACAACAAGGGCTGGGGATTTAGCTCAGCGGCATAAGTGCCTGCCTTGCAAACAGGCAGTCATGAGTTCGATCCCCGTTACTGATAAAAACGAAAAAGACAAAAAAAAAAAAAAAAAAAAATACAACAAAGAATTTCTTCAGATGGTAAGGAAATGATATTTAAAAAGGTATTAGAAAAACAAAAATGAAGAAAAGAGCAGAAATGTTAAGCATCTATTTACTATAATAGACTTGTTTCTTCTCTTACCCTTTAATATGTATGATTGCTGACAGAAAAATTTTAACTTTGTATTACGTTTTTTAACAGGAGGTGAACATAGGACACTAAATGAATGTAAATTTTCTATATTCCACCTTAAGTGGTAAAAAATAAATGTAAACAAAAACTGAGAAAAGTTAAATATTTATAATTTCTAGTTCAAAATGTGTAATGATATGTACACAAGACCCAATAGACACATAAAAATCTAATGTCAAAGAAATTTAAATAACTTCCAAAAGGCAGTAAGTAAAGCAGAGCAGGGAAAAAAGCACAGTGAAAAGAAATTAAGATGGTAGATCAAAATCCAAATATATCAATAGTTACATTAAGTTTAAATGATGTAAATATATCAATTAAATGAAAATATTTTTAGACTAGATGAAAACACAAGACAGACTCAACTACATGCTGTCTATTAAAATATACTTTAAATAAAACAGTGCAGGAATTGTTTGTAATTGTCTATGATGAGGCAGATATTGTATGGACATGGAAAAAAATTGAATAATTTAGGGTAAGTTATAAATTAACATGTAAACAGAATACGCTAGTATATTTTTGCAAACTACTTGCAAGATGAATTACATTAAGGGGTTAAAGAGTGGTTGTAAATGTTGTGGCACATTACACCGCAAAAGCAGGATAAGCTCTTTTTAAGAAAGTTTCACTTTCATTATGTCAGAATAAAATTTAACATTGTGTTTCCCTGGATATTGGTGATTTCAATATAATTGTATAGGTCTATGCGTGTGTGTTTTCTACTGCAATATATATTTCTATATATTTAAGTTTATAACTCAGTTTTGTAATTTAGTACATATATATAAAATATGTTTGTATTTTCTACATACATGTCTATACATTTGTGTTTTCTGATTTAACGTCTTTATTTCTCATTCTATGCTCAATTCACAGCACCACCCTTTCCTAGTGCATATTTTTATGTTAAACCCCTCTTCTATTAACATCAGCCTGTTCAACTTCAGTTTCTCTGTTGAGCAACACCTGCAGAAGTCAGTTAAGAACTCAGATTTCCCATTTGCCTGGCTGAAGTTTAGTCCGTAATGCAGCAATTTTATTACATTTGTTCTCCATGTTAATTTAGGGATATAGATACTATTTTATGTTAACATGAGTGTTAAAGGATTTGTTTCCTTCTGTTATATTGCCAATAAAATATTTTTCTTTAGATATATAATCAAAAGCCTCCTAATTTCCCATTCATAATTTTACTTTTTCAGCGAATTTCATAATAGATCTAACCCCCTAGGAGGAACACACCAACAACAGAATGCTAACCTCTAACATCAGTGAGAGCTCACTAATCTTGCTCCTCAGAAAGCTCTTACTACACCTTTAGAGTCACAGAAACTGCCAAAGGACCACACAGAGGGGAATGAAGGGTAGAGTAAGGGCTGGTGACTGTGCGTGAACACAGATCCTGCAACTTTTCCTCAGAGCCTAAGACTGCAGAGGGAGAGAGGCGGCCACAGGGGTTCACCTTTCTGTGCTTGTGGTTTGATGGGTTTTCATTCACAGGTTGTAGAAACCATGGATGGGATGAGAAAAATGAGGCCACTTCCTGTGACCCAGCTGATGCTGTAGTTTGTGGTGGATTAGGTGCACCCTTAAATAAATGTGCTTTTAGGGGCATTTGAGAAACAATTTTTGCTCTATAGGATGGAGGCAAGGGTAGGCCAGTGGCCACCTTAATGACCTGGGTGGTCAACAGGTTTCTTATTTGTTTCTTTTGATTTTCAAACTCCACAGCTATTGAAAATCTGTATGTAATAGTGTAAATTTTTTATTTTTATTTCATGCACTTTTACTACCCTTTTTTATGCTCTGTGTTTCATTTCTCCAAACTTGTGATTTTGTGAATCAGCATGTCAGAAAAGATCCCAGAGTGCACAGGGTCAAACCGGGGTCCTCATTCTGTTGCACTTGAACTGGAGGTGACATAGATCATGACCTAACAGCCTCTGGCACCGTGCATGAATACCCCAAACCATAAACTGAAGGTGCTCTAGAGCTTCTACTCTAGAGCAGCTTAAATGTAAGGGAAGAATGTGTTAAATGTAAAGGAATAATAAATGTTTACTATGCTTACACTAATCCAGTGAGACTGCAGAGGTCATACTGACTCAGACAGAACAGTCTTCAGACTAAGAAAATTTCTCAAGGGTAAAAAGGATGTTACTCAATGAAGGATCAATTTATGGAAATAATATGACTATATAAAATGAGAATGCTTCATAAACACAGCCTTAAAATTCAAGCAAAAATGTGTCAATCCAAAAAGAGAGATCAATAAATATGCATTCATGGTTGGAACAGCAGTACTTCTCTGTGAATAATTAATATAACTGAAGACAGGAAACCAGCAAGGTATAGAAGAACTGAGCAACACTAGTAACTAATTGAATATAACTATCATATAAAAGACCCTCTGCCCCAGAGCAACATAATGCTCTTTTCAAGAGTGCACAGATACATCAAAATAGACAATATCTTATGTGATAAAACAAACCTTATCAAAATAATGAGGATTGAAATCATGTAGTACATGTTCTTTGATCACAATGAAATTCAATGAGAAATAAATATCATAAAAAATAACTGGAAAATCTCCAAGTACTTGAAAAATGTTCTACACAATCTGCACAATTCTAAATAATCCACAAGTCAAAGATAAAGAAATTAGAAAATATTTTTGATGTAAAGCAACAATAATGTATCAAAATTTGTCAGATGCATCTCAAAGCAGTGCTCAAAAATTCACAGGGCTTAATGCTTTTTTTAAAAAGGAAGAAAGGAAACGGTTTACTAACTGACTCAGTGTTCTCCTTCCTTGGCAATTCCCCATGAAAAGGGGCTCAACCAGCATGTATCTCTGCAAACTAGACGTGAAGATTAAATGAGGAAGCACATATTAACGTGCCTTGTTTGCGCCCAGCACTTATTATATGCTTCTATTTTACTTACAGCCTTGATTTAAAATTTAATGTGAAATTTATTGTGTCTTTAACATGTTGAGATAATTTCATCATTATTTCCTCTCTAATTTCCTCTGTGATAAAATATATTGATAAATGTTTTAATATGAAATTATCCATACATTCTCAGAGTAACTATTTTCCTTAAAATTTTATATCTATAATAATATCTGAGATTATAGTTTCCTTTCCCTTTTTGAAGAAAGGGAGTTGTCTTTGTTGGGTTTAATATCATAAAGGCTGTGCTATATTTATAAAGTGATCTAAAAGCTTTTCCATTTTTTCTGGCCTGAAGTAGCATATCTCATATTTAAAGGCTAATAGAAGCCTTTAAAAAAAAGAAAGAAAGAAAGAAAGAAAGAAAGAAAGAAAAAGTGATTAAAGAGACTTTTTAAAAGACCAAATGTAATACATAATCTTGATTGAATCCTGAATTTAAAAATATGTTTGTTGTAATAACTAGGGAAATTTGAATGTATATTGATAAATCCTCTGATTCCTTGAGTAATTTTTAATGTAAGTCTTTCATTGCTTATCTACTGTTTTCTATGGTAAATCATGTACTGGATGTAAAATGGTCATTTTGAAGCTAAAAAATGACCAAAATACTGGCAATGTTAAACAATTCCATCTAATAGTAAAATGAACAGCCACATATCCTTCACCTTATTCTTGTTAATAACTTGTCCATCTTTCTTTGTCAGCTTTCTCTTAACACACATATTTGCATAGTTAGTAAATATATTTCTATATAAATTTTTTAAATCTATTCATTTATCTTTCATGAAATCATTTGACTGTAGGAACACATAGATACTTCTTGTCCAAATAGTAAAGCATGAATCTTTTAGAGATAAGTACAGTTTCTTAATTACCCCAAATACCACTATCATATCTTGAATATTTTTAAACACCATGATTATGAGCATATATTCAAATTTCCTGGTATTGTATAAAACATGTTTTTAAACTCAAGATTCAGTCAACTGTATTTCATTTGATGTTTTTTATGGAGGTAGGCAGTCTTCTTAATAAGTTTTCTCTTTTAAAAAACATCTAAGACACTAATTTTTTATTTTTTATTTAGAAGAAATAAGGTCAGTTATTTCATACGCTGTTCCACATTCTGGGCTTGTCTGTTTCCTCATACCATGAATGAATAGATGCTTAGCTTGTTACATTTCCTGTGAATTCGAAATTAGGTCAAAGCTTGAAATTCAGGTTGAACATCTTTAGGTACCGTTTTATTACTTATTTTTATTTTATTGAATTATAAAAATATAAGCTGTAGTCATTCTGCTTTTCAAAATGTAAGATTTTTTTTTACCTGATTTGGCTGTATGTTTCATACATAAGTATTTGATATCTTTAAGCAGAAATTTCTATACATATGTATTAAACTGGGTTTCTTGATTATGTTCTCAGATTCTCCATATCTTTATAAATATTTTTGCTACATGTGTCAAATCCTGAAAGAAGTATGTTAAATTTTCTATGCTGCTATTTTATAGTCAACATCTTGAGTTTTTATTCTATATGTATATTGAGGGGGCAGTGCATTTGTGTGATACATCATTTTATGATAATTAGAGAATCTTCAAATTTGCCTTTGCATTTATCTGACATGTCTTACTTATCCACAAAATGAAACACAAAATGGTCACATTCTCCTTTGCATATTCAGACTTTTATCCTCAGGTCCCCATAATGAGAAATCCTAAAATACGGAGTGACACCAGCACCAGAAACCATGTTGCTAGGTACGAGGCAGTGGAAACTTCAGCTCCTCATCCTCCATTTCATCCTGGTTCCCCATAAGCAGTGAGTTAGTACTGCTTTAAGTAGATTTCAGTATTTTAGTCAACATCATTTAGTTTCCCCGGAATTCTTAACTTTTCCTCAGAAAGTAATCTTATTTTTCAATCTGTTGTAATTTTTACTTGCTAGTATATGTTTTAAATTTTAATGAAACTGTTGAAGAAAAATAACTCTATCAGATCCAAGGAATTACAGTAAAGTTTCCACTGTGCATCTACCCTAACGACCAATTGCATAGCCAAAATATGGCATTTTAACTGGAGTTTTTAAAAATAAGTGCTGATTTTTACCATACAGAGTCACTTTGAAAAAATTACTTAAAACAGAGAACTGCTCATTAGAGGCAAAATATACTTTAATGCATTTTTCATTATACTCAGTACAGCCATCTGGTTTGTAAAAACGCTAGAGGAATTTTGGAAGAATATTAGCTTTTCTTGTTTTGGTTTCCTTTTATCTTTGTTTTAAACGCTCTTTCCAGTGCTACATTTGCAGCATAGAATATAATTGGCCAGTAACAAAGTTGCAGCCCTGTTTGAAAACAATGATTCAAAAGTATCTCCAACCAGTTGCTTCTGGCTGATAATGGCCACCTTTCGCTTGTCCTCTGCAGGATTAAATTTGAACCTCCTTCCATATAAGCCTCCTGTTTATCCTCCTCTTCCGTCCCCACCTGTGAGTCCCCACTAGGAAAGCCACTCCATGTCTACAAAGCCCAGCTGTAGTGCTGGGGACAGGCTTGTGGTGCTCCAGGGGACTCACAACTAGCCCTGGCTCCTCACCTGCCCTTGCAGCTCTGCCATTCTGCAGCCAGTGTCCTGGGGCTGCAGTTTATTCTGATCTCGTTACAAAATAATCTCAGGCTTTTCTTTTTGTAACCGTCTGTCACTGTGAATCTGTTCAGTACAGCCCCTTTGTCATCTCAGTGGAATTCTCAAAGGCAGGAGGTATATGTGTTTCCAACAGTAAATTCTGTATTTCACTAACAAACACTAGACATTTGAGCAAGTGTTAAATTTCTGTAAATATCAAAATAATGCATGTCTGTAACCTAAAACTTTAAAACTAAAAAATTATTTAAAAGAATAAAACTTGCATAAATAGAATCATTTCACACAGAGGTAATTCCTATTAACACCTTTGTATGTGTTTAAAGGTCTGCAAAATTCAGATTTCTTTTTACTTTAAAATATAATATCATCACTTCCTAATCTTATTAGCTACCCCTTGATATTATATTCTCAAGGATTTGAATAAATAAAATCAGATGATTACACTAAAATTACTTATTTAAATTTGTATTATAACAGATTAGACTAGAATAATTTTAGACTGTTAAAAGTGATCCTGTGATTTTTCAGTCATGTATAAAAATTTTGAATCTCTGATTATGTTCTTAGGATAGATTAATAAAAGTAGAACTAAGGAGTTAAATGGTAGAATATTTTAAAGCTAAAAATATATTTAGCCAAATTCTTCTAGTAATATTGAACAATGTAATTTATCCTTTTCTTGGTGATGTTTTTTCCAAGTGGTTTCTTATTAATCTAGGATTATAGTGTGTTTTTGAAAACACCTAATAATGTTTTAAAATTTGGTGCTGATTCCAGAAAGGCCATTGTTTTCTGAGTCTGTGGGAAGGTATTCATTTTTCCTCCTTCTATAGAATGTCTTGTTGAGCTCTGTGCTAATTTTCTTGCCTTTGGAAATACTTGAATATTGAAAAGTAGTTCCAGATTCAGTGTTTGCCAATAGACAGATGCATGTATACCCCTGGCTCCTCAATGCCCATCTGGTTGTGCATCACATTCTTTTCCTGGAGGCCTAGCTAGTAGGTCCATTTGAAACATTCGTACCCCCGGCACACAGGACTTTCTGCTGTCCTCAGTGTTGATTTTGAGGCCCTGGTACCAATGCTGCACAATCTACTCTTGAAATCTCCACTGCTGGCCACCACTTTAATAATGGGATCTTTACCCCCTCAGGATGCAATGTCCCATCACAAATGCCAATCCCCATCTCTCATCCTTTTGTTTTTTTTTTTTCATTTACATTTATTCAACAAATATGTATTGAGCTTCAACTCTGTGCTAACCAATGGATAAAGAATAGAATAGAACAGAACAGAACAGAATAGAATACAAAAGTCCTTGTCTTTGTGTACCTAAGACTGCATCTCTACATCCATCTCCCACCCCTGCCCATGAGTTTCTGCCACAACTGTTTTGATTGACGTGAGATCTCTAAATTGGGGCAGGAAGTGGGGCTATGAACAAACTGTTATTTTGTTCTCTTACAGATAATTAAGAATGTTCTATTCTATGAAGCTAAGTAGGAGTAAGCCAATGGTTGCTTTTTCTGAAAAGCTTTATCAGCCTTAGATTATTGAAAACTCTTTATGAGATTATATTACTAGCTTGTCCATTATTTGAGTTTCTCTTGGTACTAGGTTAATTTGTCTCTTCTGGGCTTTGAAAAGCATTTTGTATGGATTTATCAGTCAGCTTTAGGGACTACTAATTGGAAACCATATTGAACAAAATTCATACAGGACATTGGCAAACCATAATGTGCCTTCTTCTCCCAAATAAGCTTTGAGGCAATAATTTTCAGAAAGAAAAATTTTTCTCTTGATGACAGAGACAAAGCTATGAGAACAAATGTATTTTATAAACCAATGATGCTATCATATAGTTTTCGATGTTATAATTTATTTTATTTGCTGTTTCTGCTTTCAGTCCTCAATGCAAACATTTGGCAAGGATTTTTTTTTTAGTTTCTCGGCCGAATCCTCAGTCTGTGCAACTCAGCAGGATACCAAAGTGAAGTAGAAATCTGGTCCACATTTACATCTCCATGTAAATTTGTTACTGGATCCCATAGCTTCCAAATAACAATTGTGGCTTCACTCAAATGTATTTGCAGTATTTTCAGTAGGTAGAGCTTTGTAGGGGAGAATAGAATAAAGCAGTTTCAAATATGTGACACACATCATATAGGACTAGGCAGAATGATGTCAATTATGGGTTCCACACATGTATTTCTGGGGCCTGCTTTGTCACACAAACATCTTTCTTCCAAACATGCACACATGTGAGTCCATGCACATGTGCGCGTGTGCACACACACACACACACACACACACACACTCCTCAGCCAAATTGAAGCATTTTTAATTTTTCCCTAATGAGCTATACTATTTTTATAGGTTTTTCCTTCTATCAATATAAGCTTTTCCTTCTTATTATCTGAATGGCTCCTACTTCTGTTTCTTCAGACTAAGAGTTGGTCATCTGCCCTGAGAATCTTTTATGAGCATCATCCTGCTACAGCTAGAAAGACTTTCCCTGCTTTGTACCCTCATCACCATCTCCACGTTTCCCTTCATGGTAGACCCCAGCCCCAGAAGGAATTTATGTCCCACTTATATATCTGAATCTCAATTCTCCACATTAGCCTGTGGACCCCAGATGGTGAGGGTAAGGTCTGAATCTTTTCTCTCTGTCTCCAAGCCCTTGACACAGAGTCCAGCTTGCAGTAGGCATTCAGGCCTTTTGAGGTTCCCCATCAATCACCTTGAAGTTCCTACACCCACAATACTCCCTCTCTGCTGGCCAGAAATTTCTACCTGCTCTTCTCTGCTCAAACCTCTTCCTTTTTTCCCCTAATTTATCCGTCAAGCTGATGATTTTCCCAATAAACTAACAGAACAGAAGCCATTAAAAGAGGAAAGCACGGCTTCCCCACTGTTTCTAGATAGCTCCCTGCCTCTGTACCCTTAAACTCTACCTCTCCTCTGACTCCAGTGGACAAACAAACCAGCCTCACCGCAGTGCAGGTCCAAGCTTCCATCACGTGGCAGTCACATATCTCTCACTCACCAGAAGTTTCTCTCTTCTCTTTCATAAAATTATGGTGTCAGCATTTGCATCTCTTCTCTCTTATGTAATCGTTCTGTCTTCTCCATGAGATAGCTTTAAACTTGGTTTACTAACATTCATCTAAAAAATAAAAATAAGAAAGCTTTCTTCCCGATACGAGTCTCCAGCTAAAGCCCCATTCATATTCTGCTGTCTTTTACAACAAAATCCCTCAAAAGAATTATCAGCTCCCAGTGTCCACAGTTCTTCTGTTCTCGTTCTGTTTTAAACCATTCCGACCAGGCAGTAGGCCATTAGTCCACATAACATATTCTTACTAGTCTTGGTACTTCCCTCTGTGTTGCTAAATCCGATGGTCAACTCTCACTTTTCATTACTGCACAATCAACCACATTTGGCAAAACTGAGCCTCCTCCTTGCTTGAAACCCTCTCTTTACTTGGATCCTGAGATGCACGAGGATTAAAAAATTCTTAATTCCTAAAAACACTTTGGACAGTATGTAAGTCAGTTTTTTGCAGTAGGAATAACTAACCCTCGTGTCTTAGTGTCTTTGTACCACAAAGATACATTTCTTATTCAAGCTACATAACATAAAGACTTCTGGTCAGCGCAACCTGCTGGGCTCATCAGCAAATCATCTCAGCAGGACTCTATCAGGGGGCTCTGTGCCATCTTTTTTCTCATTCTCAGGTAGAAGGAGAGAGAGGAGCCCCAGCTAAAGCACACTGTTTGCTCATAGCTGGAGGTAGGAACACAAGGCAGAGACACCCAAAGTCTAAGAACTTTTGCTCTACAGACTACAAAAGAAGGTCAGTTTGGGAAGTTATTACATTCTCACTCAGAGCCTACTAACAGGTGTGTTTCCTATTGAATGATGTATATGATGCAACAGAGAACGTCTATGTGGAGTGTCTTAGATGCTGCCCTACTGTGTCACCTGGAGGAGCAAGGAGATCACAGCAGAAGAAAGCTAGGACTATTTGACTGGATGTTCAGGAGCCAAGGGAACCACATGTTAGACAGCACAAGCACAGAATGGCCACTGACATACATCCCCAAAGAAGCTCACTTCCAGTGCCCACCAGAGCCAAAAGGAAATGCACCACAGTCGCACTAGTCCATTGAGACCCTTCTTGCCCTAAAGCTGTCACCAAACCTAACACTGGAAGAGCTAAGCTGAGAAATAAGGATGAGACAGTATAAGCAAGTGGAGAAAGAGATACAAGACTGCAGCAAACCCACGCTGGTAGAAGGGAATCACTTTGAATGGAATTCAGGTTCTGTTATTGCATGCAATTAGAAATAGTTATTAATGAGCTGATACTAGTTGTGATTAAAGTTAAGGAGAAGAAATGATAAAGCTGTTTCCTCTTACACCTCATGAGCCCATATAATCCTAAGTGCTTCAGCTCTTGTATTCCTTGGACTGGCTGCTTCTGCCTGGGCTTTCCAGTACCACAGGGCTGCGTCCCAACCCTGGGGAAACCTGGCAGTTTCACTGACATCCTTGACCATGAGAATGTGGGAGGCAAGAACCTTGGCTGGCCTCACATTTGACCCTGTTTATGTAAAGGAAATCTAGGCATTGGACCAATTTAAGACCAAGGAATTTTGCAGCTGGAGTGCTGAGCTTCGTTTCCTTTTTCATTTATAAACACAGTGGGAGCTGATTTCAAAGTGTTTTTAGGAAGTCAGTAAAAACACTGAGGTGTAGCTACTACTGTTTTATGAAATTCCATCTATTGTTTTGACCTTACCTCTGCTTAAATATAGAAATAAAAAGCTCAGTGTGGCTGGGGGAGAGTGGAGGTGCATTAGTCATCACATCACCCACTTCAGGTTGGGGGAATTCTTAACCAGAGGTCCATTTCCTACTTTAATCAGCCAAGAGATGCAAATTGAGTCAGTGATTAAAGGTAACATGACTCAGGTTAAGAACCAGGTCTTTGGGATTCGTTTCCTGGCCAAGAGAATTACAACTCAATTGCTGATAGAGTTAAGTGGAAAATATATACTTTTGCCTTTATTAGAGCTATTGTTACTTTTAAAGACCCATTGAGAATATAAGATCAAACTTAAACATGATAGCATGAATTCTACTTATTGGAAACTAAAAGAACCATTGGGAATATCGCCTTGCATTCCCAGTCCTACCCATGCTCTGCATCTGACCTTGGAATTCACACTTTACTATTGCTCATTAACACTCAACATCAAGCAAATAAAAATGCTCAGCTAGACACAAAGTTGACTAACAGGATCCTTCACCAGTGGATTTATTTGTTTATCTAGTTTTTGCATTTCTTAAAATGATACTCTTCCCCAAAGCACGTTGGGATACAAGCAGCACATTAAAACAGTGATTAAAATAGATATAACATTACAAAGTACCAATTAAAAGAATAGCAAATGAGGTTTTGCTTTAAAACACTACTGTGCTGAAAACCCTTCAAAAGCTATTCACCTCATCAATGTGCTAGGTACACGTGCAAGGAGTGTAGGAAACTTTGTTGTGGCTTGAGAAATCAGAAAAGAAAAATGTGCTAATAGGAGTTTTTTAAACCTTGCCCCTGCAGTATAATTTTCCTCTACTCCTCTCTATTCACCTATAGAGGTAGTTTGTTTTATTAGGCACCTTAATGTGTCTCTTTAGCCAGAAAGGGTTACAGAGCACTCAAAAGCCTCTTTCTTTCCTAGAGGCTGTAACTTGAGCCTAGAGCCATACTTTACATGGCTTAAATGGCAGCTGATCATGCTTAAGTACTGGAAACAATCAAAGGATCATAACCCTGGAGAACATTCTGCCAACTGAGAAGGAAAACCCTTGTCATTTATCCCCCGTTTTCACCCCATCAGGCCCAGGAGCCTGGCACAGTTTCCTCCCATGACATTGTGTCCTCTCTCTGTTCTGTGGAACACCTAAGCAAGGCCTAGTTAGTTACTAGTCACTGACCTCTCCATCTGATTTCAATTTTGAGTGTTAAGAAAGCTTTTTTGTAATGTGTGGTTTCAGAAATTGGAATTTGCATGGGTAGCGAGCAATTTACAGAAGGCAGTAACACTGCAGTTGTCCAGTTTTACACGTGAGAGCTTAGTGAGTATTCTCTACTGGGAAAGGGAAAAAGTACTCTTCATTTCATTGAAATGAGGGCATGTGCTCACTCACTGATACGCTGCTCATTAAAAATACATGGAAACCTTTCACAGACTGTCTTGCAGGAAGCCCATCTTGTTTGTATAAAATTGTCACTTTTTGCCCTTTCTGCTTTATTCCACCCTAAATACTATGATTCCATGATGTAGGTGCCCATCTTTGCAGTCTGGTTTCTCTCTCACTCCTACCTCTCCCATTCCAGCAAACCAAGCCTTCCACAGCACCCAGCACTGCAAGCACTTCACACCTGGTGCCTTTACACCTGTTCTTCCACCTTAAAATGAATTTTCCTTTGGGATTTAGCATTTTCCATCCCATCAAGCTTCATAGCTAGTTAAACATCCCTTTCTCTGTGTCTTGTACACAAGGATTATTATTACTTCTAAATGCAACCATGTATTTACTGTTTGATTTTACAGTTTGATTTACTGTGAGTTTACAGAAGTGGTGATCTACCCCACTTTTGGAAGCCCCAATAAAACATATAGAAATAGCACACTGTAGGCTTAAAGAGTAGTAGCCTTGGATTTAGAATTCATACAGTACTGGCCTTAGTTTTAAAACTGGATTTGCAGTTTTAAATTCTGTTACCTGCTGGGGGAGTCACCAAAGCTGTAGTTACCTCATCTGTAAAATAGGAATAACATAGTTCTTTTCATTTATTCACTTATTCAATAAACACCATCTACTGTTATAAAATGTTTCTCTAGGTTATTAATATAAAAAATGGACCTCTGATTCAGAGTGTTCTGAATTGGATGTGCTTGGCTGGACCAAACTAAGATTTCATTTTCATAGAGTTTATATTGTAGTAAGAGTGACAGGAAACACATAAGTAAGATTGATCTTCTGTGATGATGATCTTAGGTAAGGCTTAGATAAAAAATAGAGTATGGTGACAATATTGAAAAGTGTCTATTTTAGGGAGGAAAGCAGTGACTTTTGCTCAGAAACCCCACTGAGGTATCTCAGCGAAGAAGGCTCAAGCTGAAGGAATAGTGGGCAAAGAGATCTTTAAGGAACACAAGAAATTGTTACAAAGTTGAGTGAGAAAGGTGGGCAGCAGAAAGATAGGCAGAGCTTGATTATGAAGAGCTTGTCGGGTATGAAGGGAAACACTGGATTTATCATAAATGCGATATTTTGAAAAGGACCACAGTGATCTAACTCAATACAGTGAAGGGTGAGGGAGTGGATGATTAAGTGAAACGCTGCTGGGAGGATATTTTCCAAAACATTGCACGTAAGGTCAGATTGCGAGTAGATGACTGAGGCTGAGAGCTCTTGAGAGAAGGCCCACGGAGAGGCCAGCACAGGAAAGACAGAAACCACAGTCCATCCAGGGCACACAGTAGTCATTTCTAAATGACTCTGTGCTGCAAGACAGCAAGGTTTCTTCTGGGGAAAAAAGAGCAGATGTTGGCTCACATGCACTATGTTGTCCTAAATGCTTGAGTGATGTGCAGATTTACCTGTCAAGATGCTCTGGACGAACTCATTTTCTTCACAAAAATGGAGAGACCGGTGACTAATAAGAAAGGGACTATGAATATGTGCTAAGGCAGCTGACATGGAGGAATATTAATTTGATGCTAACAAGGTTCACCTGAGGTTTGCTCCGCGGGCCTCTCCACGCAGCTGACACACCTTCCACTTTCCCTGACACAGCCGCACACTTTCTCGCCCGGCCTGAAGTACGCTTTAGAGCTCAAAAGAATTCCTGTTAAGCAGATATTCCACAACAAAGTGAAGACAGAGATTGGGGAAAGAACTGAGAGGGATTCTTGTTTGAGCCATTTTCTTATGAATAGTGATGAGATTATTGGTCGAGCCCTGAAGAAATGAGACCTAGAATGGGTGGGTACTTGTAGAAGGGAGGGAGGCTGGAGAGGTGATAACTAACCATAAAGGAAAAAAACTAGATTAACAGGAATATGTCACTGCAGCAAGGTCCTGGGGAAAGTGAGCCTGTCTAAAAGGATAAACTTCTGACATCCAAAAGGGAGCTGTATCTCAAGCCAGAAAACAGAATTCTCAAGAGCACTGTAATGCCTTTATGTCTATAGTTCTGAACCAAACACTGTGAAATAACAACCCCTAAAAGTTATATCAGGCAGATTTTAAAACCTCTTCTATAAGAACATATTTAAACGGCTTCCAGTTTTGTCACCTCCCCCCTGCTTTGAGGGTGCAGCATTCATGAGGGTTTCTACCACAAAGCTGTGACCGCTCGGGAATTTTACCTCAGTGTATATCGATGCCCAGCCAAGACTGCACTGGGGAGCCAAGGCTTGCTGAGGCTCTTGGTCCACTCTTCCAGGTTCCTACTCATATATAGTTTCAGGTTCACATATAGTGTCATGTGCCCAATGGAGTGTGACCCCCGCTCTGCCAATTATACACAAAAGGGAAACCTCCAAGAATTCATTACAGCATTAGTATAGTGGCAATTAAAAGCATCATTAGACTGACTTAAAGGACTTTTTGATTTTCTACAGGAAACATTTTGAAACTCCTGTGTTTTTAGCTCTTGCAAAATCCTTAGATGGGACTCCCCTGCAGAAGAAAGTAACAAACAGAAGTCAGAATATATTCTTGGCTACCATCAGCAGGTCCCTCCTACGTGTTTCCTATACCATTCACTCCATTTTAACTGTATCTGTCCTGCTGTGAGTACAGCTGGAGTGTAGCTTTAGCCATCTTGAGAACACTGAGACTTAGGTTGGCCAATTCTGTTGCTCAGAGAAGCCCACAAGTTCAGGGAGACTGAAACTGGCAAAGGGTGACCTCTGAATTCCCGAAACCATGGAGCTAGACTTCAGGCCTAACTGAAGGCAAGGACAGGTGTCAGAACTTTCAAAGAGCTCTGTCTGCCCTAGCATGACTGGCATCGGCTTTGTTCTCATGGCCTCACACCCCTGACCATTTCCTCCCTGCCTACCAGAGCCCTTTGCAGACCATCGCAGCCTTTGTCTCTAAGCTTTGGTCCCTGTATCCTCTGCCCTTCTCTTTCTTTTATTCGGCTAGTGTTTCTTGAATGCTCTCAGAGTGAGGGGAGTACCACGGCTCCAAAGAGCGTGGCCTCCTGAGTGGGAGGACAAACTGCATATGTGTGAGAACGCCATGACTGTGCAGAGGAGCTACGAGGGCTCCTCTAGGCCTTGGCTCCCATGGCTCAGGCTGCTCTTATCTCACTTCCCCTTCTTACCTCAGTTTCCACCTCATGCTCAGGTGTGGTGACTGCAGAGACTTTCCTCATCCCCTTTGCTCCTTGGGCCACACTGGACTTGAAAAACACAGTGAGCTGGGTCATGGCAGAGCAAACTTGTGGTTGAGAAGATGGGCTCAGAAGTGCCCATCCTGGGTCTTCTTAGCTGTGAGTGTTGAGGCAAGTTTTATCACTCTTCTGTGCCTGTTTGTCATCTTCAAGTGGGACTGATGCACTTACCTCACAGGATCAGTTCCTTGTGGAGGACTGAATCAGCCCAAGGGAAAAGCTCAGAATGGTGCACAGCACATGATGAATGCCTGTGATTGTTATGCATTCCAAAGACTGCCATTCTCAGTGGGCGGCACGATTCTCTAAGGTACTAGCACTGCTCGTTTATCTTTGAGTCCTCGTCACCTGCAGCTTGGCACAGCACAGACTGCATAAACACATGCTGAATGTTGAACATACTGCAGATTTGAACAAACAATGAATCACCAAATAACTGGACCTTAGTAAGGACATATGAAGCAACATCACGTCATAGAACATCTCTAGACTCTCAGATCCAGGAGGCCTTTACAAGTGAAGTGAGACCCTGAGATTTCTCCAACACTGGCTTTCCTGGATTGCACAGGGCATAGGCTGGCCAGAGCCTGGAGATTGGGGTTCAGTCCCCACTCCAGAATCCTGTGGCTTCCACAGTGTCTGAACACATTTTCCTGAGGAATTCCAAGCAGGGTCTACATAAGCAGAGTTCCCAAACCGTGCAGATCACTCCAGGCTGATAGCTTAGCAAAACACAATGTTCTCATTTGGCACTGGAGGGCTCTGATTTTCAGGGTCCAGGGAGGGACTGAGACCTGAAATCTGTGTTTCTAAAAAGTTCTCCAGGTGACTCCAAACTTCAGGCACAGGCTTGGAAATGAATGAACTGGATTTCTCAGACCAGAGGACAGATGTGACACATTCCATTTACAGCTCACAGCACAGCCACGCATGCGAGCATGTAACACATGTGCACACATTCACACACTCACTGGCTCAGGCATGCATGTCAGCTGCCCACTCCAATGAGTTTGTCCTCACCCTGTACCTTACATGCAGAACACTGGGTGTTGCCAGTTCCCATACAAACCCCTGCTCTTTGAAGGAGTAAATTCTAAGGATACTGGACCACCCAGCCCTGCCCTGCCCCAGCACACATGTGACAAACGCAGGCTGAATTAGCACCTGCAGCCGCGCCGTGGTAGTTATAAACTGTGATGGACCTGCTTAATTGTTTTGCCTACATAAGCACATTTTGCTTCATCTATTTGTCAAACTGAAGGAAGGCTGTTTTATAAAATGGGATTTAATTAAATGTTTTGTCCCAGCCTGGCCTTTCCCTTCCGCATCTGCATTATGCTTGTGTCATATTTTCCCTGGAGGGCAGGAAAACAATTTAGTGAAAATGAAGGATGCATTGATTTACTACAGAAAAAGGAAATGCCAAGCTAACAACTGCCCTCTATAATTTTCTAGTGACCATAAGAGAGAGCCTGGGCATTTAACTTAAAGACACTGTGTTTCCAGGTACATCTGGCTCTTTATATCTGTAGTATTTATGCTGCTGTGCTTATAGCCTCACTCTTGATTGAAATTATTTCAGGAATACTCATAAGAGGTATTTTTCTTCCCTGAACAGAATAGATGTTTCTGGTAAGTAAAGTCATTTGTTTCCACCGCCAGACTGGTGACGAGGGCAAGGAAGTCATTCTGTCCCCAAGACCCTAACAGTGGAATCTTAACACACCTCCCGTCACTTAACCACGGATCTCCCACTGCGTATAGAATTTAACTCGACCTACTTTCCTGTCTGTTGATCTGCCTCAGGCCTCAAATGTTCTTCTACTGATATCATCTGTTTTCTGGTTGTACTCTTAGATCTTTCGCTCAATACAGTATCCCACTGCCTCAAAGGAAGCAGGCTACATTAATAGTCTGAGAGAGCTGGATATGACAGCACCTTGCTGAGTATCTCCTGCCTCTAGCCAGTCATCCTGTGTCCACTCTTACTGACTTGGAATCTGAGCCTGTCTAGCCAACCATCAGGGTGGCTCTGGGAGCAACTTGTTTTGTTTGAGGCGAAGGCTGCCAAGGAAGGGAAGGAAGGAATGTGGGACCAGAAATCAGAAAAATGTGATTTGCTACAGAAACACTCCCATCCTCTCTGAGATCTTTAATACTCCTTCCAGCACTAACAATCTTGCTAAGATTTTATTGAGCACCTACTATATGTCAGCTACTGTAGCGGGATCAATTGTGGGGAACTGAAGCACACAGAGTCCAAAAGTTGGGAAAGCAGGTAGAGTCAGCCCTTCACAAAAACAACAGGGTGAGGTGTGTTAGAAAGATCTAGCCCCATACCAGGTTACACACAGGCTTTTAGGAGAAGCGTAACTACTATATGAAAGATAAGCAGTAAGTTGAAAGAAGAGCGATTCTGGCAGACCCTCACTGTCCAAACCTCAACCAGCCCCTCCCAGCTGAGGATGCCATTTCCCTCTGATGAGTATTTGCCTTCTCCCCTGTCCATCCATAGGAAACCCACCAACCGGCCACTAGATAGGAGTTGATCAGTCAAAATGCATGTATAGCTCATTAGGCTGGCCATAGCGGTACACTCCTACAATCTCACACTTGGGAGGAAGAGGCAGGAGGATTGTTGCAAGTATGAGACCAGCCTGGGCTACAAAGTGAGCCCAAGCCCAGCCTGAACTGTATAGCGAGACCCTGTCTCAAAAAGACAAAAACATTTTTTAATGAAAAAATAAAAACAACGTATAGCTAATTAGCCACAAAGTACAACCCATCAAGAGGAAATATTTTGCTGTTTTATACAAAGAACCAGGAAACCTATAGTTTCACTGTTTCCTCTTCTCTATATACATGAAGGAAACAAGCTGGAGGACCTTGCCTCTGCTCTGATTTTCACAAATCATCTGACCAAACTGGAGGGGACTTGACGAGACAGGACAATAACTCACTTTTCAGTTCCTGATGGACTGAACAAGAGCTGGCGGAGATTGTTTTGCATTTATAACACTTTCCAGCTGAAGGCCTCAGAGTGCTTTGTGAGCAGTGATAGGCAGACTTCGTGCTAACACTAAGTGCTCTCGTAATAAATTCTCAGGCAGAGGTCGGATACATTAGGCAGCAGGGGTGGGTGAGGAGAGGTGGCTGGAAAGGGGGCTGTGAGCTGACCCTGCCAAGCAGTTGGACCAGGTCCCCTGCCCACTATCCAGTACGCTCACCACAAGGGCTTGTGTGGATCCTCAGGCAGGCCAAACCCACTTGTCCTCACACCAGAGGGAGTTTCCCAAACCAGAGTCAGGAGACTATGGGAGCTGACTGACAGGAGCTGAGGGCAAGAAAAGGACAGAGACAGAGAGACTCGGGGAAGACAGGAAGGGCCTGACCCCAGGAAGGGCAGGGAGAAGCACAGACCATGATAAAGGATTCTCATGAGTGCCTGTGACTTCCCTTAATATGCGATTTCTCCTGGTCCTCCCTCAGGCCCTAGTCTGTCCCTTCTAGAAGCTGGAATGCTCCTGTTCTGTGGGTAACTGTGTTAACTCCAGGTGAAGTAAGGTGTCAGCAGAATACCTGTGTGCCATTTTGTACCCAGTGGCTGGGAAGCTGAGGATCCTGGGGAGGTATCTCGGTGGACTTCCTGTCACCCCCTCAAATCCCACCACTGCCCTGGTGTCCCATGCATTTCAACCCTCCTTCCACAGCTTACATCTCCTGGACAGCTTGATTGCACTGATTCACCCCTTTAAGGGAATTTGTTGAAAGGCTAACATGTAAGACAGTGTCTTAGAATCAAAGTAAAGAAACTTTTCTGTGCTCCAACTTTTCTCTATTCCCCAGATTCAATGTAATGAGTCCACAATTTTTTTGGACAGTATAGTTTAGCATAGAATTAGATATACAAATGGAAATACGTAAGCTCTTTTAAATAGCATTAGAGAAATAGACAAATTCTTTTTATGTTGTTTAAAGGGTTATTTGAAACCTGTGAACTCAACAACTCTGACTTTGTTATGTTCTTCAAGAAAATAAGAGACTATTTGAGTCAAACTCTCTGCCTGGCTATCCATCAACACCTTTCCTCCCACTCAGAGAATAAGACACACTGGATTTATGATGGATAATGAAACTTTTTTAAAAAATCAAACACAAACCGGGCATGGTGGCACATGCCTGAATAATGCTATCACTTGGGAAGCTGAGGCAGGAAGATCACCACAAATTTGAGGCCAGCTCTGTTACATAGCGATCCCAAGGCCAACCTGAACTATATAGCAAGATGCTGTCTCAAAAAAAAAATTTAAAAAATCAAAGACAAATGTTCACAGGTTCCATCCTTAAAATATTTATGCTATGTTCATATATGAAAATTTTAAAAGTCCAAAAATATTTTTACTAAATAAAAATTTTATATATACAAGGCAAAATTGAGTGGAATACTTATTTTAAGAAAGATCTTGGTAAGGTTCAAAAATTACCAATAGAGTGAAACCATCCTAGCTGAAAGATGGGAAAGCTTGTGGACTAACCAAGGGGTACAAATATTACGCTGAAAAAAAAAAAGAGGGTTCAGGGTGGCAGACAAGGGTGGTTTAGGAATGGGGCTATAAGATCTGTACAGCAAGGGCCAGAAGGGGTCTGGGGAATGGGTCACGTGAGTTTGGTTAGGATGAAGTACAGGAGACAAGAAACGATGGAGATGAGACTGAGACAGTGGAGTTTGGAAATGTCAGGGAGGATGCTTGGGACCCGGCTGATTCTGCATTCAAGGACATCTGAGAAGATGGGAACCACAGCTGAGTCACCCTGATTCAGACACCAGCATGGAGCAGGGGGAGGAGGGATGGGCATTTATGGGACTGAGTCCAGATGAGATAAGATGAGCACCTGAACCAGAAGAGCAGCCGGCGGGCAGGGAGGATGAGCAGGTTCAGGAGATGCTTCACAAGCAACATCAGCAAGCTCCGGGAAAACAAGGAATGCAGGATTTTCCTTTCAACCCTTGCCCTCAGACTGAATGGGGCCAGAAAAAAAGAGGCCCGGGTTATCAGGATTGCAATAGAACACTAGAAAGGAAAATTACAGCACGATACAGTGGCTGAAAAGGAAAATTACAGGATGTCCTTTGAGTTCAGTTCAGAACTGCAGGAGATGCCTGTAAAATGAAAGCTAAACAAAGGAATCTCAAAAAACAAGAAATATACCCTAGGAGGCTTTTCTGCCTTTTTTCTTTCTGCCTTTCTCTTTTTATCAGTCCCTAAACATCTAGGAGAAGTTATGCTATGTAAGAAACACAACTCCACACCTCGTCTCTGTCTTCAAATGACCCTCGGTGTCTGCAGAGTAGGAATTGCATCCATGTGTCCACACGGCACTGAATACTTCCATTCATGATAAAAACAAAAGCATGAAAAAATGTTCCGAGATCTAAAGTGAACTTGAAACATTACTTTAATTAAGGGAAGTTAGGCGTATGTGTGGAGGGTATCATTAGATAATGTTTCTTCCGTGTATTTTACTTGTTATCTTTTTGCACTCATTTTGTAAGAACAAAAAAACTGAGGTCCTTAGAAGTGAAGTTACTTAGTCAAACCCGGACAAGCGGTGGTTAAGTGATAGTCTGGAAAACTTGACCTGAAGCCCATCTACAAATGGCACACCCCCCAGTGGTGAGGTAGAGAAAAAAATGGGTAGTTCAGTGGAAATCTGCTATGCAAAAGTATAGAAGCTGTAGGTGATCTAAATTTTAAAACCATAACAACTCCATAGGCCAGATGCTTGGCTTTCTGCTGACTTTACTTTCTAGTTTGTTTTAACAAAATTTTCTGACAGACTCATTCTGCTGCCAACATCGGGGCAGAGTAGAAAAGATGGAAACACATTAATAGATAAAATATAATTTAATTGATCCCAGAGTCAAGCAGATCTGTTCCCAGAACTATCCTTTATGACTGATTTCTGGCATTTAAAAGGTTAAGAGACACCAACTTTTTACATTATCAGCAGATCTTGATTAATCTGGCAAATGCTATAAATCAAGGGGCAGTGTGAAATTGGACACTAAATGTATTGGACGTTATTATAAAAAGAGAAATTGGATAATTTCTACTCATTTCTATCTGAAAATGAAAAACCGGCAGGGTAATGAATCTCCTTGATCTGTTGAAATGCCTATCGGTTATAAAGTACTTTTCCATCAAAGAGATAAGCAGATTCAAAACACACAATAAAAATTACTCATCACAATATTTTGGTAAAAAAGTAAATATGTCTCCAAGCTGTTATGGTGAATAACTCCTCCCTCACAAGAGGATAAACAGTCCATGTAAAAAAAGAACCATTGAATCAAGAGGCGTTCTTGGGGCCCTGACCCTGAGTGGAAAGAAATCTTTGCAACTGTTAAACGAACTGTCCGTTCTTCCATGAAATCAAGAGCAACCTTAACAAGATGGATTCCTATGATTGAGCTCACATAGGTCTCCATAACAAGATCTGTCAGCCCAAAAGTTATATTTAAATACTTTTCATTGTCAAAGTTAACTTCCCTTTTATTAAAGTCAAAGAAAGAAAAGTTACCATCCCTGGAGCTATAGCTTCATATCTGCCTGGCCTGGTCTAGAAGAGGCTGTGTTGGATCTATGGCTGAGAAGTGGCTTCAGCGAGGGTAAATTGTGGGCCAGATCACCCAGGGGACCATCACTCTGGAGAAAGAACTCCCCAGACACTGATTCCAGGATGACCTGGTTGTCATAACAATGTCTTCTCTATAAAGTTCCCCTAGACCTGAGCCATGTAGTTTCCCTTTTCTGCAAGAAACAGAGACATGACTGTAGTGTGGTAGAAATCACGGTTTTAGTTCCTGTTCTTCCTGTATTTGATAATACTTGGCCTCATATTAACGAGACTCATGTTCTAGCTGAGGTGAGTGAGCAGACAATCAGCTAGACTGCAGGCCTTTCAAGGGACACTTTCTACTCCTCCATCTCAGGAGCCAGAAGGATTGAGTACACAGTAGGTACTTAGTACTGTGGTAATCTTACAAGAAACAATTCTTTCATGCACTTAACAAATGTATCAAGTACTATTCTGGGTACAGTACTTGAAGTAAATCAGCTAACCAAAAAGTCTGACATGCTTACCCTCAGGGAGTGTTCATTCTGACACGCAGCACAATAAAAACAGAACAGAGGCAGGGAAAGCAAAGGACTGGGCACAGAGATGGCACTGGGTGGTGATTTGAATGGGGGAGGCATCCAGACAGGCTTCAAGGATAAGGTTCTCTTGAGCAAGGACTTGGAGGAGAGGAAGTTGGAAGAGCATTGTGGCAGAGGGAAGAGCATGTGCAAAGAGGATGGGTGATGGTGTATCTGACCTGTCGCAAAGATGTCAAGGGCGGACAATGTGGTTGACGGTTAAGTGAGGAGAGGAGATGAGTTGAGAGAAGGAAAGGGTAGAGAAATTTCTGAGTGTCTGCAGGGGCGTTGTAAAGTCTCGGGGATTGTGCTTAAGAAAAATAGGCATCACTGGAAGGCTTGTAAAGAAGAGTTGATGCAACCTGAACAGTGTTTCAATGCAACTCCTGTGCTATCTTTAGAATATTCTATATCCTGTACAGAGGCTAAGGTGGAGGCTAGGGGTTAAATTGGGAGGGAATACAGCAATCTGGGCAAATTAATGAAGGATTCTCTGCTCTGTGTGGTGGTGCAGCTGTAGCCCAACGTGTGATATGTGACTAGTTCTTCAAGGAAAAGCCTCAATGTTGTGACTTATGAATTGGAGGAAAGGGGTTTAGAGATGGAAGGGAGATAAGACAAGACAGATTTAAGGTACCAGATGATAAAAGACCTTAAATCTCAGGGCTGTTATTAGTTATGAAATCAGGAAAATATTTAACTATTCAACTTTAACAAATAGAGTCCTTGGTATTAAGAAATCTGGGGAAGGCAGCCCTGAACTAGTGCAAAAATCAGAAACAACAGCGGTGATTTGGGCTCCTTTTGTCATCCTTGTGTGAGTTATCCTGGTACTAAGAGGTCTACTATATATCCATTCATAGGATGAGGATGGAAGGAGAGGGGAAGGAGGAAGGGAGAAGGGAAGGGAAGGGAAGAGAAGGGAAAGAAAGGGAAGGGAAGGGAAGGGAAGGGAAGGGAAGGGAAGGGAAGGGAAGGGAAGGGAAGGGAAGGGAAGGGAGTATGTTAGGTGAATGTGACCATTTTTTTAATCAGGAAAGTACATGTAGCAGCCCCACCCAACAGATTTCTGCTTATGTCATCTGGGTCCAACTTGGTTACATAACCATTTCTACCTGGATAGCACCTGAGAAGGGTGGTAGACCAGGTGCGTCTACCACCAGCAGTGCTGCCACAAGTCACAGTCAAGCAGATCAGTGCTTCCACAGAGAGCTCACCTCTTCAGCTGGGCTCACCAGAGAGACGTGTGCAAGGCCTTGCGGCTTGCCACTGCCCTGCCTCATCACAGGGTTCCCATGTGAAAAATCCTTCTAAGTCCTGCCTTTTCTGCCTGTCCGTGAGCATCTCTGATTCCACAGTGGGGCCCAGGCCCTCTGCAGGCTATGGCATGTGCCTCTCTGCAGACAGTGGGTGAGTGAGAATATGTGTAACACTCAGGGTTCTTTGAGAATGGCTGTACTCCCTTCCATTCTGTCAGAAGAGGTTTCTGTCCTGTATGCCTAAGTAATCAAGCATGAGGTGCCCACTCAGGAAGGAGCTCATGGCTGAGCATTAACAAGGCGTGTTGTGAGTCAGCAAACCTGATGTGAGTGGATGCACCTGCATTCCCCAGGCCCCAATGCCTTCTGTCCTTCTCTCTCCACTCTTTCTAAATCTATTCTCCAAAAGTTCTGAAGAAGTCAGTAACCCTGAAGTGCACACAACCAAAAGGGTGAAAATGCCTCCTCTCTAGGTATGTCCTGGGTTGACAGCTGACAAGCTCTACAGTGCAAACTGAAGTGCAGCATGGACAGGGCATCTGTCCATGGTTTCACACATCTGGTTTCTCGTCCTGCCTCTGCCACTCACTACCCAGAGCAGCCATACTATTTGGGGCCTCAGTTTCCTCATCTGCAAAATAGCAAATGTGGAAGAGATGTAACCTCAAGGCTGTACCTGCTCTGCTGTTCTATTCAGTGAACCAGAGATATCCATGTTCTCAACAAGTTCATCATTAGTGGTTGATACCACCAGCCAGCTCACCTCCATGGCACCCAACACAGGCTGGCACACAGCAAGTTCTCAGTAATTGCTTGCAAAGGAAACCTTCCCAAACTATAGGTGGAAAGGTAGCCGGGACAGACTTATCTCTACCCACTCAACTCTTTATAAATACACTCAGTATTGTTTTGCCTTCTGTATAGTTTGTATCTAAACGCCCCTCCAAAGCCTCAGGCAGTCATAAGATTTTTTTTCAGAGGTGGCTGAATCTATAATATGTGACTGATTCCTGCCACAATGCTGGGATTAAGGGTAGATGATAGCTGGATCAACCCACTGATTCCACTGGCACTGCCCTAGTCCCAGTAGCCTGGATGCAGCATAAAGGACTGAAAGAGGCTTGTCTCTCTCTCTCGTTTATTGCTTTTACTGTTTTCTGCTGCCTTGAACTGTTGCACCTCTGCCATACCACCCTGCCTTGGAGCCAGCTGCCTATGGGCCGAAACTTCCACAAGATGTGAGCCAGATATACCGTTCCTCACTTAACTTATGTGTATTGGGTGTTTTGTCACAGCAAGGAGAAAAGTAACTTAAGACACCTTCCATCTGTCCTGCTCTCTCTATTTCTTTTCTTTCCTATTGCCAGGCAATCATGTACTAGGGAGTCCCAAGTCAGACTTTCACCCCAATATCACACATAACCTACCATAAAACTACCGTAATCTGCCTTAAACCTGCCATAAATGCCAGAGGTTCCATGTGATTCGGTTGATGCTTTAAATATTGCATTCATCGTAATGACAAACATGCCTAAGGCCTTTTTATGTTTTTCAAGTGCTCTCTTCTCCTCTGTTTTGGGAGGATGGATTCCTGAGAAGTTATCAGCTTGTGGCTTCGGGGAGCTGCTCTGACAGCTAGCTGAGGCCCTGGGGGAAAGGAGTCCCAGGAGACAGGCCTGGGAGAAATACCAGCATTAAGTGCTAGCGGGTAGACAGGGAAGAAGGGGGAAAGATGAACTATGAGAACACAAGACACATTTCACCAAGGTCGCTTTCTACCTTTTAGTATAAAATGCAAGAGTCAGTTGTAGCACCTGTGTCTGTCCTAAGCTTTCTAAAAATCATCATTTTCTGTATGTCCTTTTTCCCATCTTTTTTTCTTTCAAATAAGACTTCTCTTTGCTCAAAGCCTGTTATCTTAGCTTGCCCCAACTCTTGTTTTGTGAAAAGACAGGTTACAAAATAAGAAGAGAAGTGTGTTAATTGATAATTATTAGAGGCCATCTACGCTCCTACACGCGATGGCCTGGTGCCATACAGCACTCAGAATTATTTTCATATCTTTAAGAAGTAGTTTAATTCTGCATGTTTGCCTGTCTGTTTACTTTGGTGGTTATCTCAGTAGTTCTTTTTATATGACAAAATACAGTGGTACCATTTACAGTCCGGTTTACAGTCTGAGACTCTAAGGTGACTTCAGTAATCTGTTACTTGCATGAATGTGTCACACGAGCATAAATTTTAATGTCATTTTCATGACTGTTTTCTGGGCATCTAACCCATGTCATGTTTTAGCCAGGCACAGAGTAATCAAAAGGAACATTCCTCAAGAATCCCACTCTTGCTGATTGCCAGTCAGAGCTGACAAAAATCACTTTTCAAACTTACTTTATTGTTATGGATTGCTTTTTTAAAAACAAAAATCGGCCTTGCTTTGCTAATCATGACAGTGCTTTATAATTGCTAGTAGACTGTTATGGCATGAGCTCCGGAGCTGGCTGCTTGCCCATGACTACAGCTCTGCCATTTGCACATCCTGTAGCCATGACCCAATTATTTAGCCTCCTTGCACCCCTGTGATTGGGGGGATTATAATAGAAGGTGGGGATTGTAAACTGAGGACTGTAATGCAAACTACCTCCAAGAGTCCTTGGAAGGATTAAATGATTGATTGTGGTCAGTATGCATGATACATTAGGTGCACAGTGCCTGACACACAGAAAACAGCCTGTGTGTACTATCTTCATAATTAGGAAGAGTCATCTATTAGTACCCTTAATGATTCCCATTTCTAGTGACTTTTTCCAGTATGGAATTAGATGACCACAAAATGTCTATTGACTCTGAGTAAAAATAGCTTCTCATGCATACTGCAAATACATATGTATTTGAAAAATATTAAGCATATAAGTATACAAAGAAATAAAAGAATTTATTCAAGGATAAATAGGAACTAAAGGGACAAAAAACAAAAAGAGAAGAAAATGGAGAATCAATAAACTCTGAGCTGTGTATTTTAAGAGAGGAAACTGATAGGTTTCCATTGCATGTTTCTTACATGCCCCAATCTGCCTGGAAATTTCCAGTTGCTTAATTATCTGGGTCCAAAATGGTTCCACACTAGTAAGTGAATATAAAAAGGTTGATTAAAATACTTTTTAGTAGTTCATATCCTTAAAATAACAACCTGCGCCAATAACAGCTAGTAAACAGCTAATTACATTATAACATGGTGTTTTTAATTGTTAATTATAATAAAAGAAGCAACAACCCAACAATAATTTGCCGGTCCGTACATCTGTGAAGTTTAAATGGGAAAATTGCCTCTTGTCTCAGCAAGGATGTAATTGATTCTTGGGCACTTTAATGATATAATACCAGTTGCTGCCTGTTCTTCTTTCTTCCTTCAAAAAGCTGACACCATTATGTCAGTGATATAAATGGAATCTTGAAGGTGCCTCAAAAATTCTCTGTTTTGGGGGAAAAAAGCCCATCGTGGCTCTTTCATATGGAAGGGATGTATTCAAATGGCATGCACCCTTGGATCAAGGTTAGAGATGAGCACCCCCTTTTCCTTTTCTTTGGAGTGGGGCCCATGGTTTTACTTTAGCGTTTTCACATAACAGTTGAAAAGGCTGTCATATGAGGTTGCAAAGACGCTTTGTCAGGGGCCATCTGCTCTCATGTCAACTGTAGCAGACTAAAAAAGAACTCAGGGTTCTTGAAAACTTAATTTGATTAGTGGAGATGTATGAAAAAAAAGTGTACATCAAAAATGACTTGCAAAATAGCAGCCTTACTCCCCAGCCCCAAATTCAGACAACACGTTTTGCAGTATGACATTAAGCATCCAAGTGTAGAAAGGAAGAAATTCAAAACAACCCTCAAGTTACTATCTGTGTTTCTCTTCCAACCTGAACATTAAATGATCCTTAAAAATTTTCACTTTTAATTGAATTAGACACTCTTAGTAGTGGATATACTTTAATCTTTTGTAATAGACCATGCATGTGTATTTTTAAACTGCTTAAGAAACATTTTATCAATGAAATAAGCACTTTTTCTTCATCCTATCACCTGGATTGTTTCTAATGCAGTATTCTGACCTGATACAATGACTATGTATAGCCAGAAATGTAAAAAACAAATTTAAACTAAGTCTCATAAGATCCTGAATATATCAAAACTATATTTGCATTCAAGGTATACACACACACACACACACACACACACACACACACACATATGTTATTTTAGACTTTATCTATAAAATCTGTAGCCATCTGCCTGGAGGATAGACTATTTAGCAAATCTTTTTAGCTAAATGATATCCTTCTAAAGTAGGCAGAAGGACACACCAGACCTTATTCCTTAGGAAAATAGATCACAAAGAATAATGTTGTTGGCTCAATGTAACAAAAAAAAAAAAAAAAAAAAAAAAAAAAAAAAAAAAAAAACCAGACAAGCTGGGTGTGGTGGTTCACATCTATAATCCTAGCACTCAGTAGGCTGAGGCAGGAGGATCACCACAAATTCAAGGCCAACCTGAACTATATTGCAAGACCTTGTCTCAAAAATAAATAAATTAAAACAAAAGACAATACTTAGCACTATAAGAACATGTGGTTGCCAACTCATTTAAATTCATAACCATCCCATGTTGGTGATGTTATTATTCCTATTTCACAGACCAGGAAAGTAAGGCACAGATAATGTAAGCTGAAGACATACAGCTAGTAAGTGGCAACATTATCAAATCCAAAGCCTGTGTTTACTATACATTCTGCAGGCAGCACCTGGTTTCTTCTTTACTGTTTTTGAAGTTCTTATTGACTGGGGAGGCAACATTTTATCTTAAAAAATCAAACTTTTAAAGAATTTCAAGTATGATACAAAGTCTTTTTCTTCTTGAATAATGAGAAGCTGTTCAACTGTTATTCCATCACCTTAAAAATGCAATAGTGTAGAATTCCCACAGACCCAAATCCTCTCACATAACCACAGTGCAGCCACTGAAATCCTTCCAGGGTTCCCATTTCACTCAGTGATACCGTTTAACTCAGGAGGCTGCCGCTCAAGAGTCCTGTGCTGGGTTTACCTGCATCTCCGTGGTCCTTTTTCATCTGGAACTGTTCCTCAATCTTTCACTAATTTATAACCTTTCTATTTTTGAAGATTACAAGCCAAATTCCTTGTAGAGCCCCCTCATTAGGGCTGTTTCCTATGCTGCCTCATGATTAAAGTTTTGTACCATTAGCAGGAATATCTCAGAAACATTGTGGGCCCCTATTTAGGCTCTCAGCTGGCTATGATTTGGATGCGCCCTCTAATTGGTGGTCTGCATTTTGGTCTCTTAAAATGGTGTCAGTCAGGTTTGTCTTCTGTTACTCTTTCTACCCCTCATAATTAATACGCACTTTATGGGAAGGTACTTTGGAGCTATGTAAACATCCCAGTCCTCATCGGTTTTCGAGTCACTCAATTATATTAGCATAGACGTGGTTTTTCTATTTAAGTCAGTGGATTATAATTCGTTACTACCCATATTTATTCTTATGTTTAGACTGTCTTCAATTTAGCCATTTGAAACCACAGCAGCCTCCCTGTCCTCGACATGTTATCATCATTTTGGAGCACTGTTGTGCCAACTGAAGCAATAAGATATTTCAAGATCAACTTGTACTTTCCTTGCTCCAGCCCTGGAAGCCAACATTTTTTTCCAGGACCTGCTTCTCCTCATGGAGAATTATATTTAGAAATCTAGACCGGTATTGAGTTTTTCTTGTGGCTGCTTTGAAGGATCCTCTTGGTAGAAATAGGAACACTGAGGGGAGGGAGAAGCATAAAAGGAGAGAGAGAAATATGTATGTATCAGTGCCTGCGTGTATATTTGGCTGGAATTTAAGAATTCCAGCCAGCACGAGAGGGCTCATTCTGATCTTTCCTTTTCCATATTTGTAGCTCCCTTCTCTGACAATGAGAACCTAGTACCATGTGCTCTTAACCAGGGGCTCAAAGAAAGGAGAAAACTGGATTAAACATCAGAAAAATGAAGTTATGCTGTGAGCCTCCTCTTCAATATCTCTGGGACCTTAAATAAATTTTAAACTTCTTCAGGTTTGCTACTCTTTATCTGCTAAACAGCTAACATCATAATATCAGTTCTAGGAGCCACACAGTTAGGCACAGAGCACAAGGCTTAGGCTAAGGTGCTGGGATATTCATTGGCTGTGTGCTCTTGAACAAGTGTCCCAACTTTTCTGAGGCTTGTTGCTTCTTCCTTAAAATGTAGATACCCCTCCCCTTCCCTTTCACAAGGCTTTTTTTTTTCCTTTTATCCTTCTTTTCTCATTTTTGATTTGAAACAAAGGTACAGGAATGGGGAAAGACAGAGGAACCAAGATATATCATGTACAGCTACAAATTCCTTATAATGAATGTGATCATATTGTATACCTGAATTGTACCAGTAAACTTAAATAATCTTTTAAAAGGATAATAAACTAAACTAAAATAAAATGTAGATAGTACTACTACCAGAAAGCTCCCAGGGAGTTTTGATATATAAATACATACAGAACAACTTGGCACCGTGCTTGGTAGATAGAAACCATCAGGCATGTGTTTCCTTTACCTTTCTTTTCATTGCAGTATTAAGTAATAACAACTATAAATACCTACATAGAGTAACAGAATAACCAACAAACAATAATATAATTTCTTAAGAACCATCCAGTAGTAGCTGTATAAAGACAACAAATGAGTATAATAAATTGTATTTTATGGCATTTTCAGCCTTTCTAACTAATAAGAGGTAGGTGACTGCTCCAGCGAAAAAGGATCTAAGGAAGACTGTCATCGCGTTTCAACTGTCATGCTTAACACTGGATAATAAATAATGGTGGCTTTGGTTGATAGACGTCTATTTACTAAGACCTTTATAAACTCATTGCTAATCTTTAATATTCTTGCTTTATACATGTCACAAATTAGAAAGCTGCAGTTCGGAAAGTTTAAATGTCATCCACAGGCCACACAGCCAGTAAATGGCTGAGTGCCGACCAAATCTAGTGCAATGATGGTGAACCTTTCAAAGACAAGTGCCCAAACTGCAACCCCAACCCACCTAAGTTATCACCAACTGCAAACACCACAATTAATCCTGAATCCTGAGCTTTTAGTTTACAAAACAAAGCTCTACATTAATATCTTTTGTCTTAGAAGAAAAACAAATAATCCAAGTGTCTTGGGTTCACCACAGCTGATCCAATGTGTGAGGGTCTCCAGAGCCTGCCCGTTTTCCGTTCAGCCAGTTTTTCCCATCTCAGGGAGCACACCCAGGACATGACCCCATCTGGCTTAATCTCGGAACTGTAGACATTTGAACAAAAAGACAAATTAAAATTGCATAAAATGAACTCAGGATATCACCTCCAGTTCCCAGCATTCTGTACTCCCAATTTCAGGAAATCCAATGGCACAATCACTAGAGTCCTTGGCCTCTTGTTGCCACAATATTTCTCCACTACAACCCCAGTAGCTGGCACCCAGCAGGGACTAAAAGAGTCTTACAGTGGCTGAAATAAATTCAGCATTATCAATCAATCCAACCTGCTTTTCATAGGACCTTGTGCCTGTAGGAGGATGCCTGTATCCTTTGTTGTACTTTTCCAGTGATTGGTCTGGATGGCCAGCTAGACCGTGAGTTGTGGAAATGCAAGAAACATTTTCGCCACCTTGACTTTACTTATGCTAAAGTGGGACAGCTGCCTGGCTGACAGGATGGATGACTGGCAGGATGGATGGATGGATGAAAGGATAGATGATAATGGGATGGGGAAGAGAAAGCTAAATACAAACTGAAAAGAAGGAAAGGAGATGGCACAATTAGAGATAGATAAGCTCTATTATGTTTTCTCAGAAAGTATTTTGAATGACAGTAATGTTTCATTTTATTTTCAAGTGTGAAAGAATAGAGCTACCAAGTATGGACTGTAGAGAAAGGTTGCTTCTGTTGAATCTTAGCTCTGGTATTTATGCACTGTGTGACCTTGTGCAACTTACATAAGTCCTCTCTGTGCCCTGTCTGTAGAATAGGATTGTTGTGAGATGTGAATGTATTCATAAATGTAAATCACTTAGAATAGTGCTGATACATAGTGAGTGCTTTGTAAGTATAGTACCAGCTTTCATTATTGTCTTGTGCTTTTGTCATTCTGGGGAAGAATAAGACCCCAGTAGGGTAACAAAAAGAAAATATAGCATTCACCATCACGTAAACTAAGAAAATGTGATTTTTTCCTCTTTTTTTCTTTTTATTGGTCTATGTTGTAGTACATAATATTACATTCATTATGGAGAGTTGGTAATGTATGTAACACATCTTAATTCTTTTATTATCCCTTTTCCTTCCTTCTTTTCCCTTTGCATATCTCAGTTCCCTTCCTTTTTCAAAAGCTCTTCTTTGTCCAAAGCATTCCACAAATTAAATTACCATAAACTGGCAATTTATAGATGTAATCTCAAGGGAAAGGGAGGAGGAAGTGAAAATGAAGCCGTAACAAGGTGAGAACTCCAATACATTTCCCCTCATCATTTAACATGTGTTAGGAGAAAAATTGGCACAGTCATCATGTACAAAAGCAGGCTTCAGTTCGCAGCGTGAGGACCATCCCTCAAACAAGGACCATCTATTAGAGAGTGGCTCTGTGCCTTCCTCCTGCTGGTTCTTTGGCCACTGGAAGTTGGAAGAAATTTGCACAATCAAGCCTCTGTTTTCACTTCAAATTCATGATCTCAAGTCTCAAATCGGCACTCAATGTTGCGCAGTAGGCTTACTGAGTTTGTGTAGGAGGTTCATTTTCCCATTCCATTAGAAGCCTGATTCATTCCTTCTGCATCCCTCCCAACCTGCACAGCTCCTGCATCCCACCCCCACCAGCTGAGGCCTTTGTTTCACAGTTCGTTGAAGAAACAAGACAGTGGATATGAAGCCCTCAGCTTCTACCACCAACGCCACCACCCCAACTTCACTTGCTCCTGTCTCATTCTCCCAGTGAAATGGAGAACTAATTTCCTTTAGACATGTGCTGCTCGGCTCAGGTGTCCCTCCATCTGCTCCAGGAACACCTGCAGGTGTCTGCTGCTGAGCTCAAGAGAGAGCAGCAAAAAAGGGCCAACACTGCTTACCATTACTAAGGTAGATTTTTATATATGAGCTTTCCTGATTCTCCACAAGTCTATGAGGTCAGTAATATTATTATCTCCACTTTACAGATAAAAAGCTGAGACACAGATTGTGAACATAAACTGGCCTAAGCCACGATACTAGTGAATGATGAGGCATCTGCTCCAAAGACTGAATCCTTATTCAAATACCAAATGCCCTCACAATAAAGACTAAAGAGCAGATGTAGAAAGAAGAAATAATAAATTATAATTTTATGCAAATTTTTCAGAAGAAAGGAAAATACTTTATGGTTCTAAACATTCTCTAGTTCTGCTGCTCCTTGCAAAGGCTGAGAACTAAGGAGACCAGAATGTATATAACACAGCTCTTGTTACTCGGAATCAAGCATCAGAATCCTGACTCCTCTTCTGAGAGCCTCACATTTTCCCAACCTCTGTGACACTCAGATCAAAAGAGACACTATTTCCCCAAAGTCAGGATCTCTGGGCCTCACAGGCTTCTCTTCCTTTGATCTTGGGCCACACTGGAAATCTTCAGTAGATGACTTAGTCTACTGGAGCTGCCATAATGAAGTACCATGGACAGAGAAGCTTAAGCAATGGTCATTTGTCTCAGGTCTGGAGGCTGGAAGGCTGAGATTCTGTTCCTGATGGGGGAATCTCTTCCCTTGAGTATGCTCGTAAAGAGCCTCTCTGTCTCTGTCTCTGTCTCTGTCTCTGTCTCTGTCTGTCTCTCCATCTGTCTCTGTGTCTCTCTCTTTAGGATAACCAGTCCTATTGAGTTAGTATCCCACCTACATGACCTCATTTACCTGAAACTGCCTCCTACACATCCTATCCAAATACAGTCATCCTGGGAGTTAGGGATTTATCACATGAACTGGAGAGAGGGACATGATTCAATCTATGAGAAGGGATATTTTAGTTTGTTGTTCCATTGCTAATGCCCTAAAACCAGTAAAAGAGGTTAATTCAGCTTGGAAAGAATTTCTTCACCCAGTAGAAGACTTACCCCTTCCCTCAAAAGCAGCCTTTCCCCTCAGCTCTGCATCTTCATTTCTTTCAATATCCCTTTCTCTCTCCTGCTCCATCATATCTTGCCTGCCTCTTAGACTGAAAGGAAGAAGCAAATGTCAGTCTAACATTATGCTATCCAACTAAAATAGCTATCTCTTCTTCACCCTGTGACCATCCTCCTCCAGAAATGCTGTAAGACTCAGGGAATAAACTCAAGAAAGTTGGGTCTTTTCAGTATAGCTCCAGGAAAGTATTGGCTTGATTGGTAGCATGTCATGTGTATCTGATCTGTATACATACACCATGCATATAACCAGTTCCATATAACTACACATATATACAGATTTGTGCACATACACATATCTAGAGATAAAGGCTTACACTCTCATACACATTACACATTGACTTAAACACACACTGTCTTAAAAGGGATGGTGAACAGGAAAAAGAGAAATTGGAAAGCAATTCAAGAAACAAATGATGTGAAAGCTGAAAAACAGCTCAGATTGAATCTCTGCCTTTCCATCGAATACTGACTGTTCCATTTTCAGCACATTTTTCAAGAGCCTTTGCTGTTTAGCCCTGAGCAAGGGACTGGCCCTTGCTTTTAAGTGGTCTGTTTAAAGTGACAAGATGCTTAATAGGATTTGTAAAGGGGCAACAGCCCTGCACCAAAAAGGGAAGTATTTATCCAAGGAAGGCTTTTTTAACATGCTAACACACCTTTACCATGCAAGCGCACATACGCATACAGAGTTAATAATACCACTCTGAACTTTTCATAGCTCCAGTATGACTTCAAAATCAAGAATAGGCAAATAGCACCATGAACCCAGATATTTCAAGGAGTCCATAAACAGAAATTATTTTATATAAGACTATGCTAGTCCAAGGATAGGTATAGACAAATCCTTGTTTTGCTCTATGCTTAGGCATAAAGAGGTCTGGTAAGAGCTGAATGGTTCTATAGAAAGCTGTGGTTACACACCTGCACACACACACACACACACACACACACAGCCTCCCCTTTTACCACTCTTGCATTGTAGCTTCTACAATTCAGGCTGTCCTTTGTGCCTCTGTCCAGCTTCTCTCTTGAGATGGGAGTCTGCACTCAACAAGGAGCAGGTAGAGCCACGCTTCATTGAGTCACCTTTGAAAGCGCAAGCATCCTCTAGAACTGTCCCTCTTAACACGATGGATCTTTATAAATTTTCCAAAGCACTAGGACATTTTACCCTCAGAATTCACTTCTTCAAAGGCCCATATGTGACAGGTCCTTGAAAAACAAGTTTCTGGGATGGATGTTTCTTAAGCCACTCGTCATCTGCTTTACTAATCATTATGCTCCCAGGCAACTGGGAGAAGGAGGGGCCTTTACTTGAAATTCAGCTGCTTTGACCAACCAGAGCCCCTTTTATTCTATACGCAACTGCTCTCAACAATAACATCACCATGGGTTAGAGAAAAATAATTGGAAATTCTTCCTGTGATGTCCATAGGACTTTCCTGAAGGGGAAAGCTCATAAGTTCTTGTTTGCTGAGTTAACAGTTCCTCCAATGAAATTCTAGCTGGAGCTTCTTGCCCTACCGCCCACCTATAGCAACAAAAGCTCAGAATTGGTCCACCAATGATCAATGTAATTGCTTTCCAGTGTCAGTTCAGCATTACAAAGACTGTACACCCATTTCATACAAGACACAGTAGGAAGAGGTAAAATGGCACCTACCTGAAACCTACCTTCACTTTGGGTCTGGATAGGAGAGGAAGACAGGTACACAGATAACCAAAGAAGAGGCAGTTTAAGTGATATACTGCCAGTAAGGAACATATGTGGTCCCTGAACAGGGAGGAATAAATCCAACATAATCTTCCTCTTGTAAAAGACCACATCTGAAGTAGACAATGATGATTCCAAAAGTTAGAGATTGGGAAGGTGGCAAGGAATGTGTACATAACTGCGAGGAATCAGACACAGACACAGAAGGGGAGATGCATGGTGTGGCTTTGGAGAGACACAGAATTCAGAGCGTAGTGTGGGGAACCCAGCCTACAGAAAGCTCAGCTCAAAAGCATTAGGGCTTAACCTTGTATATACCTGCACTTACAGAGGACCTGAAATCTGGGAAGGTAACCTTCAAAGAGAAAGTAAGGCCCCATCTTTTGCCATTTTTAATTCCTTCACTTGAGTTAACAAAAGTGAGATTAGAAGCAGAGGACACAGCAAAGGGAAAACAGACTGGGGACCTCTAGTTCCACTGCACTGTACAGATCCTGACAGGCAGCCGCAGAGAAGGAGCCTTTCCTTTCCTCAGAGTGAAAGTTCATGCTTCCTCTGCTCTCTTACGGAGTCCAGCTGTCTGTCCCTTTAGAAGGGAGCTGTTTTTCCTGACTGCAGCATGTAGAATTTGAAGCGGTCACCAAGTCATACTGATTAGTCACCCTCTTTGGCCTAAATGGGGGTTTGGAAATGAGCTTTTTTGAGTTCTAGTCTGTTCTGTTGAGAAAGGGTTCAGCTGTCATCTCAGCAGATGGGCAACTGTCTACCTGCTTGCTGGCTTCCAGTCTGTAGAGCAGACACTGCCTCGCTCCTGGCCCTGGCTGTCTGATAGGCTGGTTTTGTAGGCATTAAGGGAATGCACAAAAATGAATACGTAATAAAAAAATCAATGACAAATTATGACTGACTTAACAGATATCTGTAATCAGAGAGTAAAAGACCAGACTGAGCAACTAGAGTTGGCAGCTTCATTTATGTAGAACTAATGGAAAGACAGAGCAGACATTAATAAAAGTAATTAAAACAAAGATATAAATAGAGCACAGAAAAGGCTTTGGAACTAGGAATGATTTTTCTAAATTTTAAAAATTCAATAGACAAATTGAAAAAAATGAATGCTCACTGCTGAGAATAGAATTGATGTTCCAGGAGACTGAGTTAAAGAAATATGTCAAGACAAAGAACCACTCCTGAAAAATATAAAATCATGTGGAAAAAGAGAAAGAATTAGAGAATGAATCCAAAGGCTCCACCAAAATACATGAACTAATAGCTCCCTGAAAAATAATAAGCAAATATTAGGAAAAGTGTTAAAAATATTCCCTAAGCTGAAGAAATACTTGGTCTGCCAGTTAAAAGTCCCACTGGGTCTTAGAAAGGATGAATTAGAAAAAAAGTTGTATTTTGGTGAAATCCCTGTTTCAAAGTTAGAATGTGTTAGTCAAGCTTTGCCACTGTGGAAAAATACTCAATATAATCCATTTATAAAGAGAAAAAGATTTGTTTTTTGTTCACAGTTTTAGAAGTTTGTATTCATGATCAATTCAATTGACTCTGTTGCTTTTGGCTTGTGGATAATATGATGGCTGAAGCATGTGATAGAGTAAAGTCACTTGTCTCTCATTACCAGAAAGAAAAAGGAAAGAGAGAAAAGACACACACAGAAAGGAGAGAGATACATAGAGCCAAGAGAGAGAAAGAGAAAGACAGAGACAGAGAGACAGAGACAGCCAGAATTCTATAATGCACCTTAAGGTCACATACTCAATGTCCAAAGACTTGTTATTATACTGTACTTCTTAAAATTTTTATCACTTTCCAATCCTTTAAATCACAGGCCTTTGAGGTAACATTTGACATACAAACCATGGTGGGAAAAATATTACAGTTATGATAGAAATACCTTAGTTACTATCTAAAATGCTAAAATGTAAAGGATACTGAAGTAGCACTCATTAAAAATAAATAATTATTAATGAAAACTGATCAAGCTTAAGTATCACTTACCTAAAAGAATAAAAGTAAAGAGTAATATTATAGATTTAGCCTCTTATCCAGTGATATTATAAATCAACAAATACTATACTTACAAAACTTGTGATTACTTGCAAATTAAAAAACATTCTTTAAATTACCTTTTAGACAACAGACAAACTCTAACAAATTTTATCATCATCTAGATGATAAGAAAAAAGAGTGGTGTAGGTAGCGTTTGGAACTAATTCTGCAACAATGCAATGAAAACCTGAAATACAGAAACTGCAGGATCGAAAGGAAGAGTTGGCTTTAAAAGCTGTTGTAGAAGTGGAGTGATCATGGCATCTGTAAGTAGAATACGAGAAGTGAGAAAAATTGAAGAGGAGAAAGAATTGCAGTTTGATTAGCTAAGTAAGAACTAATTCATTAAGATAAAGCATAATAAAAAGAACAAATTGGAAGAGAAAGTATATTAGTCAATTTCCGTCACTGTGACAAAATACTTGAAATAATCAACTTGTAAAAAGGACCTTATCTTCATGCATACTTTCAGAGGGTTTGGTCCCCTTGACCCTGTTGCTTTGGGCTGTAGTGACACAGTGCTCCACAACAGGCACATGTGGTGGGGAGGCTGCTCACCTCATGGGAGTGGGAATGTAAAGAGAAACACGAAGGGTGCAGGGTCCCAATCACTCCTGCAAGGGCGCATCCCAATAACTTAACTTTCTCCCACTAGGCCTCACCTCCTAGAGGTTCTACCACCTCCCCAGGAATGCCACGGTCTAGGGACCAAGTCTTTAACATATGGGCCTTTGAGGGACATTCAAGATTCAAACCATAGCAGAAGACAAGTTCACTTTTGATTATAGCAAGTCGGAGATGCCCAAAGTATGAAGCGTTATACTCAATATAAAACTAAATATGGCCCTGCTCACCTCAAATTCCCATGTCACTAGCCCAGGACTGAAGATGGCTTCTCATATCTCAAGGTGACAAGCAGGCAAAAATGTATACATTTACTATAGCTAATCTCAGGAAAGCCCACCCCAAGCCCCAGAGTGAAGAAGAAGGCCCTATCTTCTCCAACCCTCTGCTGACGACAATTCAGAGAGACTGTCATTCTCACCAACTGAGACTAGAATGAGGAGTTAGAGAGATAAACAAGGTCAGCTTTTCCTCTCCATCTTTCAGCTCAAATGCCCTACTTAGAAAACTAGTGAACTTCTCAAGAGACTTGTCCCTGAAGTATTTAAACACTGTTTCAGTGGTAGCTCAGTGACTATTTTAAATACAAGTTTAACACTTCAGCTCAATTTATGTCTACTTTGTCCTTGTTCTCTTCCTGACCCTGCAACCTAAAACTCTAGCAACACATCACCAAGAAATTCAGCTCTTGGGAATCAAAAGAATCGCTTGTGAAGATCTCTTAACCTTTAGATAACTCCTTTAAACAAATCTGGTAGCAAACACTCTGGCTTTTCTCCAAGTCCTGTATAGCTTCTAGGAAAAGCAGCAGATCAATAATAATATTCACTTGGAAACCAAAATAAAAGAACCAGGAAGAAGAGGATCTCTTCTACCCCGTGCCTCTCCTTAGGCCATCTTGAGTTTTACTTTGATGCAAAGGACAGCTTCAGACGAAATATATTTGCTCTAATGTGGAACACTGAATGGGGCCAAGTTAACTTAGACCTTGATGAGTTTTAAACTGATTGAGATGATGACCTTGAATGTTAATAGCAGATTTCAATCTAACATTTCTTGGGCACTGTTTGACTCTGTAAAAACAAAGGTCTGAGAGATTGTGATATCATTCTAGGCTACCAGGAGTGTTTATTTTCTAGAGACCTCAGGTTGATCCTTCCTACCCTGTAAATGGTCCCAGAATGCTTCTGCATTATCTCAGAAAGGATTCCCCCAACTTCAAGCCATGGAAGATCAGGCTACTATTTTTAATGTTGGTACTTTTCAGTAAAATGAAATTGAAGGGAATCACATAATTTACATTTGAAGCATTCGAAACTCTATTTTGAGTTTATATATCAGTGGTAACTAAATTGTGGCTTGGCCTCATCTCCAAATGAACCCAGTTCATGCTCAAGGAAAATAAAGTCATACTCATCCAAAATAGTTTTTGCATAATCAGTGGAGAACCAGTGATATAATCACTAGAGAAAATTGCTATTCCTAGACCTGGATTAGTTAAGGCTCATTTGAAGAAAACTGTCAAATGGCATCTCTGGAGAGGTTCTTTTTTCTTTTATTTTTTAAAAATAATTTTGTGCAAATTTTTTGTAAAGTCAATTCCTATTTCTCTTCACTGGTGATACTCATTTATAATCCAAATAAAATAAAATGGCAAAATGGCCTGTTTTTCAATCTTTTTTTAAGCTACACCTATCTCTACAGATTTAATAAAAGTGCCAATTTGGAAATTCAAATGAGGCTTTCTTTCCTGTCTGTGCGTTAATATAATTATTCTCATGTTACTAGTGTTTTTGTCTCTTTGCATTAGCTGGAAATGAACTTGCAATAATGTTCCAGAGAAAGCAGCTTTGCTAACAGACTTTCAGATTTGGAAGTATGTAGCATTCACTCTAGGACATTTCACATGTCTAAGAGAAGGTCCAGATATCCAAAAGCCACTCAAAGTGGCTTGTCATATTTGTTTTTGAGCAAGACACATTTGTCTGGTTACATATCCTGGGATCATTTCTTGGAAACTGGCTACCATCATGTCTTATATCTTACATAGAAGTGTGATGCTGATATTGTCATCAGCACCTTTTCTGAGCAGGCCTTATTGACATTATCAGCTGTGTGTTGTCCTCATTAGTGCACAGTATTATTCCGTCCTAATGCAGAACCTAGGACTTTTGACTTTAGTTCCCGGATACCCGGCAGCATCCGTATCACTAAGACCCTGTTAAGATCTCAGTCTGTGCCCACATCTACAACTGCAGACTGAACTATCTCCTTCCCATCTTCACATGTTGAAGCTGACCCTCCAGTGTGGCTGCGTGTGAAAACAGAGCCTGTAAGTAGTAGTTAAGATTAAGGGAAGTAAATGAAGACAAAGGCATGGGCCTTGATCAGATGGGATTCATATCTGTGTAAAGAGACAGCAGAGAGGTCTCTGTCTTTGCACTCTTGCTTTCTTACTCAGCAAACTAGTACAAAGAAAAAGTTGTTTGAACACACAGAGAGAAGGCAGCCAGAAGGGGAGGCCTCACCAGAAACTGCTTTGAACATGTTGATCTGATCTAGAGCTGTTAAAAAATAACCTTCTATTGTTTAAGCTACTCAGTCTATGGTATTTTATTATGGAACCCAAACTGGATAAGTAATACACAGACAAATTATTTATTCAAACAAAGTCCTCGGGTGATGAGAATGTGTATTAAAGTTGGGGAGGCACTCTGCCTTGTTAACATTGATCATCACATTTTTAAAATTCTCTCCCTGCTCTGGAGGAAGCATGGAAGAAACTTCAGCAGTGAATTAGGCTTTGGAATGAGTCCAGGCTTTTGGGGCCTTGACTTTCTGATCTAAAGATCCTTTTCTGCCTCAATTTGCCATTCTCTGAAATGGAGAGAACCCATAGATTCTTGCTAAGAACAAAGAAGTGCCCTTGAGAATTTCTATGCATTTGTTAGCCTGGAAAATGGCACTCCCTTTGCAGGAGGGATTTAGAGGGGGTCCTGTGATTGTGTGATATAAAACTGCATTAAATGTGCAATTGTTTGAGTAACACCAGGTGCTGCCTTCCGTACAGGCACCTGTTCTGTCTGTGACATCTGCTTGATTTTCAATCTACATTGAATCTATCAAGTTTAGAAGGCTATGTTGTTAGAAACAAAATTTACCAATCCCTTTCAAACAACTCCAATATTTTTCTATTTTTAGAGACGATGGCTGTGGCTTGTATGTTTGTGTCTCCTTTAAGCTTCACGTGGAAACCTACTCCTAATGCAACACTACTAAAAAGTGAGGCTTTAAGGAGGTGATTAGACTATGAAAGATCATCCAACCTCATGAATGGACTTGGCTTAAGAGAGGACTTGTGGAGATGATGAGTTCGCCTGTCTTTCTGCCAAGTGAGGACACAATACTGTCCTCTAGAAAGGGCAGCAACAAGGCTCCATCTAGGAAGCAGAGAGCAGCCCTCAGCAGACAATAAGTCTGCTGGCAATGCATTCTGGTTTTCTAGCCTCCAAAATAAAAGAAACAGGTTTCTCTTGTTTATAAAGTACCCAGTCTGTGGAAGTTTATTATAGCAGCAGAAGCAAAGTAGGACAGCGACTCATTTCTTCCTTCCTTTCTCTTTGGTTTCAATAATACTTGGTTGGACAGGACAGGATATGTGACCAGACAAATGTGTCTTGCTCAAAAACAAATATGACAAGTCACATTGATGTCTGAAAGGGACAAAAAGACAAAGAACACTCATTTACTACCACCAAGGTCAGAAAAGTCCAGGCCTCCCTCTGCAGTGGAACAGAGTAAGAGCTGCACCCTCACAGACTCTCTCCTCTACCACACACACATCGTACATGGGTCAGGGGCCAGCAATCTGTGTACAGCCCAGATCTCACTCACTACCTGTTTTTGTATGGTGTGTCAGCTAATAATGGGTTTTACTTTCAAAAAATAGTTGGAAACACATTTTAAATGTCCCTTGACGTGTGAAAAGTGTAGGAAATTAAAGTTTCAGTGTTAGAACACAGCCCTGCTCATTCATTTATATATTCATTTCATGCTACAACCACAGATTTGAGAAGTTGCAACACATTATGGCCTAAAATACCATTGATTTCTTATAAGATAATTCTGCTTACCATTGTCCTTGAGGAACTAGACTGCAGTAGAGAAAACAGGAAGCAAGATAAAGTAATTTACTTTAGATGAAGTTTTTGACTGGGTGATCACCTGTAGTGAAAACGTTGACTCTTGTAGTTTGGCCTTTATTTTAAACTCCAGTTGAATGTTTTAATCTCAGAATCCTTAGGAATAGATTGTGGTGCCAAATAGTATATTACATATTGCTCAGTTGCTCTCCAAGAAAATTGTAGAGATTCCTTATACCGCTGGATATTTTTTACATACTTTTCCTGAATGTTATAAAGTACTACTTCGGATGACCCAGAGGATATACCCTATTGCATTTACCTTTCTTTTTCTCTAACATTAATAAAGCCCGAGGTGATGTGGTGAATCTCCCCTCAGGTTCCCATTCTTCTTTAAAATCACTGTTCTGCATTTTTGGTCAGGAGTAACAGCAATATAGCAAGTCCATACTTTTGCTTTCATTTTCACCAGAGTAATGAAATTGTCAACAAGGAAAGCCACTAAATAACCAAATACCTTGTGTTAACGACAAAACAACTCTCAACATGTATCTGAAACACTAAAGAGCTCAAAAGTGAACCTCATGTCTCTATTAGTCCACACTAGTTGTTAAGAGAATGCATCAAAACTTTTATCTGGCTTGGGAGTTTCTATAATATTCCAAGCATATAACCTTTCCACCTCTGTTTCTTCTCTCTGTTTCTTCCATGCATACTCTTCATCTGGTTTTCCCACTAAGATTTATTTGTTATATGCTTTGCACACACACAGACTTACACATATAGTTATAGCCCTCTATTTTAAATTTTGAGAAGCACATATTTATCCACAGTCATAATCATTAGCCATAACTTACCCATTTGCCACAGTACATCCTGCCCACCAAAGCATAACACAAAAGAGAAAGAAGCAAACATTCATTCAGCATATACTGCATCCGAGTAAATATGCTTATTACCTTATTCTCTTCACTAGCTATGATGCTAACTCTGAAGAGCAAGTTCTGTTACCCTCTCCTTATAGGTGCAGAAATTAGGGTTCATCATTAGCAGTGCTTTTGTCCATTTTATGCCATTAAAAAACATGGACCAAACCTAGTTCCAAAACGACCTGAGGCATCCTAGCACACCTCTCTGCTGGCAAGTGTGTCCAACCTTTTACTTTGTGTGGGCTGAACTGAGTGAAGAGTTATCTTGGATCATATGTAAGATATACAAAACATTTAAAACATAAAATCTACAAGACTTCCTTTATTTTTATAACATTATAATATTACAAAAAGAGATCAAGTGGCTTGCAAGCCACAGATTAGACATATCTGAGCCCTACAGGGTAATATACTGAATGTAGCAGTATTCTAAGCAACACAATGATGAACTTTAAAATAATACTTAAGTTGTGCACTTGTTTTTAAGCCTCAGTATGCCAATAAAATTATCATCATTTACCATCTAGATTCAATGCATCCTTATTTTTATATTTTAAAACAACAAACAATTTTCAGAAAAATAAATGGATAGAGGTAAGTAACTTTATTTAAAATTTCAATAAGAATATGATCACAATTAGTCAGGAATAGTGGCACACACCTGTATCTTTGCACTCTGTTTGGCTGAAGCAGAACGATCACAAGTTCAAGCACAGTGTGGGCAGTTTAGCAAGATCCTATCTCAAAGTTAAGAATATATTTGTAATATATTGTATTCTGCATTTTCCTAGAATGGATGTGTGAACAGAAGGACACTGAATAACCTAAAATGAGCAATATCATATTAGTCAAATTAACTGCTTATCAATTTTCATGCATTAACTTGGAAAATATTAATTTTCTAAATACTTATTTCAGACTTCAAATATATCACTAAAAGATTTTTAGCTCATCATTTCTTCTGGTTCCTTTGTATATACCTGTATCATCAGATGTAAAATTTATATCTTGTTTTTTGGAACTTACAATTAATTGTAACTTTACTGAAAAGAAAATGATTATATCTTTTTGTTCCATACTATAAAACATTTTTTCATTTTAATTTACAGATGATGATTAGAATGAGTCTGTAAAATTACTTTAATTTTCCCTTTACATCTTTGTAACCTTTGTATATTCACCTGATTCAACATTTGTCTGTTTACAAATCTTAGCAAGTAATTTATAGATAAAATATCTAAAAGGTGAAAAGATAGTGGATATGGCCCTTTTAGGGTTGATGGACATATCCTTTTAGAAATAGATGGTTCAAATTCTTGTAAAATATTACAGTAAAGCCCTTCCTAATAAACAACTAAGTGAATAGGAATGCCACGTTTTCCTTGACGTGTTAGAAAGAGTTTCATTGCTCATTTGGAGAGTCATCTGATATATTTGAAATCTGGAAGTATTTACAGAATGGATGTGTTTCAGATTCATATATGATAGTTGATAAGCAATTAACTAGACTCATCCTACATTGCCTACTTCAGATGAGCTGCCATTCATTCATCCATTCAACTATGTATACTAGGAAAACACAGAATAAAATTGTTTGCTGTGTTTATATTTTTACTGAAATTTGGAGCAAAGTTGCTTTCCACTATCCAGCTGTGATTCTGTCATCTGAAGAGGTGTGTTTCTAATACTATACAATCAATCTGCCTAACACATTTAGAATATGGAGTTCTGCTGTCTCTTTGCATTTGCCTGCTCATTTGTCCAGGACTTGTGAATTGAATTCCTTTGTGGCTTTGTTCTTTTTGCCATAATGAGTGAGAAATGAAAAAATTCTGAATTTTCAATTGTGTTTAATGAAAATTAAGCATGGACTACAAAGAGAATGTTTCTTGTATTCTTTTATGTCTTTTGAGATATGCCAAAATTCTTGGAACAACAAAAAAATAGGGCCAAAGGATAATAAAATCATGATGCTTCATTTCACTTTTATATCCAGATGATACCATTAATCTTTTTGTTTTCTTATTAATTTGGTCTCTTTTATTATGATTGAGAATGAATAGTAATGAAATAACTTCTAAGATGATAAAAAGTCTTCAAGATAATAAGAAAAATAAGATCACTAAGATTTCATTATATATTTTAGGATTTTAAAGATTCCAACAAACCTACTTGGTAATTATAAAACAAAAAGAGTATTATTTTTTAAAAATATGTATGATTTGTGTATGTACTCTGGAAGATTTATAGAAAATAATTTTAAAAGCAAGAAATAGAAATAGCTACAAATAGAACTATGCAAAAAAAAAAAAAAGCAGCTCTACAAAAATTAGGTCCAGTGGACATTGAGAGTAAAGAGGTATTAAAATATATAGCTAGCCAGGCATGGTGGCTCATGCCTGTAACCCCAGACTCAAGAGGCTGAGGCATGAGGATCGTTGTGAGTTCGAGACCAGCCTGGGCTACAAAGTGAGCTCAAAGCCAGCCTGAACTGCATAGAGAAACCCTGTGTCAAAAAGACAAAAAAATAAAAGAATGTAAAATAAACAGCTAGCATATCAATCCATGATTTCATAGATACTATTACTTACAATAAAACTAAGCTGTTAAAATAGCAACTAAATGAGAATCCCAGAATTCCTCTGTGAAGACATTGATAGGTGCTCTCCTTAATGAAAAAAGTCATTTAACTGATGATAATTTTTTAAAAAAACATAATGATTTAAAAATCTCTAAAAGTTAATCTAAAGAAACACAGAAAATCTAGAAGCATTTATTCAAGAAAATCTGTCTAAATTAGTAAGAACAGCAGGAGTACGTGATCAGTGTGCCAAAATGTGCTCCTGTGTGCCTACTCCCTTCAGTGCTAGAGAAGTCCTGCTCTAGGGAAATGAATCTGAGAACACAGGGACTCTCAAAATCCCATTGACAGAGCCATGGTTATTTATGCTGGGTGTCTGTCCCACTCCCAGCTCTGTGATGATGAAGCTCTTCTGTTACAGGTGCAGGCAATAAGAAAAAGAGTATGCCCTTCTCTCACCATTAGGGTAGAGGCTGTGGGCCACATGCAGCAGGTGAAGGATGTGTGGCTCAGTCACCTCACCCCCAAACTACTCATAGACAGAGCCATAACAGAAGGGGCAAACTGAAAAGGATGTGAGCTACCCGTTACTTCTTCCAGTTTCTGCTCACAAAGGATTGGCCTCCATAAAAAGAGGCCAATCCAAAAAGATGACTTTCAACTTCTGCTCCAGCGCTCACTTGTAGGGTAGATGTGCCACCTTAGTAGACGCAAAATTAGATGTCTGTAGCTCCGCATCCTGCTGAGAGGGTTTACTTGACTTGGTATAGAGCAGGGAGAGACTCGTGCCTTTTTTGTCAAAATTGCTAACAATCTCGGTGACAATTATGTGGCAGTTAGTTATTAAATAAAACAAGCAGCAACAAACAAAATAGCAGGTCAATCAAAATTCAACATTTAAAACAGAAGATAAAGACAAAAAATGTCCACATTCACGTCTAGGTTGTGTAAGCTGTATGCAGATATTTGGCTCTAACCAGTCAGAAGCAACCAGAAAGGGCACCTGAGAACTACTTGTCCCTGAATGACAGTGGAGCCGTTCTGAAACATTCTCCAGACAGCACCCAGATCTATCAGCAGTGGAGGAAAGCCCTACTGGGTGAAGGGGTATCAGCAAAACTTATAACGAGAGTGACTTACTGAACGTGAGTTATGATGATCCAAGGGCAACTTTTAGAGAGCCTGATTATAAAACAAAACAGAGGAAAAAGAAAACTGAGCAGGTACATCAGAGGCTGCTCAAGGCATAAAAGATGGAGCCCATACAATTTATCCAGATGAGCAATTAAATAAACCAAGAAGGAGAACCGTCAACATCAGCATTCCTGAATGTGGAGGTAGGAGTTAATCAGAATCCAAAACTGCCACAGCAAGCCAGGCATGATAGTGCATTCTTGTAATCCCAGAACTCAGGAGGCAAGTCAGAGGTGCCTGGGCTACAAAGTGAGCCCAAGGACAGCCTGAACCACATAGTGAGACCCTGTCTCAAAAAGACAAAAAAAAAAAAAAAATTGCCACAGGACTTTATCTAAAATACCTAGGTTTAAATTGTAAAGAATTATGAGGTGTATAAATACATGAGATAGTACACTCCTTGTATAAGAACAAGAGTGGAGGCAGGGGATTTAGCTCAGCGGCATAAGTGCCTGCCTGGCAAGCACAAGGTCTGAGTTCGATCCCCAGTACGGGGGGGGGGGGGAACAAAAGAGGAACTGAAATGAAAAAGAGGAGGAGCAGTAGTAGCATCTGCTTGTCAAGGGACCTGGATGCTGGATTCAGGAGACAAAACTTCAAAGCATTTATTATAAATATATTCAAAGAACTAATAGAAATCAGGCTTCAAGAAGTATAATGATAATAACTTGCTACATAGAGAATAGCAATAAAGAGATAGAAATTATATTAAACATTAGAAATTTTGGAGATAGACACAATATCTAACATGAAAAATTAGAGGAGCCCAATTATAGATTTTAACAGGAAGGAGAAAAAACAATGAACATGACCTATCATTGGAAAGTATATAATCTGAAAAACAAAAATAAATAAAAAGATGAGGGATAATAAACAGATCATCAGTGACCTCTAAGATGTCATTCAGCATTCAACATGTACGTAATGGTAGTTCCACAAAAACAAAAAAGAGAGAAGGGCAGAAAAATACTCAAAGAAATGCTGACTGAAAAACATTCTGAATTGGATGAGAAATAGCCATCCATACATTCACAAAGTCCAGTGACTTCTAAGTAGGGAAAGCCAAAGGAAAGGCATAAATAGCTGCATAATACTCAAGTGTAGTAAGATAAACACAAAGAGAAAAATCTCAAAAACATTGAGAAAAGCTACTCATCATATACAAGATAATTCCAAAATGATTAATATCTGACTCCTTATCAGAATCAATGGAGTCCAACCACCAATGAGCTAACACAGATTGCTTAAAAAAAAAAAAACCTAAAAGCAAAAACAAACAAAAAAGTCTATGTCCAGTGAAACTATCAGAAATTAAGATGAAATGTATTCCCCGATCAGTGAAAACTAAATCAGTTATTACACTTGCCTTACAAAAATTCAACAGCATGTTCTGCAAGTTAAAAGGAGATGACATCAGACTATAATTCTAAACCATGTGAAAACAAAGTGTGCTGATGAGGGTGGCTGTGTATTAATTATAGAAGACTGCATAATTATCATAATTACAGATTTCTTTGCCTCTTTTCTCTCTCCTCCTCATCCCATACTAGAAATTGATCCCAGGATCTCACACATGCCAGTCAAGTGCTCCACCGTTGAGTTACATCCCCAGCTCACTTTTAAAATTTTGTTTTGATACAGGAACTTTCTAAGTTGTCCAAGGTAGTCTACTATTTTTAATGCTCCAACCATAATCCCAAATACCTGGGATTACAGGTATAGACCAGTGGTTCCTTTCTTTTCTTAATTAATATAAAAGCAATAACCTAAAGTAATATCTATAAAACTTAATTGAGAGGCCAACAGGATTTACATATATACATTTGACAATAACAAAGAAGAGAAAGGAAGGAAAGCTGTAGAACAACATGTAAGTGACATGAGACAGTGACTTAGATCCACAGGGAGGAATAAAAATTACCAGAAAAGGTTAAAAAATGAAAGAAAGTTAATTGAAAAACTTGCTAATCTTTTTTCTGTTTTCTTCTCTTCATTTCTTAAAAAGATATAAAGCAATGATAACACTGAAATTCGTTTATAACAATTGCACAAAGGAGGGGAGAAGAAATGAGTAGAGTCAATTTTCTGTATCTTATGAAATTTAGTTAGCATAAACCCAGAGCAGAGGCTGATACATTAAAATGTGTAGATCACTCATTAAGAAAATACCCACAAAAGTAAAAAATAAATAAAGGAATTAAACATATAAAAACAAATAGCAAAAGGATGGAAATAAATCTGATTATATAAAAAGTATTAAATGTGAGTGAACTACATAATCAAAAGGTTGAAACTGTCAGACTGCAAAAAAAAAGAACTAGATCCAACTATATCAAAATATGTTGAAATAAAGAAATTGAAAAAAATAGATTGCACAGTAGTTATAAGAGATCTGGAATAGTTGATTAATGTTGGACCAAAAAGAAAAGTTACTACAAACTACAACAAAAAGAAAGTTACTAGAGACAAGGAGGAAAATTTCAGAATAATAAAATGGTCAATTTATTTGAAAGATATAATTATAATTATAGATGCACTTAAGAACAAGCCCCAAGAAACATGCATGAAACAAAAACTGACAGAACTAAAGTAATAAAGGTTAATTTTTAAAAACTAAGGAAATGATGGCACTACAGGGCCCTCAGTTATATCAAAGATGCTAAGGAAATCACTAGCATTTGAGAAATGTCACGTTACACCAAAGTTGTGTTACTTTCAAGTTTACTCTGCATTGTTGTATGCTGACTTCTCAAGCAGTAAATACCTCCCACTAACTTTGTTTACTTTTTCCTTCTCATAGTAGTTTTATAATGAATAAAAAAGGCCTTACAATTTCCCTTATATATGTTTTTAATTTTAGGAGAAAAAAACAAGATAGAAAAAGGGTAGAAATAATACATAATTTGAAAAAATAAACAGTAAGAAATCACTAGTTGATAAATTACGTATTGTCCTCTTAGATATATTTGTTTATTTAAGATAGGCAACATATCAATTTGAAATAAAACTACCTATATTTAAAAATTAGTTAAAGTCTTTATTTTATAGGCATCTAGGTAACGGCTCCCAAATTAGTTAAATTCCATGGTTCTCAGTATTTTTATCTTTAAAATGATTCTGTGGTGGGATGAGAAAATTTGAGATCCCTTCTAGATATGGTTCTGAGGCTGGTGTTCGCCACCCCCCAACGCTGAAAACAGTTTGTTTTCACTGAATTCACCATTAGAAAAGCAAGTGAGAGGTAGACTGCTCAGTCTGAGGTGCTGAGATCCACCTCACTGCTTCAGTAGTGTAAAATTGCAGCTTCTAAAAAGACGTGATAGTTCTTAACATCGTGGAGTTCAGAGGTTTAAACTGGAGCACTTAATCTATTATTTTGTCTACATTCTGTCTTTGGCCACGATGAATAGCTTCTGGTCTGGAACTCTTTTGTCCCTCATGTTTAGGTTCTATCATGTCTCGTAGTAAGACCTCCACTCTTAGCATCTAGAGCAGTTGGCCACAATTTATATGTGAATTCCCTGTGGAAACCTGATCCAGCCAACGACAGAGAACAGTTTATGTCAAGTTGGGCATGACTATTTATACCCTGTAGAGAAACAGCTAAAAGCACAATATAACTTTGAGGCTGGAAACGAAACTGTGCTTATTTAAGATTTATTGCAGTCACTGATTCCTTAAGAAATTTCATGTGCCTCAAACTTAGTTTCCAGTCCAACTGAGACATTCTGCAGTTGTGTGCTTACTTGCTCATGTGAATAATTTTCTATATTTGTCCGTGTTCAGGCAGGAAAAAGTGGCACGTATGAACTGAGTAATTTAAAGAGACTTAACAAAAGAACTATCTAGAAACATTGGACTAGTCTAAGAAACCAACAAGAGATAGCTGTGTCCCAGGGCTAGAATCAGTGAAGGGCAGTTTTCACCCTGCCCATAAGGGCAGGAAGAGAGTGTTTTCTGAACCCACAACAGGAAGCTGTGCAGAAAGGGCTGCCCAGTAGAAACTGAGGCTCTGGTTGAGGGACACAAAGCGAGCTGGCAGGAAGGAGTCCTGAAAATATATACCCTGTCTTTACTCTTCCCTCCCAACATGCGTGGCTTCAGGAAAAATATCAGCTCATATACAGTGTTGTTTAAGCTGTCATCATGATCTTTTGGGATGATAGGGGGGAAAAGTTTGAGTTGCATTAGCCATGAGCATCCACTTAACTCTCATTATTTCATTTCCTGCCAGATTGATGCTAATTCTGATCACATGCTGTGCACTTTCTGTGGTCTGTGTGATAATTTGAGAACCTGTTGTGTGGCAGATTTTCCCTCTGCTTTAATCTTGTCCTTTCTCATCTACTTTAAAACAACTTCTTCCTAATAGCATTTTCATCAATTCTTGATTTACTATTCTGATTTTGAACTATTGGCTCTAAAATCAAAGTGCATTTTTTAATATAACTCTAGCATCAGCCATGAATTCTTTAACTTTTTAAAGTTTAAATATTTAATTTCATTTTAGCACAGTCATTCGTGCAAGTATGTGCTTTGGCCCCATGGTTAGTGGAAGTTGCTTCGGCCGGAGGAAAACATTATTTTTCTGGTGATTTGCATTAATTCCTCTCAGCAGGAAACTAAAATTATTTTCTTTGCTTTTGATGAGTCATGCAGTAGTAGCTTCCCAGCTTATATAATATCTGTTTCTGTCAATTTTTTTAAAAACTAAATTACAGTATTTTATCATTTTTTAGCAAAATAAAGCAAGATTATGCATTATTAAACCTTTCTGACTTAACTCTTCTGGGACTAAGGAAGAAGCTTTTTCATTAAAAAGCAAATAAATATGTGACATGTATATAATATATAAATATCACAATGCTGAGTATTAATTATTAATAATATGGTCTTGTCTTATAAAGTGTAAACCACTCCAAAGGAAAACAAGATTTCAATTGTTAGTTTGTAAAAATTATAAACCACAATTTACTTCCAATTGTGGGTTTAAATAATGGTTTTGGCAATCATTATTTATCCCACAGCTATTTTAATTCCAATTTTGATGATTTGTTCGTGTGGTGAAACAAGCTTCTTTAAGTGATGTTTTAAGTCCATGTGGTTAGTAATGCTATACCCTGCTTGCAGGCTGCTGGTGATGAACAGCCAGAAGCAACAGATTCTCTGGAACAAAATTATTACAGAATTGGTTGCAGATGCTTTCTAACCGCTAACTTAAAGAAACTGTTTACAAATATTTCTCTTTTTGTTGATTTTAATTACTAAAATACTTGATGTTACCGTAACCTCAGATCCTCTCCCCAAACTCCATATGCTTTATATAACACATGAGTATTGCCTAGTACAGACTGCATGTATTGCTGTCACTCACTCCTCCTTCACCCTGCCCCATTCCCTGGTGCGCTCTCTCAATCCCTTTGGTGACACTGGGCTTTTGTCCTCACTTTCTACTATCAAGAGTAAGTCTGAAGCAGACGCTTGTGTGCATGCAAGCCCAAACATTACCTCTCCTAAGTTTTTGTTTATTAGATCTAACGTTTTGTGGGGAATGGAGAGCTTATCAGGTGCTTAGCATGTTCTGGCATTAGAAGAAGGTCATGATTTGTAGTGATCACCTTCTCAAAACGTCTTGCAGATTACATGCCCTACTAAGGAGTCCAGCCAATTTGAGATGGAGCCTTCAGGACCAGCCACTGGAATTTAAATACTGTGTATGTTCTACATATTCTTCCCTTTTTGTCAAAATTCAGTTTTTAGTTTTAAGTTTTTTTAGAGAACACAGACCCCACACTAAAGCCTGAACACATCAGAGATCAACAACATGCTGATACTGAGCCCTGCACCCAGACCTGTGCTGCACACTAAGTGTGGTCTTACGGAGAGCTGGCATGGAGACGCAGCTCCACCTGGCATCCTGTATAACTGAGAACAGCTCACAGGGAGGAAAGAGCTGCACTCTGTTACTGTTAGATAATGTGATTTGTTTGACTTTGAGATGAGCACAGTGGTTTGCAGATTTCAGGCTTTCCCCTTCTCTCACAGGTCCCTAACAGTCTAGGATTTATTTTTCAGGCACTTTTGATTTCATATCAACTTATAAAATATGCTCCTTTGATTATTTTATATTCAATAATAAAATGCTTTCTTTTCCCCATATAACTTATGTGGCTAAGGCCAAAAGAAATTAGTTTGAATATTCATTGTCCAGTTTCTAATTGATATTATCTTTAGTTTGAAATTAGATTACATCTTGGCAGAACTGAAAGCACTCTAGACTTGAGGAAGCCTTGCCAAACATAAAACACAGGATATAGATCAGCATTTGTGTCTGTGACATGTACTTGTTCATTGATGTTTATTTTTCAAAGCACATGATGTTTCAGTATTCTTATACATTTCCAAATAAGTTCCTGAACTTTCAGACATTTGTAAACATTGGTCACATGCACAACCTGGGCACCCAGAGATCACCTACTCTCTGGGTCTTTACATTCCCAAGCCTCTGGGGCCAATAAGTATCCACTGGAGTCAGAAGTCACAGGGCAAATCCACTTAAGACCAAGTTAGGAAGAACAGTACACAACTGTGAAGTTGGTGATACAGTTAAATATTTGATTCTGAAATCTCAGCAGCACCTCAGGAACAGCAGCTACCACTGCCATACACTTTCTGCATCTACAGCCTCTCCCAGAAACAGTTACTGTTCCTGCTCCACTTCGTGGAAAAAGAAAATGAGAAACAGCATCTTTCCTATATTCATATAAATAAGTGTTGGGACCAGGTAGTTCAGATGTCTAACTCCTAGAATTTGCTCTGGATGCCTGTTGTGAACTGTTACGTGCTAATTATACATTTGTCAGTACAGTGCTTAAGGAAGATCAGGCCCTTCTTAATCTGACCAGCCTGACAGTATTTCATGGAATGTCCCAGCTCCATAATTTCTAGCACAAAAATGAAAGCAGGTGGGCAGTCTTAGAGCACCATCGGGGAAATGTCAATCACACTCTTGATCCAGCCATTATCAATTTGATAGTCAGACAAGAGTTGAGAAATTGTAACCTCGTAGAACACATGGGAGACCAACAGAGGATCACGTGCACACCTAGAAGGGAAATTCTGCTCTCAGAAACAACTCTATTCTTATGGCATACTTCCTGGGGTGGAAGTGAGGGGCTCAATCATACCACATAATTCATGTGCCCAAACTATGGAACTTCCCTTTCTTCCTTCAGTTCACTGGCATATCACGTGATCCCTTTCCAAATTCTGGGTCAGAGTTGGCACTGAGCACACTTCTGTGTTCTAAAACCAATTATTATGGTTGAAACATAAAATGTACCCCCAAATCTCATGTACTCTCAGGTGAAACTTTTGGAACATGACTGACTCACAGGAGCAGTATACTCAGAGACTAATTCATTGTTGAGTTCATAGCTGAATGTGTTTTGGAAGGTGGGACCTGGCCAGGAGAGGTGTGTGTGACCTGGATGGATATAGTCTTGTCTGTAACTTCTTTTATCTTTTCAGCTTTCTGGGTGCCGTGTGTTGAGTAGCTTTCTTCCATCATGTCCTTTTACTATACTAATTCTTTTTTGGAACCAGCCAACCATGGGCTAAATCCTCTGAAACCCTGGGCAAAATAAACTCTTTTTTGAATTGCTGGTGCTTGATATTTTGTCCCAGTGGCAGGAAAATGACTAATGCTCTAGTCTTTAAGTAGAAATACAACATCATCTACCCAGTCCCTAACCAACAGACTCACTGTGCAGTAACTCTGATATGATTCATAGTCCTTTGGCTTGAAAGCCCAAAGAACTGTGAGTGAAGGGCTTTTGCTTTCCTTAATACTCAGCCCACACTGACTATAATTGAGTAATTTTTGGACAAGCAAATAGCCAAAGCTCCTAACGAAGAGGGCCTGTTTTTCCTGAGTTGATAATGTGAAAAACTGACACTGCTTCACTTACAACAGAAATGCTCAGACCTTACTGACCTGTCACTTCCATCATCCTTGGAATGCCCTTTGGGAGAATTCCCACACAAACTTCTTCTTCCATATAGTTAATGGTAAGCACAAACCATTCAGAGGTCCTAAGTAGAAGTTCAGAAGCATCTCAACACTCGGCGGTCAGTCTGTCATTTGCCCCAGCACCATCTCACCCTATGTATATCTGTGAAATCTGTATTTCTCTTTAGACTGTAATGGATTCTTAGTTGGACCATTGAAGTCTTATATACTAAATGACGTCCATACCTCAGTGTCTTTGTGTCACAAGATATGCCTCCAATAATCTTTTTCATATATAAATCTAATTGTTTCACCTTCTTCTATCTACAAAAAATAAAACAAAGTCCTCTCTGAAGTATAGCATTCAAGATCCTACAGAATTACATAATTTGGCCTTGGATGGCTTCTGGTGTTATCAGGAGCAACACTGTCTGCCTCAGTGTGCATGAGCTTCACAGTCTAGCCACATAGCTTCTAACTGATCCTAAGTTTTATTCTTTTAAGTGTATGTGACTTTTCCTATCCACGCTGTCTGGGATGCCCTCTCCAAGCTCTTTGTCTCTTAACATTAAGTTCACTCTCTTTTCAATTTCCAACCACACTGTAAAATATACCTAACACCTCCACAGCCCGCGTTAGTGGGGTCTTAGTTAAGATGTTCAGTCTGTGTACAGTGCTCATCACACCATACTGTAGTTCTGTGTTACCAATGTCTCAGTTCTTCACTTGATATTATTGACAGTTTTTTAGCCTGTCATTTATAGAAAACTCACTCTTGACTTTAACCTATATCATATTTACCACTCAATTTAAAGTACATGAATTCCTTCCTCATATTTATAGCACTAAGAACAAGAATATCAACTAATATTTGATGTTTCTTTCCTCGCTGGCAGCCAATAGTTTACACATTTACTTATTTCATGCTTATATGAGCTCATAAAGTGGATATATGCTCATCTCCATTTGCAGTTGAGGAACCTGAGATATAGTGAGGTTAAGTAATCTGTTTCAAAGTAAGAAATATAGTGACAGATTGGAGTGAGGTCTCACTCCTGGCTCCAGAGTGCAAGCTCTTTATTGCAGGCCACACTGAAGTAAAGTAAAGTAAAGTGAAGGTTTCCACCTACCCTAGTTCATTTTCTTGTTTTCCAAAAATCTAACTTAAAATACTTGAATTATTCATTTAATTAGGTTAATTTTGGTCACTCGTGAGGTCCAGCAATATTGATTCAAAGGACATGCAGTGAAACGTGGAGCCAGGTTTGGCTCCTATGTGATAGTCAAGACTACACAATACTCCCCAAGCCTCAGAAGGTGTCTTCACATCCCACCATTGTCAAGCATTTTTATGCGTTCAACATCCAGTCACTCTTCCCTTTCTGCAAATATCTCTTTTCATACTTTGCCGTCAAATGCAGTTCTTAGAGAAAGTGATTTCTCCTCCTCCACTCCCCAGCCCTTGTCAGCCTGGGGCTCAAAAGAATCAAAACTTCACCAAAGACTTTTGGAATTCACACAATGAAACTAAGACCCAGTAATATTTCACTCTTTCCGGAGGTGTTCAGTGATAAGAATCAGAATGGATTTTGTTAGCTTTAATGGGAAATTTTTGTTTCGTTACTACTTTGCTTTTTCTCTAAGAAAAATCCAACCTCGGAGCATTCTTTTTGAGTATGACAGCATTCCAAGCTTTTAATATGCCTAATAAAATTCACCAAAGAATGGCTGTGCAATAGGAAGGGAAGTAGATTATGGTGCACGAGAGATGCGTTTTGCTCTGAAACTGGAGCTGGAAGCGTGCTGTAAATGGGGAACCCGGAGTGAGCCGCTGGAGCGCACAGCTGGGAACGTGTGCAGTTCCCACTTTCATTTCCATCTGAATACCACCGAGGCAGCACTCCATTTGCTTAAAATTAAAAGGTACATCAAGAATGCAAAACATCATATAAAAATTTAACCAGTCATTTTCATGGCTTTTTTGTTTAATCCTTTCCTGGTTCTTTCTTTTTCCATTTTTACATAGTTTCACCCTCAGCTTTCCTTTCCCACCACCTGCACTTCTTTATTATCATGTTCTTTTTCTTCTTACTGATTCCTTTTCACCTTTGGTTTTTTCCCCTGCTCATCTCTACCCCTTTTTTCTTCCTTTGCTCTTTATATATCTTCCTGTCAGTTTTTGTTGCCTTCTCCCCCCACATCCCTACCAGTAAACTATAAATAAACTTGACTCTGGAAAGCTTGGCCCTTCTTAGACACACCTGATGCTTTGTCATGAGACCTGAAGTTCCCACTGTGTGCTAGTTACTCTATGACTCACGTGTGACTGGCTATAAATATAAGGGAAGGTCCTTCGGTGCAGGACCTAGAACAAGGAGACTTTATCTAAGAAAGTAATGAGCAGTGCACAAGGTAGAACTGAGCTCTACATCACCGACAGAATTCACTGAGTAAAGAAAACAAAAACCTCAACACCTATTTCTTGATTTGTACTAGGTCCTAAAATATCACTTTACAAATACATGCTCATTTAATCCTCGCCATGCCTACATGAAGGGGGTCTACTCTTATCCTTTTGAACTGATAGAGAAACTAAGACCAAGGTACAAAAAGTGATTGAGACAGTGCAGCAAGTGACAGGCTGAGCCATGTTCCTAACCAGGGCAGTCTGGGACACCCTCTTAACTGCTGGGTGTCACTACCCTACAACAACCACAGGATGGTCCTGAAGTCCTCGGATTCCAGCTGGGGCTGAGCAGGTAATGCCGAGCACTAGCTTACACAGCATGGCAGGGTGGAAGCAGACAGGTGAACAAAGGACAGGCCAAGGTTGCCACAGTCAGAGCGAAGTGATCACCAGGACACACAATAGAGATTCCATCTGCGAGAACAGAGTTGGAGGACACGGCAACTTTAGTTCATGACAGGACATTTGAGACCTAGGAAGAGCATCTGGATAAATGGGCTCAAAAATCAGGACAGTTACCAACCCTGGGTTATTGTGTCCACAACAGATGAGGAGAAAAGTAGCTTGACACTGAGGGAGAAGAACTAAAGAGCCTTGGACACAACATAAGTGGGTTGGAATCCATCCCCACACCATGTTCCCTGGGGAACTGCTGTATGCACGTGTGGCATCACAAGCTGTAGTGACATCGTGTTTTCCTTCTAATAATCTTTCAAAAGCCCATCATGTGTAAGTGATCTCTTGTGCACAAAAATGAAGGGAAGCAAGATGAGCTCTGCATTGTATCCGCTTCACATGATGACTTGCTTTCTCAAACAGGAAAGTAAAAGATACAAATGCAGCCTCGTGTTTGCAGAACCCAAGGGATGCTGAGTGGGTTTGCCACACATCGATATCAGGTATTATACAACACAATCAAGATAGGCAGAAAATTGTCCTCTGAAACAACAGGAAGTTAGTCTAGGGGTGAATGAGGATTAGGCAAAGAACAATAGTACGTTATTGTAAGCCCTTCTATGTTTACAAACTTTATTATTTTGTGTTACATATGCATATATTATAAACCCAAACAAATTATTAAATTTAACTGTCAGGTTGTTAGCCTCATACTAAATTAAAACTAAGGTAGGGGGAGGGCAGAGAAACAATGTGCTAACAAATTATTGCAGCCATAAGATCAAGGCAGTTGAACTGGCAGATACAAGAATTAAAAAAAAGAAAAATAGTAGTAGCCAGGGAACATTTAATGTGGTCATAAAGAGGTTCAAACACCTCTCAGAAATCATTATAATGCAACGAGTGTTACACTTTATGGGACTAATGGTGATGTTGAGACCTTCAGTTACAATGAGAATACCCCCATCACACTGTGTTTAAGGAGGCAGGGAGCCAAGCAATATATTTTAGCAAGACTTTTATCAAGAGCACCAAAGTTTCAAGTGCAAGAGGCCTCATTCCTGTGTGCTTCTCTCATGCACCTTTCCTCCATAGCACTTAAACTGTGGTAGTTTTTATTTTATTCTCATTAAACTTCCCAAACTGAAAGTGTGTGAAGCTGGGACCACGCCTGTTCTGCTCACCTTTGCTGCCCCAGGAAACAAGTGACTCTCACAGACATTCGCCTCCTTCCAGCCACTTTGAATGCTCATACTGCACCAGGTCACCAAGGAACTGCCAGACTGACCTAGAGTAGATCTGAGCTATGGGGAAATGGACTGAGGGAGGTGGTACAGACTTGTTCCCAGCCAGGCCTCTGAGATGCTTTGCATACAAGAAGCTGAAGAACTTAATCCCCTGCCATCATTCCTCAGTTCCATCTGGCTGCCAGAATAATTGGAATTAGAAATGCCTGCTTTGATTGCTGCTGGGGAAAGAAGCTTAAATTTTAGTGGGAAACCTCAGTACTGCCTCAAACTTTAATTGCTGAGTTTCTTATGAAATGAGACAGAACTAGACAGAATTAGAAAGCTGGCCTTAACCAAGTGTAGCAGTAGGAGTTTCAGGACAGTCAGTTCAATCCACAGGCTAGCTGGATGCCCAGTAATTTGGGAGGGGAGCAGATCTGAGCTACTTTAGCAATAAAGGCCTCACAGGGGTTCTATGGTCTTCCACAGAGCTCAGATACATTAAACAGGTATGAAGGTGGCCCACTCCCATGAGTGAGGGTGGCCAGAGAACCTCCACACATGGGCCCCACTGTGGAACTGCGGCCATCTGCACCCCATCGTCACTGCCTGGACTGAGGAGACCGAAGCTCAGCTGGCTTCCACTCCTACCCCTTCCTTCTCTTCTTTTCGTCTCACTCCTTATCCCTTCCAGTCTCCCTCCTCCCTTGGCTCCCCCAGCTCTTTTCCTTTTTCTTGCAACCCTTTCTGCTCCCTCTTCTTAAATGAAAGAGTCCAAATGCTTTTTCAGCTTGGCCAAGAATTCAGCATACAATAAATAAATAGGTATTCATTTTGTACCTCTGGTTAGATAGATGGGGCTGATGTGCACAGGGGAGTCTATTTTTTTTTTTAGTCAGAGGTACTTTAAACAGGCTGTGTCTTTATCACAACTACTCCCCTGTCACAGGCTCACACATGTCCTGAGTAGCAGCTTTTGGCCTTGCCTCCCCTTCTCTGGTGCACGGGCCTGGAGGGTGATTGCAGACAGGTCTGAGAGGGGCAGAAGTTGAGGACAAGACCTGAGAGGTCTAGCAAAGGTGGCCCTCACAGGAAGGGCTCTCCTGGCACGTGAGCCAGGCATCAGGCACCACAAGCCCCTCCTCCAGGCCACCCCCAGTAAGAGGCTCATTCGCTGGGAGGGGAGAAAATCCAGCTTTAAGGCCGCTCACTTCCTTCGACCCTTCCAGGGCCCTGGGAAGAGCCCCAGCACTGTGTTCTCAGGATCCTGTGTTTTTGTAAGAATTGCAGAAGAATATATTTTAAACAGTAAGTTAGGTTTAACTGCTGTTTCTTTCCACTGCAGCTTCCCCTCTCTCATATTTCTCCTCTGGCCAGATAGCTACGGGCATTTTGGAGATCCAATTCAGGGAAAGCCGAATTGGGAAATGCATTTAGTTTGTGTTGAATGGAATACATTTATGTGAGCCATCGTCACTTCTGTGAGAGGATCAGTCACTGCTGGCTATCCCAGCGTAGGAAAGGCTTATAGAAATGGTGCACAAAGACTAAATTAAATATGAATGTGTCCTTTGGTGCCTGGCATCAGAAGTCTGTGGGAAGTAGAGGAAAAACAAGGTTTGAAATGCACTGAGCCAGAAGCCACTGTGGAAAATTCTTCCAATCATGAGATGTGTAAAATTCAGTTTTGCTGATGCCGTCAACAGAGAAATTGAGAAATATATTTAGTGAGAAACCATGTACACTGATAAGTGCGCTGGGTGTTGTTTATGGAAATTGCGTGAAGTGAAATTTATCCGAAATCTTGCATTTGCAGAACATTACAGTGCTGCACACAGCAACCAGGGCTGTGGGTAGAGAAGCTTGCTTTTCATGCCTCTCGGCTATCAATAATTCTGATCAATCTTGCTAGAGGAAAGCCTTCTTTATCTTTCTATTCTCTCCAATATAAAATCATTATCATATAAAGAGAGTATTACAGTATGCAGGCAAAATTTACAGGGCAAATGGTTACTCTAGAAGTCTGTTGAACAGTTAATTAAAATGCTGTATATTTTTCCCCTTGCTTTTGAGATGACATTATATTTGCTAGCTTTTAAAAATATGTAATTTTGTAATTTATTTTCTTGTAAAGAGTCATTTTCCATCCCAATTTCATATTAGTATTTTTTTAAAGACAGTCCCCAATGCCAAACTTTATAAGCCTTGCGCTCTATAACGAGAATCCTCTTTTTGGACAGTCTTGGTAAAATTTGGACAAAGGTTTGATTTTTCTCTGCTTCGAGAATGCCTGTTCCAATCTGAGCACCCGCAGTCCTGGGGAGCGTGGGCCTATGAGAACATCCTCACCCCAGGATTCCTGTTGTCCAGGGCCCAGAGGTCTTTGTCCTGGTGCCCCCATCCAGGTTCTCAGAGCCTCTGCTCTTGGTGGAAACTGCTGGGAATTGCAGTTGATGCTCAGTCTCTCTAGCTTTACTGAGGCCAGCTGTGCAAGTTGTTATTCTGGTCATGTGCCAATTAATCTTAATAGCCAGTTTGACTGGGTTAAGAGACTTCTAGAGAAGTGATTGGATAATTGGGACACCGTACTCATCAGGTGGGTTAATCCACCAATGTTCACAGTTGAATGTGCTGTTGGGAGCTGAGGCCCAGCTGATGGTGGGTCACTGGAGGCAATGACTTTAGAGGAGACAGCTGTCACTAGCACTTGAGTATTCTGCTTCCTGGCCATGAAGTAAGTAGCATCACTCCACCTCTTCTGTCATAGATCTCTGCCTTGGGGCCAATCAGCTGTGATTTGAACCCTCTGAAACCATGAGCTCTTCCTCTAAACTGTGCATGTCAGCATACATACTAGGAAGGGAAAGATAACCATTATAGGTTATTGATTCACTTGAGGTTCTTGTGATTCAAAGAAGGCAGGATGGTTTTCAGCCATGTCTGTGTTTAGATATGCATGATGCCTTCTGATGCACAAGATCAACTCATCTTCCTGCTGCAGAGTATTTACTGATTTTCTCTTTTCTTTAACAGAGTTGGTGTGGACCTGGACGAAAATCTGAAGGAGGAGCCCACCTCACATCAGGCAAGTCAAACTAGCCTTTACATAAAATATAAAAATATGAGGTGTTCTATTCCATGGGTAATTCCATGCTTCAGCCTGTAGTCAAGAAGTTCTTTCTAAACAAGGTTTCCTCTGCTGGTAAAACAAATCAGATGACAATAAAATGCAAGAACTTCAGGGTGTTGATGTGTAGCAAGTGAATATGCAGAAATATCATACACCCAACAGCCTATATGTGGCAGCACAAAGCCTGAACACTTTACAGTGTAGGAATCAGGCCACAGCTAATAGAATGAGACACCCATGACTCAAATTTGGGCCCAGCAACTTGCTAGGTAAGTGATCCTGATGAATCTACTCAAAGCATGTCTGACGCATGTTGAGCACACAACGAATGAGCCTGTTTCTTCTTCATGGCTTCTTGTTATTAGGTCTAAGTGTTCAGAAATACTGAAACAAGCAAGAGACCACAAGACTGTTTAAGTGATCCATTACTGACCTAGCTGAGCAATGATTGTCCACTCATATTTAAAATTCCTTTCAGAACATTGTTCAAAACATACTGTGACTTCAACTAGAGGAAAACTCTTCTCCAAACTATGGATTCGAAACTGACATCCAAATAGAATCTGTGATTAGCGAGATTACATTAGCCATTATTAACTTGGTTCTTTAAAAAGATGAACAAATGCATGGAAGTGGTACACATTTGGCTGAAACTAGAAGTAGGTAAACATGATTAAAATAAGGCTGTAACTAAGTAATGTTGCTTCTATGAGTTGTGTTAACATCAAATTTTGATTTGAGGATGATCTACATCTCTCTGATTTCATGTGTCTTCCCTTCCACTGCCATCAATGAGATACAACTGGTTGGCATTCCTGGTCAAGGTGCCACTTCCCCAGTTCACACAGGTAGAAAGAAGGAAGGCACAGGGGAAATTAAATTGGTGATGGGCCTGAACTCACGTACTTTGATTTTGTTGTCACGTTTTCCAAAGCCAGACACTGCTGTCTCCCCAGACTACGTTGCCCTGGAAGCATAGCTCTCTATAGGATTGGGCACCCCTGGGCTACCCAAAGCTCAGGGATTAGAGCCAGCACAGTGGCCAGCAAGGAAATCAAACCCCACCTCTTCACCCTGGTAGACTGTGAGGAGTGGTAACTAAAGTCTAGCGATGGCTGATTTTTAAAAAAGCATTTTCATCTTGGGTAGGTCAAATAAGCTACCTTCCCTTTAAGTACAGCTTTTGTCTAAATTTTATCTTCCTCATATACCTTTCTATTTAAAAGAAAAAAACCATAAAATTCATCAAAGAAAATTCTTTTTCTTCCTCTGCCTAATATTTTGCAATCACATATAACCTGTCTTTCCTTAAAATTTAAATAATTTTATTTTACCTCATTCACATGACACTTTTAAACAAAGTTCATCCTTGTCTACTCTATAATAACTTCACCCAAGGATATTAGACAAATAAAGATTTTGTTATTGTATTTGAAAATACAATGCCTTATGCCTCCGTCACCCAGAGTGCTAGGCTTCCAGGCATGCACCACCACAGCTGGCTCCAGAACTGTGACTCTTCACGGATATGCATGCATGCAGTCATTCAGACAGCTCATTGTTGGCACCCACTCATGTCAGACACTAATACAGATTTGAAGAGAGTTCAGCAGGTGCTGTTCCAAGTCTTCTCCCTTCCAGAGCTTCTACGCTAATGGGAGACATTGATGTGGAAAAAGTAAGCAAGTATGTGCTGTGTGTTCACAGAAAGATAACAGTATAGCAGTGAGGGGCCTAGTCAGGGCAGACCTCCCTGAGGAAGTGGCATTTAATCAGAAGGCTGAGCAGAAACAAATCGAATGAGACCTGGGGAAGTAGCCCAGGCAGAGCATACAAGATGCGGACCCCGGAGCTGCATGTGCCCGAGAGGAAGAGGAGGGCTGGCACTGATGTGGCTGCGGCTGGGTAAGGAATGCAGGAGAGGTAGGCAAGGCTCCGCTCATGGGTGATGGTGGTGAGTTTGATTTTATTCTGTAGGCGATGACCGTGCTTGACAGTGTACAGCTTAGAAAATACAGAATTAACTTTTCTTTACATTTTTCCTCCCAGTTTCACTGTCAACAATAATAATAAAGATAATCTTCATTTTCCTATCATCCCTTAAATTTTAATACAATGCTGTTCTCTATGATTTCCCTTAATATCAGCTTCCAATTTTTCCAGTTTTCTTATGCTCCCCAAAGTCTCTTCAATGAAATGTTGTTTTTGGTTGTCATTTATGCTTGAGCCCTTTGTGCCTAAGTCCACACCCTGTGTAGATCAGTCCTGGTCACAGTGACTCCAGAAAGGCAGAGCAGCGCTGTCTCTAGAGCAGGCGATTAGGACAGCTGAGCAGAGGCAGCGGCTGTCAGAGCAGCCAGGATAAAGAGGATTAGACTCCAGCTGCAGGAAGGGACGCAGGAAATGTCTGTCACAGTGTGAAAGGAGAGGAAAACGAGAGGCACCTGTTTGCCAGCTCCTGGGGAACCAGAATCTGGACCACCTCCGACATCTGGAAGCAACAATTAGGGGAGAATAAAAGTATTTATTTTTCAGCACAACTGATATTTCTGTTTGTTTGTTCTGTTTTTGGAGATGTCTTACTATGTTCCTCAGACTGGCCTCAAATTCACAGTCCTCCTGCCTCAGCTTCCCAAATGCTGAGATTAGAGGCTTATGCTCCAACACTCAGCTTCACAATAGACGCTCCTTACTCAGGGTCGTCTAGAGTTATGTGAGTTGAAAATACAAGGATGTTTAAGAAAGGAAGAGATAAGCAGAAAGTGGGGTCATCTGAGTTATTAAATAAAATTTAAATTTCCATTGCTAATATTTTTAAATATTCCTAATAATTTTATACAGAATAAAATCATGAATTCTACATACCTATCCCTCAGATTTAACAATTGTCTGCAGTTTTTCCCACATTCATCTCATCCATTTTTCCTACAATATTGAAGTTCATGTCATAGGATATACATTCCATACTACACGCCCACAGATATTTTAAAAAGAGAATCCTAGACTCAAAAATTGATATGACCCAGATGAGAACTCTTTAATGCTATAGTGTGAATACGTATTTTGTTTTAAAAAATAAAATATTTCAAGCAAATGTTTTGTGGTTCCTTACTGACACTGACATTTTTGTTTGTTTTATCTCTTAATGGCTAATACACTCAAACATAACCCCTTCCCACTAATATTTTAGTGCAGAGGACTGAGTCCTATGTATTTATCTTACCAGTAGATTTTACAGTTCCATGCATCAGAAAGTAGGAATAATAACAAGAAGAGGAAGCAAAGGAAGGTGACAGCTACAATTCAGAGAATATTTTTATGTTTATATATGATTAAAATCTTATATAAGAAGTTTTAAGAAGTAACTTTCAAAGACAACAACCCAGTGATGTGTTGAGCTAGAACTAAAAGCCAATGCTGTAGCTAAATTTGGTGATAAACTCCTGTGACTGTAACACTCTGGGAGGCTGACCCAGGAGGATCTCAAATTTGAATCCAGCCTGGACTACTGTAGTAGACCCTGTCTCAAATTGCCTCAAAATAAAAATGAAAACAAGGTCTAGATGTGTATCTCAGTGTGAAGCCCTGGTTTCAACTACTAGTATCAAAAAAAAAAAAAATCAAAGCCTTTTCTCCTTATTGCCCTCCATGTACAATATCCAGTCTGTAAACATAATAACCTTTCTTGCTAGATGGTAGCATACCAGTTGATTTCAAGAATAACTTTCCCTATTATTCTTGGCCAGCCTAACTTCCAAATCCTACTGAGAAAATCAAGAACATTTTCTTTTCACGAGACTGTAGCATCTTCTACTTCCTCTTGTCTGATTCTCTCTATGTGGAGTCCTTTCCTTTACCCATACCTGTTAAGCTGAAGGCCATAGGTCCATTGTCCCGAAATCTTCTCCTCTATTACGGTATGTGCCATCCTTCACTTACAGCAGAGTTGGGTCTGTTTTCTTCTGGGAGGAGAGGGCCTAACTATGTTATTCTCTGTTGTTACTTTCTCCTCATAGACCTGAGCTGCCAGCCAATCTAAAAGTCTTATTCATGCATATGCCTACAGGAGACCATTCCAGAAAGGACAAGAGCCCTGAGGAGAGAATATTCCTAGCCTGTTTGACAAATAGCAAGGACCCCAGATACACTACAGCTAGAGTGAGCCACAAAGAGCACTGTGGAACATAAATCATCAGAGATATAGGCCAAAGCCAGATTCTATCAGTTATCTATTGCCACATTAACATTACATAATAGGGAAACATTCAAAATCTCAGAGGAATACAATAATAAATATGTATTTATCCCATAAGTCCATGGGGTCCAGCTGCTTTAGGCTGGACTTCTTTGTGAGTCCGTGGTCAGCCCCAGGTTGGCTGGATGACTCTGCCATCTTGGCTGCATGTGCTCACATGTCCAGCATTGGATGGCTGTTGCTGATTGGCCCCAATTGGTATGACTGAGGTAACTGCTGTGCTCCAGGTGGTTCTCACTTCATCCAAGGAACAGTGAGCTAACTGGGCATGTCTTGGCAAAGACAGAGGGCAGGCATTTAAGCAAAAGAGTGCAAGGTTTCCTGAGGCTTAGCCTTAGGACTGATCTGTTGACACTGCTGCTACAGTGTGTTGATCAAAGAAAGATTAAAGGCCACCCTAGAAAAAAGGTGCATAAATAGACAACTCATTTCTGGCCAAAAGCACTGCCTAGGCACCTGGAAGAGGCCAGGGATACAGGCCAAGATGAAAAAGATGTCTAGATCTTTTGGGCTAAGGTAAAGACTTTGGACCTCATGGCAACCTGCAAAATTTCAACACTATTTTATAGTTCCAAATGTTCTTTCTTGTCAAACATTCCAGGTATACTTGGGAGGGGGAGAATTGTGTATTCTGGCAACCATTTCTATAGCATACCCAACAAACGTAGAATACAGTTAATAAAGTATTTGATAAGCTGTCAGTTATATTGATTCTGGTTTTGTTTTGGGTTTAGGTCTACTTATTTTATTTACTGATAAAACCTCCAGCTGTAGTTAGGGGCTTTTCTATTTCTCCTATTTATTGATGTTAGACACTGTTTCATGTTTTCAAAGCTTTCCACTGAATATAAAATTTGGTTTGATGGCTGGTTCCTTTTTAACTCTTTGAAAATTATAATCTGTCACTTTCTCCTCATTTTTTTCTTCTGATGAAAAGTCAGTGGATTTTTTTTCTGTGAACATAATATAATCTGTTTTTATTTGATTTCTTTTAGGGTTTTTCTCTTTGTCTTGAGAAGAGATAGATGACAGACAGACAGACAGACAGACAGACAGATAGATATTTGTTTTTCTTTGAATTTGTCCAAATTGAGACTCCTGAGTTTCTTGGGTTTTCAGGTTGATACTTTAATCAAATTTGGGAAATATCCATCTCTCCTCTACACTCTAGTCATACATATATTGGGCTGCTGTATCTTTTTTTCTCACATCATTTAGGTTCTAATCTACCTTTTAATATTGTTTCTCTGCATTATACAAATTGATGATTTTATTGCTATCTTTTTAAGTCTCTTGCCACTTTCTTCTGCAGTATCCAACCTGCTCTTCAGCCAGGATAGTAGACTTTTTTTCAGATATTATATTTTTTGGTTCTGAATTTCCACTTTTTTTATAGTTCAAATTTTGTTTTGAGATCCTTATTTGTATACTTACTGCCTCTATATTTATATTTATGCCTACCCCTTAGCATACTTTATGGGTGTTTTAACATTTTTGCCTGCTGATTCCAAAATTTCAAGGTCTGTTTCTGTAGATTATCTTACTTTTTTTTGTCTGCAACTCATGTTTTCTGATTTTATCCCATGTCTGGAAGTTTTTATGATATGCTGGACATTATGAATATTGCATTGTACAAAGTCTGAGTTTTTTATAGGCGTGTTAGATTTTATTCCATCAGGCAGTTAAGGTGTTACTGAGTCTTAATTTTATGCTTGCTTTGACCAATGTATTTTTATCTTGTTCTTAATTTTAGGACATAGCCTTTATTCTAGAACATCATTCTTACACAGAAAGCATGTTTTTTCTAAAGTCTCAACTGAATATTTGACTTCAGATTTTGGCTGGACCTAATTCCACTATGTTTCAGTTACTGTGAGGGTAATCTCTTCATTTATTTTTTGATTAACAATAGTGGCTCTCTTGCAAGATTTTGTGAACCCCATTCAGTATACATACCAATTAACCCTCTGCCAAGGACTTGAGTGAAATATCTACATAGTCTTTGGATGTCTTCTCTGCCTAGTTCCTTCCTTTCTGCTCCCTCTCTTAAAAATTTCAGCCACCTCAGCATTATCTAAACCCTCATCTCTAGTTCAACTCAGTAAGATTGTTTTTCTCTGCTTGTACTCTATTTCCTTGCACTTCAAATGGAAAAGGACCTCCAAGCACAAGGTGAAAGAGAATATAGAATTCACCTAATTTGGCCCCTACCTTCAAGGATCACAGCCCTTCACTGCCTGTTATCCGGTGACTGAATCCTATCATGTTTATGATACCAGCTTTTATCATGGTCAGCAATTATATATTTTGAACACAACTTTGAAATGGTTTTGTAAGGAGAAACATTTTTTAAAATTTTGGTTTGGTTTCAGATACATGCTGAATACTGTCTAATGGAATAATAAATTTAAATCCTATATGTGTTACTACCTAGGGTAGTGGTTCATTCTAGTAGTGTTTAAGGGCTCCACTGGACTAGAATCTTATTCATGGTGCATTTACCATTGTGTACCTGAGTGTAAGTTATGTATGTACATATTTTGTCTTTATTTTTTTTTTGTCTTTTTCATTTTTATCGGTATCAGGGATCGAACTCTCGACTGCCTGCTTCTTGCAAGGCAGGCGCTTATGCCACTGAGCTACACCCCCAGCCCCATATTTTCAATTTTTAGCCTGTACCAGGGGCATATTGGACCAGGACTAGTTTGTTATATACTTACAAGCCTTCTAAACCATAAATAAGTTACTTGACAGAAATACTTTGTAAACTATAGTGAGTTATGCAAACATAGACATCATCCATTTTACATTTTCACAATTATTACTGATACTTTTTATGTCTAGAACTCATGATTGCAGTATATAGCTATATTCATTTGCTATTGCTACACAATTTCTTAAAACATAAACGTTTATTACCTCAGGTTTTTATAGAGCAAGAATTTGAAAGCAACTTCGCTTAGTGTTTCTGACGCAGTGTCTACTATGAGGTTTCAGTTAATATGTCAACTAGAGTCACAGTCATTGGAAGACTCTAATGAGCCTGGAAAATTCAGTTCCATATGAGCAGCTAGCTTCAGTCCCCTGCTATATGCAGATAACCCCAGTGGAAAAAGAGCTGCTTGCATGTCCGCACAGCATGGCATGCAGCACAAGTGACCCAACACAGTACAGCAAGGGGGAGGCACATTGCCTTATTGTGACCTAATCGTGGATATGACGTCATCACTTCTACCATACTTTATCCTTTAGAATTGAGTCATGATGTACAGCCCACACTTAATATGGAGGGAAATCTGCCTCTATCTTTTAAAAAGATGATAATCAAGGATTTGTAGATACAGATTTTGTTACGGATTAGTTCTAAGATGTCTCTCAGAAGTCTCACATGTTAAGAGACAGAGATTTGGAAGGTGATCATGGGAGCACTGGGCTCATCTGTGGATTCATCCATTGGTGTTTTCGTAAATTAATGTTCCAATAGGAGGTGGGAAATGCTAGGAAGAGATGAGTCACTGTTTGCATGACCTGGAAGGGTATGTTACTGTCCCAGCCAACCTCCCTCTCTTCTCCTTCCTCACCCCTGCTCCAGTCCCCTCTCCTCCTCTCTCTCCCTCCTCCCATTTTTTCTCTTTTCCTCCTTCTACTTCTTCTTCTTCCTTTGCTTCTTTTCTTTTTTTTCTCTTCTTGTTTGCTTCTCTCCTCCTTCTCTTTCTTCTCTTCCTCCTTCCTCTTGCTCTTCCTCCTCCTCCTTCTCCTTCTTTTTCTTCTTCTTTCTCTCTCTCCCTCTCTTTCTTCCTCCCCCTTCCCTTAATCCCTGCATTCCCCTTTCTCTGCTTCCTGGTGATCATATACATTGAACAGCCTTCCTTCTCCAGACCCTTCTTTCATGCCATTTCTACCTTGAAGCCAGTCATGAACTGAACCTTCTGATACCATGTACCAAAATAAACATTTCCCCCTTTAATTTTGGGATGTCAGATATTTTGTCCCAGAGTTAGAAGAGGTGGTTAATATATATTTAAAAGCTATCATAATGTTATATTTTCCTGAATTAAACAAATTATTTTCCCCTGAAATAACATAGGTCTATAAAAGTCAAGTTATTCTTACCAGGCCTTTTCTCTGTAGCTAAACCAAAAACCTAGACCATCTAGTAATAAAAAGAAAACTACCCATATTCCATTGTGACCTGTCATTTCTTAATCTCTGACTCACCTAAAAGGGAGAAAAAAGATTTTAAATAGTCCAATCATTTTTAAGTGTCATATCCATATTTAAGAAATAGCTCTGTGTGGAGTATCTAGAGACATGTTACATCTCCCCATGACCTTATTACTTTTATTTATCTTTGGTTAGCTATGTCTGTCATGTGTTAGAATAAGGTGATTTTTATGTAGAGGCTAAGAATCAGTGATTTACCTTTTAAAGTGTACATTTTTTAAATTTCCTATTTGCTCTTCAATATGGTCCTTCTTCAGAATCCATCAATCTTTCTCTTCTGAGACACAGGAGATGATTCTCTTCTTAGTAACTAGGAATCAAGGCAATGAACTTGAAATTAGTCCATAAGCACACTCCATATTGGAGGGAGATAGTAAGATAAAAATACTGCAAATTCCATTCATGTACACAACCTGAAAAAGTACTTGAGAACCCATTAGAAGCTCCCAGGTTTTGTTATGATAATTATTTGTCTTTGTTCATTCCATTCAACTTCTCCTGTCATTAATATTAAATATGAAATCTTAAGAAATAAAAAGCACAATCTATTGACTCCTCCTGAATTTAAGAGCAATCTCATGTAATAATCCCAGAGCGGAGTTCATCCAGTTCACTCAGCAAAGACTTCTTACCTGAATATTGACAAAGGAATATATTCATGTTTGCTTAGTTCTTTTCCATTAATGTTAATACAGTAAACAATCCCTCCTTCTTTCATTGGCCAGTTTTCACAGGCATCTAGCCAGAGCCATTTTTAAAAACTTCTTAGGGATTCAAAAAATCCAAAAATGAAATACCATCATAATTCCCTCTAAGGATGAGGCAGTCACTACCCACTCCACTACGGCTAATGATTTCCTAATCTTTGGTCTAGTCCCTTATTTGAGGGGGTGGGAGAGAGAAAAATATCAAATGTTCCAGTCATTTTTAAATGTTCCCAGAAGAGAATAGTAAAGGATCCAGAAATTCTGCCTACATCAAACATTCTGCTTCTTGGAAGTGTCAAGACAAAAAATTGAGATTCAACAAACCTGAGTCTCCAGTTGGCAGCTACAGCTGTAAAATGTGAGGCTCAGGTAGTAAGTGCTATTATTATTAAGAAGTAGAAAAATCAAATTTTGGCCATCAGTTTCTAAACCCTGTGCTTGCTCTGATATGCATACCACTTTTCCGCTAAAATAAAGGAAATTGAGAGAGAAGAAATGTTGCTGGGGCTGATAGAGAAGAGTATCGCCAAGCTCCAGATTCTGTTTCTGATGACTATTCACATCCACTGTCCTTGAGGTGTGAGATGCTCTCTATTCCAAGATAATCCAGATGGATGGATTCTACCTTCTGGCCTCTGGCCATCTGGACCCTCCCAGGTCTTTCTCTCTGTTAGCTTCACCAGACACCTTCCCTGAGCCAGGGTGACTGAAGACTGGCCTTCGCTCTGCACATTTATCTTCAACCCCCAGTATACTAAGCAGAGCACACACTAGCCTAACTCATTTATTTCTACTCACTTATTGATGGCCTTTCATAACCAAGTTATTAACTCATCAATAACTTCAGTGAAATAAATGTGTAGATCCAGAACTGGGCCAACAGATATTTAAGATATACACTGAAAATTTTGGCTTAGGATCATCAGAAAAGTCAATGCTGGGTCATCAATGGAATTTCTCCCACCTGGGAAAATACATTTCATAAATTTTTGCTTCTAATTGGAACCCAGTTTATTTCTGTAGAAGGTATTGAAATGAGTAAGTTCTCCAGTCACCCAAGTAAAATAAAGTTTTTTTTTAAAAAAAGGTTACATACATATTGTAACATTTTTCCAAAATATCACTGAATGTGTATTACTCTCATCAGCTATCAACAACAACGAAAACCTGGAAGCTTTGGCAATAATACAATACAAGCTCTTTTGGACTTTGTATAAATTTTGATATGCTTCCCCCAGGAAATAAAAAGGAGAAAGAAAGAGGGAAAATGGAAGACCTTAGGAGACCCTTAAAGTGAAGATCTAGGATTCCTAACACTGACGTTAAGTTTCTGTATGGATATGTTCAAAGCCATCGTCAAGCTCAGAGGAAATACATAGTTTCATCATGTTTCAAGGTATACGTATCTGTGCAATCTCAGTCTTCATGACCTCACCAGTATCCTGACTTCATTTCCCTACTTATGCCTTTGCCCTAGTTTGGTCCCCACTTACAGCCTGAAGGTCCATCTAGAGGTGAGGACCTTGGCTCCTGAAGAGCTGCCAGTGTCCTTGGTAACCTTTAAATTCTCCAGTTTTCTCATCTGTAAATTAAGAATAATAGAGCGCTCTTTATCAAATTGTTTTAAAAATGCAAATACTTATTATAGTTTATGTCTAGATCTCCTCCCAAAACCTCACGTGGTCTTTAGTGGGGCTTTTCAGAGGTGGCTGAATCTAGGGTGTATGATGCTGGTATTAAGAGTGTGTGGTTACTAAATTAGTCCACTGATTGGTTTGGTGCACTTCTGGGTTTGATAGTGGAAAGCACCACTCTGGGTGTGGGTGGAACCACCCAAAGGGCAGGTAGCCTGGAAGGGGTAACAGGAGGAGGCAGGGGACTGTGGCTGGTTCACTACTTCCCTACTTTGCTGCCTTCTACCCACCATGAACTGTTTCTCCCTGCCTTAGAGCCAGTCAAGTTTGAACCAGAACTTCTACAAACTGTGAGCTAAGTAAATCTTCTTTCCTTTAATTTTAGGTGTCATGTATTTCATCTCCACAGTGAGAAAAGTGACTTAAGACAAAAGTCAGTATACAAAACACTTAGAATATTGTTTAGTATATTGTTAAGTGTTCAAGAAGTATTGTCTATTGTTGTCCTTAATAAAAATATAGAATTTTACATATGATTTTAAGGTTTTACAAAACAGTCATTCCAATTTCTTCAGTTCATTCTATAGACAAGATAACTGTGGTCTAATAAAGTTTCCATAGAAGATCATTTTTTTGAGTTTAAAAACTGAATGAGACACTGCAGAAAAGACCATCATCTTTGAAATATAGCCATCCCACACTCAAATTTCAGCTAAGTTGTTTTCTAGCTATGACTTTGAGCTTACTTTTTCTCTTCTCTACACCTCTGTAGGTCCTCATGTGCAAAATAGATATTAATCAACCTGCTTTGATGGATTGTAGTGAGAATTGAAAAATAATGACTGAAAAAAATTAATGACTGGCTAATGTGACCAGTATGCCTCCTAGCAGTTAATGAGCTTTCAATAGCTGAAGACTGTCATTTTTTGCAAACATCACTCAGCTGGTCTGCTGCATGGTGGGTTCTAGAGTTCTGGCCCCCTGCCAGTACAGCTGACCTCTACACCACCTACCCTTACTTAAAAACACAAGCTAAAAAGAAATTTTCTAGCCCTCATTTTTATCCATTTTGTTCTGTAACTAGCTTGTCATCTATAGATTTTATGCTGTCAATGATCACCTATTCCGGTTGATGGATGACATCTGTAAGTCCCTACTGATGTTAAAAGAAAGGAATGGTGAAAGAGGGGTTCTTACAATGGGCCCAGAGACAACAGGAGTAATTTTGTCTGCCAACTGAATTCCAACCTGCAGTTGGGGGTGAGAGCTCAGAAATGGCTCGTGTGTGTTGCAAGATGATGAAGAATATATTATATGTAGCCGTAATTTTTTGCAAAGCTGACACATTTGATGGGGAAATAGAGAAAGGTACAAGGAAGGATGGAAATTAAACCAGACATCCTGTTTTCCCTTTTTAGAGGAAATGAATATATTTTAACTCTAGATAGCAAAGCACAGCACTTCAGCTCTCTCTCAAAAGAAAGAATTCTGGAACCCTAATATCCTAACATGAAAAATAATTGGTGCCCCTCAGTGAGACCTGGAAACAGATAATGAGTTTTATAAAGTAAGTTTGAGGAATTCTTTCCTCATGAGATTTTTTTGATATTTGTATATATACCAAGGACTCCGTGTTAACCCTGCCTGACATAGCATTTCCTGAATGATTGGCCCAGAATTCCCATCAGTATCATATGAACACTGGCATACAAAGGAATATCATTTGAAAATTTGTAAATTTTGAAAAATCAGAGATCTTAGCCAATGAGAAGGCCATAAAAAATTTGGACTTCTCCTGAGTTTCTACTCAAATCATTTGAGGCACAAGACAAATGTCTGACTCAATACGGACCACACAGTTTACATTCTGGTGTTCTCATTTTATTTGTGGCAGTTGGGACTGCAACATCTGCCCAGTATGCATGTTTCAGAGAGCAAAATACACCCCTCATGTTCCATCATTTATTGTTGAACAGTAATAGAACACACTGAGAAAGAACAAAAAACTGAGTAAAATAAAATGAAAGCAAACTAGGCTGGCCCTATCCAAGGACTGGCTTTGGTTCAGCCCATGGGTTCACACTGTTTTTTGGACAACAGAGGTCCTCAGAATATCTGCTTTATCACTGGATTGCAAACTCCTGATGCTATGTGGGAATGAGCCTGTGGGCTCAGACAAAGCAAAAGTCCACATTAAGATGTAAATGCTTTTAACAATGGAGATAATTATGATTGCAATTGACTGGAATTCACTTTTCTTAATATGCAAGATTAGACACAGAAGTTTAAAAAGGCTACTGAAAATTCTTCCCACACTGCAAATTGTTTTATCATTTCTCGCTAACATTCTCAGTAACTTTTCACCTCATTTTCCTTTTTGTCACATTTAAATTTTCTACTCTCTTTTGTCTTTAATTCCTCCTCCTCCCCTTTCTCTTTAAGGCTCCAGTGCACGCATGTGTACATGTGCACGGTGTTGTGTGTGTGAGATACATTCACTTAGTGCATCCCTGCCTTCAGGAATATCTCTTTGAAAACTCTTCATAATCTAAGCAGAAAGATATCAAAATCAACCATAGCCCTATCAAAAGTAAAATGAGAGAAAACTAGAATAACAATGACTAGACTGTTACCATCTCTGTGACCTTTTGCTAATCCATAAATAAATGCCATCCAAATTTTACAGAAGTAAAGTGCAAAATTCCCTCGTCAATCTGACAGAAATACCATTTTTACTGATGTAAAAAAGTGGCATTTCTTAGCTATTCAATAAAATCAGAATTATTTAGGAAGGCAAATGTTGAATTGAGACAAAAGAATGTCATCAACACAGCCTGATCCATGAACTAATTTGTTTGGCAACTGTCTCACCATTTAGATGGAAATGCCTGTGCAGTACTTAGAAAGATTTTTTAATGTGATTCAATCTAATTTTGCTATGACTCCAAATGCTATAGGGGAAATAAATGTACTCCCAACCTGCTAGATATCTGATACACTAATTTCATGCCCCCCAAAATCAAAGAATGAATTTTGAGTAACAACAGAGGCTGAGAGTAGGAAATTTTATTGAGGGAGGACAGCTCCTGAGACAGAAAGGGACCCAGAAAGCAGGTTGCCATGGACTCCATTTTTCAGAGGATGTTTTATAGAGCAAAATCACAAGGTGGGTACAAAAATCAAAAAGTGGGTACAATGTGGGACAAAATCATGATGAATCAACAAGATTACAAGTAGAGTCACTTAGGGAATGTTGATTCAGTGGAAAAGCAAGTCACAAAGCAAGTGTACATGGAAAAAACAAGGCCCTTGTTTGAAAACCATGAGTCAGGAGGTCCTGGTCATCCCCCCAGCTGACTGATGCCTACTTAGAACATCAGTTATACAGTATTGTCTGTTCCTCGGGGAGTATGTAGGTCTAAACCATTCTATTTTATCTTGAGAGCTGGCCTTCAAAGAATGCACCTCCAGCCACAGTTATAACGTGTTCCTGTCTTTTGCACTGACTCCTCTGTGGGCCTAGCTCTGTCTGCCTAAAGTATTTCTACCTAATTTAGCTGTCTATAGTAATTTGATTTATGTATTTTTCTATTAAAATGTGTTTAACCACCAGCGCAATCCCTTTTTCTATGGTGTCTCTCCAGGAAGCAAATAACTTGGATAAAAGCGTGACAAAAGCAGAGAGTGCACGGCTCTTCAGGATGTGGTATGGTTTTGACCACAAGTATCCTTTGATAATGACCTCGCGGATCCTGCTGCATGACAGAGAAGTATTCTGAGCATTCAATCGTTGAGGTACACACTTCTGCTCCTCAGGAAACACAGAAAGGTAAAGTGAACTCACAGCCAAACTTATCAAGGGGATGATTTTGTAAAATTAAAATATCATCTGGTCTATGCTTAGGTGTTAAAAAGAGCTAATGTAAATCTATGAGTCAAATCTGGTATTTAGTGGCAATCTAACATAATCTAACACTAACTGATAAAATCATACAGTCCTGAAGAATTGATCCATGTTATGGTTCTTTGTAGAAATCTGAACAGGCTTTGGCCAGGGGAACCTAGACAAATGTCCTGCACCCTTCCCGCAGAAGCCCACTTGATTTTGTTCTTTACCATAAAGAATAAGGCAGTGGGCTAAGGTTAAGAATGAATGGGCTGAGAAAAGTCTGGATCATCATAGTATAAAATAGCACTTTTTTTCAGGCAGGCTTGAGTAAGCTTTTTCCCACTGAAGGACAATTTTAAAATTCTAGCAGCCAGTGTAAACGCAGTAACCCAGATATATCTCGCCCTGTGACTTGAAGGGCTGAGAAGTCAGGCCTGAAATGCTTTGCCATTATGAGTTGCAGTAAGCAGTGCATCGCTAATCCCAGGCAAAAGCTCCATGAAGAAAAGGAAAGAACTGCACTGTAAATTGAATGTGTTGGGTCTTTGTAGTTAGTTTTCTTCAGTCACAAATCCCTCTCCTTTCAATGAGAAAATGTCAGTCACTGGATGATTTTAAGCCCCTAGCCAATGATTAAAGCCACAACAAATCAGTAGGGAAGAAGAATTAGGAAGAGGGGGAAAAAAGTTCAAAGAATTGGTGAAAAGAAAGTGATAAAAACGGGAAAGAGAGAGGAAGCAAAAGAAATTCAGCAAATTCACATGATAAATGAAAAGAAAACAAAGGAATGATTATGGGAAACAAAAAGCAAGAAAGAAGTAAAGAGAAGCTAATTGAAGACTGCAGAGATGGACAAAAAGTAAAACAGTGTGACAGTTCTGAAAAGCAGAATATTTCAAGAGTTACAAACTGATGCTGTGGTGGCTAGAATGTCTCTGAGGTTGCACGACTGGCCTGGGGTGGCTCTGGTGTCTGTGGGTAGATGTCCTGCCTGCTTGGTGCACAGCACTTCACCCGAAAAGCAGTCCATTCTGGCCACTGGCTGCCTCCTGCAAGTCCCAGTATCTCCTCGACTGTGAAGCCTTCCCAGTGTCTCACAGGGCAGCTTGTTCTTAGCAGGTCATTGCTGATTTACACTCCTGGTGGATGTGCTTCTAGAAACAAAATTTGCCCCATCATTGCTTACAAGTATCTGATAACCACACTTGCTGCAAGTTATAAGAATCTGATTGAAAAATACTTGAGAAGATATACAGAGAGAAAATGATAAATCAGAAATGTGATAAAAGGTTTTTTTCCACTTCTGAAGTTACTGTGAGGAAAACTTTACAATGAAAAAAAAAAGGTGAGAAAATTAATTCAGAGGTAAGGAAATGAAAGTTGGAGCCCACCCAAATTGTTAGCTCAGAACAGTGACACTTAATTCAAATGATGTCATGATTTTTATCTCACTTTTCACCATGGGTTTATTTCCATATGATTAGGGGCAGACTAGCAAAACTGAAAGAAGATTTATATTCTCTGTAATGTCTCTCCTCATGGTAATTTGTCCTCCTGTGTGTTCATTCTAGAAATTGCAGTGCTATCATTGCACAAACATGTTTTCACTCAAACAATGGAGTTTTTGCGTCCTATTTATGCTCTAAATTTATATCTAGAGGATGGCAAGCCAACCAGATTCAACTCTGTGACCTCTTGATATATCTTATTTTCAGAGACAAATTATCCATTTGGCATTTATATCCATTCTGTTGGCCACCTAGAACCCAGTTGATGTTCCCTTTAAGTCTCATAGGTTAGGTTATTGCCAGGATAGAAATGAATCCCCATCCAGGGATAAGATTGCCTGACCTGGGCCCAAAAGACAGCTTTATGAATCTAACAGAAATAGAACTGCTCAAGTTTCATTTCCATAAAAGCATATTATGCAGATGAGGCATCATAAAGAATTGTTGACAAAAGAAAAAAAAAAGGAATAAACAAGCACTTAAACACACCTGTATCAGTTAAAGTTCTCCAGAGAAACAACCAGAACACCTAGAAGTAATTTACATATGCACACGTATATACATATAGATTTATTTCAAGGACAGGATGTGTATAATTGTGGGGGCTTAGCAAGTGCAAAAATCTGAAAGGCTCCCAGTCTAGAAACTTAGAAAGGAGCTGAATTTACAACCTTAAGACTGAATCCCTTCTTCTTCAGGATAACCTCAATTTTGCTCATAAGGCCATACAACTGATTGGATGAGGCCCACCCACACTATCAGAGATAATCTCCTTTACTTAGCATCTGTAACTGTAGCACCTAAACCAGGGTTTAGTCAAATGACTGGATAGTCCAGTCAAGTGGACACATAAAACACAGAACCCAACTTGATTCAACTGATGCCCAATATTCAGACCAAAAAATAGAAAGCCCCTTACACTGCACCAGTGTTATCAGTAAAACTGCTGTTGATCACATAGTTTTGTTCCATTTTATTTTTTGATAGAATAGGTAATTTACACACGCATTTTTGCAGAACTAATCACAAAAACACTCAGTGAGGATGAACAGTGGCCAAGCACTATGTTGAGTGCTTTACATTAAGCATTTCATTTCTCCTCCCAGCTCTTCAGGAGGCTGGAAAGCAAACACAGCAGAAATGGACCACTGATTGGATCAGTCTCTGCTTAACAGCCTGGGTCCCTGTTTGAGAGCATTGTTAGAAACCCACAGTGCCAAAATTGATGATTAATTAAGATTTCATTATGATCCAATGTGGACAGCAATTCTAACTCATACAATGCAGAAAAGAAGTTAGGAAGTGTAGAGATGAGAAGAAATACTCTGTCGTGTAATCCTTATATCCACTTTTTCTATTTAAATTTTTATAACTATCCTCTTTGCGAAGGAAGAAACAAACTCCTTGATAACTTTTTAAAATGTCTTAAGTTTCCACAGCTATTAAGGTTCAAGCCTGTTTCTGGCATTTACTCCAAAGTTCATAGACATTTTTTATCACTAACAATTGTATGTCCATGCTACCTTCTTCCCCTATAAAACCTCACAGCTCAATATGTGCATAAAGTCACCCTTAGGGCAAAGAATAACTACAATTCCTTACATTGTGCAGTGCATAACTTAGCTTTCAGATATCTTTTGACAGTGTAGGGATGAGAACGATGCTAGAGGGCTTTGCCGATCTTTCGCAATGCACCATTTTAGAGAAGTCTCCAAGTTTCCAAGTCAGATCCTCATCTCTTCAGAGGAAAAAGTTCAATATGCCAAGAGCTTCATTCAATCTCATTAGAGATAGACACATTCTAGCCAAATTCAAAAGAAGTAGAAGCATGAACCAAACACCAGGCTCCTAACTCACCACATCCCCACTAATAGCAGTCTTTTCCCAGCCATGAAAATGCTCAGGTTACAGTCTAGCTCCTAGTGTCCCTCCTCTCCTACCTCACTCTTGTCACTCTACTTGGACGCCCCAGGCTTCCTCAGACACATGAAACGCATGTCTGCATCCGGGCCTTGGCGCTGGTTCTTCTCTCTGACAGCCTACACGTTTGCCTTTCACCTTTTACAGTCAGTTTGTCAGTGAGACCTTTGTGACACCCATATTTAAATTAGCAGTTCTAACAGGAGTGTTAGCTCAGTCTTTTCTAGCCATGCCTTTGTACTATGACACTTACCACCACCTGGCAGTGTGTACTTCATTTTAGTTGTCTCCTCTAACCAGGGTATGTGCTTTCTGGGGACAGAAATGTGGGTCTGTGTTTGTTGACTGGCACAGCATTGGAGCATAGGATGGTGTCTGGCATGCAGTGTAGACTCAATAAATATTTGCTGAATGAATCAATCAATCAGGCATGCAAGCAAAACGGCACTATTTTCTATCCAAGGCACCTTCATTTCAGATATTGACGTAGCAGGAAAAACCAGTTAATTACCTGAAGGTTACTAAGTGAACGTAAAAGCAGAGAGAGGCCAAGTGGGTAATGTACGGGTCTTCATCCAGGCACCCGGTGCAGACCCCACCCCTCGTCCCCACCCTCTGACAGAGACACCCACTCTCAGCAGTTTCTGCCAGCTTCCTTCCGTGGGTGAGTCTGTCTATCTTAGGTCCCCTCACCCCTGGCGGGAAAGGGAAATGACCATTTTAACTATATCTTTTGAAAACAACCACCAGAATTTTGTTGCTTTAATTTAGCAGGAATTTGATAAACAACATTTTTAGGAGTCTACAATTCCAAGGCTAAGTTTCCAATTATGGTAATATATGTATTAATTTATTGCAAATAAAGTTTTTTTAATTAAGAACAATTTAAAGAAAAATATAAGTGACTCAGACATCATTGGTAACTTAAGTTTTATTAGTACAACTCATCTGGTAAGTTCAAGCCTTGTTCTGGCTTAGAAACCATTTTCTGTATGGATGACTTTGAATACATCTTAAACCACCAATCATTATGACTTTATTAAAATCAAACTCTAAATTTTACAGCCCCTTATCATCTTCATTACTATCACTATGTCTTCACTATAGTCTCATATAATGAGAAGGTTAGAAGCAGACATTGATGCTTCCTTATTTATATTTTAAGGTGTCAGATAAAATTTGCTTAGATTCATGTTACAGCTGGTGTGGGAATCTTGTGTTGCCTTATCATAGGTGACTAATGATCCTGCTGGGCTGTCTGCTTCCTAGAATCTCTTTCTACTCTATCATTTGTCATCTCTCTCCTTAAGCATGGCACATATTAGTTCTACAAATGTGAATGATGCAGGATAAAAAGATCTTTTCCAAAATAAAAAAAAATCTAAAATCATTCTTAGCACTTCCCATATGCTGGCATCAACTGAAAATAAGAATTTATTGTGTGCTTGCCAACATTTTACACAAGTGTGAAGAACGCTCCAAGATAACAATGAATTGGCAAGTCCTACAATAACAGAATTATATAAAGCTACATGAATGGATGCAGGCTTCCTTCCCATCACTGGCTTGTAACTGCGAGTCCACTGAGCTGTTAACCACACAATTGAAGACCCATGGCAGGATGCTAGGACTCTACCACTTTCCATTTTGAAAAATCTGGCATGGAAAGTGGCAGTTACCAGACTCCTCTCTGGATCAAAGTGTGGCAGGTTAACACTCCATTCCAGGGAAATAAATATGAATATCAGGGTTATTCACAATACCTGGAACCATGTATTTAATGGATCTAAATGTAATAGTATTTTAACCTTAACCAAAATAAATAACTTTCTCTCTTAAAACTTGACAGAATTCATTATATCCCACACAGTCACGCTTATGTTAAATCATAGTTATGAATATTATGTGTAACAATTTCCATTTTAAATGATGATCCCTGCACTGCAGATTTTCCCTATTGTGACTAGTTGAAGCACCTATTAATTATTTATTAGGGTAGTACAGTGGCCTTGTGAATGACTCAAAATTTATCTCACAAGAAAAACTCTCGGAAAACAAGAAATGTTGGTTCTCTGCTGCTTATTCAATAAATGAGGCAACTGAATCCAAAGGAGAGAAAAGACTCATCCAAAGTTGCAGGTAGCCATGTGGTCAACCTTCATAACCAACAGAAGGTAGCTGCATCCACCTGAGAAATCCAAGGGTCCTGGTTCAAGTGGTCTGTCCATGGAGTTATGTAGCGTCAATCGGTATGCAATGCTATTAACTGCAAGAATGCCTGGTATGCATTTGATTTTTGATCTGATTGCTTTAGTAACTCATTAAAAAGATTCACCAGTATGGGATGAATTATATTTTACTTCCATTAGCAAGCAGGGGATGTAGCAAAGGATATAAGTAATCCTTTGTTTGATGCATACTTTAATGAGCCTACCATGTACCAAGCAATATTCTAAGTACCATTGTCCAGCAGCAAACAAAACAGTTATATGTTGGTTTTTGCCTCACTGCTATGAGTCATGACCCCAAAGTCCTTTGAAATCACAACAGAGAAAGAGGTTGACATCACCAGAATTAAAGGGTGGGGAACAGACTCTTTAAAGGAGCCAAAACCCAAAATCACTTGTATGCCTCACTGTCAAAATATAAACTGATAACTCTCAAGTGGCTTCAGAAGACACCTAAATTTCAAAATATTTGCAACAAACAAACGACAAACCTTTCCTAAAGGTGCTGTGTAAATATATCCCTCATAACTTCCCCATCACAAACCTGTGCACATGGCATTCTAGCTGCTTCCCTCAGGGGGCCAACCATGAAGAGAAGCCAGTACTCACTGCACAGCAGCAATTCAGCTGCCACTTCCACCCCTGCTTAATCCAGTGGGTTCCCAGATTGGCTTTTGGTCATCCTCATCTTCACATGTGCTACTGCATAAAGATCTTATAAGTGAGCCCTTGAATTAGAACCCAAGTGAGGTAAAATTAAAATTCCCTTTAAAAAAGCACTAACTTCCTTAACACCTAGTCTCATGATTTTTTGATGGAAAAGAAAGGCAGGGACATTTTAACAGTACCTGGAAAGATGGCCTATCTTGCATTCAAGTTTTAACATGGATTTTCCATGTCTTCTTCTATAATAGGAATAATACGCATTGTCCTCTTGTTATGGTTTGTGTCTGGATGTCCCTCCACAGCCTCATGTTGTCAAGAGGGATGGGCCTTTCAAAAGTGGCTGAATTTAGTTTTTGTGACTGGTTCATTGTCTAGTGCTAGGATCTGCAGTGTCAGTGCTGCACCCGCCCTGGGGCAGATAACGTGCATACAATGTAAGAGAGGAAACTTGAGGCTCACTCCTCCTTTTTGCCCTTTTGCTCTTGCCACTGTTGGTATCTGCTGCTGCTGCCATGAATGGTCGCCTCCCTGCCATGTCACCCTGCCTTGTAGCCAGCTGAGTGTGAACTGAAACTTCCACAAACTGTAAGCTAAATAAACCTTTCCTTCCTTTACTTTGGGCATTCAGTTACAACAGAGGTGTCTTGGTTAATTTTCTCTTGTTACTGAGACCAAATTAACCAAGACACCTCTGTTGTAACTGAATCAATCCAAAAATTTGAATACTTACTGAGACAGCTTCCTGCTCACTGTAACTCATTCACCAGCCTCTCAGAATTAGAACATTTAAAACACCCAGTGCAGTTTTCTCAAGGCCCTGTGGCCTAAGGACAGTGCAATACATCATAGTTGAAAGGTAAGTCTTCTGGATACCCGATAGTGACTGCAAGTATTCTGAACAGGTTAGATTTCATTGTGATTATAAAAAATTATGGGATCCCAAGATGATAACTGAGTTTTCCACAATGATCCTAGGGTTCTACATAAACTTTGGCATTCCTACATTGTTTGCCATTTTCCTATAAAAAATTTTAGTAATATTTCTGTTAAATGAGAATTCTTTCACATTCCATCTTCACTTTAAGCAAACAAAATGGAAACTAGATTTACATAAAGAGGAATAAAAAAGCAGCCCATGTCTTTGTAGAAAAAAGATTCACAAGATAAATTCCTCTAAATTCAACTCAGAAAAATCTATTGAGTATTTTCTTGATGCAAAGCCTTATGTTGAGCTTTCCTGACTCATTCATTGATTTCTGCCAGGGTGCTGAGAGCCTGCCTGGTAGTCACCATCCTGGACACTAGAAATACAGCCATGGTCAAATTCTCATGAAGCTGATGTTACAGCTTTTCTGAATTTCTGGATCACAGATGTCTTATCAGGAATTTATATATGGAATAAAGAAAGACACACTTGGACATTCTACTGTTGGATTTAATCAAATAGAAGAAAATCTGATTTATGATCAGGATTTAATTGTTTTGTATTATGGTCTATCCACTAACAGTTACATAATTTTAGGAAAGTTATTTAACTTCTCCGTTCCTCAGTTTGTCATCTGTAAAAAGAGAGATAATAGAAGTCCCTACTTCAGAGGTTTGCTGTGATGACTAAATGAATGAACACAAAGCACTTAGAAAAATACTCAATAAATGTTGAGTTGTGTTATTATTAGTATAATAGTTATTTATACATAGAAGCATCCACATAAGAAACACCATGTAACATATTTATCATTCATTCTCACTTATTATCTGTCAGTAAATCAAATTTACATTATGTCACATTCTTATAATAGTTTTTAATTGCAACAGCTGTGTTTTAATACCATGAGAAAGTCTTTAGTCTCTGTAAACAAAAGCTTTGACATGGGGCACAATTCTTCTGAAATGATCTTTGGTAAATGACTGTAGCTGAGTGTTAAGGTGTTCTTTAGTGTCTTGTGCTCTGCACAAGCAGTTATTTCATTTATGATTTTTCTCAGTTGTCATCCATCGTCTCATAGTTATTTTTCTGGAAATTATACTGCAGATAGCAATTTTGACTTGATAGAGAAGTGTAGCAGTTTTTCTGTTCCACAAGGGAAGCAATATCACCTTTGATGATAATTACTCTTCTTGTCCCTTCCAGTGATAAAGGAAGTCGTTCAATTCCGTCTTTCAGGTAAAGCTGTGGTATTTGTCATTAGCAATATAATGTTATACTAAAGATTTCTAGGTCAGTATTGAATCATTTTATTATAAAAAATGAGAAGAAAAAAATATTAAGACTTGCAAATAAGTATTACCTTAATGTTGCCGGCAACATTAATTTTAACATTTCTTCTTTGTAGGAAAAAGTTTTATTTAATTTTTCTTTAATTGTTACTTAGTCACACCTTCTCAATTGTAGCAGGCAAAGTATTTTCAGGCTGCCAACAAATTCATGAGCTACCAGAGACACATTATTAGCATGGACTGTTGCTGTTGGCTGCACATATTATCACCTGACAGTGTGACAGAGCTTTAGGTCTGTCTAGTGGGATGCAGTTATTCAGTATTTGCCTGCATTCAAGGCTGTGGTAGGCACCACACAAAGCAGATTAGGCAGGTGTGGCCCTGCCTTAATTAAGGTTGACTTCACAGGATAGATGGTAATGATATATTCCTAATGTATGTCAGGTCACCTTATAAATAAGAGCAGGCAGAGATGATGGTTAATGGAAGAAGAGCTTATTGGAAAAATAAATACTGTTCTAAAGTCATATGGGAAGGAGTCCTTTGAGGAATTGAGACTTTTTAATCTGAAATCAAATAATAAGAAGGGAGGGAAAGTATTCTGAGCAGAGGGAATAATGAGAGGGAAGATTCTATGACATGCAGTTTGAATGAATGAAAGAGAGCCTGAATAAATCTGCCTGAAAGGTGCAGAATTAAAAGAAAGAAAAGAGAAGGTCTCTAGAGACAGTGGATAAGCTCCTGCAGCAAAACAGACAGCTCTTATTCCCAAAGCCTGGTGTATTCAGAATTCTTTCTCATTGGCATTTTGAATTTTTGTTTGGTGGCTAAAGATAGAATGATGTGTCACAATCCAAAGCATCCTTTAAAATTTCCTTTCTTTCACATACTGTATCTGATTCGTTCTTCTATCAACCATTTTTCAGATACTTACACACTTAATGTTTCCAGAACTGAGTTTAGTTTTAATATTCTCTCTCACAGAAAAGTATTTTATTTACATTTTCTTCAATTGCTTTAAATGAATTTTATCTTAATACCTTTTTCCTAAAAAAATTATATTTCTACATTCTTCTGAAACCACAGCAGTAGCTAGGAAATACTAATTGTCCTCAAGATGCCAGCATTTTACTGAAGCAGACACAACAGCCACCAGTGCACTAAGAACTACCATCAGTTAGTAGCAAGAAGTGTTGTCTTAGTCTGTCTAGGGCACTGTAACAAAATACCTTCAACGTGTAAACAACAGAAATTTATCTCTCCTAGCTCTGGAGGCTGGGAAGCCCATGATCGAGGTGCCAGCAAGTATAATATCTGATGTGGGCCTGGTTTCTGCAAAGTCCACAAAGGCATCTTCCTGCTTCATCCTCCCATGGTAGAAAGAGTACACATGCTTCCTTTTATCTCTTTTATAAGGCCAATAATCCCATCTGTGTAAGGCAAAGATTCTCTAAATCTAGTCACCTTCGAAAGACCTCTACCTCTTAATGTCATTGCACTAAGATCAGGTTTCAACATGTGAGTTTGGGGATACAAACATTTAGACCAGAGCAAGTGTAATAGAAGCTCAAGAGATACAGTCAACCAAGTAGCTTTGGTGAGTTGGAGAAGCCAGATACACAATGTGGGAAATGAGTGATAAAGAGTCAGAACCCTTAAGGAGCAGAGTTGAGGATGTGAAAGATTCTCTCACAATGAAAACAGATCAAACTAAAGCACAGACAGGGAGTAGAGCATTTGGATAATGGTGAGCATTTCAGTACAACTGGTGGAACATGAAATAGTTATCATAATACAGACCACACAAGTCAAAGAAAAAAAAATAAAGAGAAAAAACAAAAGAATGTTTTATTTCTTGACAGCAGAAAATCAATGCAATACTATAGGTGCAGAATCTACAATGTAGTTTGTTATAAAGAAGAAAATCAGTAGCCAGGTGGAAGGTGATATGTCAGGGAGAAAATAACCTGAAAATGACCCAGGTCAATTACTCCTAAAACACCTACTAGTTCTGTATGTGGATAAAAATGAGGATAAAATGTTCCCACTTGACTCGGTGCATGTCAAATGTTCCCAATGATCAATGTGTTAAAATATAAAAGTATCATTTCTTTAAGAGTTTAATAAGTCTTAAATTTCCAATATTGAAAATTATTCAGTGATATAATAAGTAGGATCAATGTCTATCAAAATGCTTTATCTTTTGTTATTTTGTTAGCTACTCATAGTCAAAAACTGGAGAAGTATTGAGAGAAGTTGTTTTAGTCACATTTCTCATTAATGAGACAAAATACTTGATATCCAAAGTTAAATGATGAAAGGTTTATTTAGCTTACACTTTCAGTCCATAGTTGGTTGGCTCCACTCCCAGGTGAAGTGACAGCGGGGCCCTGAAGAGCAGAAACAGTCCATTGCATGGCAGGCAGGCAGCTAGAAGGCAGCAAAGAAGCAAGCAGTAGCCTGAACCTGGTGCAGAGCCTTTTCTTGTTTTGGCCCCACTCGAAACTAGTAGCTTTCCTACTTACTCAGTAAATGAGCTAGAGTAAAACATCGAAGTAAGGAATGTGTTGCCTCAAAAATCCAAAGAGACCCAACAGGCATTGTGCCTCCTTTTTCATAGTAGGGGAAGCCGATACAACAATTTATCCTTTACCTAAGACACAGTATCTCTACATGCTCCAAACCACTGGACTCCTAAACATTTCACTGAAGTAGAAGGACCTTGAATCTTACCTGGATTTATTTCCCATCCTCTGGCTCTCAAATGTTTTACTAACAAATCCAGAGTGGTTGTTACCTTTTGCTCACTTGGCCTCATCAGTATAATATTATCTATGAAACATACCAGTATGATGTTTTGTGGGAGAGAAAGGCAATCAAGATCCCTATAAACTAAGTAGTGATATGGGGCTGGACCCTAAGGTCAAGGCGTATCACTAGCCTTATCAGCTAAAAGCAAATTGTTTCTGATGGGCCTTGTGAATAGGTCTGGAAAAGAAGGCTTTTGCCAAATCACTAGCTGTATACCAAACACCAGGATATGTGTTAGTATGCTCAATCAAGAACACCACATCTAGTACAGCAGCTGCAATTGGAATCACCACTTGATTCAGTTTCTGGCACTCTACCATCATTCTCCAAGACCCATTCATGTCCATAAGCCAAATGAGAAAATTAAATGAAGATGTGGAACCACTCCGGCATCCTTCAAGTCATTGATAGTGGCACTAATTTCTGCAATCTCTTCAGGATGTGATATTGTTTTTAATTTACTATTTACCAGGCAAAGGCAATTCATTTGGCCTTTCCAACCATAATCGCTCTTACACTCTAGGTTAAGGAATCAGTGTGAGGATTCTGCCAAGTACTAAGTGTATCTGTCCCAATTATGCATTCTGAAACAGGGAAAAAGATTACAGGATGACTTTGAGAACCTCCTGGATCCATTGTGAGTCACACTTTTGCTAAAACTCTGTCGAACACCAGACCTTCATAGACACCCACTTTTAGTGAAGAGTCACAGAACACTTTGGATCCCCTGAAGTCAGTGCTGGTTCAAACCAGTTTCCAGTAATTGCCAAAATGTCTTATTATTTACCTTCCCCCAGTGTATAGCTACTCTGTCAGAAGGTCTTTGATCCCTTAGGGGAGGGCTAAGAAAAAAACTGACACTATAAATTTTTGGTGGTAGGCCAGGGTTGTTCTTCAGGAGGACCCAGCTAAGGGGTTCTGGGATCCTGTAAACTGGGAGGGAGATGTTTGGGAGGATCCTGAGGAGGATAAAGATGTTAGGCTTCTGGATTCTAATGAAATTATTTTGCCTGAAGAGATTTTCCCACCCACTGTGGTGGAGGCACACTCCTCATCACCCCCCCGCCATGATGTTGGGTCCGGTAGTCTCCAAAAGAACCTGATTTTATAACTCTTAGAAGCAGACCCCTAAAAACCAAGCATGAGAATAGATCTTACAGGTGTGAGGTAATGGTGGCAAAAACACATACATGAAAAAACAGGTTAAGTTTGTCAATATGGGTCTCTTAGGCAGAGACTCTAAATTTGACATTGCAGCTGGTAGAGTAAAGAAAGAACTTACTAGTTTGTTTTGGTTAGTTGGCAGCAGAATGGATGAAAAAAGATGGCCCACGTGAATAAGTTAGAGAATCCAGAAACTCCATGGTTTAGCGTTGATGCAGGGATTCAGGGACTTAGGGAAATGGGAGTAGATTTTATCATGTCAAATGTAATATGCTACACTAGTATGATCCAGAAAACATACTCTTCACTGACACCTCATGAAACAGGTTTGCAAAGAGAATACAGCTTTAACTAATCTTACAAAATACTTGAATCAAAATTAACTTTCAGAGAATAAGCTGCCTTTTGTTTTTAAACTAGTTAGCTAAAATGCCAGCAGCCCTCAAACACTCAGCCGTGTGGCACAACCTTTTGCTAACCGTAGCTGGGGCGCTAGACTTGTAAATCTGGAGGAAGAAACATGGGAGAGTTAGCCTCTTTCCTAAGGAAACAGACACATCCTGAAAGCATTCCCTTTGACATTCCTTAAAGTCATTTCCTTGGAATTCCTTGAAATCCACCAGTATGCTGGTTTCCACTGACCTGTTGCCTGTAAACATGACCAAAACAGATTTCTAGCTCATACCGGATACCAAGTAGATCTATTCAATCATTTTATATGTGTCTAATAGCTAGAGCAGGGAAGGCTATAACAGCCACATTGCTTTTCCTCATTAGTTTTTTCCAGCAACTGCAAACTCTTCATCCTATATTCCTTGGTCTGGCGTAGCATTTTGGCTGCAGATGCCATGCCCTTTGCTCTTTCTTCCCCTGCTTCGTGCAGACACAGAGTCGTGTCTACAGTACAGAGTCAGTCCCCTCCCCACCCCAGAAACAGCAGGCTGGTGTCAGTCTGAAGAGGCGGAGGACCAATGCTGGCTGGCTGAACTGCAGGCTGGATGCTGACGGGCTCCCAGGGCATTATAAGCAGGTACCTCAGGCCTAGCAGTACAAGCTCAAGAGCCTTTAACTAGCTTGACCAATGTTTTGCCTTTTTGTTTGTTTATTTGTTTGTTTGTTTGTCTATTTTTTCTCCCGTGCTTAGTTTGAAGTCCTCAGGCCATCTCTAAACTGAAATGTTCAGAAGATGAACATTATGGTAATTGGTAATTGTACAAGCACTTTACAAACACCAAGTGCTTCATAAAGCTGAAATGGTACTAAATTCAGTGACAGATTTACAGGCCTGCAGGCCCTCGGATTCATTATGCAGATATAAACAAAGAATTTTATTACATTTTTATTATTTTTAAATTCTAACTGATTTTATGCTATATTCAAGATTATGATGAGCACAAAATTCTTTTTCATTTCACAGATATGGTTTATTCAGAAATCTTCTTCCCTACATCTTCAGCTATTACAAATCTCATTCTTTTGAAGATCTCCCATTGAAAAATAGAAACCTCCTGCCCATGAGTTAGCTCACTAAAAAGTCCTCACCCTTGGCCTTCTCCCAAGTAGAAGCTGATGCTCTCCGGCTGTGGGTCCTTCCTTCCTGGTCCAGCCTTGTAACAACTCTGGGTGTTCCTGTTTGGAAGTACAGATTAATCTCTGATGAACAAATCTCTCACTAGTCCAATGTTTTGCAAACCTCAAAAATGTTTTCAGGAAATTTATGGGAGACAGAAAAGATTTTAATCATAGTTTTTAACATTGATATTCAGATTAGTGTTTCTCAAAATCAGTGGGTTCCTAACCACAACTTTTTTAACAAATGAAAGTAAATTGCAGAATTAGAAGTAAATGTTATAACACTTGTTTTGGGATGTGTGAGCATTTATACTCTCAGTTGTAACATAAAATGAGTTTCTTCATAGGGTCATGATCAAAAAGGCTTGGAAACCTTGAATGATTCTGATAGCAAGTCTATGCAGTAACTCTCAAACCTTTTTGTCCAATCACTTTTAGATGCTCGGTAATTTGGGCAAGGAAATGTTAGAGCTCAAAGTGGAAAGAACCGTAACTTATTCAGAGTCTATTTTGGAAAAATGCAGAAAAGTTGAATTTGGGCTGGAATTTAAGATCAAGGTAGAATTTGACAAGTAGAACCTGGAGGGAGCCAGAGGAAAGGCCCAATGAAGGAAAGAGAAGACAACATGGATTTGTGAGCAAAGCAGATCCATTTGCAGACCTGATTGCTTGCCCTGTTTCAGCCTCTCCGCTATGGAACTCAGGCTCCAGACACTTCCTGAGCCACAAATTCCCTATCTGTAAAATGAATGCAATTACATCTATCCCACAGAGAATTTATAATGTCCTAATGGAAAAAAATAAATGAAAACACTTTGAAAACTAGCAAGTACCAAACAAATACCATATGCTTATTAATGTTTCTAAACAAAGCAAAGGTTACTAGTAAAGGTGAGAAGTTGGGAAATATTTTATGTGCTGGGGATAAAGTGAGGGTTGCAGCTTAGCACTTTAGGTTGATTATAGAGAAGAAACTAAAAAACTGAGTTTAGGGAAATCGAAAATGATTTTGAATATCTGGTGAGAGTGTCTGGATTTGATTCAGTAGATAATGAAGAATCAGATGATTTGTAGACACAGGAGTGACCAAAGTCTCATTTTAGAAAGATAGATCTAACCGCATTGATTAGGGAGAAGTCACGGAGCTCTGAATTACAGTAGTTGCAATGGAAACAGAAAGAAATGGGACAAATGCTAGAAAACCATGCATGCTTCATCTGTAGAACTGGATACAGTGTTACTGGGAACATCAGGGCTACAGAGAAAGGTGCCACTTGCAAGGGCGTGAGGCCAGGTGACTGTGTGGCTCCAGCCCTGGCAACTGTAGTCTACTTCTAGCAGCACAGAAATGGAGAAGACAGGAAGACTTCTCCTGGGGAGAAGATGAGGCGCTTGCCTCCCCCACAGGTAGAATCCTGTTTATATATGCCTATTCTATTTTCTTGTTGCTCCCGTTCTTTAAGATACATAGGCCACTTGTTCAGTCTTGCCTCCCATATGGAGTTCTCCAGACCTCCGAGTGAACTTGATTTTTCTCTTCGAGTCTCTCTTTCACAGAGGAATGCTCCATCATTAATATTCTACTCAAAAAGCCGCAGAACGTTTATTTTAGTATTTTGTGCTATTTCGGTCTCATCAACTTGTCTTCTATCTGCAGACTTCACTTAACCCCCAAGCTAACTGGTATTATGAATACAGGACGGCTATGCTACATCCCACTAAGTTAAATTCAGACACATTAGCTCAGAGCAGCACAGAGAATGAGTCAAATGCCTTGCTGTAGATCTTTGTCACCCAAGAGCTATGTGATGTGGGGAAAATTAAGCTCCCTGAACTTTGGTTTCCTAATCTATAAAATGGACACAATGACAATGATGATAATAATAACTATTTACAGGGTGTATAAGATTTATGCTGTAATATTCAGCATATCTAACATAGGATACACTCAATAAGAGTGCTTTTGTTACCATTACTCAAGGGCATAGGTCAGTGTGCACCCCCTCATCCATAAGCAGACTGCAACTTTTTCCTAGTTCCAAGGGAAGAGGCTTATCCAGATTCTGCCCAGAGAAGCTTCCCAGGCTGGGCTGTCAGGACCCGTCCCTGAAGAAGCAGAAAGCTTATGACTGTTCTTCAGGAATACACCATTGAGCCAGCTACAGACACTTCAGGAAGAATAACTGTTCCAGCTCACTGTGGTTGGAAAAGGCTGAGTTCCTCACTGCGAAAAAACAGAGGTGGGATTACAACAAACACATCACTCGGGCCTCCCAGTAGCTGCAGGCAGATTATTGGTAACGAGGAAATCTGTCCCCTTGGCCACAGTCATCACAGGCCTGGAGTAGCTGGCTTCCTCGTGATCAGGAGAATTCTTGGGGAGTTACGAAAATAAACTACCCCTTTTTATATCATAAAGCATGACTATAAGCACTATATACGGACATCTGTTATTCAAGTAAAAAGAGTGTTCATTGTGAGAAAAGGTAGGCACTTTCCAGACAAATCAAAAGTCATATCCAAAAAGTGTAGTGGTCAAATGTAGAAATATTGAATCAAAAGTCCTGATTCCAAGCCCAGATTGGGCCGGCCCTGGGAATTTGAGCCAGTCCCTCCAAGGACGAGTTTCTCAAGTATAAAGTAAAAGGAATGTCCTTCCCTTCTCTCTAGGCACAAGAGCAGCATCCTTACCCAAAGAAATCTATGCTCAGTTCAGCAACCTCCGAGGTCTTGAGAATCCATGATTTTCATATGGTCTTCTCTATGTTTTTTAATAGGTTTGTAAATTAAAGCTTATGTGTCTGTCTTTTCACAATGGGAGTATTCAGAACAAAGTATTTTGTGAGAACTTGGCCTCCTATTACCCAAACAAAAGCTACTTTCATTAAAAAGAGTACATACTCCTTCTTGGTTTATGTAAAGGAAATATTTCTGTATAACAATTCCTGTCTCTCTGTTATGCTCTTAGAATCTATTTTCTAGAAATACAGTGTTTTGTCATTTTTTTATCCTTATGCATTCAACAATGTTTGATGACATAGTAAACAAAGGTGCTTTCTTAGGCTCCCAGGAAATAAATAATTGACATATAAACTTCCTGCGATTCAATGACAGGAAGCATGCACGAAAATGAAAGAAATAAACGGCATATTGTCCAACCTGCTGCTGTCAAAAGCTGTTTAACTTCTTAACTCCCAACATAACCTACTTTTACCTTCTTTCTGATAGAAACAAAGAAGCAATCTCATCTCACTTCTGAAGAGCCATGAACTCTTCTTTTTTATGAGACTCCTTAAATTGCTACCTTACAAATAATTTTTTCTAACTGCACCTCATTCATCGTCTTGATTTTGAAATAATCCTTTCAAGACAGAGTTGGAAATAGCTGCTCACTCATAGGTTATCTATACAATATATCTCAAGTGTTTGGAAGAAATGGCTGAAAGGTATTCCGAATGAGAAAAAATGGCTGAGGGGGCGGAGACAGGTGAAAATGCTGATGGAGTTTCTATCATAGCACAGAGCCAGAGCACCGCTCTCTATCTCCAGGTGAGGAAACTGAGGCTTAGCAAAGCTAGGATTGAAACCCATGGCATAGGATTTCCCTGTGCTGGGTTTTATAACCTGAACCTCCTATGAATGTAATTTCCAAATAATTTCTGTCTTGGCTGAAAATGCCTGCATTTTTCTTATGACACATTCTTCTGAGAAGTTTGAATTTCATTTTTATTTCTCTATTTATTTCCTTCATGTAATCTCCTGACTTTCCCTTTTATCTTTCTCACCAGTCCGTTTGTTAATACAAACAAAACTATTCCTGCTCCTTTCACACAGGCACCATCCCATTCAGCTGTACGGCCCCTTCAACATGCCCAAAGTGCTCAGTTGTCATGCTTGTGAAAACCTCTGAGCCAGGGTATGACCAAATTCAACAATGAAATATAGCTCAGTACTCCTTGCCGAGAAAATTTTGATTCATCATCTGATGGCCCACAGATTGGCACATTCCGGGGCTTTGTTCATTGACTTGACATGTGTCTCTGTGACAGGGTGAAGGGTTATCCTGATTGGCTTTGGGGTCTTCCTGGGGACTGGGAAAGTGAACATCTAAGTAGCTGTCTGGGTAGGTTATGGAAACATAGCACTAGGGCCTATGTCTGGTCCTTTGCCCTGTCCTCTTTGGTTCTGTTCCCCTGCTCCGCTCCCCTGGTTCCATGGACTGGGCACCTTTGCTCTGCTGTATCCTTCTGCCATAATGTTCCTTCCTTGGACTTCGCTGACCATGGACTGAAACCTGTATGAGCCAAATTAAATCTCTGTTCCTTTAAGTTGTGAGTGTTGGGTATTGTGGCCAAGAACAGGAAAGCTGACTAATAAAGGCTCCTCCTAGGTCCAAGTTCAGGTACTTCAATTGTTAGATGTGTTTTGTTTATTTGAAGTTTGGTTAGTGAAGAGAATATTCTGTTTCCTTTTCTTTGCTTCTCTGGTATATCTAGATATTTTCCTTTCTGGAAATTAACAAAAGTTAGACTTGCCCATAGCCATGAAATTACTTACTACTTTGTGAAGGAAACTGACAAATTATCTGAACATTTCTTAAAGTTTGACTCTCAGTTATTTTTCACTATTTTTGTCCTGTTGTCTACATAGGACATTTTTTCATTTTATCCAAAGATTTTAATAGAATAACATGGAAATGTAACAGTGCAGAAAAGGAAATGGTACTTTAGAATGAGTAAAGTTGATATTTGCAACATTAAAAATCAATTTTCTTTAACAATTAGTCATAAATTTATACCTGAGCCAAACCCTAGACACATAAATGCAACTTATTGAATATCTGCACTGAAAGCCTTGAAGAAATATCAGTCGTATCAAAGACCATACTCCAAAATCATCCTCTAAACATAACCTATGTCCAGTACTGCCTCTATTCTATTATTCAAACCAAAAGCTCGAGAGGTATCTGAGTACTTTTAGCATCATTCATTTGTTATGTAAAGCTTCTTTTACCAGTATTACTCCCTTTAGAATTTACTTTCAAGATAAACACTTGAGAATGTTATGACTGTTACTGTTTGGTAGAATGTTTTTAAAGAGCTACTTTGTCTTTCAACACACAAAAACAAGAATTACAAAGAGGGAAATGATGTAAAGGTAAAGTGCTACACAGAATCAAGTATTTGAAAAGAAAATGCCAGGAAATATTTTGGTTTTTAGAATAAAAGCACTAATCGTAGGCACTATTCATGTTATCTTCTTATGGTCAAAGCCACAAAATTACACAGTACTGAGAAACATACAAACAGTATTAAGATTTTTAAAAACTTTTAATGGGTTAATATCTTACTTAGTTTTGAGGTTTTTTTCATTTTTTGTGTGATTTTGTTTTATTTTATTTTATACTGAGGAATGAACCCAGCACTGAGCTTTTTATTTTTTTAGCCCTTTCTTTATTTTTACTGTGTTCATTTTGTGACAAGGTCTTGCAAATTTGCTCAAATTGCATTCAATGTTGTGATTTTCTTGTCAGTTTCCTAAAGTACTGCAATGAAAGGGATGCACCATCACTCTTTCCATATATATTTCTATTTGGTGGCATTGTAAAAGAATTTTTAAAATTCATATCTTGGTCATCCAATCTTTTTTTTTTCTTTTTTTTCTTTTTGTTTTTGTTCTTTAGTACTGGGAATTAAATTTAGGATCTTGTACTTGCCAGGCAGGTGCTTGTTCCACTGAGCTATATCCCCAGCCCCATTCAGTCTTATAAATGAGCATCTTTATGCTGTATTTCTCAAAAGATCCATCACTTGGGCTATAAGAGAGACATCTCCACCATGGCCGGGTCTCAGGAGCGCTGGTTCTCCTCCTGGGCTGCACCAGGGGCGCTTACCAAGAGGGTGGGCGAATAAGCTGCCTAAGTCCCACCATAGCCAGATCTTGGGAGTGCTGGTTATTCACCCAACCTCTTAGTAAGCACCCCTGGTGTGGGCCAGGAGGAGAACCAGCCCCATGGTTCCCTCCTCTCCTGCTCCTGTGAGCCTACCGGCGTGAGGGCTGAGAAACACACACACACACACACACACTGTAGCAACTGGGGATAGATGTCTCAGCATCTCTTGGGAAAGATGATCATATGCAATAGAGCAAATATGGGGGATTTCCTTCTATCTTCTGTTTGAAGGCAAAGGTTTTCATTGCTTTGTTTTGTTATATTTGTTTTGCTCTATTCAATAGTCACTTTCAATTGGTTTTATAATGTTCTGCTTTTGGTTTGATTTTGCTATACCTAATTGACTGGACAACTGTTGTGAACATAACGAGATATAATATAGTACCTATTACTACTGTGCCAGTATCTCGCTGTGAAGCTCTGTACAGATTTCACTGCATTGTCTGAATTGGCTTTGTTCTGTCTTGTTCTGTTTTATTTTTACTACCCTTCAAAATAAAATTTTAAAAAAAGAGAGAGACATCTCTTTCACATTTGAAAATACTGTAACATTTTTAGTTGTAAGTAGAAAATACTACAGAATTAGAATGCATATTTTGTCCTATTCTTTTTCAATCTTAACTTTTTGCTTACTAGTAAAGAAAAATAAAATCCTCTGTGAAGCTTTCTGATAACCAGAGGTCTATTCAATCAAGATATTTGTTTGGGAAAATAAAAGCCATATTTTTACAAATAAATTCTTGTACTCATATTAAAAACTCCATATTCATACTCACTTTCCTAAATAATATGCTTTTCTCTGCCAATATGCAAAGCAACCTCTGTTGATTAATAATGGTCACAGCTATTTATTAACCTGAACAACAGATGACATCAGAGAAAATTGGCATGAATTACCCCAAAATGAACTGTGAGTGAATCTGTCCATTTAATGAATCTAATTTCCATGATTCTTTTCCCTTCTGTTCCCTTTATAAATAATCTTTCATTTAAATAATTTCAAGCTGGAATCATAATTATTCTTGTAGTTATATAGTTTTGATGGGAAAGCCATTCCTTTAGCCATAACTTTCAAGCTGTTCAAACCATTGATCACTATACCTGGCTGTTAGTTTAGATAGAATATTACTCAGGTAGTCACCTCAGTTGCTGGCACAAGTCTCAGATCACTGATGGAGGATCCTTACATGGGAACTCATGGGACCCAGTATCGGGTTTCTAGACTGGAGAAATATCCTGGGTAAAATGTATATTCACTATCTCTTTAAATGTGTGAGGAACAAACAAAAGTATTTCCTTTTCACACATAATCACAAGTCATCTTTGATAGCACCCAAGAATCAGTGGCAGACACACCACCTTCAGAAGTTCCAAGTTCCAGCAGCTGATTTATTTTGGGGGTTGGGGGCAAATAGGGATTCCTGCAGTTTGCTTTTTGTAGTATTTTCTTGCTGAATGTGAGACCATTATGAAACTGTGTCATTGATTTAATCGACTACCACTTGTGGCAGTTCTCTCCAGCTTTTGAAAATGGCTCCCCACCCCCAACCCTTTACATTTTGATAGAACATCTTATTCTGAGAATCGACTTACTCTTACCCTCCATTCGCATACTTAGCTTAGAAAAAGAAAAGATTTTTAAAGAATGCCATCCTGCTCTTGCCACCACAAAAAGAAAAATCAAAATAAATCTAACCTTTCTTGTCACAAGCATACTTATGAGCACATGATCACACACAATTAATCTCCTTACCAATAAAGAGGAAAAGAAACAGGAGGGAAAACATCGGCTGCCTCTTTCAGCATTAAGTGTGCGGGATGCACTGCACAGTCAAACCATCTATTAAGGTCAAAACCATTATCTCCTCCTCTGATGTATAAACTGCCCATATCAGTCATTTTGGTGAATAAAGGACTAAAGACTGGGAAATAAGACAGGAGCAGATTTGAAAAATAGCAAAAGTGCTGGTGTCATGGATAGCAATGATAATGCTTGTATTATTGCAGTCATTTTTATATTAATAGAATTTGAGGACTCTTACCTGGCATTTAAGGTTTGCTTTGACAGATTTTTCACAGGCAGATAAGATAGAAAAAAGGAATAACCTTTTGAGACTCATATTTGTGTGTCTCATCTGCACATGTGCCCAGAACATGCATATATCAGATCTTGACCAGACACACCATGTGCAACATGAATGATTACACAGATCACTCAGTAGGAATTTTTGTGGCTTAGTTTCAGTTTTCTGCCTTTTGAAATAAGGTGATATGTTATGGTATCCACATGGCTATGTGCCTCTAAGCATTGCCTGATTTTAACAACTTGCTCAAGTTAATCTTGAAAAATTTGACCCTTGGTAGCTTTATGGCCTTGGATATTATTTTTATTTGTGGATATTGCTTTAGTTGCTACATAGATAGTGGGATTGAGTGGGGCACTTTAGATCTAAAGTAGTTCAGTAAAAAATAGAATACATCAGCAGTGAGCTTTACAACTCCAGAAGTTGCCTGGCTCAGTAAATACTAAGCCAGGATCTTTTCTGAGCATAAGGAAACAAGTTCTGGTGTTTATTCCCTTGAGAATTTGCTCCCCAAAAGATCCAACAAGGAGCTTCTAAAATGGTCAGCAAAGTACTCAGGTATGCTAATTATGAACTTTAGAACTGTAGCTTCTTCGTTTACTTTTCCTTGCTTGTTGCTAGGTGGCAGGAGAGCTGAGTTCTGCCCACACGTGCTCACATTAATGCACCACGATATCCAGAGGTGAGCCCCCTGAAACTAGGGAAAGTCAGTTTTCAGGGCCCTTCACTTGCACAGGCCTCCTTTAAGTGGCCTTTGCTTATTTTACAATCAAAAGTCTGTATTATCTTTAAGAAGGGCCCCTACGCAGGTAATCTGCAGACTCCCCAATATCTAGATCCATTCCTGTCCACGTGAGTAAACATGACAAGAAAAATAGGATAAACATATAATCTTATAAAATTAAGTATTATATCACATGATTATGAAAGATGTCAATACCTAGCACCCATATAACATCACTTTCTGCATTTGTTTATTGGTAAGCAAATAAAGATTCAAAATTTCTTCAGGAAATTTAATTCTTAATTTGGTGTCTGAAGCTAATGTTGTTCCTCTCCACATCTTTCCCCAGCTACTTTGCAGTGTCTGCTACTCCTAACATCTTGGCAAGCAACTTTTTTCCTTCTGAAGGGTGTATTTTAATGCATAGGTGGGCAGTAATGATTATTGCAGGGAATAATACCTTTAACACCTTTCATTCTTCGGTCTAAACATGCGTTATACAACCATGACCTGAAATGAATACTCTGTCTTCCTTTGTAACGCAATCCAGTTATGATCTGATTATTATTTTTAAAATCCTACTCTGGGTTCCCTCAGGTTACAATCATTGGAAGCTCTCAGACTAATCCCACCTCAAGTGCGCATTCTCAAGACCTAAAGTTCATGGGAGCTAAGCACCCTTAAGCCCATGGCTCCAGACAGCCTGCACAACAAAAATGCTAAAGAACAGTGAGAAAGATCCTAATTAAAGAAAATCGTCTCCTAATCATACCAAATTAATGCTGCCTTGAGATAAACTCAGAGAAAAGAATTGAAAAATTATATTATATGATATTATATTCAATGTAAGTGCCAAAAGGCATTTGCTCAGACTTTTCAGCCTAAAGGACAGTGGGAGAGATAGTTATAAAACTTTTGTTGAGGATTTCTTAAAGAATTTTTTTAGAATTAAATGCCCTTTTCAGCTTTAATTGTGATTTTGCTACCAGCAAAAGTGCTTAAATTTGTATGATCCTAACTGCACAAAATACATGGAAATGAATAAAGCCATTTGTGCTGACTAACAAGCTTCAACAAATTCTCAATTTCTCTTCTTCACATTCCTCATAGTAACCCATTTACATTGATTCCTTAGACAAAACAAAAGAAGGGAGCTTGACCGTGGGTTTCTGAGCCTTTGGAGAATCTTGAGAGAGAGCCAATAAGCCTGAGCAAAGGACCTTGTCTGAGCCTATTCTGAAATAGAGACTGATGAATACGATAAAACAAATAATGAGTGTGGATTGCATCTGAGAAAAGAAGGGAGTTAGCATCCTCTCCAGCAGAAATCCTGAAGAAGGTGCTGAGAGCTGTGGAAAGCTGCCAAAGATCTGGCGTGAAACCTCTCTAAGAAAGTCTCCTCAAAGCCTCCACCAGCTATGGAGAGGTCGAAATGCAGAACCATCTGGTTTTCCACTGAGAAATTCCAATCACTCATTAGTACCTGCTTCCTCCCCATTATAGCCTCCAGGCCTCCCACTGCACCTGGCATGTAGAAGGTGCTCTAGTGAATGTCTAGTTAATGTTCAGTCAGCAAGGAGTCAAAACAGTCCTTGGTTAGATGGTAGTAAAACATAATATATTCAAATGAAAGACTCGCTGTATTTCAGGCTGGTGACAGACATTCTCTTTGACCTCTATCCATTGTTTTACTTATTTATTCATTCATTCATTCATCCATCCATTTATTGGCCTTTCACTTAATTTCTGCGACCTGGCATGACTGTGCATAGAATCTGGAACCTAAGACTATATTAGGCCAGTCAAGCATGAAATTATAGTTTGTTGGCTGATAGCAATGCAAAAGAGTGCCCAGGAGACCATGCATGATATAATAGTATTGAGGGTTTCTAACATGAATTTAATCAACCATAATTCCAAGTCACTTATTACTTTGTTTACATCACAACGAGAAAAGTTTGCACACTGTATCTTCAGCACCTTTGAGATTTCGCCCACGCATTGGTCTTTAATTCAGTTACTTTCTTTCCATGTCAGCTAATCTTTAAGCTAAATTGTACATAGCACATACCCTAATCCAGGCACCTCTATCATCCTTTTACAAAAACCATTGTCATTCTTAGAAAACAGTGAACTGATCGACAATGAACTTAATGATCAGGGCTAAATATAGCCCTAGTTCAGCTTTGGAACAGGAAAGGAAGTTGTCAGTGTATCGCTGATTATTGAGAATTCCAGAGTACACCTCAGCAGTCTGTTCTTTAGTAACAGCTGTTGTTCATGAGGCACTACGACATTTTTAAATGACGGGCAACATAATGTGATGGAACGCCTTAAGAACATCTGAGCAAAAGATCTGGAGAGTAATGTATTCATGTTAAAAAACAAAATGGTATGTCACTGTCTGAGGGGAGACACAACATACAGAGAGGTGGAAGGGGAAAGGGCTGCTGTCCACTAAATGAGAAATGAGCAGCCTGTGACTCAAGCAGAGAAAATCTTTAGTCAAGCCCTGAGCTGTGTTGGTGAGCAAGACAGCTGGAAGCTGCATTTCTTCCCTGCAATCACACATCTCAGATGAAGCTGTGCAAATTGCTATTAATTACAAAAGAAAAAGATGACAGACAATACGTACTGGCAGGGAAGGAGGCTCGAGGGCCCCTGTCCAAGGAGCACACGATGAACCACCACACCAGGAGGGCCCTCTAATGAGGAGACTGTGACATAGGGCAGGGCAGAATTCCAGGGAACTCACAAATAATTACTGATGATGATGGGGAGTGAAACCCCTGGTAGAGGTTAGTGGCAAAGGGACACCAAGGTTCCCGCCCTCTGGCTGTCAGTTGACACGGTGCCTGATGTAGGAAGTATCAATAAGATTTAAATTACGGGTTCTCAGGATCCCTGGCTTTCTCAACTACTCCTTAGCTATAATTCACTAATAAACCAGCAAATCTTAACAGAGGACAGAAATGGAGAAATTCTCAGTTCACATAATATCCTGTTCTTTCAGTTTAAGGTTGTGTGGTGTCATGGAACATAGATTCAATATGCATAGGCTGAGATGCTGGGTCTTTCACTTAATAAGTGAATGACAGGCAAGTCACATTTTCAAATCTCTGTCTGCTAATATTTAAAATAGGAGAGAACCATTATCATAACGGTAAAGTACCAAGAACCACAGCCACACTCATACGTCTTTTAATAATTTGGAAATCTAGATATACAATCCTCAGGTTGCTTTGTTTTAATGTAAAGACTGGTTTGCCTGGGCCTGGGTTTTCCTGTGGCTACAGTGAGTGAAAAAAAGCATTAAAGGGTACTGGGTGCAATAAGGTACATCATTATTTTAAAAGAATTGGGCTTATATATGTCCAAGATGTATACATGAAATTTTGGTTGGAAAAGAGTTAATCAGAATGAAACAGTTAAAATGAGCTTACTAGCAGTCTGCTCCTCTTCTTTCTCCGTCTTTCTCTCTCTGTGGATTTCACAAAGGTGTTTGTTAAATATAACACTGCCCTGTCTGCCTGTCAGGATTCTCAGTCTAACAGAAAAACATAAAGACCAAATCAGCCAAAAAATGTTTACAATACCCTCTCTTTTCTATGTTCTCTGTGAAAACTAAAATATTACAGGAAGAATTCAGTTTTGCTTACAGGGAATCTTCCTGTAACATATTTAGGTACAACTACATATTTAGGCTGACAACTACAACACTTTGATATTGTAATCAAAATGAAAGTGCTTTTCTTTCTTGAAACTCTCCAAGACCACTGTGATACCAGAGCCTGCTTTTCAGCCTGGATACAGGACACATTCTACACTTCTCCAAATGAACAAGAGCTTGCCTTTCAGCAGGGCTTTTTATTTAAAAGAATATCCATATTAATCTCATTTACAACTACCACTTAATATTTTAATTAATTAAATTATATAGGGATCCTTCTTTTTGTCTTTTACTGTTTTCTTTGAGGACAGACTAACTAAAAGCATGCAGCTGGCCATCAGAAGGCTACAGGTTGTTCTACTCTGGCCCTAACAAGAAGCGGTCATCAGTTACAACTTTCAAGAACTCAGGGAGATGCTCCTGTACCTACAGAGAGAATGCAGGTCTAGAAAGAAGAGTTTCTATGCAGGATCAAGGTCACCATAGGCTGGAGATTCCCCTTCCTTTTTTAGTTCCCAAAAGGGTTTCATCAACATTGGCCAAGATGCCCCTGAAGACTTCCAAACATGGCGGAAATTCAGAACTCCTCGTGTTCTTGTTTAGAGTTCAATTTATAGGTCCTACCTATCATTAAAGATTGAGATTCAGGGGCTGGGGATATAGCTCAGTGACACAATGCCTGCCTAGCAAGTGTGAGATTCTGAATTCGATTCCTAGCACAAAAAAATAAAGATTGAGATTCAGACAGTAAGACTAGGACTGCATTATTTGAACAATGTCCCAGAAAATTCTGCTGCAGCAAGTGGACAGGAAAAGTCTGGAAAAGTCCAAAGCCCCATAAAAAGCTGCCCTGCCACATTCATCATGTAGAGTCTCACTGATTTAGGATACTTGTGAATGATCTGATCCAAAACAAGAACAGGCAAGAGGAGTACTTTCTGTAGTGATCATTTCAGTAAGTGTGAGGTGTAATTAGACTTGCTTTTCTCTAAGTACTAGTGATGTTGTATATTTTCCACATGCTTTTTAGATATTTGTACATCTTTGAATAAGTTTTTAGTCAAGTCTTTTGCCCATTTTTAATCTAGTTATTTTTTGTTGTCAATTTGTAAGAGTTCTTTATATATTCTAAATATTAGCCCCTTATCAATAACTTGTAAATATTTTCCATTCCACAGGTTGCCTTTTTGCTCTTATTTCCTTTGATAAGAAAAAACTTTAATATAGTATAATTTTTCAATTTTCTTTTATCACTTTTGATGTCATATTCAAGAGCTAATTTCTAAGTCCAAAGTTATGAATATTTCCCCCTTGGATTTTTCTAGATGTCTTTTAGTTTTGGGACTTTGATCCTTTTTTAGAATTTAATTTGGTGTAAGGGTTTGACTTCATTCCTTCAAATGTGGAGATTCAATTTTCCAACAGCATTTGTTGAAGAGACTGTCCTTTTCCCATTATGTGGCCCCCGCACCCATGTGGAATATCACCCAACCATATGAAAAAGTCTATATTTCCAGGCTCTTTAGTCTGTTCCATTGGTTTTTATGACTGTTATTATGTCAGTTTCACACTATTTTGTTATTATATGTTTTGAAATCAGAACATGTAAAGCGTTCAATTTTGCTTTTTCTCAAGAAAATTTTCATTAATCAGAGTTCCTTTAGATTCCATATAAATTTTAGGAATGTCTTTCTATTGTCATGAAGAAATGCCATTGAAATTTTGATGTGGATAGCATTGAATCTACCAACTTTTAATTTTTTCATAAGTTTTTCTATAATTTTTAGTCTACAAGTCTTTCACCTCCTTTTTGAAATCTGTCCCTAAGTATTTTATTCTTTTGGCAACATTATAAGTGGGTTTATTTCTTGATTTCCTTTTTTAGTTAGTCACTGCTCTTGTCCTGCAGCTTTTACATGTTTATTTTCTATGCTGCAACCTTACTGAGATTATTATTTCTAAGTCTTTTGGGAATTTTCTATATATACCATCATATCATCTGTGAACAGAGTTTAACTTCTTTTTCAGTATGAGTACTTTATATTTCTTTTTCTTAACTAATTGATTAATTTAAGACTTCCATTAGCAAATTGAATAGATTTAGCAAGAACGAGAAACATTATCTTATTTTTAAAATTTGTTTCAACCTTAAGCATGAATTTATTTGGAAAGTTTTCTAATATGTATTAAAGTCTTCTGATTATCCACAATTTGGCAAATCTTTATGATTTGGATAATCATTATAAATTAGTACCTGTGGTTATAGGTACTATGGTTGTGGTGTCCCTTAAGAAACTTGTGCTTCTACAAAAAATAATTCAGGTCACTTCATAACCAAAGGTAATATTACTTCAATTTTTATCTAATTACATTAAATGCATGATTGCATTTAATCCACACAATAACATTATGTGACTCTGCACATTTTATAAAACAGAACACTGAGGCTCAAAGTCATGAACCAGAGAAGGGAGTAAACTGGGTAATCAACCAAAATCTGTCAGACTCCACAATGAATATTCTATCTCACTATGAAATAGGCCCACAAGTGTGGGGAGTAATTAAGTGCTAATTCACTTCTCCCTTGTAGCATATGTTACTTTTCAACAGGTCAGCTTCCAACACCCTTTTGCTAAAACCACATATGCTGTTTCTTAGAGTCTACTATCAGGATTGTTAAATCAGAGACCTTATTTTAAACCCCTATCTTTAAATGTTTAAATCTACTACCCATAGTATCAAGCCCCACCGGTAGATCTACGCCTCTCCTGAGTTGAAACTTTATGGGCTTTGTGACAATTTTTTTCTGCTATATTTATGATACTTTTTCAAGACATATACAGGGTCAAAGTTAAGTTTTCAGATGATTTCATAACAAGATGTTCAATTGGTAGGCATGTACAAATATTTTACTTAAAGATTTCTCATGTCTGGAACAGTGTTCTTCATACTAACAGATTCTTTTTTATAATGTAAAATTAATAAAAGCAAAACTACTCTGCTTTAAAATAGAATGGAAATTCTAGAGCCAAGAGTTGACCCCTTCCTCCATCTTCTTCTCTTTCCATAACATCCACTGAGGTCTCCCTTACCCATTAAGGAATCTCAGAAAGAACACAGCTGGAAACCCAAGATTGTAGATTCTCTTTCCAGTGATAAGAAAAAACCAGATGCTAACAAAATGCAGAAGATTTTCCCAAGAGAGGGAACCAAAATAAATAAAACCTCCTTTTCTTGGCTCCATTGCTAGGAATTAATATGACCTGATAAATGGTAGCATTAACTTCAGAGTTAGGAATTCTGCACTCTGTTGTGTGTTCTACTTCTGGCATCCTTCATCATCTGGGCAAGCCATAGGACTTGCCAGTAGATTGCCTCTCCTATAGCCCAGCCTTTCCAGCCTCTCACTCAGATCATGAAGCCTACTTACAGAGAGATCCAAGTCTTCAAATTAAATACATATCACAGCTGACGGCTATTAGAGCTACCTTGGTTTTGTAGAGAGGGTCTAGGATAGGTTTCAGACAAAGTGAGAACCTGATATTTACCATGAATACTACTATTGTTACTAATTTTCTGCTCCTAGTTTTGAAGCAATCGAGATAATTAAGCAGCCATAGAGCATTCTTTGGTTACTAAATAACATTTGGGAAAATGTCTGATTTTTATTGACGTTTGTGAAAAAAAAAAAAACATTCAAGGTGACTCGATGTATTTCTCGTTTACACAGTGTACAAAAATCACAGCCAAGAAAACACATGTAGTCAGGATTATGTGCACATGGCAAAGATTTGAGACAATCAGAACACAAAGTGAAAGCACAGTTCCTAGCAGGTGAAAATGGCCTTGTACTCTGCCTTAAAGAAATGCTTATATGCTATCAGCTTTCCAGAAGAAACTATAGTAAGCATAATGTCAAGCATAACTAGCAGTTGCCCTATGATCCTGAGCAAATTACTTAAGGTCTCTGAGACGTCATTACCTGACCTATTTATTGGGGATAATACATACATGTTTAGAAGAGTAATACGGGTGATTAAATGAAATGATTCATCTGTGTGTGTGATCAAACACATAGATGGCAATCAAAAAACAGTCATTACTAGTAGTACTATGTAAGTCAGTATAGCGCAAATCCTTTCCCATCTTGCGCAAATCATTCTCTTCTACTTCAAGTTCATTCTGAAGGAGGTAAAACCTTTCTGCTTAGTACATTAATAAATATTCTCATTATCAGAAACCCAGACAAATGAGTCTTTACCCTTGTACACATATGAATCATTTGGTTCGGGTTTGGCGTTGGTTTAATCCTGGATTAAACTGGTCTGTGTAGAGCCTAGGTATAAGATATTTGTGACAAACTCTCCAGCTATTTCAATGTGAGCCCAGACTGAGAACTAATGACTTAAATGATTGGACAGGTTTCCATTCATTTTCCTGATTTACAGTCCCTTCTGCATTCTAATTCATTAATTCTTTTTTTTTTTTTTTTTTAAGACAAGGTCTCTCTATGCAGTTCAGGCTGGCCTTGAGCTCACTTTGTAGCTGGTCTTGAACTCGCAACGATCCTCCTGCCTCAGCCTCCTGAGTGCTGGTATTACAGGTGTGAGCCACCATGCCTGGCTTTCAATTCATTCTTTACAGTACTGGTTCAAATAATCTGCCCAGGGATCAAATCTGACCTTGACATTTACCTATTTAAAATTCTCGGCTTTCTTTCCCATAGCAAAGATGGTGAATACATATTTCCTATATACCAACTCCAGTGAGTTGATTGGAGCTTCTTAAAAACTTGTGTGGAGGATTCCACAGTTGGCCTGGGCTCAGCAGGAAAACACATGCTTCAAACCAGGTGGGGGACATCTGCCGTGAGAAAGAACAGAGGGAGCTCGGGGATTTGCCATTCTCAGCACACAGAATAAACACAGAGCTCTAACATGACTCAGAAGCTCTCACACAGTGTATTGCTCTACCCACACTTCCTACCTATGAGCCAAAAGATATAAACATACTCAACTTGTACTTTCTTATTTATCCGGGAAGCAGTTACAAAGCCTTCACTCCTTGACTTTGCCCATGCTATTCCTTTGCCTAGAACAGGCTTGTCCTTCCAGTAATAATCCTACTTCAAAATTCAACTTGGATGTCATTTTTTTCTATGAAGATTTATGAGTGCCCTGAATATAATTAGTTTCTCTCCATTTCCAAGATGCGTAGTGTTTTTTCCTTATCTTCATAACTGATTTTGTCATGCCGTATGGTAATTTACATTTATATGCTTGATTCCCCTAATACACATTAATGCTCCGTAAATGTTGATTAAATGAATGAATGAACAAATGAACAGAATCCTTGGCTGCAGATACTATTCCTTGCTCGTCCTTGTTTCCCAGTGCCCAGTCAGTAACAGACACGTAGTAGGAGCTCAGCAAGAATCCACTGAGTGACTGAATCAATGTCTACAACTCCACTGCCACCCAGATGGCACAATAATCTGAGCTCATTCTGAGTCACAAATCACAATCTGCCAGAAAACTTCCATCTGGAAAGACCGCTCCCTATCGAAGCTTTTTCTTTCAGTCTTTAGGCCTGTTTTGTTTCTTATTCAAGAGGAAATAATTGAATGCTAGCACAGACTCAAAAATAACTTGGGAAGCTATAAAAATTGTAAAAGGTCTATTAGTAACATGGCATAGGATGCTGTAAGGCAGCCCTGCAATGCACCAGACATCCAGCTCCCAGGGTTTCTTTATGCAAGGATGTCACATGTAGTCTTGTCTGTGTGTCAAGGCAATCTACCAGCCCCTAATAACACTCTCATGTGCAATTCAGCCTCCTACCTGCTTGATGTAGGAAAAACAATCATCTGCTGTGTGGAGTACAAGAAAAATGCTCAGCATTGTCCCTCATTAGCTAATGTTGTGCAGAAGAAACTTCGTATCTATCCTTTCTCACTGCGTCCCACCTGAAACCCAAGGGCTGTCTGTACTCCATTAACTGCAGCAGGATTCTGACTCCAAAGAATTTCTTTACACACAACAACGCTGAGATTCCTGAAGAGTTAAGCTTTCTCCATTGCTCGTGACTTAGTCATTTAAATCAGCATCACTACAGAGCAGAAATTATTTTGGCTCCATGCATAAGTGGAGTATCCAATATAGAATTACATTATAATGAAATATGCATTAATGCAAGCTTCATAAAGTGCTTTGCATGTTCCGCAGGCATCCAAAAGTTTAAAATGCATATGATCTTATTTTAGTTGCCACTCAAATGATACATCAGGTCAGTACACTTAATTAAAGACACATTCGAAGTATTCAAAGGGACAGTTGATTCACTATTGACATTAGATACGTAACACAGCTAAGCAGTAGAGAGACAGGACAATGGGATATGTCTCTCTTGTGAAGAACAGAAGTGGGATACTTTATGATTCTCAAAATACAGTGTGCATGACACTCAGGAAAACACAACTAACCATGCTCTAAGATATTTGCCACTACTAAAAAATTTTTTGTTAATGATACATTCTCAAAATAATACCCAAACTACTGCATTGTCCAGTTTTAAATGAAGACTGATGAGTGATATTTTGAGGCGCCGTGTGTCCCACAATTAAATCTGACTGCTGGGCACTCTCTCCACAAGGTTCCTTGACTGCCCTTTCAGTTTCTGATGAGCTGGCATCTCAGAGCTGAGACAGGTGGCTAATAAAGCCCACTCCCTGCCTCCTAGCCCTGAATTCAAAATAAAACAACTGAGCTTGTACCATTCATAAGCATCTTTTTTTTTCATTTAAAGAGAAAACAAAACAGTAAAAGGGTACAAGTAATACAGAATTTCAAAGAAAAATAAACAGTAAGAAATCACCAGTTAATAAATTACATATTGTCATCTTAGAAATAGTTGATCAAGTTACAAAATTAAGCACACAAAGTGGACATTCAAACAGTGAAACTGCAAACAGTTGTGTTCAGTGATCCAACAAAAACTTAGTAATATGGTCATCTGTCTTATACACCTAAACACACTTGCAGTTGTGTCCGTTAGAGCACTTTCTTTTCCTCTCTTTTTTTTCAATAACATTTAAACATTTTGGGTTCATTCACAAACATCTTCACTTGTGATTTGTAAAGCTTTATCCTTTTATTCTCTTCTAAAGTCTTTGTACTAACATGAGCCATAGCTCTATCACTGCTTCTGAAGACCCTTGTGCACTGCTCACCTTGCTCTCTGTCTCCTCCACCCTGGAGTCAAAGCCTAGTCACAAAGGATGAGGGAGTCACTGCCAGGCCAAATTTTACAATATATATATTTTTGATATTTTGAAGGCTCTTTCTCCAGATTTCCCAATTACCCTTTCTCCTGTATCATGGAAGAAAAAACACAGATTAGAATCAGACATAGTCACCTAGGTGGGTGCAGCCACCAAGGGAGGAGCATGTGCTGGGGGCAGAGGCATCTCACCCCTCCTGCCTTGTGAGAATGACAGTCTGTGTGAGCACATCTCCGTCAATATAATTACCACTACTGCCACTGCCAGCCCCTGATATACTTACATACACATACACAAGAACTTAGTGGGAGAAAAAAATTGAGGCAAGGTTTTATTATATGGTTCAGGCTGACCTTGAACCCACCATGTAGCCCAGGCTGGCTTTGAACTCACAGTGATCCTCCTGCCTCAGCCTCCTGAGTGCTGGGATTACAAGCATGCACAACCACGCCTGGCTTAGGGAAATTTAAATTATGCTATTAATAATATAAGAGTTCAAGTCTGTAGAGATTGGATGGTATAAATGAAGAGGACAGTTTCCTGGACAGGTTCTATGACTCATTTCATTGGTTCTTTTATTGTTTGTAATGTTGAGTATCCTGCTCTGTTTGCTCTCAAGATTCTCATTCTTTTTCTTAACTCAGCCATCAACTCCCCTCCTGTCACCTCCACTCCAGACAAACACACATTCACCTCCAAGGCACAATAAGTTACCAGGTCCATAAGGTTATTACCCTTAATAGAAAACATCATTTGTGCCCTACACAGGCTTTATTGTGAGATTATGGAGCAATGTGGTGTTTAGGTTACAGTTCTGCAGGGGCCTGGGAAACAGCTCTCTGTTCTTAAGTGTTTGGATTCTTGAAAGTCTGGTCATTTGGCTTCATGATCCTGTTAAAACAAGTGCCACTTACAAAGGTCATCTTGAGTGGAAAGTTCAGGTCCCAGGGCAAGCAGTAAGTTCTATTTCTAGGTCTCCTTGGCAAGATTCTTAAATGAATGGAATGTGGTCAAACAAATTGACAGCAGAATATTAAGCAGCACAAAAACATTCAGACTTGCAGGTGAGCCCGAGCTCACCCACATTTAAGAGGAAAGATTCTTTACCATTTAACCCTCCCCCCTCAGCCCCACCTCCACAAGTCTATCTTTATTTTTTTTCCTATAATTGTGAGAGGTAATGACTTTTTAGAGAGGAAATTTAGCCTTCAATTCAGTTTATCATTTGCCATTTTTGGAGAATTCAGACTTCCTTCCTTTTTGTGTCCTGTCTGAAAAAGACTCTATAAGTACATTCTAGTCAAATGTTTACAGCACTGTGTTCAGCTCCCACTGTACTCTCAGAATACTTGCATAAACCATTTGTGAGCTTTTCCAACTGGAATTATCCTATCAAGACAATACTAATTTTAAATTCTTCTGAAAGGTACAAGGAGATAATTTCCACTGAGGAAAAAATTATTTAACTGATGAGTGGCGAATATTCCTTTTTGTAAAAATTATGATCTGAAGACAGGAAAAAATAGGTCCCTGGCAGAAAGATTCATGCAACCATTGATTTTAAGTGCACAAAGTGCACTCACTGATTAAACAAATATTTACTTAACAACTACTAAGTGCCAGGTACTGTACTAGGTGCTGGGGATGAACGATGTGGCTTCTGTTGGAATACAGCTTACAGTGCAGCAGTGCATTAGGGAGCAGGTGAAATAATTAAATTACACAGTGTTGTCATAATGAAGAATGGAGAACAATAGAGGTGTGAAACTACATTAAAGAAGGTACTAGAGGAAGGACTTCCTGAAACTGAAAATGAGAATCAGCCAGCCTTCCGAGGAAGTTCAAGAATAGTGTTCCAGGCAGAAGCAGCAGCATTTGCAAAAGACTGGGGGCAGGGGGAGCAGCTATACTTAAGAATTAGAAAAGCCAGTGTGGTTAAGATGAGAAAGAACAAGAGTCAGAACCAGAGAGGGAAAGAGAAGTCACAAGGCAACAGACAGGTTGCACAGACCTGGAGGCCCAGCTCGGGTAGTTATAGTTTGTATCTGGTGTCCTCTGAAGCCTCACACAGTCATGGAGGGTGGCTGTTCGGGGTGGCTAAATCTAGAGTTTGTGTCTGGTTCATGGTCTAGTGCTAGGACTGGGTGTATGAGTGCTACACCGCGCTAGGGTGGGTAACCTGGATACAGGAAGAGGAATGGAAAGAGGCTTGCTTCCCCTCCTCTCTTATTGCTTTTGATGACCGTGAACTATTGGCTCTCCTCCAGGCCACCTTGCCTTGGAGTCCACCGATTATAGACTGAAACTTCCACAAACTGTGAGCTAGATAAACCTTTCTTCTTTTAATTTTGGGTGTCAGGTATTTTGCCTCAGCAATGAGAGAAAAGTAACTAATACTGGGTGAAGCTTTCATTCTAAGGCAACTAGTCTTCCATCAAAGGGTTTCAAGCAGAGCCACCATCCGATCTGATTTACTTTTCTACAGATCCCTCTGATTGATGTATGGAAACTGTAGAAAAGTGAATGTAGCATCTGGGTACCAGTTAGGAGGCTACTGCATTAATGCAGGCAGACATAACAGAAACCTGGATGGGGGTATTGTGATGTCCTGAGGTCTAGTTTAGAGGAAGAATCACAAGACTTTCCGTGCATCTAGTGTGGGAGAGGAGTGAGGGAAAAGAAGGCGGCAAGGCTGATCCCCAGGGTTCTGACTTAGCCAGCCGTGTGGGTGGTGATGCCATCTACAGAGAGGACGGTTCGGTGGGAGCAGGAAGGACTGGAAAACTCAAGTTTTAATGTTTAAAATTGAGATTATCCAATGGAGATGGTAAGTAGCCCCTTGAGTACATGAGACTAGAGCTCAGCATATATGCATATTCATTATTTCTGCATCTGCAGATGCTCTTTCAGGCCATCGATGAGATCACCTCTTAGACAATGGTTAAAGGAAGAAAGGTCTTCAGACAGACCTTCCAAGAATATAGCATTTACACCTAAGTATTAGGGATGGCAGTTTAGAAAGACAACTGAAAAGGAGGGGGCTCCTAAGTGAGTGCCATGTTAGGGAAGTACAGGATTGGGCACACTCAAGTCCCGGAGTGATGGGGAAGAGTGTCCCTGGTGCCTACAGGTCTTCGGGACGCGGAGCACAGTCCTGCAGAGCTGCCCTACAGAGGTCACTGCTTTTACCTTGACAACAGCAAACTCAGTAGAACGGCAGGAGCAAGAGCAAGAAGGGTATGCACTGGAGAGTGAATAAAAATGAGAAAGAGGAGACAATGAATGTAAATTAACTAACTCTTGAGTATTTGAGCTCTAAAGAAAAAGAAAAGAAACAGAGCACACTGTGGTGAAGAGTTGAATGTAGGAGGTCATAGATCATGTTTGTGTGTGGCTGATGGAAAGATTCAGTGGGGAGGGGAGAGCAGTGATGAAAGAACAAATGAAAAAGGAATTCCGTGGAAAGGTGTGAGGAGATGGGACTCAGAGACCAACAGGGAGGACTGGTCAGAGGGGCCAACATCTGGGGGACAGAAAAGACGGGGAGGAGCAGGAGGGGTGTTGCAGGCAGACAAGGAGGCTGTTGAAAAGAAATGAGGTGATTCCCATCTAGTATATGTAGTGGCCCTTCTTTCTTCTCAATCAAGTATGTGGCAAGGTTACCAGCTGCAGGAAGCAAGAGCAGGAATAGCCAGCAAAGCCATTTCAAGAAATGGAAAAGAGGCCTTAAATAAATAAACAAATAAATAGGGTCATCTGGCAGGGTGAGGTTTGGTATCACAACTCAGTTGAGTAATTTCCTCAGCGCCGTCCAGAGAGGATTATTCTCTCTCTCTCTCTCTCTCTCTCTCTCTCTCTCTCTCTCTCTCTCTCTCTCTTTCTGTTTTTGTCTTTGTTTTATTTTTGTTTTGATGTAGGGTCTCAATACGTAGCCCAGGCTGGCCTTGCACTCACAGTGATCCTCCTGCCTCAGCCTCCCCAAGTTGTAGGAATAGAGGCAAGCTCCACCATATCCAGCCAAGAGAATCAGTCTCGTTTCCTCTAGTAAAAGTCATCAGACTCGCCAGAAAATACGATCCTCTTCAGGTGCTAATATCCAGCAACTTCAGAGATGTCTACTAAGATTCAAAGCTCTGTGAAATGAGAGCCAAAGGCTTCACGCGTACCTGAGTCCCGGAGATATCCAGGAAGTGTCGGCAGAGGGAGAAATAAATGTATCAAGAATTTCTTTCTGTTTTTTTTCATCTCCTGTAAAGTATTTATTTCTCCAACAAGTAAGTCCAAACACAGTCAAAAACTTTTCACTGCTTATCAAAGGTTTAAATACTTTTTCTTGCCTCACTGATAACAACTTTTCTTAAACTTTCCATGAATATTTACATAGAATTGAATACATAAAGTATTCACAGGGAAGCAGGATGCATGAATAGAAAAACCAATACCAAGTGCTATTAGACCTTCAATTATCAGAAAACAGATACAGACTTCCTAATACATTAAACCCAGATACATTATGATGCCTGGGTACTTACTGAGTGCATTCTAGAACATGCACAAGTCTGAGAATTCCTTTTTGCCCTCAGTTGAAGCTATACGCAAAGGATATGTTTGCAGGACTTGCTTTAAACAGTTACTTTCAAGGCACCACTAAATGATCCACAGCTGCCCCTTTGAAGCTGCTGTTGATAGTACTGACCATCATGAGGCTGATTTAAAACCTCCCCAGAACCCAAGGGGATACATCCTATGAAACTAGCCCAGGCCTTCCAGAAGGTCTGGCACTGTTGTTCCTGCCCACAACAGTCCTCACCCTTAGCAAAGGTAAGGCGGCCTTTCTACCTCACTTGCACCTGTGCCCTGAAGGCATGCTGTGGCCTGGGAAGCCTGCACTCACAGACCAGGTAAGCACCACCAAAGGACAGCCAGCTATGTCAGAGCAGACCCCAAATCTGACTGTAAGCTCTGTCTGAACTGAGGTCACTGTGAGGTTTTGGGTTACCGAGGGTGAAAAAATTGGACAGAAATAATTTCCTGTGTTCCACAAATCTATTAATAAATACTTAGTGAGACCAGTATCACAGGCACTTCCTGGGATGCACAGGTCCCATTTTTGAAGTGTTTGTGGGGCGTTTAACATGCACACCTTCATGCAGTGCTTGCATGAACCAAATTTGACAGATGTGGAGGGTCTGAGTGGAGAAAAGTTAGGAGACCATGTGGCATAGCCAGTAAAAACAGTAAGAAAAAATCCAACCAGGGCCACGGAACAAAAAGCTCCAAACTGCTCTTACTATTATTTTAAAAAAATTGGATGTTTGATTATTTTTCTTTTTCTGATCAGTGAGAGGAGACAAGAAAGTAGTTGTCTGTAATGTCACCAACCACAGTATAGTAAAGGATTTGGGACATTTTTCTCATGGAAGGTTTTTTGATTGTTTTATTTTCTTTCTTGTTCTGTGGTGCTAGGGATCAAGCCCATGGCCTCATATGTGCTAGGTAAGCACTCTACCACAGAGCCACAGCTCCCCATGGGAGGCTTGTGATCAGGGAATTGCTTAATAAGATTGAGCTGACAGTCACAAGGAAGGTGGCAGAGGCAGAAGAGAAAGGAGGCCCTTTCAGCGGCTGCCCTTGAGAGTCTTCACGGAGATGCAGGGAGAAGCAGCTACTATTTACCTGGCTTTCATGTGGTGCTGCTTGCCGCTAGGCCTTTCCCACTTGCTCAATTAGTCCTAACAGTTGTGCATTGCTTCCGAGGGTGGAGGACTTTTCCTAGGTCAGACAAGAAAAAGATCTCTGGCTATAACCCTGGGCTGCTCCCACAGGACTGTATGGTTGGAGTTTTGTGGCCAGAGCAGGCTGTAGAAATGGAGGTTTCTGGCCTCAGGTCAGGCTCACCTGTTGCTTGGGAAGCACTTCAGAGACACCACATTGTGTCCCTTGTTCAAAGTTTTGTTCAAGATGGCTAGTGTGGCTGTCCTCTCCTCAACCAGGCTCCCTCCCAGTAATGCACACGCACTTCACATCAAGTCCAAGAAAGTGGTGATTGCAGCAGAGAGCGGCACCCTCTTCTCAGGGAGAAGTGACTTCACTTGCTCTGTCACCCACCACCAAGCACACGCTCACAAACACAGCAGAGGAGTGATGGAGACATTGAACCAAGTATTAGGACCAGCCAAATAACCAGAATGTCACACAACCATTTTCGTGGGCTTGGAAAATGAAGATTAATGTAGGTTTCCTTTAAGAATCCATTTTAAAAGTATCAGTATCCTCAGGGTATATTCATATTATAAACAGAGCTATAAATTGGAAACAAGGCAAATACAACTATCTTTTACCACTACAATGATATGAAGACCATATCAAATATCCTGTTCTGGTAGACTTTAAAAATCTGTAGACAACCTTAAAGGAGTGTATTTAGTGTGTTAGTTAATACCCTAAACATAGCCATTGACATTTCTGATTTGAATGCACACACACACACACCAAAAAAAATAGAACTACTTAGGAAAAACTGGTTCACAGGTAAAAAGAAATATAGGTCCAACCTCCTCTTTCCCTGGTTATGTTAGTAAAGGTTCTCCAGAGAAGTGAAATCAATTAGAAAGAAAGAATGATAGATTCTTACTTATGTAGACATTAATTATAAGAAATTGACCCATACTGTAATATAAAAGCTGTAAAGTCCCAAATCTGTACTCAGCAAGCTGGAGATGTAAGAGCCAATGGTGTAAGTTCCAGTCTGAGTTCAAGTTCAAAAGCAGAAAAAAAAAAAAAAAAAAAAAAAAAAAAACAGCAGCAGAAAACCATCAGTCAAATCAGTCAAGTAAAGCAAGGTAGAGAAATCAAATTCTCTTTCTCGTCTTTTCTGTTCTATTCAGTCTATTTTGTTCTACTGAGGCCACCCACATTACAGAGGGCCATCTGCTTTACTGAGCCTACTGGTTCAACTATTAATGTCATCCAAAAATACTCCTACAGCCACACCCAGAATAATGTTGGGCCAAATATCTAGGCACTTGTGGCCAAGTCAAGTTGACACATAAAATTAATCATCACATTGTTACAGCTATCTTTAAAAAGGAAAAAAAATAAGAGTCAGAAATCACCCAAGCTATCTGGACCCTCTCACTGTCTTTTAACAAGCAAGACATTGAGGCTGCAGAGACCCCACATTGCTCCCATTTGTTCAGTAAGTTCTGAACGGACAGGGTCCTCTTCTGGCCAAACAGCACCTGCGTCTAGTACAGCAGATGAGCTCTGTGTGTGTGTATGTAAGACACACACACACACACACACACACACACACACGCTTCCTGAAGGCAGTAGAAGGTTCAAGTGGCTTTTCCTCTGCCTGCTCAGGATGAGGCTAAAAATGACCCAGCTAGGGCAGAATAAGGTTCCTAACTTGGGATCCAGGTATCTGATGGTAGTGTTCAGATGTTGTATGCCTGTTGTCCTCTGGGAGAGAATCTGTTGCATGATTAGACTCTCAAAAGGTCTTTAGCCTTAAAAAAGATTAAGAACCACTGCTTCTGAGTGAATAGAATCTTCCATAAGAAGCTAAGTCTTAGAGCCAAGGACCATTGACAATCGATGTGTATTTTAATTGCATTTGAAATATTCCTTATTTACAAGAAGGAATATACTTTAAGTAATGGCTATGCCATTTCAGCTGATTCTTTAGACCTTATTATGCTGTCATTAAGTTTGAGGGAAAATATCCTAAAGTTAGCTGACAGAGGGGTCATAGTACCGGGTGCAGATTCTTTGGTCTCACTAAGGGTAGAAGATACAGAACACATAAAGTAAGAACTTAAAGTTTCCAGTCAAGGGCAAGCAGTGAATAGCTGCTGTGTCCATGGTGGTGAACACGCCCCCCGGAACAGGAAGGACTTCTGGTAAACATATCTGAAGATCAGACAACTCACAAGGGCCGGTGACACAAACGCAAGGGCTTGGTAAATGCCACGTGCTCCCACCCCCACTTCCTCTTCTGTCCAGTCTAACCGCCAGTCTTCTAAAATTAAAAACGTACCACTTGGTCCTGCAGTGGAAGCCATAGGAAATAAGGTTCTGAGCAAGTGAGCAGGGCTCTCATCTCATTACCTAGAAAATTTCTTGCTAATCTGTAAGTTTCTTCTTGTACAGTTTTGGGGTCTAGATCTTTACCATTGAGGTATCAGCAAGACCACACTTCCTCCAGTGACTGTAGGGAAGAATCTTCCCTGTCTCATAAGAATGTAGCTTATGATGGTTGCTAGCAGTCCTTGTAACTTATAGATGCATCATTCCAGTCCCTGCCTTTATCTTTACATGGCTTCTTCCTCTGTGTGTCTGTGTCTCTAATGTAAACTTCCTTCTTATTAAGGCATCAGCCATGTTAGATTTAAGACCTACCCTAAGCCAGTATGACTTTACCTTATCTTGACTGTATCTACCAAAACCCTATTGCAAAACAAGGTCACGTTCACAAGTCTTATCAGGGTTAAGACTTGAACATATTTTTAGAAAGATGTAAATCAACCCACATGGAAACTTCGTCCTCTTCTAGACAGGAATGTGTAATCATGGGAGGAGTAGGATACAAAAGCCAGGCAGTAATTCGTTCGCTCTTTTTTAAGCAGCTACTATGCACCAGCCACAGAGGAAACCACACTGAATAAAATGGACAAGGAGCCCACCTTCATAGAGCTCACAGACCAGGGAGAGAGAGGGTAAAACTGTCAGCGATACTGCTCAAAGGTGGCCACCCAAGTTGCAGAGGACTAAGTTGCAGATCAACCAAGTGGTTGATGTTGATAGAACAGGCAAAGATCTTGAAGCAGTGGACACAGGTGGTAGCTCTGGCCCACACAGGATGCCAAAGAGGTACAGAGACAGTCAAGGATATCACTGGAGCCTCAGAGTCAGGAAAATATTATAAACGCGAAGTGGAAAGGGATTTCCGCCAATCCTCTAGGCTCCCCGGCTCTCCTCCCATTTCACCTTGATAATCTTACGGATGTTTCTTGCGAGATTTTAAATTTCAATTTCAGAAGAAATCCTTAGTGACTTGTCACCTTCCCCACTTAGCTTTCTCCCTCCAGTATGTCTATCCTCTAGGAATTTGTGTCTTGTAACAGACTGCAAATGTCAGCAGAGGAAAAAGACAAATGATAATAATACTCTGGGAGTTGCAGATGCTTTGCTAATTCACACAGGCTGTTTCTAGAAAAACATTGCCTGCTAATTAAACAAACCCCTTTCTTCTAACAGATGAAAACATGGGGAAGATCTTATCCCCTCAGATGGAGAGCAGCCACTGCCCTGTGAGGTTTTGTGTTTTGCCAAGAGAATCAACTTCTCTGAAACAGACGGGAAAAGCTTTTACAGTAGGTAGAACTCTGATCTTCAAAGCACTTGACAAACATTAACTAATTAAGCCACCCCACACCCTGCGGGTAGGTATCACTCATTAGCTACTGTTTGCAGATGGGAAGCAGAAGGCCCCAAAGCAGTTTTGCCAAGGTCATAAGGAAATCTGTGGGGCACTCGATGAGAGAATCCAGGAAACCTTGGCGATGGACTGCACATCTCTTTTTTACATTCATTCTCAAACTGCTGTTGGAGACTTCCCCTGTCAATTCCAGTGTCAGGGATTCACATCTAGTCTGACAAAATCTGCGTGAACAATTTCCCATTTTATTACATGCCACTTCAAGGACCAAATGTGTGGAAATTTCCATTATCTTTACATAGTGAGTAGCTCTTTTTGTTTTTGTTTGACATTTATTAAAAGTGAGAATCATTTATTATATCAAATCAAAATCAAGATAAAAGACTTGCCCAAAGATCCAGGGTTAGTGACAAATGAAAACATAGATAACTATACTGGTTATCTATCAGCCATAGTTCCTACAATTTTTCATCACTGAAACACAATACCCACAAGTTAAAGGAAAAGAGCTTTAATTTGACTCACTCTTTCAGAGTATTCAGTCCATGGTCAGCTGGTTCCAAGACAGCAACATTACTGCTGAAGGGCATGGCAGGGCAAAGATGCTTAGTTTATGTTGGCTGGGAAGTAGAGCAGGGGACTAGTGCCAGAGAGAAAGGGAGGAAGGACCACATATAATACCCCAGGTCACACTTCCTCCATGACCCACCCAAACACATCCAAGAGTATGCTTCACCAATCCCTGCGCTGGGGTATTTCAACGCAATCAAACCCACCCTCACTCTATCCAGTTCCTTTTAGTGTAGTCATGATCTATCCTTTGTCTGTCACCTTCCAAGTTTTCCTTCTGTTTCTCCTTTTACCCTCTTGTGGTCCCTGAAGTTAGTCTCAAAGATCCAGACAACACCTTCATCTGTATAGACAGCGGTCTTACACCTCACTTCCAAACAAGTAACAAAACTGGGTAAGGGAGGCCATGGAGACCCCTCCTCATGTGAGAGAGACATAACAGTGACTCTGGAAGGCCTGAGCGCTTGTGTCCCATGAAAGGCGCCAGCCGTGAATATAGGCTTCCTTGTTTTATTTGAGTCATTCTATGCATCTAGACAGGGGGCCACTGTGTCGCCCAGCTAACTGTGAGTTCTGTATGTGCTTTAGAACATTGTGTGTTCTGAACAAGTAAATCACTTTTCCCATTTGTTCTTGTTTCCTATCAGAAAAATAGTTCTAAGAAGAATTTTCTCTTATTCACCTCACAGAGTGAGTTGAAAGTTACTCTGAATTCCTCAAATAAAGGACAAAAATGTACCTACTCATGTTTATTTTAAAGCATTTTTGAATGACAAATTCTTCCTAATATGTTTGAATATCCAATCCTTGAGCTGTGGAAAGAAAACTAAAATGCATTTATGAACAGTTATTAAGCAATGGTAAAACAATCTTCAACACAGTTTTTGAAAGGAGATTCAGAAACAATAAAAATAAAAGGAAGTCTCCGTATCAGCAGCCAGCCCCACTGCTGGTGGTTGTAACAACCTTCTAGAAATTCCACTGGGTGGCAAAGGCCTATAAAGAGATGGGGATGGGGAGAGATGGAAGAAAATAGAACACAGAGCATTTCAAGACTCAGAAATAAATAATGAGATTTGCAGCAGAAAATAGATGCCTGCTTACCCCACTAGGCAGATGGTCTACATCTTGAAAACCCTGCTAGAAAGTTTGGTTCATTGCATCTCATTCCTCATTCCCTCTAACAACCTCACAGCCTCCTGCTGGTGTGAGGACCAGGAGGACTGTGCCTGGGGAACATCTCTTAATCCCTGTCACACTGAAACTTCCAGCCCGAGAGAAACTTCCAGGGCATAAACGAGGCAGGTGTTTCCTTGGCTGAGGCTCCTGGGAGAGGGGTCACCATATTCTGCAGGGGCAGTGGCTTCTCAGGCAGAGCCTGTGTCTCAGAAGGGCTGCCTCGTCACGCTCATAAAGTTCTCATTTCTCAGTAGACTTCGCGCTGGGCTAGCAAGTTCTCTCTTCATTTCTTGTCTTTTTTTAGAGACAGATAATCAGTGCCTTTAGTTGCTGAGGGGTCTGCATTAGGTTGGTTACTTGATGAGGGTTCACTTTGTTGTTGCTGTTATTGCCTGTTTGTTTTTTTAGTTTTGTTGGAAGAAATCTATAGTGGAGATTTATCTGTGTTCATAATAGTGGTTGATTACTGAGGGATGACTGTTTCAGGCCCTATTCTAGCATGCTGGAAGTATCAAACTGTTTAATCCTCCATAAAACCCTAGGATTGGACCAAGATTGAGTCTTGTGGTCAATACTTAGGACCTGTATGACCCTGGGAAGCTGCTATCCTTGAGCACCTTGAGCCTTAGTTTACTCATCTATGAAATGGAAACAATGATATACTTTCTTCAATGACTTACTGAGAGAGTTAATTGCAGTATTACTTGTAAAATGTTTTAAGTGCTAAATATGAATTCTGTCTTAGTCTTTTCAATATTATCCTTCTCTGCTCCTTATCAGGGGTGTCCATTAAATCCAAACCAGAGCACTTTTCCATTGTCCTGTTTTTGGTTCATATCTGAGGGTTGGGGTTTATCAAATCCCAGAGTGCCTTAATTCCCGTTTGCTTGCCTGATATGAAACCAACAAATATTTTCATAATATAATTATGACCTGTTGGTATCAGTACAAATTTTTTTTATATCAGTACAATCTTAAAGGCATATCCTCAAGGCAATGCACTGTGTGGGATATTGTCTTCTTGTCACTCTGCTGTGACCAGTTCTTCGGGGAGCACCATAAGCAGACAAAGGTCCTCTTCCTATCAATTTTGCTAATAGCTGCCAGTCCTATATGTTCCCAAAGATGCCCATTCCATTTCTCTCAGAGCGCCTAGAAAAGAAATTGTACTTACCTGTTTAATTTCTCTATCCCTCACAAGCACAAAAGCAAGTCTGAAGCAGGGACTGTGTCATAATAACAATTATATCTCCAAAGGCTAGCAAATTTTTTGACATACATATCATAAGTGTTGGGTGGGCCTAGCAATAGAATTCAATAAAAATGTCAATCCCCTTTCCTCATGTAGCCAAATTTGCAGTCCTATGGCTGTGGGTGGTTTTTCTTTTTTTTTTTTTTTTTTATTTAAGAGGAAAAAGAGAAAAACACAAAACAAACCAAAGCGGCGTAAGGGTACACGCAATACAGAACTACAAAACAAAACAAAACAAAACAAAAAAACATAACAGTAAGAAATTACCTGCTAGTAGATTACACACTATCTTCTTGAAAATAATTCCTCAAATCACAGTATCAAAGAACACAAGGTGGACATTCAAACAGGGAGACTGCAAACAGCTGTGTTCAATGTTCCAAAAACATTGATAAAGTCAGCTATTTAACACCCCCAAACACACTTGCTGTTATATCCGTTAGAGCTCTTTTTCTTTTCTTTTTTTTTTCCCCTCTCTTTTTTACAACAAAATTTACACATCTTGGATTTTATTACTCCTTAGTGCTTATTACTTTCTTTGGGGGGGGGGGAAGAATACAGTCAAATATGGCCAAACAAAGCTGTCAGTCAATACCAAGGATAGACATAGCACATGGTGTAGAACAGAGTACAAGTTTATCAACAATGGTTATCAACGTTGTCCCTTGTTTCCTTAAAAAGAATTGTCTATCTTATTAGATATTATAAAGTTGGACAAAACAGTAGAGAACAAGACCAATAAAACTTAGGCATTGTAAACATTACAGGACTTCCAAAGAAGACAATAGTCAAACCAGAATGGGTATCTTAGTGAATCTTATTGTCTTCGAAGTAGTTGCCTATGTCTTCAAACTTGATACTATCATATAGAATGGAACAGAGTCTAATCAGTCAAAACAAGATTGTGGGAGTACTACAGGACTTCAAAACAAGTTAATAGGAAATCGAAAAGAGTTACTATTTATATATCCTAATTTTTTTGAATTTTTTCTTTAATTAAGACAAACATAAGAAATGACTAAATAATTTTTTTTGAAACAATAAGGGGGAGATTGAGATAAAACAGGACATAACAATATAACAATAGAGGTCACAGCATGACTGTTTCAACAACCTAGTACTTCACCACCTTATAACCTGACTTAATAGTAGTTACCATAGTGTCTTTTTCCTTGAAATATTTGGGTAAAACTTCATATACTCTAGCTTCAAATATTTTCATATCAAGAAGCCCAGAATAAAGCCTTTCTAATTAATGAGTGAAAACTTTATAAGGCTTCAAGGCCACCTAATGGGGAATCATGATTACCACATATTTTTATATATTTGAATCATTACTTACATTAGGGAAACTATTCGGTATTCACACATGCGAGATTGATTTATTTCACTAATGAGTATGGTCTCAAGCTGCACCCATTTATTGATAAATATCTCAATGTGATCCTTCTTTATAGCTGAATAATACTCCATTGTATAGAAATACCACAACTTTTTTATCCATTCCTCAGTTGATGAGCACTTGGGTTGTTTCCAAGATCTGGCGATTACAAATTGTGCTGCTATAAACATAGGTGCACATATATCACTGTGGTATGATGCTTTCAGTTCTTCTGGGAATATGCCTAGAAGTGGAATAGCTGGAATAAATGGGATTTCCAGTCCCAACTTTTTGAGAAATCTCCAGACAGATCTCCACAAAGGCTGTACCAGTCTACACTCCCACCAGCAGTGCAGGAGAGTTCCTTTTTCCCCACAGCCTCTCCAGCATTTGTTGTCGGTTTTCTTGATCCTGGCCATTCTTTCAGGAGTGAGATGGTATCTCAGTGTGGTTTTAATTTGCATTTCTCTAATGACCAATGATGATGAGCATTTTTTCATGTATTTATTTGCCATTTGCATTTCTTCATCTGAGAATTGCATATTCATCTCAGATGCCCATTTTTGGATTGGATCTTTGACTTTCGGAGGTCTGAGTTTCTTTAATTCTTTATATGTTTTAGACAAGAGGCCCTTGTCTGAGAGAGAGTTCACTAAAATCTTTTCCCAGTTTGTGGGTTTTCTTTTCACTATGCTGGAGATTTCTTTTGACATGCAGAAGCTTTTTAATAAGAAGTGGTCCCAGTTATTGATTCTGGGAAGTATTTCCCGTGCGGTTTGAGTCCTGTTCATGAATTCTTTACCTACTCATATGTCTCCAAGGTTTCTACCTATTTTGTCTTCCAATAGATTTAGTGTTTCTGTTTTAATATTCAGATCTTTGACCCATTTAGATTTTAATTTAGTACATGGTGATAGACATGGGTCTAGCTTTAGTTTTCGGCAAATGGAGAGCCAGTTTTTCCAGCACCATTTATCAAAGAGACTGTCCTTCTTCCAGTGAACCTGCTTGGCTCCTTTATCAAAAATAAGGTGGTTGAGTGTGTTCGTAGTTGTGGTTGTATCTTCTAATCTATTCCACTGATCTTCAGCTCTGTTTTGATTCCAATACCATGTTGATTTTACTACTGTTGCTTTGTAGTATAACTTCAAGTCAGGGACTGTGATGCCTCCTGCTTTGTCTTTGCTGCTTAGAATTGCCTTTGCGATTCTAGGTCTCTTCTGGTTCCAGATGAAATTTAGGAGTGATTTCTCTAGATCTATAAGGTATGTTGATGGTATTTCTATTGGGATTGCATTGAATCTGTATAAGAGTTTTGGGAGAATGGCCATCTTCACAATGTTTGTTCTTCCTATCCATGAGCAAGGGATGTCTTTCCATTTTCTGAGATCATCTTCAATTTCCTTTTTCAGTGTATTATAATTTTCACTGTATAAGTCTTTCACTTCTTTCGTAAGAGTAATTCCTAAATATTTCATTTTTTTGCTTGCTAATGTGAATAGTCCAGTTTCTCTTATTTCCCTCTCTGTAATTTTGTTGTTCGTGTATAGGAATGCTATTGATTTCTGAGTATTGATTTTGTATCCAGCCACATTACTGAATTTATTTATTGTATCTAAGAGTATTTCAATGGAGTTTAGGGGGTCTTCTATGTAGAGTATCATGTCATCTGCAAACAATGATAATTTAACTTCTTCTTTTCCTATCTTTACCCCTTTTATTTCTCTTTCTTGCCTAATTGCTCTGGCTAGTACTTCCAGTACTATATTAAATAGGAGTGGTGATAAAGGACATCCTTGTCTTGTACCCGATTTTAAAGTAAAGGCTTTCAATTTTTGGCCATTTAGTATGATGCTGGCTGTTGGTTTGTCATAAATGGCCTTTATTATATTGAGGTAAAGACCATTTATTCCAATTTTCTGTAAAGTTCTTATCATGAATAAGTGTTGGACCTTATCGAAGGCTTTTTCTGCATCTATAGAGATGATCATGTGATTCTTATTTTTGGCTTTATTGATATGGTGGATTACATTTATTGATTTGCGTATGTTGAACCATCCTTGCATTCCTGGGATGAATCCCACTTGGTCATGGTGTATAATCTTCTTGATGATTTGCTGGATCCTATTTGCCAATATTTTATTGAGGATTTTTGCATCTGTGTTCATTAGGGAGATCGGTCTATAGTTCTCTTTTATAGTTGGGTCTTTCTCAGGTTTTGGTACTAGAGTAATATTTGCTTCCAGGAATGACTTAGGAAGGATTGCTTCCCTTTCAATTTCATTGAATAGTTTGAGGAGTGTCGGCATTAGGTCTTCTTTATATTTCTTGTAGAATTCTGCAGTGAATCCATCTGGGCCTGGGCTCTTCTTGGTGGGCAAGGACCCAATTACATTCTCAATTTCATTAGCAGAGATTGGGTTATTCAACAGTTTTATATCCTCTTGATCTAGCTTTGGTACTTCATATGCTTCTAAGAATCTGTCTATTTCTTCTGTGTTATCAAACTTTTGAGAGTAGAGGTTTTCGAAATAGGTGTTGATGATCCTCTGTATTTCTATTGGGTCTGTAGTGATTTCTCCTTTTTCATTTCTTATTGCATGAATTTGAGCTTTTTCTTTCCTTTTTTTAATAAGGTTGGCTAGGGGCTTATCGATTTTATTTATTCTTTTTTTTTTTTTTTTTTTTTTTTTGTCTTTTTCGTTTTTATCGGTACCGGGGACCGAACTCACGACTGCCTGCTTGCAAGGCAGGTGCTTATGCCACTGAGCTAAATCCCCAGCCCCTATTTATTCTTTCAAAGAACCAACTCTTTGATTCGTTGATTCTTTGGATTGTTTTCTTAGTCTCTATTGCATTGATTTCTGCTCTGATTTTTATAATTTCCTCTCTTCTTTTGGCTTTGGGCTTGACTTGCTCTTCTTTTTCTAGCTGTTTGAGGTGTAGCATCAAGTTATTTATTTGTATTCGTTCTGTTTTCCTGATGTGGGAACTCAGTGCAATAAATTTTCCTCTCAGAACGGCTTTCATTGCATCCCACAGATTCCGGTAAGTTGTATCTGCATTTTCATTTTCTTTTAGGTATTGTTTAATTTCTTCTTTAATTTCTTCTGTGACCCACTGATTACTCAAGAGTGTGTTATTTAGTTTCCATGTGTTTGCGGAATTTTTGCAGTATCCTTTGTCATTAATTTCTAATTTCAGAGCGCTATGATCCGATAATATGCAAGGGATGATTTCAACTCTTTTGCATTTGCTTAAATATGTTCTGTGAGCTAATATATGGTCTATTTTAGAAAATGATCCATGTACTGCTGAGAAGAATGTGTATTCTGATGTTGTTGGGTGGAACATTCTGTATATGTCTATCAAACCCATTTGTTCACAGGTGTGATTCAGTTCTGTTATTTCTTTGCTCATTTTCTGTCTGGTTGATCTGTCCCTTGGTGTCAGTGGTGTATTAAGGTCTCCTGTTACAATTGTGTTACTGATAATTTGAGTTTTCATTTCTGTTAATAATTGTTTTATATAACTGGGTGCTCTGGAGTTTGGTGCGTATATATTTAAGATAGTTATCTCTTCCTCTTGGAGTTTTCCCCTTACGAGTATGTAGTGACCTTCTTTGTCCTTTATGGTCATTGTTGGTTTAAAGTTCATGTTGTCTGCAAACAGAATGGCTACTCCTGCCTTTTTTTGGATTCCTGCTGCATGAAGATTTGTTTTCCATCCTTTGACTTTCAGTCTGTGAGTATCTTTCTGGGTTAGATGGGTTTCCTGTAAACAGCATATGGTTGGATTTTGTTTCTTGATCCATTCTGCTAGTCTGTTTCTTTTGATTGGTGCATTGAGACCGTTTACATTAATGGTTATTACTGTTAAATGCTGGTTAATTGTAGGAATGTTATCTCTCTGCTGTTGCATCTTTATCTTTCGGTTCTGTTTAATTATTTGCTTTGCTTTGTGGTTTTTTCCTTTGTGTATCTAAACTGTCTTTCAATATTTTTTGCAGGGTTGGTTTGGTGTTCATGAAGTTCTTCAGCTGTTCTTTGTCATAGAAGTATCGTATTGCACCATCTATTTTGAATGATAGTTTTGCAGGATATATCAGTCTTGGTTGGAAATCATTTTGCTTTAGGATCTGGAATACTTCACTCCATGCTCTTCTTGACTTTATCGTTTGTGCTGAGAAGTCTGCTGTGATTCTGATAGGTTTTCCTTTATAAGTGATTTGTCTTTTCTCTCTGACAGCTTTTAATAATCTATTCTTGTGTTGGATTTCTGGGATGGTGATTATTATATGTCTGGGTGTAGTTTTATTTTGGTTATGACTGTTTGGAGTTCTATATGCTTCACTGATCCTGATGTCAGTTTCTGATCTCATGCTTGGGAAATTTTCAGCTATTACTTCTCTAAATATCCTCCTGACATCCTTCATGTTGTCTCCCTCTCTTTCATTAATCCCTATCATTCTTATGTTATTCTTCTTTGCATCGTCTTGCAGTTGTTGAATTGTTGTTTCCTGGTTCCTTGTTATTTTCAAAAGATCTTTCCTTTCCTGTTCACTACCTGCAATCCTGTCTTCAAGGTCTGAAATTCTATCTTCACTTTCATTAAGGCGGTTTTTACAACTTTCAGTGGAGTTTTTTATTTCCTGTATATCTCTGTGCATCTGCATTATGTATTCTGTTTGTTTCTTATATTGCTCGTCTAGGGATTCTATCTTTTTGTTTAGTTCTTCCAATTTTTTATCTGTGTTTTCTTTAGATATATTTAGAGTCTCTTTCATTTCTTTTATCATTTCTTCTTTTATCTGGGAGATTATTTCGAGTTTGAATTTCTTTAAAGCTTCCTGGAGTTGCTTGTCAATTTCAGTGGCTATTGTGTCCAATATATGAGGTGGATGGGATATATTTTCTTCTATATACATCACTCCTAGGGTTTCTTGAGATGGGCTGGAGGTTTGAGGTTGTAATTTGGTCTTTCGTTTTGTCATTTTCCTATATTTCTGTGTTTCAAGTGTTATTTGAAAGCTTCCTCAGGATCTGTTGAAAATCCCCTTCTATGTTTGGAGCTACTGAGACTCTGGCGCCGCGCTACTCCAAGCCATTAGGCCTACAGAACCAGTGGCCCTTCTCTGCCTGCTCAGAACTCCGCAGTTCCAGACAAGCTGGGCCTCAGGGACACTGTGCGCCCACCTGCCCCTTGGAAGCTCCACAGTTCTTCAATCGCAGCCGGGTTAGGGTACTCACCACAGGCCGCAGTGCTTCAGGAACCTGTGGACCCTCCCTGGTTGCAGAGATATCCAGAGTCCTCCAGACACGCAGAGAGGCCAGTGAGGGCACCCCAGATCTGCCCAGCTCCTCCTCTGCAGACCTATGGCCAGGCTCGGCAGCTAAACAGGCTGGGCTAGGCTGGTAGTGTGGGCCAGCCCACCTATCGGGAGCTCAGCAGGTCTCCAAATGAAGCCGGGAATGGGGAGGCTGATGTGGAAGCCTCAAACCCACCTCTCTCCTTCACTGCACCTGGAAGCCTGGGGGAACTCCAGCAGTCTGGGTGCAGAAATCCAGAGTCCTCCAGACACGCAGAGAGGCCAGTGAGGGCACCCCAGATCTGCCCAGCTCCTCCTCTGCAGACCTCTGGCCAGGCGCGGCAGCTAAACAGGCTGGGCTAGGCTGGTAGTGTGGGCCAGCCCACCTATCGGGAGCTCAGCAGGTCTCCAAATGAAGCCGGGAATGGGGAGGCTGATGTGGAAGCCTCAAACCCACCTCTCTCCTTCACTGCACCTGGAAGCCTGAGGGAACTCCAGCAGTCTGGGCGCAGAAATCCAGAGTCCTCCAGACACGCAGAGAGGCCAGTGAGGGCACCCCAGATCTGCCCAGCTCCTCCTCTCGTGGGTGGTTTTTCTATGGGTTAAAGATATGGAGAATGCTTTCACTGGGTGAATAATGCAACATTTCTTCCATATCTCGTAGCTGTAAACATTTCTACTGTCCATCTCCAGCAACTCTCAAACCTGGCTATCATAGCTAAGGATAGTCCAAGTCATCTGTTCAGAAACCCAGAGACATCACAGAATTCACTGGATATAAATCTGGACAAAAGGCCTTAGTGCCTCTGTCTTTGCTTTCTGCCTCCTGACTCTTTCTCACCAGCTAAAGATCCTTCTTGGCTGCTATTTCAATTCTTCTTTTCAGCATCCAGATCAGCCTGCATTTTTCTCCTTCTCTCCACAGCACAGGACCACGGGATCATGTTCACTCTACCGTTACACACTTAGTGCACATTTTAGCATTACCCCCAGGGCAACATTAAGCATGGGTCTATTGTACTCTGCCCAAGTGGGAATTCTTCCAATTACAGAACGTAATGCAAAAAAAACTAAAATTGGCACAGAGTATCATTAAATCTCCTTGACCGAAGGACAAGCAACCCCTTGGGTCTTTATTTTTTGATAATTGCCAACTCATCATCCTAACATATGATTTTAAACTTAAAGTGTCAAGGTGGCATCTTGTGATTTTTATGGTGACAGGGATATTTGGCCAGGAGCAGCCAAGCACTTACATTTTGCAAAGCAGCTGAGAAGAAAGATGTGGACCACTGAGTTTTGTTTTGTCATGCCACATAGCAGCACATCAACTCTCAAAATACAAAGGGTGCTGTATAGAGCTAAGCAGAACAGAATCTTCCCAGATGGAGTATGTTGCTGTTAGAGGCCCTTACCACCCATCAGCTTTGTCACAATGAGCCAAGTATTTCTTTGCAAGGTCTAAATTTAGAGAGATCAAAGCTTGCTAATGTGTACCCGGTATAACAGGAATAAAGTGTGAGTTCCATTAGTTAGATGACCAGAAGATGTACTACAACTCATCTTTACCTGAGCCTGTAGCTGAAACATTTTAAATTTAATTTATTCTTAAAAATTGATTTTCTTTATTTGATTTACCTCCTCTATCAGGCTTTCTACCAAGGCTGCCCAATTGTATGGCCATGAATAACCACAGGACTCTCTTAAATTTCCTGGAGTATCACACCTTGGGGTTATTTGTTTCTGCAAATTAGAACCCTTAACTCTATAGGAGCATTTCAAAAACCAAATAGTATTTTGTGTCTAAGGTCTTAAGTGTGGAAAGATTAAGGCACTGCCTGCCAGCCTGTCACTGTGGGGTACAATAAGGGCAAACTGTAAGAGACCTCAGGGTAGTTCCTGTGTTAATCTCAACAAACCAGCTCTTGCCCCAAGGCAGTGTGGGGTCAGAGAGCTACCTCAGTCTCACGGTGAGATTTTACCTCCAGCTTTGCAGACACCAGAACCAGATAAATTCTCATGACAAGAATCCAGCAAGGAAGGATTGGGCTTCATTTCTTCTCTGTGACCCGGCCTTGAGGAGGGCTAGTCAGTGGGGAGAATCAGGTCTAAAGGAGATCTTTTTGGGCATCAGCTGGAAAAAAACTTCTTTCCTTCAGCTGGTTTAGAAGAATTTAGAATGATTTGTTACCATGGTGTTTTGTTTTAAATTCTGAGTTCATTTGCAGCGATACTTGCTAATCAATTTTAAGTGGAAACAGCTGCTCTGTGTCCCTCCCACAGTCCCCCCTCGAACCCTGAAAAACTCTAATTCAAACCATCCTCTCCTCACACTCAAACCTACCCAGAATGCTCACTGGGATGGTTCTGCCAGCCAGTTTCCCTACCGCTCTTCCTGTGGGCCAGTCTTTCAGAGGGAAAAGGGTCAGCACTGTGGAAGGAGAGGGGTGTGAGCGGGAAGGAGCAGGGAAGCCAGACACATGCTGAGAGAACACTTCGCCATCTCAGCAGCAAGGAATGCGATCCTCATGAGGTGTGAATGTTCTCTTTCCATTGGTGCAATACGCATTTGCTGAACACTTACTATGACTATCAAACTGCTGCCTGCTAAGGAGAGAAAGGAAAAGATACAGTTCTTACTCTCAAGGAGCTCACAATCTGATGGGAGAGAGAAACTTCAAAGATCATAATGCACAGAGTTCAGCGTGAAGGCTGAGGTAGGCTCAAGGTTAAAGGGAGCGGAGAAGAGGATTGCTGACCTTTTATGTGCTGCCTGTGCTGTGGGCCTACATTTGCCTCCCACAGAGAGGGCGGGATGCATGCGATGAGCAGCCTCTCCTGCCCAGGTCTGTGTGGTCACTGCCTGGAGAGTCATTCTTCTCATGGGGAATCAGGTGGACTGTGCCCACTCACTCTGCCTCCTCTTTTGGTGCTTCAGCACTTCCCGTGAAGCAGTGTGAGGTTGATCTCGAGTGTCAGCTTGATTGGTTTGAGAGATGCCTACGTTAGTAAAGAACACTTGCAGATGTGTCCTGGTAGCTTGGAGCGTGACCTTGGGGACCATGTCGGGTGCTTGGCACCTTCCTCTCTGACTCTTTCCCTGCTCTTCACTTCCTGGCTACCATGAGGTTTCTTGGCTTTCCACCATGAGGTTTCTGCTTTGGAGCCAGCCAATCATGGGCCAAAGCCTCTGAAACTATTAGCCAAAATAAATCTTTTCTCCTTTAAGTTGTGTATCTCATGTATTTCATCCCTGTAACCGAAAGGTAGCTAATATAGGAAAGGCCACCTGAAAGCCAGCATTCCAGCCAGAGCCATTGCCAGGATTACAGTGCTGTGCCAGTGCTGACCCAACACTCCTCAGAATGGTTGAAGAAGAAGGAAGAAAACATGAGTGTTTTCCAAAAGTCAAAGCATTGTGAACATTCACATCTCTGTTGCTCCCAGGTCAAGGATGTCTCTGTTGGTAGGTGGGAATAATACTTGGAATATTTTGGGAGGATTTGAGGAAAAATAGAACTGCAATGTTCTGGCAAAGGAGCCTGAAGAAATCTCATGAACAAACAGGCAGTGGTTTGGGGGAGGCTGTGTTTCTAGGGACTATAGGTGCCAGGAAGCAGTAGAGCTGTAGCTTTGATGACTGCCAATTCCCAAACAGGCTGAGCTTGGGGTGTGTTTTGGAGGTATAGTTACATGACTAGAAAGAGATTCTTTTGTGTGTGTGTGTGTGTGTGTGTGTGGTACCAGGGATTGAACTCATGACCTCGAGTTTGCCAAGCAGGCAATCACCTGCTGAGCTAAACCCCCAGCTAAAGAGATTCTTAAAAAAAAAAAAAAAAAAAAGCAAGAACAGGATTAACCCATGAGATAGAGCTCATCACTAGCCTATGCTGTCCATAGGGAACCAGGAGACAGTAGAACTTGGTCCTACTAACTGTGGGACTCAGGCTCCATTGCTTCAACCATAAAAGTGGCAACAGTCAAATGGAGCTCAAAGGACTTTATGGGGATCACTATTCTGTTTACCTGAAAGTCCTTGGCATGGTACTTTATCCCCAGTAGAAGATCAATTAATTCCAGGTTCATTCATTTGTTTTACTTCCCTCAATCTATGTTCTGCTTCTCGTGTAATAGTATAGTTTCATCAAAGTCTCCTAAGAGGCATTAGTTAGCTCTTGCCCATAGAGTGACTTGAAGAAAAAAATTTGAAAGGAGAGGAGCTTTGTATCTAAACAAGAGCTTGTTCTCTGTGGTGAAAGTTGACAGAATTCTCTGACTTGGCCACATAAGGCAAAAGAAACTGTGAGCAGGTGCTGCCATCTTGACCTGAGCAATGGTCAGAGGTGTGAAGAACCAAAGCCTGGTAGAATATGTCTGTCCTCAAATAACTGATGTTCCTAAAAATAGTGATCAGCTGTACCAAAGGAAGATAAGGTGGTGGCCAAATACTGCAACCTGAGGGGTGCAGCTTCAAAAATAACCTTCCAGGCAGCTACACCATCCCAGGAAAGGTGCACGACTCTACTTCCCTGTCACCTGTGCAAATTAGGGTAAGTTTTCATCTAGCAAACATAAAGGCAGAATGACAGAACAGCTGACTCACAGAGTCCCCTTATCCTGTGACCTGAGGAGCCAGTTTCTAATTAAGAAAGGCCATTCTTCCTCCCTCAATCCAAGACGTAAAGGAACTCATTGACTCTTCTGTGGCATGGCTTCAGAGATGATCAGGATGGACACCCAGGCAAAATTCAAGAACCTTTTTCCATACAGATGTTCATGCTTCTAAAAACATTTGCAGTGATACTGCTATGAACATTGTAGTTGAGGGTCAACTGCTTGGAAACCACTCCGGCTTTGCTCTGACATTTATTCCTTCTCCTTTTGACTCACTATGGGATTGAGCCTTGTGGCAATGCATTGTAAACACCCAACATCACCACCCCCTACACACCGATTCTTGTTCACTAAATGACAAAAGTAGATTAACCCCTATCTCTTGACATTACATGAGGGCAACTGATTATTTTCCTGGGATGTTCCCATTCCTTATAACTTAAACATTTAATAGACCATCGTCATGCAGGCTTTGTTCTTCCATGAAAATCTGAACTTAGTTGTTTATTATTCTAGTAGACAAACTATTTCTCTCTCTCATATATGAATTTTTCCCCACTGAGTAGGGAAGTAAGTGTATGTATTTTCAAAATATTTTTTAAGGTTGACTTAAGAAAGTTCTCAGAGAAACTAAAATAGGGACTAGCAGCCCTTGCTCTTCTTTTTTCATAATGTTTAAGGTTGCTGTTCAGGACATATCGAGGCAAAATCATCCAGAGCACTAGCATTACATAGACTTGAAAGAACATTCGGAACATATTTCCTCTCCCCACAGTTGTCAGCATAACCAGACATACACTCTAAGAAAACATGTGATAACGGAGAGCAGGGCCTTTTCCCAGTGTTTTTACTTTATGCAATTAGACCTGGCATTTCACTTGTTTTTAATACAGCTGTCCTTGGTTCTCGTTCTTCTCTATCATCATCACTTTGTTCTTAAAGTTAATGGGATAGTTACTGAGAGTAAAAACACCCAACCTATGGGAAAAGAAAGTCTGCTTTTACCTGGCTCCAAGAGAAGAATTTCTCATAACCTAGAAAAGCTGAATTATCATGTGGCAGAAAGAAAATTTTAAAGTAGAGTAAGAATTCCCATGTTCAAGCCCCACATCTACTGCTTAGTTATATCCTCTGCAACAAATCTTTCTTTCCTATACTTTAAATTTCCTCATCTGGAAAAATGGTAGCACACACCTCACAAAACATGTTTCAAAAGCATGATATGATGTGTTTCAAAGGTCATGTAAATGTTTAAGTCCTGTGCAAATATATGATAATAGTATGACATTTAAATGTCTTTATTCAATTTAGCCAGAAGAGAAGGTCATAACCAGCTGGCAAAGCAGACACATTAATTTATTAATGAAGACTATCTCTGATCTCATGCCAAAATAATATGCCTTTCACATCACAGGCCATGTAAGGTCTTTATTTTGCTTAGGTAGGCAAAAATTATCAAAATCTAGATATCAAGTTACATTATGTTGCTTTCTGATTGACAGGGATGTTTCACTCTTTTCTGTCATGACATGAGACTTCTTTCTCTTTATTGCTGAAAAATAAATCCGCCCACGAAACAAGAGATGCTGGGCAAGCAGTAGACCAAAGCCAATTACTACACAGTGGACAGACGCTTAAGGAAAAGACTATCATTTCCATGATGTGCGGAGTAAAATGTCAGTTTTAATCATGGCTGTGCTGGCTGGGAAAATGTTCCCTAGATACTGTTGTTTACACAGAGTTCTTCTTCCCTTTTACAACCATGAGCAATTCACTTGACCTTTCTGGACTCCTATTTCCTGATCTCCAAAATGAGAGGCCTGAGGACATCTAACATCCTCCCACATAAACAATTCAGTTTGACTCAAGAATAATCTTAGCTCTGAGTGAGGTGAGGCCCAGAATAGTTTTTTAGAATTTAAGTATTCCTTCCAATATTCTGTTTACAAAAATTCTACCTACCTGAGTTTATCAGGGTTTGCACAGTCTAATGACCACGTGTGGGATCCCAGGCACAGTGTCTTCTGGATGCCCAGTTCCGATCCCTGCACTGTTGCACACATGGATCGTGACCAGACTTTGCTTGGTGGTTCAAGCAGGGGTTCCCTCTATCTTTTTCAACAGCTGCACAAAGTTCTAAAGGTTGGTTACATCCTGTTCCTCAGGAGACTAGGCCGGAAGCAGAAAGTATCCATTTCTACTTTGGCACAAATTTAGACTCTAAATTAGGATTAAAAAAAAAAAAAAAAGCATATGTAAGATTTTCTGGTTTTGTTTTGTAAAGGCCACACCACCCCCGCATTTCACTCCAAGGATCTCAACTCTCTGTGCTGGCTTGAGACCAGCTGTAAATTTGTAGCAGCCCCAGATTTACGTGACTTTGTTCTAAAGAAGAGACATAGCTGTACTGGAAAGGAAAGAAAATGCCCACCAGAAACCATTCTTAGTTTACAAACCTCACTTGCAGGCAGGTTCCAACTGACTGTCAAATCATACTGCCTTAGACTCCAAGCCCCTGGGCTTCCTTTCTAAGCCGCTTGAAAATGGAGAAAATGGCTTGGTGCCCTAGATGTCAATGAGTGTTGTGGGTAGCACAAAGAAGCCTTTTCCAGGTGAGGGTGGTGCCTATCATTTAGCAATACTGCAGCAGCAAAGGCCGGACTAAACTAAGAAAAGAGCAAGCCTAAAAATGATAACATTGAGAGAGATGCGGTAATGTACTCCTGTAATATCTTAGCGCGTTGGGAAGCTGAAGCAGGAGGATTGAAATTTCAAGTCCCACCTATGCAATTTACCAAGAATATCACACAGCACTCCAAGCTTTGATTCCCAGAACCACAAAAAATAAGATATAATCATTCCCAATAATTGGCTGGCCCTGCACCAGTTCATGTTAAAAGTACATTAAATTTAAAAACTAAATTACTTAAAAAGTGAGCCAAATTTGTTGCCCAGAAAAGACTCTAGCAGTAAAAAGACTAGCACAGAGACGTGGGTACGATTTTAGGAAGAAACAGGATTTCCAGAGACTGTTTTCCCCTTTAACTGTCACTTTTGGGGAAAGTTCAAAAATTTCCAACAACTCACATGACTAGATGCCCCAAGGAGAAACCCCTGGGAATTCCTGTGGGCCAGACCCAGGCTGAGAACATTCCTTCCCTCTTTCCAGGCTTTTCTTTTAAGAGAATGACTAGATATTCCCAAGAAAACACTTGAGATAACAAAAAGTTAAGAAAATGCTATTTTAAAGGAACATCTGCTTATTCACCCAAGTACAGCAATAAGAGAAGAAAAGGCTTGGAAATCCTTCCTCAACTGGGAAGAAAGAAAACACTTATCTTTACTTCAAAACTAAAACTAGTGAAAAATCATAAGCCCAGACTGGATCAGATATCCAAGATTTAAGAAAAAAGATGATCACATTTGGTTAAAAAATATCTTACAATGAACCCAATGAAAAGTAACTTTTGCTTTTCTCCTTCCCCCATTTATTTTTATGAGAAATTATTCAAGGAAAAATAATTGCAAAGTAAAATCATGAAGATACCCCCTGATGTTTCCTTAACCAAGAAAGAAATAATAAAACACTGCAGAGGGCTGATTTTATTTCCTACAGCCATCCCACTATCTCATTATGTGGCCCCAGGTGAGTCACTCAACCTTCTCAAAACTTAGACTGTTCATGTGTAAAATGGGTTGACCTTTGAATTAAAAGAACTTTAGAAATAATCTAAGAACCCTTGATTTATGTATTCAGGGTTAGAAGGAGAGACTCTCTGATATGAATGGAACTTGAAATCTGAACAGAAACTCAGCAAACCCAAGAAGGGAGAAATTGCTTTTAAAAGAACATTAAGACCTTGCTCATATGTATAAATGTCACGGAGTTGGCCAAAAAAGATTTAGAGCTTGTAAGCTCTTCGGAGATTTTCTGCAATCCCTGTGTTTTATAGGAGGGGGAAACTGAGCCTAGAGAAGCTAAAGTGGCTTACAAAAACCCTGACACCTGAGTGTCAGGGTAGAAATTCAGATGTCTGTTTTGGGGAGAGGCAAGCAAGGCCAGATCTCAGAAAGACCCGAAACACTCACTCCAGGCCAGGCACATGCTCGGTGCTGTCAGTGCTTTGCACCATTTAAACTGCACAACTCTGCATGATAAGATCATCTCCAGGGCCAGATTCCTGGGCATAAAACCCATGCAGACTCATTCTGAGGACCCTGTACTTGATTTAATGCTGGGTAGTCACCATCTTGAAATCCTTAATAATTTTTAAATAAGAATTCCCACATTTTTATTTTGAACGAGCTCCATAAATTACGTAGCTGATCCTCATTATCTCCATCTTATAGATGTGTGAACAGGGATTGCAGGAAATCTCCAAAGAGCTTACCAGCTCTAAATCTGTGACTTGGTTTAATGCTCTGCAGCCACCATCTTGAAATCCTTAATAATTCTCAAACAAGGATCTCTGCATTTTTACTCTAAACTGAATCCACAAATTATGTAGCTAGTCCTTATTATCTACATTTTATAAATGTGTGAACAGAGGCTTAGAGAAGCAGAATTGCTTGGTCCTAGTTCTGAGCACTCACCAACACAGGGTTATAGAGTCAGCAGGCAGGGAGACCCTGGGGGAAATGAACTGTCACCTAAGGGAGCCGATGCTGTGGGCTCAGACCCCTTTGAAATTTCCTTTCTCCTTATGGCATCAGGCTTAGTTCTGTCAGGTCACACAGCAAACTAAGAGAACAATTATCCCAGTTTGCCCTGGACTGTTGAAAATCCTAAGAATTCCCTTTTAGCACTAAAATAGAAAAGTCCCTAAAAGCATGGGAAGTGTTGGTTATCCTACTACTGAGTCACAGCTCTTGTCTGCTGTGTCATGTCCTGCCTGGTGGGCCACAAGTCGGTCCCCAGTGACAGGGTTCACTCAAAGGGCAGGATGGAGACCTTGATCCAGGTGCAAGTGAGCAGGCAGCACCTGATTGTCATGGTAGGAACAGCAACAAAGCAAATGATGACAGGGGATCAGTTAGCTTGAGACAGATAAGGTGCAAGACTTATGCCAAGACCCACGCCAGGCTGGAGACAGTGTGGGTACAGACAGCCAGGAGCAGAAGGCAACAGACTGGAGCTGAGTTCCCTGTGCAAGCTCAGGGGATCTCCAGCCTGCTCGCCCTGTGACCTGTGACCTGTGTGAGCCATTTTGCTGAGGCTAAGCTAGACAAGAAAGAAGCAAGAAAAGAAGAAAAAAAGAGAGAGAAAGGAAGGAAGGAAGGAAGAGAAAGAAAATTAAAGAAAAAATGGAATAGAACTTTTACAAATGAAAAGGGGACCAAGAGTTGGAAGGATCAGGGAGAGCAGGGAACAAAAATAAGAATAAGGATGTGTTAGGTACAGCTAAACTGCCCACAATAGAATCATTATGTACTGCAAATATGTACTAATGGATTTTTTAATTTCCTCATTTCAAAAATAAAGGAAGCAATACTAATTTCATGAGGTGAATATCAAGAGGAGAGATCACAAATGCCTTTGACACAGTTCAACATGACCACACTTTTCACTTATATTTCAACTTATATTTTCACACACATTTCAACTTATATTCTTTTACTTCTGTGTATATTTATAGAATCCTATTTTGAGCCAGGCTCTGTGACAGGCTGGGACACCCCTTATTCTTGTGGGACAAACCGATGGTATGTGCATAAATGTTTAACAAGCTGTCTGGAGAAAAAGTAAATTGCTTTGAAGCATATGCTAGTTCCCATGATGTAAATACTCCCTCATGGCTGATGTCAGTTCACCAATGTGAGGTCACTGAATACAGAGTTAGGAAAAGTTATCCGTATTTGCTCAAGGGAGCCTGTGCCAAAAGATCACTGCAGTAACCCTCTACTAGAAAGAACAGACTATGACACCACAGAAGAGGACAGAGTGGGAGGAACAGTCAGGATGACTTAGAAGAGAGAATGGGGAGGGTCTCCATAAGGTAGTGAGATTTCTGGTGAGATTCGAACAATCCGCGGATACAAATGGAATAAGAAACTAGCAGGTAAGCAAAACATCATAGCAGAAAGCAGAAAGAAAGAGGAAAGAGTGTTTGAGAAAGGGGAGAGACAAGGCTGTGGCAGGCGAGCAATCAGAGTGCAGGGGCCAAGTTCATCATATTCCTCAGTTGGGTTTTATGCTAAGGAAGCCATGAGTATAATACTTATATTTTAGAACTGTCACTCTGGCAGTGTGTGGAAAGTGTTTTCAGATATAAGAAGGCAAGCAGAGAGAGCAGACCATGGCAGTACCCCAGGCAGAGGATGTGGTTAACCTGGGTCAGGTTTTATACTCAGTTACTTTCCGTATAGAATATTAGTTCCAGAATAGCTCCCAAGGACACAAAAAAAAATGCAGATGTTAAAGTGCCTTATAGAAAATTGCATAGTATTTACATATAACCTCCACGTGTCCTTCTGAAGATTTATTTATTTTTGCAGTGCTGGAGATTGAACCAGAGCCTTGCACATACCAGGCAAATACCCTACCAATGAGCTGTACTCCCAGCCCCACTCCTATATACTTTAAATCATCTCTATGTTACTTATAACACCTAATGGAAGAGCTATGTAAAGAGTTATGACATTGTATTGTTTAAGAAACAGAAATTCTGTACTTGTGCACAACAGACAATTTTTTCAAGTATTTTCAATCCATGGTTCATTGAATTCATGGGTGCATAACCTGTGGATATGGAAGGCTATTTGTTTAACAGGTATTTATCAAGCTTCTGCTGTGTACCTATCACTGCACTAGGTCCGTGGGGTTCATCAGAAAGAACACTGTCCTAGCCTTCTTGAAGCCGATAGGCAATAGAAAGTGTTTTCAAAATAGTCAACACTTGGCTGTTTACTGCAAACCACATACAATATTTAACACTTGACATGCACTGTCTCATTTAACTCTCACAGCTGTAGGGATAGATCCAAATTGTTACACTTATTTGAGATACTCAGTAGAAAACTGGAAGTGGTGGGATCACCCAGCACGTGGAGCCTGGCCAGGATTTTAGCTGCTTTCTGAGAGGCCACAGTCTAGGGGTGGAAGTGTGCGGATGCTGGAATGAGGCAGGGGCACCAGGTCTCCCAAACTCATCTTCCTGTGCAGTAAAGTAGACCTGCCATGGCTTCCCAAACCTCCCCAGCAGTGCCGTGAAGGCACATTAAAGTCATCTTGAAGGAGGAAGTTAGTCTAGATTGGGACAATCAGGAGAATGGTGTCCTTATTTGTCAGTCTCACATTTTAGAATATTGTTGATTCCATTTTTATGATTCTTTAGATCATATACACAAAGAGAAGAAAAACAAATGTTCATAATCTGATTAAATTTCCAATCAGAATATACCACAAAAGGAAGCTTTAGTAGACTATGTTGTCCATTCCGAAAAAAGTATAAATCTGACAAATAGCAAGCATTCTTCCCCACAGCTCGACAGCCGAGAAATGGAGACTGGTGAGGAAAGAAGCAGCAGAGACAGTTCTCGGGTTCAAGCCACGGTTTTGGCCAGAAACTCTGGTTTACGTCATAATGCTGGTTATCATCAGTCTTTTCTTTCTTCAGGAGGTGATGAGCAGTTAGTTATGATAATGCACTTTAAATAGAATTGACCTCCACTAACCAGATCCATCAAACTTGCTAAAAGATTTCCTTGAGACCATTGCACTCTGTATAGTATTTACATTTTCATACACAGCCTCTGCCCCCAGCCTTTCTCTTTCTACCCAGCTACTTTTCCTCCACATTCCCATCTTAAAGACAATGAAAGTCAAGAGGCTGTAAATTTTTATGAGGACAGCTCTTACCTTCAGGATCTTAAGGTCAGACAGACAAAAGTTCAAGTCCTGGTTTCTACCACTTATGAGTCAAGTGACACAGAAATTTACTTAACCTCTCTGAGCCGGTTTGTGACTATAAAATTATATTGTCTACCTTACACAGTTGTCAAGAAGAAACCAAATAAAGTGCAAAGGTCCTTACCACTCAGTGTGTCTTTGCCATCATCATCAAACTGTTCAGCAGAAGCCTAACAAAATGATCACGACTCAGTGAGGGGAGTAAAAAAGAGAATGGTGTCACCTGCTAGAACATAGTGAGAGCAAGCAGAGCAAAACACCACATGGGGCTTTCAAAAAACTTTGCCTCAAGCCTCCCTTTCCCAGCCTACCCAAATGATCTACACCAGTTGACATTTAAGACTCTTGAGCAAACAGATATTAACATAAAAACTGGTGTATTTGCCTTGTTATTAGAATAAATTAAAACGGATTATTTTTCTTAATCCAAGAAATTAATAATAATTTTTATATGTGGCCCAGGATCAGATACAAAAATGTAAAAGTGTTCTTCAAAATAATTATCCACAGACTTGGTTGACTTGAGCTGTGAAATTACATACAGAGCAGGCTGTCGCCAGCAGGAGGCGCTGGACCAGCGATGAGGGCTGGGCCTTGGATAGCGGTGGGGGCACGCTTCACCCGTCTTTGCAAGTGAAGCTTCAACACTTGCAACACTGTATATAAACCAATTCCTAATACCACAGGAATCGGATTTTAACAGGAGTATTCTAGAAGACAAAGGGGATATTAAACCAACTCTTAAAAAATATTGATAAAAGATAGATTTTGAGTGTGTGAGGAAACATTTTGGGAAGAATTGTTATTGCTTACCTTATCTTCACTGAGAGAAACTTCTAGGAGACTCTGCCTTATCAGCAGTGATAACAGTAATTTGTTGGCTTCTCTGATGGTAGATCTTGGGTGTCTCATTTATGAGCCAATTTTGGCCAGACTTTTATCAAGTTTGTTGACTTGAAACCAGTTCTCCGTCCAAGGCTCGCATGCCATCAAGATGAAGCCAGTCTAAAGGAGGCACAAACATCCCTTCTTGTCCTAAAGTTTCTCTCTTATAAAATTTGAGAGGACTGAGAGGCTCTGGTCTCCTCACTCAGCTTCTTGTCTTAGACTCAAGATGCCTTTTCTTGTGGACTCATGTTTGCTCTTGCTGGATCCAAGCAAAGGCATCTCCTAGGCTCAGGCATCAAGGTGAGTATATGCAGATGGCTCAGCCAACCAGTGCTATAAAAGATAATCTCCATAGTTTGGATTTGTAAAGCTTTTTTCCATCCCTCTTCTCCCAGAGGCCATTTCTGTAGTTAGAAGCCTCACCTATGCACAGGATATAAGACAAAGGAAAAAACAAACACACTGACACAATTTCATCTTGTTGCCATAAGCAGACCTCATTTAGACTTATGTGGAAGGAACAGACCAAAACCAGTGGCCATTGCTGAGCTTACTCATCAATACCGCCCCACTGGGTGACTAAGAACTGACTGTAATTGCTGTTTCCCACAAAGGCCTGGGAGACCTTTTACATCCTCTTCCCCCAGTCGAGCTGACATCCAGTATAAATGTTTTCTGGAAACTGACGCCAGCAAATGCCCAGTGGGATATTTTGGTTTAGTTTTGTAAAGATCAACCTGGAATAAATAAAGTCTGTCTGTTAAAAAGTAAAGGAAACATATTTAAGCCACCTCTATAAGGAACCAAGGGCAGTATCAGTGCTGATCCAAAGCTGAGTCATTGGTGGCTTTAGGCGGTGGTGATTGATAGAATTTTCGGCGTGGCTAAAAAGATAGAAATATGAAATAAAAGTGGCCTTTATTTTAAGAATGTGGAGAGAGACTCCATGACCTCCGGGTCCTGGCTTTCTCTCTGCCAGACACAGGGTGTGGGGGCATACATGTAGCTTAGGTTTGGGGTGGAGCCTAAGGGGCATTACTGATGCACAGGTAGACCACTGGAATTCATTTCGGGCCACAGGTAAATTGTCTAGGGGCGGGAAAGGTGACCTCAAGATAGAGCCCCTTGGTTCCGCCTCCTAGCCTCCCACCGCTGCAGCTTCCCATTCAGGGCAAAATCCTTTCAGTGAGAACAGCTGGTAAGTTCTGAAAGGAGAATCTCACAGAGGTCATCCAGACCTAAGGTGAGGTGGAAAGGTCCAAGTTTAGCACAACAAAGTGAAATCAAGTTTCTAGTTCTACCATTAACTGTGCGAGAGTCCGTTAGCTATCTTTGAGACCCAATTCACTCATATATAAAAACCGAGGATAATACATGTCCAAAGTGACCACCACATGCAACTCTCACTGCCTTGCCTTTGCCTTAAAACCAGACACCTGGCCCTTCCTAGCTGATCCACCTCATACCACCATCACTCCCCCTCCGCAGTTCTGAGAATCTCACTCTTGCTATCTCTGCGGCTTTGCACACGCTCCCAAACCCCTCCAAGACCTCTCCCTCCTTCCCTCAGAAAACGCACCTAGAAGCAGGGAAACATTTGTTCGTGTTTAAAATCTCAGTTCAGATATCACTTTTCATGAAAAACTTTCCCAGAAAGCTTCCCTGCACCCCCACTCTCTACCCCGGGATATCACACAGCCTGCTCCCCACTCATTCCCATCCCCTCACCCCTCCACCTCCCTGCCCCTACACACACAGCTATTCATGATGAAGTCTCTGACTGTCTCCTTCCCTCTCACCTGCACCTTCCCTAACTCATCTGGAAGGATCCGCAGGGGCCCAACCAGTTTTCTAATTTGTACAAAGGCTGTGAATAAGTCAGCAAGTGGCCCTAGAAGAGTGAGGACAGGAAGGTGGGGACAGGAAGGTGGCCAGGAGGCCTTGTGTCACACTAGAAGTCAGGAGAGGAAATGCCTGCAAATCCAGTTGTGCCTCTGCGGGCAAGGGCAGGATGTGGCAGGCGGGAAAGAGAGGGCAGGGAAGGCTGCCAAGGAGGCATCTGTGGTATAGAAGAGGGTGTCCGGGGCTTCCCTGAGGTGGACTTGTGGTGTAGCAGGGACTTGCCTGTGTTGTAGAGGGTAATTGAGAATAAGGAGGCCTGTGCAATTTGAAACATCCAGTTCCATACACGTGATGATTCCTGACAGTGACCCACTTTGCTTGTACAGGTGTTGTTTTTCTCTCACGTCCTGCTTTCCCCGGGGCCTAAGTTATTCTTATGCTTTGAATCTTAAGTGTTCCCCAAGGATCATGCGCTCAAGGCTTAGTTACCAGCCATTGCATTGGTGGGAAGTGGAAGAATCTGCAGGAAGAGGTATCTCATGGAGGGAAGTGAAATCATTGGAGATGTGACTGTGAAGTTCATATAGTTTCATCCATGATATGCTGCCTCACCGCAGGGCTAAGCACAAAAGGACGAAGCTACCAGGGACTGAAATCTCTAAAGTCGTAAGCCAAAACAAATCCTTCATCCTTTTAACCTTATTTTCTCAGTGACAGAATGCTGACTAACACAATGACTCCTCAAGAAACACACAGTTGCTGTGCTCAGTCAGGAGTAAGACCAACCCGACTGCCCATGGGAGGCCTATCTTTCATGACAGCTCTCCCTCCCTGCCCCATCCTGTCCTCTTGGCTCTGTACTCCTTTCCTCTGTCTCTACCATCCCTCTGCCCCTCTTTCTTTCTTTCACGTCATTTTTTACCTTTGCCCTGGCTTTCCAGGGCCCTTACATCTTTCCCCACTGCACACCTCATTCAAGACAGACTCCCAGCTTCTCTTGTGCCTCCCTCAGGGGCTTCTTCAGCCCTTTACTTCATCCTCCTTAGTATCAACACCTTGCTTTCACACATTTTTCTCCTTCAGTGTCACTTCTTGTCTGTTTTCTGGTATCCTTTGGCACTTCTGTGCTACTTGATCTTACATATTTCAGTTGCTTTGTCCATTTCATTCCTTTGACAAGCATATCTGACACATCCACTTATTATATTCTGAACCATGTGTGAAGTATTAGTGAAACAAAGATGTATGAGCCCCTTTCAAAAGCTAAGGTATAAGGAACCCCCTGAGGTGTGTGCTGACAGCCTTCAGCACCCTCCTGCCCCCACCTCCAAAGCTCCTTAGCTCCACCCATCATTATCAGAGTTCCAAGAGGCTCCCGGACCAAGGTGAGAGGGTGGCAGTGCTGTTCTTAGAGGTGGGGACCTGACAGTATTTCCAAGCTCCTGAGGATCAGAAGGATAAGGGCTCAGTCCCGCACTGTGTCTGTCCTCGGCCCTGACTTGCAGCTTAAGCCAGGTCTACAGCACCAAAGGCCGCCTCCCATCTGTTCTCTCCTCCTAGGGAGAGTGAGGCCAAGGCGAGAGAGTGAGGTCTCTGAATCTATTTTACACCTCTGGTTTTATAAGAATATGCCCACTGATGGGATGAATCCACAAATTACTAGTTTCCACACCAGAAAGAAGTGTACCTTTGGGTGCTTTAGGAATGTGTTTGGGAAGACATTAACAAAAAATATCAAGAGAAAGCTGTTGCTTAACCGTGGTTCTCAACTTTTGGTTAATGTCAGACTCACCAGGAGAATTTGGTAAAAACATAAGGGCCAGTCCCCATCCTATGCCAACCGCCTCAGCCTCTGTGGGCTGTACAAGCTGCCCAGGTGAGCGTGGCACACAGGTACAGAAACTACTGCTCCAGGACACTTCTAGCTCCTACTCCTGAGGCAGGATGGCCCTGATACCCAGCTGCCAACCAAACCCAGCAACCAAACCTCCTCTGTCCCATGACTCCAGTCTCAAGTGTAGATAGACTTCTCCCCTGGAGGACCACAAGGCAAACTGATCCTACTAGGCTTCTTGCTATGATTTTTAAAAAATAATTTCCTCCCTCTTGCCGATCTCTCTCATCTCCAGGATGCAGTAAGCCTAAACTTTGTGTAAACAGAACAGGAAGCAATTGGTTCCATTGAAAGAAGGAGAGAGATAGAAGACCAAGGTTTAACGTGTGAACAATTTTGAAGACTCACAAAGTGTGCATCTTGCATAACTGTCAAAATTTGGTCAGCAAATCGGAACAGCCTGGGAGATCTGCGGCAGGAGTGTTTTTGAAGCTGCAGCTGACCATGCACCAATTCTGTGGTCACTTTGTAGGATTAGCCAAGTTTTGCAAATGAGAAAATATGAAAATATAAACATGAAAAGATTTTCCAAGGTCATGCTGAGGCAGAGGTAGAGGGGATTAGGAGTTCAATGCTCTTCCTCTCGGGCCTATTTCTGAGCTACCGGATAACACAGCTTCCCCCATAGAGATGTTAAACAGGCTTTTACCTTTAACATAAAGATTTTTTTTCCAAAAAAAAAAAAGTTCCTATTTTCACCATATTTCAGTGTGAATCTCCTAGGTAAAAAGGAGCCAACTGAAGGGAAATTAATTACCTCAATCTCCTGGAACACGAGTCAATTTTACTTTTCCCTGTGCTTTACTGAACAGCGCTTTAGACATTACAGAGTGGTTCCCAAACTGCTGCTGGAGAGCTTTTAAAAATATCCACGCTCAGGCCTTACCTTGAACCAAATCAGAGCTTTTCCAGCTGAGATGTAGGCATCATTATTTTTTAAACTCCACCACACAGCGCGACAGCAGTGGTGCTCAAATGTGTATGTGTATTGGAATCGCTGGGGACCTTCAGCGGTGAAACTTGCCTCCCACCCCTCAGCGACTGGGAATTATTTATTTAAGACATGGCTGGTCCAGTTTAAAAGATCCCCCAAGAGATTCCAATGTGCAACCTAGTTCAAGAGCCACTGCTCCAAAGCCTTGCTACTCAAAGCCTGGCTCCCCACGGAGGAGTCAGTACCACCTGAGAGCTGCTTTGAAATGTAGAATCTTGAGCCCCTCTCAAGAGCTACTAAATCAAAATCTGCAGTTTAACAAGATCCTCAGGTGATTTGGGTGTATATTAAAGATTGAAAAGCATTTTTTAGAGCATTACCCCACTGCCAGAGGAAAAAATGTTTTTCACATTTCCAAACACTGGAGAGATTTGTCTCTTTATTCCAATAAAGAGCATAAAAACAAATCACAGAATGTTAGAAATAGAAATAAAAAACAACTAAGAACAAATAATAAGCATGCCAAGGAGACTACATGAATCACCTCATTTTTCACCACAACCCTTTAACGTAAGTATGTACCCATTTCTTAAATGACCAAACTGAAGCTCAGACCTGGAAGAATAGCAAAGACCATCTAGATAAGCAGAGTGAGGGCTTGCCATAAGGTTGCCAAAACTAAAACACATGCTTTTAAGCACTAGACAGACTTGCTCAACCTGTGTGCCAAACATTCTGAATAAATTAGAGATATAACCCAGATAGTGATAACTGAGCCCTCTCTAGGGTATAACAGAGCCTAGCATGGTCACCCACTACAGAAAAAAAATAGAGAGCTGTGTTCCAAACTGTACTTCAGCTAACTCATCCTCTTTGCCCATTGTTGGACAATGGAAAAGCTGCCCTTCTGACATGTGAAGACCTCTCTGGGATCAACTAGCACTTGAAACCAAAATAAACTCAGAACTCAGGAGTCACACTGCCACACACCTCTTCCCAAGCAGCAGTGGTTCTCAAAGTGCAGTTCCTGGGAACTTGTAAGATTCCCCCATATCCCAACACACAAGCCCTCTTTCCCCCAAAACTTCTGACAAACCTTCAGGCAATTCTGATATTCCCTAGTCTGAGAGCCAGCGTGGCAGCCCCCCTACCCTCCTGCGGGCCAGCTCAGACCTCTAGTGCTTGAGCCCTTGTTTCAGGCTAGAGCATCTCTGCAAACAAAGGTTCCTTAAAGGGCTTAGCTTTAAACTAAACTGAAATTTACATGCTGATTTAATCTTCTTAGGGCCTTCTTTACCTTTTAGGAAAGAGCTGTATGCAATGCTTTACAAAAGGGGAAGTACTGTAAATGATGACTAACAGATAAAATATTAAATGCACTTTCCATGCTTTTAACCCACCTTCTGCTGGAGCAGTAAACATGTGAACATTAAAAAAGGGAAGGAGAGCTAGCAGTTTTGAACACCTACTGCATGCCGTACACAGTTTATCCACCCATCATCTCATTTAATACAGTGATCCCCACCTGAGAAATGAGGAAACAAACTCACAGAGTTTCACTTACACAAATACCACAAACTAGCAGCTGTTTCCCAGAGCTTGTTCCATACGCTCTTGTGTTGTTTGCCTTCCAGCAGATAAGAGTAATCTTTCCAGTATCTGGACTAACTGGATTCCAGAAAACCCAGAAGAAGCTCCCATAACACATCTGCCTACTCAAAGCCCAAGGAATACCTGACTCAAAATTTTTCCTGTGTCTTTGGAAAAGCCCACTGCCAACATGTCCTGTGTTCTTGCTGCATGTAGAAGCTATTCTCAAAGCGTAAGAACAGATCAGCCATGAAAAGTGAAATAGCTCAGCTGTGCGTGAGCATCTCAGAACACTTAGAAATCTATTCTTAGTCAGCAGCATCTGTTCCAAAGCAGCAGGTCTAGCATTGCCAGTGCCCTGCTGGCAGCCTGAGCCACGCTCTTTAAAAGACCAGGGACTCCTACTGCTGCACCTAGAACTTTGGAAATGAAATCCTAAGAAGCACGTGAAGACAGTGCTTCATGAATTGCCAGTGATCATGAAGACATCCTTCTCCTTCTCCCCAGTAGGGACTCACGTTCATGCCACTAAATGCATCAAGGCTCGGAGCTATGATCCAACCAAGAACAAAAAGAGAACTAGATAACTCAATCTCAGAAAGACATTTGAAAGTCTACATGGGCAATCTATATGGATTCCTTCCTTGTCTGTTAGACCCCAGCACACTTCTAAACAACCAATTCCCAGTCACCATAGGATGGATAACCTAAGACACATCCTCCCAACACTTGGTCCAATGGCTGAGTCCAATTCTAGAGAGCTCACCAAGTAAAACAAAACTATTGTCCTAGCCTTTGTCAGTCATGCAAGGAAAAAGCCATTCTCTGCTCTGTGTAATTTCACTTGAGTTATATTCTTTTGCCAACATGCAGATCAGTTGTTTCTGTATCACTTTCCCTTCTTGTTGCAAGCTAGTTACGCCTGAGAGTAACTGAAAATCTACACCCACCCCAGGTATTACCACTTATTTACCACTACTAGTATTACACGTTCTAATCCCACCATCTCATCAGGGCACAAACATCACCACTAGCCCTAATTTTTAAAGTCAAGAATTTAATCAAATTACAGGAAATACGATCAACATACAAGAATCAATTGTTTCTGCACTAATAACTATCCTGAAAGGAAATTAAGAAAATTGTCCCAATCCACTAACATCACAAAGAATAAAATACTAAAGAATAAACTTGCCCAAGGAAGTGATAAACTTGTACACCGAAAACTACAAAACACCGATGAAAGAAATTAAAGCAGACACAGCAAAGATGGAAAGACATCTTGTGTTCACACAACCTAAAGTAAGCCGCAAATTCTCAGAAATCCCTATCAAAATTCCCATGGTTTTTGTTTTTATTGAAATATACAAGACAATCTTAAAATTGATATGAAACCACAAAAGGCCAATAAGAGCCAAAGTAATCTTCAGGAAAAAAAACAAAGTTGGAGGTTTCACATTTCCTGATTTCAAAACATACTGCAAAAGTAGAGTAATCAAAACATTATAATACTAGCATACACATAGATATATTGACCAATGAGCCAGAATAAAGAGTGTCTCTTCCATATATCTGTTCCATGCTACACATATGTGGTCTACTCATATTCAGTAAGGATACCAAAACACAGAACTGGGAAAGACAAGTCTCTTAAAAAAAACAATGCTGGGAAAGTCTGACAGCACATGCAGAACGAAGAAGTTAAACTCTATCTTACACCATACAGAAGAATCAACTCTAAAGGGCTTAAGGATGCCAGTACAAAACCTGAAATTATAAAACTCCTAGAAGAAAATTTATGGGTGAATTTTTATGACATTGGTCTAGGTGTTTATTTGTTTGGTTTTGTTTTCTTTGGGGGGGAGCTGTGACACCAGAAGCAGAAATAATCAAGCAGGACTCTATGATACTAAAAGCATAGTAAAGGAAGTAATCAATAGATGGAAAAGGTAACCTCAGAATAGAAGAAAATGTTTGCAAATCTTATATCTGACAAAGAATTGATATTCTAAATACATAAGGAACTTCTCGGTAGTGAGAATATAAGAATAAAAATAGGCAAACAGTTTGAATAAAATATGTCTCTAAAGAAAACATACAAATAGCTAGCAGGTATATGAAAAGATACTCAGTATCACTAGTAATTAAAGAAATGCAAATCAAAGTCCCAGTGAGATAATCACACCATACCAGTAAGAATAATTATAAAAGGAGTAAGCATTAGTGAGGATGTGGAATTGAAATGTACATACTTTTAAAAATTTTTAAATTTTATTTGTACATATTTGTAGTTCGTGTAGTTTACAATTGTCTTGGGGAATGGCTGTATGTGAAACATACATACTTTGGGTTGGAACTTCAAATGTGCAGCTACTACAAAGAAAGCACGGAAGTTCTTCAAAAATTAAAAATAGAACTACCATATGACAGTGACCCTACTTTTGAGTATAAATCAAAAGTAACTGAAAGCCAGATACCCAAGGATATTGATATTTGTAGATGTGTTCATTATCGCACTATTCACAATGCCAATATATAGAATCAATTAAGTTTTCACCAATGAATGAATCAAGAAAATGTGATATACACATACAATGGAACATTATTCATCCTTAAAAAGAAGGAAATCTCACCTTTTAGAACGACATGGATGAACCTGGAAGACATTATGCCAACTGAAATAAGCCAATCATAAAGACAAATTGGTTCCAAGTATATGAGGTCTCAAAAATAGTAAACTCACTGAAAAAGAATAGAGTGGTATTTTCCAGGGCCTGGGAAATAGGGAGAAATGGGGAAATGCCATTCAACTAGTAAAAACTTTCAGTTATACGAGTTAAAAAGGTTCAATGAGATCTGCTATCCTCCATTGTATTTATAATTACAGACTGTTATTAGTCATGTAAAAAATTAAGAAGGTAGACCTTAGTTTTAGAGTTCTGACCATAAAAAGTCAGTTCAGTTGATAAAGGAACTATTCAGCTCTGAAAAGCAATACCATATTATTAATTGTCGCAGGGTCCTGAATCAGGGGTCAAATTGGAAAGGTCCACAATACCAGAAAGCACACAGGCCTCCTTTCTCAGTGAGGCGGGGAGGGCACTGTGGGCAGGGGCCTCTGCCTATTTCTACTCACTTGTTCCATTTTGTATTGTGTTGCTGTGTAATTACAGAAATGTTGGAAATGGTCTAAAAGCATAATTAAATGTCTCTTGACTAGAGAGAGTAGGAAATAGGAAGATAGAAAGCTAGAATAGGGTGTAAGTGATTAGAAAGCTTAGCTGTGAGGATGGCTATGGGAGGTTATATGTTCATTGTCAAAGCTCTCTCTGTGGCTTGCTGGCAAGGGCAACATTTCTTTAAGAAATATTTTTTAAAGAATGTTTTGGAATTGTTTAACGTCTACTGAGGCTTGTATCATGGACTACTTTATTGAATATTTCCCAAATCATTCATCATTTCCTTGTAACAGAAGAGGAATCTGAGGTTCAGGGTGTTACTGGGCCAGCCTGAGATCCTAGAACTCATGATAGGTTGTTGAGTCTGAGTGTCTGGTCCTGTAACCTTTACTTCTTGGTGTGCCAGAAAAGCCACCTCAAAACACCTCCAAGACTAAAGTAGGCAATGTAAACAAGAGAACTTGAGAGCAAAGAAACTGATAAAAACAACTGCATTTATTTGGATTCAGTGTTGAGAAAACAGGAGGTATTTTGGGGGACTATAGCAAAAATAAAGAAATGCAGAAATCACCAGTAAACAGTTGCTACTTAGAACTAGTTGAGTGTCACCTTTCAGAAATCAGACCCAGTTGTCAGATCTGCTGATTTTTTAGTAGAAACTGGAAGTCAGATTTTTATATCAACTCTCCTGTTTGTTTGAACTTTACCTCAGAAAAAGTTATTTTTAACATTTGTTTATTTATTGGTATAGATTAGGTATATATAATGACTACATTCATTATAAGGAATTTTATCTGTACATAATACATACGTATCTGTCTTTCTTTCCTCATTATTATTATTATTATTATTATTATTATTATTATTTTGCCATTCTCATCCATCTTTTTCAAGCCCCTTCCCCTTTAGCTTGGTTTTCATTTTATCCTACTTTTCTCATTTTTTTCTTTCCCTTCCTCTCTTCCCTTCCAGCTCCCTATTTCCCTTTTACTTTTGAACAGCTGCTTCCTGTTTCACAATATCTATTGTATATTATATTGTATTTACATTTTCCGTTTCTTACACCAGAGAAATAATGCAATATTTACATATATGTCTGATTTATTTCACTTATGATTATGATCCCAAGGTCCATCCATTTAGCTACAAATGTCTCAAGTTTTTCTTTCTTTGTAGCTGAGTAATACTCCATTATATAAAAAAAATCATGTCTTTTTCATCCATTCATTAGTTGATAGACATTTGGGTTGCTTCCAATATTTAGCTATTACAAACAGAACCACTATATACATGGGTGCACATATATGGCTGTGATATGGTGCTTTTAATTCTTCTGAGAAGATACCCAGAAGTGGAATAGTGGGTGGAATGGGAACACTAACCCTAGTTTTTTGAGGAACTGCCACATTGACTTCAATAGTGGTTGCACCAGCCTACACTCTCACCAACAATGGAAAAGGATTCCTTTTTCCACAACCCTTCCAGGATTTGTTATTGGTTGATAATAGCCATTCCTTCTGGGATGGATGTAATCTCAGCGTTGTTTCAGTTTGCATCTCTTGAGTGACTTGTGATGCTGAACATTTTTTCATATATTTGTTTGCCATTGATACTTGTACTTCTGAGAAATTTTTATTCATATCAGATGCCCATATTTGGACTGGGTCATTGAATATGAATAATCTGATTTTTTCAGTTTTTTATATATTCTAGATATTAGTTCTTTATCTCAAGAACAGCTGGCCTAAATTTTTCCCATTCTATGGGTTGTCTTTTCACTCCATTGGTGATTTCTTTTGCTGTGCAAAAAGTTTTAATAAGATAAGATCCCAGTTGTTGATTCTATATGATAATTCCTGTGCAGTTGAGGTTTTGTTCATAAGGTCTTTGCTTATGTCTATGAAAGTTTTAGCTATCCTATCTTCCAATAGATTTAGTGTTTCTGTTTTGATATTTAGATCTTTAATCAATTTCAATTTTAGTTTAGTGAATGGTGATAGATATGGGTTTAGTTTTATCTTTGCCATGTAGAAAACCAGTTTTTCCAGTACCATTTATTAAAGAATCTATCCTTCTTGCAGTAAATATATCTAGTCCCTTTGTCAAATATCAGGTGACAATGTGTTTAGAGTTGTTTCTACAGCTCAGAAAAGTTTTAACCTTAGCTAAAATATCAGTCAACTGTTACCCACAAACTAAGTTCAGCTCACCTACTACCAGAGATAAATTCAACTTTATCTAAATCAAAACCAAATCATTAATTGTATCATAGTGAGGGCCACAGTAATCTTTTGTTCAGTACTTTCATTTGTGGACAAATTTTTATGCCACCAATATTAATTGAAATTATAAATATTAACCTTTGTGACAGTGTTGAGACAGTAATTCTATTTTCTATATGTTAATGCATAGAAAGAACATGCATGTTTGCATACCAAGATTGGAATTCAATTCCACTAGTTGGGAATTCTGTAACCTTAAACAAGTAATTCAGCGTCTCTAAGAACTCAGTTTCTAGTCTGTGGCTTTACCGTGCTGAACACGCTGGATCGGATCTCCTCACAAAAGTTTCTTCATCAGCAAAATGACAACATTACCACGTGAATTAAAACAGATAAAATGTAAATGAGAAATTATAAGACACATACCCTTTCAGTGGGAGCTTGATCAAAGCCTCTGACAGTCCCCTACCTCCACTCTTCTCTTGTTTGGATAACCTTATAGAATCTTGTTGGTTTTTTCACAGAATTAATACCAAACAGAAACTGGGACTCCTAATTTTGTCTGCAACAGGTTTTTCTGCTAGATTTCTTTGCTGCCATGTCACACATTTACTGGGTATGTTGCTTTGTCAAGATCTGAAAGTGTACAGTAGGTTCTGAACTTTGCCCTGCTACAGACATTTCACTAGTTGAAAAGCAGACGGAAATCCAGATCTCCTTCAACCCCTCCTCTTCCTGCCCCATTACCTAAATTCAGCATGTTCCTTCCCACAGTAAACATCAATTGTGATGAAAAGTAGCTGATCTGGGTTTAGGTTAATTTAGTTTTATTTGAGGTTAAGAGAATCCCATGGCAATGAAAAATCAATACTATATTTGACCACAAAGACATTATTAAAGCACCAAGATTAAATGGAACATAAATAATAGTTCATTGATTTTTTTAATCCAACTTTTTGTAATTTAGTATATAAAAATCACGATTATTCTCTCTCACCAAGCCCTTGACTTGGCTGAGTTTATTCTATAGCATTTACTGTGAATTTATGTTTCATTATTTCATTGTATTTGTTCTGTTTCTCTTTCAGACCTATGTTAGAAAAAAGATTTATAAATCCCTTTCTTCTCTTATTTTACTCTCTGGATCCTAATTGAATGTTTTATTTTAACAATCTTTTAACATCCTGCAAGGGCTGCAAAGGCATTCAAAACACTGACTTTTGCTAAAAGATGGCATTTTTCAGTATGAGTAAATATGATAGTACTCTTACTTTAAAAACTGGTCATGGTGATTATACCAACTTCTGACTCTGAGACTACCCAATGCTTAAGCATCGTATTATTCAAAAATTTCCAATTCTAGGCCAAATAAGACTCAGATAAGTTCCTGTAAATGACAGTAACATGCTAAAATTCACAGCTGCTACCCTCAATCTCAGATCAGATTCAGCAACACAAAATGAACCTGCACAATGATTCTCAGTTCCTGAGTGCATTCAGTTTTGAATGCACTTCCATAAACACAGAGGATGCGGAGGCCATTATAAAGGAAGTGACCATTATGCCACTTACTAAGAGCCATGGGATGAAAAGCAGTACGAATAAGTCTCCCCTCCCCAGACAATTCCAAAATAGCTGATCATGTCAGGTCCCATATGTAAAGATGTGATTGCAAAGCTGACTTTGTGCAGATAGTGTTGATTTGGGGCAGAGAGAGATCAAATAATACTAAAATAATGCAAGAATGAGGAATACATGCAGATGTACATATTCAGCGGGCCACTTGTTAAGCTGGGCCTGAACCAATGAATACAAGTAGGTCATTGAAAGTCACTGCAAACCAGGGCAGCTCCCCAGGCAGGAAACATTAACCTGCAGGAGGAATCTTGCAGACAAGTAATACATTTTAGCCTAGCAACTATATATTTTATTTATGGGTTGATATAATCACAGAGATAGAGAGAGAGAGGACTGCATATAATATGCATGCTTGAGCATACTCCAGAATACAGACAAGGAGAGAAAATTATACCTACACATTCTCTAATTTAAGCCCCACCACCCTCCAAGTAAAAGAGAAGTCAGAGCTGTCTAGTTACGGTTCTAGAGCCCCAGTGTAAATAGTTTCTTCTCTTAAGCAACCCCAGGTTCCTGCATCAGTTAACACTACCTGCTCAGCAGCCAGAGCAGGATCATTCAAGGCACAGAAAAATAGGAGGACTTATGTATGCTATCTGGCCCCGAGTCTTGCATTTTGGAAGTAAACATGAAAGGGCAGAGTTTTTTTGCTATTCATCTGCTCAAGTGTGAGCCAATCTTAGGAGGAAAATGTTAAAGACACAGAATATGAATATATCAAGATCATCAAATCCACATGCCTCATTTTACAGTTCCAACATTTTCCTGACTACATGAGCTGCCACTCCGCCTCACTTCTCTGAGGACAGAAGGGTTTTAATCTGCAGCAAACATCTAAAGCAAACGCCACTTGATGAGGCTAAGTCATCAGATTTAGCACTTTGGTGAGCAGAGATGGACAGCAAATCCTGTGGGAGTGGACACTGCAAAAGTGGAGTGGAACAAGGAGGGAGTCACTCAAAGGTAGGATGACAGGGTGCAATGGAGGCACTTCACCTACCTCACTGTTCCCTGAGTCACCATCAGGCAAGCCAGAATCCTCCCTGTTCCTCAGTCCTTTGCACTGCTGGCCTTACAGTTATGTGCAGAGTTATGTGACTTTTCCTAACCCTGAGATCTTCTGTCCTCAGTTGAATGCATGACATTATATTCCACATGAAACAAACATGTTTTTGAATGTCAGTTGTATGCCAGGTCATGAAGTAGGTACTGGAAGGAGATTAAAAAAGAAAAAAAAATACAGCCCTGTTTTTGAAAGATACAAAGATTTCGTTTTCAACTACCCAGGCAGTGATAGCAAACAAACAGCCTGCTGTAGTGTGCGTGCCATAGGTTTGCCACCACTGACCTAGCAGTTGGTACCTGAACAACATGGAAAAACACTAATTCTCAAAGTAGGTTCCATGGAACATGAAGTCTGGCAGATTGGGAAGGTGCAAGGAATAGGTGCCTTTAAATATATTACTTACTCTATGCTGTTTAGAAAGACCTTACAATGAAGAAATATGCTTAGTCCATGCCTTATTTGGGCCCAGTATCCATCTGTCACGTACCTTACATCTGTTACCTTAAGTGCTACCATACAACCCACTTTGGGAGCTTCCCTCTGCATGATTTCAGCCAGGTGTCTGGAAGCCAGAAGTGGGGGAGTGTTACATCAAGGCAATCTGGCTCATCCCTTCTCTGTGCTGTGTGTGATGGCTGAGGGCTCCATCAAAGAGGAAGAAAAACCTGTTAGCAATGACTAAAGACACATTGTTTCATATCCGAACCTGGAGTCTGGGATCATAGCATCAGATTCCTGTTTGTTTCTGCCACATTCATCCTTTGGCTCATTTATCTAACGAATGTGCATTGAGTACCTGTTATGGAAGTAACTGCATTAAAACAGATTACACCCTGTCATCAAGAAACTTGCAGTCTTCCAAGTAGAGCAGGGAAAGTCTAGGTAGTTGCTCATAGTACAAAGAGTTTTAAATACCAATATTAAGGGACCATAACTCTGGTTTTCCAACACAGTTACATTTTATACCCATTGTCCTGTATAATATGTACAAGTGACCCCTTTCTCCCTTTTAAGTGTCCTACTTTTGACAGCACATTTCATAGTCCCTCTGGTTACAATATGTGCAAGTATTAGAGGATCAGAGGAAAAAAGTTCAAGAAAAGCTTCTCAGAGGATTTGATATTTCAACTGAGTTCTGGTAGCCAGAAATAGTAATAGAGTCTGTATGGAGGTAGAAGAAATAGCAAGTGAAGAGAATGAATGAAAGGCAAGTTTCAGCAATATGTTTACTTTGGACAAGAGAGGTCTCAAAGACCAGTTGCATAAGGGTAAGCAGTTGAGAATCCTGTCTTCTAAGAGCCTTGAGAAGACTGTCATGGGATTATAAGCAGAGAAGTCACATGTTGTTATCAGCTTTGCAGACGAACTTTTCTGACAGTGAGCTGAGCCAATCAATGGAGCCACTAGTCCAAGGAGAACATTATAGTATCTGCCCCAGGGGTGGGAGGGCTAGTATCTAGGTGGCAGCAGTAGCTGTGTATTGGACAGAATGGAGGAGTTGGTGGATGGATGGATGGATAGACGGATGGATGATGGACAGACAGACACATGGGTGAAAAGATGGATGGAGAGCCCCCTGGAAGGTGAAACAGACAGATTTTGTAATTAACTGGCTATGATGGGGCAGAGAAAAGAAAGAATTAAAAGTCAGGCCCATGTTTGAGCATGCAAGCAAATAACAACTTTCAATGCGACAGGAAGTACAGAGGTTGAAAGAGGCCTGGGGAAAGGGAACTGCAGCTTGGGACAGAATCAGTGAGAAGGGATTTTGCTGTGTCTCTGAGAGTTCACAGGCTTTTGCAGAGCTTCCGTGTTGAAAGAATAAAGACAAAAGGACAATTTAAAAAAATGATTCAGAAGAATTCTTGAAACTGAATGAAACAAAAAGCCAAGTCAAAGTGTACCAGAGCAATCTTGTTACTGGCACAGTGAATCACTGGCTACCATTGTTTAGAGGCAGTGAATTCAGCCTCCAACACCAAGCTGCTCTGTTCAGCATCACAACAGAGTGGGTATAGACAAGGGCCCTATATACAACCTTCCCACTACCCTGAGCATGAGCCCTTGGCATCCACCAACAGCCCAGCCAAAGACCTCCAGGTATCATGTGATGTCAGTCACTCCTGAGGCAGAGGAGGGTTTGAAATCTAGTGGTGGAAGCCATCAACCCCTGGAGTCATCCACCAGCCATATCCAGCCATATCACTTGCCACTACCTCCCTGAGTACCAAATATCCCTGGATCCATTGAACCCATGGGGAAGGTCCTGGGTAATGGGTTTTGTTTTGTTTTTCATCAGAGGAGATCAGTTAATTTATCACAGTAACCACTGAATCTTCCAAGTCTAATTGATGATTGTCCCATCATTCTCAGCTTTAGGTTCTGGGCTTCAGAGTGTACCTACATTATTCACCTTGGTCAAAGCCTAAAAAATTAAAGAGACCACATATCTGTAGGGATCCTACACTTTCTATGTAAAGATGAGAAAATCACTTTGTGAAATTTCTTCATCAGTTGGGCTCTGTGAGGTAGATAGTGCCAGAGCAGAGGATGTCCTGTCTATAGCAATCATGAAACTATCTCACCTAAAACTAACAGGGTCAGTGACTAGAGTCCAATGCCTAGTCCAATGCCTAGAATCTGAGCTATGTGGGTCAGTGAACAGAGTCCAATGCCTAGAATCTGAGCTATGTGGAGATGTGTTATTTGCCCTATCAAGGCTACCTTTTGTAGTCCAGAGGGCCAATATTTGCATATGAAGCAAAATTTTCTTTCATAATTTGAGTTCCAAATTCAAGGTGAATCTTTTAAAGAAAATTTAGAAGACCTCTTGGTCCTGAAAATGTAAACAGAACCTGAACAATATATTTACTTTTTACTTAGCAGTCTCCAGAAACCTGTGGGCATTTGGACTTTATAAAGTGTGATGTGTTCTTTGGTTTTTGCTATAATGGGAGTCCAAGCTTAGCTCTTTTTTCCTATGCTCTTTCTGTGTATAGCTGGAATTACAATCATCATAATCAAGCATTTGAGCAAACAAAAATAATCATTTGAAAGCTATTTTCCATAAGCTCTTTAGTTCCCAATTCACTACAATTCTGTTCAGAAGGAAATGTTCCATTTTTGCCTATTGTACAACTGTCAGCAGTAGGAGCAATGACCAGTTCTCTACATATAAAATTAATTCCATTTCAGCTTTTCTGAATAAAAACAAATCAATCAAAATCTCAAGGTTCTTATTCCAGGAAGACACTTATTTGGTATAAACCAGAATCTACTGCAGAACACCAATGCAACTAACCAGCTGGTATAACTTGGAGCCCTTCTTGAAAAATCGCATAGTTTAACTCTGGAAAATTTTTTAATCTTTAAAGTACTCTTTGGAGTCCATTTTAGGTGAACACTTCCGTTAACTCAGGCCATTCCTAATTAGAGTGCAAAGGTCTTTATTTACAATGATTCTGTAAACCTACTCACTGTTATTCTATTACCACTGAAGAACAATTGCTGAGCAGAAAATGGGAAAATGACTTACGGCCTGCCTGAAGAGCAGTGCTGGGAATTTTTCTGAACCCTAAGGAAATAGTTATACCGTCAGGTTCCTCATTGTGTGAACAAAAACACAAAATTTGCAAGGATAACTCAGAACAACAGGCAATCTGCTCTAGGTTATCATTTCGACCTCAGTAACCTGTGAATCACAAAAATGAGACATACACCAAAAAAATTCACAAAATACATATACAGTGGCAGTTCTGGAAGAAAAGCTCCAGAGTATATGGAAGAGATAAAAGAATTTTGTTTTTCCCTTCTGTTTATAGCACCCTTTCATGTCTCCCTGTATCAAGCTATTATCTGAGTAAATAAATCAGAATTTATTTTACTAGAATGCTTCTAAATTGCTGGGCATTTTTTGAGTCTCCTTTGCTTTCCAACAATTATCTCCCATTTCACACCAGCCCAAGTACTAAGACAGAGATGATCCTGAGACATGGGGAAATTTGCTGATGCATACCTCATGAGATCCAGAAATAGGAGAGCCTCATTTTGCATTAAGATGTCTAATGGTGTGGGCTATGATGTCCTAAAGGTCACTTATATGGCACCAGCTTCACAGTCTGCCAGACATTCAGAAGTATTCTTCCAAAGAGTCCAGAATTAATCTGAGTTATTGCTTCCAGGGGAGACACCAGAGGATGCCATGTTGACTATCATCTGCAATCACCGAGATCGTCTGTGATTATTTTTCAGATACATTTAGATCCAGAACTATGTCCCAGAACTGAAAAGCAGCAGTGGGAAAATAAATATCACTCCATAGCATCAAACAAAGGCAGCTCTAGCCTGCGTAAGGATACTGTAAATCCCCAACTGACCTAAGGGGGGATAGGAGGGATGTCACCAGACAGGAAACACCAGTAATCTGTGGGGCCCTGGGCACTTCTCATACTGAGAATGCCTCAGACACAAATGTCAAATTTCAAAAAGCCAGATTTACGGTAAGAGCTCTAAATAGTAACGGGCTTCCATGGTCTTTCAGAAGCTAACTGAAGAAGCCCTGAACAGCTTGCTTGGCGTGCTCCAAAATCTCAGCAATGTCACAGAGCCTCTGTGTCCACCAGTCTATGTGATGGGCCCAGGACCTCACCACAGCTCTCAGGCAAGTGCTGGAGCATTGACTGAGCCTTGTCTACCTCTTCCTACCCCACCACCACCACCACCGCCTCTGCTGCACAGACACTCTACTTCGAAAGCACTCTTAAAATCAGCAACAGAAAGAAAGGAGCTCACTTAGAAGAAAATAATAACAACTAACATTCAGTCAGCAGATGGCATATGGAATATGAAAATTCTCTAGCTTCTAAAATCATCAGTTTTTGAGTGACCTTGACCTCTTTTTTGCTGGTTGAAAGAGAATAGGTCTTTCAGCTCTGGGTGCACGATTAACTCTGAAATCCCAGCTGCTCTTGGGTTCTGACTATAAATCGTGTCTTATATTTCCTCAGTTGTTTAGTTCCTAAAATGCTCAAAGCACCAGGTTAGGAATAAAACCTTAAAACTGTAATAGAGAGAAAGAAAGGAGATGAGAGAGTCCGGTTCCTCTTGCAGGGTCCTTACCTTCTCTTCTTTGTCCTCTGGCTCTAGGGTCAGATAAGGCAAAAATATTAAAACTCCCTTCTTCGCAAATAGAAGTCTCCTGTACATTCCACCTCCTCCATCATGGAAAGTCTTCTCATGCTAAATCATGGTTGATCCTGATCCCAACACAACACCCAGAACCATGTCACAAGCTCCCAGTTTACTTTCACCTGCTGGTTGATAGATTTAGATGTGAGTGATGCCGCAGGGAACAACCCAAAGTGATGAGAGGCCCCTCTAGTGACCATTTCTAAGTCGAAGGAAAGGATCACGCTGTAGAGCGATTGCCTGGAAAGCTGGTCTGTGAATAGGAGCCTGAGTTCACATCCTGAACCTCCACTTCCGAGCTACGTAGCCACAGACTGGCTGATATGCCTCCCATGCCGCCACTGCCTCACCCTTAAATGGGGATTACAATCAAGCTATGTCCTAGAATTTAAGGAGATAATTCATGTAAAATGCTTAGCACAGGGTTCCCCACACACTTCATGTTTAATAAATGCTACACGCCCTTAATGTTCAATTCTGAGCTAAATGGTCAGACAAGCATGAGCTGGCTGCTTTTGTTGCTAACTTAAATCAGAAGCTGAATGATACTGCAGAGAACTGGGCTACAAGAATAGCAGGAAGCTGATTTATTGCATGGAAGGGCTGCTGATATCAGCCTTATTCATGGTTAACCAACAGGAACCTCAAAGATATTTGAAACTTTATGTAGATCCAAAGGAATCAGCTGTCTGCATCATGCATCGTGTCAGCAGAAAGCTTTGCTGAGCCTGGCACATGCCATAAATGATCCAAGAGGAGCACTGGCTCAGGAGCCAAGACCCTCCCACTATGCAGAGTTGCCCTACAGGTATCAAAGTGTGTTTTTTAAAGAAATATTTAAATAGGGATTATTTAGACACCAAAGTCCTATTAATTCAAGGTGGAGATCTCATAAGATCCAGTTTTCCTTCCCAATTCTTACTTACTTCCCCATACACCAGGTTGAGCCAGAAACATCCACAGTGTGATCACATTTCTGAGCAATGGCCAATGCTTCCTCCCCTTGACCACTGCTGAGTAGTAAAGGGACATAAATCAGGGGAAATCTCCATCCTTCTGGAATAATCTTTGGGAATTCTACTGAAGGTCACAATCAACTCAGCCTTCCAATTCCTGAGGTGCCTTCAAGCTGGGTTTTAAAAACAGGCCAAGAGCTAAATCCCACTGAAATTTCTGGAGCTAGCATTACATGAATCTTCTTTCCCAGAACTCCTAGCTGCAGTTGGATATTAACAAGGAGAAAAGAACAATTATCATTTGGGACTCCAAGTGCCACTTTGTGTCACTTTAAAGAACAAATAGACTTCCAGCTCCCCTCAGCTGTCTACTCACAATTACAAAGCAATGGTAAATAATCATGGCAAGTGGAAGGTTTGATTTAGGAGAGTGAAATTGTGTAATGATTCAGGGCTTCCTCTTCCTTTTCTGTGGCAACACAAGCAGGACAGCTCCTTCTCCTTCTTGATTTGGCTTGAATCCAGATCCAAACCTTGCAATAAAAGGTCAAAGAACTGTTTATTAAAGTGAACACAAAAACCCCCAAAACAACCCCCCAGAATGATTCTTATTATTTTTACAAGACAGTAATACTCATATCATGAGTCATGGTTTAGTTTTTTTCCCTAGTCATTTTATTTAGGCAAAGGTTAGTATTTGTTCACACCAACAGAAGTTTTGAGTGCTTTAGAAGGAAGTGCCCCTTCTTATTTCCTCAGCACACTGGTGTCCTGTGGCCCTCTGAGTTCTATCCCTGAGAAGATGTGGTGACCACTGGGTGCACAGGAGGCAGGACTTTCTCTCCCTTCACACCTGTAATTCACTTAGCTGGAGGGGCAGGTTCCATACACTCTGAAACGGGCCTAGACTCCAAGCAGTGGAGACTTTGATCTTGGCTTTAAAACATCTTATCCAAACACACATTCATTTAATCTTGCAATTCCGGAGTGAAGGAGTTTTCCAAAGTGGCTTGGGAGGACTAAGGAACAAGGCTGCTGCTTTGCGGGAGCCGCACAGGTGTGCCTGAGGAGCCAGTTATCTGGGATACCCAGTCTCAGGGGAAAGGCTTCGCCTGGCCGGCGATGCAAGGCCTGCAGGGTGCAGGGGTGCCGGGGTTTTGTATATAGCTCCAGGTAAGGGCAGATGAAAACCGTGTAGGGAAATCCTGACAGGCTGACATCCATGGCTCCTGTATGTCCCACCTTCCCTTCAGGTCACCAGTCACACCCTGCTCACCTCTAACGCCCCAACCAGTGTTATTTCTCGTAACTTGATTACTTACCAAGGAAATCCAAAAGAAGGGGCAAGTTTCAGGTAACAACCTTTTCCCAAAGAACTTGCCTATTGACAGAAAGCCCTAAATCCCTTTCAAGTAAATTCACTTCAACAAACATCGTGTGAAAGGACTTATTTCTAAGCACTGTGGACACAGAGAAATGCAACAGCATTGCTCCCTCAAGGAACTCACAGTCAAATAGGAGAGGAGAGACACTGTCAAATGACTGTGATATATAACCAAAAAGATCTGAGTAAAGACTTGTAGGAACCCTAGTGAAGAAATTCTCTAGTTGAGGTAACAAAGAAGAAGAGCTGTTTGAATTGGGCCATGTATCTATTAGGATGATTCTAGCCACATACGGCACAAAAATCCAAATAACTATGAATTGATTAAAATAGAAATATTTAGTCTGCGTAAAAGTCTGGTACCAGATACTGTTGACTGATAATCAAACTCTGTGATGTAATCAATATCCCCACAGCCTTATCTTTCTTTTTTGTCAACTTTATTAAAATATAGCTTCTACAATCCATTTTACCTCTTAAACTCAAAATGGCTGCTGGAATTCAAGACAGCTCATTCAAGCTCCAGGCAGGCAAACAGAAAGGACAACATTGATATTCCCTTTAAGAGCTAGAAATTCTACCTAACAACTTTCATTTCACTTATCACTCAATCTGCTGAAGAGATAGAACACCTTACTGGGTTAGGGCTTTTATTAGAAGAAGGAAAGGAAGACTAGATACTGTGTAGGTAAATAGAAGTCTGTCCCACAAGTTTCAAAGAATAAATGGGTCACCTCACCCTGATGAGAAAGCAGTACCTGGCACACACCCCAAAGGGGACCCTGAAAATTCTCTCCATCAGGGAGAATGGAGCATTTTATAACTTGTATTTCAGAAGGAATGAGAAGATGCCTGGTGAAGCCTGCAGGTTATGACAGGGCTACGGAGGTAACCCAAACGCCACTTCCCACTCCATCCTGAGTACAGCCATGCCGTACGGTGCCCCCACCCACTCCAGCCACTTCAGATGCTGCTGCTGGAATTTTAGCCACTCCAGAGTGGCTAAGATCATGAAGGGAGGGATCTGGGCCCCTTGTTTCCACCCCCAGCATTCACAGCAAACCTTCCAGAAGATTCCCTGGTTTCAGCTCTCACCTTCACTGAAATAGGCCTGCAAGCTGCCACATAGCAGCCCTCCTCAGCCACTTCAGAGGTTTTAGTCAAAGAGGGCTCCATTCTGGGTACTGGCCCCTCTCTGCTGCAGTACAGGCTCTGTTAAAACACAGACTTGCTTTGGTGACCCTGTGAAAAGGGAAGGGAACTTGCCAGAAAGAAAGGAAGGAAGGACATGAAGGAGAGGTGTGGAAAGATAAAAGTCTGTAAAGTTTCTGGGGGTCTGAAGAACGGTCATCTCAACCTTGTCCTAGGTAAGTAGGTTTCCTAGTCAGTGGTTTTGCCATCCATAGGAATTCTTTCACTTGGGTGGAATATACGTAGCCCTCCAAGATGAAAAAGCCAGAGGAAGACAGCTCTGGTTCAAGATGCAGACAGAACACGGTACTATAAGAGTTACAACACAAGACTGAGTCACAAGCCCTGGGACAATGGTAGATAAAACACCAGTAGAACTGGCCCAGGAGTTACAGAAGAACTGTATCTGAGGGGATTTAGGGCTTCCAGGTGCCAAAGTAATAAAAACATTTTTTAAAAGGCTGTTCAAGTGGAAAGAACAGCACATGTAAGAGACACAGTGAAACAAAACATACATGGAAATCAGATTTGGCTTCATTTATCACAAACTGAGACTTGTGAACGAGTGGGGCGTAAGGCTAGAAGGCGGGTGGGGTGGCGGGGGAAGGGAGTACCTCACAAGGACACAGCCAAGATAGAGGCCCCGGGGCTCATCGCTGGACAGTACAGTCACAGCAGCCGCGCCTCTGTGTGCCTGCTTCTTTTCATAGTCAGCAAGGTCCACTTGTAATCTGTGGCTCCATCTAAAGTGGCTGGAGTGGGCGAGGGCACCGTATGGCATGGCTGTACTCAGGATAGAGTGGGAAATGGGGTTCTCAATGCACACAGGCCTATTGTTAAGGTGCAGGATACCTAAGTCCCAAGTTGGGATCCGTATAGACGGAAACAGAAGGATCGGATAGAGTAAGTCCACTGGTCCATTTTGTAACTGGACCCTGGTGCTTCCTCTGGTAAAGAAAGTGAAAGAAAATTCACCCTGGTCACAAAACCTGTGCTCCTCAAGTTGTTTGATCCCAGAGAGTTAGGGCTGGAGGGAAAACCATGCAGTATGTGCTCTCCCTCCACCAGCAGCTCTCTGTCTCCACTTGGAGCTGTGGATCTCACAGCTGCTTTGAAGAAATGATTTTATGTGATGACCTTTAATGAGTCATTTCAAAAACCCCCCATTTTAATATGAAGTAGAAAAGAATTCTAATCAGGTTGAGCATACCTAACCTGAAAATCCAAAATTCAAAATGCTTTAATTTTGAAATTTTTGGACCACCAACACTATGCCACAAGTGGAAATTTTCACATCTGACCTCACAGAATGGCTCACAGTCAGAACTCAGATTCACTCATGCTGTTGGATAAGATTCCTATGAAACATAAATGCATTTTGTGTTTAGGCTTATATCTATCATCTCACTAAGTTGTATATAAATACTATATATAAAAAGTTTTAAAAACATAAAAATCTAAAATACCCCAGTTCTGAGCCTTTCAGAAGAGAAATAGTCTATCTTAGTCAGAATAGGGCAGACTACACTAAGATAACACTAAGATAACAAATATTCCCACAACCCCAGTGCTCACCAGGTGGAGTTGTAGTCCCCTCTTACATAAAGGCTGTCAAGGACATGGGAGACTTCCTAGAGGAGCTGTGCTCCTCATGGTAACGCAGATGTGCCTGACATGACCTGCATCTCCACTGTTTCAGCCCCACGCCTTCTTGGTCACTGTGGGGAAACAAGCAGCTGCTTTTCACCTGCTGGCCTCTTGTGTTTCCATGAAGAAGTGATGCTAGTCACTCCTGACCTTAGCACATTGGCCAGAATTAGTCTCCTCACCTCATCTACCTCAACATTGCCAACGCACCTGCCCCAGGCACCTAAAAAAGGAAGAGATTTCAACACTGGTAAACATTAGCCAGCCATGTCCACAGCAAACAGAATAAAAGACAGAGGGAACAGAACAGAATGAAACAGAATGGAACAGGACAGGACAGAACAGGATGGAACAGAACGGAATAGAATGGAACAGAACAAAATAGTTCCAAGTGCATCACAGAGGTAATTTTAGTTTTACTTATATTTGGTTAGGGAGATATTGAGTCATATACTGAGTAACATGTAAAATGTATCTGTAGGTTGGGGCTGGAGATGAAAAAATACTTTGAAATTGACTGCATCTGAGAGAAACAAAATGTGCCTGGAGAGAAGATACTATTTATGACATATGGCCCTGTAACAACAAAGGATTCTCCTTTGTGTGTCCTCAGAGAAAATAGAGTGTCTAATATTCCCGGAACAATTTTCATTCCATACTCAAAAATAACCTCTTGTCACCTGTAACAAATTCAGTGAGTTACAGTCAACACTGCTGGCGTGTGTGTGTGTGTGTGTGTGTGTGTGTGTGTGTGTGTGTAAACTTTGTCTTCCTCAAAGATCAGTAGGGCAGGCATCCTAGTGAGAAGTTCACTGAAGGAACAGGTCCTGAAGAGGATGTGCCCATAAAATGTGGGAAATTTAGAAAGTTGCCTCAAAGACAACTAGGGCCCTAAGAAACAAACATGAGGACGAGAAAGCACTGCTCTAAGGTGACATTAAGAACCTGAGGCCCCGTATGAGACCCTCCACTTCTAAGCAAGAAGCGTAGTCATTCCTAGGTGAGAACCTTCATGCTGTAAGTGCTTCATTGAAATCCTGTTACGAAACCATGACTGCAGTAATTAGTGAGCAGGGCCTCCCTGCAGACCTCATGGGGAAGAAAAGAAAAGCAGGAACCTTCAGGGAAAAACTTTGCAATAACTTTTTCAGGACTCCAGCAGCCAGCACAAGAAATATTATGAACTCTACAGGGCATGTGGTAAGTGTGACATGAGTAAATGGACTGAAATATATTTCTAATACTCATAACTCCTCAGGAAACACTGAAGGAAAAAACTATAATCCTAGCTAGCATCTACTGAGTGCTTATTATGTGCCCAGAAATGGTGCTAAAATTTATGTCTATTTTTAATATCATTGAATGCTCTTCAGGTCACTATTGTGACTTATTTCCATTTTACAAGGTTCCAAGGGCTCAGGAAATTTGACTGGTCATAGATGAATGTAACAGAGTTATTTTTCACATCGTTTGTCTATCTGTCTTTTTAGCTACTACAAAAAGCATAAATAAACAGAAGACTAGGAATTCTTCCGCTGTAGTAAGGCATTATGAGCTAAAGTGTTTCCCTCCAAGTAAGACATGTCAAAGTCTTAATCCCCAAACCTCAAAATTTAACTTGACTTGGGAATAGGTTAGTTTGTACTCAGCTAAATTCAGATGAGATGACATCATACTGGAATAGGGTGGCCCCTTGTCTAAGATCACTGATTTGTGTATAAGAACGTGGTCATCAAAAAAGAAGAGACATTAAAAGAGGGGATAACACCATACCATACCAGGTGAAAGCAACAGCAAAGTGACGCTTCTACAAGCCCCCAAAAGGCAGAAGAGAGGCTTGGAACATGTTGGTTGTCAGAGCCCTAAGTATGAATCTAGTTGCCAACACCTTGGTCTTGGACTTCTAGCCTTTAGAACCAAGGTAATAAATTCTCTTATTTTAACCCACCTTGTTTGTGGCACTTGGCTATGGCAAACCTAAGAAATGAATGCATGGATAATTACCCTCTCTAAATAATTCCTAAGCCAGATCTAACAATGCATTATGTGTCTCCTCACTAATGAGAACATTAGGCCACAAAGATTTGAAGACTTCTATTCAAATGAAGAAACTGTCACAGCATTCGGGTCCTAGCTGTCAGTGTGTGGTGGCTGGTGTGTTGCTGTGCTCCTCATTCATGATGGCACTGAGGTTAGTTTCCTCAGGGCTCAGAAATCCTGACCCAGGAACCTATGCTGATTCTTATCTTTCCAAAGGTAGACGACAATCTGTTTATGTATCCCCATGGGATCCCTATCCATGCACACATAGAGGACCAAGTGCCTCTCAGCAGCTCACTCTGTACTGGGCATTAAGGGGAAAGGCCACCCTGAGGGTGCTGGATAAGCCTGAGAAGGCATGGGCAATGCTGACAATCTCTGTCTTTTGTTTTGTTTTGTTTTTTGAGTCAGGGTCTTGCTACGTAATTCAGGCTAGTCTTGAACTCACAGTGATCCTCCTACCCTAGCTTTCCAAGTCCTGGACTTACAGGCATGTGTCCTCGCACCTGGCTTGACAATCTCTGTTTTAAATGTGAATTCTGGGCTTGCTGGCTAAGACTCCAACTCCCACCAATCAAGCCTGGCTTGGTGGTGCACATCTATAATCTAAGCACTCTAGGAGGCTGAGACAAGGATTGCAAGTTCAAGTTCAGTCTGGGCAATTCATGGAGGCTACCTCAGAATAAAGCTAGAGATGTAGCTTTGTGTGAAGGTCCTATGTTCAATACCCAGTACCACCAGAAAAAATAAAAGACTATAGACAATTAAATTAAAATTTCCTCCCCAAAACCAGAGTGGAGCAGTGGAACATGGGAACAGAGCCCATAGTTCTTCCCCACCCCTCAAGGAGTGATCTCTATTAACCTATTGTCAAAACCCTTGTGAGCTAAAAGAAAGGCTATGGATCCTGGTGGCCCTTTGGGGGCCCTTTGGGGGTCAGAAGACCCCCAAAACTCACCCCATAAGAGGAGCAGCAGCATCTTCCTCTAGGACTGTTCTCTTACAAAGCAATTTAAGCCAAATGTAACAAGCCATATGGCAAACAGGAATTCATCTGCATCTCATGGGCAGCAAAGATCCCAGAAATTTGTTAATCTTGTCATGTGCCCAAAGAGAAAAGTTTTAAAGACACAATAGCAGGAGAAGAAGCAATAATAGTAAATGAAAGTAAAGTTGTTGCAGTTATTGCACTCCACAGCTCAGTCATGCAACCCTTCAAACTCAGAATCCTCCCGGAAACTTCACACCATTCTGCTCTGGGTCACTGAGGCTACGTTAAAGTGCAGGTTACCAGGCACACCTGAGAGTCCACTTCAAGGCTTCAAGAATGTACATTTTAACAAGCACAACAGAAGTTTCAGATGCAGACAGTCAAGCAGGTAGTCAGCTTGGAGAGTCCCTGGGTTTAGACTTTCTTCTGTATTAACACCCAGGATGTGGATCAGAGAAGCTCTCCAGTTCCTCCAGCCTCATGACTCCAACACTTCCACACACCGAGTTAGCTGCTTACTCTGCAGGTTAGAACTGCCTTCTTTGCTTTAGCCTTTGCAACAAACCCTGCCACTCTTTCTCTGTCCCTGGCTTGTCCGGATCGGAGGTACTAAGTAGAATTAGGTCAGCATTTGATAGGGAGATCTTGTAGCTATCTCTGCTAAAACCAGCTCCCAATACCAATATGATAGTAAGCATACCGCCTTATCAGCCCCCAGTCTGCCCTCATGCTTAAATACTTAATCACTCTGACCAGAGTTTCCGAACAAAGGCCTTTAGAGCAGAATAGATGGGTGTAAGATATCCAGGGACTCACTGGAATGTCATGTGAAAATTTCACAAATGACGAGCATGCTAGCATTTTTTCAGAGGTGTAGTCCACTGCCAAGGAAAGCTAATAATATTGCTCCAGGCATCACGTGACACCTGGCTCACCTAACTATAATATATGCTAATCAATCCTGAGCTTGATCATAGACAAATCTCACCAGCCTAAGAAGCTCACAGAATATAATATAAAAATAGGCCATGTTCCTATTTTTCACTACTAATATGCTAGCATATTCACTACTAATATGCTAGACCATAAAGGTAGAAAATTGAATACAGTTCCTGGAGGATCCTGGGGAAATGGCGGTGGTGTCAATATCATGGTCTTTAAATCTTCCCAAATCTGTATATAAAAATAGGCAGAAAAGTTAGATAACAAAGCCAAAAATCTATAACAAAACTAGCAGCAAGTTTTCTCATAAGCCCCAAATTACAAGAGGTGTAAAACAAACTACCAACAGCACAAGTGTCTGTGCACAAGGAGAGAAGAAAGACTGCGTACTGTCCAGGGATCCTTAAGGACCCACCACCACCGTACTCCCTCGAAAGCATAGTGATTATCACTGTGGCAACAGCAGTATTATTCTTAGACTTTATGTGTGTGGCATAGGAGAAAACAAATGAGTAATTATGAAATATTCTAATTCTATTATTCTTTATGTCCTGGAGAATCAGATCTGTAAGGTGTTCATGAGATGTTACAGTGAAAGCTGATGAAGACGAATCGTACATTTCTCCCAACTCTACATTCAGTGACTTCGTGTTAGTAGCCTGAGATTAGCCATTAATTGGACCATGAAAATTAGAAAATATTACAAGTCTGGTCTTTTTTTCAGAACTGTGAATTAACCAGGGACCCTACCACTATAGGGTTATAGGGAGCTATATCCCTATAACTTTTTAGAGTATTTTTACTTTTTAATTTTGAGAGAAGTTCTCACTAAATTGCTGGGCAATAACTTGAACTTGCAATCCTCCTGCTTCAGCCTCCTTAAGTGCAATATTACAAGTGTCAACCACCATTCCTTGCTCAGTCTTTTTAAAAATTCATTATTAAACATTATCAGCACTTCACTGTATGTAGCAATCCTTGACATCTAGGTTGTAGTTTTTGTTGTTGTTGTTGTTTTGTTTTGTTTTGTTTTTTTTGTCTTTTTCCTTTTTATCGGTACCAGGGATCAAACTCATGACTGCCTGCTTTCAAGGCAGGCACTTATGCCGCTGAGCTAAACCCCCAGCCCCTAGGTTGAAAATCATTTACCACCAAAAAAATATGAAATGTTGGAGAAATGTTTGGTTCAAGGTCTGACTTGGGACATGAACAATATGAGCTCAGAAAATCTTGTGGCACTGATAAGGAAGTTACCAAAGACTCTGGAATCATAATTAGGTCTTAGGAACCAAACTGGAAACACTCACATGGGTCAATTTAAGCTACAACAATGATAACTGCAATCAAATACACTTCAACTCATTACCTTATAGTGATATATAAACAAAGAATTAGTCATCTGAAGAGACTGTAAGACAATAAATCATTACCTTGAAAGCTGATAAGCACATGAAATGAGCCAAGTATTGCTTTCCTTTATCAGCTATATCCTTGATTATACCAATTAGATAAAAAATGCCTCTTTATAAAAGGATTCTACCTAATAAAATTATTTGAAATATATAATTAGAATTCCACTATTTTTGCAATCTAGAATTATCTAATGTGTGAGCCTCATATCAGTTCACTGCTGCTAGGATTATACAGGACAATCAAATATGAGACCCCTACTTCCATCTTGCTGAAGGAATATACTAGCCCCTTAATCTGATCCAGGCTCTGGATTCAGCTGGAAATTTTCACAAAATACCAAAGGCAGAGGAACACCTAAACTGTGTATATATTATCAATCAGCAAAATCCAGACTGTGGGAAACTGAGGGCAAATGGCCCAAGTTCATCAACAGATAAACGTAAAGAAATCAAAAGGAGGAGAAGCCTACAGATTACAAGATACTGTATACACACACAGTTTCGAAGTGGGGCAGCCCAAGCGGTAGTGTGTAGGAATGTACACTTGGGTGATAAAACTGCAAGTTTCAGGAAGTGATTGGTGCAAACATCAGGACAGTACCTTGTGGGAGGAAGGAGGAGTTGTGACATGGGCAATACAGCTGGAAAGAACTTTAGGGGCGGGTGACAGAATTCTGTTTCTTGGCAAGAGTGGTTCCCTTGCCTTATAATCATTTATCGAGGTATACACTGGATTTATGAGGTTTGCCCAGTTTTTGCTTGTGGTACCAATATTTTTAAGATATAATCAAGCTATTGCCTTCGAGGAGCTCAGAGACTAGAAAGGAGGATGAGAATAAGGTGATAAGTTTCAGGACAGTCTGACAAGTGCTGTCAGATAGGCGCGCATTGCTGTGGAGCCAGTGTAGAACCAAAGCAAGTGAACAAGCAGGTCCAGGAGTTACTAGAGGAAAGGTGCCAGCAGCCCAGCTGGAAGGGAGGGCCCTTCTCCAAATGGACACTTGAGAGCTGGCCTGAGATACCAGGCTGACTGGTCTCATCACGGCCATTCCCTCTGCTCCGGGTGGTCCCAAGTCTCTACCATTGTTTATCCCAGAACTTGTGGCTTTCCTTCTGGCTCTGTACTTGTTCAGGATGATTTCCTTTAAGACAGCAGAGGTTAGCATTTGTTGACCAAAGGACCACATACAAAGTGTGATCAAAATATGATGAATGTTTAAATTCTTTAAAATTACTACAGTATAAGGTATACTGCCATTAATCCTTCTCAAAACACCCCTCTCATGTGAACACATCCTATCATCCTTGCAATTTTCTAAAGCAGTTCTGAAAGTCCACTTTTGTGTCTCTATGAGATATAATAATAAAAAAAAAATACAGTGATCGTTACTGTCAGGTGCCATCCAGTGGAAAGGTGGACTTGGGAAAACGTGGTGGTGCATCCTCACCCGCCTTATTCACTAGATCTGGTGCTGTGCAACTCCTGGCTCTTCCCCAAATCAAGGTCTAAACGCCTTCAGAGGTAAATGTTTTTAATTAATTCAGGACGCTGAGGTTGTAACATTCCCAACAAGCATGTAATACAGGGCTGGAATTCCTCCCTTAGCCAGTGAGCAGAAAGGGATTGAGGAACTTAAAGTATCTTTCTTGGTTGGACTCAAAGACTCCCTCCTATCTGAACCCCAAATACCAGCTCCACCGAATGGATGTTCACATACCTAACCAACCAAAATAGTGAATGATTCCAGAGCCTGACATACCCAAAGGGAAGAGGAAGAACACGATTTGTTAGGCTATATTTCCTGAGAACCAAACAGAATGGGCATGATTTGTATATTGGAATCAAAGAGCAATGAAGCAGATACAATTTGGTATATCCTCTGCTAGCTCTGTTTCCAGATGTTCTGTACATAACAGTGCGGGGAATCAGCACATCAAAGGCAAGTGGTGCCTAATTTTTCTGTAGCAACACGCGGGCTTGCAGAGAAAGCCCAAAGCAGTCTACTTCGGGATTCACTTATTCTTCCCACCCTCCTGGCATTGATCTCTGACCATCTTTACTAATAAACTAATACAAAAAGATAAATAGCACTCTGGAAAGGAAGAGAAGAATGCATTAGAAGAGATTTGAAAAGCCATCTGCTTACACATGTATTGATCTTTAAAATGGAACTGTAATACCCACCTACAAGTATAAAGGGAAAACAAAACAAAAAGTGATAATAAAATACCTCACAAATAAGAATATAGGGGGAAGTAAATTCCTGAAAATTCTAAACAGAGATAAATGTGCTTCTTTCATTTATGCAACCATGTATAAATGAACATTTTAGCCTCATATGAAAGCCATTTATCAAGCCTACACATACAAATACACATAAATGTTCCCAGTAGGTACAAAGCTTTCTCTGCAAGCTGAGGTATGATGATCCCTTAACCCACTCCTAGACATAACATCAAGTATTCATCTTCTTGTGCCAAACATCTGTCCATCCTCAGACAAGGTGGAACAATTGGCAAAAGCCAGCACATAGGTCTAGATTCAGGGGTAAATAGACTTTCCTTACACCTTTTCTCATCCTAAAGTTTATGGCTTAATGGACATGAAAGAGCGTGTTTTTGTCTGTTTAAGGTTTGACTCTCAAACTGAGGGCAATGCTTCAGAGGGAGAAAGGGACCTCAGAGTCCCAGATTTACCTGATTATCAGTCACCTGGGATGCTTGTTAGAAACAGAGTTCCAGGCCAGTCTCCAGTTCTGCTGAATCAGAATCTCAAGGGGAGGTGTTTGAAATCTGAATTTTTAGCTAATGTCCTGAAGCCTAGATGATTTTCATTATGAGGCATGTTTAGGAAAAGCCAAGATAGTTGTCATTCCACAATTATTCCTGAAGTCCAAATTGAAGGTATGACTTTATCTGTTTGGGGTATCATAACAAAATATCTTAGAGCAGGTGACTTAAATCACTTAAATTTCTTTTTCATGGTTTCAGAGACTGAATTCCAAGAATAGGTTGCCAGCAAAGACAAGTTTGATGAAGACTGTCTTCTTGGCTTGCAATTGGCTTCCTTCTCACATACTCTTTCTTGTCTTTGTGTGAAATGGGAGAGTGAGCAAGTTCTCTGGTGTCTTTTCTTGTAAGGACACTGATCTCATCATGAAAGTCCTATCCCCATGACCTCATCAAATTGCATGTTTGCATCTGTGTTGTGTGCACATGTGCGTGGGGGGGGGCTGAGAATCAAATTAGGGTTTCCTGCTTACATAGCAGATACTCTCCCACTGACCTACACCCCCAGCACAACCTCATCAAATTCTAAACACTTTCCCAAAATCTATCTCTAAATAGCATCATACAAGAGATTGAGCTTAATTCAGCATATCAGTTTGGGGAAGGCACAAAGTTTTTGTCCATAACAGTAGTGATTTGGTTTGGTTCCCTCAAAGGGGCAGTTACTTATTTGCAGAGTTCAATCTTTAAACCCTGAGATTTTTACTTCTCACCAACCAAGGGAAACCATGTTAAATGAGGCATAAATATGAGCAAGTTGTGTGTCCATTGATTTTGGCAACTTACAACAAATAAAACATGGTGCTTTAAAATAATCAAAATCAGAATAAGCAAGAGAAAGAAATTAGTGTTACCTGGTATTTTAGATGTTAGTGCAGTTGAGCACTAAATTTAGCTCTGTGCCTGCTGATCGCTGAGGCCAAAGGAGAAAATGCATTTGCTAATTGTCTCTCCTGTTTCACGCGTGTTAAATTCTGGGTAGAGTTCCAGCTTTTACTTACTCCTGAAGCAAACTGCCATTCCCAAACTTACACCCTGTAAAGATGAGAAAAGTCATTGCTTTTTCCCCAAGAGCTTAACATTTTGTCTTGATGTGTTTTTAGCTTATTAGAGAACCAAAGTAGCCACAGCAAAAGTATCCCATGGGGGCTCTCCTTCCCCAAACATAGACTAGAACCTGATGAGAAAAAGAACACGTTTTGTAAAATCTGCAGTTGAAGTGTTTTTTTTCCTAGATCAAAGGAATTTTCTTGCTATTTAATAATTTAAGTAACCCTGGATATCTAGCCACTTTCCAGACATTGCTCAACAACCAAGAACTCAAAAGTCACTGGTTCCCTGATTCCAAATCAGTTATACCATTAAGTAGGTCCAGTTGCTCAGCATCTCTACGACAGGAAGAAGACAACTCAGTGCGTGGAAGAGGTCCTGGTATCAACTCACCTAAATTAAGTGGCAGAGTTCCAGTGAGCAATTTGTTTGCCGTCTCTGAGCCTATTGTCTTCAGTAATTCAACAACTATTTCTTATACATCTTACATGTGCCAGATATTGTCCTGGTGAAGCAAAGAGCATTGCTTTCAGGGCAGACAAAAGGCTGGAAACAAGAGAGTTTTCCAGCCTCTATTGAAACCACTTTCTTTCCGTGGGACTCTTGTCTCTGTCTCTCACTAGTTTGGCACCTAAGACAAAATTAAAAATGTGAGTGCATGAAAGAACAAGTGAGTGAGTGAGTGAGTGAGTGAATGAAACACAAAGCTAACTTTTAAGCACCTTATTTTAATACCGTTCTTTTCAGGGGCTTCTTTGTCTATAACAAAGGCCCAAATGGTCCATCTTCCTATTTGACCTGTCTTAGCCTTTAATCCTAAGGAAAGCCTCTTTTGTTGACTCTGCTCTGTCCTTGTCATCCTTGACAATTACTCAGAATCTACTTCCATTCCTTATACCACTCCTAAAGATTTTCTTAAGTCAAAAACTCAACAGACATCTGCTGAGCACATCACATATCACTAGCACTGGACAAGATGCTGACAAGCACGGGCTAAGCACCACATCGTCCTCAGTGGCTGTCGGTGCTTTGCACAACCTTTTGTGGCCCCAAAGGATGTGTCTTATCATTGGACTCACACTGCTGAGATACCAGAAGAGCCAAAACGGCACCATGCAGTTCACAGCTGGGTCTTACATCAATAAATTCTGCCCACCTGTCACTCGTGGCTCCGTGATGGCCCCTTTGACAATTCTTAACCATAACAGCCATTCTGCGTATAAGATCAGCTTAACTGTCCACCGTGCTTGAATCCCAATGCTACACCAAATGCCCTGGTGCCCACCTGTTATTTCTGTCCTCGATATCGGTCCCCCACTATTATTTGAACAATGACTGGGACACTGATTTTTTCATTTTTTTCCAGTTTCTCCAGAAAGCATTGCTCAGAAAATAAATTTCAAAATTAAAATAAATAGCATTTGAGTGACATGTCAAAGTTTAAAACCATTTCTGTACATGTTATTTCAGTTAATCAACATGGCAAAATGAGGCTCAAAGAACAAATACCTCGACCACAGGTCATGTCAGTAAACAACAGAGCTAGCATTTATGTTCATGTCTTCTGAGGCAAAAATCTCAGAGACTGTCCCTGAGAGAGCCAAATGGTCCCATTTGGTCCAGTCCATATGTTCACAGAAGTCACACATTTAGCCTTTAGCCGTTAGCTTCAACAGCGTTATCCATAATTTAAAGTGTACCCCATAGAGATTATAAGAAGAAAGTGTTCTACACAATTCTAAATTTGTGTTTCACTTGGCATTAAGTATGGCATTTATTTTTCAGCATACTGAGAGGCTCGGTGGAAGTTACCCAGTCTTCTCTCAAACTCCTGGGCCTTGGCCAATCTCTTCATTTTTTTCAAAGGATGTCTCTAAAAAGGCTGCTTGCTTGCTGCCACCCCTCCATCTAGAAATAAAGTTGGCTGGGTTTTCTTTGATTTACACTTGGGTTGTACACATATTTTGTCTACCTCACCTCATTCTTATTAAAACAACCTCCTCCTTCCATTGACCTGTGCGTGCTGCGATACCTAGCAAGATCATGTGTCCTCAAATGGCCTGGCCCATCAGGGGCTGCAGCTCTCAGGCAGGGCTGAGCTCTGCATGCTTTGCTCTATGGAGAACCCAGGCAGCAGATCACAGGGCAAGATTCTGCCCTGATAACTTACCTTCTGCTATGGATAATATTGGCAAATTTAAAATAGCAAAAGGAGCCTTTGGATTATTTAAAACCATATTATTTCAAGACCTCAATTTCTTCATCCATTAAGTGAAATAACACCTTAATCAACAAATATTAACAAAGATATTCAAGGGTTTTTCCAATTTTCGAATATACCATTGCAAATACCAGTATCTCCAACTTTAATTTCTCCCCTAACACGTAGCTGCACTCAGCAGAGGCTGATCTAAAAGGCAGAATCAAGTTCCCATTTGCAGTTGAAAGTTGTGGATTCTCTCAACCATCCTTTCAGTCCCTTCCTTGCATCCTAACTGGAACATGTTCTTGGGTATCCCCACTTTGCTGCTGTTTCAGTGTCAAATGATTCATAGTAAGAGGCAACTGGATGGCAGGTCCCCTCTGGGTGCACTGTCCCTCTGTTCCCTCACACTCAGGGAGTCAGGGAAATGACAGGGCAGTGTTCTCCAGCTCCTGCAGAGTCACCTCCAAGATCTTCTCATACCCCGAGTGCTTGCAGGTAACTGTGGATCTTCACAAGTCAACCAGTGTTAACCCCTCTCCATTTTTTTCCTTTTCCTTTGTATTACAGCTTTTCAGAAAGTTGATGAGGTGAAATATTCTCCAGCAGAGGAAATAATGCAGAGCTTAAAAGTCATTTCTGATGGAATGGTGAAATAATTCCACTACTTTTCTTTGAGTAAGAAAATAATAATAAGACAACCTGAGGCAGGCTCTGGGGATTTCATTATTGATAGGCTGGAGGGAAACATAATGGCTTTAGATGAACAGGTTTTTTTTTTTAACCTGCTAGAGCTCTTTGGGGTGGGGAGATGAGAAAGACGAGTGCTAAACAATAGAATAAACTTGGCACCAGCTTATTTACATAATTTGTATAGAAATGCATCGGTGTATGAAGTACAAAGTGACTGTGTTGAACAGTGAAAATAAAGTATTTTGGAAAACAATCTATGTTCACTGCCCAGCTCTAAAATAACTGAACATTTTATGAAATACCTCGTTTCTTTGTGAAAATGACTGGTGGTTCAAGATCTATGTGTGTATGTGTGCAGTCTTAAGAAAATACAATCTCTTATGCTATTGTTTAAAGTAATTCCTAAGAATGCATCCTCTAAGCAGAGGAGACATGGGTGGGGGAGGGGCTGGGAAGAGGAGCCATTGCACCTCTCTCCAATACAGCATGGACTCTCCACCATTTCTTCATGATTAAAGGCTATCAGGAGGGCTGGAAAAGTGTGTGAAGCAAAGATTATAAACAGCAGTTTTCACAGGCCAAATTGCTTCTCAAATGAAGGAGTAGGAGATTTAATGGTGAACATAACTGTCTGTTTAGCAGCGTGCAGAAGTTTGTTCTCTGCAAGAAATGAAACCCCCACTCCCTTTTGACAAGTCTTCCTTAACAGGCTTCACAGATATCTGAAACCGATTTTAACACACTCTGGTCCTCCACTGACCACAACACTACCAGAATGGTGTGGCCCAATTTCCAGGCTTCTGACCAGTCCTCAGGCCTACGGGGTGAGTAAATATCCCACGTGGGACAAACTTGGCAACTATTAATGAGCCTGGGAGCCTCAAGGCTGTTCTTCCTTGGAAGAGGTAGCATTTTTTAAAAATTTTGCTGCAGCAAGAATCATTTCTCTTCTCTTTGCAGTTGTTGCTGATGTTGGCTTATTCTTCTTTTAAAAATGCAGTTTTTTATTGTTACCAATATTTTTAACCATAACATGAGCTTAGAAAATGTAGGCAAAGTAATGTGTTCTCACGAACTGCTGTGTTTTGAGGTTTTGAATATTAGGCCTGTGCTTTATTGCTTGAGAAAGTGTAGTAAAAAATGCTGAGAAGCAATTAGAATCATTGGTAGCAAATCAGAGTGTCAGGCAGTTGGAGAAGAGCAGAGTCTTAGGGCTGGAAGTGTCCTTAGAGGTTGTGCAGCTGGCTTACCCCTGCATACATATAGAACACACATCTCAGATATGTGCAGGACACAGGAGCCTAATGCAGCTTCTCAAAGTGTGGTTCCCAGCCCTGAAGCCTGAGCATCACTTGGGAGCTGCTTAGAAATGCACATTCATAGACCCAAGCCCAGAAAATGTGTGCCTGGGTCCCAGCGATCTGTGTTTCAACAGGCTCTACACAGCCTACTGGTGCAGGCTAAAGCAGGAATTGGGCCTTATTATACCTAGCCAGTGCTCATTCCACATGTTATTTAGTGTTACCCCCAGAGCCTACAGAAAATGAATCGAGATCTCAATTCTTCCCTTCAAGAGAACCTCTGTATGAAAAAGATTATTATTAGTCAGTATTGTTAGTTGCCAACATTATCTGCTATGATAACTTCCAACTATTTCTCACCTTGTGACATTTATCCCAAGAAATGTGCTGAGAGGACATCTTTTTAAGGTAGAATATAACAAAAATTGTATTTTGTGACTTTTGTGATAGGTGGAAATATTACAAAATCAACATGCGACAACCTCTCTACTCTGAGGCCACAAATTCTGCTAATTGTTAACTCCTCTACCCCAGTTGGTAGAAATGTTAGAAATGTCCATTAAATTCTGTTTCACTCCCATAACCCAACAAGGTTTAATTGGTATGTGTTCTGTGATAAATCTCATTTGGGGCCTGCAGAACTCTTTTGATTGGATAGAGCCAAGTTTCCAACGCTAACTCAGGGAAATGCTGAGCCACGCCTCAACAGCAACCCGCAAGGCAAGACAGGGCAGTTAAGAAAAGGAAAAGAAGTGTCCCACTTTTTAACACACTTGCTGTTACTGTTTTCTGACTTCGTCAACAAGTCATCTGTCTCTCCCTTTGTTTTTCCGAAACTAGGAACAATTGAAAGAAGATGATGTGGACTGCATTGTAAACCAGGACGAGCTAGCTATGACCTACCAGGAGCAAGCCTCCTTGCCCAGCAGTCCTCCTCCAGGGCCAGATCCAGACCAGAAAGCTTCGCCCCAGTCTCCAAGCAAGGAAAACATCTATGAGGGAGACCTGGGCCTGGGGGGCTACGAACTCAAGCTTGAGCAGACTCTGGGTCAATCCCAGGTGAACTAACTGGCGTGAAGAGGGCAGATGTCACCACAAGTCGGGCAAGCCTCACGGAGGACCACAGCCAACTGACAAGGCAGTACAGCGAAGAGGCTGGAAAACAAATTAAGAGCATAAACTAGAGAAAATAAAACCCTTGTCTGGTGCCTGCAGAAATGAGAATTTATTATCAGCGCTCTATATTATGCAACTGAATTTAATTGTTTATCAGCAGCCAGTTTTACTACTGGAGGAGGTGAGGTGGGAGAAGGGAGAGTCAGGTACGGGGTCTGAGGGTTGGAACTGTGCTGTGGAAAGTCTCTGCGTCCCTCACTTGCATTTTGGGTTTTATTCCCTTCCTTAAGGAGAGTTAAAAGTAAGAAAAAGAGCTTCTGAGCAGAAGCATGTTTTGCCTACATTGAAGGGAATGTCCAGTTGTTTAGTAAGTGATAAGTTTACGTTTGTAGGACTTGACTCCCTCTCGGTCTAAATACCTCCAAGACAGCGTGCAGACGCAGGGAAGTATTCAGTGCCCACTTCTGATGGCCTCACAGAACCCACAGGGAGTTGGAAACCTACTGTTCTGGTTGGCATCCTTTCCACACTGCTTCTGCCCCTGGTCAAAGGGATCACACACTGCAGGGTGTGCCTATGCTAAATGCAGCGTCGCTTTCTGACTGCAGGACCCCTTGCAAGGAAAGCTGGTTTCTTTTCCAATATGATGTTTTACCTGCAGAATGAGCCTTCCTTCTCTGCTTGCTTCCACGTCTTGGCTCTGCAGTGGGGCCCTTCTGTCTGCTAGGTGATAAGATTTCACAACACAAGTTGTTCTCCACATGGCAGAAGTCTGTGCAAGAAACCCAGCCTGTCTCTCAATTCAGTGCTCACAATCAGTTAGTAGCGCAGACACAGGGTTGAAAATGAGTGGATCACGCAAAGGAACCAGAGATAAAACGTCAAAATCGCTTATTGAAAGGCATGGCTCGTGGCCCATGTTGGAGAGATCAACACAATAATTCTGCTTTTAATTCTGCTGCATGACCTGTGCCTTTGAAGCCAGAAGATACCTCAAGCCTAGCTTCTCTTGACATATAGATGTTAATAGTAGACTCCAGGCCAGATGTGGCGGTACATGCCTGTAATCCTAGCCCAACACTGAGGAGGCTGAGGAAGGAGGCCAGTCTGACTTACATACAGAATTCAAGACTAGCCTGAACTACATGGTGAGACTCTGTTTCAAAAAAAGAAAATAGTAGACTTCAAAAAGCAAGCAAGCAGATCTAGGTTCCCAGCTTCTGCTGAGTCTCTGTCTGATAGAGCCAGAGAAGGGAATCTTCCTCAAACCCAGCGTTTAAACTAATGTATGCTTTGCATACCACTTGTTAGGCCTTAAATATTAGCTGTGACGGTATAGGGCATACTTCTGTGCACATTCATTTTCTTGCTTTTCATATAGTAGATTTGGGAGGAATAAATTGTTTTATACTCAATTTATAATCTTATCATTCCAGGTAAAAATGGCAAATGGGGAAAGCACGATGTTTTCTAATTTCACTTAATCCTAATAAAATTTTGTTGTTAAGTATGATTGTTTTGGCTAATGCTTTATTCAAGGGATCTTCTTTGTCCAGGCTAACTGGCAGTTCTGGATGATGCAGGCACCAAAAGCCAACATAAGGGAGATGCGAGGGGTTCCAAGATGCAGGCAGAGGCAGAGGGGCTGGTGCAACAAGCTGCTAAGGAGTGAGGAAGTGGTGGTGGGCTAGGAAGATTCCCCAGAGAAGGGAAACTGAGTCACAAAAAGTAGCATGACCTCCTCGTTTCTCACTGAAGGTGACCACAAACTGTGAAGACCTACAGAATCGGGTGGAAGAAACACTGAAGGGCGAAGGAAAGAAAGGCAGAAAATAAGGATTCATCTTGCCTCCATCACATAAAAGAAAGAGATAAAAGCTTGGTATTTTCTTTATTTTGCATGAAGGAAGAAATAACAGGAAAAGAGATCCTCCAAAAAGGCAAACATTACTGGAGGCAGAAATAGAGAAAGAGAAAGAAATATGACTTACCATTTGGAAATGAGATAAACCCCAACACCAGCTCCCTAAGAAGGCACAGCAAAAATAGGCTGCTGCCGTCCAAGCAAAGCCTCTCCCTGCTTAGAAACAAGATCTCCTCCTGCCTGAGCATCACAAATCGCTGCGGCCAAGAAGGGAGCACTGTTTATGCAGAGTGACCCCTAACAGATCTGACATCATGAGTCTGAGGAAATCATGTGCTGCTCAATCTGCCAGACAAGATGCAAAATCCGGTTTTGAGATGTGATTTCCTGGCTTTTCCTCCAAATCAGTCCAGGCCCCTATCAGAGGCTAGTGGCCCAGTTAAGCAGTTGACACAGCCAAATTCCTGTTATGCTCCTGCTGTGAAAGATAATAATTTGTGATCTTAAGGAATTCTCTGTGCCTTTGTTAGCAGCCTCAAGACTGTGAAATTCAAACCTATTATTTACTGCCAATTTCTAATGAATAATAAAGGCAAAAGCGCTTTAGTCAAGCTACTAATTCTTCCACTTATTATTAGAGGTCTAAACAGGACTCTAATTAATTAACTGACTTGAATTTTTCACCATGTTTGCGTCACACATTCACAGGTGCATACACACTATGAGCCCCACTCACTGCCAGGGACTCGGCTGGGCCTCTGTGGTGTCCCCTGGGATTCATGAAGTATCTGAGCAAGTCTGAAGCTTTGTAGAAAATGCTCATTAATCATGAAACTTCTAGAAACTTCTCAGCCTTTTAACAGTATAAATCAAAGCTAAAAATTTAAATACCCCTTTGACCTACTAACTTCTTATGCAGAACTTTTATTCTAGATGTGAGATAATTTATGCATAACAAAAGTATTTAGCAAAACAATTGAATTGCCCTCCTTGCTAAATAAATCATGGAACCATCATTTTATAAAACAGTACCATATACACTGATAAATCTGACTACTTGAAAATATGAAAAAATATGACATAATAAAACAAATTGAATAACAAAGATCAAACTGTGAGAAAATATGTTTATATACTTTTTGATTGTGTATGGGTGTTAGAATAAGGATTATTCTTCAGGATATACAAAGAACTCTTACCAATAAATGATAAAAGAAGAAAATTACCAATACAAAATTGTACCAAGATTATATAGCATTACGTATGTATATCTTCAGTCCAGAATTTCTACTTTTAGGCATCTATGTAGATAATTAAGAATTTGACATTTATATATAAGGTGGTATATAAAATGATATTCATTATAGCACTCTTCTTGCAAAATATTGGCAGGGGGAATAAGATATCCATCAACAGCAGAACAGTTAGCTAAATAAACTACAGATTACTCTTCAGCAATCAATTACACTCTGTATAGAGATCAGTCTCTATGTATGCACTGGGGTGGAAACATTTCCAAGATGTATTGTCAGTAAAATGTAGCAAACTGATTACAAAAAGAGAGATGGGACTAGGAGGACTGGTTTGAAGGAAACTTTGAGTTATCTGGATGTTTGTTTAATTTTTACAGTAGTGCTAGCATGTGATTTTCTTATTCAGTAAAATAAATTAAAAGTTTAAAAATAAAGTAAAGTAACATACCCTGCTTTTCCTAAAAATAAGACCTAGCCAGAAAATAATCAGCTTTGGTAGAGACCACAAATGCCAGCCCCAAACAGCCCGCCCATCCCATTCTCCTATTCAGCGGCTACTCTGTAAGCCAGGTAAGGCAAGACAGGCTGATGGGAGCTGGCATTTTTGATCTCTGGTTTTCAAGGCTGATTATTTTCCAGGTAGATCATATTTTCTGGGAAACATGGTAGGTACTGTTGCCAAATTTTGTCTAAGGTAAAGAGGAGCCATAAGAGAAAACTTGGTCTATTCTGAGGGCGCCTTAACTTCAAGAAGGGGGAAGGAGAGGCATGGTCAAGACCCCAGAGGTCTGGAAATTTAGCTGAATGATAAAGCATTGTCTACCACGTGGAAGGTCCTGGGTCCAAACTCCAGGACAGAGACAGGATTGGGGAGCAGAAGAGAAATTACAATTGAGTGGGGCTTTGTAAAGAGATTCTGATATGGTGTCCCTGCAAATAGATGATGCCACAGACTCTAAGAAAAGTATATTTTTCTTCAAAGGCACCATAGGTGAATGTAATTCATTCTCTAGAGAGAGCCACTGACAAGAAAAAGAGAGTAAGACAGAGAACCGAAAGGTGTTAAATTCGGTAGTTGGATAGAGGATGTATCTGTGAAACGCCCGCTGGAGACTCCTCCACTGTGAATCCAAGGTCTATCCCTACATGGAATAAAGAATTGGAAACAGGAAAGTGTTCTCCACTGTTACCAGGACTGTAGCCTTGCACACCTACTCCACCTCTTTCCATCCATGACAGTCAGCTGAACAAACTGTCACATCCCCCAGTACCTAACATACAGCTATTGATCTGGCAATTTTTTTAATTTTTAATAACTTTTAGTAAACCAATCAACTTCAGTCTCCTACTTTAGTGTTATATCAACTCTCCAGTCCTGTATCATAATTAGTTCTCAGGGACTCTGATCATCTTTTCCTTCTACAAGACATTGTACTAGTCACATCACATTTTCATGTAGACCGAGTGAACGAGAAGTATCTATTGCTCTTAACATAATAGTAAGGCATTTACTTGTCAGAGTTTGGGGGGGAAATGACAAAAACATAGGAGTCTTCAACCTTGATGAAATTGGAAAGTCCAGCAGTGAAGACATATTGAGATAGCTCTTCTAAAATGAAGAATAAGCTGTTTTAATTAGTCCTTTATATAGTCATAAAAAGCACAATACATAATGGCTTTGGGTTTTCTCATTTCCTACTCCAGCTCATTTACCAATGTTGAGTTTTGTCCCCCAAAAGGAGATGGTACCTATGAATGTAACTCTTTTTTGGAAACAAGGTCTTTGCAGATGATATTCAGATGAAGTCATACTGTGTGACAATGAACGCTAACTCTAATAATCAGTATTGTTTAAGGAGAGACACATGTGGTGATGGATTCAGAGATTAGACTGGTGTAGTTGTCAGCCAATGAATGCCAATAATTGCTGCAAACACCACAAAGTAGACGAGAGGCATAGAACAAATTTCCCACAAATCCTCCAGAAGGAGTCAACCCCTTGGTTTCAGGCTTGGAATATAAAAGATTAGGCAAAGCTTGGAAGCACATTTCAGTTTATGTGAGGATGTAGCCCAAATGTCCATTGTCTTTCTGCTATTTTTTTACCTTCTGGCTCCTGGTCTTCACCTATGGCTTCACAGAGAATGCCACATGAACGTCCTCTGAGCAGGCTTGGTTTGCAGATGGTTCTGCAGGATGTGTGGGCACCTCGCAAAAGTGGGAAGCTGCAGCACTACGGTCCTTTGTCTGGACATAGTCTGTAAAGATAAAACCTCACAGAGACTATGGAAAAAGGGAGACAAGGATGTTTGAGTGTGCAGAGAGACCTCTGTGCAAATAATGTGAAGATATTTATGCTCTAGTTAATGCTCACAAATTAATAATGACTTTAGTAGAGGTGAATTTTAACAATGCAGGGGATAGAATGACCCATCACATGGACGCTATTATCCCTTTTCTCTAGCTACTTGTCTGTCCAATAGTCTCATGAACAAAATGACCATGGTGATAGGAACGGAGGTCACCCATGGACTCAACAATATAGTTTTTTTCACTCATCAAAGCCAATGTAGATATAACCACTGCTGAGTGCACAATTTGCCAGAAGCAGAGACCAACTCTGAGACCCTGCTATGACACCAATCACCAAGCTGATCAGCCAGCCACCAGTGGCAGACTGATTATATTGGACCACTTCCATCATGAAAGGGACAACACATTGTTCTTACAGGAACTGATTCTTAGATCTTGGGTTTGTACTCCAGCTCATTTACCAAGGTTCACTGTAAGTAATACTTCTGCCAAAAGTACCATTCATGGATTTACAGAATGTCGACCTTCACAGTATTCCATGTGGCATTGCCTAACAGCAATGAATTCATGTTATAACTAATGAAATATATTGGTGGACCGGTGGTCATGGAATTCACTGCTCTTACCATGTTCCCCATCGTCCTGAAGCTACTGACTTACTAAAACTATGAGGACTCAGCTATAGTACCAGCTATGTAGCCAACCCCTGCAGGGCTGGGACAAAATCTTCTCCATGAGACTGAATGTGCCCTCAGTCAGCATTTACTATATGGTGCTATTTTTCCCATAGCAGGATTTACAGGTCCAAGAATCGAGAGGTAGAAATGGGAGTGATAGCACTCACTATCAGGTCAGTAATCTAGATCTACTGGCAAAGGCTTTTCTTCCTGTCCTTAGCACCTTGCGTTCTTTTGGTGTAGAAGTCTTGTTCTAAGTGGAGGAAACTTCCATCCAAGATATGACAATGATCCCACTAAACTGGAAGCTGAGGTTGCTGTTGGCTTGTCTAGAGTCTGATGTATCTAAATCAATAGATGAAGAAGCTTATTACTGAACTGACTGGAGTTACTGAACCTGATTGCCAAGGAGGAGTTGGGTTCCTGCTTCCCAATGGAGGTAAGAAAGCATATATAATATACATTTAGCACAATGAAGAACCCTTAGGAGCATTTCCTACTACTATGGTGTGCTATGATTAAAGTCAGTGCAAAACTATAACAATTCAGCTCAGGGGAAATTGCTAATGGACCAGACCCTTCAGGAATGAAGGCTGCATTACCCTATGAGCCTGTGAACTAAAAGTAGATGAGAACAAAGAGAAGAGGTAATTATAAAGCTGCTTTGACCACATGATCAGTGGCCCAAAGGAGGTCTCTAAAAGTTATAATTACTTCCTTCTTATTTTGTCATGAAATATTAGAAATATGCTAAGCAAATGTTTTTGTTTCCCTTCTCCAATATGACATTATCATCAAATGTAACATATTTTAATAACAGTTAACTTTATATTACAGTCGTAAGTTTCAAGAAATCAAAGAGAAAGACAATGATATAAGAACACTGCATTCTCTTCTTGAGAAAGGGTTATCATATTTCTATTTATCCAAGATTATTACAGCATTGTGGGGAGTATGACTTTGTTATTGCTTTTATTTGGATGCCAGATATGATTGAAGGATACATGCATGAATGCCAAGTGGGTGTATATTCTTGGTTGTTTTTATGTGTCAAGTGAGCCAGGTTACAGTTCCCACTATTTAAAATAAAACTATTCACTAGTTATTGCTGTGAAGGTATTTTTTTATAGATATGCCTCATGTTCACAAATTGTTGAAGCAAATAAAATTATGTCAAATAATCTGGGTAGCATTGATTCAGTCAGTTGAGAGGCCTCAAGAACAGAACAGAAGTTTCTGGAAAGAAGCAGAAATTCCACCTATGGAAAACAGCTTCAGCCCATGCCCTAGAGTTCCAGCCACCTTGCTGCCGGCCTGCCCTCCTCTTCATTTCCTCACAGTGAATTTCCTCACAATGAGTATCCTCCTTTTCCTCCTTCCCTTCAACCTGGAGCAGAAGGACAAAGGTTGTAAAAAGGAAGCTCACAAAAGTAAATGAGGCAAGTAGATTATTTGATGAATTCAAGTGTTTTCAGGAGTACCTCCATGATTTATTTCTTAAAAATACATCCCACTCTGTGTTCTGATTTACTCATGGTTTTGATCCAATCTTCCACTTCTTCTCTATCTGCGACATAGTTCAAAGAAAATTGGTGTCATAATGATGGTCATAAGGAAGTATAGTACTAGAGAGTAGCAAATAATTATTCAAACCCACCCATTATCCATGGCAGCACAGCTGTTAATCTAGGTGTAGAAGCAATTCTGGGGCATAAAAAACTTACCTATCTAATATAGAAGGCTCCAAATACCTGTCAAATATTTCCCGTCATCCTATCATTCATTCTGTTCAACAAATATTCATTCATAAACTTAAGCTGATAATCAAGGTTGGTGTCAGCGTCAGCATCTTCAGTGGGATAAATAAAGTTAGGACAAAAGGAGCAATGATAGAGTCCAGAAGGCACATTAATTCAGAGACATGATGGCTCACTTCATCACCGTATCATATAGATTGATGTTTAGCCATGAGCGAGGAGGAGAAAGGAGGCTCTGGGCCATCTGACTGCACAACTACCATGGCCATTTTCTCTGCATATTTGTATCCTCCTCCATGTCTCTTCCTCACTGGAAACTGGTCAGTGGGAAGGGAGCTGTCCAGCAAGGACCTAAGGTAAGAATAAGATTCAAACACCTGACTTTATAATGTGGCCTAAAGCTCACAAATCCCATATATAGCTCTCAGTTAAGAGAAATTAACAAGCCACATTCCTGAAACCCCATTTCCCATTCACCATATAGCAGATGGCAAGTATAAAGATATAATGATCAAGCAGAATGAAATTGAAACAAATCCCCCCTCTCTCATCTCCCTCTTTCTTTCTCCCTCTCCCTCTTTCCCATTAAACACTTGACCTAAAATTCCAAGCCGATTGATGACAGAGGGGAGTTTTGAACCTAGGATAATATAGCTCCAGTGACAATGGTTTTTCCCCTGCCTATGCCAAGCTGCTGGAAAAATTAATGCAAATCAATATGCACTAAGAACCCATATTTAAGGCACCAGCTTTGGACAGGGAATCAGAGAGATGCAACCCAGCTTTACTAGATGGTCAGACCAGAGCCTGGAGATTGGCCATATGTACACATAGCAGAGGACAATAGTCCAGTGCGATCTGGAAAGCCCAGGCTTCCTTGCACTGAGTTAGTCAAAATTTATTGATACTAAGAGGCAGAAATCTACGCCAACTCATTTGAAGAAGGGAAGGTGGCTTCTACATGACTTTGCCATCCAGAAGTCAGCTTTCACACAACGAAGGACCTGTCTTGGTTACTTTTCCCTCATTGCTGAAATTAAATACCTGATGCCTAAAGTTATGGACAAAAGGTTTATTTAGTTCAGCTGGCTCCAAAGCAGGGTTGCATAGCAGAGGAACCACAGTTCATGGCAGCGAAAAACAGCAAAAGCCGCAGGAGCCAAAGGGAGGAGCATGAGAGAGGACTCTTTCTGTCCCCTACATTTTATGTAGACTGTCCACCCTGGAGTGGGTGTAGCATTCACACCCATAATCCCAGCACTGGGCCACGAATCAATCACAGATTCTAGAACCCTGCCCCCAACTTTGCAAAAGGCTTTGTTGGGGGACATTTAGATGCAAACCATAACAGAACCCAAACCAGGCTACCCCTCTTCCTGTCCTCCATTTTAACCTCATTCTTCCCAGACCCAATGCAATGGTAAAGATACCACCAGCACCCTTGAGCTGTCATCATTTTTCTAACTCACAATTCCCAAACTGTGAGTGTACTTTCTCTCAAGTGCTCTAATAGAATCCTAGAAATCCAGTGATTGGCCAGGTGGGTCACATGCTGTAATCATATTCACCCAGGGTAGAGTTCCTGGGTCAGCTGGTCTATATCCTGTATCTATCTCATGGAGGTTCAAGCAGAAAGATTTGACAGCTCTTGCAATGAACAAAAATTAAGTCCTTTGTTAATTAAGACCCCCTCCAAAATTAACCTGTGTAGACAACAGAATATTGAAGTGGTCATGATTCAAAATTATAAAGTATTTCATCTTCTGCCTGCCTGTCCTCTTCAGATCTTCACCCTGAGAGAATTTGGCTGTCATGCTATAAAGACTCTCAAGCAGTCACATGGAGAATTCATATGGCAGGGAACTGAGGCTGCTTGCCAGTGTCCAGCACTAACTTCTAACCCTGAGTGAGCCACAGTAGAAAGGAATCCTCCACCCTATCAGGGCCTCAGATCACCGAAGTCCCAGATGACATCTTGACTCCAACTTTGGTAGCCATGAGACTACCCAGAGCTGGCTCCTTCAGCCATTTTCAGATTCCTGATCTGTAGAAACTGTGTAGATAATAAGTATTATTCAGCTTATGGGTGATTTGTTATACAGCAATAAATAATTCCAATGAAAAGTTATTAGACATACAAAGAAAAATATATAACCATCCAAACCATGAGGCACATTTGTTCTAGCAAAATACTATTTTTTCCTTAATGCCAAAAGCCTTAGATGACCAGAGCCCTCCTAAAGTCAGTACATATACATGTGCTTTCCCCTATTCCATTATAGAACTTAAAAATGGATGTGGTGCTGGCAGCAAAAGCAGCAGTAGCCACACCCTGTGATCACCCCTGGCTCCCAAGATGGGGTGAATGATTGAAAAGAGATACTGTGCAAGTGGAGTGTTATGGTTGATATACTGTGTCAACTTGAGAAGTTTAGAAGTTTAAGAGACTCATCTGGGATCCAGGATTCTTTCTCTGTAAATATCTTCATCCTGTGCATGAGGAAAGCACAGAGATTTTGTGAGTGCTACATCCATCCACCCTGGTGGGGGGTGGGGTGGGTGGATGGCTGCATACATTATAAGGGAAGAAAAGAGGCTTGCTCTCTCCTGTTTTTACCTGTTGCTTTGCCATCTTCTGCCTCTTGAAGTGTTGCCCAGTGCCATGCTACCCTGCCTTAGAGCCAGCTTGTTATGGATCGAAACCTCCACAAACTGTGAGCTAAATAAAACTTTCCTTCATTTTGGATATTGGGTACTTTTCTCTCATTGCTGAGACAAAATATTGGTTTTCTCTCATTATTAAGACAAAACATCTGACAAGCCACTCGTGAGTTGAACTTTAGAGCTGCCTTAAAGGAAAAAACTCTTCTGGTTCTGGTACTGGTTCTCCACTCTGAACTTCCCTGGAGAGCTTTAGAAACCATTCATGGATGGCTCCCAACCCAAGACTCTGACTTCCTCTGCCTGAACGGTGGCCTGAATTCCAGGATTTCCTAAAAGCTTCCCAGGTGATTTCAATATGCAGCCAAGGGTGAGAACCACTAGATTTCGGAGACTTTCTGGGAAGAACTGTCATTTGATTGAAGAAAATCATCAAAGGCTTCCCAGGAACTGGTCATTGGAATGGGATCTGCGAAAGATTTCAAAACTAGGGAGAACAATCCAGAAAAGGTAAGAATTTGAACAAACTGTTAGAGCAGAGGCACTGCCATGTTTTCTAGAGTGATGAGGAACATAGAGGCTGCAATGTATCTGTCAGATGATGAGGATGTTCTGTCACTTACCCTGCAATTCTGAATTATCAGGCTATGACTGTATGTACTGCTCAAACTATTGTCCAGCTATAAAAGCACCAACTCACAAAACCTGTGAATCATCAAGTTCTAAATCCTTGGCATGCAACACATTTGGGATATCATTTTAGGGAGTCACAGCTGCAGCCTAAACAAAAGAGGAAAAAATAACTGCTCCCTTCAAGCCCCCATGACCATGCCTCGTCATCCACCACATCACTTCAAATTGTCTCTCTTTCATTAACACCAGATCCAAAGATGGGAACTGCATCAGAATTTGGCTCAACTTTGTCTCAGCCAACCTTAGCTTTGGGTCTTCTGAGTATGTTCATTCCCTAGTGTCCAAGAGCCACGTTTTGTTCTCCACCCTCATCCTGTAGTCTATACTAGCTAGAATTGGAAGATGATTCAATCAAGATATGTGAGATAAGTTTGTGTTTATTTCCTTGCTTAAGGCCTGCTGCTATTTTTCTGAAGAGACCAAGGGAGCCCTCCTACCTTTCATCTTAGAGGAAAGCACTTCTCAGACTTCAGTGTGCACTGGGATGCCCTAGGATGCTATTCACACGCAGATTTAGGGTCTGGATGGGATCTAAAGGTCTGCATTTTTGCTCCTTTGTGGTCCTTTCCAGTAGCCAGAAATCAGAGCAGCACTTATCAAGTGTGGGATTTGTTTATCTGCCGAGGGTCTGCAGGCAGTGCAGCAGTTTCAGAGATAAAACAACAGAACTCTTGTTCACAGTCTTGTGACTCATTTAAAATGCAGTATTAACTGAGATTTTTCACAGAAACCCTTCCACTTTTAAGTTTGTTCATATATGATAAGGATGGCATTAGCCAGTTCACTCCAGGTAATCTTCCATTTAACAAGACCCAGGTCATTCTGATTAATGTATTTTCACCGGTAGTCCTTTTTGTTTATATTTATCAAATATTCATCTTCACTGTGAGTATTCTATCACAATAATTCATGAACAAGGGTCAGGGACTCAAGCAAAGCTCACTGAAGCATAAAAGTACCGCCAGAAACAGTAATATAAATACATCAACTCAGCATGGTATGCATGCAGTGGGAAACCAGGAAAACACAGGCTATGGTACAGTGGCATGAATTAGGAAAGCTTTGCCTTCATCTTCAGAGCACAGCAGGACTCCTCTTACCCTCTTTAAAAGACCCTTGAATTATTCTAGAACAAGGAAAAAATAATAATACTCCCCAGTACAAAGTTAACGAATTTGGCTCAAATTGAGGCAGACTTCCTAGCCACAGAAATGTCATTAAAAGATGCATACCTAACAGTAAAAAGGGTCAAGCTATGTTTTTGCCAAGAAGTTTGTTAAATTAAGAAGAATGAATTCTATAACATGATTTTCAGCATGGAAAGCCTGTCTGATCATGTGTGTTTGCTAGTTAGTATTTCACTTTGCAGTTGCACAGTGTCATCAATGAATACAATATAAATCAGCTCTTGGCTTACTTGAGATAAATGAATGAAATGAAACTGTACTGTATCATTTTGTTCTGCTTGTTTCTGAAAGCTGTTGCTGCAGAAAAGACTTTACAGTTTGAAAATGATTGTTTTGAGCCATAACAGACCAGAAAAGATGTCTTAGGATAATAACCCCAAAATACTGTTAGAGTGACAGCAGGGTCTTTCATAGGCAAATAAAAACATCTATTCATGTACTACTTCAATCATTGCGAGTATACCTCTTGACTTTTATTTATTCAACAAATAAGTGATGTATACCTGTAATATGCTAGGCATCTTTTATGCCCAAATAAATCTCACATTCTACCAGAAAGCAGGTGTAAATTATGTATTATATTACCAAGCCATGGTACCACAGAGGAGGGGGAAGGATGAACAATGCAAAGAAAGTTGGGAATATAAACGGGGAGTAATATGGAAGTTGGCATTTTCAGTAGGATTATCAGAGTAGGCCTCTAGGAGAAGATGGCTTTGACAAACACTTGGCAAAGGTAGCAGTGAGCCATATCTGCAGGGAGTCTTCCAGGATCATCTAGAACATTTGAAGATAGCGGGGAAACAAGTGTAATCAGAACATGAGAGGCAAAAGAAAGAACTGTGGGAGGAGAAGTCAGAGTGAAAATAAGACAGGAGAGAAGCAGCTGGAGTAGATTCTCATAATGACTGTGCTTTCATTCTTAGTGAAATAAGAACCAATTTCAGCCAGCTACAAAGGCAATAAGAAACTGACTGTGACTTTTAAGCTTAATTGTGTCAATTTGATTGGCTTCAAAGCTGCTGAGGGAATTAGTAAAGTGCACTTCCAGGCATGCCTGGGTGAGTCATGAAGGCATGATCGCGGGCACTGCATCTGTGCCATCCCGTTTATGTCTGGTAGCGCTCCCCTCTTCTTCCAGCTGCCATGGACTCTGCCATTTCCTTCTGTCAAGATGTTTCTGCCTTGGAGCCAGTCAATCATGGATTGAACTCTGCAAAACTATGAGTCAAATTAAACCTTTTCTTTAAGGTGTGGGTGTCAGATACTGAGTCTCAGGGATTAGAAAGCTGACAAACTGACCAAATCTGACTTCGGAAAGGATCACTCTGGCTGCTGTGTGAAAACAGATTTCAAAGAGGTAATGCTAGAAATGAGGTATGTTGATTCATATTGCTATGTTACAAACAATGACAAAAACCTCAGCGGCATGCATATAGACAGTAAAGATTTATCTAGTTCATACATCTAAATGTCATTTGGGGGTCTTCTGAACTGGGCTGAGACCGATGGAGCAGTGCACTAGGATTAACTCTGCTCTATTTCTCATCCTCCTGTGCAACCAGCAGGTTAGACCTGAGGCTTTGTTTTCAGAGGGATCATTGGCATTATAGATGGCATTTTAAGCTATGGTCTTGTGTAACATTAAATTTGTGCAGCAAATCAAAATGTGGCCACTGAATATAGAGGTCTTAAGTGTGTCATGTAAAGAAAGCAAGTCCTTTGTGCTTTGACTTGCCAAACTGCCCGGAATGTCAAGGAAAAAGGGACCTCTGGAGGATTGTTTCAGTGGAGTATATATATCCTTCCCTCATGATACTTCATATCAATGGAGGCCATTTTTATAGTTTATTCCAATTGTGTTATTCAGGTTATATATCACTACTGTGTGTTCCATGCCCCAAACATCCTGAATGCACCACATCAAGAACTGAAATACAATATCTTTAATTTTGATGATAAGACATAAGGATTTTTAACAAACAAATGGCAGTCGACTACATCCTTAGAAAAGTTCTCTGCATCTTTAGTGAAAATTCTCTAAGACAATTTTCTTCTCTTCTGAGAGAGAAATACACGATTTTTAAAGGGCATATATAGATGCCACATCTAAATATTGTGACAGGATTACAAGAAAATTTGAATATACAACCAAAGAGTAAATGAAGAAACCATTTATCACTATTTTCCTGGCTGAAACATCCAGATTTCCACAGTAAAACATGCTAATTGGTATCTGGGCTGCTGGACCCCAAGACTATAGTGAAAGATTGGCTGTAATTGGGGTTCACATTGTATTCAGCCACCCTGCATGTCCCTTCACTCCCAAAGGCTAATCATTATGAGTTCAGGTTTTCAAATTCATAAGATATGTAAACTAGGAAAATAATGATCTGAATATAGATTTGTCTGTACTCAAACTGTACCACTAAGAAGGATGTGGATATTTTGGTGAAAGAGCATAAATTATACATTATCATGTACCTCACTGGCGTAAAACTATTATGATATTTCAACTCAAATGCAGTTTTAATTTTACTGTGGAAAAATAATTTGAGTTCTTTCCATGAAAGTGGTGATCTACAAGCATACCAAAGCCCGGCTAGGTAACTCATAAACTGTGAGCATTTTGAAGAAACACATGCCAAGAAGCTGCCAGCAAATCCAATTCATTCACTCACCTACCACAGGTCAGGCTAAGCTAAGTAGCTTTAACAGATAGCCTAGGATGAAATACAGATTTTCAGTGTGAAGGGAAAAAGTACTTCTAATAATTTTCTGTCTACAACACCAAACTGTGCCAATAAGCCACGTAAGCTGTAAGAAAAATGAAAAACGCACATCTATAAACACAGTGACCTGCCCACATTAGAAAGGAAAAAGTCTACACAACTCCATTTGGCAGCTCAATTAAGATGACCTGTAGACATCACACTTGTTACAATGACAGCTCCTCCACCCAACACCCCCCAGGCTTAGCTTTCTCTAGTGGCCCTGAAACCACAGGGGAATTAACAGCTCTTTCTCTTCAGGCATCAACACTTCACAAGCACTTTGAGGGGTGAGGTCCCCCCACGTACATAATTAGCCCATTGATGCATCCCCCTCACTGCACCAGGCTTGTGAGGGGCAGCATTAGCATGTCAAGTTCAAGAGCTGAAAACAGGTAGACAGCTACATAACATTGCAGAAAGCCTCTGTGGGGAGGGTACTGGATCTAAAGGTCTCTGAACAAGCAGCAGTGCTCTGGGAGACCAAACAACATGGTGTGTGCCTAAAATGGTGACCCGCACATTGCCAAAGGCATGGTGGCATCACATTCCCCTTCCTCCAGGTGCTCAGGTGGTTCCTCCTCAACCTATGCCAGCAATTCTAGACCTGGTGAGGGAAGAGCTGGTAGTGCTGGGGAGGGAAAGGGGAGGGGCGAAAGAGACGAGAAACTCTCATACATGCACAGCCCCTTAAAGACACCCCAGAGGAAGAAAATTCTTGCTTTAATATCATTTTTCATTCAACACTATTACAAGAGATAAGTCACAACCAACCTCAGCTGAAATAGCAATTGATTGAAGGAGAGTAAGAAATATGGGAACTAAGCCAAGCAAAGCTAAATTAGCACGATCTCATAGAAGATAGAGGTGCTGGGGCTGAAATGCCATTTTCATTTAAATTGGCCCTGGGTGTTCAAGTTGTTTTTTTTGTCTTTTTCTTCTAGATTGGTGAAAAACAGGGACTTTACACTGTTGCGGAACAAAGAGAACTATGAGTTTCCCCAGCTTTGAAGCTGAATTTATGAGCTTCTGACAATTCTGCTCCAGTTTCAGCACTCACCTTTCCCTTCCTGTCCAGCAATCTGAGGGGAAACCATGTTTTCTGTCCACCACCCCAAGCACCCTTGCTAGGATGATGGGTGGGTTTCCCATGAGGAGAACTTGCAGCCCCGCTGAAAGTCCAATGACACAGATAAAACTGGGGAATGATTATGGTACCCAGAAAACACTCCAAAACACATTTGCCTTCAGAGACAACACCAATAAAACCCATACATATGCATGAGTTCAGCCATCTGTGGAAATAAACCGAAAGATTATAAATGTGTGACTGAAGAGATTGGGAACATTCAAAACTCCAATCAAAGGGACGAGGGTGTAATTTCAAAGAAACAAAACTCAACTGTGATTGTAATTGAGAAAAATAAATCCTAATCAATTGTATTGTACCCAGTTTAAGAACAGACTCTGGAACACAAGGAGGTATCTTTGGCCTGGGGCACAAAGAGGGGAGTCCAGGAACTGCTGCTGGCCATCCACTGTCTAGCTCCTTCATGATGAGAGAGGCACCCAGATAGGTGTCATCAAGGTGATTCAACCTGCCATCATGCAGAGCTGACACATGGGACCTCCCCAGGGCCATCGCAGGAACTCGGGAGCCATATTCTAGATCCCCCACCCTGAAGAACCCAGAGCAGCTCCCACTGAAAAACCACATGCTGCCCTTCACTGAACATTTCCTTTGTTTAAAAAGAGTTCCTCTTTTTAAAAGTGGTTGCCCTAAATTAACTATCCCCAAGATTCTGTTATATGGGAATACTTCACCTTTCTGTGACTTTATAACTTGGCAAACTTCTAATGCTTTTTTTTCCCTACTAAAGAGAAGACTCTGAATGGCAAGACGAATTATGCCCAATGACAGATGTGTAAAATCCAGTATAACCATGTGTCTTCTGAGCTTCACTGGCTCTGATCATGCCCAGGTCATATTCCCAATCAAGTTGTCCTCTGGTCCAGCTGAATTCCAACTGCCCCTGAATTCACCATCCACCATCTGGCCTCCCACTGCTATATTCATGTGACAACATGGAATTATGAACTGGGTGGCTAACTTTGAATCAGTCAGCTGATGAAGTCTCTTACCACAGCAAAACCAAGAATGAGCAAGTGGTCAGTTTTTCCCTGCACCTGCTGTGAGTTGGCAATTACTAGTGTGACACAGGAGTGATACGGCCTTATAAGGCTCTTGAGGATATGTACAGACCAAAACTTACTCTCTTCCACCTCGCAGCCAGGGAATCCATGAAGCCTGTCTGCGTGGAACAGAAGTCAGTCAGTTGTGTGCCTTGACAAGCACATAACTAAAGTACTGCAAGGCAGGGGCAAAATTATTTGATGGAGGGTGAGAAAATCTCCTCAGCCACTAAGCTTTGGTGCAGAGCACTGTAATAGTTTCCTGTTGCTGTTATAACAAATTACCTCAAACTGAGTTGCTTAAAACAACACAAATTTATTATCCCACAGCACTAGAAGTCAGAAATCCAAATCCAGAAATGCAGCTGGATTTGGCAGAGCTGGTTCTTTCTCTAGGCTCCAAGGAGAGACTGCTTTCTTTTCTTTTCGCTTCCCTTAGAGTTCACCTGCATTCCTCGACTTCTGACACTTTCTTGTATTACTCCAGCCTCTTGCTTCTGCCATCCTATTTCCTGCTTCTCACTCTGCCCCTCCCGATTCCCACTCATATAAGGACCCTGTGCTGTGCTAGGCTTACTTGCATGATTTAACACACTCTCCTCATCTCAGAGCCCTTATCCACATCTGCAGGACGCCATCCACCATGGGAGGTAACACATTCACAGGCCCCAAGGATCAGGATGCAGACATCATTAAGAAGCACTGTTCAGCCTACTCAAGTGTGCAAGCATGCAGAGGGTAAATCACTCTACTGAAACTCAACTAATAAACCTTAAGGACAGCTTCAGAGGGCCCACCTCCTAGAGAGCAAAGAACTCTGTAACCTGGACATTAGCTTTGAAGCAGGAAGAAGATACATGTCTGGGGATATTGGCATGAATTATACAGTGCTGGACTGTAATGGTAGCTATGTTGTGTCAACTTGAGAAGCTTAAAAGTTTAAGTAACTCAGCAGGGGGCCAGGTCCTCACTTTGTAAACATCCTAAGCCTGTGCAAGAGGAGGGCATGGAGATGATGTGTGTGCTACACTCACTCTAGAAGGTGGTAAACTGCTTACAGTATAAGGAGGGAAAAGATGCTTGCTCTTCCCCCTTTTGCTCTGGTTGTTTTTGCTGTCTTCTGCCACCTTAAAGTGTTGCCCTGGTGCCATACCATCTTGCCTTGGAGCCAGAAGATTAAAGACTGAAACCTCCACAAACTGTGAACTAAATAAAGTTTTCCTTCCTTAATTGTGGCCATTGGGGAATTTTGTCTCAGCAATCAGAAAAAGGTAACCAAGACAGGGACAAAGATCACCTTGCGATATTGCCTAGATCAATACAATTCCCAGGATTGGCACATAAGAAGAGAATTCTAATAGGGTCCAACAAACACCCTCATTCTATCTAGGCCCACATTTTACCAACTAGTAATTAATACCAGAGTCCCAAATATAAGGAGTATCTAGTATGTTTAGAACCTTTGTGTTTTTATCTTGCAATAAATAGACTAGGTAAGAGTTGTATTGTACATCATGTTTTTAATTACCCCTTCTTGTTGTTTTTATGAAGTCCTAGAAATTAGCGTCATCCACCAAGAAAGTAACATGATCAGAGGTCCTAACTCAAGCTAGTAGTCACTATGCCAGGGTCTGAGGTGGGCAGCTAAGGGTCAAGACCATGCATGTCCCACTGACTGTGCCCTCTTCCACTGTCAGGCACATAGCTGCCTTCTCAGCTTCGCTGTTTGAAGCCTATGAATCAAGGTCCATTTAATATCAAATTTGGCTCACAAATTGGATCTGAGTATAGACATGTCCTCTTTTTAGCTGTGTGACTGTGAGCAGTTTATTTAGTTTTTCAGAAACTTGGTTTCTCTAAAAAATATAGTTTATAACTTATGCACAGATTATTATGATAATGAATAAAAGATTGTAGGTAATACTGGTGCAGTCAATAAATAGTTATTGATAAGATCTTCTGACTCATGAAACAGGAATAATAATATATACAAGATTTTTGTAAGAATTAAGTACCAGATATGATGCATACCTGGCATATAGAAGATACTTTGTGATTCATTTCAGTCTTCTCTTCCCCTGAACTTCCTGTATCACTTTGTTGAGTTAACCATAAATGGAGAACTATAGGCTCCAGAAAAGTGTTGTCAAAGGCTAATCTTTTACTTGGCCCACCTTTGCCTCACCATCTCCATCTACCACCAGGTCATAGGCAGAGATAGTTTTTCAGATGAGCTCGCCATGCACCACTGCCCAAGAACTTATCTCTGAGGGGCCAGGAGAGCCTGATTGTGATGGTGGGGGTGCTAAGGTAAAGCATCCACTAGAAGCTTCTTATGACAGGATGCTTTGAACGATAGAAACACAACTTTAATGATTTTAAGAAGAGAAAGCTACAGGGGGGGTTGTTGATTAACAAAGAAGTCATGACACAAAAGTCTAGTAGACACATCTGGTAAATATGACTAGATCCACGTACTATAAAAAAGTTGACAAAAATTGAGTCATGCTCCATCTCTTGATTTTGTTTTCTTCTTTTATATTTCTCTTTCTCAAAAAGCTGTATCCCTGACAGTGGTTTCTGCCACCAGTTTAGCAGACAAAAGAACCCTCTTTTTTAATGGTTTCAAAAGAGTCTGTGGGCCAGCAGTCATTGGGCCATCTTACATCAGTGATACCCGATACGGTCCCTATACTAGATCTAGTGCTGAAGAAATAGAATATGCCAACTGGCTAGACCTAGGGAACCACCCTGCCTCAGCACTAAGATATAAATACTGCAGAGAAGGGGAGGTAAAATCGACTCCAACCTGAATTTGGGAATTGAGGTGAGTGTTAAATATTTAGCCACAGGAAAAGCACAATACTAAGACTGAGAGAAATAGGAATTGATATTGTGGATGTAAAACTTCCCAAAGTATGTAAACCACAGAGAATTTGCGATCTTTGGGCCAAGATGGTGGGCCCTGGAGGAGGTAGAACAGACAAGGAGCAATGCAGATTATAGTTCTTGTCATATCTATCACTAAGCATACTATTACATCCCACCTGTCTTTCAAAACAGTTCCTAGCATGTCCCTGCTTCACTGTCTTCATAGCATCATACATTTTACTTCAAGGAAATCACCTTGAATGTGCATGAAAGTCTGGGGTTGCAGCCAGACAAGCAGTCAGTCAACCTTCCTGCTCACTCATGGACAGGGGATTGAGGGTGAAAGGATGGATTAACAGTTGGGACAAGGGCAGGAGACAGGCAGAGGGCTAATTTACCCCTTTGTTTCAAGAAACTTGTTGCTCAAAGAGTATTCTCCTAAAAATGAGAAAAAACTAAAAACACAAAGTTTGCTGACTAGTTCATTGTGTGGGTCCCCCACCAAAGCTATGCATGCTGAAAAATGCCTATTTGTCCCTGACTTGAACACCTCACCTCTTAATCAGTCCTTAATCCCTGGCAGATCTGCAGTTCTCTGCACAGTTACTGAGCTCCCTTCTTACAGGCAACTTTATCAAAGGCCTCTGGAAAGTCTAAATAAATTATAACCATGAGTTCCTTTTATCCACAGCTTTATTTTAAGGAGCTCTGACAGACTCAAGAGGCATAACTTTACTCACTCCAAAGGCGTACAGCTTGTTCTCTTCAAATTCTACCCATCCTGTTGCTTCAGAAAATGCTCAAGTGATTCTGTGTGCTTCATTTGTCTCTGCATTTTTACAGAGGAGTTTTATCTTTCATCCATAATTCCCAAGGATGAGCCAGCATAGTATCTTCAGCATCTTCACAGTACAATAAATGTGGCTTAAAAGTTAAAAGTAGAGCAAAATTCTGAGGTTTTGGCCAGAGCTCTGCAAAGCCTGCTCTTCAGGATGAAGTGATTTCTCATCAATTAGCAAGATGGCCAAAATTTGGGTTTGTAACTCTAGTCATGCATTTAAATCATTCAACGAGGGTTTTTTTTTAGCACAACTTTGAGTGAACCTCACTTCACTCTAAACCAAATAAATACAAATCTCCAGGGGTGAAGTCTAAGTTCTGGAATTTCTTTCAAATGTGCAGTGGAGTGGAGAAAAAGTACATAGAAGATGTTTGTGCTGTCAGAGCTCTGGGTCCACATGAGCACTTCTGACTCAGCTGCAGGCTGCTGTCACCTGGGAAGGGACCTCTACAGAGCTCTGTTGAGCTGTGCATCTCATTCACTGTGTGTTGAGTACCTGAGAATGGTGAGCTTATAAATTAATGAATGGACCTCAAGGGCAGCCTTAGAGAGGTCAATCTCCCAGGCCTGTGAGACGAAATAAACAAAACCCAAAAAACCTTGTCTAGGCACAAAGGAGGACAGTGATTGATAAAGGAAGTTTGGCACCAAACGGTGTAAAAGATCAGGTCATCTGAATCCAGTTAGCAAAACTTTGCAGTGACAGAGTGTCACCATGTGTTTGTCCCAGACAGGGGTGAGCATTTGCTACATGAGCTTGGACAAATCTATTAACCTCCTTTGCCAAGTTTATTTCTAAAGAATGTCATGGCTTTCTTGGCATTTAAAAATTCCTTTAAAGAAACAAAAGACTTTAGCCATCATCTAAAATTAACCGTTGGCCTATAAAATAACTGAATGAAAGGCAGTTAGGTGTTAATGGGAGAGAGGGGAGAGTCCATATCATGAATTCTACCTTCACTTAATTCTGTTAAAAAAAAAGAGAGAGAAGAAATGCTGGAAGTACATTAAACAAGGTAAAGGTGTATAACAAGCCCCTCTTTGTGGTGAGGACAAATGCTTTGAAAAGTAAGTTAATCAGAGCTACTCAAATCTGAAATATGTTCAGGGTAAATTAAGAGATTCAGAACTCTCATCTCTCTGTTAAAAATCTCACAGGCTTTCAAAGATCCCCCCAGATCCAGTGGTATACTCATTTGTTCTTTTAAGTTTCTTTTTGTTGCAGAGAAACAGGAAAGAACAGGGAGTGAGGCTAAGGAGATGGCATTACCCACAGCACAGCTGCCGACAGTGCACCAGCACATCGCACAGACTGACATCCAGAGGGAGACGGAAGGCAGGGCTGACATGTCAGTGCACCTTGGCACTTTGTTTTATCAGGACACACAGCAAAAACTATTATAGTACCTAATATATGATGGCCTCATACCATCACCTATAGCATTTGTCACACAAAAAAAGAATTTTTTTTGTCTTCTGATATATACAAAAAAATGGGTTAAATTTTAAAATTCAAACATTAGGAAAGATTTAACTATGTGGGGGGTGAGAAAAACAAGGAGAGGGAGCATTTAAAATTACATTAGATTTGCTGGCACATACAGCTATAGGCCCAGCTCCTTGAGAGGCTAAGGCAAGAGGATTAAAAGTTTGAGGATACTTTGGGCCACTTAGCAGGACCCTGGCTTAAAATAAAAAAATAAAAATAAAAAATAGCTGGATGTGGTGGTGCATGCCTGTAATCCCAGCACTTGGGGGGCTGGGGCAGAAGGATCACTACAAGTACAAGGCCACCCTCAGCTACATAGTGAGCTGAGATCAGCCTGAAATACACAGCAAGACTCTGTCAAAAAAAAAAAGGGAAAATAAAATCACAAAATTGACTAAGAATGTAGCTCAGTAGAACAGCACTTGCCAATTACACACTAGGCCCTGAGTTGATCCCTGGCACCAAAAAAAATAAAAAATCATGTCAAAAAGTGCCTTGGCCAAAAGGACAATGTGGAGAACAGATGTGAGGTGTCAGTCAATCCACTCTCTGCTTCTAGAGCTGACAAGTGATCGCTGACATTCTAGCCTAGTCCGTGCCACGTGGAACTGAACCACAGGGTGGGCGGTCGGGGGACTGAGAAGCCAGAGAACCACCAACGGGGAGGCAGGGTGGAACTTTGTCAAAAGGCCCTATTTCCTTCAGTCAGTCATCAAAAGGTGACTTTTTAATTCCTTGACATCAGACAAGAAGGCTCCCACATTATTCTTCTCTCCCTCCCACCTACTCTGGAAATCGGATTCTCAGCAGGGCAGTCAGAAAGGCCTGTTTGGTTTGCCATGTTATGCAGTGTTCAGACACAGGCTCAGCAGGTGCCTGACCTCAGCTCCAAGGGGGGTCCTTCAAGGAAAGCGCCCTCATGCGCCCCTTCCACAAGACCCTAGCAAGGGTCATGGTTTCCTCTTTGATTTCACACAGCTGGATGGATCCCATCATCTCGGGACTGATTTTTTTTTAAGCCAGTTCCTTTCTTTCTCTCTGTCTCTCTCTCTGTCTCTCTCTCTGTCTCTGTCTCTCTCTCTCTCTCTCTCTCTCTCTCTCTCTCTCTCTCTCTTCTTTCTAGCAGTATCTTATTGCCTTGGTGAAGAAAGTGCAGTGAAGCAGAGAACAAATGCAGAAAGTGACAGAGCCTTTGTCCAATTAGCAATAAGAAAATTACAAGCACTGATGGTGACCACTCATGCTGAACAACCGGCTCAGCAAAGAGCCTCACTCCACATCTCTCTCATCTAATTAGAGCCACTCACGCCACAGATGCCTGCATCCCCTACATTTTAGCACCTCGCAGTGCCCACGATCTCTGGGCATTAATGAGGGACACGGAGCCCGTAAGAGTTCTGATCAAACCACAGACCACTGAGCTATTCAGGTGCATCACATTTCATCAGTTCTAAAATGTGCCCTTCACACACACACACACACACACACACACACACACACACACACACACATTTTTTAAATATGAGGTGCCTGTGAATCAAGACAGTTATAGTATAGCTGTCATTGCCTCTGTGTGGCAAACTTGATCAAAGCTGTTGGCATTTTCATTGTTTCAAATGAATTAAATGCATGGTTGCAAGACAGGTGTTGAGGTTCATTGGTGCTTAAACTGGTTTCAAAATCTTATTCTATATGTTAGCATTCAAACATGAGCTGACATGTTCATCAAAAGACACAGAAACAGAGAAGCTGGGTACAAATTTGACATTTAGAACCTACTAACACCACCAGAGTATCTGAAGTGAAGGCAGAAAAAGAGGAAAAGAAAAACCAGGAACAAGGTGAGCAGGTCCACACAGAAGAGAGCTTTGGGCCACCTGGTTTCAAATTCCATTTTAAACACAAAGGAATTTTAACAGCATTAAAAGTCTTTAAAGGTAGGAGGAGCATGGTGGTAACACCTATAATAATCCCAGTCACTTGACTAAGGCAAGAGGGTCAAAAGTTCAAGGCTAGCCTAAGCAATTTAGTGAAACTTGTCTCAAAATAAAAAATGTAGCTCAGTGAGGGGGCACCCGCTTAGCACGTGCAAAGCCCTGCTTTTAATCACCAGTACACGCATGCCAAGTCGAATGACAAAAATAAACTAAATTATACGAGTTGACTGCCTGTGGTCTGATGAGTAGTGTGTTAGGAGAATATAGCAGGGATTCAAGGGTTACTCATGGAGCCTGGGCTGGAGTGGTGGCAGTAGAGATAAAGAGAAGTGAACATAGTCAAGACATTTTTAAAATCAGAATACAAAGCACTTGCTGATGAGGGCAAGGACAATCACAATTACAAGCAACAAATCAGGAATGAGTCCCTAATCTTTGGTCAAAACAAGATAGAAAACAGTGGCGCCAATTATCAAGGTGAGGAAGGAGGCAAGATGATCAGTACTGAGAGTGTGGGGAGAATTGTTCAGTTTAGAACTTGTTAAGGTAGCTGCCAAGTAGTCAAATGAAGGAGTCCAGGTGACAATTAGGCAAAGTAATCTAGAGCCTGGAAAAGCGTACTGAGGACTATGAATTTGGGGCCATCAGCCTACCAGGCCATTAACTGATTTATGAAGTGTGATCAAAAGCCACAGTGAATGTTATAAAGTTTTTTAAATTTATTACTCTAAAAGATATATTGCTACAATTTCCCTCAAAATACTTCCTCTCTCTTAGAACGCATTTACCTTATCATTCTTGCTGCTTTCTGGAACAAATCTATAAGTTTTCTTTCATGAATGTGTTGAGTTGTGCTGTTGTAACTGCTTCAATGTCCAGAATTGATTCAAAATTTACCTTTCATGGTCATTTTGACTTTGCTGAAGAGCCAGAAGTCACCTGGTGCCAGATCCAGTGAAGGTGGATGAGGACGCACCACCGTAGTCCTACAAGCCTGCCTTTCTGTTGGGTGGCACTCAGCCATGGCATTGAACGTATTTTAGACCACACTGTGGAAGGACCACTCATAAAAAAGAACTTGTACAACCGGCTCAGAAATGGCAAGAACAATGGTATAATTGCGTTTAAAGCAAGAGGGACTATTTTAGGGGGAAATAATGGCATTGCATCTTTTATTGTAATCTTTTTATTTAAATATCTTAATCCTATAATATAAAATTAGATGCAGTTATACATGACAAGAATACATAAGGAATAGAGGACTAATATAAAGCTCAGTAGAACTGAGAGTCAAAGGCAGACACATAGCCAGACATAAAGTGAGCAGCAGAGAAAAAAACCAGGAAGGCACACATGCTATCGTGGAAGTCAAGCAGGTGTTTCAAGGAATAAGTGGTCATCCACAGCAAAATCATCTGAGAGGTTAATGGATAGATGACAGAGTGAAGCAGACACTGGATTTATAAAGTAGAAGTTTCCAGTCATCTTGACAAAAGCTGTTTTAAAGACAGAGAGCAGACAGGAACCAGAGAGCAAAGGCTGACCAGGGAATTGGAGGTAGCTCATGGAGAGAACACTTTCCTGACACTGACTACAAAGAAATTTAGCAGACTCAAGAAAATAGCCATAACAACAGAAATAAATAAAGCTACTATCAGCCAGCAGATTGTCTCCAAGTTCTTACACAATGCTACATGGTAGATATTTTTATCTTTGTTTTACAGAAAGTCAGTGAAGAACAATGCCCAAGATTATACAGAATATTCATTTTGTATGCTGTGTAACAAATTATGCAAATTTAGCAGCTTAAAACAGCACATTCTTTATTGCATAGTTTCTGTAAGTTAGAAAACCAGGATCAGCTTAGTTGGATCCTCTGCAAAACTGAGACCATGGTATAGATCAGAAATAGGTTCTCTGGAGGCCTTATTGGGAAGGGACAACTTTTAGTTTCCCTCAGGCTAATGGCAGAACTTATTCCCTGGGATTGTAGGATTCATGACATTTGGCTTCTTCAAAGCCAACCTTGGAGATAGCAAGATAGTCAGTAAGGGACATAGACTTCTATATAATTATGGGAGTGACCTTGCTTTTGCTACTTAATGTAATTATAAGAGTGACAACATATTATCTTTCCCATACTCTGTTGGTTAGAAATAAGTCACAGAACTCAAATACACTCAAGGGAAGCAGATTACACAAAGCCATATACACCAGAATTAACTTCAGGTCTGTCCAGCTCACACTCAGTGGAGCTGGAGATCATTTCTATTTTAATTCCAATACCCATTCTCTTTCAATTTGACCATGTAACTTCACAAATATAAAGGCAAATTTATAAAAAAAAACACAGAATCTTCTAAAAATGGGATATACTGGCTGCAGAGATACTGAGTTCTCTGTCATTCAAAGTGTCCAAACTTAAACTGGACAGTCTTTGATGTGGTCATAACTAAATGGTCTATCATGAGATAGGATAGAGTAGGGGAAATTATTGAGTTTGGTGACTTCCAAGGTACTTCCCAATCTTGTAGCTCTGATTTCTTCAGGCACGTCATAGAATCACAGGATACTAGAATCCGGAGGAACTTTTGAGATGAAGCCCTGCCCCATCACTTAGATTAGAAAATTGAGGACTAAAGGGGTAAAACTTGTTTCAGTCTCAGTGCAACCTGCCACTGATAGAGAATTGAGATGATGGCCCCTGTCTTCCAGAAGCTCATAATTCAATAAAAATGTGAAATAATATAGAATAAACAAGTTCCCGGATGAAATTATGCTTACAGCACTCCCAGGTACCTAGAAAGAGGAACCTCAAGAGGGGAACAGTCGTATGTGCAGATGTTCAGGTCAGATGGACACTGAGGAACCTAAGGGCACCCAAGTCATGATGTGTAGTCCGGGCCTTCTCCAGCCTTACTATACACATAGATTTGATGAAGTGCATCTTTAACTCAGCAGCTCTAGCAGAGAGCCTGAGAGGTACATTTCCAACCAGCTCACAGATGGCACAGATGCTCCTCAGCCTCAGACCACAATCTGAATAACAGCATCTACTATGGCAGGTCACCAGACAGCAAATACCAGTCCTTTATTATTCCTTTCTTGCCTTATTCTTCCATTTGCTCTCTACCATGGAGTCCCCGGATGCCAATGTCAGAGTGAGAAGGAGACAGCCTGAGATTCCAGGCAGGCAGTTATGCCATTGAGCTAAATCCCTGACCCAGCCTGAGAGTTCAAAGGGGAGCAATTTCACCAGAGGCTGCTGGCGACGGCCATGTTACCTGGGGAGGACCAATTCTTTTGAGTTGATGCAAAGAATTCACCCACTGATTCTTATCTCCAGCTCACACTCACTAGACTTTCTTTTTAAGGAATACAGAAGTGAATGACTCCACCCACCTCTACAAGAATTTAATGATACAGGTCAGCATCTCAAACTAAACAAAAACTGTGGCCTTAAGGGAGGTGATGTAATAGACAGGCAACACATTCAGAGGGTGAACTACAAATGGTCAGCACAGAGGAAGACACCAAAAGGAAAATCAGAATTGAATGAAGAGGCCAAAGCTAGATTACTGTGTCCAAAATGTCCTTTGTCTTTTCAAGGTGTAGAACCTAGGTCACTGGAGACAAGCAGAAGTGGCAAACATGAACCTACAGTCCCTTGGGGCTGCTATCCATCAAGCATTTGGGGCTCAGTGCCCATGCTATTCTTTGGGGGCCTACAGAAAAGCTGGAGACCAGGACATAAAATCACTGATTCCCAAATGTGAAAGGTAGCCAGTAAAATATAAATTAGTAATGTTCTTTGCCAAAATACAATATTACTTTAAATTCATTAACTGTTCAATTTAGTATTCATAAGACATCCATAACATCTGAAAACTATTTGTAAGTTAGATTTTCTCACCTTGTAAAAACTCCTGAACAAACCCGATGATTGCCAAGAAATCCCCATAAATTGCCAATTAAGTAAGTTTCCAGTAGCCAATAATTTCTAGAGAAAGCCTACAGAAATCATTTTGCCATTTTATAGCAAAATACATTTTTAATGTAGGCTCTAGATGTGTAAAATATTTATAATGTAATGTGAGATCTGAAAGCTGGAACTGGCCCCACCAGGTGGCAATTCTTTAAAAAAAAAAAAAAAAAAAAAAACTATATTCCAAAAAGGGGAAATGACTTTGTAGATGACAATGACTATTCAGATAAAATTGTGGAATATTTTAGTGTTTCACTCAGAGTAGTTGAAGGATGAACTAAATCATTCATTTGTTCAACAATATTTGTTGAGCACCTACTATGTGCTAGATACAATTCTACACAAACTAATACAATGGAAAAGAAGTTAGAAAAAGGTAGCAAATAGGAATGTAAGAAACACATAACATGAACTAGAACTCACTAACCACTTCTGCTTTACCCACTGAGGCATAGCCTGGTGACCTCCACTGAAGGGAACTTGTCTTAGTTACTTTCCTTGTTGCTTGAGACACAAGATCCCAAATACCCAACACCCAGAAGTTAATGGAGGTAAGTTTATTTTGGCTCAATCTGTAGAGGTTTTCAGTCCACAGGCAACTGGCTCTAAGGCAGGGCAGAATAACAGAAAGGAAATAAATCGAACAGGCAAGCAGGAAGCTCCCTTTCCCTTTTATCTCATCCCGACTACAAACCTTTTGGGTGGTGTCACCCACACCCAGAGTGAGACTTTCCGTTATCCACATTCAGATTTATGATAAACTAATTAGTGGATTAATTCCACCCTAGATCCAGCCACCTCCAAAAAATCTACCTATGAGCACCTGAGGCTTTGGAGGGACATCTAGACACAACTCATAACAAAACTGATGTTCAAGGACTGTAGAAGATCACACTGGCTCTTTCAGACAGAATGGGATAATTCCCTTTGATTAAATGCTTCTTCTGTGCCATATTCTAAGCTAACTGATGCCTAATTCATGATTTTCTGGAATCTTCATGGTCTAGTCATTTCCATATGACAAAAAAAAGAAAGAAAAGAAAAGAAAACAACCCCTCAAGGGCTTCCTAGCCTGCTGATGGACTAACTGCTAGTTAGTGAGTAGCCACCTAAGACTCTAACCCCCAAATTAGTCCCTTTCTTCACACCCCTTCTTAAGGAGCAACTATCTGATCGCATCAGGCTGGAGAAGTCCTAGAAGCTGCCACAGTGGGCAAGACCCAGAGATCTGGGGCGGTGCTGTTGCCCTGTGCTTCAGTGTTATCACCCAGAGACACAAACCTCACCTGGTCCTGACTCAGTCAGAGAGCCCTAGGCAGAGGTTTTGAGGATTCTGATGAACTTTTTCTCAGTGCTCATTTACCCCAACTCTCTGGTGTTCGGGGAGACCCCTTTGCTGGCCATCCCAGCATCCCTCCATCCCTCAGTTGCTTAGCCATGACTACAGCCAGGCCCTGCCCTGTGATCCGAGCACAAGCATTCGCCATCCCTGACGAGCTCAGTGGAGAGCTGATCTCCTGCCTCAGGACCACACTTCAAGTCTGCTCCCCGACAACACACACACACACCAGCCCGTCCAGCAGGGGCCAGAGGGAAGTGAGCAAGCCTCTCTGGGCCTGCTGTCCAGTGACTAATCTTCTCCTCATGCCCACCGCTTCTTTCAGCTGTTACCTATACCTGACTGTCTTTTGGGGCTGACTCTCCAGAAATCGGGCTCATCATGGGACAGCTATCCCACAGGCCTTAACTGCCCACTTCCAAGCCCTTTTTCCACGATGCTGCTCCTCAAAGGCCTCTGGGGAAGTGATTCATGACCTGTCTCTAGAGATCAGGCTGAGAGCTCTTGACAGTGAATGAAGAAAGCAGTTAGCCTTTTGTGTGGTTCTCTTGCTTTCATCCCCTCTGTTCAAAGTCTTGAAGTGTGAAGAAAAAAGCAATAGTTATGCCATTTGCATCCCTCCTGTGAGAGTGTACTGCAGAATTTGGGGGGTTCCTGGATGCAGTAGTCTGACTTGTGATGAACATTGGTCTTCCAGTCCTTCTAGGGGCAAGTGCAGGACCACAGTAAAGGGCTGGCCAGAAGCCAAAGCAAATAAAAACTATTGAAAACCATCCTGTCTTGCAATAACTACAAGGAATCCCAGCAATGACAAAAATACACTCATGTGCCAGGGATACAGTGCCTGCCTGGCAAGTGTGAGGTCATGAGTTCGATTCCCCTTACCAAAAACAATAATAATAACAATACACTCATGTGCATTCAAGCGGGACTTTCTGAGAAATGCATCCTTACTTAGGTGCTTTCACTGTGCTAATATCCAGAGTTTATGTGCATAGGTCTCCGTGGTGTTGCATCCTTCTATTTTATACTAGTATTTACTTCACATAGATTTTATACCTTCCTATATTTTATAATTTTTAGTGTTATAAATGGAATGTTTAATAAATAAATAAATATATAAATAAATAATGGAATGTTTTCTTTTTCCAGTTTTAGATTCTTATTTCTAGGATAAAGAAAAATTTGTAGCCAACATCATCAAATTCTTGTAATTGTTTTACAAGTGTTTGAAACTAGACTTTGTTTTTCAAGTTATTGAAGAACGTGATCAATTTAGCTCTTTTTTCCCAATGTTTATATGTATATTTTGTCTTAGTACTATCACTAAAGCCTCCAAAACAGCACTGAACAATAAGTCAATAATCAGGATCACTTTTTGTTCCTTAATGTTGACTTGCCTTAAAAATTTTAGCACGTTAATTTCCTATTACATTGTCAAAATATTCTTTGTCATATTTAAATAGGGTTCTTTTATTGTCACTTAGAGCTTTTTGGTAGGAATAACAGCTGAATTTTGTTTTGCATAATGGAAGCCTTATTAGCATTTATTTTCCTGGTTATGTGATATCTGTCTTAATTTTGTTGATATGATAAATAACATTGATAAATTTCCAGGTATCCAACCTTGCCTTTGCCTTTTCCTATTTGATGATTTATTGCTGTATTCTTTTTGGTAATATTTCATGTCTTATTTCTGCAAGTCATATATCCATAAGTAATATTGGCTTATACATTTTTGTACCACTTGTGCAATAGTTAATTTTGATATTAATGGTACAATGGCTTCACTAAATGAATTGCAGATATTTCCATCTTTTCTCCATTACCACTAATAGTTTTCTATCATCTGTAATAACATTGGCATTATTTTTTCTTTAAAGGTTAAATATCTAACTGTGAAATTATCCGATCCCAATCCTTTGTGCTAAGCAGGCGTTTAATTCCCTTTCTAATTCTTTCACAGTAATTCTTCTATTCAAATTTTTCACATTTTCTTGGGTCATTTTTGGAAATTGTATTTACCCAGGAAATCATTGTTTTCTCAGTCAAGTCTGGCCCCCCTTCTGCTTTTTATGATTATTGAGTTTAAAATGATTTACAAATTCTTAACTGGTTAAATTTTAAATGGCTATTTAGGTGATCACATAATATCCTCAGTTTTTATTTCTTGACTCACAAAGTCTAAACTGTTTATTGAAGAAAAATTTGCCAATCCATATTCTTGATTTTCTAATAGCTTATCAATCAGTTGTGTGTAATATTCCTGTGTAGTTTTGCTATTTGTATTTTCTGTAGCCCTGTCTCTCTTCTTGTTCTTAATTTTCAGTACTTCTGTCCTCACATTTTCTTTTTAACCAGGCTCATGAAGAATATCCATATGTTTATGTATGTATGTATATATATATATATATATATGTATATATTTAACTTTTTTTAAAAAAACTTTACCATTTGCTTACACATTGTACTTTTAGTTTTCTGTTTCCTTAACTATAGCATTTGATTGTATTACCACATTTCATCATTATTTTGGACACTACTTAGAAAAACAAAATACTTTCACATCATCTGGAACATAGGACCCTTTTGTCAGTTAAAATGTTTCTATACTTTTTGGAAAAGTTTTTTTTTGGATTATTTAGGCATAAATTTTGTGCATCCATACAAAAAGATGTGAAATTGCTCAGGGTACAGAGGCCGTCTCTTTTGAAGCACTGTGGACTCGGTTATGGATGTCTGCATGCTGCCACACCATCACGGCACACACTGGGAAGGCAGCGTTTCTTAAAACAGGGTTCCACTATTGTTCCCATGGTTTTCTTCCAAACTGTGGGTTCTCATTCTGCAATCTTCAGAGCTCATTATCTCTTACTAAAAGTGTCATTCGAAGTATTTCAGACATCAATCTGTACTCATATCCCTTCTTGAATAGCGCTTACATGGTTTTGATTGACATTTCAACAGGTTTCAGTTGTGCCAGTAGAAGAGCCAGAGTTCTTCTTTGTATATGCAACCGCAAGGCCACACCATTACATGGTTGATACAAACTGATGACAAACCTAATTCAGAGATGTTGAAATACAAAATAAAGTAGGCCTTACCACTGGTGAGATACAGTAATTCTTACTTCCTGTTTACTTTGGGGTTTGTTTTGTTTTGGTACTGGAGACTGAATATAGGCCCTAAAACTGGGTTATGTCCTGCTAAGTTGCTAAATTGCCAGCCTAAACTCAAACTTCAATCCTCCAGCTTCAACCTCAAGGAGTGTTGGGGTTCCAGGTGTGCACCACCATGCCTAGCTTGCTATTTTTAAATATACATAATGTGCCCTGGTTAGTCTTTTTTATATTCTACACAAGATATTTAAGATTATGAATTTTTCTATGGGAACAACTTTTGCAGAAACCATTAAACTTTTCACATAAAGTATTGTTTTCATAGCTTTGGTTTCTAATTTCATCAAGAGCTATTCATTTATTCTTATTCTCCATGAAATGATATTTTTGGTACTTTCTAGTATTTTCAATATTAAATTGGATTATATCATATGATATAAAAATTCTCTACTTTTAAAAATGTGATGAAATGAGCTGGGTGGGGGCACACACCTGTAATCCCAGCACAGAGGAGGCTGAAGCAGGAGGACTGAGTGAGTCGGAGCCCAGGCTGAGCTGCCTAATAGGTTCGAGACCAGTCCAAACTATATGGTGAGGCTGTCTCAAAAAAAGAGCAAAACAACAACCACAGCAAAAGTGTGATAAGATGGAGCTGGGGGTGTGGCCCAGTAGGATTAAAACCAAAAAAAAGCCATAAATGAACTTCTGAAAGTCTATTAAGACTGATTTTCATTCATGTGCTGGTTACATGGACATGTTCGGTTTAGGAACATTCTATGATTTTTGTACATTCGTATATGTAGTATATGGTTTTTCTTTTTTTAAGTTTTTTAAACATACAGTCACAAGGTAGAGTCCAGTGACATCTCTTCTCTTTCCTTTTTCCCCTTTCTCTCCAACAAGAATTGATCTGAAAGAATTATTGATTCCACCTTTAGACATTTGTCTAACATAAAAATGTTTCATGTTTCTGAACTCTCTTTTCTTCCTAGATATTTTTCTATATATTGCCAGGAGTCTTTAACCTACAGTTTAACCCATCATTTCTGTGGCTTGACTTACTTACACAGAGTTCTACACAGGTCAGGAAGACTTTCTCCTCCTTGTAGCTATTCCCTCTAGAAAGTACAACCTTTATAGTCATAGAAACAAAGAAAGAATATGGAGTGTCCATTTAGGAGGTGATTAAGAAACAGGTCTATGGCTCATCTGCCTTCATGCAGTACTCAGAACCTGTCTAGCAGCCCCACATTACCTGCAAGGTGTTGAGAAAAGTTAGCAGGCACTACCTTGTGGCCCAGAAGAGCATGCTTCAGATCTTGACCTTGAAATCTTCTCAATTGTGCAAGATATCTCTTTTAATACTGGAAATCACCTCTTAAACTCATGAAACTAGTACCTTAGTTCTTTGCCCTGTGTGATAGATAAAACCAAATAATACATGTTGTTAGGGTTTGTATTTAAATGTCCTCCCAAAGCCTCATGAGGTCATAGGCAGGGCTTTTTCAGAGGTTCCTGGATCTAGGAAGTGTGATGCTGGGATTAAGGGTGCCCCCACCCTGGGCATGGGTGGCATCAATCAATGAGTTACAGCCTGGATGAGACATAGAGGAACTTGCTGTTTGTGACTCACAGCTCATTGGTTTTGCTGCCTCCTGCCTTCTGTGCCATGAACTCCCCTCTGCCACACCATCCTGCCTTGGAGCCAGCCATCTATGGACCAAAACCTCTACAAACTATAGGCTACAATAAACCTTTTCTCTTTTAATTTTGGATGCTGAATATTTTGTTTCAGAAATGAAAAACAGTAACTAAGATACATGTAAACATATTGCTTTATCTTTATCATGATATTATTCTCAATGGCCAAGAAATGGAAATACGTAAGTACCCATTAACCAATAAATGAATTTTAAAAATGTATCACAGACACAATGAAAGGCTACTAAGCCATAAACAGAATCAAGCCCTGGCACTTGTGGCAACATGGATGGAACGGTAGATCATTATGGTAAGTGAAATAAGCCAGGCACAGAAAGAAAAGTATTGCCTGAATCTTAAAAAATTGATCTTGTGGAAGTCGAAAGCAGAAGCGTGGTCACAGATGCTATGGAGAGGAGGAGGTCGGGAGGGATAGGGAGAAGCTGACAATGGATGCCAAGTTATAGTTCCACAGGAGTAAGAAGTTCAGAGATGTGAGGCACACAGAAGGGTGACTAGATAACAAATATGTTCCGTAGATCTCAGGAAACTGAAATAAAAGATTTTGAATGTTTTCATCATGAAGAAATGGTAAAATTTTGAGGAGACAGATAAGTGTAACCTGATTTAAATATTAGTGTCTATAAGGATTGAAATATTACATGGTGTTTCATTAATATGTAATATTGCTATAATTTTGCATATCAGCTAAAAATAATTTTAATTCAAATTTTAAAGAGAAAAAAGCAAAGAGAGTTCAATGTTTATTGTTAGTTAAGTTTAAAATGGAGAAAGGGGTTTTACTTATCTTTCTATTTACTTACTTCTTTTTAACTTGTTTAATTTTACTTGAGCATTCCTCATTATTGGTCCAATGTTAGATTTGATATCTCACACAAGCAATAGACATGTAGCCCTCTGTATCTATGGATTCTGTATCCAAAAGTTTAGCTAATCTTGGGTCAAAACTTTTCCTTTCAAATGTTCCATTGTTGTAGACATGTACTGCCTGGTTAGTCTACAGTGGTTGCTTCAATATTAAACATACACAGTATATTTTTCTTGACATTATTCCCTAAATGATACAGTACAACAGCTACTTGAACAGTACTAAAACTATTAGATATTATAAGTAATGTAGAGATGACATATAATATACAGGAAGGTGTATGTGTGTATGTGGTTTGTATGCAAATACTACATCATTTTAAATAAGAAACAGTATTCTTGGATTTTGTAGGGGCTAGAACCAAACTCCCATACATACTAAAAGACAACTGTCTTTAAAAAATCAAACTCATGATATAATCAACAAATGGACTGATAATTTTCTTCTCCTTGCCATTCAAATCTATTTTGGAGGTCTGATTTTTTTCCTGTCCACTAGAAGAAAAAAATACAGGTCTTAAGACTGTATGATAATTCCTCATTAATGAAAAGTGATGAGTACTCATGATCATGAAATCAGACTTACTTTATGCTTATGTAATGGGAAACACAGAAGAAATGGATAGATTCATAGATATATGTGGATTAACAAAACTGAATCAAGAAGATGTAAAACTTATGAATAACTCAAAAATCAGTCAATAAAATTGAAAATGTACTTAAAAATTTAACAACAAAGAAAAGACCAGGTCCTGATGGAGTCACTGCTGAATCCTATAAGAAATTTAGAGATTTAATACCATTATCTTCAGATACTTACATGGAATTTAAAGAGAAGCAATACTCCCTAACTTATTCGTAGAGACAAATATTACTTAATACCAAAACCAGAGAAAAACTCAACCATAAAAGAGAACTACAAGCCAATCTCCCTAAGAACACAGACACAAAAGTCCTTAATAAGATACTAGCAAACAGAATGCAGCAAATCATCAAGAAGATTATACAAACTTCCAGGAGAACATGGCAGATAGATAACAGCAATGATAATGGAGGCCCTGTGAGATAGCCAGCTTAGATTCCAGGAATGGTGCGGTGTGGGGAGTCCTAAGCAGGGAGAGATATACCCTGCTGGTCCAGAAATGAGCTAAGCTGAGAGAAAACAACTGGAAATGCAATCCCGGTGCTATGATTGGAACAACTAAAGTCTCAGTATTGCCACAGGAACCCGCGCCTCTGGAAACTGCGGCTTGAATTTCCTGCCACTGCTGCTGCGTCTGAATCGGCACAGCAGGGATAAAGACATGAAAGCTCTGAGAGTGGGAATCGGCAAACCAAACTGAGAGCAGAGCTGGTGGGGAGCCCTACATGCCGTGAGTGAGAGAAACGGGGACCCTTCCACAGATTAGGAGGCTCCAACAGAGAACATTCTGAGACCAGGCAGACTAGCCGGAACAGGACACTGCAGTGACTTCAGTCACATATTCCCCTCTCAAGCGGGACTGGTGGGGAGCGCTTGACCTGGGTGACACCACGGACTAAGACCCAGTAGGCTAGCCCAAACCAGGTCCCTGCACCTGGCAGTGCATCCTAATAAGGTGAAGCCTTCAGCAGGTTGACTGACCTGAAGAGGCGGGCCCAGCATAGGCTGCTCAGGTCTGTGTAGGTCCATGTCTCCCTTGCACACTGCAGTGGGCAGGAATACCTAGCTGGTGCAATTCAAACAAACTGTAGCCAACAAAGAAAGAAACTGGGCCACCTATATATGCTTGTATGGAAGGAACAAAAAGTATGGGAAGAGGGAGCAACAAGAAAGGGTCCTCAGGCACCAATCCTGAGAACACTGATCCAGGAAAGGTAAATGCAAAGGAGAATGAGGACAGAAAATATGCAAAATCAGGCACAGCACCAATAGACATAAAGTGATATCTCTGGGATCTCATAGATGAGTTCAAAAGTAAAGTATTTAACCAAGTAAAGCAAGATATAAGTAAATAGTTAAAGAAATGCTAAGCACCTCCCAAGAAAAAACAAGTGGTGGAATGGAAGAACAGAAAAAAGGGGAGAATTGTTTGATGGAGAAAATAGAGAAAACATAGAATACAGGAAGCAGGTTCAAAGAGATTACCAGGAAACTAAAAACTCTATTGAAAGCTGGCATAACAGCTTGAAAGAAACTAAGGACAGATTATACATATTTGTAATGTGGGAGCATAAAAGAAAAAACTTCTTTAAAATAACAAGGAAACAAGCAGTAACAATACAAAGGCTAGAAGATGTTAAGAGGATCTATAACTTAAGAATTAAGAATGTAAAGGAAGAAGCAGGGATACAAACAAATGAATTGAAAAGGCTATTCACAGAAATAATCAAGGAGAACTTCCCTAATACGGGAAAAGGTAAAGATACTCAGATCTATGAGGCATACAGGACCCCAGCCACCTACAACCCAAACAGAACTACACCCAGGCATATAATAATCAAAATTCCAGAAATCCAATATAAGAACAGAATATTAAAAGCTGTCAGAGACAAGAAACAGATCACTTACAGGGGAACACCCCTAAGAATTACAGCAGACTTCTTGCCACAAACCATCAAATCACGAAGAGCATGGGGCAAAATAATTCAAGCTTTGAAAGACAATAGCCTCCAGCCAAGATTGATATATCCTGCACAAGTGTCCCTAGAAATTGGTGGAGAAACAAGGTGCTTCCACAATAAAGAGCAACTAGGGGAATTTGCAAACACCAATTCAACTCTATAGAGAAGACTGCATGACATTCTAAAAAAGAAAAATACCAAGATTCCAGAAACAGTGGCAGAGAGGCCACAATGAATGGAGCAGAAAGTGAAATGAAGAATACAAACTGACAACTAATGACAGACAAAGAGCTCAACAGAAATGAGGCAGAGAAGGTTGGACGGTATGAACAGCTGTTTTGGAGAAAACAAGACATCATAATAGGTAGTGCTGATTTAATATCATCTTGTTTTGAAGTCCCATCAAGCTTTTGTTCTTGTCTCCATCAGTCTTAACAGGTTGTATCTTATTGAATTTTGTTATATGTGATATTATAAACAAAAACTTTTATAGACAAGGAGATAATACAGAAGTGATTGTTCATTTTCTGTTAGTTGGTTCTAAATACCCTGTAATACTGTCATTCTCTTGAATGGTTTTACATTGTCTTGATATGTTTGATGCTACAGTATACGAAGTTATACTCAAAGATTTCAAGGAAAGAGACACTATGGTAACTACTTTTATGTCAGGATATCTTGTGGTGAAACACTATTTTGCTTAAATGGTTATGTTCTGACCTGTGCTGTTTTGTTGTTATGTCCTCTTTTGAGATAATCTCCTTTTTTATTATTTATTTTTTTATTTTTATCTTCTTAATTAAGGGAAAAATAAATAAAAAATAGCAGGATATAGTAACCCACTTTGATTTCTTATTAACTTGATTTGAAATCCTGTATTGCTCTCATCATTTGTTTTGACTGATTTTCCTCTATTCTATTTTGCTTGATACTACCAAGTTCAAGAGTATAGGCAACAACTGTGAAGACAATAAGATTCACTATGATGCCCATTCTGGTTTGACTATTATCTTCTTTTGAAGTCCTGTAATATCTCCAGTGTTTTGATTTTATTGGTCTTGTTCTGTACTGTTTTGTTCAATTTTATTATAATTGATGATATAGGCAATTCATTTTAAGATAGCAAGAGGCATTATGGTAACCATTGTTGATCACCTTGTATTCTGTTTTTACATTATGTTTTTATTCTCTTCAAAAAAAAAAAAAGTAATGTGAACTGTGGGAGTAATAAAACCCAAAATGTGTAATTGTCATTGTAAAAAAGAGAAGAAAAAGGAGCTGGGGATTTAGCTCAGCGGCATAAGCACCTGCCTTGCAAGCAGGCAGTTGTGAGTTCAATCCCTGGTACCAATAAAAAGGAAAGAGACCAAAAAAAAAAAAAAAGAAGAGAGAGGAAAAGAAAGTGCTCTAAAGGATATAACTGCATGTATATTTAAGCGTATAAGATAGATAACCATATTACTGAGTTTTGTTGGACCATTGAACAGAACTGTTTGCAGTCTCACTGTTTGAATGTCCACTTTATATGCTTTAATTTTGTACCTTGAACATCTATTTCTAAGATGACAATATGCAATCTATTAACTAGTGATTTCCTACTGTTTATTTTTTTGAAATTCTATATAACTTGTACCCTTTTTCTGTTTTTTTTTTTCTTTTTCTCCTTAAATAAAATTTTAAAAAAGAAGATTATACAGTATGACCAAGTAGGATTCATCTCAGGAATACAGGGATGGTTCAATATATGCAAATCAATAAATGTAATACAACATATCAACAGAGCCAAAGACAAAAATCACATGATCATCTCAATAGATGCAGAAAAAGCTTTTGACAAAACCCAATACTCATCCATGCAAAACACAACAGAAAATTGAAATAGATGGTACTTATCTCAATCTGATAAAAGCCATTTATGACAAATCAACATCTAACATCACTACTAAATGGTCAAAACTTGAAAGTTTTCACTCTAAAATGAGGAACAAGACAAGGATTCCACTATCATCACTCGTATTCACTATAGTTCTAGAAATACTAGCCAGGACAATTGGCTAAGACAGACAAAAGGAATAAGGATAGGAAAAGAAGAAGTTAAACTATCATTACTCACAGATGACATGATACTCTACACAGAAGACCCCAAAAACTCCACCAAAAGATTTCTAGATTTAATAACCAAATTCAATCATGTTGCTGTATTCAAAGTCAACACTCAAAAATCAATAGCATTCCTGTACACAAACAAAAAACTCACTGAGAGAAAAGTTAAGAAACCACACCTTTCACAACAGCATCCCAAGACCTAGGAATCAACCTTAAAAAGGAAGTAAAGGATTTTAATGTTGAAAATTATGGTACTCTGAAAAAGGAGATAAAAGAGGGTATCAGAAAATAGATATCTCTTGCTCATGAGTAGGAAAAACCAACATAGTAAAAGTAGCCATACTTTCAAAAGTGTTATACAGATTTAATGCAATCTCCATCAAAATACCATTAGGTTACCTCACATATCTAGAGAAAACATTTCTAAAATTCATCTGGAACCAGAAAAGACCTGCAATAGCAAAACGTTTCTGGACAGCAAAGGAAAAGCAAAAGGCATCACAATCTTTAACTTGAAATTATACTACTAAGCTACTGTGATAAAATCAGCATGGTACTGTCAAAAAAACAGACTAGAGGATCAGTGGGACAGATTAGAAGATGTAGGTACAACTAAAAACACCTTCAGCCACCTTATCCTTGACAAAAGAGCTAAACAAGTCCACTGAAAGAAAGAAAGCCTCTGTAATAAATGGTGTTGTAAAAACTGGCTCTCTACGTGCTGAAGACTAAAACTAGACCTATGCCTATCACCATGCACTAAACTAAAGTCATGGTGGATCAAAGATCTAAATATTAAAGCAGAAACAATCTACTGGGATAGGAAGTAGGTAGAAATCTTGAAGATACATGTGTAGGTAGATAGTTCAGGAACAAAGCCCGGACTGTACAGAAAATACTTCAAAGAATCAACAACTGGACTCTCAACTTATTAAAAGTTTTTGCACAGCAAAAGAAATCATCAACAAAGTGAAAAGACAACTCTGTGGGACAAAATTTTAGCCAATTGTCTCTCAAAAAAAGGACTTCTATGTAGAACATATAAATAATTTAAATACTCAAGACATCAAGTTTAAAGACCCAATCAAAAAAAATGAACATTTGATGTGAATATACACTTCTCAGGTGAAGAAATACAAATAACAAATATATATATGAAAAAATGTTCAACATCACTGGTCATTCAAAATATTCAAATTAAAACAACACTGAGATTCCATCTCACTCCAGAAAGAATGGCTATCATCAAGAAATCAACCAATGACAAATGCTGGTGGGGCTGTGGGGAAAAAAGAACTCTTCTCCATTGTTGCTGGGAGTATCAACTGGTACAATCACTGTGAAAATCAGTATGGAGATTCCTCAAAAAACTGGGGTTAGCATCTCACTCCTGAAAGAATGGCCAGGATCAAGAAAACCGACAACAAATGCTGGAGAGGCTGTGGGGAAAAAGGAACTCTCCTGCACTGCTGGTGGGAGTGTAGACTGGTACAGCCTTTGTGGAGATCTGTCTGGAGATTTCTCAAAAAATTGGGACTGGAAATCCCATTTATTCCAGCTATTCCACTTCTAGGCATATTCCCAGAAGAACTGAAAGCATCATACCACAGTGATATATGTGCACCTATGTTTATAGCAGCACAATTTGTAATCGCCAGATCTTGGAAACAACCCAAGTGCCCATCAACTGAGGAATGGATAAAAAAGTTGTGGTATTTCTATACAATGGAGTATTATTCAGCTATAAAGAAGGATCACATTGAGATATTTATCAATAAATGGGCACAGCTTGAGACCATACTCATAAGTGAAATAAATCAATCTCGCATGTGTGAATACCGAATAGTTTCCCTAATGTAAGTAATGATTCAAATATATAAAAATATGTGGTAATCATGATTCCCCATTAGGTGGCCTTGAAGCCTTATAAAGTTTTCACTCATTAATTAGAAAGGCTTTATTCTGGGCTTCTTGATATGAAAATATTTGAAGCTAGAGTATATGAAGTTTTACCCAAATATTTCAAGGAAAAAGACACTATGGTAACTACTATTAAGTCAGGTTATAAGGTGGTGAAGTACTAGGTTATTGAAACAGTCATGCTGTGACCTCTATTGTTATATTGTTATGTCCTGTTTTATCTCAATCTCCCCCTTATTGTTTCAAAAAAAATTATTTAGTCATTTCTTATGTTTGTCTTAATTAAAGAAAAAATTCAAAAAAATTAGGATATATAAATAGTAACTCTTTTCGATTTCCTATTAACTTGTTTTGAAGTCCTGTAGTACTCCCACGATCTTGTTTTGACTGAATAGACTCTGTTCCATTCTATATGATAGTATCAAGTTTGAAGACATAGGCAACTACTTTGAAGACAATAAGATTCACTAAGATACCCATTCTGGTTTGACTATTGTCTTCTTTGGAAGTCCTGTAATGTTTACAACGCCTAATTTTTATTGGTCTTGTTCTCTACTGTTTTGTCCAACTTTATAATATCTAATAAGATAGACAATTCTTTTTAAGGAAACAAGGGACAACGTTGATAACCATTGTTGATAAACTTGTACTCTGTTCTACACCATGTGCTACGTCTATCCTTGGTATTGACTGACAGCTTTGTTTTGCCATATTTGACTGTATTCTTCCCCCCCCCCAAAGAAAGTAATAAGCACTAAGGAGTAATAAAATCCAAGATGTGTAAATTTTGTTGTAAAAAAGAGAGGGAAAAAAAAAAAAGAAAAGGAGCTCTAACGGATATAACAGCAAGTGTGTTTGGGGGTGTTAAATAGCTGACTTTATCAATGTTTTTGGAACATTGAACACAGCTGTTTGCAGTCTCCCTGTTTGAATGTCCACCTTGTGTTCTTTGATACTGTGATTTGAGGAACTATTTTCAAGAAAATAGTGTGTAATCTACTAGCAGGTAATTTCTTACTGTTATGGTTTTTTGTTTTGTTTTGTTTTGTTTTGTTTTGTTTTGTAGTTCTGTATTGCGTGTACCCTTACGCCGCTTTGGTTTGTTTTGTGTTTTTCTCTTTTTCATCTTAAATTAAAAAAAAAAAAAAAAAAAAAAAAAAAAAACTGGGGTTAGACGTTCCACTCCACCCAGCTATTCCCCTTCTGGGAATCTTCCAGGAAGAATTGAAAACATCATACCACAGCAATATATATATATATATATATATATATATATATATATATATGATTCAGATCCTGTATTTTTCTGGATTAGTGTAATTGTTTGTTATAATTTTAGCTAGAGTCTCAAGAATAAACTTGACCAGCAACCAAGAAATGAATAAAAAGGATACAATATTTTTATACAATGGATTACTACTCAGTCATAAAGAAGGATTAAACTTGAGTCTCTTATAGATAAATGGACAACTTGAGACCATACTCATAAGTGAAATAAATCACACTCATGTGTGTGAACATCATATTGTCTCCCTGGTATGAGAAATTAAAAGAATAACTAAGTTCTAAAATGTACAATAGATAGTGTGAAATGAGAAGCAACTGCTCAAAAGAAAAAAAGGAACTGCGATGGGTGAAAGGGGAAAAGGCAGTAAGGAAAAGGGGGGACACGCAAGTCAGTTTTACTATTAGTGTCTCTTACTTCATTAAAAAGGAAGGTTTGTGCTAATATCCCTTGGAGAAGATTTTATGCTCATCTCATACCCTGAGCAATTACTTTAAAGATAACATGTAATGTGTTAGCTATTGTTAATTCTCCTATTGTTGTGTAATGAAGTTTTGCTTTACCTTCTTTATACAATAAAAAATCAGTCTTAATAATTAAAACACCTAGTTCATCACCTTGACCAAATACCTGAAAAAGTTAATTTAAAGGAGAAAAGACTTATTTTAGGTTTTCTTAGGTTTTCTTGGGTTTGGGGCGAGTATTTTTGTTCCTGTTTTCTTTTAGAGTTTTAAAGTTTTGGTCTACAGACATGCAGGTCTATGATTCATTTTGAGGTGAGATATATATGTACATATGTATAAATATTCCAAGTTCATTTTTTTGTATGTGGATACCAAACTGCCCCAATCAGAGGGAAACATGTATTACTTGCCCCGATTAACTTGAGGACTGAAAATCATCACCTTTGTAGCAACATCTTCTCACTCCTTTCTCAGAGAAACAAGGCAGAAGTGTCTGCCCTTTCCGATGCCCCAGCCATGGCTCAGACCTGAGTCTGCGGGGATATGGGTTAAGCTCACTGGGGCCTCTTGAAGATCTTCTCCTAGGCTTGGAGGGGGAAAATAACACTCAGCTTTCCAAACAAAAATCTTCTGATCTCTATTTAACCTTTTTTGTAGCACTGATGGCTGAAGGGGATAAGAGAGCCAAACCAGCTTTGAATACTTCTTTGCCTGTCCTGCATGGTGGTCTCAGTTCTCATTTTGTAACAGAAGTTAGTGTCACACTCTTGAGACCCTAGCTAAAATTATAACACAGAATTACACTAATCCAAAAAAATAAAGGATCTAAACCTGGGCCTATCTGATCCCCAAATCTGTTCTTTGTAATATATCATACAACCTTCACCCATGTCAAATTTAGGGTGTCATTTCAAATTTATTTAACACTTTTAAAATAGTTTTCTATTTTGTCTCAAAAAAGACTTTCCAAATGCATATGACCCACGTCCTTCTCCTCTCACTGATTTTTTTAATCTTATAAAGGAAATAAAAGCCTAAAGAAAACTATTTTCCTTTTGCTCAGTGAGGTGGGAAATTTTCATTTAGCTCCTATGCTAATAAATGGTGCCGTTTTAACTGTCAAACTATAATCTTGTAGCATTCACTTCTCAGTGGCCAGTATGTTGGAGTATTATATATTTTTTCTCTAAAAGACGCTTGGAAAATGCATTTGAAAGGTTTCTTTCCCCTGTGATTTGACTTTATAGAAACCTGTGATTTCCAAATTTTCACTTCCAACTAGGAATGCACCAACAAATGGGAAAATGTTTCCATACCCTGTGAGTGACATCATTGTGTTCATCGTGAGAAGTACCATGGAGCTATCTGATACACATTCCCTTCCTGACCTTGGCCATGTGGTCAGCTGGTTAGGACTCACTAGGAAGCTTAACTGCTTCCTGCACTCATTCTAAACAGCTCTTTCCTTGATCACTCCACAATGAAAGCAAATCTGGAGACCAATTTGTGAAGAACACGATAGTTCCCTTTTTGTATAAAATAAACAGTCTTCCTCGATAATATTTCTTCAACCACGTAAGACTCAGCAGGACTACTGTCTGGAAGCAAGTTTCTAGTAATTACTCCACAAACATAAATCTCCAGAGTGTACATAGCTTTTACCGTGATGCATCAGCACGCTGGCTCTCACTCCTGAACTCTGCCCCTAAGTTGTTGTCATGGTTTATGTTTGTGTCCCCCAGGCCTCATGAGTTTGAATCGTGCATTTGTGATTGGTTCATTGTCTAGTGCTTGGGTTGATGATGTCAGTGCTCCACCCACAAAGGGGTGGAGCCAGGATGTGATGTAATGGCAGGAAGAAGGTATGTCTTGCTCTTTGCTGGTTCGAGCTTGCTGTTTGCAGCCGCCATGAAGCCTGGCCATGCCTGCCTGCCTTGGAGTCAACTGAGTGTGGACTGAAACCTCCAAAAACTGTAAGAAATAAACCTTTCCTTTCCCAACTTTGGACTTCAGGTATTTTGTCTCAGCAACGAGCATAAAGTAACTAAGACAGTTGTCAACTGCATATCTCAAATAAGCAGCTTCACATTTGCTGTTTTTATTTCAGGAATATTGGAAGTAATTCATTCCATCAATTTAAAAAGTTTTATTGTTATAATAAATGAAACTGATAAAAAATATTATGAAGAAAAAGGTGGACACCATCTCCCCCATACCACCCCCTTGGGAATCAAAGGTAGAAGCAAGGCCATATATTTTCCCATCTTTGTTCATGAGCATTTACAAGTTTAATGCGTTATGTACAAAATACATTCTTTCTCAGATATTTTTAAATGACACTATACTACATACATTGCTCTACAATAAACTTTCTTTTCTACTTAAATAAGGTATCAATTAAGCTATAAGTCTGGCTACATGTAACAGATATTCAGACTAACAATACAAGTATTTGTTTTTATCAGACTTAACTTTTATCCATGACCCAGGAATCTTCTGAGACTCTACACTTCATAGGAACTGGGTGTCCAAGATCTTTCTATCTTGTTGTTCACCTTCCCCAAACCCACCCATTTCAAACATGTGGCCCAAATCAGTTTGTCATCACAGCCATGTTCCAGGAGGAGGAAAAGAGGTATAGAGAATATGCACACCCTTCTCCTTTTATGAACACAATATAGACATTGCCCATTTCACTTTTTTCGTATCTCTTTAACCAGAGGCTGGCTGTACCTTGTCGCAAAAAAAAAAAACTGGGAAATTTTTCCTGGCAGCTCTATGTCCAATGAACAATCACAGAAAGAGATTATGACATGTCCACCCAGAGCTTCATGCACCCATAGGTGGAGCTTTTCTGAAAGTGGCTGGATTTAGGGTGTGCAAATATGGATTAATAGTGTGTGATAACTAAAATTAGTTCACTGTTTGGTTTAACGTTGTTCTAAATGTGGATAACGGGAAGGCCCGCCCTGAGTATGGGTAGCATCAACCAATAGGTTTGTGGCTTAAATGGAATAAAAGGGAAAGGGAGGCTTGCTTGTTACTGCTTCTCACCTCCCAGGCATGGCCTCTGCTGTGCCCTCTGCCATGCCACCTGCTTCAACCCAGTGAAGAGTAAACAGAAATCTTTACAAACTGTGAATTAAATAAACCTTTGCTCCTTTAATTTGTTGGTGTCAGGTATTCTGTTTCAACAAGGAAGTAAAACAGGAGTAAACTTACAGGACAACCAGAAAAAAGAAATGAAACTAGTAGGCTTTGCCTCAGATAGATATCTTACTATACAATACATTGACTCTAAATTGTTTTTAATAACTATGCAACTTTATAAAATATGAGAGTATCTTGGTTTACACAGCTTTTATCAAATTACTAAAAAATCTGGTCATTTTCAAGCTTTTGTTTTCCTTTTGTCACAGTAACCAAGACTGTTGAATGTAAGTAGGAATTTTTCAAATACATTGAAATAAATCTGTTGCATCTTAACTCTTTTTGACTGACAGGCAGAGGGACTGTGAAGTCTCTCTTCTATTTTAGAGAATCTTGAAAAAGGGTAAAGAAGCTCATGTAAAAGGCCACTACAGCCTCTTGTTCCTTTCTTGTATTCTGAGAACTTGTTATTCTCTCTCCAGTAAAAGGAGCTGTGACACTCACATAAATAGAACTAGACATATGTACTTAACTAAGGTAATCTGCCTTTAGGGAAGAACAATGACTTTGCTTATTTTCTTCAGACAATAGATATATTTCAAGAAGTGTATCCTTCAGCTTAATTTCTCCTTCAAAGCTGAGAGTCTGTATCTATGGGATCCCTGGCAAGAAAATGGCTTTGGGTTAAAACATGGACATTTCTGTAACATGAATTTGCAATCACAAAGCAGATTTGGGAAAAAAATAATAGAGATACAGTAAAAGATGGAGGGAGAAATGGAGGAGGGGCATGGGGAATGAAGTGAGGGAGGAAGGAAAAACAAGGAACGAGGGAGAGGAAGAGGAAAAGCTTTACAGCAACGTTCAGGAGCCAGAAATATGCCCTGATGAGTCTCTTTGGCTTTAAGAAACAAAAAACAGCTCAAGTTAGCTTTAAGGGGAGGGAAGAAGAGTTTGTGAATGCACAAACTCCTCAGGAAGCAGAAGAGAGTGGGCTGGGGAGGCAGCCAAAAGAGGGAAAGTTCTCTGGCAATCCCTGCTCTTCCTCCCTTTGCAGGCAGCCTTTGCTGATTCTCTGTGCACACATGAATGAACAGGTGAACGCTCCAACCTCTTTTTTCAGAAGAGCAACCTAGATGGAAGGGATCATACTCATAATTCACGTTCCAATAGGAGAAATGCTGGTTGGTCCAACTTGAGTCAGGCACCTGCTCTTTGTTCAGTCAGTCACCGCCAGGGGAGCTGAGTCTATTAGCACAAACCTGCTTCCTAGACTTCATCCCTGCCAACAGCTCCGTGTCTTCCGGAGTAAGTTCTTGTGAGTTAAGGAGACACTGAAACAAAGTAATTCTTTGAGTCTCTTGATAAAACAATGATAAAATATTATGCTTCAAACATATACATTTCTTTATGATGCTGGCTATCTTTGAACATGTTTCCTGGATTAAAGATTCAATCAAGATCACACACATAAGGATTAATTATATCCTACCCAGAAGTTCTTGTCAACAATATGTAGCAAACATTGTATGAGTAGCATCAAGCTTTTATCTCAAGGTACCACCCAGTCACTTTAGAGTGCTTGTGCCGGTAGATAGATAAGCAAGGAACAAGTCATCAGGCCAGCTGAGTCAATTGACCGGAATGATCAGGAAATGGGACTGGTCTTGAACAATGTGGCAGGACAGACCCAAAGTCATTTCCCCTAGGAAGTCATCCTTACTTTCAGGGTGAAGAAAATCAAAACAAACTTAGATTAATTGAATGTGTAGTATAATAAACAGAAAACATGAACCTACTGATGCTTTAGAAAAGTCAAGAGCTAGGCAAAGACTGAGGCTGTAGAACCAGCTCTTCCCCATAGGTGTCTGTAGGTATTTAGAGCTTCTGAAACACTCATTGTGTGTTCAAAATGACTCTCTTGGAAGTCTTAAAATCAAATGATTTCATTTCCTTTTTCTTCTGCACTTAACCTCTCTGCCTCCAATGGGAGACTCTATCCCTGACCTAAAAACCTCTCTTCAAAGTTTTTAATCCTCACGCACAATACAAAGGCATGAGCTTCCTGGCTCATTCAAAGCCACTTTAATGTCCAAAAGAGAATGCACAGGGCCCACTCTGTTCTCATGTTTGCTTTTGGCATTGTTTTGTTTTGTTTTTAGATTCCTGACTTCCTATCCCTTTTTTGTTTAATACTTCAGTTTCAAGTTACTTTCCAGAGGTGCTTGTCAGAAGACATCAGCCCCCTAGGCCTGTGGTTGTCCTAAGTGAGACAGAGCCTGGTAGCTGGCACTTGGCTTGTCCACCAACTGTCAGCATTTCCTCTTCTCAACAGAGCCACAGAACGTGGCAACCATGCCTTAGAGAAAGTCTCCTTATCCTCTAAGGTGGCTCTCTATGTGATGCTATCAAGAAGAGGGAAAGTCTCAACAAACATGTTGTAAAACAGACCCCATTGACATCATCAGACTGAACATTTGGACCAAATTTTGGTAGTGATTATTGGGGGATGCAGGGAGGGCTCTCATCCAGTTTTTACTAAGTGATCATAACAAATAATCTCTGAGGTCTGTGTCCTAAGGTTACCGCATATAAAAATGTAATGTGGGCTTCATGTGAAAAATTTTTGAAGTTTCTAATAGCCACAATTAAAAAAATTTTTAAAAAGCAGGTGACAAAAATTCTAACAGTATACTGTAGTTCATTTAACCTAACATACACAAAAGTTATCATTTTGACACATAATTAGTTGTAATATGGAAGAGCTTAATGAGTTTGGTTAACATTAGTTTTTACACACTACTCAGAATTTTATGAGCATCTTGCATAACATCAATCATAGTTTGAACTGGCCTCATTCCAAGTGCTCAAAACTTACATGTGACTAATGGCTACTTTATCAAACAATGCAGTTTTAAGACATCCAATGAAGGTCCCAGATTCCTGAAATTATTTTTGTTTATGAAATATGGTACCATATTCATGAAAACAAAAATACCATCGATCATAAGTTGCCTTCTTATTTCATATACTATTTTAAAATGTAGAGTTTCATAAGTTGTCAAATAAATTTGTAACAGTGATACTACACTGTGTATCTTAGAACTATTTTCTCTTTTTTTTTCATTTTTTTTTTATTTAAAGAAAAGGAAACAAAAAAATACAGGGAGATAAAAAAGGGTAGAAATAATACAAAATTACAGAAAAACAAATGGTAAGAAATCGCTGGTTGATAAGTTACGTATTGTCATCTTAGAAATAGCTGTTCAGGTTACAAAATTAAAGTATTTAGAATTACATTCAAAAAGTGACACTACAAACAGCTCTGCTCGATGATCAAACAAAAACTCAGTAATATGGTTATCAGTCCTACACACTTGTTTTACATCTCAAAGAGGGTAAGATTAAACATATCAAAACAGAACAAAACAGTTAAAAAAACAATTTAAAGAAATACAGATTTCAAAGCAAGTCCACTGGAGATCTTCACTGTCTATCTAACTGTCTGTAGTTTCTTACAAATAGTTGTCCCCATCTTTACCCACTTTATATACTTATTGGATATTATAGAACTAATCAAGTCATTATAGGATGATGAAGGCTTTTTAGGTCTTCAAGATCCAACATTAGGGAAGACAATAATAACTACCATCGCATCTCTCTTTCTCTTCGTGGTAGCCATCCCCATCTCTACATATGCTGAAATTGAACTCAAGAGACCAGACCAATGTCATTCTAATCAGCAAACAATAGTATTGCTAGAATTTATATCATAATTCTACAAAATTAGCATTGGATTTCTTAGCGTCTCTTCTTCAGAGTATCTGTTCATTGCATTTTGCATTATATAATCTGTTCCCGTAAATAATTTTTTTGAAAAAAACTCATGTGTGAATTTCTACATATATATCTATCCTCTCTGTATTATAGGGAAAACCAAGTTGTAACAAGACAGCAAAACAAATTCCTAGAAAAACATGCAATGGATAAGACATATAAGACCACAATATAGGTGATCTTCCATAGTTACTATGTTTTCTTTTGTTATTTTCAATAGATTTGTCCACAATACCAGCTTAATATAGTTAAACATAGTATTACCTATTTTTATAAAAATACAACTTTGAAAGCATTGTAGGATTTGAGAACTGTTAATAGTTAATACCAGTATGGATATCCTTTACATCTTGTCATCTTCAAAGTAGTTGCCTCTACTTTTAGGATTGATACTAACAAGCATACCAAATTCAAATAAAATCAGCCAAGGCCAACCCATGGTCTTATGATTCAGATTCAGTTAAGATCAGTCATAGTAAGACAATGTAAATAATACAGGATTTCAGTTTAAGTTAATAGGAAAGTAAGGATAGTTACCATGATATAACCTGCTATTTTGGGGTCAGATGTCTGTGCCCTCAAATCTGACATGCGTGGACAGACCAGGACAAATTAAATTCAAACTAAATATGGCAATAAGACTATTGTGTCTTTTAAATCCTGATACACTATTAAAAATGACCTCTGCCTTTTTTATAGTGTTTCAGAGCTGTCCATACTAAAGACTATAGCTTACTGTCTCTGCCTCATGTCTGCTACTCCACTTTTCTGCTATAATTTGTCCACCTTATTCCTTCATTCCACTGTCTGCCCCGTTCATTGAGGCCTCTCTGCCACTGTTGCTGGAATCCTGGTATCCCTTCCTCTCTTTCTCTGGAATGTCCTTCAGCACTCTCTGTAGGGTTGGATTGGTGGCCACAAACTCCCACAGTTCCTCCTTGTCTTAGAAGCATCTTATTTCTCCATTAATTTTGAGAGAGAGTTTTGATGGGTATATGAGCCTTGGTTGCATGTTATTTTCTTTCAGGACTTGGAATATTTCTCCCCATTCCCTTCTTGACTTAAGAGTTTGTGTTGATAAGTCTGTTGTTATTTTGATAATTTTCCCATTGTAGGTAATCTGCTTCTTTTCTCTGGCTGCTTTTAATATTCTGTTCTTTTGGTGGATTTCTGGAATCTTGATTATTCTATGTCTAGGCGTAGATCTGTTTTGGTTGTAGGTAGCTGGTGTTCTGTATGCCTCTTTTATCTGAATATCATTTCTTTTTGCTATACATGGGAAATTTTGCTTTAATATATCTGTGAATATTCTTTGTATTTTATTTTTGGTTGCTCCTGCTTCCTCACTCACATTCTTTATTCTTAAGTTATGTATTTTTTTGTCATCTTCTAGTCTTTGAATTATTTCTTTCTGGTTCCTTGTTATTTTTAAGAGGCTTTTGCTTTCACGATCATATGTCATAAATCTCTCTTCAAGTTTCAGAAGGCTGTCTTTAGTTTCTGTCAGGATATTTTGCCAGTGTTCAATGGAGTTTTTAGTTTCCTGGTAATCTCTTTGGATCTGTTTCATGTATTCTAAGTTATGTTTAAATTCTTCTTCAGAAGTTTCTCTTTCTTTTCTGATTTCCTCAGTTCTTCCATCTGTGTTCTCTTGGATGGGGTTTGTCATTTCTTTAATTAATCTCTTTATATTTTGCCTCACTTGGATCAGGAGTACAGCTTTAAATTCATCTATGAAGTCATGGAGGTATTTTTTAATTTTGGCTAATGCTGTGTCCAGTATTGGATGGTTAATGTGCTTGTTCTCTTCAGTGTTTACTTCTCCTGGGGTTATTTTCTCATGTTGGGCAGCTGGAGATTTTTTTTTATTTTTATCTCTTGTCATGTTTCTGGATTCTTTCAGACTGGAGTGTCCTGGGGGTCTCTGGCCCTCTCTGTATTGCTTAGGGCCTTTCAGAAGCGTCTAGACCTCTCTGTGACAGGAGCACCAGGACAGCAGGTCTGCCCAATTCCAAGATGTCTTCCACTAGTTCTCTGTATGACGCTGAAGCCAACATGGCATCAGGCTCTGCCCAATTTCAAGATGTCCTCTACTAGACCTCTCTACAGGGCAACGTGGTGATGTCACCGAGCCGCAGGTTCTGCCCAACTCTAAAATGTCTTCTGCCAGACTCTCTGTGTTATTGGTGTCCCCGTGGTGGCAGGCTCTACCCAATCCCAAGATGTTCTCTGGCCAACCCCAGCGGCCACGGGACCCAGTCCCCAGTACTCACCAGGGCTCGGTGCAGGTCCTACTGCACACCACGCCACTTGCCCTCACTGTGCTCCCGGCACAGTGTGGAATCAGAAAACTGCACAGCATTCGACTTCAGAGCTCCAGAGCCTTTCACAATCTCCTCTGGTGCAGCGGGGCAGTCCTGGCTACTTCTCGGGGTCCCAGGTCTCAATTTCTAGCAGTCACCAAAAGCCAACACAGCGTTTCCTGTTGGGTCCTCAGGTCAGTTTGCTGCATTAAAGGTATGGGATTTGCAGCCTCCCGTTATCAGCCTTTGCAGTCTCAGCACGACTTTAAATCCTCCAGCCACGCTGTCTTGGTTAATAAGAATCGTTATCCATTCGTCTGGCCCTCTCCATGTGTCATATTCTAGCATCTAATATGATTTCTCTGGAGAGACTCTCCACTCGATCCCCTAGCAAGCCGCCATTTTAGGACCCTCTTTGGAACTATTTTCTATATGCATATGCATAGTAGTTTCCCTTAAAGGACCTGAACCCAAGGACACTGTGAAGTGAGAATATCCATGCTCTGGCTCTGAAATATTACAAGATCCTATTTCTCCTAACCTCTCTGCTGTGTTCCTATCATTCCTTGACTTAATTATCACTAGGTGATCAAAGAGTGCTATGGTCTGAATGTGTCCCATCCAAATTCATATTTTGAAGTCTTAACCCCCAAAAGTAAGGTATTACAAAAGGGGCCCACTGAACAGTGATGAGGACAGAGTTTTCCTGAATGAAATTACTGCCCTTGTGAAAAGAGCTCTAAGGAGGTCTCTTGCTCCATCTAACATATAAGGACACAGCAAGACTGACAATCTGCAACTGAGAAGACAGCCCTCACCAGAGTAACCAGGCTGGAATACTTTCAGACTCTAGAATTATGTGAAATAATTTTCTATTATTTATAAGTCATCCAGTTCATCATATTTGTTTACAGTAGCATTAATGAACTAAGATACAGAGGCAGTGTTTTTAGATAAGCATTCTTTGTGTTACAAGAATCCTTAATGTTCTCAGCTCTGGCCCTCGCACCTGTCACCTTGTAACTCAGAAGGTTCCTTTGAAGACTGCAGGAAGCACTTGGAATGGACAAATAACCTTTTCTTTTAAAAAGTTGCCCCATTCTGAGCTCCAAGGTGGCCTCAGTGAACAAAAGTCTATACACACACACACACATACACACACACACACACACACACACACACACACACACACACACATACAATCTGACGTGCAGTTTGGGAAGTAAAACTGCACTGTCAGATTGTCATGATCCATCAGTCATCACGGGGTGGCCACACAGATACTGTTTTCAGGAGTCCAGCAACTCAGGATAGGCAGATATTCTTTATTTTTTATTCAGAGACTTAAAAGCATCATCCCGAAGACCTCAGCCAGATCTAAAAGGCTGCCCAGCAAACCAGTCAAATCAAATTCCAACCCAGCCAGAGGGCTGAAATATAAGAAGTTATTCTTCAGCCTAACCAAGGTCAGCATAATCAATGCTTTGAAATACTCAACCAAGTTCCTCAGCTGATCATATGGGTAAACATCAAGATTTTTTTTAAGAGATTACAAGCAACATGGCTGAAATAGAGAAGGAGCCACACTGGAGGTACTCAGAGAAAATCAACTAGTAACATAGGTAATTGGAAGAAAAGGAGGGACATAATGCCAAAATCAATGTGAAATAAGAGGGCTTATAGATCAAACAAAACATAGGCATAGGACTTTATAAAATGCTGAAATAGCCCATAGAGCTTCCTGGGGAACTCCTGCATGTAGTACAAAAACTTCCATTTCAGGAAGCACCCCAAAAAGCTCATGGGCTGCAAGAGCATGGCAAACTCAGGTCACACAGGATAGATCTGAGGTATATGGCCCTTCACCTCTTTTGCCTCCCTCCAGAGATATCGCAGCCTGGTAGTAAATTTTGCCAGAACACACAGGGGCTAGTGACCAGGAAGCTGCTCCCCATCCTTGGGCTTCCAGGTTTTTTGTTTTGTTTTGTTTGTTGTTGCTGTTGTTGTCGTTGTTATCATGTGCCACATTGGAGAGTGGAAAGAGAGGCATGGGTGGAGCAGAGCAGAGGAAACTATTCAGGAGCGGAGAGGGGCCAGCCAAATTTGGGCCTGGGAACAGCCTCGGGCTGTCTCTGTCTGAAAGTGCCACAGTGACTGGATGAGTGACACAGAGACACAAGGAGTAAGGAGACGTGGCCAGACCTCTAAAGAACATCCAAAAAGCTGCTGGCTGAAGAAACTGGCCCCAGTCCCCACAGCTAGATGCCAAGATCAGCCCTGCACCCAGCACTAATCCTACTGCAGAATTGGTGAGGTTTTTACCTTTGTTTTGTTTTGTTCATTCATTCTTTCTTTCTCTTTCCTCAATTGTCTTTTTAAATTTTTTTATTTTTTTATGTGAGTGAACATTGTCTCCAGTCTTTCTGGTTTGCTATGATATTCTCTTGCTTTTTCCTTCCTTCTTTCTCTCCTGTCTTTTTCTCTAGTTTCCCAAACCTTCAGTGATCTTACATTGTTCAGCATTGTTTATACTCATATCTATATTTCTCTTTATTACTCATTTTTCCTTTATCCCTCCTAAATTCCTGCCACACACACATTGTAAAATCACTCAAATAAGGGTAAACTCATTGTATATAAGTTCCTGGTTTATGTTTGATTTTGTTAGATAACAGTAGTCCTTGCTTCTATGATAAAGGTACAAAATTAATACTTACCAGTTTGTCAGTTTCTAGGTTATGCTTAATGCTATCGTTATTGCTAATTGTACTACTTAGCCATGGTATCACATCTGTTGTAATCAGTTATTCTCATTTGTATAACAACACTATGATTGTCTGAAGTCATAGTCATTACCATAGACCAAGACCAAAAGACTGAGTGCTGGACCAAATAGATACCCACTTTTCATCCCTCCTAAGTTGACACAAAGGCAAGAGCTAGTAACACTTAGCAGACATCTTTGAGGAAGAGAGGAATAGGGGCTTCCTAAGGAAGCTGCAATACTAATTAGTGATAAAGCTATCATCATAAGCAATTTACAAGTATCAACACAGAAAAAAATTAAAATTTTTTAAAAATAGAGCAGATCTGCCTCCATCTGCCGGCCACCACCACCAGGAGGCTGCTTCCTGTGGACAGCCAGCAGAAGCAGAGAAAGCCAGCAAATCCACCTGTGCCTGCCAGCCGCTGCCACCAGGAAGTTACTTACTGTGGGCAGCCAGCAGAAGCAGGGAGATGCAGCCAAGTAAGCTCCATGCACCTGTAGGCTACCACTGGAGGCCTTTGTTTCCTCTGGGCAGCCACCATCCACCAAGAAAATCAGACAAATACACCCCTGTGTGCCTGCTGTCATTGTGGGAGTCCCATGGGAGACATGCAGGCTGAGAGAAGAAGCCCCACTACCACACGCCCTTGGCCACTGAGGAAACCCTGATGTAGCTGCACAGATCTGGAGAAGCCTGTCTCATACCTGTTACCTCCCTGTAAATCTAGGGTCAGAGAAACACAGGTGCCTGTTCCATTCCATGGAGAGGTTGCCTAAGTGGGAAGTGCCTGGGAGCTCACAACAGGTTAGTTGGGGGAGCCCATGAGAATGCCAAGACAAAAAGCAAAAGACAATCTCAGACCTCCATCCTACAGAATAAGTCTGGGAGATACAGTCATGGAAGAAAGGGGAAGACACACATCTGAAATCTCTGAGGATAGCAAATGAAGTAAAGAAACAACTACATGAGACTATAAAAGTAATGAAATCATAAATAATGTCTCAGATAAAAGAAGAAATTATAAATAATAAAAAATTGTTTACCATATCTAAAGAAGACATAGATTTAAAAAAGGAGCATAGGAAAATGATGTAAACCTTGAATGGACAATATAGAAAGGAATTACAGGGAATAAAAAGGGATATCCAGGAAACTAAACAGTCAAACAAAAGCTGACAAATTGAAAGAAAGTAAAGACAGACTTTCAACCCTTGAAGATAGGATTGTAGCTAGTGATCATGAAAGGAAAGAACACTTAAAAATACTAAGGAATCAGGAAATAATAGTTCAACAACTGAAATATGATACAAGGAAACATAATTTAATATTAATAGGTATCAGTGAAGAAGCAGGGGTCAACACAAATGAAATTAAAAGGCTATTTACAGAAGTAATAACAGAAAACTTCCAAAACGTGGGAAAGGGATCTGGCATACAAATAAGTGAGGCATATAGAACTCTAACTATCCATAACCAAAGTAAATCTACGCCCAGACATAATAATCAAGATCTCAGAAATTCAGCACAAGAACAGAATATTAAAAGCTGTTAGACAAAAGAAAATCACCTACAAAGAAAATCATTCAGAATTATGGCAGACTGTCAACACAAACCATCAAGTCAAGAATAGTTTGGAGTAAAGTGTTTCTCATTCTGTAAAAAAAAAAAAAAAAAAACTTCCAACACAGACTAATGTACATTGCAAAACTTTCTTTGAAAATTAATGGAGAAATAAGATTCTTCCATGACAAAGAACAACTGAAGAAATTTATGTCCACCAAACCAACCCTAGAAATAGTACTAAAGACGTGTTGAGAGAGACAAAAATGACTGCAATTTCCAGAACAACAACAGAAAGAAACCATGAGGCAGGGAAAGCAATTAAATAAGGGTTAAGGGGAAGCAAGGAGCCAACAACAGAAAAATAACATGATAAAGTTAAGCCAGTACATACCAGTTGTAACCATCAATGTAAATAGCCTCAAGTCACCAAGTAAAAGAAACAGGTTGGCAAAATGGATCAAGAAACAGGATTCAACAATGTGCTGCATACAAGAAACACATCTGACTCAAAAGGAAACTCAGACTGAAAGTCAAAGGATGGAAATAATACTCCACATGACAGGAATCCAGAAAAAAAACAATCGCAGATGTTCTGTTTGCAGACACTGTGAACTTTAAGCCAGAAATGAGCTAAAGAAATATAGAAGGTCTTTGCATATTTGTTAGGGGAAAACTTCAAGAGGAAGAGATAACAATCGTAAATATATATCCACCAAATACAGGAGCACCCAACTATATAAGACACACACTAATAGACATTAAAAATCAAATATGCAATAGCACAATTATAAAAGGGTACTTTAATACTCCATTGTCACAAAGAAATAGACAAAGAGTCAGCAAAAAAAAAAAAAAATAACAGAACTAATCAAACCTGTGAACAAATGGACTTACTAGATGTTCACATAGTATCCCATCCAACATCGGAATAAACATTTTTCTCAGCTGTACATGAAACATTCTCTAAAATAAACCATATATTAGCTTACATAACATGCTTAAGTAAATGCAAAGGAACTGAAATTATCCCATGCATACTATCTGACCATAATGTTCTAAAATTAGAAATGAGTAGCAAAAGAAACTGCAAAAGCTACATAAGCACATAGAAATTAAATAATACTCTCCTGAGCAACCAATGAGTTACAGATAAAATTAAACAATATCTACAAGTCAATGAAAATACAGATATAACATAATGGAACCTGTAGGACACAATGAAAGCATTCCCATGAGGGAAATATATAGCAATGAATTGTCACATCAGGAAAACAGAATGAGCACAAATAAACAACCTATTGTTATACCTCAGCCTTCTAGAAAAACAAAAGCACATCAACCCCAAAGCTCATAAAAGGGAGGAAATTATAAAGATCAAAGCATAAATTAATGCAATATAGACTAATAAAATAATACAAAGAATTAATGAATTAAAGAGTTGGTACTTTGAAAGAATAAGCAAGATTGATAAACTTCTAACCAACTTTATCAAGAAAAGGAAAGAAAAAACTCAAATTCATTCAATGAGGAATGAAAAGTGAAATTACTACAGATCCTGTGGAAATTCAGAAGATCATCAACATCTACTTTTGAAAATCTTTGCTGACATAGGCTGGCAAACACAGAGGGAAATGTACAGATTCCTAGAACATATGAATTACCAAAGCTGAATCAAGAAGATATAAAAATTTTGAATAACCCAATATCAGTTACTGAAATTGAAAATATAATTTAAACCTTACAAAGAAAAGCTCAAGACCTGATGGATTCACAGCTCAATTCTAGAAGAAATTAAGAGAAGATTTAATGCAAATATCCCTCAAATTCTTTAATGATATTGAAAGGGAAGCAATTCTCTCTAACTCATTCCTTAAGGCAAGTATTACTCTGATACCAAAAGGAGAGAAAGACCCAACCAAAAAAGAGAACTATAGGCCAATCTCCCTAACGAACACTGATGCAAAAATCCTCATTAAAACACTAGCAAATGGAATGCAGAAAATCATCAAGAAGATTGTACACTGTGACCAAGAGGCATTCATCCCAGGAACGCAAGGATGGTTCAACATAAACAAATCATTAAATGTAATATACCACATTAATTAAGAGCCAAAGACAAAAATTACATGATCATCTCAATAGATACCAAAAAAGCTTTTGAGAAAGTCCAATATTTGTATATAATAAAAACCCTACAGAAAATTGGAATAGATGGTACCTATCTCAATCTAATAAAGCCATCCAGGACAAATCAACAGCCAACATCATACTAAGTGATCGAAAACTGAAAGCTTTCACTTTAAAATCAGGAACAAGATAAGGATGTCCTCTATTACCACTCCTATTCAAACTAGTTTTGGAAACATTAACCAGACCAATTGGACAAATGAAAGAAATAAAAGGAATATAGATAAGAAAACAAAAAATTAACTTATCATTATTTGCACATGACATGATACCCTACGTAGAAGACCCCAAAAACTTCACCAAAAGACTTCTAGAATTAATAACCAAATTCAGTCATGTAGCTGGATGCAAAATCAATATTCAAAAATCAATAACATACCTATACACAAACAACAAACTCACTGAGAGAGAATTATAGAAATAACACCTTTCACAATAGCATCACAAAAATGAAATATTTAAAAATCAACTTAACAAAGGAAGTGAAAGACCTTTACATTGAGAAGTACAATACTCTATAAAAAGATATTAAACTGAGTATCAGAAAGTGCAAAGATATTCCTTGTTCTTGAGTAGGAAGAAAATAGCTGCACTGTCAAAATTGTTATATAAAGTTAATGCAATCCCAATCAAAACATCAATAGCATACTTCACAGGACTAGAGAAAACAATGCCAGCATTCATTGGGAGCTGGAAAAGACTGAGAATAGCAAAAATAATTTGAGGCAACAAAAGTGAGGCAGGAACATCATAATCCCTGACTTGAAATTATACTATAAAGTTTTTGTAAGTGGGGAGGCAAAGAGGGCTTAAAGAGAAGGGAGATAAATGAGGAAAAGGGAAGAATCAAGATATATCATGTACAGGTAAAAATTCCCTGCATGAATGTGGTCTCTATGTATAACTAAAATGTATTAATAAACTTCATTATTTCAAACAATTGTTCTTAAGTGCTATTTCTTATTGACAAGCTATGAGTATTAGGGGAAAAGAAAAGAAGGGACAGGTAGTTGAATTTCTCTATATAGAAATAAGACTGTCCAAAAAGACATTGCAGCTCTGTCAATAATGAAAATTAATGAAGATCAACTTACCAGAGAAGTTTCTCTACCACTTGGAGCTGAGAGTCAGGGCATTTCATACATTAACTTTTTCTGGACATCACCATAATTTAAATATCATTTAAAAATATCCACCTCACACTCCTTGCAAAAATTCATACTGAGTAATTTTGGTCATTATTCTCCTGTTTCTGGGTGTTTGAAATATTTAGAACTAGAACTGCTGCTGCGAAAGCTAAACTAGCGTATAATGAGCCAGCTCTGACGTTCTAATATGCTTTCAACCCTCAGCTCATTCATTGTGGAGCAGAACCCAGGAAAGAGCAGATTCCATGATCTTATGCAGCAAAAATACTGGTGCATTGCAGAGCGTATTTCAATGTTCTCATTCTAATGAGTGGGAATGCAAGAATTAATATTTGTTTTTCTGCAAGGCTAAGACCAAATCTAAATCCATTCATGATCTCTGTCACTCACTTATCCTAATAAAGATGTAGGTACTGTTAGCTTGATTTTTCTAAAAAAAATATATATGCATTTAATCTTGGAGCTCTAGACCTAGAAAACCAGGGGCACATGCATATCTTTCAGCCTTAAGTAGGACAGGCATGGAGGCAGGTCCAGCATCTCAGTGGAATCAGAGGGTGGATCAGAGAGTCAAAAAAGGATTATTTTCAAGCCTCAAGTTTTCATGTTGTTTTTCCTCATTAGGCTTTGGGTTTACATGAACCTGTCTCACTTCTCCCTTTTGGAGTGGAAATGTCTATCTTATTCCTGTCAAAATTGCATTTGGGAAGCACATAATTTTTCTGGTCTCAAAGACTTACAATTGGAAATAAATTTTGCCTCTGGATGAATTGTACTTGAGTCTCACCTAGATCTGATTTAGATGCTGGGGGTCAGCATTCTGGGGTCAGGACAAAATGCTATGGTGTGAAGGGCAGAAATATTCATATATTTCTGCCCTTCCCAATTTCATATGTTGAAATGCTAACCTCTTATGTGGTGGTTTTAGGAGATAAAGTCTTTGAAAGTTGATTAGGTCACAATGGTAGAACCCTCAGGAATGAGATTAGTGTTCTTATAAAAGAAACCCAAAGAGCTGTCTTGCTTCCCTTTCACTAGGTGCAAGTATAGCACAAATATAGCCAGCTGTGAACCAAGAACACCCAGACACCAAATGTGCAAGCGCCTTGACCTTGAATTTTCTTTTTTCCTTTTTTTTTTTTTTTTTTTTTTTTTACCGGTACCAGGGATCGAACTCGCGACTGCCTGCTCACAGGACAGGTGCTTATGCTGCTGAGCTAAATCCCCAGCCCCGACCTTGAATTTTCTAGCCCCCAATACTGGGAGAAATAATGTTCAGTGTTCAAGTCACCAGTCATGTGGTATACATCATAATAGTCCAGAGTAAGTCATTACTGATTATTTTCTGTGCCCCAGACCCAGGGCTAAACATTCTGCATACTTCATCTCCTGTCATCTTTATATCACTAGACAATTCCTAAGATTATCTTGTCAGTTTCCTTGTGTATTATCTGTGTCCCTCTGACAATCATAGGCACACTGAGGGATGGCAGCTCATCTATCTCACTCTAGGATATTTTCCCAGTGCTGGGAATTGTGCCTAGCACAAAACCAGCACTAGTAAGTATTTCCTAAATGAATGATTTCATTTTCATAAGTATTCAATGATAAGACATTTTTATCTTAATTTTACACATGAATAAATAAGCAACTTCACAGCTAGTAAGTTACAGGAAAAGGATTTGAACCTAGGTCTTTAGACACATAATATGTGCTCTGAAAACTAGTGGCCAGTCAAAAAACCTGGGCTGATACAGATGGCTCCAAGACTGGGCATCTTTGGTGTAGAGCATCATCTAAAACATAGCTTCCCAAGCCTTCTCTCTGTCTTGTCACCTTTAATGTGGGGCTTGTCAACTTTAAATTGTTGGCTCCCTGAAAGTCCTAGGCTGGGTATCTCACATACAAGCATCATATGCAGACAAAAACCTCCAAAAGTTGTATGGAGATCACTCTGCCCTAAAAATCTTAAGAACAAAGGAAATTTTCCCCAAAGTAGCTCCAGTCAACTTCCATTCGTCTCATTGGGCAGAATTGCATCTTCTGACCATTTTCTATCTAAACAGATTGTAAAAGAAATTAGGTGACCATATTATCTTACACAAATTTTACTCTCAGGAATCAAGAAAAGATCATAACCCCTCCTTTAGAGCTTAATCTCACAGAGGAAGACAGGCAACTGGAATTCTCTTAGTATTCCCATTATTACTATTGTTTAAGACAGTTCCTTAAACTCAATGGCATGAAACAATGATAATTTTTTAAAAAGACAAATCAAGATATGTATAGGCAAAAAACCTCTATGATGAATGTGATCATTGTGTATACTTAAATTGTACCAATAAACTTAATTAAATTTTTAAATAATGATTTAACAATGTTCACTCCAGTAAGCCATGCAAGGTGCGCAGGTTCTGGGGAGAGAAAAGCCAGAACCTCCCAAGAATCGGCCATGGTGGGACTGGGAGGACCCACCAAGAAAACAACTAGGCAGCCTTTCTGGTAAGGTGCACAAGCCATGTGTGTTCTAGGGAGAGAAAAGTCAGAACCTCCCTTGAGAGAATCAAACACTGTGTCTCCCCATCTCCCCATAAGAAACCATTTGGTTTGGAGGACAGGCTGAGTTGATAGCAACTAAGGTACAAAAAGCAACTAAATGCTTGTATTGTTAGGTTGATTTTTCAGGCCTGGGACCAGCAGTCTGAGCATCTCTTGGGAAGATGACAGTATGCAATATAGCAAATATAGGGGATTTCCTTCTATCTTGTCTTTGAAGTCCAATACTGTTCTCTCTGTTTTGCATTGTTCTTATTGTTTTGCTTTATTTAGTATTCTGTTTTGATTGACTGTATTCCATTTTGTTTTTAGTTTAATTCTGCTTTGCCTTATAGAATGGACAACTATCGTGAAGATAACAAGATATACTATGGTAGCTTATTGTTGTTTTCCTAGTATCTTGCTTTGCAGTTCTGTACCAGTTTTGCTGCATTGTTTTCACTGGCTTTGTTCTGTTGGATTTTACTATCTTTAAAATAAGATAAAACAATGTCCACAAGTCATTTGAAAAGAATATGGCAGAGATGACTAATATCTGTTTTATGATGCCTCATTCTTAAAGTGATTAAAATTGTTGAGAGACCAGAAAATTTATCTGGAGATTTTTTTATTAACATGTTTGGTGCCTGGATAGAAATGACTCAAAGGCTCGGCTCAGATGGGATAATTAACCTGAGTGCCTACACATTCCCTCACTGTATGGCACAGTGGCACGATAGTCTAACATCCTAGCTCCAAATGTCAAGTATTCTGGTGGACAAGGAGAAAGTTAATTTCCTTATGGGATTCCACCTACAAAGCTGTGTTAGCATAATTCTCACTGTCCTCTACTGGTTGAATCAGACCTAAGCTTCCTGGGACTCACGGGAGAATATAAAGACTCCATCTCTCAATGGGGAGTGTCAAAACACTGGTAGCAGTTTCTTAAAACCACCTGTGTTAGCAAACAGCAAGAGCAGAGAAACAACAGTATCTGCTTCTGGGTCAGAAATTAGTTACATTTTTCAGAAAAAAATCACAAAATAATAACACTCCTGGAAAAATGTCTTACAAACTTTTCCAATAGCCAGTTCCCTGTCCAGCAGCAAGGCTGTAAGACAGACTACCTACCCATTGATCTCATCCATAATTTAGCAATCAGTAAGGTTAGTACTTTTCAAAATATGTGAAGAACATAGTCTCTGCTCTCTACAAGTTATAGTTTAATGAGAAAAAATGGGCTGGTTTTCTGCTCCTTTTCTTTCCTTTTGGTTAGAAGTTCTCACTATGTATTTCCTCACTGGTTCTGTCACTCATCTGGCACGGACACCCGTGCTCTCCTCACTCTGTTTATCCATCTGTAAAATGGAGTTAGTCATCCCTGGAGAAGCAAGGTCTTAGGATTCTTTTTCTGTATTCACAACAGACTTTAGGATCCTTGGACTGTTTAAATACAAAATGTTGTGACTATTGTTTCATTATTTGAAAATCTAACCTGTATGAGGATGCTTCTATGCCATGTTGCTAGGTAACAGACAGATTCCCCTGCCTGCTCTGAGATGTTGAGACTTGCTACAGCTTTGTACCAGTGCAGCCTTCCTTTGTCTAAGATGGAGGTAGGAGCAAGAGTTACTAGGATCAAACTGCTATGAACACACTGGGAAGAGAAGGGACTTAATTTCCAGGTACCACAGCTGTGTTTGCTTGCTCATTGAACCCAACAACTCAGCTTCGTATACCAGTGCTAACCAGTTGAAAGGCTTAACCCTGACTACATTCAGATTGCTTCTCCAAAGGAGCCAAATCCATACAGTTTATTGAACAGGTTATAAGGAATGAGATCGTTAAACACAGCCAACAGGCAGAAATACCTGAAACACTTTTCATATACCCAAGGGACGACATTGCCATTCTGACATTTGTGCCCAAATTTTCTTAAGGGGGATGAAAAAGTCTCAAGCTATTAATATTGTATCATTAGAAATATTCCTTTCAGGGCCAAGTAATCTGCTGTTGGCAGTTCTACCATAGATGCTATTGTAAAGGTCTAAAGAAAGATAAGCTCTCCAGATATGACATTTAGATACAGTGACAAGTAATTATACACACACACACACAAAAGAAAGAAAGAGCTCTTGCCCTGAGTTCCTCCAGGTGAGGACTACTTATTGAATATATTCTGCTGCTAGAGGAAACTTTCCAGCAGCTTTACCCTGGTGAGCCTTTGTCTCTTTAATAATGATTTAAGCCAGGCAGAAACATCTTGACTCTCAAAAACCCAGGGATATTTTCTCCCTGGTCATGTAACTGTGAAGAATAATTTAGAAAATTCTGAAATGATCTCATCAATGGGGATGTGATATTCAGTGTTCATCTAAAATTCTCTGCCCATCTGTTTCCTTGCAGAGCAACATGGGGAAAAAAAAACAAGGAAACCAATAAAGTTATCAGAAATGAATAGAAGAAAGAAGGGAAGAATAGAGAAAGGGCAAAGCAATATGGAAAGCAGACAGATGGAAATCAAGCTGCTGAAGATTTCTTCCTACAAGACAGTCTTCCTTGGAAAATCACAAAGTTCATTTATTTGTCAGCAAGGGCTTCCTGGGTATTTTCGTTGAGCCAGATCTGTCCTAGGTGCTGAGAAGTAGGATCAAGCCTTGTTCCACTGGGCTTGATACCAAGATCAGCCAGACAAATCGCTTAAGTGGGCAGAGAGATGCACATTGACACACAGAAGTGGAAGCTGTACAGGAACCCACAAGAGGATGAGTGTACTGAGTGTGATCAAAAACTATGGTGAGTTTTTAAATTAAGAAGGTGTATTACAGTAAAAAACATATTGCCAAGAAAAAAGGAAAAGACTGTATGTATGCTGGTAAACATACATAAATGTATGTATATATATGTATGCAGAATAGATACCTATACTGCCAATCTCTATTGGTCCATCAAAAAAAAACAGTTTGTGCTGTCATTGTTTGCTTGATTATTTTTTGTCTAGATCTTGTAACCTGAACAACTACTTCTAAGATAATTGCAATATATTATGATATGTAAGATATTAACTAGTGTTAATTTCCTATTGGTTATTTTTAGAAATTCTGTATCATTTCTACCCTTTTTTCTGTTTTGCTTTTTAAAATAAAAAAACACATTGCTATTAAATATTTTTTAAAACCTTCACTTTGAACATACTTGTACCATCCTTCTTGTCACTGTCTGAAGCAATTCTGAAAGTCCTCCTTCATGAGGGTCTTTAGCTGAGCTGTCAGGACTGCCTTGATGTCCCAAATTCATTCAAAACAATTGTCTTTCATTTATTAACCCAATAAAATATTTTATTTTTTAATATTTTTAGCTTATTAGTATGTGTGTAGCTCGACAAAAAGTTTACCTTTTTTTTTCAGGGTCATTTTGTCTTCAGAGAAGAGCCAGAGGTCACATGGTCCCAGAGACAGTAAGGCAGAAGAGGACACACCACAATATTTTTACAAGCCTTTCTTTCCATTGGATGTCACTAAGCAGCAGCATTCACTGCCTTTTTTTATCAAAACTTGCAAAGACACTCACAAAAGAGAACCTCCAGGACGGCTTCAAAAAATGACAAGAGCAAGGGGACAAGAATGTTCAAAACAAAGAGGAGTATCTTGAGTGGATTAATGGCAATATGTTTTTTTACGGTAATAAAGTATTTTCACCTAAACCATCACTATACTTTTGGCCATGCCTTGTACATAAGAAGGAGAGCTCATTCAAATGAGCAAGTGACATAAGCCTGCCTACGGTGGTAGCATTTCCCTTTGAGAAACACTGGGAATATCTAGAGGGTGGCTAGAAAAGGGACCCTACCAGCAAAGGCTCCCGGATTGGCACTCAGCATTGGGGTCCAACTTTCAAAGGCCATCAGAACACAAAATGAACCTTGTCCACTGCCACCATTGCACTTGGAATAAGAAATGTTTAATGAGGGAGCTGGGATTTAGCTCAGAGGCATAAGCACCTGCCTTGGCCTAGGCAGTTGTGAGTTCGATCCCTGGTACCGATAAAAACGAAAAAAGACCAAAAAGAAAAAAGAAATGTTTAATGAGCTGCAGCTTTTGGAGCACTCTCTGCCTCTTTCTCCCTTTCCCTGCTCCCCTAATGGTGATAGTTGTTCTGTTTTCAAGATAGTTGGTTCAGACTACCTCTTTCTTATTCCTGGAATAAAATCAAAGAAAATGGCCTGATTGGTTGGTCATTGCCTTCTTTGAATCCTTGGTAATTTTCACAGGATCTTCATCAACCTCTCACCCATATGACCCCTACTTCATCCTTTCATATATAATTAAATGCTTCCCAAGATTCCAGCTGTCAATAAGGCTCTGCAGTAAGCTAACTTCTGCAATAAAATTGGAAAAGATCTCTGTGTACACAGAATGAATTTATGTTATATCAACTTTTAAAAAAAGTAAAGCTTTCTGAGACTAGAAGAAAACCAAACATTCCTCTGATGTTGAAAGAGTTCCTCAAGAGGACTCGTCTCACAAAAGCCTCTAGCTGTGCTATGTGGATTAGCTGTAAATTAAGTTAAAATCATGTGAACTTCACAGGGAAGATCTAATACTGTTTTTCAGCCTCTTGAATCATTTTCCTTAATGTAACACAGCCACATTCTCCAGATGCAAGGAGCCTGGACAGAGATGGGAGGCAAAACTCATATGAACTGGCTCCACTTTTTCAGTCACTGCTGCCATCCAGCAATAAACATTCTGTATGCAAATTGCCTCAAGTGATTCTCTGGAAATTGACTAGTTTCTTAAGCTGTATCTTAACACCAAAAGAAATTGAAAACATTTTTATGGCTTAAGTCCTTCATACATTCCTTCAGTGTGTGCTGTTTTTATCAGCCAATACATTAAACTATTCTTTCAACACTTGCTAATTCATCACTTTTGTGTATGTGAGACAACAGAAAAATAAAAGTTTTGAAAATATTCATCCAAATGAGAGCTATTGATGGCTCCACCAAAGCAAGTTTACACTTACACTGTATATTGTCCTTGAAATTAAATTGTTTCAAAGAGTGGTGGGGAAACTTGCACGGATTAAAACCACTTATGACATAGAAATCAAGCCCATTCTGGTAATGAAAATCTCAGGTAGAGCTAATACTCTCCTCTGAGTTATTCTGTCCATGACATAAAGCTCTGGGAGCTTTTTTGCAAAAGCATTTATCTAAGCTTCATAATCCAAGTGAAGATATCAAATAAGTCCACTGTCCCTCATGTTTTCTTTCTAAATCATGAGACAAAGATGACTGTATTTTTGTATTGCTAGGTCCAAGAGGATATTAAGTGGTTGGTCATGCTCTTAGAAGCTTCTTTTTCTCGTAATCCTATTGCTCCTGAGAAGAGATTGGCAGAGAACATCAAAACTGTTGAGGTTTTGTGTTTGTTTGTCTCACTTCCCCAGAGCTTTGCAAAATGGTAAAGGATCCACTGCTCCTCCCATGTAGGGCTCACATCTCACCCCTGGCTTTTGATTGCTGCAATGGTATTGTGGGGAGGGGGATTTGTTTTTATTACAGCACCAGAAATTAGAAAACACATAAAATGAAATTAATTCTGTATTCTACATGGGTCTTCTCTTTCCTCAGTGAATTTAAGAAGTGATTGGTAGATATGCTCAGAGTTCTGTAAATGTCTCTGATTGCAAGGCTCTGAACTATACTGACATTGCTCTTCTTTTTAGGACCACTGCCACTCAATTGCACATCATAGTTAAAAGGACTCGGGATGTTGTTGCTCAAAGGAACGCTAGAGAACTCTTCTTCAAACCATCCTCATTTCACAAGGGGGAGCGCTGATGCCCAGTGATGTTTACTGTTCCAGTTCCCAAAGCCCATCAGTGCAAAGCTGAAAGGAACCCAAACTTTTGGATCCAGGACTGCTGTGACAAACCAGTTTCTGCATAAATGTGTGAGTTTATTCAAGATATTATACCTTAGGTTTTTACTGATTATGTTAAAATGTTAGCTGCCTGTTAAATGAAAAATAGACCTTACTGAGGAGAAGCCTGAGTTGCTTAAAGTGTTAGTTTTCTGCAAATTAACTTATAGAAATTAATTCAGTAGATCAAATAAATTAAAATACAAAAGCCATGGCTAAGTTATTGTGAGGTTCATACAAAAGAATAACCAGTCAAGAATCACTTTTAATTTTACAGAAAACACAAGTCTTTGGAAATTTCACTGCCAGTTGTAAGAATACAGTGGACCCCCAAAATCTGTCGGGTTTATATTCCTAGAACACCCACAAGTTGTGAAAAACCACAAATTTCAAGAAAATTAGGCCAAGAAAAAAATGCCTATAAATGGCAATTTTTATAGTTTAAATCCTAAATATGCTATGTCTCTCACAGTTATATAATTTAATTTCTAAAAATACTGTATTAATAAACTCTTAGAATGTGCACAGTGTTTCACTGGCATCTTAAGGATCTTAGGGCTTTAAAAAGGACAAAATTGAAATAGCAATATGTGGCACAGCAACCTGTTATGATGCAGAAATGCTGGTGCATCTGCCTGAGCTGGGTTACAGGGGAGTAGCCAATCAGCAGGAAGGAGAATTGAATAGCTCTCCTGGATTGGCTATTTGCAAACCTCTCACCAAAAGAACACTTTTCTGAGAAATTGCAGGGATATCCATGAACCATTATTAGCTAGGTTCTAAGGGAAAATTCATGAACGATCGAGACTGCAAACTGAACCAAACTCCACAGGAGTACACTGTATGTTATAAAACTCCAACAAATAGAATAGCATAGTACTGCTTTAGAGTAAGCAGATACAGAAATAGGAAAACACCCAAAAAGCCCACCCCCAAGTCATTTTGTTGGGGGCGGGGGTTGTTGGTGGTGGTTGCTGTTTTGTTTTGTTTTGTTTTGTTTTGTTTTGTTTGTCTCACTCTGTAGTTCAGGCTTGCCTTGAGCTTGCTCTTGTACCTTAGGCTGGTCTCAAACTCATGGCAATCCGCCTACCTCAGCCTCCTGAATGCTGGGATTACAGTCATGCATCACTATGCCTGACCATCCCAAAGCATTTTCTAATGTTTTAAGAATAGAGTGTATTTCAAAGTAGCAGTTTAACTTGGTAAATAAAATACTTAATGAATGGCATTGTTAAAGTTAAATCTCTATTCTGTACTTGTGCCAAGGTAAATTCCAGATGTTTTAAAGATATTTTTAATTTTTCTTTAATTTTAATGGAAAGATAATAATTGTGTATATTTCCATGGTACAGTGTGATGTTTAGAACTATGTGTATATTGTATAAAGATCTATCCAAACTAATTAATTTATGCATCACAACATTAATTTATCATTTTGTGGGGATAACATTAAAATCTATTTTGGTAATTTTGAAATATACAATACATTATTATTAAATGTGGTCTGCATGCTCAACATTTCTAATCATCAGGAAAATGCAAATTACAACCACAATGAGAATAGCTATTATCAAAAAGATAAATGTTAACAAGGATGTGAAGGAAAAGGAATCTTTGCACACTGTTCATAGAAATGAAAGTGTGTCCATTTGGGAAATAGTATGGAAGTTCCTCAAAAAACTATGAATAGATTTCCATATGATCCAGCAGTCCCAATTCTGAGTAAATATTCAAAAAACTGAGATCATTATATTGATTTTCTACTTCTCAATCTGTTGACTAAATCTCAGCATAAAATATACAAAGAGACCTTGTGGATAAAGAAGTTTTCCATATAGACAGCAGTGTTTGGTACTAATCCCAGTCTATTCTGGGTTATGAGGGGTTTGTTTGTTTGCTTTTTTATTTGGTTTGGTTTGGTTTGGTTTTTTGAGACAGGGTCTCACTATAGTCCAGTTTGGCGTCAAACTCACTGGGATCTTCCTGTCTCAGCTCCCTGAGTGCTGGGATTCCAAGCACAGCCATCTCTAGCTGGCATTTTTTCAGGAAAGGATGATGAGATCTATTGTGAAACAGATTCACTCAGTTTACCTATTTTACTGGTCCATATTAACCAATCTGATTCTTTTATTATACATAGGAGCAAGCAGCCAAAGATCAACAAACACTTGAAATAAACCAGCAGTATGAAAGAGGATCACTAAAGAAAATAGTAATTGATTACAAGGATGCATGTTTGGATCTAAAACAGACCACATCCACCAAAATAGAACAGGACACTTAAACATGGTCCAAGGAAAAAAATATAACATTTTTTAAAATTAAAAAATAGTTGTCTAAGTAAAAATCAGTATAATAGGAAACAAAGTCAAAGAAAGATTACTGAGTTGGAAAAGAAGAAAATATTTAAAAATAGGAGGAAACGTGTGATCTGATAGATCTAACTTCAACCCAAGAATTTTAACACCAGCAGTTGAAGTTCCCAAAGAAAGGAAAAAGAATTGGAAGAAAAATAATTAAATCGGTCATGGAAGAAAATCTCCTGAAGTAGGTGGAAACACAAGCATTGGATTCTCCAATAACTAAGCAAAATGATCCACACCTAAAAAGTTTCATGAAATTCTGAAACACCAAAGATAAACAGAAAAATGTAAAACATTGAGAGACAGAGTAAGAGACAGAGACAGACAGACAGAGACAGATAGAAACAGAGAAAGAGAATCCACAAAGGAGTTGGCATCAGATTTCTTATCAGTTGTAATGGATGCAAGAAAATAGTGGTGCAAGACGGGAAAAGTTCTGATAGATTATTTTCAAGCTATATTCTAAAGCTGGCCAAACTGTCAATCACATGTGAGGGCAGTACAGCAACTTCTTAAACACATAAGAACCCAGAAATCTTACCTCCCCAAGCTCCCTTCCTGAAGTACTTCCTGTATGCCAATGAAAATTCCAATAGAAAAAGAAGAAAAAAAAATCAGAAATGTAATAAATAAAATAAAAAGCAAAGTATTAAGATGATGGTCATGCAGCAGTACCCCCAAGTAAAAATGCAAAGTCAAACAGAAATGTACCTCCTCAATATTTTCAATTTTAAAAAAATATTCATTTCAATAACAATATAATTGAGAATATTATATACTTATTAATTGTGTAAAGATAATGTTAAAAATTTCACACTCCAGAAACTGATGATTCAGACTATAAAGTATATATGTGGCTTTGGACAGTTACCTAAATTTTCTGGGGTTTAATTTCCTTATTTTTAAAATGAACATAAAAATAATTTCTGCTCCATAAAGTCACAGTGATTATTAAATGAAATAATACATACAAAAATATTTAGTTTAAGTCCTGGGCCTCAGTACTTCTCTTGAAAACACTGGTTTTTATTATCATAATTTTGTGTCAAAAAAAGAGGTAATTTGACATTTTGAGAAAACAACTGTCAAAAAATGTCATGTATTAAAAACAATGAGACAAGAAGGAAAAATGGGAACGGTTTCTGTGGTATTATAAATAAGAAGGGGAAGAGAGATTTGAAGGAAGGGAAAGGAATAGAAAAAGAAAAAGAAGTTACAGCACATACAGGTACAAACTCACTGTAATGAATCTGATCATTATGTATACCTAAAATGTACCAATAAACTTATCAATTTAAAAAATCATGGGTTAAATCAAATTAAAATGTAGTATGATTTTGAGCAAAGAAATATAAAGCTTAAAACAGAATTTATTTGACCTTGAAGACTGGAGTTTTTGTTTTTGAGGGCCACGGGTTTGATGATTTAGGATTATTTTTCCTTCTCTATGAATCTAATCAAACTATGTGGTTCTCTGCTGAATAGTATTTACATAATCATAATTTTCGATTGCCATTTAAATGGTATTTGATTTTTTAAAAACTATCCTACCGTCAAAGCACAGAAGACTTAATTAGAGTCACAGATCAGAATATAAATGCACTAAACTTTGATCAGGTAAAAGTAATAATCAAAGCTGAGAGGGGAAGCTAGAGAAGATTAAAAGAAGAAAAGGAAGTGTCTATGTCTTCTTCATACCCAGTGGGGACACAAGAAATAGTGGCTTGAGGATGCTGCTTACAGTTACAAAATGCCAAGGAAGATATTTTACATAGTATGGCTTTTTTAAATGGTGGAAGAGCAGGTGGGTGAAGCATGATATTCATGTACCAAATTCTATAACTTCCAAAGCTGACTTACTTGTTGGGACTAGATCCTGGCAGCACAGGGTGAGAAGATAATTTTACTTTTTATTTTATGCATGTGTACTATTTGAAATTTTTCTTAAAAGTTTAAATTACTTATATTGTTCAATAAATCAAAAAGTACTTGTCCAATCGGTCAATAAGTACCTATAGAGAATCTGCTATATTCTTCCTTTCTCTAGCTTGTGAGATTTAACAAAATAAAATCTTGGCTTTGAAAAAGCTCACACTCTGGTCAGCAAGACTAACAGTAAACATGTAAATGATTTGATAATTTCAGGCAATAACACAATGCCATGTAGAATATCAGGTAAGGTAATACAGAATACATACAGAGACACATGGGAAATCTGCTTTTTCTGGGGAGATCAAGAGACCTTGGAGTGGAGGTGACATTTAAACTGCAATCAGAAGGAGAAGGTGGCCGTGTGAGGACTTGGGAAAGCACTGCCCTCAGGGACCTGCGACGGGTAGAGGCTTGGCGTGGGGGTCACAAGCTACAAAGTCAGTTGGTTGAAATGGAGTAGGTATGGGGGAGAAGATAAGAATTGAGTTCAGAAAATTTGATGGAGGCTAAATATTATTAGATCTTTTAAATCATAGTTAATAATTTGATTTTGTTCAATTGAAATGAGAATTTGTTAGAAAGTTTTAAGTAGGGGCGCCCACTTTTCCCGGAGCCCAGCTTGTTTGGGACCCTTGCACCTCCTGGGTGCACTGGAACAGCTAGGCGGGTCTGGGGCACCTGTATTCCCCTCCCCATGTGCTTGGAGGACTGTGGAATTCTAAGCAAGCAGGCAAGGACCACCAGTTCCAGAGGCCCGGCATCCTGAGGTAAATGCCCCATGCTCTTTTCCTCGAGCCCAGCTTGTTTGGGACCCTCAAGCCTTCCAGGTGCACTGGAACAGCTAGGCAGGTCTGGGGTGCCTGCATCCGCCTCCTGGTTCCCGGCTGTGGTTGGAGGACTGCAGAGTTCTAAGCAAGCAGGTGAGCGCCACCAGTTCCAGAGGCCCAACGGCCTGGGGGAACTGGGTGCCAGAGTCCCCGGAGCTGAGGGAATAGAAGAGGATTTCCAACAGACCCTGAGGAAGCTTTAGAATAACACTTGAAACACTTGAAACACAGAAATATAGGAAAATGACAAAACAAAAGACCAAATTACAATCTCAAACCTTCAGCCCATCTCAAGAAACCTTAGGCACAATGTATATTGAAGAAAATATGTGCCATATACCTCAAATATCAGACATAATAGCAACTGAAATAAACAAGCAACTCTGGGAAGCTTTAAAGGAATTCAAACTAGAAATAATCTCCCAGGTAAAAGAAGAAATGATAAAAGAAATGAAAGAGATGCTGAATATATCTAAAGAAAACACAGTTTAAAAAATTGGAGGGACTAAACAAAAAGATAGAATTCCTAGATGAGCAATATAAGAAACAAACAGAATACATAAAGCAGATGCACAGAGATATACAGGAAATCAAAAACTCCACTGAAAGCTCAATGAAAGTGAAGATAGAATTTCAGACCTTGAAGACAAAATTGCAGCTAGTGAACAGGAAAGGAAAGATCTTCTAAAAATAACAAAGAATCAGGAAATAACAATTCAACAACTGTAGGATGATGCAAAGAAAAATAACATAAGAATGATAGGGATTAATGAAAAAGAAGGGGATGACATAAAGGACATCAAGAGGATATTTAGAGAAGTAATAGCTGAAAATTTCCCAAACATGAGATCAGAAACTGACATCAGGATCAGTGAAGCATATAGACCTCCAAATAGTCATAACCAAAATAAAACTACACCCAGACATGTAATAATCACCATCCCAGAAATTCAACACAAGAATAGATTATTAAAAGCTGTCAGAGAGAAAAGACAGATCACTTATAAAGGAAAACCTATCAGAATCACAGCAAACTTCTCAGCACAAACAATAAAGTAATGAAGAGCATGGAGTGAAGTATTACAGATCCTAAAGGAAAATGATTTCCAACCCAGACTGATGTACCCTGAAAAACTATCCTTCAAAATTGATGGTGAAATAAGATACTTCTGTGACAAAGAACAGCTGAAGAACTTCATGATTACCAAGCCAGCCCTGCAAAAAATATTGAAAGACAGTCTAGATACACTTAGGTAAAAGCTACTAAAGCAAAACAGATAATTAAACAGAACAGAAAGAAAAGATGCAACAGCAGAAAGACAACATGTCAACAATAAACCAACATATAGCAGTTATAACCATTAATGTAAATGGTCTCAATGCACCAATTAAAAAAAAAACAGACTGGCAGAATGGATCAAGAAACAAAATCCAACCATATACTGTCTACAAGAAACCCATCTAACCCAGAAGGATAACTCACAGACTGAAAGCCAAAGGATGGAAAAAAAATATTCATGCAACAAGAACCAAAAAAAAAAAAAAGCAAGAGTAGCCATTCTGTTTGCAGACAATGTGAACTTTAAACCAATAATGATCAGAAGCGACAAAGAAGGTCACTACATACACATTAGGGGAAAACTTCAAGAGGAAGAGATAACTATTTAAATAGATATGCACCAAATTCCAGAGCACCCAGTTATATGAAATAAGTATTAACAGAAATGAAAAATCAAATTATCAGTAACACAATTGTAACAGGAGACCTTAACACATCATTGACACCAAGGGACAGATCAACCAGACAGGAAATAACAAAACTGAATCACACATGTGAACAAATGGACTCGGTAGACATACACAGAGTGTTCCATCCAACAACATCAGAATACACATTCTTCTCAGCAGTACATGGGTCATTCTCTAAAATAGATCATATATTAGCTCATATTTAGAATACATTTAAATAAATGTATTATTTATTTAGACATTTAAATAAATGTATTATTTATTTAAATAAATGTATTATTTATTTAGAATACATTTAAATAAATGTATTGTTTATTTATGTACATTTATTAATAAATGTATTATAATAAATGTATTATACCTAATGCCGATACTCCTCAGACTCTTCAATGAAATTGAAAGGGAAGCAATCCTTCCTAAGTCATTCCTGGAAGCAAATATTACTCTAGTACCAAAACCTGAGAAAGACTCAACTAAAAAAGACCCAATCTCCCTAATGAACACAGATGCAAAAATCCTCAATAAAATATTGGCAAATAGGATGCAGCAAATCATCAAGATTATTCACCATGACCAAGTGGGATTCATCCCAGGCATGCAGGGATGGTTCAAATACGTAAATCAATAAATGTAATCCACCATATCAATAAAACCAAATGTAAGAATAACATGATCATTTCTATAGATGCAGAAAAAGCTATTGATAAGGTCCAACATTCATTCATGATAAGAACTTTACAGAAAATTGGAATAGATGGTCTTTACCTCAATATAATAAAGGCCATCTACAACAAGCCAACAGCCAGTATCATACTAAACGGCCAAAAATTGAGGGCCTTTACTTTAAAATCAGGCACAAGACAAGGATGTCCTTTATCACCACTCCTATTTAATATAGTACTGGAAATACTGGCCAGAGCAGTTAGATAAGAGAGAGAAATAAAAGGGGTAAAGATAGGAAAAGAAGAAGTTAAATTTTCATTGTTTGCAGATGACATGATACTCTACATAGAAGACCCCCTAAACTCCATTGAAAGACTCATAGATACAATAAATAAATTCAGTAATGTAGCTGGATACAAAATCAATACTCAAAAATCAATAGCATTCCTATATACTAACAACAAAATCACAGAGAGAGAAATAAGAGAAGCCACACCTTTCATACTAGCAACCAAAAAAATGAAATATTTAGGAATTACTCTTATGAAAGAAGTGAAAGACCTATACAGGAAAAATTATAATACACTGAAAAAAGAAATTGAAGATGATCTCAGAAAATGGAACGACATCCCTTGCTCATGGATAGGAAAAATAATATTGTGAAAATGGCTATTCTCCCAAAACTCTTATACAGATTCCATGCAATCCCAATACAAATAACATCAACATACCTCATAGATCTAGAGAAATCACTCCTAAAATTCGTCTGAAACAAGAAGAGACCTCGAATAGCAAAGACAGTCCTAAGCAGCAAAGGCAAGGCAGGAGTCATCACAATCCCTGACTTGAAGCTATACTATAAAGCAACCATAGTAAAATCAACATGGTACTGGAATCAAAACAGAGCTGAAGATCAATGGAATAGATTAGAAGACAGGACCACAACTACAAACACACTCAACCGCCGTATCTTTGATAAAGGAGCCAAACAGGTTCACTGGAAGAATGACAGTCTCTGTAATAAATGGTGTTGGAAAAACTGGCTCTCCATATGCTGAAAACTAAAACTAGACCCATGCCTATCACCATGTACTAAATTAAAATCTGAATGGATCAAAGATCTGAATATTAAAACAGAAACACTAAATCTATTAGAAGACAAATTGGGTAGAAACCTTGAAGACATAGGGGTAGGTAGAGAATTCATGAACAGGACTCAAACCTCACGGGAAATACTTCCCAGAATCAATAACTGGGACCACTTCTTATTAAAAAGTTTCTGCATGTCAAAAGAAATCTCCAGCACAGTGAAAAGAAAACCCACAAACTGGGAAAAAGTCTTAGTGAACTATCCCTCAGAAAAAGGACTTCTGTCTAAAACAAATAAAGAATTTAAAAAAATCAGACCCCAAAATTCAAAGATCCAGTCCAAAAATGGGCATCTAAGATGAATACACACTTCTCAGATGAAGAAATACAAATGGCAAGGGGCTGGGGATTTAGCTCAGCGGCATAAGCGCCTGCCTTGCAAGCAAGCAGTCATGAGTTCGATCCCCGGAACCGATAAAAAAGGAAAAAGACAAAGAAAGAAAAGAAAAAGAAAAAGAAATACAAATGGCAAATAAGTACATGAAAAAATGTTCATCATCCTTAGTCATTAGAGAAATGCAAATTAAAACCACACTGAGATTCCATCTCACTCCTAAAAGAATGGCCAGGATCAAGAAAACCATCAACAACAAATGCTGGAGAGGCTGTGGAGAAAAAGGAACTCTCCTGCACTGTTGGTGGGAGTGTAGACTAGTGCAACCATTGTGGAGGTGAGTCTGGAGATTTCTCAGAAAGCTGGGATCGGAAGTCCCATTTGTTCCAGCTATTCCACTTCTAGGCATATTCCCAGAAGAACTGAAAGCATCATACCACAGTGATATGTGTGCACCTATGTTTATAGTAGCACAATTTGTAATCGCCAGATCTTGGGAACAACCCAAGTGTCCATCAACTGAGGAGTGGATAAAAAAGTTGTGGTATTTGTATACAATGGAGTACTACTCAGCTATAAAGAATGATCACATTGAGATATTTATAAATAAATGGACGCAGCTTGAGACCATACTCATAAGTGAAATAAATCAAACTCACCTGTGTGAATACCAAATAGTTTCCCTACTCTAAGAAATGATTCAAATATATAAAAGTATGTGGTAATCATAGTTCCCCATTATGTGGCTTTGAAGCCTTATAAAGTTTTTACTCATTAATTGGAATGGCTTTATTCTGGGCTGTTTGATATTATTGCCTGTGATGATATGAACAGTTATTTTGAAGAAAAAAAGCCATCATAATAACTAGTGCTGATTTAATATCATCTTGTTTTGAAGTCCCACCAAACTGTTGCTCTTCTGTCCCCATTGGTTTCATCATGTTGTATCTTACTGGATTTTATTATATGCGATAGTATAAACAAAAAATTTTATAGGCAAAGAGAAAATATAGAAACCATTGTTCATTTTCCCTTAGCTGGTTCTAAATACTCTGTAATACTTTCACCCTCTTGAATGGTTTCACACTGTCTTCATATATTTGATGCTATAATATATGAAGTTATATTCAAATATTTCATGGAAAGAGACACTATGGTAGCTACTATTAAGTCGGATTATCTTGTGGTGAAGCACTAGGTTACTGAAATTGTCAGCTTTGACCTGTATTATATTGTTATGTCCTCTTTTATCTCAATATCCCCCTTTTTCATAAAAAAATTATTCATTTATTTTTTATTATTTTTTAATTAAGGGGAAAAATCAAAAAAATAGCAGGATATATTATAGTAACTTTTTTGATTTCCTATTAACTTGATTTGAAGCCCTATGTTACTCCCACTATCTTGTTTTGACTGATTATACTCTGTTCTGTTCTGTTTGACAGTATGAAGTTTGAGGGTATAGGCAACTACTTTGAAAGCAATAAGATTCACTATGATGCCCATTCTGGTTTGACTATTATCTTCTTATTATCTTCTTTTGAAGTCCTGTAATGTTTCCAATGTTTAGGTTTTATTGGTCTTGTTCTGTACTATTTTGTTCAATTTTATTATACCTAATCATATAGGCAATTCTTTTTAAGGAAGCAAGAGGCATTATGGTAACCATTGTTGATAACCTTGTATTCTGTTTTTACATCATGTGCTATGTCTATCCTTTGTTTTGACTGACTGCTTTGTTTTGTCATATTTGGTTTTATTCTCTTTCAAAAAAAAGTAATAAGAACTATGGGAGTAATAAAACCCAAAATGTGTAATTTTGTTGTAAAAAAGAGAGGGAAAAAAAGTGCTCTAAAGGATACAACTGCAAGTGTGTTTAGGTGTGTTAAGATAGATGACCATATTACTAAGTTTTTATTGGGCCACTGAACACAACTGTTTGCAGTCTCACTGTTTGAATATCTACTTTGTATGCTTTAATCCTGTAACTTGAACAACTATTTCTAAGATGACAATATGTTATCTATTAACCAGTGATTTCTTACCGGTTTTTTTTTTTTTTTGTAATTCTGTATTACTTGTACCCTTATACTGTTTTGGTTTTTTTTTTTCATTTAAATAAAAAAAGAAAGTTTTAAATAAAAGAATATGATCTGAGTTGATTCTTGCTTTAATAAGTTTGTCATTTGAATCAAGGACTATTACAAGATTTACTGTAATTCTAACTACTTTTCATCTTGCAATATAATAAACTGTAACCAATGAAAGTGAAGGTAAGGTGGGCAGCTGAGTGTTACAGTTATTTGGGCTAGGATGATAGTAACAAGACAGAAAAAAGGAATAAAAAGACTGGATAGATGGACGGACGGACGGACGGATGGATGGATGGATGGATGGATGGGAGTAGAGGAAAGCAAGGAATCCAGTGTGACTGCTGGATTTTTGCTAGGAGAAGCTGAGTGGATGATGATACCCTTTGCTAAAGCAGGAATGTTAGAAGCAACAATTTAGGTATAAAGGCTAAAATCTGTTTTTCTGTTTTAGTTTAAAATGTATTAGACATTCAACCACAGGCAGGAAGTAAGCAGGAGTATATGCAAGTTAGGAGAAGAGTCCTAACTAGAGAGATAAATTTAAGGTCATGGGATTCAATGTGATCTCCAAGACAGGAAAGCAGAAACATGAAGACATTCCCATACAGCAGCCACAAAGACAACATTAGCAGTCCAGTAGAGAAGGGAAGCCCGCAACGACCACAGCAGAGTGACTGAGCCAGTAGGAAGTCAACCAAGAAACTTGCTGTAGCCCTGAAAGCAGGAAGAAAACATGACTCCTCTCTGGAGGAGGGTAGTCAACTGTGCTGGGTCCAGCTGAAAGGTCAAGCAACAGGAACAAAAAGAACTGACCACTGGCTTTGATAATACAGTGTTTTCCATGGAGTAGCAGAGTCAGATACTCAGTTGAAATGCCATGAAAAGGAACTACAGGTGAAGAATTGGGAGTATAGATAATTCATCAGAGGAGTTTTGTGAAGAGGAGACAAAATAGTTGGTAGCTAACGATAGATGGAGTCAAAGAAGGGTTTTGTTTTGTCTTTTTTCTCTGAGAAGGGAATAGTAAAGCCTGTTTGTATGCTAGAATCATTCCCGGAATAGAAACAAGTTGATTATACTAGAAAGGCAAGAGATATTTGCAAGAATGAAGTGTTGAGAAAAATGAGAAGTACCATGCACAGTCAGAAGGGTTTACATTGGATGAAATCACAGGGTTTTCTTCCCACTACAACAAAACAGAAGTCAGTGTTGTGTGTATGGGGCTCCTATACATTGGCAGATACCACAATGCAAAAAGGAGTTGCTTCTCATCCGATTGCATGGATTTTCTTTATAAACTGTGAGATGAGGTTAACCCCAGAGTAGGGCTAACTAGAAGGGTGGGCTAGATAACTACGTCAGGCCAGAAGGGCGGAGTGCTATTGAGGATTTAAAGGAGAGGAAGTGTGAAATGGGGGCCCTGAAGGAAAGTGAGAAAGTGAGCATCCAGGGAGCTCTGTTAAGATTGTGTAGCAGTCTTCAGAGATCACTTGTGATTCATGGGAATAATATGAAAGTGAAAATAATTAGGGGAACTGTGTGTTATTTTTTTTTCTCCAGAAACATTTATCTACTCAATTGCAGGCATTGAGTCAATTGTACTTGGGTTTGACTAGGTCAGGAATATTATCAGGCAAGAAGAAAGTGGAAGAAGACATGGGATACACAATGCTCTCAAAGGAGACATTCAAGTGCTATATCAACTAAACTTGTTTCCAAAGATGGCTGCAACCAGACGTGCCACCCTCATTCTAAATGCATGCACTTTTGCAGTACAATCTGTAGTGTGTTTCACCTCTCTTTAGATCTGGGCTGGCCATATGTCTTGCATTGACTACCATAATGCAACATAAATGATGCTGTCTAACTTCTGGCATGGGGTTCTTCAAGAAATTTACAGCTTCTGTTCTTGCTAACTAGAATGCTTGATTAGTCTTGAGATCTAGCACCATGTAAAAAATCCCAGGCAGGACACCTGGAGACAGTCCCATTGAAGATACTGAGGGATCTCAACCACCACCACCAAGGCTCCAGTAAGTGAAGCCACTTTCTCTAACCTCATTCACCATCTGACTACAGCCCCAGGAGGGACTCCAGCTGGTTCTCCCTGGAGAAGAACTAGGGAACCCTACTCAAATGTCAGACATGCAGAATTGTGGGCAAATGCAAGAGTTGTTTCTGGAGTCATTAATCTTCAGGGTGATTCATTACACAGCATCAGATAACCAAGTAGGAAACACTCTTTGGCCTTGTCAGCACCCAACTCTGAAAAGCAGTGGGTTTATGTAAGTGAAACAGTAGCAGGCTTGGTGGAGTCGGTGGATTTGAGGTTCCCTGAGAAATTTATGAAGCAGAATGACAGGAGGGTTGTAAAAACAGGAAGTGGCACCAGAAAATAGAAACACTGAAATCAGTATTTTATATGCTGCTGTTGTGACCAGTGGAAAGATCCTGAGTGTAACCACAGGGTTGGATGGCTGTGATAGGGCAGAAGAACTGAGGAGGTCGAGCAACAGAGAAGTCAGGGTGGCAAGTTGTTCATCTGCACAGATGTTAAACTTTACCAGAAACAATGGACAAGGAAACAGATTACCATGTGGTTTAAACCTATATGCTCTGGGACCAGATTATATTTCCAACCCTGAGTCTGTGGCCTTGTGTAGTGCTAAGCATAGTATGTGATCTCTTTGCACCTTGGTTTGCTCATCTATAAAATGAGGGTTATAATATCACCCATCCATAGTATTGTATGAATTAAATAAAATAGTGAAGAGAAGGTATTGTTAGATAATGCAGACTCTCATTATCATTGGCTGTACAGATAAAGGCAGCCAAATAGGTGCTAGAGGCACCACAGACTAAGGTCAGTGAATGACAGTAACAAGGTGGGGTAGCAGGTGGCAACATCTGATCATGTGCTTCAAAGGGGCTGAGATCTTTGAAGTTGAAAGCAAGAGAAATGATTAATTAAAAGCAGAAAAGGGGAGTAAGGAAAAGAGTATTTTTCAGGCTTTAAGGTCTGTGAGCTATGAAATCAAAAGTGTCTACTTGAGAAAGCTGCAGAGGAAGCAGTGTCCTTGGGGAGAGACAGGCTCAGTCAGAATGAAAGGTGAAGGGAACATTCAGGGAAGGAGCTGAGAAACTATGTCTGCTGATGACAGACCCTGAGCTCCAAGAGTGTAGTGCAAGCATTTGGATAGCTAAGGAAAAATGAAAGAAAGTCGGATTTCAGGATGTCCAGGGCAGTGTGAAAACAAGGGGCGTGCCGTGAGGGGTTATCTGATGAGGACAGAGAGTTAAGGCTGAAATATCCATGATCTGCATACAATGGTCCATGAAATCTCCCAAAGCAAAATGTGAAAAGATCTGAATCCAACTGCTCATGCTTACAGCTCAAAGTGGAATGTGAGTCTGTGAGGTGGAGCACAGAACTGTTCAGGAGTATTCTGTTGGGAAACTCTGCAAGCTTCTAAAAGCACCTGGGAGGTAGTAGCGGCAAAGGGAATATTTCACCCATCTATCCCTACACTGAAAAGTGGGAGCATCCATCTGTGATCCACTCATGGGAGCCCAAAAAGTGATCATTGTCTCCCAGCACATAGAGATTGAACCATCTGACCCTGCACAATCACCAGCTATCCAACTTTTCCCAAGGCAAAAGAAAGGACCGTTATTAACCTTTGCAGTGTATTAATTCAAGCCTAGAGAAGACACTCTCCTGGCAGACTCAGTCTCCCTGGTATATGACTTGACTAGCTCATAGTGTTTCATAGGAAGAAAAAGGCTCAGCTTCCTCTACTGCCCATAGCAAGCATACCATTGTGGATATGGGCTCAACCAGTGCCCCCTTATAATGCAAAAAATGCACATAGTATATAGTGGCACTGGCTGGAAGCAGACTAAACATCATCTTCCTGGGGTTCTTGTGTTGGGTCTAATTGTATTATCTTGGATCACTCACTCTTCTCTGAGCTCATTCATTTTTGGAGGTATTGCTTGGCTCACACATCAAATAAGTTGAACTACCTCAACTTATACAGTTTTAATGCTACGATGTGTCTGGCACTTGTACTTTGTGTCCAAAGAAGCAAAGATGGACACACACAGTTTATAGAAGACAGACATAAAGAGTTCCCACACTATAATGCTGCCCTCCTGTCACATATGGCAGGTTCTGGCCAATGATGTAAATAGAGGTGAAGTATGTGACTTATAAGCAGAAGTAGTAAAGAGCTCTTTCATAGTTCTCCAGTTTCCTCTTATTCAGGTCCAATATTCCTAAGAGAGACCTCCTGTTGAAACAGTGGAACCATAAAGCATCACCACATGAAACATAGCTACCCGGACTTATAATGAATTTTGCATGAATGATAAACTTAAACCACTAATGTTTTGGTGGTTATGTGTTATTGCAGCAAAACCTAACCTATCCTGACTGATGTGGGGAAAAGATAAGTAACAATGGATGAAATCTGAACTATTTTCTAAGATGAATGGATCTGATTAACTGTTGGGCTTTGGATTAGCCAAATATATATGCAGGATAAGGCCAATGCTGAATAGCCACGGACAATAGATGAAGGCTGGACACAAAACGCCAGCAGTCCTTAATCTCTTTACTAATATTCCTTCCAAGTAAATGTTATATAAAGATTTGAAATTTTTCCTTTTATGACCCACACTATCACACTCTCAATTCCAAATAAGACTTTCTCTAAAAAATGATAAACCCTCATGCAATATCAGACACGGCGCCAGTAGACATAAAGAGATACATTCAGGACCTCATAGATGAGTCCAAAAGTGAAATATTTAGATATAAGCAGCAAGATATAAGAAGATTAATAAAAGAGATACTAAGGACCCCTTAAGCAGACACAGACAGAAGAAGGAAGGAACTCAAACAAAGGAGAGAATCATTTGATGAAGAATATATAAAAAATATAGAATACATGAAGCACATTCAAAGAGATTACCAGGAAATTAAAAACTCTATGGAAAGATGGCAAATCAGCTTGAAAGAAACTAAGGATAGATTATCCAAACTAGAGGACAATTTTGCAAAGTGGGATAATGAAAGGGAAAACTTTTTAAAAATAACAAGGAAACAAGCAGTAAGAATGCAAAGGCTAAAAGACAACAAGAGAATCTATAACTTGAGAATAAAGAATGTGAATGAAGAAGCTGGGGTACAAACAAAGGAACTACAAAGATTACTCACAGAAATAATTAAGAAAAACTTCCCAAAGATAGGAAAAGGAAGTGATATTCTGATATATGAGCCCTACAGAACTCCAGCCCCTACAAACAAAACAGAGCTACACACAAGCATATAATAATCAAGATCCCAGAAATTCAATATAAGAACAGAGTATTATTAAAGAATATTGTCTCTTGTTAGAGACAAGAAACAGATGACCTATGAAGGAAGGCCCCTTAGAATAATGGCATATTTCTCGACACAAACCATCAAGTCAAAAAGAGCCTAGAGTGAAATATTCCAAGCCCTGAAAGAAAATAACCTCCATCCCGGATTGATATACCCTACTAAGCTGTCTCTAGAAATTAATGAAGAAACAAAATGCTTCTAAGACAAAGAGGAACTTGGGAAATTCACAACCACCAATCCAACTCTACAAAGAATATGGCAGGGCATTCTAAAGACAGAGAAAAGTACTAGGATTTCAGGAACAGTGGTAGAGAGGCCTCAATGAATGGAGCAGAAAACAGAATGAAGAAGATAAGCAAACAACTAATGGCAAAAAAAGAGCATAACAGAAATGAGGCAGAGAAGATTTTATTCAAAACTGATATGATTGATAGTATCAAGTCTGAGAGTATAGGCAACTACACTGAAGATGACAAGACTCTACGATACACATTCTGGTTTGATAACTGCCAGTTTTTGAAGTTCTATACTATATATGAAGTTGTGTTTTCATTCATATGTGTTATGTACTGATATATTCAATTATACTATATCTGAGGATATAGCCAATTCTATTGGAGATAACAAGAGAAAACACAAGAACTATGGTAGAACTTTTTGTACAACAGTCATGTTTTTTTCATTTCATGTGTTTATAGGAATATGTTTTGTTTTGTCTTGCTTTGTTTTGTTTCTCCCTCTAATATAGAAAGGATAGAAATACATGTTAAGATTCATGCATGTGTAGAATCTATAAATAGTTTATGAGAACTGATCTTATGACACATGATGAAATGAACAGATACTTTGAAGAAAAAAATCACTAAAATACTCAGTGCTGATCCTGGAGTGTCATAATGTGAAACCCAGCAATAGTATTATTCTTTGTTCAGAGTGATATTAGCCTGCTTGGGTTTATTCAATCTCAATATAATTTAAGATACGGATAACTGCATGTATGTTTAAGTGTACAGGATTGATAACCATATATCTAAGTTTTTGTGGGATAGTTGAACAGAACTGGTTGCACTCTCACTGTTTGAATCCCCACTTTATATGCTCCATTTTAGTATCCTGAATAACTATTTGTAAGAAGACAATCTGTAATCATCAACTAGTGATTTGTTATTGTTTATTTTTTTTTCTTTGAAAGTATGTATTATTTCTACCCATTTTTTGTTTTGTTTAGTCTTTCTTTAAATTAAATTTTTTAAAAAAGACACTACAGTACCCAGTGCTGATCATGGAGTGTTATGATGTGAAATCCAGCAATACTATTATTCTTTGTTTGGTATGATTTTAACCTGCTATAGTTTGTTTAATCTAAACATAAATGAAGATATGGATACCTTCATGTATGTTTAAATGTATAGAATTGATGACTATGTTACTAAGTTTTTGTTGGACAGTTGAATTTTGTTGGACTGTTTGCAGTCTTGCTGTTTGAATTCCATTTTTGTATCTTGAACAACTATTTGTAAAATGACAATATGTAAACATCAACTAGTGATTTCTGCCTGTTTATTTTTTTCTCTGAATGTATGTATTATTTCTACTTATTTTCTGTTTTGTTTTGTCTTTTTTTAAATAAAATTTTTTTTAAATCTGTGGGGAAAAAAAGAAAAAGGATCATCACAAAGGCAAAACAGCTCATAACTGAGAAAAGATAGCAAAGCAGCCAAGAAGTAGTAAGCAGCAAGTGACCAGCAACCACAGAAGCTGTCTTTCTGTCCCTTATATTTGTCCAGGCTGCACAAGCAGGCAGTGTTCACACCAGGAAGGGCCTTCTCACTCCATTATCTACTCTCAGAACTATGTCAAACCAAGCAGTAGACTAATTTAGTAAACACCCACACTTGGGTCGCAGCATCACACGATCTAGATCCAGTCATCTCTGAAAACCTCTGCCTATGACACCAAGGCAGGGGTGAGTCTAGTCACAGGTCATAACATCTTCTAATCTGATTTTCTCTCACACCTCTCCACCAGCTTTTTCACTGTGTTGTCTGAAACTCAGAGCAGATGGGCAAATCAATAAAATTCCAAATCTCAACATCATTTCTGAATATTCCTCTCATTCCTCTCTAAGAGAAATCAACTTTCTCCTGAGGACGCTACTTCCCCTTTAGCCCTCCCAAGTGATGAGCTTGTTCTTCTAACCTGATCATCCTGCCATCTTGCCTAGAGGTGGATGTTGGGTGACTTTTTTTCTTGTCACTGATGTCTCACTTTTTCCTAAAGCTCTCTACTTCACGTCACTAGCCTTTCATCCATGCCCATTTTTGTTGTAGTCATCTCCAGACCCTGAATCACTCTCATTCTGTGTTGGTTTTAGTATCTAGCTCACAACAAGTACATGCCTATCTTAATATGTGTTGATTTCAATGCTTACATGGAGAAATGCTCCAATATTCTGGTTTCTCTTTTTTTGATTGCTCCTTTCCAATGATCTTTTCATCATCCCTCCACTGATAACCTCAACTGCCTACTCAAATGGTCACACTCTTAACTTTATCAGTATCAAAAAACTACCTGTTCTTACCTCAGTTTAAATTTCCCTGTCGTATTACTAGTTCATTACCCCTGAAACTACCCAACCACAACCCACAACCACTCTTTGATGCTTAGAATCTATAGTTGTCATTGTAATCATCCTCTTGCCCTTTTCTGGTTTCTTGTCACTTACATAGGAAAATTATAGTTCTATTTAAATCCAACACTCTTGTTGGCCCATAGCTGTGCATCCCAGCAGGATGTGGATAGAGAAAAGATACAAACATGCTAAAGGGTCTCACTTTTAAATCAACACCCTTATCTTCTTTCTACTGTTTTTTCTGAGCTTACTCTCTTCCCACTTTCCTAGATTCCTGCCTTATCTTCTCTCTTTCAAAATCTTTTCCTCATCCTCCCTCTCAGGTGACGATCTGATTTCCATCATCCCTAAGTAAGTAGAATCAATCAGAAGAGAATTTTCACATGCTCCTACCACACCTTCCAACACCCCAACCTGGTCTCATATTTTCTGCCTTCTACTTCAGTGGATAAACCATCCACATTCTTCCAAGACTAACTTCTCTGGAGTACACGATTATCTGTTCCCTTCCTGCCTACCCAAGGATGTTAATTCAGCATGTACTCCTTCTTTTGGTGCTGTTTATCATCTTTGCTGGAACATTCACATCAGCGTATAAAGTTATCCTAGTAGTAGCCATCTTATTCTTTTAAAAAAACTTTCTAAGCCCAACCTTTACTCCATCTCCCAACTATGTAATCCCTTAAGCAGTAAAAAGAATTTTTGTACCCACATCTCTGGTTCCTCTTGTTTCCATCTCTTGAGCCTATTCCAGTCTAGCTTTCAACCCTATGACTTAACCAAAACAGCTCTTGTCTGTTGACTGTATCCATTGGTGGTTGTTGTTGAATGGAACAAATTCAGTGGTCAGTTTTCAGCCCTCTCCCAAGACATGTCACAGGATTTTACAAAGGATTTTACACCTTCCACTGGATACACACTTGTGATTGGTTCCCAAAACACCACCTTTCCGTGGTTCTTCACTTTCTCTTTGCTCTTCTCTGTCACTTGTGTTCCCATCCATCTTATGTCCCTAACTTAGAGCTTTTACCACAGATTTCTGTTCTCTATTTCTGCTCATTCCCTTAGGACTTGTCTGCCTAATGGTTTAAAATACAATAAAATTATCTTTTTTTTTAATGTCCAGCCCTGGACTCCGGATTCATGCATATACCTTCCTGCCCAATTTTGCCTCTTAGGCACCTAATAGGTATCTCCAACTTAACTTGTCCAACACCAAGTTTCCAATATACCATCCTTATTCCCTATATTCCAGAAATATGCTCTTCAACAGCCAACCCTATTTCAGCATCTGACAATGACATCCTTCCAGTTTCCCAGACCAAACACCTTGGCATCCTCCTCGAGTGTTTTCCTTTTCCTCACATTCCCCCATCCATTCTATCAACAAATACTATACCTTCTACCTTAAAATACATCTCTTCACATCCAATGCCACCACCCTGGTCTCACTCACCATCATCTCTTGCTTGGGTTATTACCATAGCTGCATAATAGGTCTTTTAGCTTCTGCCCTTAACCTCTTGAAATACATAGTCCACATACCAGCTTTTTAAAATGTAAAATAAATTAGTCTGCTGACAGACTCCCCCAATGATTTCCATGCCACTAGTACTTCCCTCCTTGTAAAGCTCAGAATCTATAGTCATTATTGTAGTCATTCCTTTGTTCCAGGACCATAAGTACCAAAGTCCTTGCAGTGATCTGTAAGGCCTTACATGATCCAGATACCTGTCTGACCGCATTGCCTTCCCCTTTCTTCTCACGTTTTCTGACCCAGTTACACTCATCCCCCGATGTCTCTGACCACAAGCACGCTCATATCACTAAACTCTTATCCCTTCTGTTTCCTCATCTCTGTAACATGTACCTGGCACATAAATATTAACTGAGTTGTAAATGAATTTGAACTCTCATTCCACAATGTTTGTCTTGGTTCAAGCTTCTATAACAGAATAACAAAGACTGGGTACTCATTTCTCACCGTTCCAGACTGTAAATCCAAGAGCAAGGCTCCCAGCAGATCTGGTGGAGAGGAGCGAGGCTCTGCTTCCTGGTTGGCAGAGGGCTACCTTCTTGTTCCTCACATAGTAGAGAACAGATAAAGAAGGTGCTCAAATTTCTTCTTGCAAATGTACTAATCTCACGCATAAGGACTCTACCCTTATGGTCTAACTGCCTCCCAACAGCTCCATCTCCTAATGCCATAAGATTAGAGATTAGAAATTCAACAAACGAAATTGTGTAGGAATACAAGCATTTAATCTATAACAATGCTCTTTGCACGTGACCTTAAATATGAAGCTTAGTTTCTCTAAACTCTCATATCTTCATTAATAAAATGATGCTTTAAAACCTGTCTCCTCAGTGATATCATATATGTGAATCTTCTATCATATCACCATTTGATATGTACGGTAACGGTTGATACATTATGTCAATTAAGAAGACTAGAAACTTAACTAACTCTGCAGTTCTACATCCTGGAATGTAGAGGACATGCCCTTACTATTCTAGGATGTTGTTCATTGTGTCAATCTGAGAAGTTTAGAAGATAACTAAGCAACTTAGCAGGGGTCCAGCAGGGTCCTGGCTCTGTAAACTTCCTGAGCCTGTGCAAACAAAGGACACAGAAATATTGTGAGTGCTGCACCCACCTGGCGGGTGGAGTGTAGGTAGCCTGTATACAACATAAGGAAATAAAAGATTTGCTTTCCTCTTTTTCTTTTGTTGCTTTTGCTGTCCTCTGCTTTATTGAGCTGTTGCCCCCCACCATGCCATCTTGCCTTGGAGCCAGCTGATTATGGACTGAAATCTCCACAAACTATGAGCTAAATAAACCTTTCCTTCCCTACCTTTGGGCACTGGGCATTTTGTCTTAGCAACTAGAGAAAAGTAACTAAGACAGGTACTAAGTAAACAGTTGTTATAATCATTACTTAATGTTACTACAGCAAATTATGGTCAGGAATTTGGTTGTATGTCACCCCAATATCTTCTTGATCCCTTCCTAGAGCAGTTAGGAGCCAAATACAATCCCAGGATGAGCAGCGTATCTCAGGTAGACGTTCCTGTCCCAATAAGCCTTGGCCAAACATCCTACTCCACCCTCTAGACTCAGGCCCCATCAACACGCCAGAGCTCTTTGTGTAAGTAGACTTTTTCTCTGGGAGAAAATAGCTCACCCGTGTGACACCAGTTCCATCATACAGGACACCAGGGTAGTATTTTGTGCAATAAAAGTAATTTACTAAATGGTCCTCTGGTGTTATGGAAGAGTGAATTCATTTTGTGTAGGTCACAAGTTTACTTCCAGAGAGCAGTTTCCTCTCCGCCAGAGCTGGCCCAAGTCTAATGGAAAATTGAAGTGCAGCATTGAGGGTCTATGCGACAGTGGTTCCTCTTAGTCCTGATGCTTAGGAGACCAGCACAGAGAGAAAGCATGAGAGATAACTTGTATGGGAACCCTACTTTGTTCTCCACTGTTGATCTTGGGAGTCTTAACCTGTCCAGAAGGGATCAAAAAACCTGGAGTATAAAAGGAGAGGTGAGCCAACGCTGGGAAATTGTGGAAGAAGAGAACAAAACCAAGGGTCCAATCCCATACCCAGAAATGCAATAAATTTAAACTCGATTGGTGTCAGGAGAGCATGCTTTGCTATGTTAGAGAGAGGAAATGCAATATCCTTAACTGTATGCCTAGAATAAAGCAGAGAACTTCAGCCCAGATATAGATAAGTAAGAGCATGGGGTGATTATGACAACTACAGAGCCTTTGGAAAATATTAAGCCTCCACATCATTCTTTAACCCACGCACTCTTCACTTCACAAATTTGTTTTTAAATGATCTTTTTATACATGTGTGCTCTCTTCATGGCTGTTCTTTGTAGATAAGTAACGGCATTTCTCATGAGATCTGAATTTGGAATCTGCCTTTTGTGAGCTTTTAGAAATCACACTAAAATGTCAAACAGAGTAATACTGCATAAGGAGACATTCATAGCACGCAGCACTGGGGCAAGTTAGGTTCACCAGTATGCTTCCAAATTCATGCTTCAAGCTGCTTGAGATCAGAAGGAAATTTGACCAAGATAGCACAACGCAATGGTATGAAATATCCATTGAGCCAGTTGCCATAAAGCTCTAAAAGTGAATTTCGACAAATGATGGGAGACAATGGCAGTCTGTATCTTTGTCTGTCTTTGTTGCTTATTTCAGCCTCCTCCACTGTTTACTTGCGCCTCCTAGAAATCTTATGGCCTGTGATTTATTTTTAGGGAATCAGTTCAAAATTGTGCAACACAACTCTATAGGACATTATTTTGTGGGGGGAAAAAAGTTGGTCAATTTACTTAATAAATACGAGGTTGAAAAGTTAAACAGATGTGTTTACTGAAAGACCTTTGGAGCTGGATGTGGTAGCAAACGTCTGTACCTCCAGTACTTGGGAGGCTGAGGCAGGCAGGTTGCTGTGAATGTGAGACCAGCCTGGGCAACAAAGCAAGTTCAAGGCCAGCCTGAGCTGCATAGTGAAATTCCACCTCAAAAAAATTTTTAAAAGTTTTTCAGTTCTTTTACTATGTGTGTTGTAACTCTGACACACAGCATGTGACATTCTCCATACTTATTTGATGATGGAAGCCTTTTTTACAGAGAACAACCTGCAGGGCCTACTCTGCAATGCACACATTTTTTAAAGTGCCAGATTAGATCTTTCCTTTTTACTGGTCCAAAGAAGTAATAATAGAGTCTCTTATGCCACTATACTAATCAACACTATTTTTAAAATAAGTACTTATATCCTGAGCAAGTTGAAAATGCTGGCTGAAATGTTTGATAAACATTGACTCATAATGTGGAGATCTGAACACAAAAGCAGCAAGAATATCACAAACCCGAAAACACTAGATACCAACAGCCCACAAACTTTGGAGCCATTCTTCCTGTGTGTGGGTCCTGGCCTTCTCCATTGACTGCCTGCTGGCCTGCACGAAGCCTCTCCATATGCAGAGCAAGTAAGAATAATGATTATAATAATCATGCCTCCTTCTCATAGTTGCTGTAAGATTTAATGAGTTAAAATGCTTAAAACAGTAAATATCAGTGAAGCTTTTAGTGTGTGACATAAATCATTTCAAACTCTCAGGAGAAAAATGAATGCACGTGGTCTTTGAACTGTAAGATTTATTTCACTGAACTTCTTTATCTAAAAACTTACTTTCATTGTAAACTAGAGGAAATGGACTAGAGATACACAAAGAAATGCTCAACACCTCTGGCCATTAGCAAAAATGTAAATTAAAATAAGAGAGATCCCAACATAACTCAGAAAGAATGGCCATCATCAAGAAATCAAATAACAACAAATGCTGGAGAAGTTGTGCGGGGAAAGGAGCCCTTTTACACTGTCGACGGGGAATGTAAATTACTATAACCACTGTGGAAATCAATATGGAGAGTTCCAAAAAAACCAAATTTAGAAATTTCAACTGACCTAGCTATTCTCCTTTTAGGTATCTTCCCGAATGAGTTAAGGAAATCATATTACAATGATACGTGCATACCAGTGTTTATAACAGCATAATTCATAGTAACTAAATCTTGGAAGCAGCCTACATGTCCATCAACAGGTTAGAGCACAGGGAAAATGTGGTCTTTATCCACTTTAAGACTACTCTGCCTTAAAGAAAGATAAACTTAAGTCATGTGTAAGAAAATGGATGTACCCATAATGTTAAGTGAAATAAATCAGACACTCAAGCTTAAATATTGCTTGGTTTCTCTTATATGAGAAACCCAATTATAAATAAATAGCAAACTATAAGATAGAAAATAGAAATTGGGAGCCAGATCTCTCTCAAATGGGAAGGGGATCAAGATAGAAAGAGGAGAGAGAAGAGGGATAAAAAAGGCATTAGGGTGTGTTATACACCCATACCAACTCCACATACGGAATGTAAACATTACATAAAAAAATGTACCAGTAAAAATTTAAAAAGAGGCAATGGAAATTAGATAATGGCAAAACAATACTGACTAGAAAATTTTACAATATCCAAAAGTAGAAACAAGAGATTATTCAGTTTTAATTAGAGAAAAACAACAGATAGGGACAAAAATGTAACCTCCAAATTACACAAAATCTCAGGGCCTGAGAATACGTTGACATTTGTGTAGATAACTATGCAGGCAAGTATGCATGCTTTTGTATATACAATTTCAAGATTTTACTATTTTAAATTGCTGGATTTTAAAAATAGCTAGTTCTATGCTATAACACCATAGTATGATCAGTGCTACAAACCCTTTCTTAGTGGACAGATTCTCAGTGTGTGGCTAGATTTAAAGGCGTTTCCTGAGTGATAATGATTATACATTAAGCGCCCCGTGTCCCTTTGTGCACCCTTTTCTAACCTCTTCCTAATTTATTTTGTGTCTCCATTCTCTGTCTGCGTCTCCCCTTTCCTTCCAACAGCACAAATGCCAACTTCTGCCTTGAAACATTTCTTTAAAACTCTGCATTTTCCCAAGCTAATTTCACTCTTTAGGTCTCCTGTCCTGAGTATAGGAAAGGCGTTTTGTGTCACAGAAATCCTAGTGACACTTGGGCTGTGCAGGAAGGCAGTAGCCTCCCTTCAGATTACTGGTTGCTTGTGATTTCAAACCTGAGCCACTGTGTGTGGCTGCCAATCTGCCCCTTCCCCCATCTGTGTTTTGCCCTTCTCTATGCAGCACTGACTTCAATGCACAGCAACAGCCTAGCTCTCTATCGGCTGACTCGCCCTTAATCAGGAGGAAATTCAGGATGCAAGAGAAAAGAGGAGATAGGGTACTTCTTTCCTGCCTTTGCCCTCCCCGGGCAGTCTTTTCTGGCATCTGGAAGCAGCTGCCCTCCAGACTCCTGCTCACTTTACATTGAAGCAATACACTTGGCAATGCTCCCTGTACCTTCAGACCTGCAGGTGACTGACAGCTCCCCACCTCTGGGAGCGTGGCTGTCCCTCTTGTTCCTTTAATCCTGTCCACAGCCCACTGGGCAGCCTCTTCTTTATAACCTCGTGAACTGTATGGATTGAATTGTCTTCTGCTAAAACCCTGACTAGTATAAGGGCTCTGATATAAATACAATAAATTTATGTGAATCAGCTTTCATGCTATTTTAAATAAAAATAGTTTATTTGCATATACATATAGTATCAAAGCCAAAAAAGAAAGCAAACAAACAGTTGTCTCATCTCAGCTCCATCATTAAGATAAGTGAGGGGCCCTTCTGCAGGAGGTTGTACCTACTGCAGATACCTTAAGTTTTTAGGAGCTTTAATTCATGTCCATGATTCTTAAATGAATTAAAGTAGCTCATATGTAGTACCCACTTACCACCTATAATCACTTAGAAAGTTTAGAAATATTTTTAAATATACATAGTAATGTTTTCCTTTTCTTTTTTATAGTTATTTTTAAAGTAGTAAAATATAACAGAACAAGACAGAATAAAGCCAACTGAGACTGTGTAATGAAATTGGTACAGAACTTCACAGCAGGTTACCGGAATAACAGTAATAGGTATCACAGTATATTTTGTTATTTTTACAATAGTTGTTCTTTCAATCACGTATATCAAAATAAAATGAAATACAGAACATTATAGAACTTATCAAAACAGAATATTGAATAGAGCAGTACCATTGATCAGAATAAAGCAAAACAGTAATAAAAATGTTTGCCTTCAAAGAGATAGTAGAAGGAAATCCCCCTTATTTGCTATGGTCAACCTCCCAAGAGACACTCAGATTTCTGGTTCCCATTTGCTAATGGGGGGACAGGGGAAGCGGGTAGGGAAAGTGGGATGTTAGATTCTAGGCTGTGCACCAGTAGGTTCACTATTGCTTAGCAGGGAGGCAAGCTGGTTGCTTGGTTTCCCAGCATCCTAAGTTCCAACATGGTGTGGATCTCAGAAGACACTGGTGGTCCCCCCCCCCCCTGGAAGGACCACAGTCTGCCACACCACCGCTGCTTACCAGGGAGGGGAGGTGCTTGCTTGGTTTCCCAAGGTCCTAAGTTCCAACATGGCACGGACCTCAGGATCTGCTGGTGGTTCTCCCCCTGGAAGGGCCACAGTCTGATATTTTCCTTTTCTAAAAAAAGCATTTTGAAACTTTAACTTAGAATCTCACAAATTAATCCACTTTAGCAACCCCTTAAAACCATTGCCCTTTGTTCCTCCTTCTACTGGAAATTCCTTAAACTTTTAGTGGCCGAAATACCTTGTCATTTAGATCTTAGCCTACTGATTTCAATTAGCCATTTAAAAAGGGCTTCCATCCTGGCCTTCCACTTTAATCCTACATAACACCTTTTACTGCTTGGTATTTTTGCTGTTTGTTTGCCTTTCCCACACTGGAACATTAGCTCCATTGGAGCTGAAACGTTCACTGCTGTGTCTTCAACACTTGGTCCAAGAAGTTGCTCAAAAAAACTTGCTGAATGAATTAAATCAACCGGCATTTTACATTTTAATTGGAATAAATTACTGTTCTTGCTGTCATGAAATGCATATGTGGGGGAAAGAAATATATGTGGAAACTTATAAAAGAAGAAAGTACTATAACAATACACAGGATCCCTCTTCCTGTACGGCAAACTATCTTACCGTGGAACAACTGTTCCTTCGAACTAATGAACTACGAAGGTGTGATAAGGTGCAAAACACTAAAACCTGTTTGAAGACTTTGGAAACTTTCACAGGAGCCAGGATTTGCAAGACAAAGAGTGCTGGGTGTAGAGAAAGGCAAGGAGGTGAGCCTAGAATGCTGTTTTCTCCTCAGAGCATTTCTGATTTACTGGCAGCCTGTGTGGAGAGGCCAAGATCCAAGCAGCACACAGCCTCTGTAGCTGGGGACGATGAACAGAATCTTCAGCGCCTCACAGGTTTACCGAAGCAAGACTTGGGGTTCAGGAACAGCAAACCCACCGCGATTGAAAAGCCCAAGATCACAACAGAAAGGAGGCAGAAAGAAATGTGCTCAACAACTTGAACATTTTCCCCTTGAGGCATTTACCAACTATTGAGAAGCACTCACAGAGAGGCAGATAGGGTTTCTAAGACTACGGAAAGCTGAACAGGGTTATTGGTAGTGTCACACAGACAGTTTTTAAAATCCCCTCGGCAGAAAGCATCATCCATAATTTCTGCGATCCTTTATCCACACATTTGGCGTCCAATAAAATATTAACAGACATGCCAAGAGACATGACTAAGAGATTTAAAAAAAAAAAAAAAAAAAAGACAATAGAAAGAGTCTCCAGAGATTCAAGGACTTATTTAACTACTTTAAAATATCTGATGTTAGTAATAACTTAGCTGTTGGTAATATATAAGATTGAAAATTTCACCAGAAAATTAGATCCATAAAAAAACCACATGGAGGGGCTGGGGATTTAGCTCAGTGGCACAAGCACCTGCCTGGCAAGCACGAGGTCATGAGTTCCATTCCTGATACCCAAAAAAAAAAAAAAAAAAAAAAAAAAAAAAAAAAAAAATCAAATGGAAGTTTTAAATGGATACTACAAATTAAAAAGCCAATAAGTAAATTTAACAGAATATTAGACATAGCTGGAAAAAGAGACTAGTAATCTGGAAAACACTTAGAAATATATACAAAATGTTATTGTTACATAAAGGAGAAAATAGTTTTACTTCAGATAACCAGAGAAAAATTCACAAAGAATACAACAGCTCATTTACTCAAAAATTGACTGAGCACTTAAGATAAAGCCATTATTGAGTCTTAGGAAAAATAAAAATAAAAACTTCATCTTTGTCCTCTAGGAACTCAAGTTTGACATGTAAAAGACAGAAATGTCAACAAAGTCTTCATAAAGCCTGCCAAGGGGATTGTTTTTAAAACCTCAAAGAGCGATACTCAAAGCAGATAGGGATGAGGCGCGTGGGCAAAATGCAAAATATTTGCATGTGGTCTTGCTAGATGCTCATGAGATAAAAATCTGAGCAAAGGCACAGAATGATGATGTTGGAGTTCAATAGAGGATTGTGGCAAGAAGTTGCAGAAATTATTCTGAAGGAGTAAACTAGAAACAGATTCAGCAGGCAGTTGGGACCCACCACTAAATTTTTAGCAGGAAAGGAAACTCCCTGAACTCATTCATCCTGAAAGATGCTCATGGGAAAAAACCAACTTCAGCCCATGATACCGACTGGACAGCTATAGGTTGACATGAGAGGGTGTGACCTGACCTAAGGCAACAGAAACAGAAATGGAAACATGAAAGAGTGTTCTGTAGACATTTCAAGTTCAGATTCAAGCAGACTTGGCAGACATTGACAACAGGAAACAAAGCCAGTTAGAGTTGACTCAGATGTGTGGAGGATATCACAGTGGTGTTAACACAGTTTTGCATGGGGATGATATCAGGAGTCTTGCCCGGTTAGAATTTCAATGGGACATTTCTGAGATTTTGTAACAGAGAGTTGGTAAATCCAATCTGGAGCTGACATCAAGCCATGAGGGCAAGGAGGGATGAGGCACCCTGGAGAAGGCTGGCAGGGCAAGAGTGAATAAAAACCAGTGACTCTAGAGTTAATATGTCTCCGTAAATGCAGATTATCCCAACAAAATATTCTTGAGTTACTCATTTAGAGATATGTGAAAATATTTTAATTGAAAAAAAAATAATTAGGATGCTCATTACACAGGAAAGCCATTTAAGAAACAGATCTATTACCCTTCTATTTTATGTTTTCCTGAAGCCTTTTGCTAAACTGCATCCCAATTTTTTCTGCTTAGACAGCAGAAACACTAATGATGTGAACTGTAGTTAAAAAGTGCTTTCCAAGTCTGCTGCTTGAAAGCTTGTATATGAATAATGCCAGAGGCGCTGGGAGGGGATGTTTTAAAGGCTATGCCTGTGACGTGTTTTTGAAATAATGCACATCAAATGAAAAAAGAAATATCATTTAAAACCAAAATGAAGTTTTCATAATACTACTAGTTACTTTGACTTAAATATATATGTGGATACTTATGCCTTCTGTATAAGTCAATGGGGGATAATTTTTTTTTCTGCTATCAGCCAGTCAATGTCTCTCATTTCCAATAAAATTTATGGCTAAGAGTGTAATTTTGTCTGTTGTAGTAGCAGCATTTTTGCAGAATACTAAAATTCAGATCATGAACAACATACTTCCTTCTGCTGCAAAAATTCACTCACAGGGTTACACCGGATGTGATTTCAACTTTTGTTCTTTAGCTACTTGTGGTTTATTTCTTTAAAAGTCTGTTGATCTGCTTCAAGGCAAACTCTGCTCAATTTTCACATTTGGCTTTGGACATGATTCCCCCAAATCATTTTCTGAGCACATAAATCCAACACCCCATAGTACTGTAATTCCTCCCACATTAGATCTAATTAGAGTGTAAAATAATTTATAATTACTGATTTTCTCTATATGTTTAACACTGCTGTATGTAACAGGTGTGTTTGTGGTTTGCTAAGATCTGCATTGCAGGAAGGTAGGAAGGAAGTGCTCATCAGCACAGTTCCTAAATACATAAAATCTGTGAGGAAGTTCTACTGAAAATTACCTTACAATCAACAGCAAGTTGAGTGCCCTCATGGCACTCAGAGGAGAGAAGACCTCATTAGACTCAATGTAAAAATAAAAGGTAAACCCTAGGTCTGAAAAAAAAAAGTGGAACATTATTAACATACACTTGAAAGTCCTAGCTTGACCAGTAAGATCTTCATGAGCTGTCAGCTCACTAAAACTCCCTCTCTTTCTTTAATTGCTAGCACATAATGTCATCTTATCTTAGAGGAGCTGGTTTCTACATCTGCATTAAATATCACTAAGAGAAAGAGAATTCAACTAGGAGGCTCAAGAATAACTTTATATAGAAGGTGGCATCAGAATCCAATCCAATGAATCAACTCTTTACTTTTTTTATGGCATTTCATTGTGTTGGCCATGATAGCCTCAAACTCACAATCCTCCTGCCTCAGTAAGTGGGATTACAAGTGTGTGCTACCACTCCTGACTCTCACTGGGAACTTTTTAAGATAGCAGTGGAGAAAAGAACAGGATCAGTGGGAAATGTGAACAGCATGGTCCAGAGAGCGCATGGACCCCAGAAGAGCTGAAATGTTGCCATGAGGTTGGGAAGGGAGAATTTAGAACCAGGTCCTAAGGGTCCTATCTGTCAGGCTTAATTGTGTAGGTATTAGGAAGTCACTGAACGTTACTGAGCAAGAATGAAGACTTGATACCATGAGACACGCTCCCAAAGTTACTGACCTATACAGTCTCAGGTGCTGTCCTCCTGTCAATATTTATAATTTAGTTAAAAATTTCTACTCTCCATAAAACCCAAAATGTGTAATTGTCATTGTACAAAAGAGAGGAAAAGAAAGTGCTCTAAAGGATATAACTGCATGTATATTTAAGTGTATAAGATCGATAACCATATTACTGAGTTTTGTTGGATCATTGAGCAAAACTGTTTGCAGTCTCACTGTTTGAATGTCCACTTTATATGCTTTAACTTTGTAACTTGAACAACTATTTCTAAGATGACAATATGTAATCTATTAACTAGTGATTTCCTAATGTTTATTTTTTCTGAAATTCTGTATAACTTGTACCCTTTTTCTGTTTTTGTTTTTGTTTTTTCCTTTTCTTCTTAAATAAAATTTTAAAAAAAATTCTACTCTCTACTCTCAGTTCACAAATGAGAAGAGGCTTGGGTCTGTCTGTTCAGTTCACTGGCAACCCATGCATGGTGCTGGTTCCCAGGCTGAGCTTGCTTGCTGATGTGGCTTTGTTCTCTCTATCTCTTTTGTTTTGTTTGATTATGTCAAATCCAATGGCTGGAGCACCTATTTCAAATATAGCAATTTTGGGATTTGGATTATGGTAGCAATTTTGGATTTACTGCAGGCTTGTTTTGAAGTCCTTTATTGCATTCATTGTTTTGTTGTTATTGTTTCTATTCTGTTCTGTTTGATTTTTACTATGTCTGAAGCTATCTGCAGCTATTTGGAAGACGTCAAAAGGCATTGTGGTAACTATTGTTGATTTCATAATGGTTTGAAGTCCTGCATCTTTTACACTGGTTTGTTTTGAGTAGTTTTATTGTTTTAAAATTAAAAAAAGATCTGAAACCAAAATCTGTTTGTTAAGTGAGACAGTTTACAAGGGCCATGTTTCAGCCTGGGGTATCCCATTCCTCCCAAAGTTTCCTTACCCTTTTTTCCAAGAGGCACTAGAACCAATGAGGTGAACAGATAACAGGACATACTCCCACAGCTACACTGGCTATGTAGGCAGCCAGCACACTGAGTGATCTAAACAAGCAGCATTCAAATAAGAAGCAACTTTCTTTTCCTCAAGCCTCCACCTTTAGACTTGCCCTGTCAGAGCTCCCTTCCATGTCCCTGGTTCACAATTTGATAGATTCCCAAATTTTCCAGCCACCATCAGTTCTACAAACAAGCTTCCTTTTGGTGTTCAGGGCTCACTCCCAGGCCTGGCCTAGTCTCAGGCAAAACATCAATCCCATGTAACTCAATGCACAGACAAGCTGATGCCCTCCCATCCAACCTAGCCCTGACCCACATGTTGGGCAGACATTGATCTGCACTCCCACTGCCCCTTCATACCTCCTCTACCTTCTCCCATCTCTCTTTCAGGGTTGCAATGGGAAAAGGTAGATTATACAAAGTGGACATGCATGCTGCCTCATTGGCGCCTTTATGACCCTGTTTTAGTTCCCTGGAAAAAGTCCCCAAGCCAGACTTGGGAAGAAAAGCCAACACCTTCTCCTACAAGGCATGTGACATGTGTCATTGATCAAATCCCTTGAATTTTTTACCTTTTCTTCATATAGGTTGGATGTGGTTGCTGGGCTGATAAGCACAGGTTTGACCACCTCGTAAGTGTTACAGGAACACATCTAGCAGCAACTGGATAGGAACTTATGGTCCAATAATTATTATCCTTGGGGATTTCACAGAGTTTTCCAAGACTGCAGAAGTGTCCTCCAACAGCTGAAGTATATGCAGGTTAAGACTTACTAATTCTAACAAAACATTTCTCTCCCACTGACTTATGAGATCACATCAAATGCAAGTCAACAAGAATGAAAGTATTATACAGAAATCCTTGAATCTGCTCTAATTTGTCCTAAAATATATTATCAGTGAACTTGGAAGCTATAAACATTACTAATAACAAGTTTCTTTTGACACACATCACAACTGATGCTTTGCTATATAAATGTAGCCTTGCCATTACTTGGGCAATTATAATCTGATTTGAAGGTGAATAGCTAGATAGAGAGGGGTCCATTTATGTGGCTACATAAGTTCAAAGATGTCAGTGTTAAGTATTACTCTGTGTTACTAAACCACATATCATGTAGGCAGGTAAGAAACTGCCTAATTGCACTAGACATCCTCAGTTCACCTCTCTGGCAAAGGCAGAGAGCAAAGCAGAGCAAAAAAAAATAAAGAGCATTGGCATGGCAGAGATCTTCGTGGCTTTTCATATGCAACTCCCAAAGCACACCTGTAATGTTTTCTACCCACTCGTCTTGTGAAAACCTTTGGTCTCTGTGGCCAAATGTGTTGTGATCAACATCATGAATAATATTGTCTGAAAGACTGCCCCAAATTCACCAGTGCTTGGACACAAATATCATCTTCAACCATTGATCTCATGCAGAGTAGGGCATGTAACTTTACCAGAAGTTGTTAAAAGCCAGGGGCACCTGCAGTGTGCATTAGGCTTTACTTCTGCAAACAAAGGGATTAATAGAGAGTCATCAATTTTTGTTAGTTTCCTAGACTGTTCTCAATTATCTAAAATATTTAGAATCAGAGACCTATTGATCAGTTGGCAAACATTCAAGAAGCATTCACTGCGTACAGGATGTCCAGGTGACAAGAATATGCAAAGTAGTGGACCTCAAAGACTAGGCAGACTGGACTCGTATTCAGTGCCACTCAGCTCACAATATATTTGCCATGGGAATGGACTTCAGAAGGTGTTGTACGTCAGGAAGAAAGGAAAGAAAGAAGCTTATCAAACAGAAGAAGATGATAAATTTCTAACAAAAGATGCATGGCAGATACAAATTAGGGACTGTGAAGAATTACAATGCTTAAGACAGATCTAATGAGGCCATAGTTCTGAAATTAGGAAGTATGACTCATGAACAAGTGAGAATCTTCCATTCAGCAGATTGGGTGCAATGACTTTTAACTCCCTGCTACTTAAGCTTGGTCTAGCAGCAGTAGCATGTTAAAAATACAGATACCCAACCCCCTACTCCATGAATTGCAAACCAGAATCTATATTTTAAGATCCTCACATGATTCACATGCATTTTAAGGTATGAGAAGCACTAGCATGTTTGCCAACCATTGAATGTACACATATGTACAAATTGAGACCAAGAATCCACTGGAATAGACCATTCTGAGTGACCAAGAAGAAAGAATGTCCTTCTCCTCTCCTTCTCCTAGAGGACTGCTACAGGGCTGGCACCCATTTCTTTCAGTGAGAAGCTGGTTGTGATCACACTGCTTTGGAATTCAAGGGGGCCTTTTTTCTACCCACTGAGGCAGTTAGAAATATGCTGAATTAGCTCACGTTTTTCCCATGGGACAGTGTTTGTTATGTGCTGTCATTATTTATGCTTCCAAATTAATTTATATGAATTATTTCTATTTCCAAAAGACATCTGAAGCAACTTTCACTGAGATACATTCAATAATGCTATTCAAATGCCCACATAGAAGAAAAAGATCAAACATCAATGAGGTGGGGAAAGATGCAGGAGAAATATACTTCAAGCACCTTACACATCATAGTTACTTAGACTAAGCAATAGGAGTTGCTCTGAGGCTGCTGGTAGCCGAAGCAAAAACATACATGTGCTGAGTCATTAAACTCTACCTACCTAAAACATTCCATTCAAGGAAGGCAAAGAAGAGATATATCTGTAATGTCTAGATTTCAGTGTCAGAAGAAGAAATAACATTTCGAGAAAACATTTAGAAAGAAGACATTTAAAGAAAGAAAGCTTAAAAAGACATTTAGAGAAAGAAATTTAAAGAAACAATTTGGACTTGATAAGTTCAGAGAGACTTCAGATGGGTTTTAAGAGTGACTGTTTTGTATTTTACAGCCTTCCAGCTCTGTTGAAACTTTTCAGGACAGGGAACATACCTCTTAGTTCTTTTGTCCCCCTTCCAATGTTCTAAACACAACATGTGAATCAGTGCTGGTGATCAAACGTATAGATGTTTCCTTCTTGATTTCTCCCTTAAGAACTTCCAAGGTAAAGTGCCAGAATTTTTGAAGCACTTTCAAGTGTCATATCTTGCTTGACTTTAGGAAATCATTTTCTCTTTTGCGGTGTAAGGAAAGGAAGCCCCAAAAGTTGTGTTACTTGCCTCCTGGTCAGAAGTTCACCTGCAATCAGTATCCCCCAATAGCCAAGCTTGTCCACTTGACACTCCAACAAACTACTCATTATAGAAGACAAGATTTAATTCCAGGGGGCCCCTGAGAATCTCATTTGCAGCTCCCAGATGAATGATCTTAAGAGAAATAACTTCAAAACATAAGCAGAAGATAAGTTTACAAAATATTACGAAACCAGAAACTACCTCCACTTAGGAAGAGCTCATTCTTAAGCAGGTCAGTGGGAGAAGACTCTCCATCTAAATGCTGCCTGCATCCACACGCCTGATAGCTCCAGCTGAAGCCCTAAAAAGAGGTTTTCAAGTCTAAAATAACTCTGAGAATGGGGAAGGAAAAAAATCTACCACAATCAAAGAAAAGAAGCCGAGAAGAATGAAAGAGACCTCTGCTGGGATTGGCCATTCAGAAACAAGGATGTCTTGCCAGACTATAACTCGAAAAAAGGTGTCAACATCAGAACTGAGATCACATAAAAGCAGCATGGGGAGGAACTGTGCAGTGGGGCAGCCGGTCCACACAGCGGATGACAACGGAGCCTCAGAATACAGATAATGCCGTCTCTGCTGGAGGGAGAGCCCGAGAGTTATTCGGTTCCAGAAGGAAACCTTCAGTGTCTTCCTGCCAGCAAAAGTGAGCCAAAAGCAAAATATCTCCAATTTCTTTCCTCCTCACCACTAATCCACCACTCAGATCAGCACATTGGGAACTTGGGGCTTTGAATAACAGATACCAGCTCAAGATGTGGCCTTGGAATAAAGCAAATTTGCTCTGTGGTCTATTTTATAACTAATCATGTTTTCCTTTTGATTGCTGTATGGAGCCATACTGGTAGCCTGCCTCTAGCAAGGGGTCAGGACCAAAATAGTTGTTGTTTCTCTGTGGTTTTTGTTTTACATTTTTAACACTAGTGACTGACAACTATTTTTGTAAACACTGTTAAAACTTTGGAATGTGGTAGGATAAAGATGATAGACAAAGAAGAAGAAAGGAAAGAAAGGAGGAAGGGGAAGGAAGATCTAAAAATCCTTCCAAGATTTTTTAAGAGAGAGAGAAAGAGGAAAAAAGAGACAGAGACACATAGAAAGACACAGAGAGACAAAGAAAGACAGACAGACAGAGACAGAGACAGATATTCCCAAACAGTTCTTCATACAAACCACCCAAACATCACTGAGAGAAATAAAATGAGCGATCACAGCATCCAGCAAGAGTCCACCAGGATCATGCTATGCAAAAGGCATGACTGATAAGCCACTGGCTTAATGAGGTAAAGTATCAAAACCAAAGCCTTTGATGGAATCATGCACATTGCTAATTCCTGAGAGTTTACCATCCACTGTGCGCTTTCGCATGCTCTTTTTATAATTTTAAGTTACATACAGAAAAAATGTGAGGTGAATATTTTAGTCCAACAAACCTTGACAGTTACATACACTCACGAAACCACGAATCCAGTACAGAGATCAGCTCTATGTTTCTTTTTTTCCACATCCTCTCCAACCCGCATCTTTGTCTTTCTGATGATAGCCATTCCAGGAGTGTTAGATGGTATCTCATCATTTGCTGAAGTGACTTTCTTTCCTTCCATTGAAACAACTTGGCACTTTGTTCAAATCACTATGTCATTTTACTTAATGTTTACCACAATCCTGTGATAAAGTTTCTCCATTTTATGTATTGTGAAACTGAAGTTCAGTAAGACAAAATGACTGATCGAAATCATAACACCCCTAAGACAAGGCACACAACTCAGAACTAAGTTCCTTCTCTCAAAGATGCACTCAAATCCTGCTCCTCCAGGAAAACCTTCCCTGCACATCTAATCTTCCCTGTCTCACTTTTCTAAACTCCCATTACACTTGTACTTTGAATTTTGCCACAGTGACAGTAGTTGTTACACCAATTCAGATCATTTTCCAACTGATAGAAGAGTTAATTGTTCTTTCCCTTCTAACAATAGTTTTGAAGTTAGCAAAGCCCAATTGTAAATTTGATTATATATCTTCTACACCACTAGGTACAGTACTAAGTATACAGTGAGTGCTCAATAAATACCTTCTCTCAGAGTGAAAATAAACATTCATTTGAATAATGAATCCCTGCCCTTTTAGTTTGTTTTGGGTGCCTTAATTTACATTATGGCTCACCAGAGCCTGCCTCAAATGCCCCCAGCAGTGAGCAGAATCACAGCACTGTAGAAGAGGACTTTCAAAGGGAATGGCACAGGCCCTCATCCCAATCCATTTCCAGCTGATTGATTCTCCCTACTGCTGCCAGCCTCTGTTATTTGTATCACTGGATGAAGCTCTAAGGAGCAGAATGGCCGATTTTGAAACAAAGGAAAATTAACTTCGAGAGGTTTGAAATCTATCATATGAGAAAACTAACTCTTTTGATAACTGCAATGACTTTTCCCCCACAACACAGAATTTCCTAACACCCACTGACACTCTACTATTTAGAGAGAACCAGGGAAAAAAACTGAGACTCATCGTGCAAAATTTGCAGAATTTTCATGGGATAATTCCCCTGTGTAGAACTTGGAAATAAAGAAAATAAGCAGTGAGATATTAAGAAAAAGGAAAGCTTGAAACCAACAGTTAAATCCCCTTTGTCCATCACTAGACAGCAAAAGAAGATTAAAAAGAAAAATAAAAGTCTCAAGATGCGAACCTGAGGCCCAGCTTGCACTTCTGCACTGTGTGTTAATCCCTTAGATCATGGCAGAGGCGGCTCCTCCCACGTAAATCTCTTCCACTCTGGGAGGAGCACCCTGCACACTTCTTAGATAATTCCAGCCTTGAGAGTTAAGCACTAACAGTGAAAATTTTTAAAAATGAAAATATTGTAGACTTATATTCTGTATATTTACCTGAATTACCTGCTAAGTCTTATAATACTATATAATCATATATTCATGTGTAGCATCCCAGGGATGCTACATTTCCTAGATGATTTAAGGATTTTTCAAGGTCATTCTGGTAACAGGCCACTTCACTTCATGAACTGTATCTAAAAGCTGATGCCTCAGGCATCCCTGGCCCACATCACACCTATCTCACAAGGGTCGGGAGGTGGTGTATATGAGCTGCTTTGTAAACTGAAGCTGCCAGGGAACTAGTTCTTTGCCATCATATGAAGCAAGTATGAGCTACTAGACACAGGAATTACAAAAGAGACAGGGCTAAATCATGAGGTATTGTCAGAGAAGAAGGTTTCCGAGAGTCCCAAAGAAGTCATTGGAAAGAATTAGAAGGCCAGCTCTACCAGAAGATGGGAGGTTACTGAGCGGAGCCGAGGGTGGGGGAGTCCACAGTGGAAACTCAAGGAGCACCAAGGGACAAAGCCAGGGCCCACTGGGGACGTGCGAAGTTAAATCAGGTCTCAGAATGGCTCATCCCTTAGGAGACTTCATAGAGCAATTTCTATCCTGGGGACACTGTCAGCAGAAAATCATGAAGTAGTTGTGACAGAGACAGAAGGCCCCAGGGAAAGGTAAGGCTGCCTCTAGAAAAGTTCAGACGTGATAAATTATGAGGACAGAGGGCAGTGTTCAGGAATTCAGAAGAAATTAAAAAGCCAACAGATAGAATATGTGACTTAAGTATGAAATCCAGGTCATATGAAGGGAAACTGTCCAAATTCGATAGTCAAGGGGAAGGTGTGCTTTCAATCTCATTCCTGAGACCTGTGGCTGCTCCCATGATAAGGACACAGTCACACATTCCTATCCCCAAAGGTCAGTTTAGAGTTCAGCAAATCTGCAGGGAAACAATAGAACCAAATAAGTCACTGTTGTGTTTTGTTTTATTTTGCTTTGCTTTGCTATGTTTTGTTTTGTTTTGTTGAGACAAGGTGTTACTGTGCAGTTCAGGTTGGCCTTGAACTCACGAAGTAGCCCAGGTTATCCTCGAACTCACACTGATCCTCCTCCCTCAGCTCCGCAACTGCTGGCCTTACAGACATGCACCACCGTGCCCCGCAATAAGTCACATTTGAAAAGGGACTGTCTGATTATTTTATTTCTCTAAATTATTAGGGTATTTTCTCAGCTCCACTTTTCAAAAACAAAAAAGACTTTTTCATTTAGGAGCAAGTTATAACATTTCAGTAATTCAAGAGAAAATGATATTATTGAATCTAATCAGTTTATAAACATTTCCCCAAGTCTCCTAAGGCCTTTATAATCTTTTATTATTCTCTGAAGAAAGTAGCAGCAACAGGGAAACTCTTACCAGATAAAAAGCATTTGTATTTAAATATATGTACATACAGAAGAACTCAGTTACCCATACCAATGTGAGGAAACAGAAAATTTGCAAACATTCGTGAAACCGTGTATCATCACTGGCCACCACTGACTATGGGTTTACCATCATAAAGAAAGCCCTAGTCCAAGCATTTCACACAGAATACTATCAGTAGACCATTCTACAATAAGGAAAAGATTTAAGACACCAAATAACTTACAGCTATTGTGGACCAAGGAATCCCCTCAAATATCTGATCCATTGCTTGTATCTTAACTCTGCTAGACTCTCTCCATATCATACAGTTGAGGACACAGGCTCAGAAGAAGTTAAATACTATAACATTAAGACACATACATCTGTCAAGTCACCATGTTGGAATTTGAACCCCAATCTTTCTAATCCCAAAATCCATGCTTTCACCTTGGTATTGTATTAAAATAAACTCTCCTACTCAACTTAATTTCTAGAAGGATTTTATTTCAGGATGTCACAAAATATCAAAGCAAGGAAATTCAGCGCCTCAGACTAACACCCAAGCCCCATGGTAAAGGGCTGGTCATACAAAAATGGGCAGCAAATTGATAAGTTAACCTAGTGTTCATACTAGATGGAGGAAGATGAGTATGTAAGCACGTGTTGTGTACTTCTGCTGCTTGGGTTTACCATCCTGCCCCATGAGGAGGTCTGTACTCACAGGAGGCATATGACTCAGGCTAGACCTCCTAGAACACTCCCACAAATGGAATCCTGAGGAGAGACACAAGGAGTTGATTCATCCCAGAAGCTGTGTACGGAGACAGTGACAGCTGATTCCTGCTGCTGCACTTCTCAGGTCTTCTGCAGCCTCTGTTGTTCTAAAATGAGGTCCAATAGCTTTGCTTCCCTTCTGAGAGATGCACCACACCCTCAAGCATATCCTTCTCTCCCTGGGCTGCGTAGCCTGGTTCCTATTGCCTACAACCAAACACATCCTCACTGAAGCTCAAGGTACCCAAGGAAAGGCATCATGTCACACCAGCAAACTCTAGCATCCAAATCCACTGCAGAGACCTAGCTCAAGGTCCTCATGGAAAAGCCAGCAAGCAGGGAAGTGTCAGCTGTTTTAAAAGACAAGGAGATGGGACTGTAAGCTCTCATTTGCTTGGGGACCCACATGGCTTTATACCCTGAAATCCTCTCTCCAACACCTTTAATTATTACTAGTAACTTAAATGTACAAAATTACTATCCTGTGATATGTGGCTTAGCTAACCAGAGCATTCTGCTCATGAGGGCAGCACTTCTGATTTGGTCTTGGTGGCCAGTTGCCTGAGTTGAGACTCACAAACACAAACAGCACTCCAAACCAGGGCCAACCTTTTTTGACACTTTATAGATCTGGAGCAATGAAGCTCATAGGCAACATTAATCAGTGCCACAAATTCAGGATTGACTCATATTTCTTAGGACACTGCTCCATACCAGGTAGTGATTTAGGCACTTTACTTGTGCTGTCTCATTGGCTATCAAGTAGGCACTTGTGACACATCAATCTGACTGTATTACAAATGAATGACATAACTACACTGAAGATAATGAGGAAGAAAGCAGCTAAGGTAAGTCATATTAGAAAACACTATGTCAACTAGATACTGTATTAATCATCTTTCTGTATCCATGACAGAATACCTGAGGAAAACAATTTAAAGAAGGAGAAGTTTATTTTGGCTCATGGTTTCAAAGGTGTTAGTCCATGGTAGGATGCTTCCATTGTCTCTGGGTCTGTGGTGATGCAGAAACATCATGGTAGAAGGGTGTGGCTGGTGGAGGAAAGCTGCTTACTTCAAGGCAGCCAGAAAGGGAAAGGCACAAAGAGAGATAAAGGGAGAAGGAGAGGGAGAGGAAGAAAGGTCAGGTATTAGATACAGTCCCCAAGGCCACACCCGCAGACCCACTTTCTTGAACTAGGCCCCACCTCCCAAATTTCTGTTGCCTCCCAATAATATCATCCAATTGTAAATCAATCAGTGGATTAATCTACTGACAGAGCTCTTATGATCTAATCACCTTGCAAAAGCAATCAGCTGGCAAGCAAACACCTAGCATACAGCCATTAGGGGACATTTTTAGATCCAAGCCTTGGATCCAAGCCTAAGAAAAAAACTGGAATGGGTCATGAACACACACCAACTACACACAAAAATACAAACATTATGTACTGTGTATAAAGGAAGGAGATCAAGAGATGGGTGCAGGGAAGAGGGAAGGAAGGGAAATGGGATTTAAAAATGCACATATATCAACTTCCCACAAGGAATGTAAACATTAGGTACTACTCACAGGCACTAATAAACTAAAATCTTAAAAGGTTGTTCATAAACACCGTACTCTAGTTGGTAAATATTGGATTAGCAATTCTAATTGCTACATAAAAGTAGATATTTATAAATAATTAGAACCAAGTCTCTTACTATTAAAGGAAAAAATTACAAATAAGAAAGAAAAAGGCTGATACAAATCCAGTGTGCTGGATTGAAGCCAGAGAGCAGTGTGAATTTATATCTATTTTTGTTATTGAGATAGAATATACACAGCATAAAACTCACCATCTTAACCTTTTGCAGGGGTAAAATTCTGCACATTCATACTTTGTGTTCCACAATGGACACATTAAGTAGAACCCACATTACAGTGCAAGCTCACCAGATCACCTCCAGAACTCTTCCATCGTCTGAAACTGAAATTTCTGTATTCACTGAGTGATAGTTCGTTATCACTTCCTCTCCCAGCTGCTACAAACCATTACGTTACTTTTCTTTCCCTGTGAATTTAACGTTTCACAGCTTTAGCTCTTATGCTTAGGTTTTTATCTATTTTGAGTTAATTTTTGTATGTGGTATAAGGAACAGGTTCTTTTGCATGTGAATATCCATTTTTCTATGTATAAGGTCATGTTATCTGTACAAAGATAATTTTACTTCTTCCTTTCCAAGTCAAACACTTTCCAAGCCTTTTATTTCTTTTTCTTGTCTACTTGCTCTAACTAGGAATTGCAATGCAATTTTGAATTGCCTTGTTCCTCATTTTAGAAAAAACTTTCAGGTAGTCACCATTAAGTATGAAAGACAGGATTCTGAAATAAAAAAAAATGTTAGTAGGAAAAAAAGAGAAACCCTTAATAATACACTAAATTCATTTTACAATTATACTATAGTTAGGAGAGAGTTAACATATGGGAAACTTTTAGTACATGTTTGTGTGCTAGTTGCACAACTTCCCTCTAATTCTAAAATCTTCTCAAAATAAAAAGGATTTTTGATACCTGAAAGGGGGGAAAGTGCATAGTAAACACTTTGGAGGTCTTAAAACATCATCTTTCTAGGAAAATAAGGCACATTTTCACTTTTCGTGAGTTAATTACTCATAGCAGGTGTTCACCACTTCTACTCTGCAATATGATGCCTTGAGGGCAGCCGGCTGGTCAATATGTTTAAGAAGCACTGGAGCATTGCACCTAAGCTTATCCAAGTCTGAATTTGAGGCAATTCTCAGGGGAAAGTTGTTTCATGTCTGCGAAATACAAAAAGATATTTCCAGGGTTATTGTGAATAGTGCATGAGGTCACAGCTATAAAGGAACTTTAACCGTGGTGCACACTCAATAAATATACTTTCCTTACTTTCCACTACAAAAGGAAAGCAAAGTATTACTCCTTTTACGTGAGTGTCTCACACCTGGATTGCAACAAAATGCACACGTGGGAAACAATGACCATTTAGCAGCTTTACATTCTGACATGATGGCGTGTGGAGGTCATTAGGGGGTGAGACAGTGTGCACTGGAGAAGAGCACACGCAGGAGTACAGGAGGGAGGAAAGCGAGAGGGCATCACTGGTCAGCACTGACTTTGAGAAGATGGGACTGTACTGAGCTTGGTGTGCGCAGATGAGGAAAAGATGGGACCGAGGCAGTCAGCTGACTTGAGAAAGAAGAAGCAAAGTTCGTGAAGACAGAAGTACGTCTGGGTAGGCGCCACATAACACCACTTTGCAGATACAGGAGAATATTAGGAGGCTGAAGCCCAGCGTCAGTATCTGGACAACCACACTGAGTGGAAATGGGCAGAATTCCAGAGAGGGTGAAAGGCAGGCTGAGTCATTCTTGGTGCTAGAGACAAAAGAAGCTCTGGCAGAATGGTGAATAAAGATTAGGCTCAGGGGAGGCAAACTACGTTGCATTGGGTCTGCATTTAGTAGTCACAGAGGTGTTTTGAACAGAGGAGTCATGTGATCATAGCATGGAATCTCAGGCAGAGTTCTGTTGCGGGAAACCAAAACCATTTTGGTAAGTTCCAGTGAAAAGAGCATTAGATTACTATGAAGTCATTGAAAGGACTAGAGGACTGAACTCAAGGCTATTCTGTTAAAACAGAGGATTAGAGAGATAGAAAAGTGATGAAGTCTTTTGGGAAAAGGGTTATGTGATATCCATTAGAACTATAAACATATGCATTTCACCCAGAAATCCCATTGTAGAAAAATGAAACTGTAGAAAAATCTATGTAAGAACACAAAAATGAAATGAAAAAATTGTTCTTGGTCAGTGCTGACCAGTGACCAAAGAAAAATTAGATATTCATAAATATAGTATAAGATATTATGCACTCATTAAAAGAACATACTGAGCCAGGCATGGGGTGGAACTTACCTGTAAACCCAGCACTCAGGAGGCTGAGGCAGAAGGATTGCCAAGAGTTCAAGGCCAGCCTGGGCTCCATAGTGTGTTTGAGGCCAGTCTGAAGTACATAGGAGACACTGTCTCAAAAACAAAACAAAACAAAAAGAATACACTGATACTTTATGGAAATAGGTCACAAGTGGTTCAATATTCCATAGCAAATTCCATCTACATAATAAATGGTGTATACTGGCACCAGTGGAAAACAGAGTTCACTGCTTAGCATTCAGAGTAGGAAGCAGGAGTGACAGGAGGCTGTGGCTGAGGAGGCCACATTCACCTCTGTGCAACCCTGCCGTGTCTGAATCTCTCATGAGGATGATGCACTCATGTATGACTTGTGTCATAAAAACACTGGTAATTGGTCACTTCCTCTGAACTCTTCCCTAAAAGGCACTAAAGAAAACAAGCCTGGGTTTAACTCAGAGCAGATTTTGACAGGGTTGGAGGAGTGGCATTCCCATCACATAGAAAATGAACTGCTGCCTGTCTCAGATGAGGGCTGGGCCAATCTCTTGTGACTTAGCTAAAGTGATCTAGGTAGGGGCCGCTGGAGATGGAGAGGAACTTCATTTTTTTTTTTTTTTTTTTTTTTTTTGGCATGCAAGGTAGGGTTGTAGGTTGTGCCAATAACGATATATTCAAAGGATATGGATGCTGTCTGAACTGATTAGAAGACTCTAGGCTGGAAAACAGGCAGGAAGTGGGAGGCTGGGCAGCCAGGAACACAAAAGCCTACACCCAGGCAAGTTGTTGCCAGATCATCCCCCAGCCCTGCCTGCCTGCCAGAACCAGTTTCCAATGGACCCTGCATCCCTGCATCACTCCCTGAAAATTCCAAAACCCTGCTAGAAGCATCTACTTTGTCAAGCAAACAAGCAATAAGGAGTATCTGCCTCCCTCCTTTGGTTTTCTGTGAGCATCTGGTACCTGTCTCTGTAGGCCCCCACAATGAAAGATTTGTCGCAAATAAGAAGAGTGCTCGGATGCTGAGGGAGACAACAATGACAAATGTCAGCTGCACCAGCACAACTCAGCTATACATTTTGCTTGATTATTAAAATATGTTCCCAAACTGCCTCTGCACTTGCCTTGGTCTAACAAATTCATTTGCTTCTGATTTTTGAGCACCTCAAGATAGCTTAGTAGTTTCCAAAACATGTAAGGGAGGGAGACTCCCCAGAGAAGAGGCAGCCTCGCTTCTGAAGAAGCAGACAGCTACATTCATGAGATGAACATTTATTGAGAGGAGAAGCAGGAGAGGTACCCGGTCCCACAAGCCTCAGCAGGAGCGGTGCGACCCATTTCAGGTGCCCATTGCATGAGGAAATGAAGCAAATGATTGAGACGATCTAGGCTGGGGCTAGGAGGTCTGGGGGGTTGCATTTGCTTCCTTCACCAGACTGATAGGTTATAATCCAGAAAGAAGTTATTCAGCCTCAACTGGGAAGACAAAAAAGCAAATTCAATTGAGGTTCATAAAATCTATGAAGCATATGCTGAAAAGTGCCTCAGCAACTCACTCCTGAGCTTTGTCCCATAAATAACGCAAGGACAAAGAGGTGAGGAAAATGAAATTGGAGACCAGGAAAAAAAAATTTTTTCACAAGGCACTTAGATGAGGATCTTCCCTGCAGCGGGCAGTAGTTGCCGAAGCACCTTTGGAGAGGCCCATTTCATTTCAATTTTTCAACACTTTTGGCAATTGCAGGTAGGTGGTCTTGGCACTTCTTGATTTAGGATGAAATTATGTGTTTATTGGAAAAGGAAGAACTCAGAGGGAAATCATTTCACATTGCAAGAGTAGCTCATAAATACTATATCCACTTCTGCGTTTTGCCCCTTGGTCCCTCCATGCCCTCCGCCTCAGTTTGGGAGGGCGGACAGCTGAGACTTTGCCGGGGGAAATCTCCAGGCAGGTGGGGACACAGCAAAGAGAGTCTGAAAACTCAGCCAGTCCTTGCCAGACACCAGGGTCCCTGTTTGCTGAAGGCAGGGAGAAGCTGCATCTGCTGGTCCCCAGTCACATGGAGGGTGGGAGAGGGTATCTGACTCCACCTGCAGCCACCCACGGTCAGTCCTTCTTCCTCTATCAGGAAGCCAGAGGCTGTGGCAAAGCGGGTGGGGTGCACCTGGGGGTGCCCTGGACGTTGAATTTTTTGTAAAGAACCAAGAAAAGCAAATAAGACTGTGGCTGGTGTCCTGGTATTCTCACGGCTTTAGGTCAGGTCACTCCTGGCTAACATGATGAGAAAGAATAGCCTCTGAAGTCACAAAAGCAGAAAGAAGCCAGGACTGCGATTAAAAAGGAAACAGCCAGGACAAGAAAGCAGGCTAAGCCAGAGCAGAGCAGGAGACACGGGTGGCCCATCTGCTTCCTCACAATGGATTGCTTCAATTTAAATTTTTTTGAGAAACAAAAGACATAGGAGGCCAGGTGCCATAATTTAAGATAAAGCAGTAGCTAGAAAAACCAATTCTGCTACCAAGAAATAGACTGAACATTGTTTTCATTATCCACGCCGATGTCCTCTGTTTTCACATAAAATCTAGCACCCACTTCAAAAAGGGGAATTTATATATGTCTGCTAGCCCATTGTTAGGGAAGCTATTTGTATCAGTTAGAAGCGTATTCAGCTGCAGATAACAAAAAAACTGACTACCAGGGACTTAAATGGATAAGGATTTATTGGCCTTACACAAGAAGCAGTCTGAAAGGTCAGCAGTCTAGCACTGGCTCAGAGATTCACACACACGGCAGGATTCCAGCTTTTCTCTTTTTTTCTGTTCTGCACATCTTACATTTTAGGCCTCTGTCTTCATGCATGTTGCCACAAGGCTCCCAAATAACTGGTGTACTTTCAGTCATCATGCCTATATCCCAGTGTCCTAGAAATGTAACCAGCTGCAATATAATATATATTCTATGTATAATGCATATATTATTATATTAATACTATATTATTACTGAAAGATTTTGCATTTTATATTATGTATTGTTAATGTTTTAAATTAATATGAAATTCATATTAATTATTAAAATTGTATCTTTATATTTTATTTTAATGTAATTTTATATTAATGTACACATGTGTAAGGCTGACCATTTCACATATAGCTTGGCCTTGTTAGTAATTCAGTTGGTAAAAGCCATGGAATGGATCTGGGCAGGGTTAGAATTATCTGGTAGGGAGAGAAGGCAAATAACACTCCTAAAAATGTGGAGTATTTGGTGTTTCCCTTCCCACCTGTATTTCCTTCCATGGAGCTTCTACCCATGTATTGCTGCCATGTCTGAAGGCTGCCACTGCTCTCTCCTGTGCCCAGAGCCAGGAGATAACCAATAAGTGTCACTCCAGTGATTCTTAAGGAAATATTTATTGAATTATTACGAGGCATGATTCCAAAGGTTTTAAAAACGGGCATTTGTTTCCATTTTACAACTCCAAGAGGCAAGTTGCCATTCTGTTTTTCAGATGAGAAAACTGAGGCTCAGAGAGGTTAAGGCTTAGAGCAAATGGCAACAGGGATTCAGATCCAGATGGTGGCTCCAGAGCACCAGAGCAGGATGCCAGCCATAGCACATTCTGCCTCCACCCCGGCGGAAGCCTTCCCACCCGTGGCTGGGTTGTGACAGTCTGCTCTTCCCAACACATTACCATGGGGACATTTCATAGCTCTGCTTCGGTCCCACAGTGATCTTGATTTCTTAATCTTTTTCTCTTTTCTCAAAATTCACTTACCCACCACTTGACATCACCCCAGTTCCCCTTCAGCATTTCATTAATTGGGAACAAAATAGGCACTGATAAATGTCTATTAAAATTGTACTGATTGCTTAGGAGAGTCATAGTTTGTTGGATATAATGTACATTTTAAGAGCAGCTGTGAAAATGTTTATCTGTCTTGCTTGTGGAATTTCAATTATGGCAGATTTAATTTTGCTCTATCTGTTTACTGAGTACTTACTTCATACTAGCAGGATAGTGTACACTCTTCAAAAAATATTTCTAATCCTCTCAACAGTCTTGTAAGGAGGGAAGTAACATTTTTTCATGTGTGAACTGAGAAATGGGCATCAAGAATTTCAGTGAATTATCTAAATTGTATACTAAAAATATGTAAGTGGATGTCAATGTCTCACTCCTAAGTTTCACCATATTGTGAATAAATTAAGCACCTATCCAGGCCTAAGGTCCTCATAAAGAAAACTTCAAGAGCAATAAGCATTCAACCATGGTCTCAGAGGAAAATGAAGATCCATAAGGATTCTCTAATCCATAAGGGCAATTAGCTAGCAGAGCATTATCCATCCCAGTAGGACAAGACGTTCGACCTCTCCCAACAGCTGCACCAAAGATGAAATCATTTCTGTTGCCAGAGTCCACTCACAAATCACAGGAAGAAATGCGTGTCACAACTCAGGAGTCACATCTCATCTCCCAGCCTCTCACAGGCAACCCCACCACCACCTTTTCACATCTCTCTTCAGCAAAGAGTTCCAGGCTCCCTTCCAGGAAATCAAAGCCACTATTGGAGAATGACATTAAGATTATAATGATCTCTAGTTTACACAGAGGAAGTGAAGATTACAGGTTTGAATATGTTGCCTCAAGTCATACCCCATCTTATGACACCAAGCCTCATGCTCCTTCCTCCATTTCTAAGAGATGCTTCCTGGCCCAGCACAGTGTACAGAGGCCAAGAAGAAGCAGGCAGAGAAACCATGTCAAGGAAATTGGTAAAAGCATTGCAATAAGTCATCGTAGCTCAGATTTGACTTTGGGAAAGGCAACAGCAATGTGTATTCAAAAGCAGTTGACTTACTTCATAGTCACAGCTCATGAGATTTTATTAGGTGATACTGCTGTGGTGTTTCAGTCCCATGCAAAAAACATCAGGAGACTGCAAAATATATTCCCTTGGATGGCTTAGAAAGTTCTAGAATTTCTGTTTATTTTCTTAGTGAAGCAGGTGGTGAGATTTAGGAACTTTCTACGTTCCTTAGATGATAAGATGCCTGTCGCCAAGGCAGCGCCCTCCCATGAACTCAGGAGTCAGAGAGAGCTGGGTTTAACTCCCACCTCTGACATCCACCAGGTGAATAACTTTCGTTTCCCCCACCAATAAATGGGGGTAATGGGTATATTGCATAAGGGATGGAGGAGTGAATGGATGCAAAGCCTTGAGCACAGTGGTGGCCCTGAACCAGCTCTGTCCCTCCCAGCTGCAAACTGAGGGTCCCAAAGGAGCCACTATTGCCATCTGTAGACAGGAGAGACAAAAATTGTTCTTCATTAAGGTGCAGCAAGACATTGCCTAGAGGGAGTCTGACTGCAGACCAAACCACATTGGCTTGCTAAATAAATCATTCAGAGTACACGAGCTGGGAAGTATCTTTTAGTCTGGTCACCCAGCCCTGGGCAGGATTTGCCAAAAAGCACTATCACTCACACAAAAGAACATGAGGTAAGGAAAATACTCAATAGCAGCTTGTTTGCAAAGCACTGCTCTAAAACCTAAGTACACTTTGTCAATAGAAATGCACGAAAATACTGTTTTTCTTTGTTTATACCATTTCTAGCATCAAAACGTTGTCTAAGAGACCCATTACCATAACTGCAGTCACCCTCTGTGCATATAACCTGCTTCTTTAAAAAAATGTAATTATTCCCCACTCTCTATGCTTTTAGCCAAAGATCAACTTGTAGCAATTTAAAAGGTCAAAGCCAAGATCAAACTGTGTATGTTTTAATCTCCAAAAAAATGTAAATTGGCCCTAAACTTCAAAAATAACAAGCCGTGAAGGAAGCCGATATGTTCATGAAAAGTTTCCAATGACAAAGAACTGGTCTTTGGATAACCAGCCTCACTTCAGAGCAACAGATATAAGCTCGGATGAGGTATTTGCTGTGGTGCAGTAAATGCTAGGCTTTATTGAAAAGGAGCAAGCAAACAGAATAAAAATATCAAAGCCTCCGAGACACTCCATGGTTGAAATGAAAGTTGTCTCCAACATAGTGGTCATGATGATTTATTCAGCCTAATGTTTAAAATGAATGCCCTGGTATGTTTGTATTGATTGTACTTATTTTTGCTGACAGAAATTGTATCTGCTAACTCTATCTCTGGGTAGGGGGCCTGGGCTTGGGGACATAAATTCCACCAAAGGGCACCATAAACTGTCCTGAAAAATGAGCCCCACTTGCACAGAAACAAAATGCATTCTTTTCCACATGGTTGTTCTTCAACAAGAAATAATGAAGGAAAACAGTGCTGAGATGTGCTGTGCAATTCTTAATGGCATTTTAATAGTTTAAATTAGGAGCAAAAGGCCTCTCGGCATGCGGTTTTGCATAAACATTGCCCTTTCACAATATTAATTGGGGTAGGGAAAGATGTCAGATGGCAGGCCTCAGTGCAGCTCTCAGAGTAAGGCAGCAAGGGGCACAGACTCCCTCTGCCCCCTCAGAAGCAGCAGCCAGGCCTGGAATTGCAGAGTACAATGAACCCCCTCTGCACCCCCACCACCATTATGAAACAACTTACAGTGTGCCACACGCTCCATACCGAGTGACGGCTTGAGACCTGGACACTGCAACTGCTCAATTCATGTAACACTCAGCAGGGAAGGAGGCTGAAAGTAAGTAAGAAGCAAATATCTTCACTGCCACCACAGCTTTTCCAGCTTCTCCAAGAGGGTGATCAAATGAGATCAGCAAAGCTGGTGTGTGCATTTTCCAATTTGAAGATGCACCTGAGACCACAGCATGACAGTGACAGAGCCACATTGGCCCGTTTCTCCCAGGTAGAGCTGGTAGCTCTCTGGGCTGACAGTACAGACATCACAGACTTGTTCTAAGGCAGACTCACCATTCCTGTTCCAAACTCCAATGACACACCGTGACCAGAACACACAAGATCTCGGTTCTCGGGACTCCCATTCTAGCTCCAACTGTCAAGTAAATGAGCCAACCAATGAAATGTTGGGTGATAAGTAGAATGAAGAAAATAAAACTGGGGAATGGGAAACAGCACCTGTGTGGTCAGAGGAGCTTCTCAGAGATGGGATGTTTAAGGTGAGACCTGAATGGCAAGGAGGGAACAGCCTTGCAGAGAGAATCAAGGAGAGGTGGAGTGAAGGGTCCTAAGGTGTTTTACAAACATCGGGGACATACTGAGGGCTCACACCCCATTGCCAGGTCAGCTGGTCTAAACTGACCATGAGTTTTCCTCTGCCTCACCCTCCTCCTGAACACAAGGACATGTGCCCTGTGGGTGACCAGTCGGGGGAACTGGAGCTAACTGTTTATGTGAACAGCAACAGCCCGCAGGAAAATGAGTCTGTGCACGCTGGGATGATAGAAGTTGACTCCCTCCATATCAGGAGCAGTAGAGCCAGAAATGCTCCTCGGTGGCTTCAAAATGGTATCATGTTGTGTGTGGACAGAGACTCAGTATACAATTGAAGACGAACAAAGCTTACTTTTTCAAACACAGTTCTAAGGCAGAACCACTGATAAGAAGCACACTTATATTGAAATAGTCACTTGAAGCACACAGGAAGTAAAAGATATATCTGGGCACTCTTCCCAAGCCTATTGGAGATGTCCTTCTCTTTGGAAGAATCCATTGTGAGATATGGTGAAAATTATTTTCATATGTATGTCTTTTTTTGTCTTTTTTTTTTTTTTGATACCAGGGATTGAACTCAAGACCTTGCACTTGCCAGGCAGGTGCTTAAGTTGTTGAGCTATATCTCTGCCCCCCAATTGTATTTCATGACAGTGACTAATTTATAACAGCCTAAGGCTAAACATTTAAGGAACTGCCATCTTTTGAGGAATTGGCACTAGGCAACAACAACCCAAAAACATACTTTATGAGAATATAGAATTCAACTAACTTCTTTCTTGAAATCTTGCATTCTCTCTTTTTCATCTATTATTTGTCATCAAATGCATCAAGCCACCATGTAGAAAAGTCTTTGACTTTCTCGATAAGAATCAGATACCTTGATTTATATGATTGCTCTGTGTCACCCATGTGGGAAATTGTTGGCTAAATCAACATGATTGAATTGTGTTCCAAGGGTTTCTCGCTGCTGTCCTGTTTGATCTGTAAGTCGGTTTTGATAAGGAATCCATCGAAAATGAAATAGAGACATCCTTCACCAAAACAGGACAGATTAGCTTTTGGGCTAGAAGATTTGGCCTTGACATTCATAAATTACCTGCTGACTATGCATATCACTCTGTAAACTCTCTGAGTGTTCCAGAATATCAGGTATGATGAGATTTGCTGTGATTCAACCATCTAAGCAGATGTATTACCAACTGGGAAATTGGATTTTTAACTACATGGAGGTATACTAAAACACAACTGTTTGTCTGAGCAATGAAAAATATATACTCAATCAATTTTCAACAATGTCGAACAATTAACCAATCTGAATTTTGCTATAGTAAATTGACCAGTAGCTTGAGAAAAAGAGTTGAGTTAATCAGTTAATAAATGTGTTATTCAGCTATAACAAATTCTTGAGCTAACCATCTTACAAAAAGAAAATTTTTATTTTGGCCTATAGATTTGAGTCCCTGATCAGTTGGCCATGTTGCTTTGGGCCTATGGCAGGTAACACATCAGGGTTGGGAACACAGACCAGAGAGCTAAGCTGCTCACCACCTTTGGCTAGGAAGTGAAAGAAGAAGGTCAGAGTCTCATTATACCCCTCAAAGACACACTTCCAGTGACCTAAATGCCTTCCACCAGGTCCCACCTCTTAAAGTTTCAATCATTACCCAGCATTGCCAAGCTGAAGATCATCTCTAACACATGGCCCTTTGGGAGATATTCCAGATTCAAACTATAGCAATAACGAATTAAGTGTACATAGTGTATTCACACCAAAAGGTACAAGAGTACAATCGAAGTTAGATTATTCCTTATCTGTTCTCTTTTTAGCTATAATAGTAATACATTTTGATAATCAGGAAAAACAAATTGTCAGAACAGTAAATATTCTACGAGTCGGTATGGTCACCTTAGCCTCTGACCAGTACCAACTTCACCACCTCAGAAGTGTAAGTTCCAGGAATTTCTTACTCTATATATTCAACACTTCATCTTGCCAGAATTCCCTGTGTGTGTATGTGTGTGTGTGTGTGTGTGTGTGTGTGTGTGTGTGTGTGTTCCTGTGTGCATACATACTCACAAGGTGTTACTGGAGAATATAGTGAATGCTTACATATTTTAAATTTATTACAGTAAAAGGCACGTTGCCATTAGTCCCTCTAAAATACTTTGCTTCAGACACACCTGTCCCACGTGCTCCATCGCCCTTGCCACTTTCTGAGGCAGTCCTGGAGGACCTCGTCGGTGAGTGTTTAGTTGTACCGTGTACTCCCTCAATGTCCTGAATCAATTCAAACCATTTTGACTTTGGGGAAGCGCTTGAAGTCGCAGTGTCCGTTCCGGTGAATAAGACAGAGGAGGACATATTGTAATGTATTACAAGCCTTAGCAGCAGCATTCAACCATATTTTTTTTTTATCACATAAAGACACAAAAGAGAACTTTCACAACTGCCCCAGGAAGTGGCAAGAATGAGTGTATACGTATGCTTAATGTGAGGGGGAGCATTTTGAGAATGATTAATCGCAATTTGTTAAAGTCTTGCATGCACAAAGCCCTGTTTCAACCCCCAGTACCACACACACACACACAAAATCTGTTACTGTAATCAACTTTTTATTTAAACACTTACCATGTATTTTTGATCCTTGCACATATATTTCTCCAACTTTTTCCACTAACCACCATCTAACTATCCAGCTTCTAAACTAAAGCAGTATGATATACTGGAGAAAATAAAGCAAATTTTAAGTTCATTATAGCCATTAACATCCAAAATAGCAATGATGACAGTGATGGCCATGTTGGTGATATCATTTTATTAACATTTATTGAGTATAATTATGAGGCATCCTTATTTTTGTTTCTGAGTCAGTAAGTATATAATTTAGCTTAATTTAGCTCACTATTTTTCAGCTCACTCTTCATATTTGGAGCAAGATAATTCTTCATTACAAGGGACTGGTAATAGCATGGCAAAACATTCACCATTACTATTTCTAGCCCATTAAATACCAGCATTATTCCCAGGTAGTACCAAAAAGAAAAAAATTCCAAAGTTTGTCCTCCAATTCTTCCCCACCCTCAACCAGATTACCTTCAGTAATGGTCCCATAACCAACTGAGAATCACAGCTCACTGGCTGTCACGTGATCATTCCTACCTATAAGACATTTATTGGTTTAAATCTGCCTGGCATCCATTTCTCCTACTTTGGATAACTGTAGCCTGGTTTCCTTGTGGAAAATGACTTCTCCATATAATACACAGACTGATGGAATGGTCCACCCAGAAGTCCTGTTTATGGGCCAAGGAACAGACCTCTGACCCACCTCAACCCAGTTCTCTCTTCTAGAACTTCTAAATGTGAACTTCTAAGTGTGTGGAGCAAGACAGAGATAGAGACAATCAAAATGTCTGGCTAGATTATTCAGCTGCTTTTAGGCTGTGTCTGCCCCATCTTTTCCAGTTGGTTTCCTGTCCACTCAATCTATTTAATTTTGTAACCAGAGAATCTGGTCTAATGGTCTCAGACCACACACCTCTATGGTTTGCCACTATTTCAACCTCATCTCCTCTAAACCTCGACCAGAATACCCAGAAGCAGTTTCCTTCTGATCCCAGATAGTCTACAAAGTCACTGATAAATGTCAAGAGTCTCCAAAATACTGGTAGAAACCAAGGAAATAAAATGTTCAGGGTGAGAGCACCACAGAGATCCCCTGACTGGGAATTAGAAGCTCTGATTTTTAGTTTGTGCTGTTTGTCTAATGACGATGGAGACTCTGAGTACATGCTTCCGCCTTTCCACTCCTGACAGCATCACCCCACCTTTGTAATACACCAACATTCCCTGACCTTGATCCACTCACCTGCACACCTGTGCAGCCTTTCAAGTTATGAGCCACGTAGTCTCCTGAACTTAAGCTCTTCAAGCTTCACTGAGACCACCCTGCCCTTTAAAGCTTAAATAAGACTTCCTTGAATCTCGTCTCACAGTCAGGGAGACTTACCTCCCTCCCAGACATCCTGGGGTAAAGCAATATGTACTTCACAGATTAGCTCAGAGTTCCAGCTTCCAGCAGATCTGTCCTTGCCCAGGCTTCCCTGCCTTTGGGAATGGGCCTGTTCTTGCCTAGTGATGCACAGGGCCTTCAATTTGCAAAGCCCACCCTTACTAGGTGAAGTATGCAGAAGCATCACAGGGCTTTTGTCTAACATCAGTGGCTAGATGGGGGCTCACAGGGCAGAGAGCTCCAGCAGAATGCCTGCCTTTCCTCTCTCACCATTCTCTTTTCCAGGGAGCCTGTCCCGAAGTCTCTTCTTGGGCTCCAGCACCCTGCCATGGTGTTTGTCCACTCTTATCTGTTCATTTCAATCTGCAAATTTCTTTTTCTAGGTTTTTTTTCTAGAGCTTCTTTTCTCTCACCATAATAGCATATTACTCTATTTTGCTAAACAAAAGTCATTCTAAGAAGAAATTTAAACACCAGCACCTAAAATAAAAATTAATTTTTTTTCTTTTGTTACAGGAAAATGTATTTCTAAAGATACTGACACCTGTTCCCTGGCTGAAAGCATAATGAGCAGAAATTTGGGATGCAGTTCTCAGAAAGCATTTGGCTGGGACCTGAAAGGTTTGCTATTTCATTAGTAACCTTTAAATGGAAACAGTGCAATCTCTGGAGTATCAAGCAAAAAAAAAAAAAAAAAAAGATTATTTGCTACTCACTAGCTATGTGCCCTTAGGAAAAGCACCTACATTCCCTTCTGTAAAATGGGGGCCATCCTACTTACTCCTCAGGATTGCTGTGAGACTCAAAGGATCACACATAAAGTGTCCCGCAGTCACCGACCTCACATCATCATTCTTGTTACTTAGGACATTTGAAAGTGAAATGGAAATAGTGATAGAAAGTTATAAAGGGCACCGCACATGAAGAAGTCACTTGAGAAATGTGAAAATATAAATGAAAAACTATGTGCCACAAAGATTTAACCTGAATAATGGGAACTCAGAACCCATATTCTTGGGAGAATACTAGCCGTACTGGGAAGTAGGGCTGGTTCAATAACCAGGGTAAAAGCTGTAGACATAAAGGCCATTATCTCAGAAAGATGCATTGTCATTTATATTTTTCTTTTTATAAGTAAAAATGCAATACCCTCTTTCATGTGAAAATATAATAAGAGAACATGAAATACTTTAATTTCTCCTAAGAGGTAGTTCAGTCCTAGAGAGACTGAGAATTTGCCAGAGTAACTGGGACATCTGAAAATGGAGATGTAATATTTAGACCTTGACATTGTTTCTTGAAAATTTTCCAGTCCCTGAATACTTAAAAGGTGATCATACTGCCAGTGACCTCTACATGCCAAAATTAAATATATACAGCCTCAGCCTACATTACAATAATATATTTTCCTGCTCAGGCCTTATAACACTGCATCATTTTTGTGTGACTATAATCCACTTATTAACTTTCTTTTTTTGAGCAGCCAGGAGCTAGGGATTGAACCCAGGCTTTCACATGTGCTAAGGACGTATTCTATCACTATGCTATACTCTCAGCCTCTGTTAACTTTGGGGGAGTGGGGCTCCAACTTGTTTATTTCTGTTTCAAATATTTATGTGGAAAGATTTTTTTAATGTTCTACAGGCATTTTTTTCATACTTCTTTTCATTCATATTAATTTGTCTTGCTTTTTCAGCTTCTTTCTGATACCTACATGAAGTACAAGACACAGTGAAATATAGCAGTACTAACTCTGAAACCTGTTTGACAAAGAATCTGTTCCCCAGTCTTTTCTGTTCTGGCTCCTTGGGCTACATGCTTTATTTAGCACTCACTCATTAGATCTATTGCAAGCTACTGCTTTGATAGTGACAGACACATACACACACAAATAAGATCCACCCTTCCCTCCTGAATCTAGCACAGGAAAATAGGCCTATAAACAATTAATTTCAATCTGCAATGACACACTGATAGATCAGTGCACACAGCAGTGAAAGAGAGTGTGGAACACAAAGATTCTCTGTATCTCGAAGTGAGGCTGATAAATAAATGCTTCAAAAAGATCCAAGACATAAAATAATGAGTAGGAATTTGCACAGTAAAAAAGAAATGGAAGGGAGGGAGGTTGATGGGGGGGCGAGAACTGTTGTTACCAGAGGAAAATTGGGACATATCAAACCTATAATAAAAGTGATGGCAGCCAACTAAACATAATAAAGCCAACTAAACATAATAAAGAAGTATACCATCTGGCCTATTACATCTTGTACCTTTATTTCTTAAGTGTATTGTGACCTGACCTTTTGCTTCTCCTTGTTTGGATTTCTATTACATAATTAAACAAATAGGAGAGCCCTCCCCAAAAAATAAAGTCTCAGAAAGAAGGGACTATTATCTGCAGAACTTGCCAGCATCCATATGCTAAAGGACAAGGAGATCATGTTCTCTGTCCTCCTGCCAGACATTTAATCTATTCTTCAAAGGGTTCCAGGAACAACACATACTCTCTCAGTCTTCCGCAAGAGCCTCCTGACTACTCTCAAGTGCAACCCATCATGGAGAAAGGCTGCCAATCATTTGCTGCATTTACCAAGCATTGCTTGTTGTATGTCCTCGTCTCCTTAGATTTCATCACAACACGTGCCTGTATGTCTTTCCTTTCATGATAGCTACACAAAGTAACTCAAACTTTTGGGCCCATTTTCCATTTGCATCATTATTTACTGTCTCATATAGCTGGACATTTCATTTTCTGCACATGGAGACGGAACCAATCTCAGAGGCATGCAGTCTGCTCAAGTATGCAAGATCCCAAACTTAGAAAGACTCCACACTTTGTTAAATTTGAATCTTGAAAGGCTTAACAATTTTTTTGAATTTTTATTTTGAACTGAACCTGAAAATCAGGTAGCCAGTCCTATACAGAATTTCTGGCAAGCCTGTCCGTTCACCTGTCTACGTGCACGAGACGGAAGTCATTGCAAATGGGTTCTGAGTTTAGTTCATAGTTTCAGCGATTATTTTAGCTATCATTCACCTAGCAGGGTGACTATCATACATCCAAAAGTTGAATTAGTCCAGAAATACCTTTGATATTTCATAATAGGTACTGATACTGATCAAAGGTTTAACCTTGGCCTCAGCTACCCTTTAATATCTTGTTGCCAAATATGTAGGCAAGTTTCTGCATGTTGAAGTTTATAAACAATACCACCTCCACATACTGGCTCATAAAGTTTTCCATTCTATAAACTTAATGTGTTATGCAGAATTTAACATTTCTTTAGCTTAATTTGATGAGGCTTAATTTGATTAAGGGTGTGCAGAATTCCATCAGATGTAATAAAAGTAAAGCCCTGGAATTTGTTATTAAATACTTGTAACTGACCAGTCCAATGGTTTTTACTCAAACGTCAAGAAGCAAGAGCCAAACATCCAGAAATGATGGAGAGTATTTCAACAAATTATTTTCCTGGCCATGCCATATTTGAAAGGGCTTTCCTCAAGATGAGTGACAAAAAGGGGTCTATAAACTATGCATTTATCTCAGGACATTCCATCACATACCTCAAGCCCCTCTTCAATTTGCAAATGTCATTTTCTTCCCATCCACACTCGACCCTGACACAGAACTGTCACAGGTTCTGATATAATGATTGATCACTCATTCTCTAGAGGCCTGAAATCAAAAAAGCCTACCACATACCTGTTTGTGGATAGTAAACACTCCTGGGCTGGAGATGTGGCTCCAGGGAGAGTACTTGTCTGTATATTTGAGGTCCTCGGTCTGAGCCCTAGCAATGGGGTAAAATCTCTTATTAAGACAGTAATAAGGGGCTCACTATGGCACACACACGTGTGCCTGTGTGCATGTGTCTGTGTGTGACTGTGTGTGTCATGTACAGGGAAGGAGCCGAATGGTACAGTGACATTGCATACTTACTTTCCCTGACTGCAGCTGAGACACACTTTTTACTTCCCTCTTACACTTCCTGAGGCCATCTCTAGAGACTTAGTTTCAAACTTGATCTTTATTTCATTGCTCAGTGTCCAGGAAGCACTAATTAAGAGCCTCCCCCAAATTCACATTAATTTCAAGCCCAGAGCATAAGCTGGTCACAACTGTACCGTGCACCACAAGCATCTTGGACAGAGCTGGCTGCAGTCAGGTGGAGATGCAGGGGAACAGGTCTCGTCCAGCATCCTTCCTGAAAGCAGCCATCCCTAAGCCTGGGTGAAATCTGCACCACAGTTCTTCAGGATGCACTTTCACAGCACTAAAAACAGTGAGCTTCTGCAAAGCATGGCTTCTGAAAAACCAACAACACTATAGCCCTCACTTATGCCCCTGAGAAGCATTTGTTCTGCAGATACATTCTACTCCCTGCCCTTACATTGTTCATGCAGTGGAGAGAGGGATGAAATATTTAATTTCTTACTCTGAAACTTTCACCTCTCCACATTTATGTTGTTTTTTTCTTCTAATTCATAACTGAAAGATACTATCTATGCTCAGTCACCCTGGAATTGGGGGAGGGAGGCAGGTACTTGATCTTGAGCCAGGGCCTTCACACTGAGCTACCTCCTCCCCTCCTTACTGAGCTACGTCCCCCCTCTACCGAATATTGAACTCGGGACCTCCAGCTTGCCAGGCAACTTATGCCACTGAGCTAAATCCCCGGCCCTCTCCTCCTTTTTGGTGAGGCAGGTTCTAGCTAAATCCTTAACATTTCCCAGGTTGGGTTTTAACTTGCAATCCTCTTGCCTCAGCCTCTCAGAGCGCTGGGATTACAGGTATACACCTTCATGACTGGTCACTATAAAAATCTTAAAAATGTTTCTATTGTTCTTTCACTACATCCAAATAGAGTTTATAACCCACTTCTTTCTTTCAACAAACTTTGCCTATCGCCTAGTGATTTCTCTAAAGAGGTGATACATTCTTTCTCTCTGAGCATTTTCAAGGTGTGATAGTAACATATTTCATTACTTAATAAATACTTGTCAGCTACTCACTGTGTGGTAGACACTGAAGGGTACAGATTTGCTCCAGTCCCTACCTGCAAGGTACCCAGGGGTCAGTCTGAATGAGGCCTTTGAGTGGCTCTGAGCTTCCTGAAACTCAAGCACCCAGCCTGTACCTCTCCCTTGTTTCAAACCCAGATTTGTTGACTAAATGCACTGTGGGGGTTTTACTATCTAAACAGAGCTTTCTAATTAACACAAACATTCCAAAATCAACAGGATTTAAGTCAGGCATGCTATCAGATGAGCAGAATTTAAAAATAAAAATCACTCTGATAACCTGCTCTGAAGAGTATCCCCGCTGCTGATGGATATCTTGCCAGATTGGAACACGTGAAAGGATCTCTTTCATATGCGTTGCCTCGGAAATAGCCACAGGCTCTGGTGCAATTTGTTGTGACACAGGTCTGCTTGCACCAGGGGTGACAGGAGCCTGTTAATGCCAAAAATGCTTCTCTCCTCCGGAAACCTTGGGAAGCTGAATGTCACTGAAACAACTATCTCAGCCCTCAGTGGGTACAACACCCGTCTCGCTTTCCTGGAATGCAGCTAGGTACAGATTTCCAGGAGCAGCAATTCACCTTTCAAATTACAGAGCCTAGGAGTGGCAGAGTGGAGAGAAAGCAGCTGCTACAAAACAAGGGAATTATAGACAGAAACTCTGTGCAAACAGAGCAGGGGGAGCGTCATTGGTGTTAGCTTAAAATTTCAGTGGAGTAGAGGCTGTGAATGCTCTGTAGGCAGCTAAGGCTCTGTATAACATCGAACTTTTTTAAATACAAAATCCAAAAAACATTGTAATTCTATTTTAACACAATCCAAGTCCTTGTATGTACTGGGAGAAAAACAAATTCAACTGCTTAAAAATCCCTCGCTCAAGAACTAGGCCATCTTACAGCAGTTGAGAAGAGCTCATTCTCATGCCACATGAAATCTGTTTTTAAGTGATTATTTTATTCAGAGTGGTTGCTCTTAATGATGCTATCTCAATTTCCTGCTAAACCTTTTTCATCTATATAGTCATCCAACATTAATATTTATTTCGTTCATTTCATTTTAAGTATTCTTAAATTAAAGCTCTTACAAATACTCTGTTCCTCAAGATAATTCAGAATAGATACTACTACCAAAATATCATGGAAAACATGATCAACTTGTTACAGCTGCAATCTAGCTTAATGCACACAATACCACAAACTATTTTAATAAATTAAGAAATATTCTAAGCATGTTACAAAATCTACAGCTATTAGCACACCTTTTTAAAGATCTATGTGCTCTTTCATCAACAAGTGTAGTTAGATTGTACATTGTAATGATAATTACACCTAAGAATCACCTCATGTTAAAATATTTCCCATGTACATGTTACTTTTCAACATTTTTTTCTAAATAAATCCCTCAGCATTTAATCCATAAATGCTGGGCTACACATGTTGGTTTGTGATATAAATGGTTTATTACTATAATTTATTTTAGAATAAATTATAGTAAAATAAAGCCATGATGATATCAAACTTATATCATATTTAATGTAATATACATACAACTATACTGTCTCTGACCCTATTTGGGCTTCAGAATTTATCACAGTAATGCATTCTGCTGAATGCTTCAATGCAAGGTGGGCAATAATATAACCACTGCAGGAAAATTCAATGGTTTTGGCCCTTAAAATACCAAATTTTAAATCCTACACAGTAATCCACTTTTACTTCCTCTTTCCCATAATCCATTTTCATATCTAAAAGAAGCTCTTGGCTTGAAGCCTTACACTGTCTGCATCATGTTATTTTCTTTGCAAGTTTGCTTTCAGGAAACATGATAAAGCAATATATCCCAAGGGCATCCCAAGTAAACCATTACAAATTCATATTCTTTTGCATTAATTTGAATAGATAGTGAAGAAGAGGAAGTCTGTTAAATGTTCCTGATTCTCAGATCAAATTCCCCTGCTTTCCCATCTCCCTACTGTGACACACAGAAAAACACTCCAGACACTTCTTTTTGCCAACCAAGAAGTTGCTACCATCACTAACAATATGTTCACACTGATTTTTGAAGCTTGTGTTCCAAGCATCAGAATTTTTTAAAAGTACATACTTTCTAAAAAACCTTTTCTTTGAACCAACCTCAGGACAAAAGCATTGGCCTCTGCTTCCAGGTCCCTGCATTAAGGAGACCCAGCAGCAATCAAAGCCCAATGCCTTCCTATCAAGGGCTGGCTTCTTCCTTTCAGGAACTCGGAGTTCAACAGGAGAGCAGGGTATGCCCTCCTGGGCTGTGTCTGTAGAACTTGAAGCTTCGTTCCATTCCTGGGCACCTGGCAGACTGTGATTCTCAGAAGAAAACAACTCCCAGGTTATCAAGGAGCCAGAAGCTTCTCCCAGTTCAGCTGTCCTTGAGGGGAGCATCAGATTCTAAGCTACCGAGGACAAATAACGCAAATAAATCCCCATTAATGGAGGCAAATATAAAAAAGAATATTATTTATTACCATCTTTATTAATACTCACAAGTAACCTTTGTTTTTAACACAAAGTCTACTTTAGAAGAACGCCTCCTTGGTTTATCATGCCCAGTAGGGCTTTATGTTCCTGGACCGTGTTCCCTTTCTCACCCCAACCCACCCCCAAATCCAAATTATTCTTACATGTTCACAAATACCACGAAAATTTTGTAAACAAGATTTAGGTTACTGGAACTTGATTTCATCAACATTCCACTTCAAAATGAAGACAGGTGAGGGAGAGGATAAGAAATGGGGAAACCAGGAAGGCAGAAGAGGCAGGGGCCAGGAGAGGGGGCAGCCAGTCAGAACTTTCAAAGTCTCGCCTTTTCTGAAGGGTGTGTGTGTGTGTGTGTGTGTGTGTGTGTGTGTGTGTTTTCCTTGAAATTCACTGAAGAGTGCCTGTGTGGTTATTTATATTATATATCTATCACAGAATATGTGGGTTTCTCAGTTTGGGTCTGTGTTTATTTAAACACACCACAATCCTCTTTGTAGACAGAATCCACAGGGTGCCAGAACCCTGGGGAACCCCTCTCAGAGCCGGGGCTTCCGAAGCAGGGTCTTGCTGAGATCTTTGACCTCCTCGGGACTGTTCACCCGCTCGTAGCCCAGCACGGCCATTGGCTGGTAGCAAAATTCCTCCACCTGTTTGATCTGCTGGAAGGTGAGCGCGGTCCGCCAGGCGTTGGCGGCCTGCGTGGCATTGCGTGCAGACACCACGAAAGGCTTGGAAGAGGAGCCGGAGCCACTAGTCATGTTCAGGGCAAACTGTTCCATTTCAGGACTCACCAGCAGCCCCACAAAGTCATACACCCTCCGCAGTGTCTTAACGGGATCTCCCACCAGGTCCTCGTACCGCACCACCAGGTAGTGGCCCTGTAGCCAGTCTGGAGGCTGCAGGGCTGTCTGCAGGGTCTTGGCCATGCTGTTGCATATGACCTCCATAGCGCCCAGGGCATGGTAGTCTGCTGGGCCGCCCATGCCCTCCTTCTTGGCACCCAGCTTGTGGCCAGCGGCTTCCAGGAAGGGCATTCGATGGGCTCGTGGGTCTCGGCTGCGTACCACCTGTAGGCTCTCTCGGATGAGGCCATGGCGCGAACGGATGCGCGAGCTGGCAACAGCACGGGGATCACGCACCAGGTGGATGACCTTCAGGTCCAGGGTCGGGTCTCGAAGCAGCGGGGCCAACACCGCCACGTCGAAGACTCGCACGCCCTTGATAACCAGAGTGCGGTACTTGCGACACTCCTCCTCGAAGCGTGCCAGGCGCTGAGGCGGGCACTTCTTGCACACCCGGTCGTCCACCAGCCCTACTATCTCCTTACGGTAGGCGGGGCAGAGCGGCGAGGAGCATACCACTTTGTTGGTGGCTGCACCGAAGATGCCCAGGGTGGTGAGGTTGCGCCCCCCGCTGCCGGCGGGGCTGTACAGCTGAAAAACCGAGAGATCGCAGCGGTATAGAGCGCTCAGCATGTCCCGCGCTGCCCCCTGCAGGGAGACAGCGTCCCCCGGGTACAGTTTTTGCCACACGTGCCACACTGGCTCGTAGAGAAAGAACACCTCCGGATTCTGGTTGAAGAGCTCGCCGAAGAAGGATGAGCCCGAGCGCCAAGTGGTGAACACATAGACCAGTTGCCGCTTGTCCCCGCCGCCCCGGGTGCCCCGGGTCCCGTTTCCCGGAGGGGCCGCAGCCCCCACCGCCCTGGCTGCGGCTGCAGGTGCCGGCCCGACGGCAGCGGCAGCTGGAGAGCGGTACTGGGTTCTGGAGTCCAAACGCGTATGAGCGCGCGGGGGCGCGGCAGGAGGCAGCCCCGGGCGCCCCCAGCCGCCTCCCGATGCCCCCGCTGCGGCACCCAGCTGCCCGTCGGGGTTGCACTGCTGCAGCGGCTCCTTGTGCCACTTGTAGTCCAGGAGGTTGAGCATGGTGAGCACCAGCAGCAGTGCATAGCCCGCGCACAATACTAGCGCCTTCCTACGGAACACCTTCATTCCGAGTGGGGACGCGGGCCAGCGGCGTCCCGGGCGCCGGGGCCACGGTGGGAGCAGGGCACGCGGCGCGGCGGCAGGCGCAGCCGGGAGCAGCCGGGGGAGCGCGCCCGGAGGCAGAGCTCGCGGCGGGCTGCGGCTCATCACAGGCAGTGCCGGGGTCGGCCACGCGGCGGAGGCGGTCCTGCAGCCCGGGAAGGAGACGCAGTGGGCCGGCTGCGGGAGCCGGCACTGGGGCCGCGGCTCCGAGGAGGGCGCGGCGGCAGGGGCGGCTGGTCTCCGGCGCCCAGGGCTGGCTCTCCCATGGCAGCGGCTCCGCGAGAGACCTGTGAGAGGAAGCGGAGTGAGTGGGTGCAGCCGGGTCGTCCTCCCGGATCCCGCTCCGCCTAAGTCACGCCCTTCCTCAAATCTGCCTGCGCCCTCACTCACCTGGAGCCGCGGGTGCGCCCGAGCGGCCCTGGATCACGGGCCAGAACACTGTCCCGCTGTCACTCGTCCCTTGGTTACTGCTCTTTCTTGCCGGAGGTCCAAGAGCCTTCGAGGGTGCCGCGAGATTCCTCAGCTCTAGCCTTGGGCAGACTTTCCCGGCAGCGGGCGCCCTGACGCCCGGGAAGGGAAACTTTCACCCGGCCCGGAGCCCTGCTGCGCGCTCCACCGAGCCCTCGCGTCCCGGTTCCACCGACCTCTCCTTCTCTCTCTCGGGATCGCGGTTCCTTCCTCGCTCCGAGAGACAAAGCGGGCTAGAGGCCGGGGTTGGGGAGCTTTACACGGGACCCAGCTCCTGGCAGAACGGATCTTGTTCGGTCGCTCTTGGCCTCGGCGCAGAGAATGTTCCCATCTTTCCAGCAGCGGCGCAGGGAGTGCAACGCGACCTCGCAGCAACGGAGGCGGCGGTGGCTGCTCTTTCCATCACCAGGACGATGCCCCGGCGGGCAGCGCAGAGGAGCCCGCCGCGCCTTAGCCTCGGACTGGCCGGGAGGACCCTGCACACAGTCTAGACGAAGGAGCCCGGGTCCGCAGCGCTTCCTGCCCGCCCCGCCCCCGGCACCGACCGGTTTTGGCCCACAAGGCACCCAGGCAGAGGAAGCCGCCGCCGCCACCACCACCACCACCACCACCGCCGCCGCTGCCGAGCGAAAGCGGCGCCCAAGGATGCTGCTATCCGACTCCCCTTACGCCGAGCGCCCGCAGCGCGCTCGGCCGGGCCTCTGCGCGGCTCCTGCCAGCCGGCGCTGGGTTGGTGCGCGCCACTGTCTGTCGCCGCGGCTCCGCCCCTTCGCCGCTCTGCCCTCCTCCGCAACGGGTCCCACGCCCGCCCTCCTAGCGGCGCCTGGTAGCGCCGCCGCCTTCAAGGGGGCTTTACCTCGGCGCTGCCTGGGCCGCTACCCGGGAGTCGGATTTAGGTCTCCGTGCGCACGGCTCCGTGGGCGCAGACGCAGGATTCCCAGCCCTCTGGCTCCCGGGGCTGCAAAAGACTGAGATTTTTCGTGGCTGGCGGAGTTGACCCCACGTTCTGCTCTAGAAAAGAGTTGCAGGTAAAGTTTAGGCCGAAATCCCCCGGCGGCAGTAAGTTCCGCTCTCCCTCGGATCCAGAGCAGCCCCTCCGGGAACCGAAGATGCTGCGCGCCAGGGAGCCTCGAGGAGCGCCGTTCCCAGGCTCCCGACACCCTGCTCGCTCTTTTCAGCTGCTCTGTGGTTTCTGCCTTGAAGAGGAAGCAATAAATCTTTCTGGCCCTAGAGTCAAAGAAGACGCTGGGGGTGCACCGCAGGGAGGCTTCTGCGCGCTTGCTGGACCTCTGTACCGGACTCCTTCCATGTCATTACGTCGCCAGCAGGATAATCTCCCGCTACCGAGTGCTGCGTCCACCGTGATTGACGCCCTCTGGAGTGGTGGTGTTGGGGAGAGGGACTCTGTTTTAATCTACGGCAAAACTGTTGTCCTGTTTCTTGGCTTTTTGAGATGAGATCAAAGAACTTGACCTCAAAGGAAATAATGTTACTGGAAGTCAAAAGCCGCCTCTTTAGCTAGTTTAAGCACTTTTTGCCAAGGAGATTTTTATTTTATACCAGGGATCAAACTCAGATCCTTGTGTTCACCAGCTAGGTGCTTACACCACTAAGCTAAATCCCAGCCCTGTCGGAGAGAATGCCAAGCCACAGCCTCAACTTCATCAGTAAAATGGGGCCAACTACTGCCTCCTGAGGAGATACCGGCGAGCGAAAGGATGTTAGAGCAAGCACTAGAAAGGTTAGACCCCCATCTCAGGCCTGGAAGGGAGGAGGCGAATTGCTGTGGGACCATAAGCTCAGCGGCAGCGGGGACGTGAGGAACTGCAGCGGCGTTTCAATTGCCTCCTGTCCCAATGGAGTCCTTACCAACAAGTTTGACAACGTTACTGCAAAATTATTGTTGACTACTTGGAGCAGCGTCTCTCGGCCAAAGAACCCTCCTAAATTTCAGGTGTTGCCATGAGAGCCATTATTCTTCAGAGAGAGTTACAGAATCTTCCAAATACAAGAACTGTTGAAAAAGGAACTAAGTCATTTTCCGTGAGTTTGCACCTCGCTTTTACATGAGTTTAGATTCAGGGTTTAAAAAAAAAAAGTTCAAGTAACATGATTTGGTCCTATTTTCAAGAGGGAGGGCGAGTCTTTTAAAGGCGATAAAAGAATCAAGTTCAGTTAAACCCCCTACCCCCATCCCACCCCCCACCCCGGTGGTTCTGACGAGGTTTAGGGAGGTGGCACTGTCGAGCAGGAGGGGCATTAATGCTTTATTTAGGAGTCTGCCTGCGCCCTGGAAGTTGGTCAGGACACACGGAAGTGTTTATCTCTGTTTACAGATGAAGCTGGTAGACTTAATGAGTGGCTTCCCACCTCTTCTCCGCTGGCCCCTACTTCCTTTCCAGTGCTGCCTTGAATGTCCCTGTCTCTTCTTCCTTCTGCTGTTTCAAAAACAAAACCAAACAACCCCAAACTGAAGTTCTGTTGTCACATGAAAAGATAGGAAAAAGGGGGAGATATTTCAGCATGATTCCAAGAAAAATAATTTCTCTAATAACTTCAGTTTAATGCCTGCTTTGATCATTACCAGAAAGCCCTGAATTGCAGCTATTTAAAATAAGGACCCTTTTTAAAACAATTGTTTGCATAGAAACAATTTTGTTGCAATTTTGTAACATTTTGGCCGCAGTTGGCAAAATAGTAAATCCATTCGCCAGACGCCCCCACAGAGAGTGCTCAGCTGGCATACATTTACAGGTTCTGGCATCTCCACCCTCTCCTTGCTTGCAAATATTTTACCATTTTGCAGGATGTCGTGATTAATCGTGAACTTTGTGACAGCTAATGACACAGAAACTTGATAATGCCTTCCTTCCTGAATTCTCATGTTCCTTTCATTTTAATCGACTTATCCTGTTAGCATAATAATGACCCAGACATAGAATAAGTCATATAATAATTTCATGTGCAAAAAAATCAGTCATGCGACAGAATGGTCCTTAAGTTCAGCTCACTGTAGTTCACCGTGAGTCAGTCTGCTCTACAATGTGACTTCAGTTTCACTGCTGCCTGTTTTATGGAGAGGAAACTCCCATTGAAAACTAGCTGTGGCTTTTAAATATTTTTTTGTCACAGTACTGAGGATTGAACCGAGGACCTTCACCCTGAGTTACCTCCCCAGCCCTTTTTATTTTTTATTTTGAGATAGGGTCTCACTAAATTGCCCTGGTTGGGCTCCAATTTGTGATCCTTCTGCCTCAGCCTCCCAGAGTTCTGGAATTACAGGTGTGCACTACCGACTGGGTGCTTTTACACTATAATCTTCAACAAATAGAGAACCTAAGGTTCTGAAGTCTGATGGGTCCGCTACCCAATCAGCCTGGGAAAATTGCAGGGAAACCTTCAAGACCCTCCTTCCATGAAGCTTGGCTGTGTCACGAAAGGCCTGAAAATTCACTTCTGGGAAATGTCTGTCCCTGAGCACCAAGATAGATTCATTCATTCCTGCAGATTTTCAGCAAATACAAATTTTCAGGGAAACTTAAATGTACAGAACCAGATTGAGATATGCAGACCTCATTAGTCCAAATGACTCTTTTTATTTTGTGTTTTAATATAATAAATGTGTTAACCCATCACACAAAACCTACAGAGGTAACCACTCTAGTTTAGAAATTTAGACAAGCAATCATGTTCCAAGGGGAATAATATTTTTAAAACTTACCTTAACAATATCAAAAAGAAATAGCCTGAACAGTTTTGGCATTAGTAAGGAACTGAAGCAGCCATTTAAAATACTCCTGTAAGAAAAATAACAAGCTCTGGCAGATAGAGTTGAAGGTTTCAACCAAACTCTCCAACTTGAGATAGCTTCTGCCTTCTATCACGTAGAACTCGTCCGCAGAGTAGGAAAAGAGATAATATTTTCCCAACTTGTCCTAAGGGATATGAACTCAAAGGGGATTTCAGAAAAGAAAGTAATCTATTCACTGATTAATATATACATAAAACTCTTAAAAGAGCAAAACTAATTGGGGGGAGCAGACTATGTACTACATTCAAGTTGAGTTTATCACAGCAACATAAAGATAACTTAAATATTTACTAAGCACTTATCTGAGGCCAGGTGCCAGTCTCTTGGCTGGCTGGTTTTTCATACTCACGGAATTTACACATGGGAGAGACATTCCACACACATGTATTTTTTAAAAATAAGATTACTTTAGACACTGATGGGTGCTATGAGGGAAACATTATAGATCTATGTGGTAGAGTGCCTGAAAGCAGCTACAGTACATATGATTGGGGAAAAAAACTGCAAAGAAGAAGTGACCCTTGCAAAGAATGAGTGGGAAGCCAGTGGATGAGAATTTCATATAGATGACACAGCAAGTTCAGAAGCTTTTAGCAGGGATGAGGTTGATGTGTCTAAAGAACAGGAAGAAGTCTAGAGCCCTGGTGCCCATAAAGTGAGAACATGGTATCCCTCCGTTTGAGTTGTGCCTGGTTGCAATACCTGAAGGAACTTCCTTAACATTACACTTTAAAATGCAATTTGTGAGCTGAGGATATATACCTCAGTTGCACAGCACTGGTCTGGCAAGTTCAAGGTCCTGAGTTCAATTCCTGTATCAAAAAAATAAAATGCAATTTGTTAGGAAACACAAGAAAGGGATATTACAGAAGAAATACATAGAGGTTTGCTTCTCCAAGAAGATGCATAGCTAATTCCCATATGTGTCACTCTAGACTGTCCTGGAGAACCACTGTCCTTCCCTGACCTCTCCAGAAGTTACTCAGACTTTCTACATCTTCACCTCTTTGACCTCACCCAGCTATCTACTTTCTGCCTCATTCCCCAACCTGGAGAGTTGACAGTAAAGTCTTAGAGTTGCTTTCAACAGCTTTCCTTTCCTTCTGGATGCTAGAGGACAAAGGCCAGCTAGCTGAAGCAGCTCATGTTCCGCACGGCAGAGCTGCCACCTGCTCTAGTCTATCAGGCATCATCCTGTGGCTTAAGAGGGGCCTCGTGCTTGGTTCTGCCTTCCCCATATCCATTGTCCTTTCCTTTGGTAAGTATCTGAAGTGTTTGAGCTCTGGTGAACCTTCCACCAAGGCACTCATCCACTCCTCCCAAGAGATGGGCCCATGGCCCAAGCTCAGCCAATTGCGCATTCTTTCCATAGATGTTACATTCACTCATTCATTTATCCTAGATGTATTGCCCTTCTGTCATGTGCCAAGCAGCCAAATCTTCAGCAGACACCAAAACCTAAGAAAGAATTGCTGGCTTCCCCTCTCAACAATGGAGCCCTAAAGATGTGACCCATTCTCCTCTTAGAAGGGACCCTCTCTCTTTTAAACCTATTGTTTTTCTGTAGATTTTATAAGCTATCCAAATTATCATAAATCCCTCTCTTCTCCCCATCAAGTTCCTGAGTCTGTTTCTGTTACACACAATCAAAACTCCCCAATTAACAGGGTGGCATCTGCCCAATTCTAGACCCAGTTTCACTCATGTTTTTGTTTATGTGCCTGATTGCCATCTGCTGTCACATCAGTGCTTTCTGTGAGTTGCCACCTTTAAATTCCACTACTTAAAACCCTGTCCCAGCTCCCATGAGCAGTGATGGCCTCTCGTTCTACCTTTCCTCACCTTGTTCCTCACCAGCAGGCTGGTGAGATTGTGCCCTGTGACCCCCGATTGCCAGGACTGCCTCATGCCAAGTAGCACATCTCATCACCAGTGTCTCACACCTGTCCCAAGGACCTCCAGGCTTATATATTACAGTGTTATTTAAAAAGAAAAAAGACAATTAGGACATAAAGTGGCCTGCAAAGATGAAAACAAGAAAACTTATCAAATGGAAAAGACTGTGAACCAGAGGTGGGATCAGTGTAACATTTCATTCTATAAGATGCTGGGCAATTGCTAGAGGTCAAAGAACTTCTCTCTGAGCTCCATGTTAACTATAGTAAAGAGGGAAGATTGCTTCAGAAGTTGACAGCTTTGCCTGACATAGAGACCCAAGGAAAAATTTTCTTCAACAATATGAGCTTCATTCATGTGATTTCTTTGTTCATTGCTTTATTCTCAACAAAGAGAATATCAGTGTCTGGTATATGTGCCCAAGAAATACTTATTGGCTGAAAGAATTGTATAGTATAAAAAGTAGATTATTGCCTTAAATATGTCTATACAATAAAAACAACTGTAAAGTTGGGATGGAAGGTGCTGATTCTTTTTATGAAAAAAATAAAATTTCATAAGCAAGAATAACAGTTATTACACTGTGTATTATTATCCTCAAACTAGTTATTCAGAGTATAAGACATAAACCAAAAAGATTCCTACAAAAAAGTAACAAACATAATAACGCAAAACTTTCAGCAAACTAAGATAAACTAGAAAACTATACTGAGAGACCCTCTTACCCAAGAAAAAAATGGCTGTCATCAAAAAAAATCTTAGCAATAAAACATGCTGGTGAGGATGAGAGGAAACGGAACTGTACTGTGTTGTTGGTGGGAGTGTCAATAGTACAACCACTGTGGAAATCAGGACGAAGATTCCTCAAAAAACTGAAACTAGAAATTCATTTTGACCCAGCTGGTTCTTATAAGCCAAATCAACACAGTATAATGTCATAATGTCAATCCTGAGTTAACTAAAGACAGTTTGTCGTAGGCTACATAGACCCCTGTGCAGGTCTGGCCTGCTGGTTCGTCGTACCATGCTTTGCAAGGCTGTTACTCATGCCAAAGTGGTCAGGTATGACTAACTGCCACAAATAATCTTCTTGGGGAAATTATCTCCAGGAAACAAGAGCCCTAGATCCTGTCCTCTCTTCCCACAGCAGCATGACCTGGTCTCCCAACATCGGTAAAAGCTGTGTCTTCTGATGTCCTGGTTATGAGGTGGTTTAAGGCATTTTGAAAGTCACTTCATGTCCCTTCAGCTTCCCTTCTCAGCTTCTCAAGATTCAGGAGTCATGAGCCTACCCAGTGGGGTGCAGTTGGGATTGCTTGGGTGTCTCCTCTGACCACTGTTGCCTGCTCCCATCTGGAATTTACTGGAATTCCTCCTGAGAGCCAGCCTGTTCTCTCCACAGGGGATTGTCCCTGATACTTGGGTGCTTTCAGACCAGGCCTCCTTGTACTTCCTCCAGGGGAGAAGACTATGTCCCTGCACTGTGGGCCTTCTGGACCTCTTTCCCCTGGTGCCAATTACTCAGGAGTAAATGACCCCTCCTGTATCAAGCACAGTGCTTGAAAGCTGGGAGGAACTTTCACACTGAGGCTAGAGTGCATGATCAGAATGCTTGAAAACTAAGTTACCTGTCACAAAAATCAATTGCCATGTGGAAGCAAAGATAATGTCACATTAGTAGAAATTCTGCTTGCTTCCACAGTAATATGATTCTGTTTAAAACAAATGAAGGAGCGTCCACTGTAACACCCTGTGCCTTAAACTTCACTGCCACATCAGGTACGACAGTACCTGACAAGAGGGTGTCAATTGGAAAACTTTCCCTTTGTTGACAGAAGGAATTAAATTCTTGAAATTTAGAAACAGAATGTACCTGCTCATGTACAGAATTTGGAATCCTAGTTTTAATGCCCTACCAGTTAACTTACTGGATCTATATTCTTAAACAAAGTATGTGCATTAGTCTCAGTTTTCTGTCCTTGCAACAGACACACCTGATGTAAACTGCTTAAAGGAGGAAAGGTTTGTTTCGGCTCATAGTTTCAGAGATTTCAGTCTCTGATCAGCTGGCTTCATGACTGTGGGCCTGAGATAAGGTAGGAACATGCTGCCAGGATTTGTGAAACAGAACTGCTCCCCTCACAGTAGCCAGAGGGTAGAGTTCTTGAGAGAACCAGGAAGAGGACTAGATCACACTGTCTTGATCTATTTCCTTCTACCAATAGGTCCCGCCTCCTGTTTCCATGGCCTCCTAATACTGCCATCAGATTTTGTCATCAATAGATTAGTCCACTGGTGGAATTAGAACCTGCTTGATACAATCATTTCAAAAGCTAATCAGCTGCCAGCCAAGCTTCCAATATGATAAGCTTTTGGGGTGTGTAGGAGAGGTACATTTTAGGTAATCACTGTAACAAATATGTAAACCATTGAGCCTCAATTTCCTTGTCTCTAATACAAGAATAATAATATCTTACTAGCCAGGTGTGGTGGCTCATGCCTGTAACCCCAGCACTTGGGAGGCTGAGGCAAAAAAATCACTTTGAGTTCAAGGCCAGCCTGGCTATGAGTTCAAGGCCAGCCTGAACTACATAGTGAAACCCTTTCTCAAAAAGACAATAATAATAATAATAATATCTAGCTAGACACAATGTAATCCTAGCCCTGGAGGCTGAGGCAGGAGAATTGCCTCAGAGGCCAATCTGAACTACATTGTGAGACCCTGTCTCAGAAAAAAAGTAATGATCGCTGATTCATTGAGTGGTTAGGAAAGCAAAGAGCATGCAGAAGAATTACAGAGTGGTCAGTAAAAAACATCTTCCACCGTCTCAGGAAAAGACCAAAGAGGGTCCTGTTGAGGTGTATAGGGACAGAAAGATGGGGAAAAGTGTTCTGTGGTCCACAGAGAAGGGGCCCATGATGGCCAGAATTTACCTGAGTTTAACTGGCCATCATTTAATTTACTTGGTCCACTGGACATCCAGTGGACCTTGATACTCAAATTTGATCAATGTATCAGCTAAATCAGAATCTCCTGAGATTCTTACTATAGACTCCAAGGACCCAGAATGTACATGTTAACAAAATCTTAAGTGATTGTTTGGCAAGCATGATAGCAGCCACTTTAAGGTTTAATGGTGAGTAAACACCAATAATAAACAACTCAAGGTTGTACATGAATAGACTGACATCTCCTGCCATTTTCCATCGTACAAGGTGAGTAGATGGCCACCAGAGGCTTCTAGCAGCTGCTAACCTGGAGAGTATACTTGTGAAATTGAAAAAATAATACATGTGCAGACCCATGCCAGGGTGCATAGCCAGAGATCAAATGGAGGTTTGACTTCAGAACTGCTTCACCTTCCATTGGGGTTCTGGTGCAGGACCCAGTCTGCATAGCTCTCTGAGGGTCTTCATATGGAAACAGATAAAACAAACAGTGCTTACAACTCCCAGAATTAATTCATCACTCTCAACTTCTGTATTAACCAAGAGCAATAGAAATAATGCTTTTCTTGCATTAAACAGAACAGGAAATCATGGCAGCATTTAATTATAGCAGCAATATCTTATGACATCAGTTCTCTCTGAAGAAAGAAAAGTGCTCTGGGCATGCCATGGTGTGCATTGCCACACACACATTCCACACTGGTGTTGTTTGGACTCTTGTAACTTGCACATGAACATGTCGCAGATACACAGAATTTTCCAGAGGTGACCTCCACATTCATGGGTTTAATATTGATGATGTACTGGTGAATGAAGTGGAATGCACAATTTCATACATACATTGTTGGGGCATCTCTCGAAAGGGCAAAAGTTTGAAAAAATGTAGCTCTCAACCTAGCATTTTCATTCTTCATCTGCTTAGCTCTACGATTAATCTTTTTTTTTCTTTTTTTTTATTTTATTTAAGGAGAAAAGAAAAAAAAGCAGAGAAAGGGTACAAGTTATACAGATTTACAGAAAAAAATGAACAGTAGGAAATCACTAGTTAATGGATTACATATTGTCATCCTAGAAATAATTGTTCAAGTCACAAAATTAAAGCTTGTAAAGTGGACATTCCATCACTGATACTGCAAACAGTTCTGTTCAATGATCCAATAAAACTCTGTGATATCATTTTCTATCTTATACACTTAAATATACATGCAGTTATATAGTTTAGAGCACTTTCTTTTCCTCTCTTTTGTACCATGACTATTACACATTTTGGGTTTCACTGCTCCCACGGTTCTTATTACTTTTTTGGAAGAGAGTAAAACCAAATGTGACATAACAGAACAGAATCGGTCAAGTCAAAAGGGTGGACATAATAGATAGTGTAAAAACATGATACAAGGTGATCAACAATGGTTACCATAATGCCTCCTGCTATCTCTAATAGAATTGCCTATATCGTTAGTTATAATACAATTGAACAAAACAGTAAAGAATAAAACCAACAAAACCAAAACATTGGAGACATTGTAGGTCTTCAAAAGTAGATAAAAGTCAATGAGAATGGGCGTTATAATGAATCTCATTATCTTCACAGCTGATGCCTAAACTTTCGAACCTGATACTATCCAGCAAAACAGAATAGGGGAACATCAGTTAAAAACCAGATGGTGAGAGTAATACAGGGCTTTAAATTGAGGTAATGGAAAGTCAAAGTGGGTTACTATAATATATCCTGCTATTTTTTTCCTTTAATTAAAAGGATAAAGATAAAAAAGTAAACAATGGAGTGGAGATTGAGATAAAAGAGGGCATAACAACGAAACAGCGCAGATCAAAACATAACTATTTAAGCAGAATAGTGTTTCACCACCAGATAATCCCGACCCAAAAGTAGTTACCATATTGTCTCTTTCCTTGAAATCCTTGAGTACAACTTCGTATACTGTAGCATTAAGCATATCAAAACAATGTAAAACCATTTAAGAGAATGACAGCATTACAGAGTATTTAGAATCGACTAACAGAAAATGAACAATGGTTTCTGTATAATCTCCTTGTCTTTAAAAGGTTTTTGCTTATACTATCGTACATAACAAAATCCAATAAGATACAACCTATTTAGACCATTGGAAACAGAAGAACAAAAGCTAGATGAGACTTCAAAACAAGATGATACTAAATCAGTATTACCTATTAAGATGTCATTTTCTCCAAAATAGCTGTTCCTATCATCCAATCTTCTCTGCCTCATTTCTGTTGAGCTCTTTTTCTGTCAGTAGCTGTCAGTTTGTCTTCTTCATTTTGTTCTCTGCTGCATTCATTGTGGCCTCCCCGCCACTATTTCTGGGTTCTTTGTATTTTTCTTTTTTTTTAGAATATCCTGCAATACTCTATGTAGAGTTGAATTGGTGGCCGCAAACTCCCCCAGTTCCTCTTTATCCTGGAAGCACCTCGTTTTTCCATCAATTTCCAAGGACAGTTGTGCAGGATATCTCAATCTTGGCTGGAGATTATTATCTTTCAAAGCTTGAATTATTTCCCCCCACGCTCTTCGTGATTTGATGGTTTGTGCAGAGAAATCTGCTGTAATTCTGATGGGTGTTCCCTTGTAAGTGGTCTGTTTCTTGTCTCTGACAGCTTTTAATATTCTGTTCTTGTATTGAATTTCTGGAATTTTGATTATTATATGCCTGGGTGTTGCTCTGTTTGGGTTGTAGATAGCTGGGGTCCTGTATGCCTCATACATCTGAGTATCTTTACCTTTTGCTAAATTAGGAAAATTCTCCTGGATTATTTCTGTGAGTAGCTTTTGTAGTTCACTTGTTTGTGTCCCTACTTCTTCTTTTATGTTCTTAATCCTTAAGTTATGGATCCTCTTATCATCTTCCTGTCTTTGTATTATTGCTGTTTGTTTCTTTGTTATTTTTAAGAAGTTTTTCATTTCATTCTCCCATATTACAAGTCTGCCCTCCAGTTCAGATAGTCTGTCCTTAGTTTCTTTCAAGCTGTTATGCCAGTCTTCGATAGACTTCTTAGTTTCTTGGTAGTCCCTTTGAACCTGCTTCACGTATTCTATGCTTTTTCTGTTTTCTCCATCAAACAATTCTCCCCTCTTTTTCTGTTCTTCCATTCCACTATCTGTTTTTTCTTGGGTGGTGCTTAGCATTTCTCTAACTATCCTGCATACTTCTAGCTTCAGGTCGTTGATAACTTCATTCCTGAATTGGTCTATGAGGCTCTCTATATGGCACTTTATGTCTATTGTTGCGGTGTCCGCTATTGACTGTTTCTCAGGATTGGGGGCCGAGGAGCCTTTCTTGTTGCTGCCTCTTCCCATATTCTCTGTTCCTTATATATTCAAGCTTATATAGGAGACCCAGCTTCTCTCCCCGTCAGCTACAGCCTGATCAAATTGCTCTGGTTAAGTGTTCCCACCCACTGCAGCACACCAGGAAGTTGCAGATCAGGCAGCCTACGCGGGGGTCGCCCCTCCCGGCCACCGTCAGGCTCTGGGATCTGGGTTGGGCCAGCCCACCGGGTCCGCCAGCAACGTCACACAGGCCAGGCACTTTTCACCAATCCCGCCCAAGAGGGGGATGTGTGGCTGGAGTCACCACCGCGCCCTGCTCCCGCAGGACTGCCAGGGTCCAGAAAGTCCTCTGCTGGAGTCAAACTGTTGTAGAGTGTCAGTTTCTCTCACTCACCTCACCACAAGTCAGTGCACGCCTCCCTGCCCGTCCAGTTTTCGACTCCGTTCGCAGACTCCCGCTCTCAGAGCTTCCGCGCGCCTTGCCGAGCCGCTGTAGATGCAGTCGCCGGCCGCGCGGCGGGAAACCCAAATTGCGGCTTCCAATGGCGTGGGGTCCAGCCTCCACACCAAGGCTTTTCTGTTCCTGTTTTAGCACCAGGACTGCATTCCAAGTTGGTTTCTCTCAGCCCAGTTCGTTCCTGAGTCAGCAGAGCATATCTCCACCTGCTTATATCTCCTTAGTCCACACCATTCCTGGCTTCTGAGCCGAGTCTTTCAGAGAGCCTCCGGTAGTTGCTGTTATCTGTCCGCCATGTTCTCCCGGAAGTCCACCTTATCTTTGATAAAGGGGCCAAACATGTTCACTCAGCTGACTATGGAGTTCCCAGACCGGAAGCCTACGATTAATCTTTTTCCCAAATTCATCTTTCATTGCAGTGTCTGAGTCCTGAATCCCAAAGTTGTATATCAACTCTTCATATTTTGGCTCAGATCTTGCCTAGTTATGTGCTAAAAAGTTGAATGCAATTTTGGCTTGAAATGTAACGTCTCATTAGTTTTTAGAGATGTATCCTCACCCTACTACAGATCTTTTCTGTCACAATATTACATGTGGTTCTACTTTCTTCAGAGTACCAGCCTTTTCAGCTCAGGCACAGTTTCTACCACATCCATTTCTAGAGCACAAAATGTTTTCTTGATTTGTTGAACTGTTTCTTTTCCATTGCTTTATTGGTTATCGGTGTGCCAAATTTCATCATTAGGATACAACTTACTATGTAAAAAGTCTTCTGCAAATCCTTGCCCCACTTACAGTTTCTGGAGACAGTAAGCGTTTGAATGCCACAGGTCAAATTCTGTCAGCAAATGTCTAAACCCCTAGCTTTCTTACCAAAATATATTGTTCCCTTAGCTCCAGCCAGTGCCCCATTGGTTTATTTCAGGATCTAACTGACTTCATAAAATTTCAGTACAATATAAGAAACTGAGAATTTATGACCTGAAATATTCATTCTGATTTTTATGACCATCACCTGGGCCCACCCAGATTTATTTTCCCATTTTACCACTACCACCATCACTGTCTTCTCTACATGGATCATAGGAAACTGGTGGGCTTTAGACCTGTTGTTTCAGTTAATTGCTTTATACTCATGGAGAATCATGAGAATGTCCTGCCCCTACCATTGCCTGAACTCTGAAAATGCAGATTTAAACATACAGCATTATTAGACATCATGCTGCTAAGTCAGACAGAAAGACAGTGCTGATTCAGTGAGAATAGCCACCACTAAGAATGGGAAGAAGTCCGTTCCTGCTGGTGACAATTCTTCACAAAATTCCAGGGCACTTCTCTGGAAGCTATTGGATCTGGGGCTTGCTTAGTACTGGACATAATGTTGTGGAATCCATATCTTTATCTGTAGCATTTTTATTGGTTTCACCAATAAAAATGACATTATTGCATCTCCATCTCTCAAATGGGGCCCTTCTGCTTGGAGTGCCATATTGGAGAGGAACCTAACAGACGTGTTGCCATTTGGTATGTTTTGGCTAAATGTTACTGTTTCTGTAACCCACTGGTTTTGGCCAGCTGTGTTAGACATCAGCTTGGGGATTTATGGCTCTTTTGAAACTCTCATATCACTCAGGCAAACAACTGTTTACTTATGTTCTTCTGGAAACCCTTAGAAATACGTGCTTCATAGCTGCAAATGTGCCCACAGTTCGCCCACTGTCCCAGCCTGGGTCAGCAATCTTTTTGTCCTTTGAAATAACCCACGTTGTATTCCTCTAACAGAGTATTATCCATCTGGTAAGTTAAGGCAAAGTGCTGAATATGTACTGTGTGTATTTGGGGCTTGCTGATTCTTGCCATCAGTGGAAAACAAATGTCATCTACTTACACAACTATGGTTTACTTTCAAAGCAATTTAGAGATGCAAGTCCTTATAATCTCCCACTAGAGAAGGGTGGAAGTCTCAGGAAGACTGGAAATGTTATTACTAATGTTGCCCATAAATATCTAAGTCCAGCACAATTTTAGCAGCCTTAGTTCAGTGTTCTCCAAGGACCAGTGAATACCTATTTTCCAGGCTTACACTGACTAGAGAATAAAGAAATGAAAGCCTCCTTTCTAGCCTCCTCCTCCCACCCCACCAGCATTCTCTTCGCAGTGCCTTCCACAGAAGGGCTGCCCAGTTGTAGTAAATATGCAGTAAAAATAGCCTCACAGGCAGCCTAAGAGCAGAGCAAGCTGCTGACCCTGAGCTAGCGGCACCAGGCAGTCAAGGATGGAGGAAAGCCAGGTCACTCCAGTTGCATTCCAAGTTTGTGACCGCTGAGGAGTCTGGCCACCATGTTTGGGGGCTTCTTTCTGCCCTCCATCTCGGGTTCTCTGAGTTCTAAGATTTCTCTCCAGGACCTTCTCAGAGTGAGGCTGGAACACTACCCACACACACACACTGAATCTTAACTCCAAGGTTGGATCTTGGGAATGACCATATTAGAAAATATGTTTTGTTTTGTTTTTCCAGTTCTTTTTATATTCTCAGTATTAGTACCTATCAGCAGAGTAGCTAGCAAAGTTCTTTCCCCATCCTGTGGGTTACCTCTTCACTCTGTTGGTTGTTTCCTTTGCTGTGCAGAGTGTTTTAATTGGATGCAGTCACTTTTGTTGGTTCCTGTCCTTGCCTGTGCCTATAGCTTCAAGTGTTTCACCTGTGTTATCTTCCAGCAGTTTCAAAGCTTCTGTTTTTATATCTAGCTCTTTGGCCCATTCTGACTTTATTTTAGTACAGGGTGAGATACGTGAGTCCAATTTTATTCTTCTGCACATGGATAGTTTCCCCAGAACCATTTGTTAAAGAGGCTGTGTTTTCTCCAGTATATATTTGGGCTCTTTGTCAAAAATCAGATGGCTGAAGAGTTATTCTTGTGTGTTCTATTCCATTGGTCAATGTTTTTGGTTTTCTACCAGTACTATGCTGGTCTGGTTACTATAGCTTTGTAGTGTAATGTGAAATTGGGAATTTGTGGTGCATCTTGCTTTGCTCTTCTTGCTCAAGATGGCTTTGGCTATTCTGAGCATCCACTGGCTCCAAATAAATTTTAAGATAGTTTTGTCTACATCTGTGAATAATGTTGGTATTATCATAAGGATTGTGTTCAATCTACATATCACTTCAATAATGTGGCCATTTAAAAATATTAATTCTACCTATCTAGGAACAGACATTGTCTATTTTCTGATGTCTTCTTTGAATCTTTCTTTAGAGTTCTATAGCTTTTCAGTCTAAAGGTCTTTCACTTTCTTGGTTAGGTTGATACCTAGGCACTTAGTTTTCTTTCTTTTCTCTTTCTTTCTTCCTTCCTTCCTTCCTTTCTTTCTTTTGTATCAGGAATCATAATTTTTCTTGAAGATATAAATGGAATTCTTCTTCTAATTTCTTTCTTGTTGGGCTCATTATTGGTGGAGAGGAATACTATTGACCTTGTACTAAATTTGTATTCTGCCACTTTGCTGAATTGTTTACCAATTCTAAATATCTTCTGGTGGAATTTTTAAGGTCTTTTGTGTAAATGATCCATTATCTGCAAATAAAGGTAAGTAAACTCTTTTCTTTACTATTCATATTCTTTTCATTTCTTTCTCTTGCCTGATTGCTCTCAGTAAGGTTCAAATACTATATGAACAGAAGTGGTGAGACTGGACAGCCTTGTTTCATTCCTGCTTTTAGAGGAAATCATTTCTGTTTTTCCATATTTTGTATGATGTTGGCCATAGGTTTGTCAAATACAGCTTTTGTCAGTTTGAGATAAAGTCCTTCTATACCTATTTTTACCAAGGTATTTATCATGAAAAAGAAAAAGTGATGGATGGAAAGAATTTATTCTGTATCTATAGAGATGATCATGTAATTATTAGCCTTGATTCTGTTTTGTATGGTATCTAGAATATACAAAGAACTCAAAAAGTAACCCACCAAAATCTTGTAACCCATTCAAAGAAGGGTCAAGTGAACTGGACACTTCTTAAAAGAAGTACAAATGGCCAATGAGAACCCAAAAAATGTTCTTCACCTTTAGCCATAAAGGAAATGCATTCTTACTTCAGTCAGAATGGCTATCATCAAAAATACAAAGGACACTAGTTATTGGTGGCAATGTAAACCAGTACAACCACTATGAAAATCAGTATGGAGATTCCTCAAAAAACTAAAAGTTGAAATTCCATTTGACCCAGATATACCTCTTGTGAGTGTATTCCCCAGAGTTAAAGATATTGGACTATAGTGATACATGCATATCCATATTTACACATATACACAATTCATGATAGCCAACCTCTGGAAACAGCCTAGATGCCCATCAACAGATAAATGGAAAAAGAAAATGTGGTGTATATACACAATAGAATGTTTAAACCAGTAAATCATTTTATAGCATCAAGATGTGGGTGCTTGTCTTACAGATTCTTCCTGTGTGGGCCTTCCTAAACTTCATTCATTTCTTTCATTCTTTTTTGCCATATATGGTTACTACTTATCCTCGTGTTTATTTAATATTTGCTTTCTTTTGACTTACTATCCTGGCTCTAACTTGCGTTTGACTTAACAAAAACAAGTTATTAAATTCTGTTTTGATGATGGCCTTAAAAGGCTTAGAACTATTCCTTGTTTTGTTTTGTCTTTTAAAGGAAATGGACCTCAACTGTCCGATAATATTAAAGGCAAAGTGTCCTAGACTAAAACTGAAGATCACTTCTCATTCTTCTGAAAATGATCTTACACACCATAAATATTAGGTTTCTATTCTTTAAGACATACAAGTAAGCTGAGTATTCTGGCATATTCCTGTAATCCCAGCATTCTGGAAGGCAGGGGGAGGATTGCAAGTTCAAGCGTAGCCTGAGCAAGTTAGTGACTTAGTGAGACCTTGTCTCAAAAAGTTTTAAAAGGCCAAAAATGTAGGCCAACAGCACAGCCCTGGGTTTAATCCTAAATACCAAACAAACAAAACAAAACACTAGTGCAGAAGTGTGGAGTTTCTCAAAGGACCATATTTTATAAGAGATGCAATGATTCAAAGGTAGACATATTGCCACATAAGAAATCAATCTGGACATTTCATAGGACTCTCGTGTGCATCTTTAAAACTGCCTCAGGACTTAGCATGAGTGCTTTGCATTTAAAGTTCACTGAACAAATATTTGTTGTAGGAATGAATGAAAGAATGTACAAACAGCCTGGCTGTAAAATTGATTTTGTACCTTTTCTCAGTTTAACTGCTCCATTAACCTCTAGTGGTTCAGTTGAGTGTCTCCCTAATACAATACAAATTCTACTCTATGGATTTCTTCTCCTACGTGGTGTGTTCCAATTATAGGATTCAGCTAGACAGCACCTGATTTGCATGTGATTTGGTTGCAGTCAATTTGGTCATTCAAAGAGGTCGAATTGGATTTTTTTGTTTATTACATTCTCCATTTTTCATGTCAAATTATCCTTTCATTTATGTTAGTCCTAAACACATAATTTATTAGAGCCACAACATAGTGCTTAAGTTTAGTTTCACTATAGAACTCTACGCTTAATCCTCTGGTCACTAGCTTCTCTGTACCTGAGGGCTTGTGTTTACAGCTATGAAACCTAAAGCAGTTTTACTCATTCTGAATCTCTGGATCCAGCTCACTGAACAAATTCTTTGCGCTATTTTCTCATTAATTTAATGGTAACCAGTTTCATTTCTGGCTCATGAGCATTGCGAAAGATGCTTGCAAAATATGAATAGCTGAAGTCTAAGAATTATTTTGAAATGGCTGTGTAAATAAACCATACATACAATTTGCTTTAGTTGCTAAGGTTTATAGTTAAGAAAGGACTTTTAAAAAGGTGCACTTTGCTTTGATTTTAATTGTATCTAGACCTTCTTTCCCAAATAGTTTGTGGTCAGCTATTTTCTAAATTCAGAGCCAAATGGGAATTAATCTGGTAGGGCTGCTATAATACAATACGAGAGACTGGTGGCTTAATCAACAGACATCTATTCTCACCAGTTAGAAGGCTGAAAAGTTCAGGAATAAACTGCTGGCCAGTTCATTTCCTAATTTGGGTCTTCTTCCGGGCTTGCAAATGTCTGCTTTCTCTGTATCCTCACATGGTCAGAGAAAGACCTCTGTTTTCTAGTAAAGGCATTATTTCTGTCATAAGGGCCCCACCCTAACAATCTCATCTAACTCTAATTATGCCCCAAAAGCCCTTTTCTTCAAATATCACCAGATTAGAGGCTAGGGTTTTTTTGTTGTGTTGTGTTGTGTTTTGAGACAGAATCTCCCTTCCTATGCCAGGTTAGCCTCAAACTCACAATGATCCTCCTGCTTCAGCTTCCTGAATGCTGGAGTTACGAGCATGTGCCACCATGCCTGATTTAAAAGTTAGTATTTCAACACAAGCTTTTTAGGGGAACACAATTCATTCCATATCAGGTATCATGGGTACAATTATAGTCACAAGGAAAAAGGTATTGTGGTTCCCATTAGGCTTGGTGTTTTTACTTACTCAATAGCCAAAGCCTAAGGTAACCCACATATTCAACATATGTTTTTTGAGGAGTTAGTATCCCTAAGGTAAATCACAAACCACAGTGATATGTAATTCTTTTCCATTCTCAGTCTTCTTATAACCAATTCCTGGAAGTGCACATTGCTATCATCTCTCCAGGGGGCCATTTGCTGAGCAGGACAAAATCCTTAAAGATGTTTGACTTGGAAGGGACAAACTGCTTACTCACATCAACACACCACTGAATATTTTATGTGCGGGGCCAAGAAGAGCCAAGAGAATGTCAAAAGAAAAATGGTGGAATCTTGCTCTTCTAGTTGTCAAAACTTGGTATGAGTGAGGTATGGTGGCTCACACCTCTCATTGCAGCACTCAGGAAGCTGAGACAGGAGGATTATCATGAATTCAAGTCCAGCCTGGGCTACAAAGTGAATTCAAGGCCAGCCTGGACTACAAAGCAGAACTCTGTCTCAAACAAACAGGCAAACAAAAAAAACCTTCATATTAAAGTCTCATAATTCAGACAACACGGTATGGGCAGAAGGACAGAAAACAGATCATAGACCAGATAGCTCCATTACAGACTTGTGTGTATATGGGTGCTGGGTTGTGTCAAAGCCAGCCCTGTGTTTACAGGGTAGCACAAAGATAGTCTCTTAATAAATTGATGGGTATCCATATGGGAAAAAATAACACTGGACATATGCTCAATATGTAAATAAAACTCAAAACCAGCTAGATTATAAATCTGAATGTAAAAAATAAAACAATAATGGTTTTAGACAATAATATACAGAATAGCTAGGGAGAGGAGTTTTAAACTATAAAAAAACACTAATTATGAGGATAAATACATACTTGAACTTCTGTTAATAAAAAATACTGTAAAAAGCTAGTGAAAATACAAATCATGCAATAGGAGAAGATCCTGCAGCACAATCAAGTGACAAAGAACTTCTGCTCACATTACACAAAGAACTCTGCTGATCGATAAGCAAAAGACAAGTAGCCTTGCAGGAAAAATACAAAAGATTTGAATAGGTTCCTCACAAAGGAAGAAGACAAAATTGCCAATCGACAAAGATTCTTAGTCTTGTTAATAATCAGGGAAATGCAATCAAAAACCACAGTGAGGTACTAATACCACCCAAATGCCAAAAATATTAAAATATTGGCAATGCCAAATAATGGTGAGGATAGGAACTCCTATATATTTGTTGAAGTCATAAATTACTACAAGTCTTTGGTGTTTCGGTAGCAAACTTGAAAGTCGTCACACAGTGACCCAGCAATACTACTCACAGGGCATCCACATTGGAGAATCTGTCCACCAGAAGACATCAGCCAGAATCTTCAAAGGGATGTTATTTTTTAAACCCCAATACAAAATCAGATAAATGGAATGAAATATAAAATAAAAAGGAATAGGGTGTTATGGTTGGTACATTGTGTCAACTTGAGAAGTTTAGAAGTTTAACTGAGAAACTCAGCAGGGAGCTTTGTAAATATCCTCATCCTGTACAAAAGAGGGCAGAGATTTTGTGAGTGCTACACCTGCCCTGGAAGTGGGGGCTCACCTGCATACAGTATAAGGGAGGAGAAGAGGCTGGTTTCTCCCTTTTTTGCTTTGGCTGATGCTTTGAAGTATTGCCCCAGTGCCATGCCACCCTGAAACCTCCCCCCAAAATTGTAAGCTAAATAAACCTTTCTTTCCCTAATTTTGTGTTTAAGGTATTTTGTCTCAGCAACAAGAGAAAAGTAACCAAAACATAGAGTATAAACAAAAACATGAATAAGGGTTGCCAAAAGTGTGGGTAGAATGAGGGAGAAGTATCCTCTCATTCCTATAAAGTTCAATAATAGGTATAATAAAATTATACTCTTTTGAGATGCTGCAAGAATGTTTTTTAAAAGGCAAAGAAATACTTTTAGCAAAAATCAGATGTTTTCTTGTATTGGGAAAGAGAAAGCATAGTATAGTTGAGAAATACAGACAGGCATTTTGATGGGAATTCACATTTTTTTCTATTGACTTAGATACAAGATTATTTATCAATATTCATTACAATCTGCTTTTTTGTGTATTTTTCTTATGTGCCATGTATTTTATAAAATAAAAGGAAAAAGAAAGGCAAGGAAAGAACAAAATAAAGGCCATTTGTAGACCTCGGGAAAGAGAACAAGACCACAGAAAACAAGCCCAGTTTGGGAACTAGTGCCATGCACCAGCCACTGCTGGCCTGGGAAAAGCCAGACCCCAGTCCCTTCCACCTCGCAGGTTGAATACAAGAAGTACCAGTCTCCCTAGTCCTGTAAGCAACTGGCTTATCCAGAGAAATACAGACTATGATGATAGCTATGGAGGTGAAATGCAAATGGGTACCTGTTTCACTAACATTGCTGGTCTAGGGCCAGTGGTCTGATTATGGGTTCAAAGGACAGCAGTAAGCAGTGTGGCATCTAGTGGGCATCTCCTTCTGAGGATTGCAGCCATTGTTGATTCTCTATGGTCTTGTTTTGAGGCCCTGTATCATTTCCATTGTTTGGTGGGTCAAGTTTTATTCTCTCTTGTTTTGTTCAGTGTCAAAGATAGCAGGATATATTATAGTAGCAATTTTGTATTTACTATAGGCTTGTTTTGAAGTCCTTTTGGCATTCATTGTTTTGTTGTTATCGTTTCTATTTTATTCTTTTCTGTTTTATTTTTACTATGTCCAAAGTTATCTGCAGCTATTTTGAAGACATCAAAAGGCATTATAGTAACTACTGTTGATTTCATAATGTTCTGAAGTCCTGTATCTTTTACACTGGTATGTTTTGATTGGTTTTATTCTGTTTTATCCTCTTTAAAATAAAAAAGAACAAAATAAAGAAAAAAGAAGGAAAAATGTAAGGAAAGCATGAAAACTATGAAAGGAACGAAAGCAGGAAAAGTAGAGAGGCAGAAAATGAAAGAAACTGGAAACAGAAAGACTGATGGCCTCTAACCAACTTCCTACTTCAAACATCTGTGCAACAAAAACAAAGGAATAAAGATGTATCTAAAGTTTTAACTAAGATTGTTACAATATTTTCTAATACCAAATAAGTGGAATAATCTAAAAGCTCAAAAATAAAGGACTATAAGTATGCCCATATGTCTAAAGCCAATGTAACTGCTACAGGTGATACAATAAGACTTTATTTACTAACATGAATGAGTGTGGTAAATAGAGATGCACTCGCCGCCCAGCTGCAGGAGTGTGATGGGCAGGTCCCCTTCAGCTGTCAGCCTTCAGAGTTGGCCTCAGCTACAGAGAGCTCTGGAGCTCAGACATGTCGGTGACTCAGCTTTGTGCAGCTAGGACAGTACCCTACAGACAGAGAGCAACAGATGGGAAATCAGCCTAGGACACCACCTTGTGGATGTGAATTGCCCTCATTTTAAAACCTCTGTGTTACAGTGTATTTCTTACTGTAACTCTGCCCTACCTAATACAGTTATCTACATTGCAAATCAGGAGCTTTGGCATAAAAATTCAGATTTCTGACTTGTATTGAATAATCTGGAAATCTAGCTACACTGGACATGTATGCTCATAAAATAGTCCTCCCAGAGATGAGTAGCAATACTCATTGGGGGAAGGGGCAGTTTTTTAGAGGGTAGCTTTTAAAAATCACGCACACACACAATGTCATGGACACATGCACACAGAGTTGGCTTCTGAGGGTAACAGCACAGTTTGATAGGACAGGCCCATCTCACAGATGAGGAAGTTGAAGTCCCCAGAATGACTGATGAAATCACAAGTTAAGGCAGAGGTAAGCCAGGAATAGAGTCTTCTCAGCTGGTATCTTTCTCCCTGTGTAACTGCCAGCTGCATATTTTCAGAGCGTGCTCCAGATGCCTACTCTGCCTCATTCTGGATACAGTGGTTACATTTTGGTTCTGATCTTCTCTTCCTATTTTTAAAATAATCAGGTTGTTTTGTATGGGTTTGTTGCTGTTGTTGTTGCCTTTAAAATCTCTGACAACATTGATCTTATGGGATACAAGAAGTATTAGCACCTCTTGGGCTATTTATAAGTAACTCTAAATCAGGGGAGTGGAAGCATTTCTGTCAGTGGTCTCTGACAATGGCCATGTGAAATTGTCTCCCTTCCCATCCTTATGTTCATTCCATTCCATTCTAGAAATCAAAAAACAATCATAGAACAATTACAATACCATTGAATCCCTGATGGATAAGAAACTACATCATGTCATTGGCAGCTGGCACTGCTGGCTCCCCAGTTCGCCAAGAGAAATGCAAATATTAAGGCCATAACGTCTGGGCTGGGCCTGACCCACTGTGCTTGCAAAATGCAGGAATTTCCCATATACCGGAAGCTAAGCAACAACACAGGCTGAAAGTTTCTCAGCTTTTGTCGGTTTAAGTTAGTGCTTTAATGCAATTTTAATAGGTAGTGATTTTATTTTGTATCTAATGAAACCAACAGAGCGTGAAAATAGACATCCGAATTTGAATGATAATGAGTCCTTTAGCTCTGGTGCCAGGGTAGCTGAGTGAGGTACAGTACTTAAGATACAAAGAATACACTGCTTCAGAAGAGGCTTTTATTAGCTTCATTAGGGTGGTCATCAAATGAATGATTTCATAGCAGATCTAATTAACCAAAGAACATGCAGTAGCTGCATCTCTTTCTCACTAATTGGGAATCTAGACACCAAGGGATGTTAACCGCCTTAGAAATTCAGCCTATAGATACTCTTGATAAACTCTTTGTGTGAAAGTCTTTCATGAGGGGCCATTTTAGAAGCAGAATTCTGAACAACACAAGATAAAACTTTTCCAGACTTCTGGCGCCTGATGATGAACCCAAGATACCCATCTATCTCATCTCCTGGCCACCAAACAAGGCATTGTTCATCTACAACACATCAGAAATTTGGGGGAACCCTTAAGAAATGGCCTCACTGCAGGGAAAGAACCTGACACAGTAAAGCACAGGGAACTGGTCTGTCCTGAGCACAGTGGAGAAGCTGCATGCTCCACCAGACACCCAGAGCCTTGGTGGAGCAGCTGAACAAAGCTGGAATTCGGGCAGGGCTCAGAGGTGCTGCCTCCAAGGAGCGGGGCAAGCTTTAACATGGAGGCCTCTACTCAGAACGAAGCCTTGTTGATGCCAATAAATGGGCTTCTGCCAGAGCCATCTTCTCGACTTTTCTCATCAAAACACCAGAGGCCTTTGTTCATCTCCATCCACTAACATGGAAGCACAAGGTCCTGCTTCAGGGGAACTCAGGCCTACACCTCTGAAGAGGAAACCTAGGCCAGCTTTGGAAAACAGTCCACCAGAGGAAAGAAAAGCTAAACTATATATTTCAAGCCAGGTATGAGGTATATGCCTATAATCAGAGTTATTCAAGAGATTGAACATTATGAGTTTGAGGGTACTCTGAGCAATCTAGCAAAAACCCCTAAAAATTTTTGATTGCTAAATTTAAAAAAAGAAAGAAAGAAAAGGAATTAAAACCAACTTGTTCATCTTAAAGACAGAGCATAAATCTCCCAGAATACAGAGCAAACAAAGACAAGAGGAGGAGGAAGAGGAGAAAGAAGAAAAAAGAAGAAGAAGAACAAAACAAGAACAAGAAGAACAAGGACAAGGAAAGGACAAGGGACAAGGACAAGGACAAGAAGAACAAGAAGCTGCTAAACTTGGTAGCACACATCTATAATCCCAGCATTCAAGGGGCCTGGACCACATAATGAATTCAAGGCCAGCCTGAACTACATGATGTGATCTATATAGCTGTAATTCCAGCATTCTGGGGGGCTGAGTCAGGAGGATCATACATTTGAGCCCAGCCTGGGAAATATATGACTTGGTGACATCTCTCAAATTTAAAAATAAAAAGGCCCCAGGATTAGACACACACACACACACACAAAACCAGAAAAGTATAAACATGAAAAAATATATTCAGAGTTTGACATCTATCAAATAGTAATTCCAAAAAAGTGTACAGTCACACCTGAAGAGAAGAAATAATCTAAATGATAATAGGAGAAGATGCCTTGAACTTTCATGAAAAGAGAAAAGACAGATACCAATTTTCAATTTGAAAGGGTTCACCAAGTTCTAAACAAGATTAAAGAAAAAGACCCTGTGGACATACCCTGATAATGTGCCCTGACTCCGTGAATAAAAAGAAAACCCTAAAAACTCCCACTAAAAAAGTCACATTCCTAAAATGGAACAAAAGTCAAGCTTTTCTTAAACAGCATTAAATTCTAGAAAATAAGCATGCAATAGCCTTAAAGTTTAATTAAAAAATCTTTTTCTACCTAGAATTTTATATCCTGGAAAAGATTAGTCAAATATTAGAGGAAAATAAAGATATACCCAGCCTATATCTTAGATAAAACAGTTAGGCAAGTGAAATTAAATGAAATAAAACAAATTATATATCTTGTAACCAAAGATTGAGCATTGGATATGATCTATAGAAGAGAAAAAAACAAATACATTTAGCTGAGATGATTGGAAAATTCTGTTTCAATGAGCAAAAGTTTTATTTTGCCTTCATTTTGTTGTGTCTTGTTATATTGTGGCTTTTTGGGGGTGTGTTTTTTTTGTTTGTTTGCAATTCTGGGGATTATATCCAGGGCCTCATGCATCCAACAAAATATTCTACCACTGAACCATATCTCTAACCCTAAAACATTTTTAAAGGATTATAACTTCTGCTGTTTGGCCTAAATCACAGTTGGCTCCACAATGACCAATACCTACATAATAACATCATTGCAAATGCTATTATTAGGCTTTTGGTTTTTAGAGTTACTCTAAAGACAGGATGGAAAGCTTAGTTATAAATACAAGAACAGAATTTAGTTGTCCTAAACCATGACATTGTAACTACATCAGCCAAAAAGCAGAGAGATGAAAAAGGAGAAGAGGGTGAGAGAAAGGTGGTTATAGAAAAGACAGAGAGAAGAAGAAAAAAAGATGAAAGGAAGATCAGGATGAAAAGAGTAATCTACGGATATTGTCTCCACAAATGGGGGTAGTCACTAAAAGAATTAGGCGACATAAACAACAAAGCACTAAATAGTATAATAGAGCTAAAGGCTTCATTCTTAATAGAGGGAAATTAAGTTTGCATTTCAAGTAGATAAATGAAGAAACAGAGGTACAAACACATTGCGTCAACTTCTGACAGTGTTAGAAGAATTTTGGACAAAAACTATTAACAATGGTGGTATCCGGGGGTAGGCCCCGGTAATTGAAGGAAGAAATTTTTAGTTTTGATTTTTTTCCACTCTTTTATATGTTTAAATTTTATTATCTTAAGTTTTAAAAGTCCATGTTTATAGCGTTGTATATTGTTCACCCCTGCTTTTTTTTTAAATTTTATTTAAGGAGAAAAAGAAAAGAAAAACAGAAAAAGGGTATAAGTTATACAGAATTTCAGAAAGAATAAACGGTAGGAAATCACTAGTTAATAGATTACATATTGTTATCTTAGAAATAATTGTTCAAGTTACAAAATTAAAGTATATAAGGAACAGAGCAAACTGAACAGCTTCACGGTCTTCCCCCAGGTTGCAAAATCCACTTATCCTTAAAGAACTTTAATTAGCTGGATGCTAAAGATCAAAGTCTCAGCATTTTCTTCTCTTCTCTTCTCTCTCTCTCTCTCTGAAGAGAAAAAAGTAGATTGTTTGAGAATTTTATAAAAACACCCATGATAATAAACACTTTTAGACTGACCTATAAGTGTCTAGCTCCAGAATTATTACTGCTGCCCCTATATTTCCTATTAAAATTAGTGGAAAACGTGTACTGTTTGATGCCCTTCCTCTTTCTGAATACCAAATTCTTCAGAGCTCAGGGGTGGCGATGAAGATACTCAGTGGCGATGATGATTACATTGGGGTTGGATGGTAGGGGCTGGAGAACAGGAAGAAGCCTGAACAAAATCTCACATTTCTGTGGATTTTAGGATCCTAGCAAAAACACCAGAAGCTCTAATCCATTTTCATGCTCCTTTGGATGAAACCACTGGGTACTGGCATTTTTATAGAGCAGCAAGAAGAGCGTAGTGTCTTCCCACAGGTTGTGATTTCCTACGTTACATTCCCACCACACCCATTTTGAACACAGCTGTGGCTTTCTCCTACCAGAAGCAGGACTTAGACACCTTGACACACTTCCTAGTTCTCTGGCTCCTTCCAGTTTCCGTGTGCACACTCAGATCTCTGCCATACACATGTTGCACCTCCTACTGATCACCTCCCCAGGAGACAGTTAGATAACAACCCTAGCTCACTCCCTGACCTCCATATCCCACAGGTACTGCACAGTGTGCATGGTGACCCCCTCTCTAACGCCTGTACCCCACAGGTCCCTCATTCTCTCTCTTGCCCCCCATTCACATCCTAGACAGCTCTCTTTTCCATCTGACCTTGACCCCTGGAATCTCTAAATTATGTGGTGCTTGTTACCTCATGTGTTTGTCTCACCTAGCTGTCACACCTGAACCTAACTCCTCTCCTGATCAGGGTTCTCCTAGGAGGTGGTCATGTTGCTAGCCAAACTTAAGTCAGACAAGAGGCCTGGCATCTGCAATATAAACAGGTTTCCAGTGACAGGGATGCCTGGTCACAAAAAGACAGCTAGGAATTAGGCCATCTAGCAGAACAAGGTATCTGTGAAAGGCACTCTGTAACAGCCACAGCTAACTGCGTGGGAGTCATGTCAGAGCAGGGCTATCGTTAAAGGCCATTTTCTAAAGAGAGACCTCAAGAACAAATCACAAAAATGCAGCACTGTTACCAGCAAGGCTCTCTTTCTAGTGTCAGTAGGACTGAACTCCTGTTCCAAAAACTGCAGCCAAGTTCATTGCTCCCCATTCAAAGCAGCTGTTCAGCATCAGTAGGCAACTGCAATCCTGTGCCAAGGATAGGAAGGAGAGAGCCATGTAGTTCAAAACATCTGTCTGAAAATCTAAATGTTTCAACTACTTCCTTGATGGTGTGCATGTGTGTATGCAGAGAGCATATCAATCCAGAGTTGGCACTGTCTTTGGAAAAACAAGGTCTTGTGTTTTAATTACAAATGAGCGACAGCATCTGATGCCCTCTGCAGAAATTGAAATGCAAAGTGTGGTCCCAGTGGTGAGTTCAAAGTTCCAGGTTCTGTTGCCTAAAACCCAGTGGACTTTGAAAGCCTTCCTGACAGAACCTGAGGATGGGACACTCTTCTTCAGACATGTTTCCCAATACTAACAATAATCCTACAGAGTCAGTGTCATTGTTAGCGTCCCCATGTTTCAGAACAGGTAACTGGGACCTAGAGAGGAAAGCAACTTACCTGAAGACACACAATTAGAACAAGGTAGGGATAAGGATTGAACCCAGGCCACTGCCTTCCCCTTTAAACTGTGTTTCTTCTCAAAGCAATGCTTTCTTTTTCCGAGCGTTTTGCAATTTGGTTTTAAGACGCAGAGTGTATGCCAGCAGGAATTTTGGAGATTAGGTAAATTGTTCCAACAATGCACAGCCCCTCTGCATGATTCACACCCATACCAAGGTTCTCCCCTTTTGCAATGTGAAGTTGACCCTCCTATCAAAAGATGGAGTCCATCTTCCCATATTTGATATCTGGACTGATATTGTCTGCACATACCAGTTTATAGAATTTGTACATTCATCCCTTCACTGGGGCAAAGTGACCTCCCAACACCACACCTGTCATATCCACCAACCACACCACTCAGTCAGAAAAACTAGACAAACCTTCTCTGGGGTAGGAGTGGTCAGGGGTCACTAAATGATAAAGGAAGCAAAGGAGGCAAGGAAGAGTTTAGAAATGGAGAGAAAGATTTAAAACAACCAGACAGGTCTCCTAGAAGAGCCTTTTCTCTGCTCTGCCTCCATTGGTTGCTATAACGCCTGCAGCTCACAGAGGAGGAAGACGAGACGTCCAGGAATATGGCAGAGCAGTAAGCAGCAGAGAAAACAGCCTCTCTGAGAGTCACTGTGCAGATGCTGGAACATAGCATCATGAGGAAGACAAGAAGGAAGGGAGTGGATCCCCTGGATCCAGGAAGAATCTGAAGTGTGAGCTGAAGCCCACAGAGAGAAGAAAAAGAAAAACTTCGATGAAGATGAAGGTGGCAGCTGGCAGCGCCTTCGCCTAGAGCCAGACTAACTGCACGAAACGAGCTGTTGGAACCTGGGGACAGACACATGGTCACTGTGTAGGATGCAGTAGTGGCTGCATCCCAGAGGCCTCTGCAGAGAGATGCAGCATGGAGGGGAGCAGCAGACATGGAGGATGCTCTGGCTGGCAGTGAGTGCAGAGGACTCAGTCCTCCCATGGGAGACAGCGATTGGCTGGGAGCCATTTTGTGGAGTCAGGCGGGATAAGCCTGGAACCAGAACTGCTGCTGGCTTCCTCCAGCACCTGCTAGCTGGGTGCAGACCTGAGGAAAGTGCTTGGACTGCTGCGAGCCCAATGAGCCTGGTCTTGGGGCAGGCCTGCTAAGGTCATCTATTGCTCTGCCATAAAGAACAGCTGGCTTGCTGGGATACAGGATCTGGGCTCCACATAGGGTGGAGCCAGGATGTGATGTAATGGCAGGAAGAAGGTGTGTCTTGCTCTTTGCTGGTTTGAGCTTGCTGTTTGCAGCCGCCATGAACTGCAGCCCAGCCATGCCTGCCTGCCTTGGAGCCAACTGAGTGTGGACTGAAACCTCCAAAAAACTGTAAGAAATAAACCTTTCCTTTCCCAACTTTGGGCTTCAGGTATTTTGTCTCAGCAACAAGTAAAAAGTACCTAAAATAGGCCAGTGCAAGGACAAAATCTCAGATGTTGAAGACATCTGAGAAGGCTTGCAGTTAGCAGCCAGAAAAAGAAAGATTTCTCAAAACTAGCAAGGGACCATGAGAAATCAATACAGCAACTGCTAGATGAGACAAAGAAGAATAACTGGAGTCAATGAATGAGCAGGAGATACCACAAATGACATTAAAACATGTTCATAGCCATCATGACAGAAAACTTTCCTGGTAGAGAAAAAAGAATTTGGAATACAAATAAGTGAGAACTCTATAGAACTCTAGCAATGATCAAAAAAAATCTATATCCAGGCACATCATAGTGAAGATTCTAGAAATTCAACACAAGAATAGAATCTGGGGGAAAAAAATCACCTATAAATCCAGAATCACAGCTGACTTCTCAAGTCAAGGAGAGGTTGGAGTGAAGTACTCCAAGTTTTAAGGAAAACAATTTTCAACCCAGACTGATATATACTGCAAGATTATCTTTCAAAATTGATGGAGAAATAAGATATTTCCATGACAAAGAACAACTGAAGAAATTTATGGCCACCAAACCAGCATCCCAAAATGTTCTGAAGGACATTCTAGAAAGAGATAATATGGACTATAGCTCCATGAACCCCAACAGAAAGAATTTACTAGGGAAGGCAAACAATTAGAGGAAAGGGGAAAAAAGGTGGAGGAGAACCAACAACAGGAAAATAATACAACAAGGATAAGTCAATACATTTCAGTTATAACCATCAATGTTAATGGTCTTAATTTACCAGTCAAAAGACATAGACTGGCAGAATGGGTCAAGAAGCATGATCCAACAATATGCTGCATAAGAGAAACACATTTAATTCAAAAGGAAATTCATGGACTGAAAGTCAAAGGATGGAAAACAATACTCCATGCAATAGGAATCCAGAAAAAAAGCAGGGGTAATGACTCTATTTGCAGTCAAAGTGAATTTCAAGCCAAGACTGATTAAGACAGATAAAGAAGGTCACTACATCCTTGTAAAGGGAACAATCCAAGAGGAAGAGATAACAATCATAAATATATATGCAACAAATACCAGTGCACCCAACTATATAAAACAATTACTAATGGACATAAAAAATCAAATTAGCCCTAATACAATTGTCTTGGGATGTCACAATACTCTACTGTTACAAAAAGACAAATCAACTAGACAAAAAATCAATAATGAAATATTAAAACTAAACAAAACTTTTGAGCAAATGAACTTAGCAAATGTCTATAGAGTGTTCCACTCTATAACATCAGAATACAATTTTTTCTGAGCTACACATGGGATATTCTCCAAAATAGATCATATACTGGCTCATAGAACATGCTTACATAAATATAAAGGAATTGAAATTATCCCATGTATACTATCAGACCACAGTGCAATGAAATTGGAAATCCATGCCAAGGAAACCACAAGAACTTCATAAACACATGGAAATTAAGTAGCATCCTACTGAAAAACCAGCGGGTCACAGATGAAATTAAAGAAGAAATTAAACAGTTTTTACAGTTGAATGATAACAACAAGACAAGATACTGGAAGTTGTGAGACACAATGAAAGTAGTCTTAAGAAAATTTATAGCAGTAAATACCCATGTCAGAAAAACAGAGCAAACACATATAATCAACTTAATGTTAACCTCAAATTTCTGGAAAAAGAAGAACAGGCTAAACCAAAATCTCATACAAGGGAGAAAATTATAAAGATCTAAGCAGAAATGAACACACTGGAGCCTAAAAATTGTTGTACTCTAAGAAAAATAGCTTTGTTATATTTGTATTATAGCAAATTACCTGTAACATGGCCATATCTTATATATGTTTTCCTTCTCCCTCTGGGTGACCTAATTGATACATTAATCAATGCTCTCCTCTGTAAAGAATTGTAAAATCCTACCTAATTGATATGTTAACCATTGTTGCCCTCTACAAATAACAGATGTGGTGCTAAGATAAGCTAACAGGGGTTGTTAATTACTGCTAGACTTCTCTATTCCCTGCTGAGGAAAACAGGATTTCTTCTTATCTAAACTTGCTTGTTTGCAGGGAGACTTGCTTGTTAGCACAACCTTTACCTGATCTTGCTCTTTCCAAAAAATGTAATCTCGCTGTATTTCTGTTCTGTAATGCGCCAAAAGGGTTAAGTTCAAAATCCTTGTAAAAACTTAAATTTCAGCTTCTTGTAACTTTCGACCCCTTCTTACATGTTAATGCTAATGAGCTGTCCCAAGATAATTAACTGCCTCCCCCCATTTCCACATGTTATTGCTAACAAGCTGTCCCAAAATAATTAACTTTCTACTTTCTTCTCTGAATGTTATTGCAGATGTGCTATTCTGAGATAATGTTTATCTACAGAATGGTAGTAACTTGAAAGGCACCAAAGGCTCTGGAGATTATCATAACTAAGTGGGCAGCTTTACAGTTTTCAGACTTGAGTCAACAGCTTAACAGCTCTGCGGGTTTCTTTGTCCCCCCCCCCTCCCGTTTTTAAAAGCCCTTTCTTCAGTCTCTGTGGCACACAGGCTCCAAATTGGCTCCAGGAGTTTGCATCACCAAGACCTGGCCTAAAATAAAGCCTTTGCTCCCCAAATTTTAATTTCTTGCTTCCTTGGGTTTTATTCTGGAGTCCAAGCTATCACAAAAATCAATACAAAGAATTAATGAATTAAAGAGTTGGTTCTTTGAGAGATTAAATAAAATTGACAACTCTTAGCCAACCTTATCAAAAAAAGGAAAGAATACTCAAATCCATGCAATTAGGAATGAAAAGGATGAAATTACAACAGACACTGCAGAAATCCAGAAAATCATCTATACCTACTTTGAAAAGTTGTATTCTAATAAGACGGAAAATACAGAAGAAATGAACAGATTCTTAGATACATCTGAATCACCAGAGCTGAATCAAGAAGATATTAAAATCCCAAATAACCCAATATCAATAAATGAAATCAAAGATGTAATTAAAAACCTAACAACAAAGAAAATCCCAGGACCTGATGGATTTACTGCTGAATTCTATAAGAAATATAGTGAAGACCTAACACCACTACTTCTCACATTTTTTAATGAAATTGAAAGGGCAGCAATGTTCCCAAATTCACTCCTAGAAGCAAGCACTAACCTGATTTAAAACTAAGAGAAGGACTCAATTAAGAAAAAGAATTACAGGCCCATCTCCCTAGTGAACAGTGATGCAAAAATGCTCAATAAGATACTGGTACTGCAGCAAATCATCAAAAAAAATTGTATACCATGATCAAGTGAGATTCATCCCAGGGATCAGGAATGGTTCAACATACATAAATCCATAAAGGCAATACACCACATTAACAGAATCAAGAACAAAAAATACGATCATTGCAATAGATGGAGAAAAAGCTTTTGACAAAGTCCAGCATCTATTCATGATAAAAACCCTACTGAAAATTGGAATATATGGTCTTTATATCAATCTGATAAATACCATCTATGACAAACCAACAGCCAACATCATACTAAATGGACAAAAACTGAAAGATTTTATTCTAAAATCACAAACAAGATAAGGACTGTCTCACACTGTTATTCAACACAGTCCTGGAAACTTTAGCTGGAGCAATTAGACAAGAGAAAGAAATAAAAGGAATAAATAGGAAAGGAAGAAGTTAAATTATCATTATTTGCAGATGACATAATACTCTACCTGGAAGACTCCAAAAGTCCCACCAAAAGACTTCTAGATTTAATAAACAAATTCAGTAATGTAGCTGCTTACAAAGTCAACACTCAGAAATCAATAGCCTTCTTGTACATAAATAACAAACTCATTGAAAGAGTGAAATCAAGGAAACAATACCTTTTACAATAGCATCCAAAATAATGAAATATCTAGGAATCAATCTAACAAAGGAAGTAAAAGACCTCTATATTAAAAAATATAGCTCTCCAAAAAATGAGATTAAACAGGATATTTAAAAATGGAGAGACAACCCATGCTCTTGAGTAGGAAGAACCAATATAGTGAAATGGTCATATTTCCAAAACTGTTACACAGATTCAATGCAATCACAATCAAAATTCTAATAGTACATCTTACAGAATTAGAGAAAACAACCCTAAAATTCATCTGGAACCAGAAAACACCTAGAATACCAAAGTCAATCCTGGGTAACAAAGGCAAAACAGCCTTTCCTGACTTGAAATTATACTATAAAACTACTGTGACAAAAACACAGTGGTAGTAGAAAATAAAACAGACACAAAAATCAATGGGATAAATTAGAAGATGCAGAAACAACTGCAGACATACTAAGCCATCTTATCTTTGACAAAGATGCCAAACACATAAGAAAGATGCCCTCTTTAATAAATGGTGCTGGAAAAACTGGCTCTACACATACTGAAGATTAAAACTGGACCCATGTCTAAGTTTCACCATGTACTAAGCTAAAGTCAGAATGAATGAAAGCTCTTAATATTAAAACAGAAACATTAAATTTGCTGGAAGATAGACTAGGTAAAACCCTTGGAGACATTGGTGTAGGCAAAGACTTTATGAACAAAACCCGGATTGCACAGGAACTATCACAAAGAACCAACAACTGGGATCTTACCCTACTGAAAAGCTTTTGCAGAGCAAGAGAAACCACCAACAGAGTGAAGAGACAGCCCACAACATGTTTTCCAGCTATTTCTCAGACAAATGATTACTATCAAGAACAAAGAATTCAAAAAATCAGTTCTCCAAGATTTAAATACCCAATCCAAAAATGGGCATCTTGAATGAATACACACTTCTCAGATGAAGAAACACAAACAGCAAATAAATATATGAAAAAAATGTTCAACAGCATTGGTCATTCAAGAGATGCAAATTAAAATAACACTGAGAGTCTACCTCACCCTGGAAAGAATGTCTAGTATCAAGAAATCAACCAATAACAAATGCTGGAAGAGTTGGTGGGGGGAAAGGAGTCCTTCTCCACTGTTGGTGGGAATGCAAACTGATGCAAACACTGTGGAAATCAGTGTGGAGATTCCTCAAGAAACTAGGATTGGATGTTCCATTTGACCCAGCCATTCCTTTTCTGAGTGTCTTCCCAAAAGAATTAAAAACATCATACTACAGTGATATATGTGCACCCATGTTTATAGCAGCACAGTTTATAATAGCCAGATCTTGGAAACAACCTAAATTCCCATCTACTGAGGAACAGATTAAAAAAAGATGTGGTATTTGTATACAGTGGAGTATTACTCAGCCATAAAAATGATAAACTAGACACTTTTATAGGTAAATGGATGCACCTTGAGACCATACTCATTAGTGAAATAAATAAAACACACACGTGTAAACATCTTATTGTTTCATTATTGTGACAAGCTTAAATTAAAAAATATGTGTATATACATAAAATAGTTATATTCCTGATTTCTCTGAGTTTGCTGAAGAGAAAGATTCGTACTGCTACTATTTAAACAATTGAAGGCAGATGTCTTGTGCTCTGGTGAATGATTTGGGGATGACAATGCGCAGTGTAAGAACCATTGTTGCCCCTTGACTGATGTGCTTTGAAATTTTGTTGTAGTTTTTTGCCTTCTCCTTCTCTTTTTCCTTCTCCTTCTCCTTTTCCTCCTCTTCCTCCTCCTTTCTTCTTCTTTGCTGCTTCTTTCTTTCTTTTTATCTTTGAATAAAATGGATTTTTAAAAAATTTTAAAAGAAGGAGGAAGATGAAGGATCATCTAAGCATCTCAGAGCTTTCAGTCCCCTTCTCCAGCCTGAGCCAGACAGTGCCACGCACCTTCATGCCTTGGGCCTAGCAGGAGGAGGCCTCTGGTCTGGCTGCCTTCAGCCTCTCTTCTCTCTCACTTTCTCCTACCATGGTACAGGGAAAATCTACTGTCCTATCTCCGATGGAAATATGACAGCCCCACCACCACCACCATTTGCACATCACTTTTGAAATTCTTTCCCCATAACCATAGACATCTGTACTATCTCTTAGGATTGTTCTTTAAAATGACTCACTTTTTGACTTAAATAAATGGATTTAAGCCATTCTAAGCAATAATACCCATGACGTTGTGGGCTTGATGTGCTGTTTATAGTTTTCTCAATGTGCATTACAATAGTTACATAACTGAAAATGTAAATGTTCCTCATGTGCCATCTAAAATCATCCCACTGGATATATTTCACTCCAAAACCCTATGGAAGGCATTTCAGTCAAAATAGTTATGTCAAAAAAAAAAAAAAAAGACAGGAGCAAGTCTGATGACCCTCCATAAGGAGATTTTAAAGAATTCTGTGAGGGAGGGGGTCAGAGTTGTCTCACAGAGTACAGAGGGGCTCAAAAAGTTTAAGTTCACAAAAGACAAGGCCAGTGGATCTGGTAAGGAAATAGGGTCACAGAGAATATGCTGGGCCCCATCCACACACAAGTATTCAGTGAGTGACAGCTGAACATTGCCTGTCTGGGTCTCTATGGTTCCAGTTCCAGGGAGGGAATATGTGACATCCCAGGAAGAGATGTCAGACATTCATAAATAAAGTGGATACTGGATCCTCAAATACTCACTGTCCATGACAAAGGATTCTTGTGCCCTTCTCAACTGAAAGCTGCTTCTGCAATAACGTTTACGGGTACAGTGTTTCATCTACTTCACTTGGGAAGGAAGGTAGAAATACATTTGTCTTTTGGAAATATTTGCTTCTTGGGGGAGCATAATTATTTATTTGATGTCGGAGCTTTTTAGGAGGAAGAGTGAGCAATGGAAGACACTAATAGCATTATAATTGTCTAGCTTCTAAAAACAAATCCAATTTAAATAGATGAGAAGTTCTTTCATCATCATAATCTATTGATTTCCTGGGCCAAAAGAAATTCCTTCTAGCTCATATTCTAAGACCAATAGGTTTTTCCTGGCTCAATTAGAAAAGCTCAAGACCAAATTCTGGCTCACTAATGGCAATCATAGTTTTTCACCTTCTTCCATTTTTATATACATATTGATTTCTTCTTTTTTCAGTCATTCTTGGGGTGTAGCTGGGGGATATCTCCATAGTATAACTTTGCTTACATGGTGGGGCAGTGAGTTCAATCCCCAGAACTGAAACACATACATGTGCGCGCTCTCTCTCTCTCTTCTCTCTCTTTCTCTCTCTCTCTCCCTCTCTCTCTCCTTTCCAAATTCTACTTACTTTCTTTTATATTGTTTGCTTTTAGAGCCTTGAAAGCTACCTGAGGGCCAGGAGTTCAGCTCAGCAGCACAGGTGTCTGCCTGGCAAGTGCAAGGCCGTGAATTCCATTTTCCGGTAAAAAAAAAAAAAAAAAAAAAAAAAAAAAAACCTACCTAAAATATACACATGAAAAGTTGGGAGCAGTAGATGATGACGATTGTGGTGGCAGTGGTGGTGGTTATCAAGATGATGTCACATAAATACCATTATAGTAGGATAAAATGAGCCACTTTCCATAGCAGCTTGGTCAGAGCTCCACAGTCCAGTACCAAATCAACAGTGGCAAGTACATCCACACCACACAGGTTGGTTCTAGACTACTCATATAGGACTTGCAAAAGATGGGTCAAAAATTTCAATCCTTAACCCAGTGCTACCTTCAGAGCAAAGTTTTAGAGTCTGGGAGGTTGCAGAGAACATTACTATTGAGATATGAAATGGTTCCTCTCCCTCCATCTGTGGGGAGGTAGGAAGTGGGAAAACCTTAAGGGGTTTTGGGGCTAGAGGAAAAACAATTGGTTTCTCATGAGTTCTCAAGACTCTTTCTACACATTAATTCTGTTAACTCCCAATCTAACACACAGAGTTAAGACCACAGGAAGCAATGCCTACACATCTACATGATTTCCATTAGAAAACCTGTCACTAACTATATGGTAGCCCTTGCTGGTGGTTGTATCATAGAATCACTCTAAATCTAACAAAACACCACTTCATTCAGAAGCCTAGACTCCTCTTCTGGTCTTTGGATTTTGTTTCCTCAATCTTAGAGTTTTTCATGTGTCCCCTCATTTTGTACTTGGCTAGCACTGGTTTTTTGATGCTCCAAGAACTGACAAATTCTTCCCATGTCTTATAAAACATATTAACAAAGGCCAAAGTCCTATGACTGCCAGGTGGACACAGAGTCTGCATAGGACTGGGTTAGTAAGAAAATGTCACACAGTCTGGTGCTAGGCCCAGGAAGCAAGGAAACCCCAAAACCAGCATGAAGAGAGCATGTGGAATATCTTGACCAAATTATCAAAACAGAAATCAAGCAGCAATGTCCTTGCCTGACTTTTCCACAGGCTAAGAGGTTAAACAGCCCTGCTCCTCCATGAAATGTTATAGCTAAATGCAGTGCCCTCACAGGGAAGGAACCAACCCACTTCACCTAATTGGTAAAGGCTTCATGATTGAGTCTTTCCACGTCTCTTTAGTGATAGGTTGCAGTGAATGTTCAATATGTTTTTATAAATATGGTTGGAAGAATAGATTGTGCAGTTTAAAGCATGGGGGAAGAAATTCTAGCAGATCAATATAATCTAAATTAAATGGTTTTTTAATTACACAAGAAAAACTAACATTTAAATAATGCATTCATAATAAGAAAATATTCCTTAGTTTTCTGAGGTTATGACTTTAGAACACTGTATTTTCTGAAAATCAAAACACAACAAATGAGATTCTTTTCTTCTTTAATCATTTAATTATTTTTCATTCACTTCTGTGATTGTGCCTGATGGCTAGATAAATGGAAGATTAAGGCATCCCAGGGTTCCTTATTAATTCTACATAGCAAAACATTTCCAAATAGCCCTATATAACATACTGCTGACTGTACATATTTTAGTCTGAGAAATAAATATATTGAATGTTAAATTTATGATTTCTCCATAAACTGGCACTCATTGTTTTCTAGAAATTTCCAAAGACAGATGCTGATGAACAATACTTCAGAAGGAAAACTATGTTTGTTACTAAGTAATCAACTCAAGTCACGGTCAGCATATTTGAACAGACACTACTGGCAACCACATCTGTTTCTTATATTTAGAAAACTTCCCTCCAAAAGAAGAGCAGATCAGAGAAGCTGAAACAAGCTGAGACTCATGCCCCCAGACCCTCTGCATCTAGAGTCCACCATGACTTCAGCCACTGCACAGAGCAGGCCACTGCACAGAGACAGGAGCAGACAAGATCCAGCCTGAAGGTTATCACAGAGGGACTGTGCGGCCGACGCCTGGGATTCTGCCATTCTCTCGGCCTGGCTAACCTCCCTCCCTGGGGTTTCCAGGAGATGCCCAGTGACTTTTCCCCATCTGTCAGCACAAATCAGAGATCAGTGTACACAAATAATATTAAAACCTGACTCATACAGCAGGGACACTGTGCTTGCAGAAGACATCAGAACTTCAAATGTGTACTTCTGTTTTCTGCCTGAAATATGGACCTACTAACACTAGCTCTATTTCACTGAGTTTTTTGAAATAAACTACTTGTAAAAAAATTTATTAAGTGACTGGACAAAACAAATCTGCATATGTTTTTGGTTTTGTGTCTGTTTTTTGAGACAGGGTTTCACGTCATTCAGGCTGGCCTGTAGCTCAAACTGGCCTCGCAGCAATCCTTTTGCCTCAGCCTCTCAACTGTTGGAATTAAAGTGTGTGCCATCATGCCCACTGTATATGTTTTTTGAACCTGCTTGTTTTACTAAAAGGAACACAAGTGTCAGAGCCGGGGGTGGGGGGGACTGTGCAGAAATGATTTTCCAATGCACATTCTAGTTCCTTCAGGTAGTAAACGGGAATGCAGCCCACATAGCCACCTGCTTTTCCACAGACCCAACAACCTCAGTGAAAGCTCTGAAAAGCATCCCACTTAGCCACTCTTCTACTTGTGTATCACAACTTCTAGTCTCCTGGCCTGTATCTTTTTTAGGCTACTGAGACAAACACAGGACCCAAGTCTTTTAAGAATTCATCTTGCAAGTTGTTTTCTTCTCACCAGCTGCAACTTCCAGTCACAGCTTCTGAGGCAGAGGCTGAGGACATGATAATCATGTCACAGGGAATGACCTCAGATAGAGAAAAAACTGCAAGTACAAGAAACCTCAATGTCAAAAGATGTTGCTCAAAAAAAGGTCACTCAAAGGAGGGAAACAAAAAGCAATGAGGTAGCATATCAGAAGAGTATTCCTTCATGAAGACTCTCTTTTCACTCTTTCAATGTCAAGGTACCCACAGGGATTAAAGACCATCACACACTTTCATCTGCAAATCCACCCAGCAGTATCACACTCCACCTCTCACTGAAAATGTCCTAACAAAGAAGAGCCAGAAGTTGCCTCTGGGTGGGGGTCACAGGCAAGAAAAGGAGGCCTAGGGGCTCCAGGGCATGAGATCAGAACATGCTGCTCAGACCAAGTTTGCATCTTCCTGCTGCTTGAGTCAATTTCATTCCAATGAAACTTTCTCAACCTGCTGTCACCCACCTGCCCTTGACATGCCTTCATCAAGCATGGACATGGCTGTGGCCTGCTGATCTAAGCACAACCCTGAAATTCCTATCAGAGAAGGCATTATCAAAACAAACAAATAAAGAATTTAATCAGGTAGATGTGAAGGAAAGAACTGGCACTCCTCACAGGCACCAGAGCAGGGAAAGAACAGCTGCACTCCCACTTGCCCCCTCCTGGAGAGGGGGCCCTGCTGGTAGTCCCAAACAGCTGCTAAAGTACCTATAGAAGCACAAGCTCAGAAAGTAGCTTTAAATTACAGGGCAATTTGTCTCTGCACTCCCTGCAGCATGGAGGATTCCAGTGGAACATGGTTTCCCCAGGTCAGTCTCAGGTTTTCAGCAGGGACAGGGGAGGCTAAGCACCTGCCATTTACCCTTAGCCTGCCATGCCCCCTCCCCAGGGCATGGTGAAAGGTGTCTGCTCAGTCAGAGATGGATGCTTCCTTTGCACAGCTTCAAAATATGTGCAGATCCCTGAGTTTCAGCTACCACCAGTTCGAATAAATGGCATGTGCTATTCCTACCCAGGGGGAACATGGAGGAAGCATGCATTATTTAGCTTTCCCAACACTGAGACAAAATACCCAGCACCCACAATGTAAAGAAGAGATTGGATTTTGCTCACAGTTAGACCACAGTCAGCTGGCTCCAAAGCAGAAACAGCATGGTGAAAGGGCCTGGGAAGACAAAACTGTTCACCTCAAGGCACCCAGGAAAGAGAGAGAGAAGGAGCCAGGAAGGGAGATCTGCCCTCTGCAGGTACATCTCTGGGGACAGAACTTTTTCAACCAGGCCCCACCTTCTAACAGCACATTTAGCTACACCCTCATGAATGGATCACTCCACTGAGGAGTACAGCAGCCCCATGATCCACTCACCTCTCAAAAGCCCCATCTCTGATTACATGAAACTTTGGGGGGATATTTTCTACCTTAACAAGAGCAAGGTATGTCTCTAATTTCTATTCTATACAGGACCTCCACAACCCATTCCAACAAGCCACAGCACAAAGAGCTAACTCCTCAGAGAGTTCAGAAATTTGTGTATTTTTCAGTATTAGTGCTAGATGAGACACAACTTTATTACCACCTCAAGCAGCTGCCCTTTTCAGTTCTAATATTCTCATATTCTGTGTATCCCAAGAGGCTCTTTTCCTGACAAAGATATTTACCTTAGATATGTGTAACTTTCAGGGGTCTAAAATATGATCATAAAGCTATTAGCTAACATGGTGACTTTTTATCTTCTCCAAAGCAAAAGTCTTAATAAGTCTTGTAGGGTATTCTTTGCGTAGCTCTTTTTTATCCCCTCTGGGTGGGAAGAACTATTATAAACTATATCTTGGATCTACCAGGGGACCCACAGAATGAGGCCCACACACCATTTTATTAGCCCAATAGATTATATTCATGATGGAGAGAGAGAGAGAGAGAGAGAGAGAGAGAGAGAGAGAGAGAGAGAGCCAGAGCGCACATTAACATTCCTAGGAGACTTGAAATGGTTCAAAGCTTTTCTTTCAGACTGAAACAGGAAAGAGAAGTCCCTGCCTGGAAAAGTCAGGCTCCTGAGTTGCTTCTGTCCTTAAGAAGCCAGAAAAGTGATTTTCTGAAAATCAACTCTTGACAGGTCCCCTCTGGATTCTAGGTTATTCCAAAGACAATGGAAACTTGAACATTTCTCAGAGCCTATCTGAAGGGCTTGCTCATTCAAAGATTGCTGGGGTGGGAGTGGGGGCAAGAATCTGTATTTCTAACCAGTTTCCAGGAATGTTGATACTGCTGGTTTGGGGGCTTTGCTTTGAAATCACTTGAGTCCAGGATGAGTCACTGCTTGGGGACACTCTAAAGGAGCCAAAGATACAATAAGTTCTTGCCAGTACCTCAGTCCAGCTGCTCCTGGCCCTCAGCCCTCACTGGCTATATTGTGAGCAGCGCACTGGGAGTCCAGTTTTCCCTGGAGGTGGGCTAAGGTCTAGGGCTGTCTGTGCAGCTTCTTCCCCACACTTGTTTCTGTCCCTGTTTTTGTCCCTGACAGAGCAGGATACATTCTCTATAGCAAAATGAAAACTGGGACTCTGTTGCTCAACAATTAAGAATTTCAATTCAGTGATAAGAGCTTTAAACAGAGTATGTGCCATTTTCACCAACATGTGGTTCTTAGGACCTGCAAGTCAAATCCTGATTCATTCTTTCCCTGCCCCATCCTCTTGTTTCCCTGTTTTTTAGGTTTTTTGTGTGGGTTTTTAGTTTTTACTGTTGTTGTTTTTGACTGATTTCTCCTAGTACTGAGGTGGAACTCAGATCCTCTTGCACACTAGGCAAATGCTCTGTAACTGAGCTGCACCCCAGTCCTCCTTCACGCCTTCATGCAAAAGTCATCCTCCCCCTCCTCCTGTCTCACCTCCTGCTTCCATAAAACTTCTGCCCCTCAAATGGGGAATACTGGCATTTTTGGGGATGGAAAATTTTTCTTTTTTAATCTAATAGGTTTTTTCCTTCAGTCATTTCATTGGTATCATCTAGATGTACCTAATGATCACATTCATCATAGAGAATTTGTATCTGTACATGATATATCTTGACTCTTTTTCACCCTATTCCCCACCCTCCCTTTAGCCAGGTGGAAAATCTGAGTATCTGTCAAAATGGTAGTGTTCTTCCTCTTTCACATAGCAGTTCCATTCCAGATTTTCCTTTAACAGATTCTGTGAAGTGCTCTCACAATCTCACAGCCTGTTCATTAGTACCATGTTTGTAATTCAACCAAGGGGAAATAACCTAAATGTCTGTCAGTGTAATGGTGCATGAACTCAACTCTTTCCACAATTCTGGTTGCAAATCTAACTGGACAAGAACCAAATCAACACTGAACCTAATCATTGAATTTGATTCAGTCCTCATCCAACTTGGTTTGTTACAGAATTATGGAATTGAGTTCATGAACACTGTAGTACTAAAGAATTAGGCAAAGCCAGGCATTATGGTGCACACCTGTAATCCCAGCACTTGGGAGGCTGAGGCAGGAGGATCATTGATAGTTTGAAACCAGCTCTGGCTATAAAGTGAGCTCAAGGCCAGCCTGAACTGCATAGTTAGGTTCACTCTCTTTCTCTCTCTCTCATACACACACACACACAAACACAAACACACACTAAGAACTAGGTAAATTTACGTTAACAACAAGGAAGTAAACACATGATAGATTTAAGTATAAAAAGCAAGTTGAAAGTGTGGGGGCAGGGCATGAATAGAAAAGACTATTCAGGAAAAAGTAGAAGGTGTGAGCCATTAGTGCAAATTTTCATTTTGTAGTGTATATACCCTAAATGTTAAAAATTTCTAGCACATCTTTTATTATTTCAGAGTATGCATAGAAATTTACTTTGGACCTTCACCACAATTATTTTCTTCCAAAAACCTTGACCACCAGCCAGGGTTGCTCAGCAGCCCCAGCCCTGCTCCTTCACCTTTCACACAATGACATCTCATCCCTGTAATTCTCCACTCTCCTGCCATGAAGCTTCTCGGGTCCCTGATAAAAACCTGACAACAGAGTTTGCTGCATCTCCATTTATTCATTTCTGCCCAGAAATGGACTCCTAAGAAAAATCTAATAAAAACATAGAAAAGAATTTATGAAATTTAGACCTATTGCCTTAGTTTTTCATTCTGAAATAATGAGCAAATTTTATTTTCATGTTGGAACTTGAGATATGAAACAGGATTCTCATCTGACAAGGTCAAAGTATATGCTAATTAATCCTGCAGAATTGTAGGTCAGATCATATCACTCTCACACCAAGAAACCTCTCAGGAGCCTATGGAAGGAAGTCTAAATTCTCAGCCTGCCATTCCAAGTCCTCTGTAATACTGCTCCTAGTTATCTTTTTTTTTAAATTTTATTTAAAGAAAGACTAAACAAAACAGTAAATAGGTAGAAATAATACATACGTTCAGAGAAAAAGTAAACAGTAAGAAATCACTAGTTGATGTTTACATATTGTCATTTTACAAATAGTTGTTCAAGACACAAAAATGGAACATGTAAAATGGGAATTCAAACAGCGAGACTGCAAACAGTTCTGTTCAACTGTCTTAGTAACAACAACAAAATCTTAGTAACATGGTTGTCAATTCTATACACTTAAACATACATGCAGTTATCCATATCTTCATGTTTAGATTAAACAAAACTATAGCAGGTTACAATCATACTGAACAAAGAATAATAGTATTGCTGGATTTCACATCATAACTAACACTCCATGGTCAGCACTGGGTACTGAAGTGTCTTCTTTAAAAATTTAATTTAAAGAAACACTAAACAAAACAGAAAACGGGTAGAAATAATACATAATTTTGAAGAAAAAAATAAACAGTAAGAAATCACTAGTTGATGATTCCAGAATGTCTTCTTACAAATAGTTATTCAAGATACTAAAGTGCAGCATATAAAGTGGAGATTCAAACAGTGAGATTATAACCAGTTCTGTTCAACTATCCAACAAAAACTTAGAAATATGGTTATCAATCCTATACACTTAAACATACATGCAGTTATCCATATCTTCAATTATATTGACATTGAATAAATCCAAGCAGGCTAATATAACTTTGAACAAAGAATAGTACTATTGCTGGGTTTCACATTATGACACTCCAGAATCAGCACTGGGTATTTTAGTGTCTTTTTTTCTTCAAAGTATCTGTTCATTTCATCATGTGTCATAAGATCAGTTCTCATAAACTGTTTATAGATTCTACACATGCATGAGTCTTAACATGTATCTTTATCCTTTCTATATTAGAGGGAGAAACAAAACAAAGCAAGACAAAACAAAACATATTTCTATAAACACATGAAATGAAAAAGACATGTAAGACTGTTGTACAAAGAGTTCTACCATGGTTCTTGTGTTGTCTCTTGTTATCTCCAAAAGAATTGGCTATATAATCAGACATAGCATAACTGAATATATCAGTACATACCAGTATTAATAAAAACACAACTTTGTATATAGTATAGAACTTTAAAAACCAGCAGTTATGAAACCAGAATGTGTATCACAGAGTGTTGTCATCTTCAGTGTGGTTGCCTATACTCTCAGATTTGATAATCATATCAGTTTTGAATAAAATCTTCTCTGCCTCATTTCTGTTATGCTCTCTTTTTTGCCATCAGTTGTCTGCTTATCTTCTTCATTGTTTTCTCCCCCATTCATTGAGGCCTCTCTGGCACTGTTCCTGGAATCCTAGTATTTTTCTCTGTCTTTAGAATGCTCTACAGTATTCTCTGTAGAGCTGGATTGGAGGCTGTGAATTTCCCAAGTTCCTCTTTGTCTTGGAAGCATTATATTTCTCCATTAATTTCTAGAGACAGTTTAGCAGGGTATATCCATCTGGGATGGAGGTTATTTTCTTTCAGAGCTTGAAATATTTCGCTCCAGGCTCTTCTTGACTTGATGGTTTGTGTTGAGAAGTCTGCCGTTATTCTGATGGGCCTTCCTCTATAGGTTATCTGTTTCTTGTCTCTAACAGCTTTTAATATTCTGCTCTTATATTGAATTTCTGGGATCTTATTATATGCCGGGTGTAGCTCTGTTTGGATGTAGGTGGCTGGAGTTCTGTGTGCCTCATACATCTGCATATCATTTCCTTTTTCTATGTTTGGGAAGTTTTCCTTAACTATTTCTGTGTAGTTCCTTTGTTTGTACCCCTGCTTATTCATTCACATTCTTTACTCTCAAATTATAGAACCTCTTGTCGTCTTCTAGCCTTTGTATTGTTACTGCTTGTTGTTATTTTTTAAAAGTTTTCCCTTTCATAATCCCACTTTGCAAAATTGTCCTCCAGTTTGGATAATCTATCCTTAGTTTCTTTCAAGCTGATTTGCCATCTTTCCATAGAGTTTTTAATTTCCTGGTAATCTCTTTGAGTCTGCTTCATGTATTCTATATTTTTTTATATTCATCAAATGGTTCTTTCAAGTTCCTCCCTCCTTCCATCTGTGTCTGCTCGAGGGGTGCTTAGTATCTCTTTTATTAATCTTCTTATATCTTGCTTTACTTGACTAAATATTTCACTTTTGAACTCGTTTATGAGGTCCCGAAGATATCTCTTTATGTCCACTGGTGCTGTGTCTGATACTGCGTGTTTGCTGTTCTCATTCTCCTTTGTATTTACCTGTCCTGAGTCAATGTTCTCAGGGTTGGGACCTGGGGACTTTTTGTTGTTGCTTCCTCTTTCCATCTTTTTTGCTTCTTCCAGGAGGCCCCAGTTTCTTTCTTTGTTGGTTACAATTCTTCTGAAGTGGGCTGGCTAGATGACCCTTTCCACTGCCGTGAGCTAGTGAGTTGCAGACAGGGACAGCATATGCTGGCCCCTCCCCTCCGGATCAGTCAAGCTGCTGTGGCCTGCACTGTATTACTTTGCGCTGCCTCCCCTCTGGGTCAGTCAAACTTCTGAGGCTTCACTGGGTTAGTGTGGTTAGTGTGTGCCACCGCTGGAGGAACTTTGCTCCTAGTTATCTTGTGATCCTTATATCACAGACCCAGCTCTCCTGATAGTGCAGAATGCTGAAGTGATAAATGCCCTCCATGAAGTGTAGGTCATAGACTGGCATAGGAGCTGCCAGTCAGCAGGGAGCTTTTCCCTTGCATTTCTCTCAGCTTTGCCTCAGGTACCACCTCCTGTCCAGAGAGAAGCTGGGATGCAGGGTCCAAATGTTAGGGTTTGGCAAAAGCTGCTTTGTAATATCAAGAAATACAACCCAGAAGTGCTTGTTCAAAGTCTGAATCATTCAAAGAACAAACTCAAATTTTCACTGATTACTTTAGCTACCAAGGCTGGACAATTGTTCCTCACATTAATCCACACTGCTTGACACCATTAATAAGAGAACAAACCCAGAGTACTCCTCAGTGATGAAGCATCTGAGATATTCAACAAGGAGACTGAGGAACTTCAGAAATCCCAAGCCTGTGTATATAGCTGAAGCATTTGTGAATGTGATGAAGACAAGTTTAGCTAGAACTGAAGGGAAAGCAGGGTGCTGTCCACTTTTCACCCACTCTAGCCCTTCTGTGCTCAGAGTGTCACACTCCTATCCAGTTTCTGCTCAGGTAATGCCCTGAATCTGGGCTGTACCTTATACTGTGTCTGCCCTATCCCTCAGCCCTGTTATTTCCAAACTACAGAAGATTGCAATTCAGTTGATCAAGTAGTATCACACTCACAGAATTTTTAAAATACATCTTTATGTGAGTAAAACTTTTGGAAAAAGAGATAGGATAAAGTCTTCTGCAATTCTATTAACCTACTGCTATCATTTTTATATATTTTATAGTTTTTTCACTTGCTTATTTTAATATAATGTAATAAATACAATTTTGCATCTGGCTGCTTAGTCCTTCTAAATAGCGTTTAATGTCTTCATGGTATTCCTTGTGGTAAATTCTCAGCAATCCACCAAACTGATCCTCTGTTTTAGATGTTTGAACATGTCTAATTTTTTAGTATGCAAATAAAGTTCTGTTGCATGTGAATTTTTCTTACCATTTTCTTGAACTACATTTATAAAAATAGGATTTCTGGGTCAAAGTGTATTGAAATATTTACAGTATGATACCTTTGGCCAAACTGCATTTTAAAAGTGTACCAATTTATAGTATAACGAGCAAAAAGAAAATCAGTCATTAAAGTATTTTAATTTTATATAACTGTTTAAAATCATTTCAAATATATGTCTACAACTTTAATTTGCAAGAAGGGAAAAAATAGCCTTTTGGAGTAGAAAGGAATCTCACTTTTAACTCAGTATTTCTTAAACTTGGCTGCACATTAAAATAACCTGAGGAATCTTTTAATGATATGTGTTCCACCAAAGATCCTGGGAGAAATGTCTATTTTAGATCTGGGGTAAAAAATACAGAATGAGCCTGAAGAATCTGTTACTTCAGAAAACTAGCAAGTTAAGAAAGCTCAATGATAGCTTTCAAAATGATTCAGGACCAAACTTGAATAGGCTCTGCCACTGGCCAAAGAGGGGAATTCAAGCGTAAGAACTGCAATAGGTAAAGCATGCCCAACATATCAAAATCATGAGGTTATAATGAGAATAATGGTAAAAAATTTTCAGCACTCACTCTGCAGAACGACAGTGATATTCCAGTATCAAAGTGACTTCGAAAATAAAAAGGAAAAAAATCAACCATTCAGTCTGCCATTTCTGCATGAACTGCATGGTAGATAGAGTAGTTGAAAGAAGCTCTCTATTAACCCTACTAATAAATGAAAAAGAAATGATATATTGAGGATATCACCAGTTTCAACCCTAATGAATTAGTGGACTCAGACAGGGACCATCAATGCGTGCTAATGTCACACACACACAAAAAGACACAAGCATGCATATACTTCAGGCAAAGAAAATATAAATATTTTAATACATACCAGACATTGACTTGCTGTAAAATGAATGCTTTCGTCCACCTGCATGTTACAATTTTCATGATATCTCCATAAACTTAAGTGTAAAAACATTTATATGTGGGTAACTTGAGACACCCAAAGTTAGGAAGAAGGAAAGATTTATTTAGCTCAGTTTGCAGAGGTGTTGAGAGTTGGCTGGCTCCAAGGCAGGGTGGGTAGCATGGCAGAGGGGTATCACAGAGCAAAAATAGTTCATAGCAGGCAGAAAGCAGTGAAGTAACAAAAGTAGCAGTAGCAGCAGCAGCAAGGCACAACAAACAAACAACTCCATTAGCCCTCTTTCTGTTTTTCATATTTTATCCTGGCTACCCGCCCTAGGGTGGGTACCACTCACACCCAGGGAGGGGCACCCTTCATCCTACCTGGAACTATGCCAAACCAATCAATGGACTAATTTAATAATCACACACCCTTGATCCACCATTGCATACTTAATCCCAGCACCACACACCCTTGGATCCAGGGACCTCTGAAAAGCCCCACCTATGACTGCATGAGGCTTTGGGGAACATCTAGATAAAAGCCATTAACACCGAGTTTCTCTTGATAACTGACAACCTGGGATAAAAGATTGGGTCAATTCAATTTTGGTAGATTATAGGAACACAATGACAGGAGAGGCTGTGAGAAGCTCTGACAAGGAAAAGGAGGGAAGGTCGAGTGTGTGGTTTTCTCTGGACCACTGATGTGACGGTCTCTGGACTTTTGGGTGTAGCTCTGGGGTTTTCCAAAAACCTGACCATTTTTGGAAAAGGGAAAATCCACACCAAAAGTTCTGACTTTCTCTGGCTCAATAGCTAGAGGTTTCTCCTCATTCATGGTGAAATAGGAAACTTAAGAGAAATGGTTTTCTCTCTCATATAGCCATATTTGACATTCAATAATGCTTCTCTTTAGATTCAATACACCCACAATAAGATTTAGAAGAATTTAAGGTTCAATTTCAGAAGTGCAGAGGGATCTTACAACATTCCATCCCAAGAGTCATTTGGGAAAAGGTGTCTATCACTATATAGTAGAAAAATAGAAATCTGCCTGGGTTGTCTGGAAAAGGGCACTGCATTGCTTGATTTAAAGAAACAAATCAGAAATGTCTCCTATCTTCCTCAATCCTCATCCTGATATACACACATACATGCATATACTTTCAAAAACCTGGAAAAACTACACATAAAATTGAAACCAGTTTAAAACACGCAAAGACTTTACATTTAAATTATATTTTCTATCTTATAAAAATAGAATAGTGGTTAAAGGAGAAAAGTTTAAAAAAAGGAGTGGGGGACAGGTTGCAATAGATACTTGGGAGTCTGGCTTTTTGCCTCAGCTGTCAGAAGAAATCAGTGTGGACCTGGAGACATGGCTACCACTCAGCATGGCTTATGCAAGCAGGATTGCTTGAGACCCACAAATTTTTCCAGATGACTAAACCAGTTATTTCACTCAAAATCTCCCTCTGCCAAAATCTCCGTTTTATAGATTCTAGATGTCTCCCCAGCTGGGAATAAGTAATTTCATCCAATTTAAATTACTTTTTAAAACAGTATGTCACAAATTCCTAAGGCTGGCAAAGGTGTGCTGAAATATTCATTCTCCAATCCTGGAAGCCTAAAATAGTACATTTTGGAAAGAAACTTGACAACATGCACTATTTGAACTTTAAAATATTTATATACTTTGACTTAGTAATTCCATAGCTGTGATTCATTCATTATTTTTTAAAGTGTATGAAAACAAAATTGTTAGGCATAGCAATGCTCATCATGGCATTAAAACTTTAAAAAGTAGAACTTAAGTTTCTAACAGGGTATTTATACTAAGTGATAATCTGCTACTATTAACATTTGGTAGACAGACAGACAGACAAAGGCAGATAGAGACACAGACAGACAATCCATCAGGTGGATCTGGACCCCCAGCTGTAACAGGCTGAATAAAGTTGAAGCTTTGATTCCTCCAAGTGAGTCTTGGAAGTCTACTCTCCTCCATAATTCTGGTTTTGTTTGTTTACCTGCTGCTGTCTCCTGTCCTGCAGATTTCCACATCTGGCTTTCCAGGTATACTTTAATTTCTTACACCTTAAGAGGCTTCCATAGGGGAAAAAAGGTTTTCCTCAATTTAGCTAGAGATGGTCTCATTATTTTTACAAAAGGACCCTCTGAAAAAATAGCACTGCCTAATTGCAGTCCAAAATATTTGTCAAAGTACACTTGGTGGAACTTAAGTCCTCTGAAATCAGGTTTCAGAAATACAGTACATGTCTCCTGCCTGTGGATACTAACGCTGCACATGTTCAAGGTCTCAATGAGTGCCACCGTGAAGAAGCCTGTCTAGCCCAAGGCTTCTTAAACACACAACTCGATTTTCCAAGTAATGCCTAACATGGCAGTGCAGTAGGTTGATTAGCAGTAGATGGCAGTGAACTAGAGATATGGAGGGATGTCATTTCTTTGTATAGCAGCTAAGCGCAACACAGAAAGTAATTTTGTCTCAAAGTGTTATGTCTCAGTCACTTTCTGGCTGGATTTATGTATGATGTCAAGTGAACTTAATCTTCGGGTATCTGGTGTCTGATTATAGGAAACGAATCACAGGAACCAAGGGAATAATAATGAGAGGTTGGATTACTAGGAAAATGATGCGCTGGGGGCAGTGCTACTTTACTTGGATGATCTATGCAATCTTCACACCAAGAGCCTCATCCCTGGTTTCCTGGCTCTTCTCTTGCCCAACTCACATGCTCTGCAGAGTGACCAGAGAATCTTTGGAAACTACATCAGGTCACTCCCTTGTTTAAAACTGTCAAGTTCTAACTAACCTCATCTTATATCACACTGTTCCACTACATGTTGCACTCAGGCCAAAGTTCCTACTTCCTACTTCTCAATGCACAAACATTTCTGCTCCTTGGAAATATAACTGATACTTGTATATGGAACATGCAGTGTTCACACCTAACGACTGCCTTGTGTGTGACAGCTGAAGCAAAGATGGTATCTGTGGTAATTTGTATTTACATTGTAATTCCCATATATTGTTTCTGACTTTTTAGGTTTTTACAAGCAAGTAAACAGCTGGCGTGAAATTTGGTATTTTCATTATTTTCCTAAATGCACATTACACAATACAGTAGCAAGCTCCCGACAAAACAGGAAGAGACAAGAACAGCCTACCACACAGGAAACTAAGCACATGTGCTGTCAGTGTAAGCTAGGTGTGTATGGATAAGGCAATTGTGGTGTGAAGACTGCACTGGATGTGACAGTTGAAGCAAAGGTTATTTTGGTTGTAGAGTTCTATTGATATTTTCATTGTAGTTCATATAGGAATCTGTTATTTCAGACTCTGTAAACCAAAGAGATCAATGTTGAAAACTTTAAACATCGCCTGCCTGGCAAGCGTGAGGTTGAGTTTAATCCCTGGTACCAAAAAAAAAAAAAAAAGAAAAGAAAAGAAAAAAAAAAAACTTTGAATACTCAAATATTTAAAATCCAGTATTTTTGGACACTTTTCCCGTTAAGCACTCATTGTTTAATATAATAAAACTCACTGGATAATACATCAAAGGAATGTTCCAAAGAACAAACATGGGTATTATATGCCCACAATTCACCTTTATGACAATTGGCATTATACCCCATGGGAAGTGATTAGAGCCCATGCTTTGTAACCGGGTATGGCCAGGAATATTTAAGTCTCTGGAGTCCAGGCATTATGTTCTATGGTTGTCAAGTCCTGCCAGACCACATAATTACCAAGAGCCACATTTCCAGGAAGGCACATGAACTACTGTAAAATTCATCTCATCAAACCCTATGAGCTAATTTAAAGATGATCAAGATCAGAAATTCACCTACAAAAATTATATTCCATACAAAATACCAGAACTCAAAGGTTTTGAGGTTTGACAGTCAGATTCATTCATATGCAAAGGAAGAGGTAATACATAGCATTTCATTTCTATGACCCAGTCTTTCTTCTTACAGGGCTGTTTTGGTCAAATGTAAAGATGTGTGTACACAATCAGGTAGACAAAAATACCTTAAGACTGTATCATATTTACTTTATCTATAACGTATCTTGCAAGGAAAGAACTACAAGCTGCAGAGAAAGTAGGAGGGAAAAAAGACCGGGAAGGCAATTGGGGAAAACAAACAGGACAGGAAAAGTCTACTTCCTCCAAAGGTTTATCAAATCCTCCATTTTCTTTGAAATGTTTGTGATACTCAATGTTTTTAAGTCACCTTTCTTCCACAGTCATTAGGGGTTTACAAGGCCCTCCAGGGTTCTTAAATCCTGAGTAAGTACTACGCAAGAATGTATTAAGATATAACCACAAAGGGCCAACGTGACACAGACACTAAAAATAGCTCAAAGGCTTTTTTATTGTAATCTGTTACATGAGACACAAAGTACAAAGAAAGCTATCAGAGAATGAACCACGTAGCTAAGGTCTGTGAATTCTACTATGAACACTAGCACTTGAGGGGAATCATCTGAACTCTTCTCTGGATAGGACACTATATGTTTTGATTGTTAGTCTTGAATATTTTAATGATATGCTATTCTAGACAATTCAGTTCTGCAACTTATGAACAGCTCTAAGACACACAGTTTGCAGAGTAACTCAATACCAAACCTTTTATTCCTTATATAGTTATAGCTTTATCATATACTGGTAAAATACACTAAATTTTATTGCAAAGTGCATGCAAGTAAAGAATATTCTCTGAGTTTTATCATGTTCCATATTAGTTGTGAGAATAAACAAGTAAAAGATAATTGCTTGCTCAAAGACTTCCTCTAACATACCTGCTTTCTAAGTTAAATTAAGCATACTGTCAGGGTAGCCAATACAGAATCAAACCATTATTTTTAGATGTGGCTGTCTCTTGAGAAATGCTTGATGAATGGTATTTCTGCTTTGTGGCACTAATATATATGTAGTACTTGGCAAAGAGTCAGACGTGTTACTAGTTTTCCTGGAGAGAACACATTCTTGAAATAGGATGCAGCAGAAGTTGAAGATAACATGCTCTGAAACATATAACCTACATGATATGTGATCTTGAAGTCTGTAAGGCTTAGGTTCACATTAACTAAACACTACACAGTTAGAAAATATAAAAATACCTATAATTCTTAGAACACTTTCTGATTACTGAAACTGCACTATGGCCCAAGAGAGCCCATATTAAGCCCAGATCTTTCACTTACCCAAAAGGAAGGATATGAGGGATCCTTTAACAAAATGTTAATATGGCTGAAAACCAACTAAAAAGCCATTTCCTAAATGTTCTTAATAAACTGCTCATACCCAGTAGCCATGGCACAGGGTAATAAAACAAAATACACCCAAACAAGAAAAATCATCCCCTGCCATCTCATGTGATAGTAATATTTAACTGCTAATGCAGCTGACCTAAAGTGAGGTGTTTGTTCTTTTCAAATTCAATGCTTCAGCCATATGGATGACCCAAATAATGTTTTTAATCAAAGTTATGCTCCTCCAGACATCTTTTGCAGCTGAGAACTCCAAAGAGCTTCATAAATGTCCTGAGGACATTACTACAAAGCCATTATTTCTGAATAGAATTTATAGTACAATTTCCTTTTCAAACTTTAAAGTTTCAGCTAATAGCAGTCTTAGGGTACATTTTTTATTGCTGTATTAAAAATATAAATCCTAACTTGCAAATATACAAAAATATGAAAGTTCAATTACACTCACATTTTTAACTCTTGTTTTCCCTCGGGATAGTTTTCTGTCCATTTTGTGAAAACTGCTTATTGCTCAGCTCCACTAATTTGTATGGATTTTTTTTTTTTTAGTTTGAACATCAACAAAGAACCCGTAAGATTTCCTATTACATTCTCTAGGATCTTCCCATATGTGCCCTATTTCAGCTGATTATGTTTCATGAGAGTCCTTTCAAAAATTCTGGTGAATTTCCACAATAAATAACAACTATGATAAGTATTTTTAAAAATCTAATTAATAGCATATAGCATTAAGTCCATAGTCTTAGCTACTTGATAGGTCAAGGCTGGAAGGTCCCAGCAGTTCAACATCAGCTTGGGCAACAAAAACTGAGACTGGCTCAAATAAAATTAAAACAACAAAAATCTACTTAATAAAAATGTTTTTCTCAAAGAAGATTAAAAAGTATCTAAAGGTGGGACAGATTATGGCATATTTAATATGCAATAAATGTGAATCTATCCACAAATTTATAAAATCTGTTAACCAAATATAAATTCAGTATAAAAAGGTATCTCTTAAAGGGATCAGTGTTGCAGAATTAGTGTCATTTTTTCTCATTTTATATAGATGTTCCCATCATTAGCTTAAATAAGTCACACTATATGATAAGCATGTGCCAACATTTTGTGATTTAGTGGTTAATGTTGGCAATTTCACATAACACCTCAGCGCTGAATAAAGTGTACTTGCAAACCAAACTAATTTTGAAAGTATAGTAAATGAATACAAATGATCATACTCTTCTGGTTTCATTTATTGCCAGATGAAAGGAAAATTTTGACATATAGTAAGTTTGTTTTGTTTTTGCATTAGATACACATTTTGCTCAAAGCGGGGGGGGGGGGGAATATTATGACTTTCAGAAAGAGAAAAAAAAAATGTCCAATGTCTTAGGTAACACAGTTAACATATTTAAAATAAAGAACCTTTTGTGTTTAAATGTGATAGAACATGGCATAGTAGTAAAGAGGGAAAACCTGGAAGTGAAAACTTATTTGGAGTGAATACTAGTCTTCCTCCAATAGATGTGTTACCCATTGAGATCTTCTCATCTCACTTACAAAATGTGGTGTGAGGGGTGAGAAAAATGGCAAAATGTTTGGGAGCTGTTTCATAGGTAGACTTTCAATTCTGCAAGATGAAAAAATTCTGGAGATTTTGTTGCACACTGAATCCACCCAATACCACTCAACTTTACATTTAAAAATAGCTAAAATGATAAAATTTTGTTAAGAACATTTATCATGACTGAAAATAAATCTTAAAAAGAAACCAATAAATTATTACTTAATGTGATAATAATATTGTGGTTGTTTTAAAAACAAAACAGATACAAATAAATGGATGCTTTTGTACTATCCTACTCTTTGTATGTGCCCAACATTTTGTTCAGGGAAGTAACATAAGCAGCATAAAACTTTAAGGATATAAAATTTTCTAATCAGAAGAACCATCTACCATGAAAATATGTGACTGTCTGATTAGACAGGTAAAATGTAACATTTTAGCTATAAATGGTAAGTGCCACAGAACACTTACTTTGGAGAAAGCTGCTATATAAAGTAGGTATGATTTCTAGACTTGCATTAAAAAAACTGTATGAGAAAATTATAGGAACAGTCTAAATTTACTATGAAAACACTTTTATTAAAGTAAATAAAAGTCAAAACAACAACAAAAGGGAAATTCCACAACCTTTGTTTGCAACTCTATAATCTCTATATAGAAAAACTACAAAGTGACAATCTCATCTGGAAAGTAACTCCACAATAAACCGAATCCATACATGAGCGTGACTAAATTATGGAATTAGTTCACCCGAAAGAAACTGTCTTGCTGTAGAGTATTTCAGTTGGGCTGATTTCAACTATATTATTCTCATTTCTAAAAAAATGTCTTTTCTGATACTTCAAATCAGCAGAGACACAACACACAAGAGCCTACAGAATTAAAAGGATAAAACACAAATATTCCAAGCACAATTACATGTGAAAATGAGTGAAGACATTTTATCTACAGATCTGCAAAACTATGCAAACTACCACTTACACATACAATCCATTTACACTGAAGTTCTTTGAGGTGGTACTAAATGAACAGCAAGGCATTGAATTTTCAAGTTGGACAAGGCTCACACTCAACAGCAGCACATTCCCACCTTTCAGCCTAGCATCACAGCACTTTCCCTAGGATTTCTACTTGTGTATTATCTAAGTCCCAGGAAGTTGCTAACAAAAAAAAAAAAACCAAAAAAAAAAAATCCAAAAGGATAATAAGTAATTCTTTAAATCTATTCCAAAACATGCATGTGAAAGAAGAGACCGAGCACTTCGCAAATGTGAGATTCACATTTAACATGTTCCTTTAAACTTAAGTGGTGTCTTCCCTATTATCTATATTGAATTTTCTACAATAAGCTTTTCTATTAAAATATACAGGAGAAAAACAAGCTTATCTTTCCAATATATAATTTTAGAAAGTGATTACTAATTATTTTTAAACACAATTTTCTCTGCTAAAGAAGTCACACTGTTAGCCAAGTATGATGGCACATGCCCGTAATCTCGGTGCTCAAGAAGCTCAGCCAAGAGGATCACTATAAATTCAAGGCCAGCCTGGGCTACAAAGTGAGGTCAAGAACAATCTGAGCTGCACAGTGAAACCCTAGTTCAAAAAAAATCGGGGGGAAAGGAATCACACTGTTGTGGTCATCTAGTTTAACATAAATTTATGTTTGTTTTTTAATAATGTTATAGCCATATATCTTTTCAGAATTTATACCACCATGAAGGCAAGTATATACAGAATATTTCTAATAATCCTAATTTTGATCTTGATCCACATCTCTTTAGAATATTTTCAAGTACTCAAGAATATTAAAGTTTGGGGGAGCCAGGCGTGATGGCTCCTGAGGCAGCAGGATTGCTACAAGTTTGAGGCCAGCCTGGGCTATGAAGTAGTTCAAGGCCAGCCTGAAATGCACAGTGAAACTCTGTCACAAAAAGACCAAAACAAAAAATAAATAAATACATAAAAATAAACTTTGGGGAAAATACATAAACTGTATTTCCTTCAAGATTCTTTAATTAGGATAAAAGTATCAGGGAAGCATATAGGAATGGTTTGCAATACAGAAAAACTAGGTCAGTAAAATTTCTGTAACTTTAGCAGAAAAGCCAAGAATACTCTGAACCAAATTAAAAGCATTCTTTCAGATCAGGGCTTTTTGTTGTTAGTTCTTTAATTTCTTTAACTTTTTAACATGCAATGGTTCAGAGATTCCCATATGCTTACCAAAGTAGTAAGAAAATACAATGTCAAAAAAAAAACCAATCTTTTTCAATTACACGTTTTTTTTGTTTTGTTTTGTTTTGTTTTGTTTTGTTTTTAAAAGAAAAGACCAACACTCTCACCTGTAGAAAAGAGGGAAGTTAAATGGCATCAACCAAAGGAATGCCGGTGTATAAATGTTAGGATGGAGGATGAAGAATTTAAAATACACTCTTTATAAGAGTAGTAAACATCAATAACTTTCTTACATAGCTGGAACAGTCTTTCCTAACTATAAAAGATCATACCTATGAACATTTTGGTCAACTACAGAAATTATTTTAAAAGTGCTCTTTACCTATGAAATAAGATTAGTAAACTATTGTAAAAGTATGGTAAAACATCTTCTATCTTACAATTTACCAACTTCTGATGCCATAAAACTTTAACAGCATCTATGGGAATTAAGCTTACTCTAGATGTTTCCTCATCAAATACAACTGGAAAAAATCTAGTAACACTATTTTAATTCAAGAAAACAAAATCAAATACATAAACCTCTCATAACATACACTTTCTCAGGCCAAAGCAATACCAACCCTCCTACAAAAAAGCCAATTTTATCCAAGGCATTATAACCCACAACAGTTATATCTGAACTAGATAAAGAAAACTGCTCAATTCCATTACAGTGGGAAAAATACAGTACTACAAAAAGCACCCAGAACCAGCCTAACATTTTCTACTCACTCCTGCTTCTCTGGGACAATTTTTTAAAAAAAGAAAAGACAACATAAGCATTCTTTGCAATTTGACTGGAAAAAATCATTACCTGGCCAATTATTTCTAAGCCTATGCAAGACACTAGTGAATGGGGAATGCCAAAATCACCAGCAATTCAACACTTTTATTACTGCAAAGAAAGGTAGATTCTAGGTAACGAACAGAAGAGAAAAACATGTTTTCATAAATGACTACATTTCTAGGTTTTAAAATATTAGCACCAAATGTTCACATTAGTTATTCTGGCAACTTTTAGGAATTAACATTTCCTAACAAAATTGATAAAACAGAAGAGGGAAAGATAAGGGAATAATTTCCAAACAATACCTGCATTCTAACAACTATTATGTAAGACAAAATGACTGGCTCATTTCCAAAGCTATTACTATATAGATTTCCCCAGATAGGAAGTAGCACGCCACACTGCTCAACTAATATAGCTACTTCTCAAATCATAAGTACAGAATATCTTATTTTCTACTGAGGCATGATTAAGTAAAACAAGGTAAAAAAAAAAATACTTTTAAGCAAGGGAAATCAAAATAATCTGTTATTAAAGTATTTTTTAACTTTCTCTATTAAAGAAGAAAAAAAACATATAAGGGCCTAAATGAAAAACTGAAAGATTGACAAATAGTGTCAGTTCAATTCTATGTAACCCTTTATTATATTTATAGCAATATTATCATGAACATTACACAAGTTTCCTTATTTCTTCCTCAGACTGCAGCAATTTTATTCTCATAATAGAATTTACTGTAAATGGTTCATATCAATTTCTCGCACCTTAATTTACAAACCTCCGGATGTGAAATTTCCTAAAAATCACTTTAAACTTTACTTGAAACTAGAACTAAAATCAAAAATTTTTAACAGGTGTTTTAAACATAAATTTGTAGAAATATTCTGATACCAGTGCTTGAAACAGTTTACAGAAGATTACAAAAGGGCAACTATCATACAAAAGAATTCTATGGCTAAATCTCGTTAGAAAAATTTTTTTTATAAATAAACTTCTTTCATGATAAAGGCAAAAGATAGAGATTTAATTTTCTCCTAAAATAAGTAGTTACTCAAAATGGGTTAAGTGTACTGAAATCATATTGCTTCTTGGAAAACAAACAAACAAACAAACATGCTTTAGCCAGGCATTCCATTAATAAAATACCATGCCATATCCACTTGAGTCTTTTGATCTCTAAGTACTGGCATTATCCAAGAAAACATTTTTGAATAATTTGGTTAGCAAATCTACCAAGTAGGAATTTTAGGTCCCTTAATTTCAATAATCATCTTTGTAAATATAAAATTTTAGCTACTTAAATATTGGAGATTATAAAGTGCATTATAAGAAACACATCAGTAGCGCCAAATTCACTTAGTAGGATTTTAAGGGACTTGTATCAATTGGGCAAAAAAACAACATTATAGTTTTCTGTTCACATTTTATTTGAAATCTAATTCAAACTGTCAAAGCTACAAAAGAGGGGAAGACATCTGTATTATCTTTGCTAAATCACAACATCCTAAAACAAAATACTACTACTGCCAGCAGATCCATTATACACATTTCTGATGAAATTCATTAGCACAGTAAAAATTTCATCTTGAGAAACAGCCACAATGAAAGTAATTTATACAATATAAAACAATGACAGGTCTACAGATGCAGTTATTCATGGGTTTACACATGCATTCACCAACAAACAAACAAAAAAAAAAACCCCAGGAATGCTCTTTCATTTGATGTTTTTGTTTTGTTTTTTTAAAAAACAGACCATTCAGGCACAAACAAAATCGCATTTCCAATAAGGGACAGCATCTTAAAAATGGATGTCAGTGTTTGTTTTTCTTTGACTTTTTATGAGACCTGTGTGGAGATCGGGACTGGGATCTGGATTTCTTCCCTGATTTTTTAGGGGATCTAGACCGTGATCGCCTAGACCTCTTAGGCGTCCTTGAACCAGATGGTGATCTGAAGAAATAAAATAAACCAAGTTATCAAAGGTGTTCATGTGACTAAAACTTATCCTTAATGGTATAAAGTGATCTTTAAGACAGCACAATGAAAGTCACAAAAATAAACTGTAAACTTCCCAAGTTTATATTTTGCCTATTACACACACACACACACATAACCAAAGTATGGTATTTTGTACTTACTATATTACTTCAATGATCATCAGTATAGCACTTGTTTGAAGTGGAGAGACCCCATACCTCTACTGAATAAAAATCTCTAGAAGTAGGGACTGACAATTTGCATTTTTAACAAGCTCCCCAGTTAACTAGTACCCACAAAATTTCAACCTCTAATCTACAAGATAAATTTCAAAATGGCACCTAATAACATTCAAAAATTTAAAAAAATAAAGCAGCTTTGCAATTTATCGTCTTAAAAGAAAAAAAAAAGTCTTCAACTACAATGTACTTTTTTTGGTACCAGGAATCCAACTCAGGATCTCTCGATTGCCAGCCACATGCCATGCTGCTAATCTGTATCTCCAGCCCTCAACTATAATATACGTTAAGGACATCATTTAACACAGTGTAATTTTGTTATGTGTTCATAAAGATTCTAAAATAAATACATGTACATACACATAGACAGGTACATTTAAAGAAGTTATTTCTTAAAGATTTTACTAAAAATAAGTATAATAGTAAGACATTAGCATATAAAGCAGTTTTGAACTCAGGAGAATATTCTTCTGAGTTATCACATAAACATCTTTTTTTAATTACATGAAACATTTCTGAACCACTATGAAACGAAGTACTAATTATATACTGTATATATTAAATTACATATTGAACAAGTTACGTAATGGTATTTATGGTGTTTGTTTCCATAATCTCACTGAATTCTGATAGAAAAAAATGTATTTGTCTTTCAACTTTGGTAAAATCTGAGAGTATTCTACAGAAACTAAGAAGTACAAAAAAGTAAAGCATTACCCCATTCCACAATAAACACTGGGTATGTTTAAAATTCTCTGGTCTTAACTTGTTGGAAGCCTTCTTGTATTTTAGTCATGACAGAAACTGGGGTAGGGATGTGGGAAGAAATAACCTAAAATGAAATTGTCTCTCTCTTTCTAAAATTCCTTAAAAAGTATCTGCCACCCAAGCTACTTTCAAAACCTGGTGAAATGACAAAGAAGTTGGTATTTGAAATCCTATTTTAAAAGACAACTTGCATGGTTACCTTTTGGCTTTTTTGCTAACATCTCTAGGAGAGTCTTTGTGAGATGACCTGGACCGTGAGCTTTCCTTATGAGATCTTTCTGAACGCTCTGATCGCTCTGATTTTGGCGATGGCGATTTCACTCGTCTACCACTGCTACTGCGAGATGGGCTGGGGGATGCACTGTGCCGTCTTTTCCTATGGAACAAAGCCCTCAAAACATTCCATAAGTGAGGAAAGGATTAGTCATTCATTTTCTTTTAATAAATTAACTATTAATTCCTATCAGTTTACACTAACTTTAATATCACTAACCACATTAATGTTATTTCTCAACAACATTTAAAGTCTCTTATATCAAGAACAAATCTTTGAGAGATGAACAAGTGAATTCAACTAACCTGAATTTTCCTTTGCTATAAAAGAGACTATGGGGACAATGAACAAAATTAAGTTAAGGTTTCCAGATTAGCTAATTATAAAGGGCTTTTTAAAAAGTTACTGCCATGGTTTGATACTTTTTACTAAGATTAAATTAAATGAATATGGTTAAGAGGAAGAGGCATCAGTCATGTTGACCAATTACTCTTAGGGCTGGAGGCAGAGTGGAAAAGGAAGAATAAAGTAAAAGCAAAAATATTTTAGTATTTGGGGAAATGTGGGTAAACTATAGCTATTAATTGTTTATATTACTGCTGTCACTTTTCTATAAATCTGAACTTATGCCAAAATTATTAAGACAAAAAAAATGACACATTTTAAGCAACTAGTATATCTATAGAATGATTAAGCCATAATTGTTTTAGTTGCTATCATTTTTTTTAATTTGAGAAACTTCAATTCTGCTATTTTCTTAAGAGACTTTTAAACTGCAAAGTAGGAAATGAAAACAAAGAAATATGCTTAGAATGAGACTTAAAAGTGAGGAGCAAGTCACTGTGGCCTATGTATACAATCTCCTTTTTAGGTAAGATGGAGACTCAAATTTATAGGAACACAAGGCTTAGTTTGCACAGAGTGGGGGAAAAATGCCTACATAGAAGTCTTCAAGAAGACCTAGCAAGCTGTTTTGTTATTTAAGCCTCAGGTGTGACACTTAATATTGTAACGGAATTCTTACTCTAAACTTAGGCGAAGAATACCATGTAAAAGGGATGATGTAAACCACGTAAAGGGATGATGCCTTAGTTAAATTCAGCAGCAACTCACTACCTCATCAGCTAATTCTGCCTCCCAAAGGCGGGAGTCAAATATATTCATCATGTAAAAACACTTCCAGAAGTTTGCTAGTATCGATGATAAAAATATTATGAAACAAAGCACCACATTTCAAATCTGAGAATTAGTATACATATTAAGAGAAACGCTCTACCTTTCTTTCCTTGTTGGAGTGCACTCATCTTTTTCCTTCTTGTCTTTGGATCGAGATTCCAATTTTTCTTTATCTTTCTTGTCTCTTTCTCGTTCTCTTTCTAATTCTTTCTCTTTCTCCTGTTTTATTTTTTTAAAGAAAATATTTAGTTGTTTAAAAAATACCAGTCTAGGTTAATCCTGCTTATAGTAACAATGTTTTCTCTTTCAGGAAACAGTATTTTAAATCACTACTTAAGGTACATTGTCATTTTCAAGAAAGTATCTGCCTTCCCACAGAAACCAGCCATTTCTTCTACTTACACTGAATAATAAGTAATACTACCAACAGCAGCTAAATATTTTTTTAATGTTTACCATAGTCTCAGCAATGTACCAAACAATTTTCCATATACCATTTCATGTGATCCTTTATGATACCCTAGAATAATACAATATTCTCCCTTGAGATGAAAACTAACTCAAAAAGATGAAATACCATGTTCATGGTTACACTGGATGGTGAAGTCAGGATTGCAGCCTAAGCATTAGAGCTAGAGCTCTTCTTTCTCCTGCCCATCCACCAAAAAAAAAAAAAAATCAGAAAAGTTAATAATGCACCAATCTTTCCATCACACAATTAACTACTAAAAAGTGATTCTTTAAATTGTGTAAATTGCTTTAAACAAAAACAGCTCTTACCAAAAAATTAAAAAAGAGAAATAGCTGTTCATAATAATCTTTCATCAAGATTTTACTGGTAAAAAAACAAGTATAATGGAAATTTTATATATTAATTTATAGAAACATACGTAACTGTACAAGCCAGAAAAAAATCCTTATTTCTCTGCATGTGCTATAATACCATTTCTCATGTGAAATTATGAATGGTTTTGTTAACAGTATTAAGAGTGATTATAGACAATGAGCCCATGAAGCCAATTTAGTTCTTCAGTATCAAGAATTTCTCTATGAATTATATGCATCAAAAAACAGCTGATTGCTGACTCTTCTAATTTCTAAAAAACTAAAAAATACCTAACTTTCTGTGCAAAGCCAGATAAAGTTCTCCCTCTCTACCTCCCTCTTAGACTCCCCTTCTCCCTTTTCTTCTTTCTGGGACAGGCTCCCACACTATGGTTCCTTGAACTCATGATAATCTTCCTGTGCCTCTTGAGTGCTGAGATTAGAAGCATGTGCCACCACACCTGGTCAGATAAATCTTTTTCTCTTTGTGGACAACATAATGTCTTTGTTACAACTACTTAACTGTCACAGCAACATGAAAGCCACCATATAAGCAAGGCCATGATCATGGCTATGTTCTAACAAAACTTTACTTGAAATATCAAGCAAAGGCAATATTCTGCTGCTCTCTGGCCAATTCCTTCAAGAAACAATCTTTTCTCCCAATTATGAGGAGTGCAAGGAAACTCAGATGCTAGTCATTTTGAACTTGCTACTATAAGGACTATGAGCCTTTAAGGTACGGTATTCCATGCAGAACACCATGTCACCATCTTCAAAGGGACCTAAGAGGTACAGATAATTAGCACCTCCAAATATAACAGACAGTGTAAATTTTAAAAGTAGTGCCAGGAGAATTGGATGTAGTGATGCATGCCCATAATCTAGCACTTGCAAAGCTAAGGTAGGATCATGACAAGTTTTTGGTACCAGGAATCGAATTTAGGGCCTTGCATTTGCCAGGCAGGCACTGTGCTGAACTACACCACCTGCCCATGACAAATTTTGAGGCCAGCCTGAGCTACATGATAAGTTCAAGGCCAGTCTGAACTATGTAGTGAGATTTTGTCTCAAAAAAACAAAACAAAACAACCATGGTACTTGGAGACTAGCTTCCTCTGATGATCTGTACAATATATTTTCCTGACTGATAATCAAAATTATTTCCTGACTAAAATGCTTATCTCATAGAAGGCATACTAATAAACTATTTACATATCTTAATTCAGTAATAAAAATTGTAACAGTAGCTATTAACAACTTTGCAAAATTGGGAGTATCAACTCAAGTTTCAGCTGAGTGGCAGTAGATTCCCCAGATTAGGTCTATGTAGGGACACAGTCACTTTCCTAGACTGCTCTAGTCTAGTAGCAGTCTGTATGTTAACAGCTTTGGAGTGATCATAAATTCATCTCTTTAATTTTTTCCTCTCTTTCTTTTTTTTTTTAATCAGTACTAGGGATCGAAGTCATGACCACATGCTTGCAAGGCAGGTGCTTGCAAGCCTCTGAGCTAAATCCCCAGCCCCCCATCTCTCTTTCTACTCATTTTGTTTTTAAATAAATTCAGTTACAATGCTATAAGTTAAAATAGTAATCTGAACAAAATTTCAGGGTTCCTTCAACAATTACCATGTGGGGTATTCTGAAACAATGTTGTAAACAAGGGCACGAAGTCTTTAAAAAGTTTAAAATTACTTCCCCTGCCTGGAAACAATGGCAAAGGAATCCTAAATGAATTTCCCAACACCTCCTCAAACCCTGCCTCCATCTTTGGCTCTGTGCTCTTCTCAGTGTTGTTGGTATCTTACTGTCACAAATGTAACTTCATCCACCAGTTCACACAGCATGGCCCTACCAGGATTAATCTTCCAGTCCACAGGTAGTACTATCCAGAATACAATCATGTGCTGCTGCTCAAGACCTCTTTTCCAAGATAAAATTATTTTAAAACATCAAATTTCGAATGTTTCTAATCATCAACCAGGATTCAACAGGTACACAAAGGATATTAACTTAAGTATGCCAATATATAATATTCTTTGAAGTCCACCAAATAATTTTAGAAAACAGATATTATTGAATATTTTATTCCTTACTCGTTGAAGAAGTTTATCTCTGTAGTGCTCAACTTGCTCTTGGAAACTTTGTCCTGGTTTTTTAGGTCTCTTTCCAGATTCCAACTCATCCTGAAACTTCATAACTTTGAGCTATAAAATAACACATTTGTAAGTTGAGTATTTTCTATTATCCATAGTTTCTCACTCTCCTATAGCAAAGTGATGATTAGGACCCCAGTCAACATATAACCTCAACATAAAACTTTTATCTGAAACAAGGGGACCTGTCAGATAAACCCAATCATGCAAAATCCAAGCCCATCTGCTGTCGGAGGACTACAAACCATGAACTATGTACATCATATCTGTAAGAACTTACTTATATTTCTCAACAATGTATTTTGATTACTTGGTTCCCCCAATTAGAAAGGCATAGCCTTGGGCTGGGAATTTAGCTCAGCGACATAAGCGCCTGCCTTGCAATCAGGCAGTCGTGAGTTCAATTCCTGGTACCGATAAAAACGAAAAAGACAAAAAAAAAAAAAAAAAAAAAGAAAGGCATAGCCTTTCTAAAGACTTCTGACTAATCATACCTAAAGACATACTGTCACAAAAGGTTTTTTTAAAAACACAAAGGTGGAAGTATTGTTTATAGCTTGCATAAGACTCTTGTGGGACCAAACACATAGCTGTTCAACTTGCAGATTTTACTATTTTACCATCTAATTACTAGATATACAAATAAAATTAAATTACATCCAGAATGTACTTAAGACAGCAGTAGACTTTAAAAAGATCAGAATAACTTGTAATTCCACTTCTTATAATTTATCCTTTACAATATCTATATTTAGGATACTCATTGAAGCACTACTTGTAAAAAGTAAGACTTCTGACTAATCATACACACAGATATGACACAAATATATATACAAGGTTATAAGTATCTTAAAGCATATACAAAAAACATAAAATAAATAACAATATGAGAAAGATTAGAATAGGTGAGATTAATTTCACTTTTTATTATGGAGATTTAAATCTTTTATTTTTATTGCTAAAACAAATAAATTTATGACACATTTTGAACTTAGATTTCATAAAAGGACTAGTAACTATCTGAAGTCTTAAAAGAGCTAAAATTATCTGATACATTTATAAACATCAGAATATATTTTTCTTTAACTAAGGGAAGCAAAAATGGTGAAAAGCATGAGGATGTGGAGGATGTCAGAAGAGTGGTAGAAATATGGACTCTGAATGGTATACTGTGCATCAGGCCCAAACCCATCTAATCATGTTTTATTCAAAGAAATGAGAGTCTTATCTAATGGAACTACTGCAGAGGCTAGCATCTTAACTATATTTTATTTAAACACAAACACATTCTTTAAGGAAGTTATATGCTACTACAACATTTTATTTATTTTAAAAAGTAAGACCTCGTTTGTTTTAATCCCCCCTCCACTCATACACATACACAACAAATGAAGCTTCTAACCACAATGGAAGTAAGCTACTACACCTCTCCCGACATCACCACTGTTCCAAATCAAAGTGGTATTTTTCTGATTTTAGTCTTCAAGTAGACATTCTCCAATTTCTACCCCTTTTCTATCTAATTTCACTTAAATAATCAGAGTTTTAGAATCACAGCTTTAAGGTCCTCTCTTTTCCAAACCTCTGCACTTTTTTCACATTTTAATAATGGTTACATTTTTAAATTAAGCTGCAAGACTTAAAAGGAACAGGAATGGCAATGTAAATGGCTAAGTTTAGCATTGTGTGAAGCCTTCCATGACCAAAGTAATTCTGTTCTATAGAATGTATTTTTGGCAACCCCAGCATTAAGTATTCAAGAGTTAATCAAACTGAATGTTACCTACAAGGAGACATTCCTAGAGAACCTTTGTAAAAGTCATTATAAAATTCCAACTTACAGTTTCTGCTCATATGGTCTAACTCAAGCCCAAACACAAAAAGCTGTTCTCAGGCCTGAATACCAAAGTAAGTAGCACACTCAATCCAAAAGATTTTTGCTAATGATACCCTTTGTTGCCTTGAAACAATGGCCAGGTACCACCTTCTGGAGAGGTCAAGTATTCACTTATCCCCCAGGTACCACAGCAGAAAGGCATTTTTTTCTTCTCTAGCAACACAGAAGACCCTACACTTGGATCCTAATAAATGTCAGTTTAAATGAGACTAACAAAATAAGAAAAGATGACTCCAGTTTAGGTACTATTCTAAGTAGAATTTTAAAACAAAAACTAGCCCCTAATCAACTGATTTTAAAATGTTTTTGTTAAGAATGTCAGAATTCACAAGTCTTTTGTTTCTGTCCATGCTAAAGAATGTTCAGCTATGGGCATTTGCCTTGGTTACTTTTCTCTTACTGCTGAGACAAAATACTTGATACCCAAAACCAAGGAAGGAAAGGTTTATTTAGTTTACAAATTCTGGAGGTTTCAATCCATAATCAGCAGGCTCCAAGGTAGAGTGGCACATGGCAACAACTCATGCAGCTGAAAACAGCACAAACAACAAGGCAAAAGGGGAGGAGCACAGAAAGAAGACTCTTGTAGGCCACATACAGTGTAGCACTCACAACCATATTCCTAGGATTAGACCATGAGTCATTCACAAACTCTAGAAGTCTGCCTGCATGACTGCATGAGGTTTTGGGGAGATATCCAGACTCAAACCATAACAGTATCTATATTAGGCCACACTTAGGGAAGGGAATAGCTTTTTAAGAGAAAAATTATAGTATATATACACTAATATACAACTAAATTAATTGCATAAACTAATTTGGAACTTTATTCTTTATTTGATGGTTTTATAAGTACAAGTTATTACTCATTAGATTCTAAACCCACAAGTTGACATTGAAATCATGGAGCAGAGAAGCTAAGAAAAGCACTAAGAAAAAACTAAAGAGCCCTAAGTTCTAGTCCAAATTTGCCACTAACTATGGAATTTTATTCCATATGACTATCTCAAGAGTAATAAATAAGTGTGATAGATCAGATAATTCTGAAATAAAGCCAAGATCCGTACATTTTAAATACATATGATTTGGCTCACAATCTAAATCCCAGAAAGATAAGTAAACTGTGAGAGGCAGGCACTCTGTGAATAGGAGAAGCAATCACTGAGTATCTAACAAAGATGAGAGGGGCCAGACTACAAAAGAGCACATATGTATAAACTTAAGGGTATATACATATGTATATCCCATACATACATACAGAATGTGGAAATTATCATAAAAACCAGCCAAGTTAACAGAAAGCTAAATTTCTTTAATAAAGAAAAAGGATCCTGTCTCAAAAAAGAAACAAAACAAAATAACTGATTTCCTAAGTGGTCAGGTATAAGGTATTAATCAGCATCCATTACTTCAGAGACTCTATGTTCCATGTACTAGAGATACAATAACGAACAGAAAACAAACATAGTCCTTTTCCCTCATGAAAACTACAGCCTAGTAGGAAACATAGACATTAAACAAATAAGGAAGCAAGTCAGCAAAAGGACAAAACAAACATATACCCATTCATATAGAAACACACACACACAACATATGCAAAATCCTACACAATAAACAGAAGGAAGCAAGTCTAGAAGAGGAGCCTATCATTATGAAGGTAGGTATGCTTAAACTAAGAAGTCTGAAGATCAGCAAGTAAGATCTCTGAGTCAGGGAATGGCATGTACCAAGATATAATGGCAAGACAGGGCTTAGTTTAGTGGAAAAAGTTGAAAGACCAGCGAAGGATAATTTAAACTTCATTATAGTACAAACCTCAATTTCACGAAGTTTTGCTCGTTTTTCTTCACTCATTTCTGAGTACTTAGAGAACTTGGACTCAGCTATTTCTTCTTTGATTGGGTTGGAGTACAAATGATGTTCTTCGGATTTGGAACTTTGAGTATCTTCTTCATCTTCACTTTCTTCTTCCTGACTTTGGAAATAAGCAGAATATATTGTACACGAGTCAGTAAAACAAAATGATAAGCACTGTAATTTTCTCTGTCGGATAGCTTAAATAATGGTTAGCAAAACACATGTGGACAACATCCCTAAAATGTGTTTTACAAAACAATTGATAAAGATCATTTTGTAAAATTCTTGTTTTCGCCATCAAAAGTTTGAACTTGAACATAAATTGTATTTTAGTAAAAGCTGCTTATGTTAATGTCATCTATGTGCCTTTTCATTCTGCATCAAACCTCAGCAAGTTATACGAAACAAATGAGTTGCGTATACTTCAGTTTAGATTCCATTAAATTTTATGTTAAAAAAAAACCCAAGTACTTATCATTCCTTCAGCAGTCTATAATCTAAAAAATAGATCAGCTAACATGATCATGAGTTACCATGAAACAATCGATGTATTAATGAAGACCTTATATAGCACATAACCCTAATAAAGCAATTAAATTTTTAAGTATCAGTTAACATCAGTACTCATATTACAGCTGCTTCTGAAAGTTGTTACAGGTTCTAAATGGGGAGGGAGGCAGAGGAGGATGGAAAAAAAAAACCTGAGTGACCAGCATGAATAAGTCACAGAGACTAAAAAGAAAAATTCTCCTATCCTTCCAGGTATAATCTAGTAGGAACAGATAAGCAAGACAATTATGGATAAAGGTAATCATAGTCCTGGGACAAGATTAACAAAGTGTTCTTGAAGCACAAAAAATGAATGGCTTTTTAAAAAACTTATAGTATAGAACTTATTTGGTGGGGAATGAGAGTACACATACATTTGCTATATGCAAATAAATCTGGGTAGAACAAGACAGTTGTATAAAAACAAGATTTCCTACAATAATATTTGCTCAATAACTGCGTTACTGACATAGCCTAGACTATGTCATTTTGCCTCTAATACCTGAATTTGGTAAGCTGTTAGACATTGGTATTTGGTTACTAAATATATTCTACAGTAAGAAATAGAAGCATGTTTAGGGTACATTTAATATTATTCACAATATGAAAAGCTATAACTAAACTCTTAAAAATGTAATTATTTTAAAGGCTTATTAGGCTACATGCAAAATTAAAAAACGGAAGCCAGACATAAGTAATTCAGAACCAGTAAAGACACTCTAGGAGAACATTAGTCTTTATCTGTGTGTGTGTTGTTTGTTTGGGTTTTTGGGTTTTTTAGGAGGAGGGTAACAAGAATAGAACTCAGGGCCTCACATTTGTCAGGCAGAATATAGCCACCAAGCTATATCCCCGACCCGTAGCTTTTCAGCATCCCATCGAAGGCTTCTAAAATATTGTAAAACTTTATACTCAAAGCCCCATATATCACTAATATGAGTACAACTTAACGCTTTTTTTGGGAGGGTGATGCTGGGGAATGAACCCACGGTTCTGTGTATGCAAGGCAAAAATGTTACCACTAAGCCACAACTCCAGCCCTTAACACATTTTTAACACTTATGTAATGAAGAAAAAAAACTCAAACTTATTTTTAAAAATTTGTTTTTGGAAATAAACTTTTTATTTTTACTTATTACTTATTATCAATGCAGTTAAATTTTGAAAACCCAAAAAGCTGTTTTGTGGTATAATTTTACAAGTGCTTAAGATGCTTTATTTTTATTTTTTAAAGATGCTTTAAATGGGTTAAGGTAGTTGTAAAAGCAGAGATGCTTACCGAAGAAGTACTCAAAAAGGGTCAATCAAGTGGCTTGTCTAATTAAGTTGTAGCATCTATGAAGAAAAAATTACTTGACCAATTCCAGTCTTTTGTTTATTTATTTTTACTTAGTTTGCAATATCACATATTTCTTGGCAAAAATATTTGTATATTTAACTGAATGTTTGCTTTCAGTCATTAATGAATACTGAACAGGTAAATCTATGGCTAACATGGAATAATCACATGTTTTATTTGTGTAAAAACATGGGTTACAGAACAGTAACATTCTATCATTTATATTTATATGGATTATTTTTAAATAGTTATCAATAGTAATTTTTCAAGGCCCTTGCAATTTTAATTGGTTGTGGCCTTAGCTTGTTACTATTTCTAGGATCAGATCTCACCACAGCATCCTGTTGTACCTTTTTTTAAAAAAAAAAAAAAAGCAAATTCAAAACTCTAAATTCATACTTAATTCATTACAAATTAAATTATTCTGAGAATTTTTCTCCAAAGTACTAGTAGTGTTGAATATTTTTAAAAAACACATTTGCGGGGCTGGGGATTTAGCTTAGCGGCGTAAGTGCCTGCCTTGCAAGCAGGCAGTCATGAGTTCGATCCCTGGTACTGATAAAAATGAAAAAGACAAAAAAAAAAATCACATTTGCGTTACAATGCAGCAATTACTATTTATAAAAAGCAGCATTACATAAAAAGGTACTTCTAGATTCGACCACTAGAGAGTAGCACTGAGGCAAAAGAAAACTTCAAGTATCAGAAAATTGTACAGAGTTTTTTCCTTGCTTTGTACTTTCATAAACTTATTTTCTTTGTTGTTGTTGTTTTTAAGACAGGGTCTCACTCTGTAATTTATGCTCATAATAATCTTGCTTCAGCCTCCAAAGTGGCTGATGTATGGATAAGTGTGTATTACCACACCCAGCTCTCGTTATTTTTTTATATTACCATGGTTTAGTTGGAGTTCTTAATATTACACTGCTATTGATTCATGCTTCTGTCAAAGTATGATTATTCCAATACTATTAATTCACATTCCAACATTAATATAAACTTTAAGCCCAAAATATCCTAAATACTTGCAGATACAAAACCAACTGAACATTGTATTTTTTGTTCTTTGATGGCTTTTATACTTCTTCCCTCCAAATTAAATAACCATTTTGTAAGTATAATAGAGATTTTGAAGTAGTGATTCCATAATTATGAGATGTTACTAAAGACAGGACTGTGGACATAAAGTTTCCAATTTTTATAGTCTTCACTAATCTCAAATACCCTTCTTCCTAACAAGTCACATCTCTTTTGTAAACTTGAATAATCATTGTTGTGAATAATCATTCATATGACTTATTCTGATCATACCAACATTCTGGAAAGACATCACTGTGACAGGTTTGCTTTCTATCAAACTGTGTTTCTATAAAACTGCTAATAGATCACACTTCCTTAACAATCCAAAAATCTATTCACTGAATCCACACAAATGCTTACATTGTGCTAGGACAAAAAAACTTTCTCTTGTTCCTTTTTCCATTTGAGAAATAGAGAATACAGAAACAAACAACAACAAAAGCTTTGTTTTGCATTTCTGATATGATCTCTATTTAAAAACACCAATTTCCTTTGCAATGATTTTTTAAAAAGTGTCAAGTGTTTCCTAAAAACTATCAACACGAATTTACAAATTTTGGGAGCAAAGAGTGCTGCAATCATGGTATCAAATGCCAAAACAATTTTGGAGTGATTATTAAAGAGCCAAATCAAAATTGTAGTTTCTCTACACTGCAAAGAAAATATTTTCCCTCTTTTTAGTTCTTTTGAAGTATTTATGATTAAGTAACAAAAGACATAGTGCAATACTTTTCTTAACAATATACTGCCCAAAATGAAAGTATAACCCTCCCACTTACATTTTAAAAATCAGTTTTTGAGAAGCCCAAAACAGTATTTAATGATAAAGATTTGAAACAGATATAGTCAACCAATTAGTAAGTACAAAGTGAGTATAGCCTTGCATAGGGAAATAAACTCCAAAGCAAATATGCACGAATACCAGAAACCAGAAGCTCTTTATTCACTGCAAAAACAATGGAGAACTGAAAAGGATCCTCTCACAAGTTGTTTTTTAAAGTGAAGTATTTCTCTTCACTACTATGTCAACTATACCTCTTCACCAAAAAAAAGGAGTGTATTGTACATGCAAAAGAAACTGAATATATTTGAAACTTAAGATTCTTACTTTTGATTTTCTTCTTCTTCTGATTCTTCATGCTGGTCAAATAATTCCCACTTAGAAGTTGTGACAGCTGAATGGAAGGAAAAGAGGATGTAATTCCATAATGTAAATTAGCACTTTTGCAGTAGAAGCCCAGCTGTAGACCTGAAAGTTTATATTATAGCAGTTTTCTTTGAATAGCCAATTCTAGGTGCTAAATCTTTCCATCTTCACATGTATACTATAATTTTATTCAAATTCAAGTGACAAAAAAATTCTGCTCTTCCTATCTATGTGATACTAAGATTTATTTCATTATGACCAATAATAATTAAGCACTAGGATACAAGATCAAATGTGAAAGGCAAGTCTAAACTACATCTAGTAAGATCTAATCAGCATTATGGGAGGGTCACAGTTTGATTTCTCTGAAACAGAACTCTAAGTAAATTCCCCAACTGGCACAACTTCCCACCTACATTTTTTATTGAAATGTCTTAATCTAAAAGGTTTTTAGGGATTTCTCTTGTTACTTTCAAAGTTTTCAAACCAAAGGATCTAAAAAAATTACTAGAACACCAACCACTATGAAATCTTACACTAGAAAATCAACCACAATGAAATATGGTAACACTGGGATTTAAAGCTGAAGAATATACAGTGTCTCTTAAAACATAAAAGGAAAACACAAACACAGACACCCCAATAATTGTAAGTACTCAAATTTTTAAAGCTGAATATTTACTTTTACTCACCCTGTGCTTCCAATTCAGATTCATCTACAGCTTCCCATTTTGATGGAGCAACTTTAAATATAGGTTCATTCTTCTTTGAGTCTTCAGTTGCATCCACTATTGTGGAAAGAAAAACCATTAAATGACAGTTAAAGATGACCTAAATTAATGGCTTTAAGTTTACTTACTAAATTTTTAAAAAGCAGATTACAATAAGGTTACATATATAGTAAAAAATGTAATGATCTCCTCTAATCCACGGGAGAAAACATTCCAAGATCCTGAAACCACAAACAGTAAAACAAACCCCATGTTTACTATGTGTCTTCCTATACCAGCACACTTCTGAAAGTTATAGATATAGTAAAAAGTAACCATCATAAAATGGAAGGACTATCATATATGTCAACTCAAAAAATTCAGATTAACATTTTAAGCAAATAAAGAAGCTGAAACATAAAACAATCTTGAAACACCATTTCCCAACCACTCTCTAAAATACAAAATTCATAATTTAAAACTTTAACATAATTTTAGGCAGCTAGGAAAATTCAGGCTGTAGTTGGAAAGACTAATGAAAACACAACAAATAAAACCAGAACAGTACCTGGCATTGTGAATATGAGTGGTGATAAGATTTCACCTATAATTTCTGACATAACCAAAAGAAATATTATAGGAGTTGACCACCCCTACCCAGAAAAGTAATCAAACAAAAGCCATTTTCTTGGCATAGTCAAATTTGTTACTAGTATTCACATGCATGTAATCCCAGCACTCTGAGAGGTGGAGGCAGGAGTATCTCAAGTTCAACCCAAACCTGGCAAAAGCCTGCCTCAAAAACAAAACAAACAAACAAAAACCCTGGGATTCAGTTGAGTGTAAAAGTCTTGGATTTAATCTCCAGTATCACCAAAGAAAAGAGAAGTCACAAAAACTTCAGTCATTTGACATTTCAAGCAGAAATTACAATATTTTTCCCTATCAGCACATGTGGCAATTACAGATTTTTGGTAATTATAAAACTATTAGCAAGATTTAACATTTGACATCTAGACTCAGCCAAGTACAGTAGTGCACACTTGCAATCCCAGTGCTTGGGAGGCTGAGGCAAGTGGATCACTATGAGTTCAAGCCTGGGTTACAAAGTGAGTTCAAGTCACTTTGAACTCATAACAAAACCCTGTCGCAAAAGACCAAAAAAAAAAAGAAAAGTAGGACTTACAAGGCACTCCATCCAGATCATCATCAAGATTTTTTATAGGAACTCCATCGAGATCATCAATGGGAGTAGCGTCAATGGGAATTCCATCCACATCTTCCAGAGGTGCACCATCAAGCTCTTCCTCAATGGGAGCACCATCGAGATCATCTGGTACATCCTATGGGAAATGTGTACGTTTTTCTTTGCTTGCTAAAGTCACACTGCTATAAGATTACTGGCTAGATACCCACATTCCAGGTACAACATAAAGACATAAAATGAATAATTTAACATCCAATTTGGCAAAGCAGCAGCCATCTTTAAAGTTTTATTAGTACATGTCTGCAGTACATGAAGTTCGTGTTCATTTTAGGGAATTTACTCTCCTTCTCCCTCCATTTCTACAACCCCTTCACCATTTTCATTATTAATATTTCTAAGCAATTATCTTTATCTAATATTTATATTTATTTATCTAATATTTATGAAGTACTAACTGGTGTCAGGCTACATATAATTCAATAATGAACAAACACAGACTTGGCTTGGTCTGATCATAGAGCTTATAATAAAGGCACACCATTCTTTCACAGTGTTTAGTAAGCAAGCCCGACAAGACTCCTTATAAAATCTGGTGATCTTAGGTAAAGAGAACAAAAGGAAGGAAGAACATGTGTAAAGGCCAATGGCAGGAGAAAACATATACATTTATAAAACTCAAAAAAAAAAAAAGACTGTACTGAAGAAAAGAGGTCAATCAGGAGGATCTTGCAGGAATAAAAGTGAGAATACAACAGACTTGAAAAAAATTAATAATTATTTAGGAGATAGGACAACAGGATGGTCAAGTGGTCTAAGGCACCAGACTGAAGATTTAGGATATTTAAAAAAAAAAAAAAAAAAAAGCAACAGAATAGTGACGAACAGAATCTTGCTACCTCTGTGCACTGTGCTATAATTTTTCATGTTATCCTTAACAAAATGAAGTCACACAGATAGATGGTCCTCAACTTGTTTTGTTTTTCCATTTGGTTTTGTTTTGAGATGGGGTCTGTATGTTGTCCAAGATGGCTCTAAACTCTCCAATCTCCTGCCTCAATCTCCTGAGCAGCTTGGACTACAGGTGTGCACTACTATGCTCTATGATGATTTTCAAAATTTACAATGAAAACTACATACATCCAGTAGTAACTGTACTTCAAATTTTGATCTTTCCTTAGGTTAATACTATGCAAAATGATACTTTCGTGTTGCTGAGCAGTAGCAGCTAGCCATAGTTCCCAGTTGACCACTTAATAATCAGTACTCTGTAGAGTACTATCCTGCCAGCATTTCTTGACTATAGGTATTTAATAAATTACATGAAATACTCAACACTTCATTTAAAAATACACTTTGTGTTAGATGACTTTGCCCAGCTGCAGACTACTTTAAGTGTTCTGAGCACATTTAAGGTAAGAGAGCTAAGTAATGATGTTCCATCAGGTGTATTAATTAGTGTGTTCTCAACTCACAATATAGGTAGTTTATAGTCAGTTTATTGAAACCCCATTCAGAAGTCTAAGAGTATCTGTATATTGCTTTCAACTAATACATACCTTTCATGCCATCAAATAAGAAACCAGCTAATTTTCACATAAGGACACAACACAAAATTACTACTACATGTAATTCTTTTTTTTTTTTTTTGGTACTAGGGATCAAACTCACGACCTCGCGTTTGCCAGGCAGGCGTTTATGCCACTGAGTTAAATCCCTGGCCCCAACTACTATATGTAATTTTGACTCCTAGACTCACAATTCTAAAAATAAAAACCCAGTATTTTGTGGTAAACAAGGTATTTTTCACAAGGAAGTATCACACACGTATGTAACATGTAACACCACAGTACTCTACTTCCCAAAACAAATTTCAAACACAGAAACCTACCTCTGTTTCTTTTTCTTCAATAATATTTACAAGTCCTAAGAAAATATTTTGTAGTTTGATCAGAAATGGCTCGGGATAAATTGCCCAATCTTCCCATGCTCTGAAGCAAGTCATTACTCGTTGCTTAATAAATAGGAAATGAGACCATGAATTACTATTTTGGGGAAATATGTCTCAAACTTCATAAGAACGATCAACATGATATGCTTTATCAGCCCTTTTAAAATTTAAATAATGGGAGGGGGGTTCCTAGGAATTGAACCCAGTAAGCTATAACCCCAGCCTCTTGTAATATTTTTCCTTTTTTAAACTTTGAGTCAGAGCCTAAGTCACTAAATGATCCAGGGAGGGCTTGAGCTTGCAATTCTCCTGCTGAGGGTTCCAGAGGGCTGTGGTTGGTTATATGACTGTACCATCATACCTACCAGTCACTTTTTATTTTTAAAAAATTAATGTCACCTTCCAATTAATGTGACAAAAAAAACCCTAAAAATAATGGGGAGAAAAATGATCAGCAATTGTTTGTTTTTTATCAAATAAGGTCAACTCCTATGCCGTTTGTTAGTACTAAACATGAGCTACCATCTGGGAAAAACAAGAGACACCACAAAATCTGAAAATCAAAGTAGTCAATTTTTTACCTAAATCCCTATGACCTAATGAAATACTTCCTTATTCTAACTAACACTTTTCTCTGCTCCTTCCCTAAACTTTTCCAAAGTTCTAAGTAATGATCTTTTCCATTTTCCTTCTAAAACAGGATCTCGTCATGTAATTCAGGCTAGTGTTGACCTCATGTAGCCCAGGCTATATGCTGCCCAACGTGCAGCAATCTTTCTACCTCAGCCTCCTAATTGCTGGGAATATAAGTGTGCAACACTACATCTGGCTATGACCAAAGTTTTTAAAGATGGATTTGTCAGAATCCCCTAAAGGGTCACAGGTCATCTTTCTATATTGATAGGGTCACAGGTCATCTTTCCATATTGAAAAATTTTCTTACCGAAGTCTTTTACCCAGAAAATATATATTCAGTTGTAAGTAAGTTGTTTTTTGGCTTTACTTGGCTTTTCTTAACATTAATCTATACTACAGTTTAAGAGGTTATTAAAAATTAGAAGCAGAACATAATCATGAACAACATGTTTCCTAAAATGATTTTCAGCTATATATGCTACTAGAAAAAAAGGTGATCCTCTGAAAGTGTTAAAAAGATTAGTATTTAAAACATTTAAATAAATTCTTAAAACTGAAACTAAGTAACACTAGTTAATATTTTTACTTCTCTTGTTTTCATGATAAAGGTGAGATGGCAGGAGAAATTCAAAACAGTAATTTCTAAAATGTACAAGCTTTTAAGCTATGTCTTACTTGTCCAGTGTACTTATCTAGCCTTCCAATATCCTCCACTTCTACCTACTTAATAGGGCAAAAAAGATAAAACAGCTAACATACCTTAAAATTCTCAGACTGTAAATGGCCTTGAATTGTACGATAGGTAGCATTAAGGTCTGAAAATATCTGGCATAACTTTGTTTCAAAACTGAAATTCAAGTAATACATTCGTTAAAACAGCAGCTTAAAAATTCATAACTTCCTCCGTATGATAATCAATAAAAACCCCTCTTATACTTAAAATATTTATAAATCACAAAATCCTTAAATATCAAGAACTAGGTATTTAAACTCAAAAAACATAACTGCTTAAACTTCAATTATTCTGAATTTTTCCTCAGTGAAGCCTTCAGGATTCTTAAGTACTTAATCTCTGTTAGTCAGGAACTTCAGGTCTACAATACTTTGAACCATCTAGTGCAACAGCTTTGCTTTATAAAACAGGAAACTCAAAAGTTAAGTGAACTGTGGGGAAAAAACAAAAAACTAACAATTTAGTGTAGGCCCAAATTCCAAATTTCCTTTCAGATTCAATTTCTTTCCTTGTGGTTAATCAATAAAATAGGGAGAACTCTAAGGAACCAAAGAAGAGTTACTATTAATTGTAACATAGAATATTTTCCTAGAAAATATAAACAGTTAAAAACAATACACTGCTGATCAAAAAAAAGCAAAGATGCTACATAGTTTATAATCTACCTTTGGCCTCTTCCTTATGCAGTGAAAAGTTATTTTGTAACTCCATCTATCTGTTCTATTGTCAATAAGTAAGAACTGATATAAAATGAAACCTTTGCAAAAACCCTAGTAATTTAGCTTACAGTTCAAAAGGAGCAAGCCTATTTTTGAAAACATTCTACAAACTATGAACAAATTTAAATGATTATTAGCAGAGAAGGTTAGCCAAAAAGCTTCTGGTCTTTTTAAGACAGGGTTTGACTACACAGTTCCAACTGGCCTTGAACTCACTTTGAGCCCAGGCTAGCACTGAACTAGCAACAATCCTCCTGCCTCAGCTGCACAAGTGCTGGGATTACACAAGTGTGCCACCATACCTGGCAAAAATACTCTTTTCTCAACTCTTAACCTGTAAATATTCTATTTCAAGAGTATCATTCTACATCATCATACTTACAATTTTCGGTAATATGAAGCATTGGCAACTTTGGCTGAAGAGTTGTACAAAACATCAGAAACCAAATATAACCTGGCAATCTGGAATTCCAAAAGACAACACAAAATGGACTTAAAAATAAAAAACATTAACTAATAATCTACATAGAAAAAAAAATTATGTATTGTCAATTCTTGAAATCAGTAGCATATGGCTAATGTTTAGCTACAACTGAATAAACACAAGATGTCAACTATTTAATTTTCCCTCTTTCCTTAGTAAATGCTCTAAAAGAGAAATCATTCCCATACCTTTTTAGGAAGAGGTGTCTTTAAGATGGACAATGATTCAGTAATGCAGTCTACTATTTCTTCAGCAGCTTCAGCATTATTAAGACAGAACACCATTGCATCTCCAATATCATTTTTCCTTGGAGTCAATCCTCGCAAGATTTCTTCTAATTTGTCCCTCTGTCTGAATATAAATTACTACCTTGAGTATTTATAGACACAACTTTCAAATGTCATTATTAGACTGCTATTCTGAAGACTGAATTGTCTTTCAAAAATCTTACATTTTTTTGAAGAATTTATACAGAAATAAATGCTTTTCTTGGAGCTAGAAATTTTCAGTGGTTTTTTTTTCTTTTTAGGTTACAAATTAAATAAATTTAAAATAATAAGCATTTCTCCAAATCTGCAAGACTGCCCCAGTACTATCCTATTAAAAATGAAGAAGAAAATTTATGTTCTTTATTTTTCTTTGAAGGAAGTCTGTTTAGCACTTCATGGATAAAGAAAGGCTAACATTTTCTGTAAAGGATAAGATTAAAAGCATTTTAGGCTTTGTAGGCCATATGATCTTTAAAACCCTCTACTGCTATAGCACTTACACAGATACAGACAACATGTGAAGAAACAGGCATGGTTGTGTTCCAATTAAACCTTATTGACAAAGCCAAGAGGCAACTAGATTTAGCCTGTGGGCTGAGTCTGCAGAACCTGAGCTAAAAGTAATGAATATACATCTCTAGAAACAAAAACAAATACACTCGAATACTACAGCAGTCCACTAAAAAACTCTTTCACAATGCATCAGTGCAACAAGACTTATAGACTATGCAGTAAAGTACACAAAAATTCTAAAAATTCTTTTAGCCATTTTTTTTCCATGATATGTGTAGAACAATCTCTGAACACGTAATGGGCAAATGTTTTTGCTTCTTTAAACCTACTGCATTTATCAGTGTTACGTGAACACTAATAATGAAAAGATGGCGTGACAGTGATAGCTTTGCACACCACATAATGCCAACTCTATCAGTTAACATTTAACTCCACTACCTATACAATAATTTTTCCCTCTTTACAGTGCACTCAAAGAAGCAACAATTCTAAGGGTCCCTAGTTTCTAGAAGAATTGAACTATTCTAATGCTAGAGAAAAAAGCTAACAAGGTTTAAGAGATTAATTTTACCAACAGAAAGCGGTAAATTAACACATATTTGCTAAGGTGCTTAAAAGTATAAAGCATATGATACAGGACATTATTTTAAATATTCAAAAGTGAAAAACCATTTTATTTTAGGGTTAATCATTAGTAAGACTATTAATGTAACTATTGAAACAACTTTTCTGAATGTACAACAGAAAGGAAAAATATCTTACTCTTCCTTAAGTGCTCCCTTTTTACTAGGCTCCTCTACAAAAGCTTCTGTTTCTTGCTCTTCTGACATTCCATGAAGGTATGGATTTAATGGTGGTGGCCTCCAAAAAGATCCATTTTTGAACATACGAAAATCCTCTGTCCGCCATTTAGTTGGAGAATCTCCCTAAAAAAAATCCACCAAGTTATTAAAAAGATGTAGTAACTCAAGAGTCAAAACAAAAAAAGTAAATAATTCTACTTGCCTGTAGAATAGAATAAAGCTTCCACCTGTAGTAAACATGGGCTGGTGTCTGGTTTTCAAATAAGAACCTAAACAAAAGAAACAAACCACTATGTATCATATGCTTTAAGAAACGGCTACCTTGAATTACATATAATAACTATTATTTGCCTATTTAATTCTAAATCAAACTGAGAGAAATTTTCATACATTGTCATCTGCTACATACTCCTTTTCCAATCCCAATCCCCGTAATCTTGTTGAGTTTTAGGATTACTTTTACAAACATTTACAAATCAGATACTATGTCTGGTAGCAGAGATTTTTCTCAACATATAATTTCAAAAGCACTCATTTTACACTACTTAACAATGTTTGTATCTTAAATACTGTATCAATTCAGAAGACAAAGAATTTCCTTTAAAACTCATATGCTCAACCAAGCATATTTAAACTATTTTCTTCCTAAAGAATGCTAAAAACAATGGTATCCTATTCCAAAATGGGATAGGAAAACTGACCTAAGTGCACTTTAATTACTAAAACCAACTTCTCTTCTCTCTGCAAGAACAATCCTATAAATTTAAGAACTTTATTCTTGGAAATTTTTTTAATTCTAAAAATGTAGAAGCATCTTTAAAAATCACGCCTAAAGATACAATATAGGTTATACACAATGGACTATTATTCACCCTTAAAAAAGATATCCCAATGTATAGCTACAAATGGATGAACCGTGAAGACTAGTTAAAGAACAAATACAAAATTGTGCTATGTATCTGTATGTCTGTGTGATAACAGACATCAAGTACAACAGTGGTTGTGAGGGGCTATGGTAAGCAGTTACGGTTTAACAGAACAGGACTTAAGTTTTAAAAGTGAAAAAAACAGTTCTCAAGATGGAAGGTTGTAGTGGTTACACAATAAATGAATCTATTACTGCTGTTGAACTATACAATAAAAATGATTAATGGTGAATTTTACTACAGGTATATTACCATAGTTTTTTAAAATGCACACCTGAACATAGGATTGTTGATTTCTCTGTTCATAATCATAGCTTCAAACATCGGCCCTTCACGTACAACAAACTCTATCATTCGATGTATCAGGGCGAGCAAATTCCTACAACAACAACACAGTTAAAGAAAATGGATTCAGACCTACCACTAGATAAAACTACACTTGACCTAAATTACTATAATTGTGCAGAAAAAAGATTATTCTGCTGACTAATACAGAATTTAATACCAAAAAGTAATCTGGAACATATGTTAACACCTTCTGCATTAAGAGGGAATGGAACAATGAGGGTAGGGAGCGGGACAGAGGGAAGGTGAAGGGAGGGTGGGAAACAACATAGCCTCATAGTAATAAAGATTTAATTTTCTAAATGCCATTTAATTTTATATTTTCCAAATGCAAAACATAAAATCATGAAATCACAACTAAATGGAAAGCTGTAAATATGTAAAATCAGTAACTTAGAGCCTGCATATTACAACCATCTAAAAATTTACACTATCTCAATTTTAAACAAGAATATTCCTAATCCAAGTACTTCTGCAGTAGCATTGAAAAGATATAACCATGACTATAATTTATGAAAATACAAAATACTTAACAGATTTAAGGCCTGATTTAATTTTAAAAAATCCATCCAATTCCTGTGCCCTTCTGGTACACATATACCAGATGGAGTTTTTATTAAATCTGACCTTTAATGAGGCAACATCCCTTTGGAAATACTTCAAACTAGTTTATAATTCATGATGTGTATAATTCTGCCTACATGTTATGGATCAATGAAGAAATTATACTGCCAAAACTTAAATAAATGGAATTCTACTCTTTCCAAAATGGGGGACATGGTGAGACACCCTTCAGAATTTTTCACAATTATTTTTCAGTATTTAAGCCCAAAAAACAATGTCTATGAGTAACTTTTTAGTTATAACCATTTTACTGGTTGAACTCACAGAAAGTTATTTTTAAAAATTTCATGCTGAAATCCCTAGTAACATTCAAAACACAATTTCAGACATTCAGTGTGGATGTTGTCTGGCAAAAATGACTCAGCTTGCTTACAAGCTGCTTTTGATTTGTCATTTCACCAGTCCCCCAGCACACAGAATAAGCATGTAACAATTGGGAAAAGCAAAAGGATATTGGCTCTTGGTATAAAGCACACACTAAATTATACCTTTAGCATTCCCAGCTCAAACTAAACTCATATTAACTGCTACAATATAAATATAGATACAAAACAAGACTTTTTTTGGCTCTATAATGCTCTGCTTCAGAATAACTAACAGTGAAATAATCTCATGTTGATTATAATTATTTTCTTCCAGTTTTCAAACAAAGCTACTTAAGCAGACACTAAAATCTCTACAAAATGGAAAAAGTTTAATTATAAAGGTCAAAAAATTATATGAAGTTTAAGTCTTTACAAAGGGCAAGCTGTACATTTTAAACTATTCAATTTGTTAAAACAACGTAATTTAAAATTTAGAATTTTTTCCTTCACAAAAGTTTAATTGCTCTGCAAATGTGCAGTACTTGATATCCAAAATAGAATGTATTCTCACCATCCAGAGTTAACATTATTTTCAAGAAAGGATGATAAAGTAGAGTTACAGTTCAGTTCCAAAATTCCCACTAGTATGAGCCAAATTAAAGCTAAGGGTAATTTCTGGTATCAGAAGACTATTTACTAGGTGGACAAATGCTATACACCCAGAAACTTGTGTGAATTAAGTCCAAAGCAACTTGATTTCAGTATTAAAAGATATATGTAATGGTTTAGCAAGTTTAAAACCAAAGGATTGATTCTAATGGCCTGTCAAGACCTTTCAGCAAAATGTATACTCAAAATTTTGTTCAGAAATAAGCTGAGCCACATAAAAAGCTACTACTGCATATGTGTGTTTTGAATGCTATAAAAACTTTCCTGTGAATGCTTTATCAGTTGAAAAAAAGTAACACTATAGTTTTAAACAGGCTTGTAACTTATAAAATCTATTTTTTAAAAATTAAATTTAAAAGTTTTTAAATACTTTATATGATTACTTAAAATCAAAATCTGACAATTAGCTGTTACTAACTTGAATTTAAGACTATCAAAGAATTATGATTACACTCTTACTTTAAGGACTGTGTAATTTTCTTAGTTAAAAATGGTGACTTTTCTATCAGAATACAACAGTGTAGTACAAAAAGATGATATATTTTAGAGTGCATTATTTTATTTTTAAATGGTAATCATCTTATTCTGGGCAACCACAACAACAAAAAAAAAAAAATTGTCTCTCAGTTATAATAAAACCACATTTATTGGAGTCGATCGTACCAATGTCTGGTCAAAAACTGTATACTTTCCCAATCCATCCCATGATGTTTTCCTGGTCCCCCGCTGCCGCAGACAGTTCAGCTGGTGTTGCTCACCAAGGCCAATGTCAAAGAGAATTTGGTATTCTTTTGTGTTCATTTATTATTCAACCAGTGTTGTGTTTCTGTGTTTGGGAAAAGGCTTAGCTTGACTGAGCAAGAGCATACCTACAGCATGAACTCTTCTGCATTAACAGTATGTTGAAAAGGAAACAAACAGAAAGAAAAATAAAAGAATTCCAAACACCTTTGCAATCATAAATAAAAAAGGTTCCAGTATATCCAGTGTTCATGAAAATAGGAATTTGTTCTTAAAATCAATTAGGTAAAAATAAAACTATGCCTTAAGAAAGAACTCAAACCAAGATTGTATATTAAATATAAATAATTCAGAAACCAAGGGAATGGGAGAGAAACAGATTAGGTCAAATTACATTATCTAAAATTTAAGATACACTTTATGTAAAACATCTATTTTTCTATTATAAAAGCATTATTACACCAACAACTCAAGATTAAAGCTATTAAATATATTCTAACTATCAAAGCTATAAAAATTTCCTATATTGATAACAATAAAAACAAAAAAGAGAATGACATAAAATTGCAAAGTATACTAAAATTAGTTAAATTTCACATATCCCCCAAAAAAGTACTGGGAAGAAACCATTGCTCAGTCAAGATATTACCTTTTCCTCAACACCATTTTTCTTAAATTCAGAAGGGGATATTGTCTATATTTAGATCAGTAATAATAAAGAAAAACATGTACCTTTCTGTTGGGATAACCACTTTGACTATGGCTTGCGACAGAGTCTGTATATGAAGTCACATCAGATAATAAACATAGAATATGTGAGTATTGTTAACAAGTAACAAGCAAAAATATACATATGCATTGAAAATACTACACATCTAATCACAAGTTTTGCAGGCAAATCACTGCATTTGAAGTAATTATACACTAAGCAATTACATAATGCAAATGGATGTGTTCAGTGAACAATAAATGTTCACCAAATGCAAAGAATCAGAACATTCCTGCCAGAATGCACATCAATGCACTGAAATAGGTACTACACTGAGAATTATCAGATAAAGATTTTAATTTGTGAAATAATTAGCTGTTTGCCTCTGACCATACAGTTTGCTACTTTGTTCCCAAGCCTTTAAAACCAGCCCTGTCATTTTAAGTGTAATTCATAATAGAACCAACAAATTCTTTAACTCAAAATTAAGTTGGTTTTATTTAATAAAGAGAATACTCACCCTTTACTTTTACTAGATTTTTTTAATACCACATACGCTCTCATCCAATATTCTAAAACCTCAGACCCTGAAAACTAAATTAGCTAGCTGTCATCCAAATAATTTAACTATTTAGGTGGTCTTTCAAACTGAAAAGTCACTAAACCAAATACAAACTACCATTTTCTCAGAACAAAGTAAACTGAGATACTGCACTTAAGCAAACCTGAATACAACACTGGACAAAAGAAAAAAAAAACTTAACAAGTGGTCAAAAAAGGAATGGTAGCCACAAATAAAAATATGACCTAGTATTTTAATAAGGGTTTCCATGGGCTAAGGCAGGGAACACATCTACTTATTTAAGAGTTGCCAAACACAATTACACACACATTTTTTATAAAATTGTTGAAAAGAAAATACTACCACAGATTTAGTATTTACAAATTAGATGCGGCCCTATGTACATTTTTAAAATTACCTTCTCAAAATCCTCCTTGTTTTTAGGTGGTGGTAACATGGGAGCATTGGGGTTTTTTAACCGCTCTCTAGGCTGCGCATTAAAAGGCAGTCCAGATGGAGGTGGGGGAAGCGTATGTTCCATCATTGAAGGAGGAATGTATATTGGATGTGGAGGAATCGGTACAGCTTTACCCCAACCTAACTTCATTTCGAAAGACATAATCATTTTTCCTACAAGAAAGAAACGTCACTTTAGTAAGTCTCTAATGAAAATAACACATTTTTGGTGATTTGAATTAAATTCATTTTTCACCTCTCCATTTTGAGTCCAATTCCTCACTAGAGTTTTTATAAATACTCTCCTGAACCAAAAAAAGGTCTAAATTTAATAAATGGAAAGTACCAATGTTCTTACCATTTAAATTTTTTAAAGCTCTTTCAGCATCTCGTCTATTCATAAAGGCCACAAAGCCACAATTTCTCTCTCTTGCTCTTTCTTCATCAGTTCTAGGCCACATAATTTTCACACTAGCCAGTGGTCCAAATCTTCCAAATTCTTGGCACAGCATTTCTTCATTCATCTATGACATGCATATGAGTTTTTTGGTATGCCAAAAAAAAAAAAAAAAAGGAAAGACCAAAAAAACACTTCTATGCAACAGAAAGCAAAGTAGTTTTTTAAAAATGAAAAGCAATATATTATACATAATCCCAAGTAGCAGGAACTCTACGTAAAAATCTTCTCTCCTGGGGCACTCACAAACATTTCTTTTAAGAAAAATTATATTTTACTTAAAATGTAAGATGCCAGAATGGGGAGGCTGGGTAGCTATAAAAGTCAAAAGAACACTTTAACGTCCCTCTTCCTGTTTTAACACTCTGGTTTCTATATAAGCTGTTCTACAGAGACGGTCCAAAATTTAAACAATATTTCCCAACTAGCCATTGCTAGTTGGGAAATTTAGGGAGGAAGTAGCAGTATTTGCTGATCAGGAAAGAAAAATTACCCTTCCCCCTTCTAGCACTCAATTTACAATGTTATCAAGTCAAGAAAATAAAATAGTAAGTATGCATTAAGGTCAAAGTGTTGGTACCTGTAATTTTTAAAAAATGATATTCTGTATAATCACTATATCCCTCATAACATAATTAATATTGAAACAAAAAAATAATTAAAATATGAAAGACAAAAGCACAAATACTAGCTCACTGGTATGAGAGAACAATAAAGGAACTCTATAAAGAAGCAAGCTACGTAGCAAAAAAAATGTAAGTCTCAAAAGAACATTTCCCATTACTGGCTATACCCTGATTGGTAAGTGATAAAATCAGCACCTAGCAAAACATTTCGAATTCAGAATACAGTCCAGTTACAGGACGAGGAGACAAGCCCTTAATAACCTGTGGCAAAACAATCTGGGCCTTACTTTAAGTCCCAAGTTTATAATTTAAAGACTTAACTCCATCCAAAAGCAGAAGGCATATGGGCCAACATTTTATTAATATTACCTGTGGATTAATGTTTCCAAGGTATAAATTAGTAGTACTTGGATCTCCTACATCATGTGAGCCAGGTGCATAATCATCAAGAACTATAGCAAGAAGGAAAAAATAAATTATAAACTGTAAAGTACAAAGTGAAAAAGTTATTAATTGAAGAGCAAGAAACTTTTACCACCGGATGATCTATTTCTTCTTGAAGGTGCATCCACTTAAAAGGGAGAAAAGAAAATAATTCTTAGTTTTTGAAATAATTAACTATAAATATACATGCTAAAATAAATATCACTTACTAGAACGACGCTGACCATCAGAATCTGATTGAGGAGGTTCAAATCGACTTAGCCTGCCTTTTGTTTTATGTCTCTCATCACGCTCTTCTTGAATCCTGTTGAAAATATTTACAATCACTAAAAATGAGCACAAATTGCTTGTTTAGATTTAAAAAGAACAGAGTTCACTCAAGTACCATTTTCAAATAACCTGAAATACCAGTGAGTAAATACCAGTAAAAATAACCAAAATTTGAAGCCCTGTTATGACAGAGCCACAAGCAAATTTTTAATCATCCCAGCAGTACATTTTTTAAGGTAGAAGAAATTCAACATGAAACATGACAAATTTGTTGTTTCACATTAAATCCAACCACCCCTGCCTCTACCTCTATTAAGTACATGTTTAAATTTTTAAAAATTTATTATGATAAAAGATACATTCCCATTAACCCCATACATGCAAACTTCAAACACATGTATCCTATCATTCTTGTCACTTTCTGTGAAGCAGTTCTGGAAGTTCTCTTTCATGAGTACTCTTCAAGGTGTGATTGAAAAAACACAAATGCTGTTGCTAAGTGCCATCCAATGGAAAGGCAGGCTTGTAAACACATTATAGTGTGTCCTTGTCCACCTTATTCACCAGACCTGACACTGTGTAACTTCTGGTTCTGCCCCAAAGTCAAAATGACCATGAAAGGTAAACTTTTTAATCAACTCAGGACATCAATGAATTCACATAATGCAACTAAAGATACTCACGAAAGAGGATGTGCCAGAACTACTTCACAAAGTGACAAGAATTTTGGGCTAAGGGTATCTGAAGTGAGAGGAGGAAAATTTTGAGGGGGATTAATAGCAATGTTTCCTTTACTCTAAAAATTTAAACATTCACCATATTGTTCAATCACACCATATTACTGCTTCCACTAAAGACTCTAGCCATTCAATAAATCACTGAATTGGATCCACATATTCCAAGCAACCTAGATGCTAAACTAAAACTAATTCATTTTCAAACACTCCACCAAATGTAACACCTAAAACAACCTCATGTTAAGCTAGCTAATAATTTGTACATGAGGGTTCAGACATCAGTTCAATATACCTCTAACAGTTCTCCCATAAAACTTACTGTTTTAATTCTTCTTTGAAGAGTTCCAGATTGCTTTTTTTCTTTTCTTTCTCCCCTTTCTTCAGTGGCTATAAAAGATATGACAAGTATAGTTCAAACAGAATAATAACCAATATTTTAATTAAAGCTTAAAATTTCTATGCTTCAACTAAGCATAAAATCAAGGAACAGAATAGTAGAAAATTTACAAACCATTTAGGCAATAAGAAACTTAACTCTAGAAGATGTACAGTACTCTTAAAATTCAATGATAAAGGCTAGGGAAATAGCTCAGTGGCACAGCACCTGCCTGGCAAGTGCAAGATCCTGAGTTCAATTCACGGTACAAACAAAACAAAATGAAAAATTCAGTGATAAAAAGATAATCCCATTAAAACAAAGACCAAAAATTTCAATAGATACTTCTCTAAAGATTACAAATGGACAGCAAATACATGAAAAGATTCAGTATCATTAGGCAAACAAATATCAGAACTACAGTGAGATACAACTTCACATTTTAAGATGCCTAACACAATTTTAACAAGCAATGATGAAAACCAGGAAAAATTAAAACCTTTATATATTAGTGCTGGGCAAAACAGTTTTATAAGTTCTCAAAGGTTAAATAGAGAATTATTAGGTGACTGGTATTTCTAAGAGAATGTATGTTCACAAAATACTATGCACAAATGTTTATGGCAACATTATTCATAAGAGCTAAAAAGTGGAAACATTCCAAACACCCATCAAGTAAGGAATGGAAAAGCAATATACAGTATGATATATCCTAAAATGGAGTATTTGACAACAAAAAGGGCTGAAATGTCCTATAACATGCTAAGTAAAATAATCAGACATAAAGTAACACGTGTTGTATAATTCTATCTGTATGAAGTATCCAGAACAGGAAAATCAAAGACAGTAAATTAATTGCTGAAAAGAGCTAAGGGGATTAGGGAAATGGGTTGAAAGATAGTGGATATAAAGTTTTGATTTAGGGTGCCAAAATGTTCTGAAATTTGAGTACTGTTTTGAATGTTAGCTGTTGAACAATTGTGAATATTGCACCTAACTGTACACATTAAAAGGGTAAACTTTATAGTATGTGAACTGCATCTTCAAAAAGCCGTTATTTTAACTGCTTTTTGAGCTATCTTTAAAAAGTCACACAAGTCTCACTGTTCGTTTTTTATTTACTAAATATGGTTTCAAATGACAAGACCCACACTTATCTATCACCTCCTGTAAAACCCCACCCTCCAAGAATAAAAATTTTTCTATCACTGGAAATATTTAAGATAGTCAACAGTTCTGATGCTAATTCTTAAAAGGTTCCAAAATGTTCTGGGAAACGTACACTACACAATGCTAATAACTTAAATACCTCAGTTCAGAACTGCATAAACATAACCCTATTACATTGTTTTACATTGCTACATAAAATATAGGAAACTTCTAACTTGTAACATGAGTATAATAAAAACAAACAACCAAAAAAATCATGTACATATTCCACTCTAATTTATTATCTCTAATCTTTATATACTCAGAAAGCATCAGAACTCAGTATCTATCTCTAAAAACTTTTTTAAAAAGTCAAAAAATCCTGCTTACAGTGTTAGTACTGAAAGCACCATTGCGAGTGTCCTCTTTGAACATAAATGATATTATTACGTAAGTATGACTTACGGGTTTTTTGGTTTCTATCACAAGAAGAGATGGTGGTCTTTCATTGGATGACTGATTTGGAGGATTTTTTTGATCTGCAAATCTTGAAGATGGCTTATAGATTTTACCTCTTTTTTCATCTGTTTCATGTTCTTCTGAAATTCAAAATACTAAGTTGCAAAACTAACTTCACCATATTTGATTTTCTTAACTACTTTAAACAAGTTATTAATGTCTTTAATATTATCTATCATTACTGATATGAAATTAAACTCAAGTATCATCTTACCTTCAAAATACTAATCACTTTATAGCAAAACTATAAGATACATTAAAATTCTTGCTAAGTGTTTAGCTGTCTTCAAACTTTAAAAGTACTAAATTTTTTACAATTACCTGACTTTACTATCTCATTAATTAATATTGGCCATATGGTTTGTTAATTAATATAACCACTAGAGGGTGCTAACAAAAAGGAAACATGAAACTCAAAAGCAATCAAGCTTCTTCCATAATTATTTACGTGTATTCATTCAATCAAGACTTAGGGTTTATTCAAGAACTATAATATTCACACTTACCTTTAGCTGCATTAACAACACCTCCTCGCACAAAAGTTTTCACTTTATTACCATCGCTTCCTTCAAAAGCAGCAAGAAATTCCTCATAAATTTCAGCAGCTGCCTTTTCATCTTCCTAAATACATAACAGGATAATGATATAATGTAAAAGTTATTATTATAATATAGAATTAAATTAATCAAGGACTAATGTGATGAAATCTCTTTTTTCCCAAAGTAAGCAGTTCAAATGGTAGCCCATGCCTGTAATCATAGCTGAGGCAGGAAAACTGAGTTCAAAGCCAGCCTGAGCTACACAATGAGTCCAGCTTGATCTATAAAGTGTCTCAAGAAAAAAAATTTCTAGCCTTTGGTAGACAGTATACGTCAATAAACTCAGCAACTAAACAAATCCTTGTTCCTTTAACAGCAATTTGCTAAACCAGAAAAAATCCTGTTAACAAGTAAATTTGTTTACAGACAATTCAAAGGCCACAATATAAGACTGCATAGAAGGATGTTACATTATTATCATTTATGAAATTTCCACAACAACTTAATTTGGTGAATAAAATTTCTTTTTCAAGTCACCAAAGATGAGTATTAAAAGTTAAACAACAGTAACTCCTACAACAGCAAGAACCACATTTTCCATACAGACACTCTTAAGTGTTCACAAAACATGTATTAGTTAATATGTATTAACAAAGACCAATGGGACACAACAGAAAACAAAAGAAATAAATCCAACAGTATGTGGAAACTCAACATTCAATAAAAGGCACATCTCAAATCAATGACAGCTAGGCATTTAGTTCAGTGTCATAAGCACCTGCCTGACAAGCACAAAGTCTTGAGTTCTATTCCTGGTACCAAAAAAAAGGAACAAAAACAAATCAGTGAGAAATATATTGACTTTTCAATAATGATGTCAAGATAACTGGCTAACTGTTCAGAAAATGACAAAAATGAATCAATTCTTCATATAGCAGGATAAAACATAAGTAAATCAGATTTTATTCTCTTAAAAATGAAAACATATGAGAACATTTCTTTATAAGCTAAGAGTAGAAAAACTAGACTGAAAAACCAGATATCATAGGAAAGACATCAATAATATGACAATAGTTTTTACAAAAAAAGAAAATTAAAAAAAATCAATAAATGGAGGTGATCACAACTTGTACAGTATTACAGACTTACAGGAAAAAAAATGGAGATATAGTCAGACAGTTTAAAGAAACAAGAAAAACTGCTAACTTTACACAAGATAAAAGTACAAACTTAAATATGCCTAGGAACTACTTTTCACCTAGCAAACTGTAAAACTTCAATAACATTCTCTACTTTCAAGACTACGGGGAAACAACCACTCATACATTACTAGCAAGGGTCAAAATGTCCCTTTCCCTATAGAAGACAACTTGACAATATGATAAATAGAACTATTTATACATTTATCATTCAATAAGTAATCTCACCCCTAGGAATATATATGCAAAACATACACTAGCAAAGAAAATGAACAATAACTATGCAAAGGGGTACACACCTGTGATCCCAGTGCTCCAGGGGGTTAGAGCACAAGGATCACAACTTTGAGCTCAATGAGACACTGTCTCAAAATAACAAGTAGTTAGGTGTAAAAAGGTTCAGTGTAAAGCCCAAGAGTCAACCTCAATACTACCATACATACAACCATAACACTACCCATAATAGCGTAATCTATAATGGTAAAAGACCAAATGCCTGCAATAGATTTTAGATGACTAAACTATTGCATAAGCTACAAAAAGCAATAATGACCATTTCCATATCAAAAGTAATCTTTGATATCCTTTAAATTAAAAATGCAATGTGGGGAAAAGTATACCATACATAGCACACTATCATTCACCTAAGGGGAATGGGTACAATAATGCATGTATACCCGTACTCTTGCTTATACCACAGAAAATAACCAAAATTGTGACATAAAAATGATACAGGTTTGGATGGCATAGGGATAAACATTGGACTCTTCTGAATGTACTTCATGTGATAAATTTGTCTTGAAATGGAGTTGAGAACATCAAGAAGTCAAAAATCTTCAGAAAACAATGCTCTATTGCCCATATATTTATTGCCCCCTTAGACATGTTTCATTTTCAACAATAACTCAAGATACATTTTTAAACATTACCTTTTTTTTTAATTCCTCTTGTTCCTTTTTACTTAAAGTTCGCTTAGCTGTACTCATTTTTCCAATGCTGAAAGCTTTAAGTTTGTTTTCCAGAAGAGGCTGTCCAAAGAAATAAAAAGCATGTCTTTACTTACACATTCGTAACAGCATCTATAAACTAAATATACCTCAACTGAACCAAGTCTTCGGAATAGCTTATTTTTTAAAAAATGTCATAGTTGGCCAGGCGTGATGGTACATACCTGTAGTCCCCACACTTCTAAGTCAAGAGAACTGCTGTGGGATGAAGGCCAGCCTAGGTTACACATGAATTCAAGGCCAGCCTGAACTACTTAGCAAGACCCTGTCTCAAAAAACAATAATAAAAATACAAAACTAAAAAATTTCAGTGTAAAACTAAAGTTACTCTAGCATTCTTGGGCTTGACTCTGATATATTCATTAAAGAATGTTTTGATTTACTAGCTCAAGTTCAGTAACACGCAAGTCTTTTTAAAAAAAGCTAAAAACAAAACAGACACCAAAGCTTGGATCAAAAGAAAAGGCAACCAAGGAAGGAAAACACAGACATTTCTGAAAAAAAAAGTAGCAATGATAGAAAGCATCCTTAAATACACAGGGAAGTATATTTCCAGTATACAGATATCTACTATCTATTACCCCCATTTCAGGTACTATAAATCATATCACATCTTTATAATTTTCATAAATTACCTATTAATAGATACTCATAAAAGTAATTTCATTTTCTCTGCTAGGAATATATCACTAACAGTATTTCAGATTTCAGTTCAAATAAAACTGTATCAGTTAATTTTGAATACATACTGCATATTCCTAATATGAAAGTTCAAAATCTGAAACTTTCTAAGCATCAACATGATGTGACAAGTAGCAAACTCCACAGGAACCTGACCTCTGTAACAGGCTACAGTCAAAATGCAGGTGCACTAAAAAATACAGTATAAAATTTGTATTGATCATACATGAATTCCATGTTTAGACTTGGGTCCCAATCACAAGATAACTCATTATGAATGTGCAAATATTCCCAAATCAAAAACCTGAAATCCAAAATACATTTGGTTCTGGTCTGGATAAGGGATATTCTATCTATATAAGAAAATATTTGGGGGCTGGGGATTTAGCTCAGCAGCATAAGCACCTGCCTTGCAAGCAGGAGGTCATGAGTTCGATCCCTGGTACCGATAAAAATGAAAAATACGAAAAAAAAAAAAAAAGAAAGAAAATACTTAAACACTTCATTTATTTAACTTTAGAAGTAACTTCCTTCTGAAATATGGACTAATTGCATACACTGTAGACCTCTAATTTTTCAGTTACTCATTTGATTCAGCACTTTAAAAGATTGGTTTATTAAGTACAGCCTGAAATATTAAAACTTAAAAGGATTCTCCCCTTCTAAAATGAAAAGTTAATTACAAAATTAAACTTTATCAATTCACTGGTTACTGAATAGACTCACCCTTGGGAAATGCAGAATGGAAAAGTACCATTCATGTGAACTATTTTGAAGTTACATTAAAGTCCTTTTGAGAAAAATAAAGCCACAAGTCAGCCTTATAACCCACAAGTCAATAGTGAGTTTCAGGACTAGACTGAAAATAAAACTTTTCTCTCTCAATAGAAAGAAAAATGCTTTATGTCTTTGGAGTCAACTTCAAAAGTTTAAACAGAAGGCAAATTTACATAAAAATTCAATCAAAACAATTTTATGGTTTATGGAGTGTTCATGGAAAGGAGTAACACAGTTATCTATTATAAAGTTTGCTTATACATTTTTCACAGAAATGAAAAAATAATAGAACTGAAAATATATTAAAAAATGTGTTCCTATAAAATGAATCTCAAAAATATAAAAATGTAGAGGCTGGGGATTTAGCTTAGTGACATAAGGACCTGCCTGGCAAGTGTGAGGTTGTGAGTTCAATCCCTGGTACAAAAAAAAAAAAAAAAAAAAAAATATATATATATATATATATATATATATATATATATATACACACACACACACACACACATACATATATATATATATACATATACACATATATATATGTATGCGTGTGTATGCTTAGAAATATGAAACAAAAATTTTAAAAAATGTGTTATCAGTGGTCATTATTCACTGGTAATGACTGTTTTTGCTGTATTTTCCAAATTTAGTAAAAAAAAAAAAACTAGAGCCCAAGAACACCTTACAAGATCCAGAAGGAAAGAAGTTCCTTCCCTGGGCTCCTGACTGACCAAGCACTGCACTTGAGACAGTGAGCGGCACCTGCTCCTGTCTGCCTTCCTGGGTGAGTTCAGCTGCCCTCTCAAAGTTACAACTGCTTTAATCATCTGTGTGAACATTCAGGGATTAGTATTGAGCATTTGATTCAATGAGTAAGAAAGGAAACATAAACCTAACCATAACTACTTTACATATAAAATACTCCTTTGCCAAAAATTGAATGAGTAAATAGCCCCTTGTTTTTAAGTAAAATTAATGACGGATCATTAGCACTTCTTTCTTATTTTTATCAATACTCACTCTGGAAAGATTCTGATGAGGAGAATCACAAAGGTTTTCACGGGTACTTTCATTCCTATAATTATGTTTTCTTGGGCTCTTTGGTCGTGTCCGACTTGGCATATCACTATCGGAAGGTCCAGATGCATCCATCTTCAATGAAGTTTTAAAAAAAAAGCGTAAGTCACACATATGGTACGGAAAACTAAGAATAATCTAAATATTCAAATATTGACAAATTTCACTACTGCTCTTAAAAAACATATTCCTTAATATGGTCACTGATTCCATTACCAATGTCCTTAAGAACAAGGAAAGTATGTAATAATTTTAAGTAGTACTTGATTGCTCCAACGCAACTCTCTGGTCAAAATATAAGTACACATATTTTTATGTATACAAAATTTTTCAGCACAATGCAAAAGAAACATAGATGTTAGGTTTCTAGTATGGTACGACAGGGCTAACTTATGCAAATACAGCACAAAAAAGGAGTGTAAAGAAAAAATCTACACTTGGCATTAACTGTATTTATGTATTACATAAAAGCATAGGTATAGGGATATATACAAAGAAAATTAAATTTTTATTAAAAATGAAGGTTGTCTTTTATACTTACATGTGCATCTGAAGATCCAGATGAATGAACATCTGATGATCTGGTCTGTAATAAAAATAATAAAAGTCAAAATTTAAAAGATTAGCGGATGTCTTATTTAACTAAAAATATTTCTCCTATTATATGAATCTTAATCTTCCAACCTGTAAAAATTCCTTCTTAGCTAATTTAAACAAGTGCAATTTCTGACTTACAAAGTCTGTGATCCAATGCAAATCCACTAGTCAATGTACTTTCCAAAAACAATATAAATGCTAATGAAATATATCTCAGACATAGTTACCTTCTTATATAATAGACTGGGAAACATAATCACCATTTTTACAACAGAATTTATATACAAAAGCTTTTTCTAAGTCAAAAGCCACAACACTGCCAGAGCAGCAGCTTCCTGGTACAGAGCAAAGAACATCCCTTTCTTTCTTCAACCACTCAAACCCACATGAATCTTAGGGCTGGGGCTGCAGCTCACATTGGAGGAGCATGTGCACTAGGCACACCCCAGTTCCTGGAATCAATCCTATCCACTGGAGGAAAAACGTGGATTCTAATAGCAAGAAAACACACACATCATATTTAGTAAAATATACAAGTTATACTGCAAATTTAGTAAAAGAAAAGGAAAAATTATAAAAATCCCCAAATAACCCACTGTGTGACACATGTTGTAAAAGAGCTGCTTCTACCTTAGAATAATCTTACAGATTACATAGCATAAAATAATTTGGTTTTTTCCTTTACCTAGGGACAAAGAAGCCAAACTACAATATTATTAACTAAATAATGTACTGTATCTTTCTGAAAACTCTAGAACTAGAATTTGTCACTGAACTGTTTTTATTTCTAAAGGCCCTGTTATGATTTAAATGTTAAAAATGAAATCAAAAATCCTGAGATCACAAAATCTCTCACCTCGAGAAAAATCAAAATTTGTATGTTTTATAAAAAAACAAATACAGAAAGGTCCCAGAGTCTATATAGTACTGTTTTATTTTTCTTGTCTCAACACCACACTAAAAATAGCTCATCAGATTTTCACACCAAGTTCTCTAAACTCCACTATACTAAACTCTTGACAAAAACTAGCCCCTTTCATTCTGTGCCTCTTTTTTCCTACTGTTTTATTGGGACTCCTACTCATTTTCTTCACCCACCTGTTCTTTCTTTTTGTTTTGTTTTGGAGATAGAGTCTTACTATGTAGTCCAGTCTAGTCCTGAATTCACTACATGGCCAACCTCGAACTCACAGCAATCTTTGTACCTCAGTTTCCTTAGCCTCCTGAGTGCTGGGCTTTGTACCATTTTATGCCTTTACTTTTCTGAGACATGATCTTGTCCCAGTCATTCTTCATTAAGAGAAATGCTTTTACATTTAAATTTAATTCTGTGAAATACACTTTGAAACACAACTTGAAATGCACATACTTGCAGATATACAGAAATTAGAAAACTTAAAATAATAAATGTCTACTTTTACAAATGAAAAATTCAATCAAGAGGCAGGGTGAACTTAAAAACTAAATAAATAAATTGCTTCCCAAAATACCCGTTGTAGGGGCTGGGGATTTAGCTCAATGGCATAAGCACCTGCCTTGCAAGCAGGCGGTCGTGAGTTCGATCCCCGGTACCGATAAAAATGAAAAAGACAAAAAAAAAAAAAAAATACCCGTTGTTTTCTTGCTGTTATAATTAACAGAAACTAATTGAAGAAATACAATGATATTTTGAAGAAAATACAAACTTTATGTATGGTAAGACATCACCACTGATAGGCAGCATTCAGAATGAAACTAGTTTAGGCTTAAAATTAACAGAAAGATACGAACAGTAATTAAAAAGATTTTTTAAAGAATGACTGACTTCAGGAGTGGTTGAAGTAAGCAGTAATCTACCACCACAGGGATTCCGTCTCCCTTTCCCATAACCTGGAAATGAACTTATTGTCTTGAGTTTTTTTTCTTAACTGAAAAACACAAACTAATGAGATCTTAAGTTCACAGCACAATTCCTCAGCCAAATGAAACAAAATGCCCTCACTGATGTTTTAAAATTTTGTTCTGGTTTTTTTCTTCTTTCTTTTACTTTTTCTACTTGAAATAAAATGGATTTGGAAAAAAAAAAAAGAGCTAGAAACAAAGCAAAAAAAAAAAAAAAAGACGTGGGTGCAGAGTAAGGGAAGTCTAAGGTTAAAAAGCAACAGACACAAGAGGTTATCTCAGGGTAGAGAAAGCAGATAGCACAGGTGCAGGGAAAAACAAGCAAAATAGGCTTCTAATAGGATAAACGTAAAAACAAGTACACTAGACTTTATGGCCTTTATCCTCCTGGGTGAGGATAAAAACTAGTACTTTTTCTTACTATTCCTACTTAACTTCAAATGAAAACCCACACTTGAGTTTTCAAATTAGCAAGCCTACAGCAACATTTTTCTACCACCACTATAATGCCTAGTCATTCCTTGTCTCCTAGACACATTCTTTCTCTTTTCACTCCCTAATAGCATTAATTTTCATCTCCACAAGAATTTCTCCCATAGGAAACATATTAACACCTTTAATGTTTAAGATGACTTCCAATTCTTTCATCTCTTGAGTCTCAACTCATTCTGTCTCCTGGACATCTTAACTTGAAAGTCTGTCTGTAAAGGCCCTTATCTAAAATTCACCCCAAACTAGTTTCTTTTCTTACTCTTTTTTATTTCTGACACTGGGTAATTAACTCTCAATCACTTATAATCTAGAAATATCAATATTAAAGAGTGCTCTGGAATCAGACAGCCTGATTATAACACTCACCAGCTCTGTAACTGGGGGGCCTAGTTTTTTGATATGTAAAGGAAACAGCACCTGTCTGGGGATTGTACTGATAGGAAAATAGAGGTGAAACACTTAAAGCTACATAACTTAGTAATTGCTCAATGCATGTTAGCTAGCAGAAACATTACAACAGGGTCATCCTGGACTTCTTCCTTATTCCCAATAATGAGCAGTCAGATTCATTTCACCTTTAACATAAGCTCTTCTATGGATACTCTTCTTATCCCTTCTCAAGACACCACTGTGGTTTAGATATTTTTATTTAAGCACTGATTGGTCACCTCTTATTAGTCCAATGTTGTGCCTTACTCAGAGATACAAAGTAAAACAAGATGTAGCTCCTGTCTTTAAGAACTTAAAAAAAAACAACAGGTAAAACTGTGTAGTTGTTATGTCACAGGAATAGAGAGCTGGCATATCTTAATATGGCAGAAGAAAGTCGTTAGGAAAAATTTCCCAAGAGAAGATGAGCACCTTCAATATGCACCTTCAGAATTTGCCAGCAATAACCTCCTAACTGGTAGTCCTAACTATCAAATTCATCTATACTAGTCCCCTGGAAAAGCACTTCTAAAGGGTTTTTCTGACTTAAATTACTCATGGTTCTCAAATTTTATTTCTTTGCATCCCAACTTTCCAGTCTTTGCTTCTTTTACTCCCATACAAGTGCCCTCTGCACCGGCTAAATGAGATCATTTATCAATCCATTTTTCAGCAACAACTTCTTTTTTTTTTTTTTTTTGGTACCAGGGATCAAACTCGTGACTGAGCGCTCGCAAGGCAGGCGCTTATGCCACTGAGCTAAATCCCCAGCCTCCAGCAACTTCTTTTCTATATTCCTATCCATACCTTTCAAAAACTCTGTTCACACTCACAGAAGTCAACCAATCATATTCCTCTCTGCTATGAAAGCCTCCTCCTGACCAATCTTTATTTAAACAGGTGTCAGTTCCTCAAGTACTTCTGACAGCTCTGTCTTGTCTACTATCTGTACTAACTTTCCTCAAGAGAGGATGCTCTCTCAAACAAGGTATAGTCTTAAAGTTTCTATCTCAACGTTAAGCACAAAACCTATTAAATAACAGAGTCAAAATATACTTACTAACTTAACCTATAAACAAGTAACTACTTAACAAAATTATGCTCTACACTGTCAACACACTATGCTTTCCATACATTAACAAGCAGCAGCTAATGGCTTAATACCACTACCCAAGTCAAACAAAAATTTCCACATCTCAAAAAAATTTTACAAAAGCATTAAGACATACACTATAAAACAAATAACAAACCTAACCTGAAGCAAAAACAAGTTCAAAAAAAAAAAAAAAATAGCTCTCCCACACCCTCCTGTGAGCCAGCAGCAGTCAAGGCTGCAAAGAAAACAAGCCAACCTACAACCTCCTGTGAGCCAGCCAGCACATGGACCAGCAGACAGGAAGAACAGCCCCCAGTCCCAACTCCAGCACTGCTCCAAGCAACAAGCTGATTCAGAAGAACACAGGCTGAGATGATAGCAACTAAAGTAAAAAAATCAACTTGATGTTTGCATTGTTTGATTGATTTTGAAGACCTAAAGGTGGAGTTTGAGTACCTATTTAGAGGTTAACAACAGGCAATACAGCAACTATGGAGGATTTCCTTCAGTCTTGTTTTTGAAATCCAATACTGTTATCACTGTTTTGTTTTGTTCCGTCTTACTATTTTGTTTTATTCCCTTTAAAATAAATAAAAACATAAGTAATTAAAAATAAAAAATAAGGAGGAGAAGAAAGGTAGAAGAGAGAGATGGTGAATGGGGGAAAAAGAACAATCAGGATATATTATGCACAGGTACAAATTCCCTATCATAAGTATGATCATCATGTATATCTAAAATGTAGTAGTAAAATTAATTTAAAAAATTGCATAAAACAAAACAAAACAGGCTGGAATTGTTAGTTCTTGAGAAGAGTCTCAGGAAAAGCAGCCGGGCTGGGGTTGGAGAATGCACTCTGTATTTCTTGGAGAACCTAAAGACTTGTATAGTATTTTAGAAATGACTTAGTGTTTTCTGGAGCCTTGGAACTATCCCATAAATCAGAAAATATAAATCTTCTGCTATGTGAAAAAAAAATTAGTTCCTCAAGGAACAGACATCTAACACTACCAACAGTTTCAAATGTATTGGCAAATATATCTTCCTTTTTAAAGAAGTTATTTCAGGATTAACGATATAATTCAGTGAGCACCTGTTTATCACATGTGAGGCCCTGGGTTTAATACCCATCACCAAAAAAGAAAGTTATTTTAACAAAATAGCTAATAAATGGCTGATGTGCAAATACTAAAACTATTTAAAATACTGTGAGGCAAATAACTATAATATTAATATCTTGCTTTAAAATTGCATAACAACACATTTTTATTTTAAAAATGACGCTCTTTGTAAAAAAGAAATTAAAGAGGCAGCAGTTTTCAATGTATACCAAATGATCTGTCATTTGCCACTAAGATAAATGTCTATCTTTCTCACATTTATTTCTCAAGGAAAATAAATTTCAGGGAAAAAAATATCAAAATAAAAGCTAGGCTTTTAAAAAACAATCACTTTTGGTACAGTAAAACAGAGATTTTTAAATCTTATCAAGTCATATACCAGCACCAATGCTGCAGAATTAAGTTTCTGAAAAGTACCAATAAAGAAAAAGGAAGTTCATACTTCCACCTTTCATCTCAAAATACAACTACCTTAAACCAAAAATCTAAACACCCAGCATGTCAAGAGAAAATTACAACTATACCATAACACAGATTCAGTATAAAACTGGCAAGCTATGAGCAGCCTAATTTTTAAGGTTTGCATTTTGTTCAGTTTATCATATTTAAATCTTCAGATACCACAAAAATATATACTGGAAGTAAAAAGCATTAAACAGAGCCTCATTTTACCTAACTTTTTTAAAGTGATATTTTTTGTTAAGAAAGATAGTTCCCAAAGCATTCAGCATTGTATGTCCAAGGAACCCAGTATTATTTCCTGTGTGATCCATTAACCTAACTCAATTTTTGACAGCATGGCAAAAAATAGGTGTTATCACGAAGTGAAATAACAGGGCACACAATTCCACTCTATTAGCAATATCACCCACCCAGAAGAAAGAGGAGGAAAGGAAATACCAGATTCTCATAACACACTCATTTAGATGAGTAGGCAAACAAAACAACTCCTAAAGTCAAAATAACAAGCTGGTTTTAATAAACTAAATTAGAACTATGTTTAACAAGTTTATAAACTTAACAATTATAGGCTCAAACTCTCACATTCCCCCCTAAATCAAAGCTATAATATGGCACAAAAAACCCCTTCCCTACAAAGACAATATTCTAGACTAAGTATAAACATCCATAGATGCAAAGGAAACCTTACTTCTGTAATATTTACTGAATGTCTGTATCTGCCAGGCTTTAAAATGAAAAGTATAGTAAAATTACACATAAAATGGCATGAGGGTGTCTTCATAAATGTCTTCATATTATACATATAGGTAAGTCATATGACCATATATAAATAAAACGCAATTTTAAAACTGGAAAGAAATGTACAGTTTACCTAACTTAGTCTCAGTAACAATTTTATCATTATTGTTAAAAATCATGTATACTGACCATTTTTTTAATTAATATTTTCCTCAACATCTAGAAATGATTGAGCATTCCAGTCCATATCAATAAAAATTTAACTACCAAAGGTAGAGTATGAAAAAATACTACCTGTATTAGGTAAGATAAGCCACTTAGCTGCTCGTTCCATAGGAAATCAAAATATAAGAGATCAAAGCTAGAAGCTCCCCAAATGGTAGTGCAAGCCACAATGATCTTATACTTCCTCTAATATATTTTGACTTGTTTTAGAAATTTAAAAAGCAGCAATTTAGGCAGTCACCTTGAGAGCTGATGACTTAAGATTCTAAATTTCAGAATTAAAAGTAATCCTGACATTTTGAAAATAAAATACTTTTATTTCCTTTAAGAACAAAAAAGGAGAGGGGAAGATTAGCCATATTATAGGCATTAACACCATCTTCTATCAACTTGGGGGAAAAAAAAGATTATATCTGTAGTATAAATAAGAAAAGTCAGACTCAAGAGTTTAGGCAATCTGACTTAATATTAATTATAAAATCAAGAAATAAAGTTAAATCTCTTGTTCATTACAGAAATCCATAACCTTTCCACTACACTAGTCTCCATATTAATAAAGAAATCATTATCAAAATCTGCACTTTTCCACTACATAACAGTTTCCATGTTAATTGAGAAACAGAGATTCAATACTTTTGAATCCAGATATATTCTGTTAAACATATCAACAGGTGATAATGGAAAGCGACACAAACTGGAAGATTGACTAACAGAAAATCCAGTTAAGTTCTTTATAGGGAACATCCAAACATTGACAACTAAAAGAAGTATTATTTTGGAAAGAAGCCTGAACATACAAAGCCTCAAATAAGGGAATTTAACACATTAAGAAACAAAAATCGTGAACTATTATGGATGTAGCTAGCATTGGTAATACGCAGTTCCCTAATGCTATGTGAAGCTCTGTGTGTGTGTGTGTGTGTGTGTAAATGAGTAGGGCAAGATACCCGCCTATTAGTCTCCCAAGCCAAAGGAAATTAGGAGAAATAAGGAACCTCACAGGGAGTAAAGGTTTGATTAAAAAGCCACCAAACTGGCCCCTTATCAGTTTAACTTAAAGATGTTTGGTAAAGAGGCTATTACTAATTATAAACTGCGTGTCTGGTGTACATCATTCACCAAATAGCACAAAGATTCAGCTTTATCAGAAACTGACAAAGCAAGTACAAAATGGGTTACTGCCTTTCTCAGAACAAGTAGCAAATACAAGGTTCTCCTCTTTTACTTAAACTTAATTTGCTTATAATCATACACTTTTTATATCCCTAGAACCTTTTAGTGTTACACATCTTCGTGTATCAGCATCATGCTACTTCATGGCAGTACAAAATACTTTTAATACTGAGTTTCAGACGAGAAACTCAAAGCAAACAAGGAATTACACGACCCATGACCCGCCCAAGATGGCACTAACCACAATTTTGCTAAGGCTAAACTTCCACAGTTCACTGGTTTCATAAGACGTGCACTCAACTCTCTGTAAATACTAATCTTAGGCACCCTCCAGGTCTATAGATGTTCTACTTTCAGTGCAGATCTGCGGCCCTCAAAAAGTATTTCATAGCCCGACGTGGCGGCGCACACTTTTAATCCCAGAATTCTATAGGCTAAAGCAAGAGAATCGCAGCGAGTTCGTGGCCAGCCTAGGCTACAAAGTGAGTTCAAAGCCGACCTGAACTACATAGTGACACCCTGTCTCAAAAAACTGAACAAAAAAAAGTACTCGTTTTTTCACTCGCTGGAGTGAGGTAATGCCACGTGCAGAGTGTAACATTAACCTTGGCGACGCAGCAGTGCAGAGCCAAGCGGCTCCCGCCTCTGCACTTCCCAACCTGCATCCTTCCACTATTAAGTCTTTCCACCACAAACGTGAGATCCGAAGGGTTATTGGGTCCTTGAACGGTAGACGCAAGTAAAACACAAAACTAAAGAACCGAGAAAAAAAACAAACAGCCACTGAAGCACCGGGAAGATTCCCGCCTCTCACGGGCGCTACCCGGCAGCCTCAGGACTCAGCACGCAGTGACACAAGGGCTCGTTTTCATGGCTTCCCACCTCAGGGTGAAGTTCTGATTTCACCCCAATGCCAAGGAGGGGCCAACCTACTCACGCCGCCACCCCGTGGGCACGCCAGTCTCGAGACGAATCCAGACTGAGACTAAGGAGACACCAGGCCTCTCAACCTACGTACCACGGTGCGGCGGGCCCCAGGCCTACTGTTGCGACCAGACTTCGGATCCCCATCCCAACCACCTCTCGTAGGCCAGTTGTGTCTGGAGGCCTCTGACGACAGTGACTGGCCCACTGACTTACGAAGAACTCTGAGAAATTACCTTCGAACTGGCCTTCTGAGACCCGCCTGGCGTTTTGTCCGCCATCTTGAGCTTTGCCCCTCCTTCGGCGGCGGCAGCAGCACGGGCGAGTCGAGCACCGAACACTGGATCTCAGTGAAGCCCGCCAGAGGCCTATAAGGTTGAAAATCGACTACCGAGATGATGGATTCAAACCGAGCTGCGCCACGTGACTTCCGGTGTCAATAACTTCCCTAGCCCTTCCCACTCCCTTGATTACTACAGTGGTTTTCCTGGGAGTGTCGTTCCCGTGTCGTATTTACATAGTCTCTTTTTTTTTTCCCTTTGGGGCTGGCTGATGTTTCACCTTTTTCTCAGAGCTAACCTTTGAAGATGCGAGCCACTTGTAATTCTTGGGCGGAAAGGAAGCTGGGTTTTTTTTTTGTTTTGTTTTGTTTTGTTTTAAACGAAAAGCACTGACTGCTAAGGAGGAGCGTTTGCTTCAGCTCGGAAAATAGGTCTGGAGCTAATTGGACTTGGGCGCTGATCCGTGCAGGCACTGTTATGCCACCTCGAGAGCTCACACACCGGCATGGAGAACAGATTTGTAATCTGCTCATGTTAAAAGGGTGACTGCTGAGTTACAGCTGTGCCTGACAACGCACAGAGCATGTCACGCAGTCACGGAGTGATCCGATTAGAGACTACTAGGGCGACTGCAGATGGCCCATAGAGAGGCAGTGAAGGGGAGGATCGTAATCTAACATATATGTAAATTGTGTTATTTTTAAAGTTAATTTTATTTTTAAATTTTGAGGCATTCTGTATTGTCCAGGGTGGGCTCAAACGTGGGATGTTCCTGCCTCATCTTTCCCAGTAGCTAAAATTACAGGCCTAGCCACCATGCTTGGCGTACAGTTTTCATTTTTAGTCATATAAACAGTTTTGAACTTAGTACTTTAAAAAAAAATCAATACAGATTTAGATCTGCATTCAGAGAAGGAAAGCTTCCTTGAGGAGGTCATATGGATCCAAACCAAGCAAAGAAAATAGAAAGGGCCTTCCAGAACGAAGAAATACAGGTATTTTTGCTTGGATCAGGGAGGTTTTTGTCTTTGAAATTTGAGCTAGCATTTAAAATTGGGAGATTTGGAATAAAATTTAACTTTTATTTCTTTCAGTGCCAGGGATGGAATCCAAGCCCAAGACCTTCACATTGAGCCATATCTCCAGACCTTTTATTGACACAGTCTTATAAAATCACTAGGTCTCTTTAAGTTGCCTGGACTGAGCTCAAATTTGAAATCCTCCTGCATCAGCCTTCCAGAATGTTGGGGTGGCAGATATAAGCCACTAAAAATTCAGCTTTTCTTGAAAACAGAAAAAGTCTGGCAACACTGGATGACACTCCAGTTAGATGAGATGCAGGAACCGGTGGGGAACAAGGCTATACACCCCAGTTCTCCAGACCTGTACCTGATAACAGATTCCCTATACCTGATTTCCTGGTGGACGTTTTAATTTTCTACTTCTGACATAAAGGCATAGATCTTACCCAGGAGTGATGATAGGAGTATTAACAGCCAGTCTTCCAGGCACCAGGAACCAATTTATCAGCCAAGGAACAGAAGGCTCAGTGTCTAGGATCCACACTAATTTTAGAGGCTCCCAAAATTTCTGCATCTCTTTGAAAGTGGGGGATGGTAGTATGGAGAGAGCTTTTAACAATCCAAATGTCTGTAGACACTGCACACTAAGAGATGAAGACCTTAAAAATGATTACTGAAAGCCAGAACCTGTGATGGATAAAGGACTGCTCTCAGATCATACTGCTTTCATTGCAGAGACTTTTTAAACAGCTTCCCCCTGCTCTCTAGGCTTCCAGATATAGGATGCTGAGCACACAATCCCATCCATCTGCTCATTTGGCATTAACTGCATTTTTAGCATGTGAAAGTCTGAAGAAAGAAAATGAAGAGATAACTAAGATCACATGTAGACTTTTAAAAGAGAGATTTCAATGGAGGAGCAGCATCCAAGGAATGTGTGGTCTGTACGGATTTCCATCCTTCCAGGGAATTTAATTCCCACTTCACACCCACCCCAACTGCCTGCCCTGCAAGGTAAGATTTCAGTGGCAACAGCAGCTTTTCTCCCTTATCTCCTTATTGATTATATTGATTACTTATTGATTATAGAATTCATTACTTTACTTATTGATTATAGAATTACCTTACTTATTGATTATAGAATTCATTTGACAATAGTAGGCAGCTGTGGCTTTTTTATTTTTCTTTCAATATAAGGCTCCGCCACTGAGCTACACCCTCAGCCCTTTGCATTTATTTTTCAGACCAGGCCCAGGATAGCCTAACTTTTATAATTTTTCTGCCTCAGCCTCCCAAGTAGCTGGGATTACAGGTGTGTGTCACTGCACTCCAATAGGAGGGGCATTCCTTTTTAAAGCAAAAATACCTGGAAGTAAATGATATGTAAAAATCATGACAAAAAGTATAAAACCCAAAAATGGGCTGGTGACATGGTAAAGACAAAGTAACTCTTAATTATTGTCTTGATAAAAATAGCTTTGCTTATGTAGCCATTATTGTATCGAAAGTAATAAAAATTACTCCAAAATGGAATACTGCTCCAAATGGAATACTGAGGAAATCATGTGTGTGTTTGTGTGTGTGTGTGTGTGTGTGTGTGTGTGTGTGAGACAGAGAGAGACAGAGACAGAGACAGAGACAGAGACAGAGGACTTGGGTTGCCCATGATGTGAGCCAACAGATAGCAGCATGTAGGGAACCCTCTTTTGCCAGTGGCTTGGTATCCAAAGTTGGGCATGACTTGGACCACCACAAATAAAGCCTCATTTAGCCTATGTGCTCTACACAGTGAAGGGCCCATAAAGCTGAAACTCATAAAACCAAATAATGTAAAAGGTGTGGCAGCACATGCCTATAATCCAAGCACTTAGCGGGTGGAGGGAGGAGGCTTGCCTCAAATTCAAGGCCAGCCTGGGCTACATATTGCTGCCCAGAACACAAAGTGATCTCCAAAAAAGGGGAGCTGGGTCTTGATAGAGACTGAAGTTAGAGAAAAATGAAAACAAGTCTATCGCTCTTATTAATTATACCTGGTTATTAATAACAGGTATAACGATTTAGCTCAGCGGCATAAGTGCCTGCCTTGCAAGCAGGCAGTCGTGAGTTCGATCCCGGTACCAATAAAAAAAGGAAAAAGACAATAAATAAATAAATAAATAAATAACAGGTATAACTACCATGATATTAAGTACATAGTAAGTCTTTCTATTAAAAAAACATGGTGTACCTTTCTTCTTTTGCTTCACATTTACTTTGTATATTTCCTCTTATGTTAATTCTTAGATATTTTATCTTTTCTGTTGGTGCTATACATAGAATAAGGTTTTTCTCTCTTGTATATGTCCCAAGTAATTGTTATTGTTATATATTAATGTGTAATATGTTTTCAAATACTTTTATTATTTACAGCTTTCCAGTTCATTCCCTTAACTTTCAGTTATATAACAGTATTACTTGCAAATAGTTATAAGCTTATTTCCTCCTGCCCCTTTTAAATCTCTTACCTTCTTTGGGTAAGTACATTAGCCAGTCCCTCCAGGAATAATGCTGAGAAAGAGTACTAATAGACAGCCTTATCTTGCTCCTGACTTTAATGAGAATTCGTCTAGTGTCCTCATGATGAGAATAACTTCTGGGTTGCACATTGAATTATATGTTAAGTTTTTTGGAAACCATAGAATTGAAGATTCAGAATTTAAAATGCACATAAAAAAAACTCAGAGGATGGGAGGATACACCAAACAAGGACAGTAGTCAGCCTGTTGAGAAATGCTGGCCTGTGTCATCACAAATCAAGACACTGCCATGACTTGGGGCCAAACAGAAACAAAGTAGAGTGAGATGAAATCTCAATGCTGTTTTAATGTGCATTTCTCGAATGACCAGTAATGGTGAACATTTCTTCATGTATTTATTTGCCATTTGTATATCTTCATCTGAGAAATGCATATTCAACTCAGATGCCCCATTTTTGGAGAGGGTCTTTGGATTTGGGGGCCTTGATATTCTGATAAGTCCTTTATCTGAGGGACAGCTGGCTAAAATTCTTTCCTATTCTGTGGGTTTTCTTTTCACTTTGTTGGTGATTCTTCTTGAAGTGTAAAAACTTTTTAATAATATGAGATCCCAGTTTTTTAATTATTTGGAGTACTTCCAGGGCAGTTGTCTCACTCCAGAAAGAATGGCTGCCAACAAGAAATCAACTGATAACAAATGTTGGCGGGGCTGTGGGGGAAAGGAACACTGCTCCACTGTTGGGGGAAGTATAGACTGGTGCAGCCACTAGGGAAATCAACATGGAAATTCCTCGGAAAACTAGGCTTAGAAGTTCCATTCAATCCAGCTATTCACCTCCTGGGTATTTTCCCAGAAAAATTGAAAAAGCTCATGTCACAATGATATATGTGCACCCCTGTTTATAACAGCACAGTTTGTAATAGCTAAAACTTGGAAACTATCAAAATGCACATCAACTGAGGAATGGATGAAAAAGATATGGTATTTTATACAATGGAATACTACTAAGCTATACAAAAGGATTGTCTTGAGGCTTTTATAGGTAAAGGGAGGCAACTTGAGACTATCCTTATAAGTGAAATAAACCAGACTCACATTTATAAATATTGTATTGTCTCTCTACTGTAAAAATTAAATAATAGTAATAAAAAACAAACAGTAATAAGATCCAAAATGCATAATAGATATTACAATAATGAAAGGGAAAGAAAGTGCTCAAATGGAAAGAACAACTTGTAGGTATACATATATAACTGTATGTATGTTTAAGTGTGCAAGATAGATAACCGTACTACTAAGTTTTTGATAGTTCATCAAACAGAATAGTTTGTGCTGTCATTGTCTGCTCACTTTTTATGCTTTGATTTTGTAACTTGAACTACTTCTAAGATAACAATGTAATATATCAACCAGAGATGATTTCTTCTGTATCATGTCTACCCTCTTTTTCTGTTTTAGTTTTTTTTAAATAAAAAGAAAAAAGAAACAAAGTAGAAATACCTGCTCTGTCATTAGTGACAACAGACAGTGTGGAAGGCAGATTAGGAGGACAGATAGAAATTGATATAGGCTCCTGTTGCTTCAGTAACAAATTACTACAAAACTAGTAGGTTGCTTGGTTTGGTTTTGATTTGTTGTTATTGTTGTTTTGGAGAAGTTGTTTTTGTTTTTTGTTGTTTTGGTTTGGTTTTTGTGAGACAGGGTCTCACTGTGTAGTTCAGGCTGGCCTTGAACTGACTATGTAGTGGACTCAAACTCTTTCTGCCTCAGCCTCCCAAGGACTGGAACTGCAGAGGTGAACCACTGTGCTCAACTAAAGCTAGTCTAAACAGCTCACATATGTTACCTTAACTGCTCAAGAGGTCAGCACGCCTGCTGGCCTCCTTTTGGTGACCCTAGAGGAGAATCTTTCTCCTTGCCTTTCCAGCTTCAGCGGTCCACCTACATTTCTTAGCTTGTGGACCATCCAACATCTTCAAAGCCAACAGTGCAGCATCTTCTCTGTGACATCTACCTCCTTCCTTATATCCCTAAGTCTGCCACCTCCCTTTCATAAGGGTAGAATCCTTACATCAGTCTCACTGTGACAATCTAGGAACATCTCTCACCTCAAGAGCTTTCACTTAGCACTTCTGCAGAGTCTCCCTGCCATGTGAGGTGACGTATTTGTAAGTTCTAGGGATTAGGACATGAACATCTTTGGAAACGTTACTGCTCACTCTATAGGATCTATAAAAATTTCTGTTTATATATTTTGTCCCTGGCTGGTAGGACACAGCTTTGACCAGCAAAGCATCAACATGGGAATGGTCCTGATAAACAGTTATTTCTAATCCAGACAGATGGGATGAGATGGTTCTGTCTTGTCAAGGGCTTTTGAGGCATAAAGGAGACAACTGTGTCACAGTGAAGGGGAAAACTTCAGAGTGCTTTTTTTCACTCCTTTATCCATAGTGCTTTGAACAGAATAACCACTAGGCGGGCACTCGGTAAGTATTTGTTAATGAATGAAATGGACACCAGAGATGGCTTCTCAAAAGCACAGGAGAAGACTGGCCTTGCGTTAGAGGAAACAGGAAACAGTCCTAAGTAAAGCCCTGGGGATTCATGGCCAGCGCTCAAGATTTAATCTTTGGAACCAATTCCTGATAATTGTTACCAGCTTCTCAGGAACATTGGCACAGTATTGATTCATTTATTAAAAATTAAAATGATGCTGACTTAAACAGACTTTAAAATCTCAACTCATGCACAGTAATGCAATTGTCTTTTCATCCATTTAAATTTTTTTTCACAAACTGACCGATTTCTACACACGATCCAATCATTCTTTACCGCTTTGCCACGTGGTGGCGCTGCTGCAGTTTGTAAACAGACACCTGCTGTCACAGATTCCCTGGGAGCGAACAGAAAACTCCTGCCCGTGAACCTGGTGTTCTTTACACAATTTTAAAATTTTTCTTGAGCCTGAGGCAGGAGGATTGCCACAGTTGTAGGCCAACCCTAAGGTCAGCTTGAGCTACATAGATGCTGACTCAAAAAGAAAAAAAAATCCTATTGAGGGAACAGCTCACAAAATATTCAGATAACAAAAATATGAGTGATAATCAGTGATCATTTCTCTACAGTCAAGCTTGCTTTGCTTCTCTAGGAGGCCAGGAGCACACTATTTGGCAGAGTGGGCCAACAATAAGTGTTTGATGAATCAATTAACAAATGCGAACAACTATGACTACATACAGATCCCAACCAGACCATCTCATTTTTACTCCTACACAAAGAGTAACAGAAAGTTCTTGAGATCAAATTCTGAATTCTCAGGAGTGAGCTTCTGAGTGGTCCAGTTCAGGTTAGCTGCTTGTGCTTGGTGCAGTCACCTCTGATCTGGGAAATGGTGCTACCGAAGACAGAGGGCCCCAGAGGCTCTCTGTGGAATGAGGGCAATGTCAGGAAGGGGGAGGAGCAAAATTTGCTGTTTTAGCCATTCTGCGTGTCTTTAAGTATATTCGCATTGTACACTATCACCACTAAGAAACTTTTTCTCACTCCCAAAATGAAATCCTGTACCCATTAAATAATAATTCTAATGGGATGCTGTGCTGCTCAGAACGAGATGGATGGGTTGAGAACAGGAGTAAGGCCAGCCTGGGAAACATAACATGATCCCATGATCCCTTTCCTTAATCTCTGGCAAATGTCAGGGGACCACTTAACCTTACGTAGCATATGTCAGAATTTATTTCCTTCCTTTTTTGGGGGGATGCTTTTTGTCTTCAGGTAGTGGGGTTCACACCCAGAACTTCTAACTTTTGGCTATAGTAAATAATGTTACTACGGATATTGTCCAGGCATTCTTGAATTTATGACAGATCTTTGTCTTAATATACACTCTTGATCAATGGTCCTAAGCAGACACCTACTATCATATGAGGACCCGCAGAAAGACAGGCACTCTGAGGCCCTCAAGCTTGACATCTTTTAGAATCCTGGGACAGGAATATGTTCAGAGAAGAGGAATCAGTGTTGCGGTACATGTAAAAACCAATTCTTGGGAAGAAGAATTACGTAGATTAAATCATCCTACGGGAGAAGACCACAGGAAGCTGTGGAAGCCGTTGAAAAGGAACAAAGACTTTTCCTTGTTATTCCCTAAGGCAGACAAGAAAGCTTTGGATGGAGGCACAGAACAACTGATCTCTGATTTCAATTCATTGGACAAAATAATTTTAAAATCTCTAGAATCATTTAATAAAGGAACAACCTTCCTTGTTGAAATATGGATTCCAGAATCTGAAGGAAAGTAGAACATGCAAACTTAGACTATTTTAAATTTTTTTTTATTTTAAAGAGGATAAAACCAATTAAAACAAGTGTAAGAGATACAGGACTTCAAAACATTACAAAATCAACAATAGTTACTATAATGCCTTTTGATGTCTTCAAAATAGCTGCAGGTAACTACAGACATAGTAAAAATAAAACAGAATAGAATAGAAACAATAAAAACAAAACAATGAATGCAATAAAGGATTTCAAAACAAGCCAATAGTAAATCCAAAGTTACTATCGTAATATATTTTGCTATCTTTGAAGTAGCTGCTCCTTGTCATCAGATTTAATATAATTGAACAAAACAAGAGAGAATAAAACTCAACCCAACAAAACAGTGGAAACGATATAGGACCTCAAAACAAGACCACAGGTAATCAACAATGGTTACAATCCTCAGAAGGAGATGCCCCTAGATGCCACACTGCTTACTGCTGTCCTCTGAACTTATGACCTGATCACTGGCCCTAGACCTGCAATGTCAGTGAAACACCAAAGCACTCCAGGCATTCAATTGCATTTCACCTAAATAGCTATTATCACAGCCTGTGCTTCTCTGATTAGCAGACAAATGGGTCGTGGAGGGAGTCTGGTACTTCTTTATTGCCAGCCTGCGAGGTGGAAGGGGCTGGGGTTTGGCTTTTCCCAGTCCACCGGGGGCCCGCTCATGGCACTGGTTCCCAGACTGGGCTTGTTTGCTAGTATGCCTTTGTTCCCTCACCCCGTTGTCTGCAAATGGCCCAAACTTAGACCTCTTTTATCCCAATACTCTGTGGTGTGGTGTGGTGTGATTTGGCTTGATTTGGTTTGGTGGTAGTGAGGACCCAACAAAGGGGTGTTCTACTGCTAGGATACATCCCCAACCCTTTTTGTTTTTTATTTGGAAACAAAGTCTTGCTAAACTGTTCAGGCTGGCCTCAAACTCGTGATCCTCCTTCCTCAATCTCTTGGGTAGCTGGGATCAAATGTGCCACCACACCTACCTAGCTATTTCTGTCTTTGTAATGCCTGAAACCACAGGAGAAAAGACAAACATGGCTAAAACTGTGAAGTTTCCAAAGCTAGTAATTACTCAGCATAAACATAGTTTGCTATGGACTAGTGTTGTGTCCTCCCTGTACTTCATAAGCTGACTACTAAGTGATCTTAAGAAAGTCACATAACCCTCAGAGAGAACTATCTAAGGTTATGGTGACAGGGTCCAGAACGGATCACCAGGTACACAAGGGCCTATACTCAGGGATGTGTATGTTATGCTAGGAAAAACTGGTAAGGGAAGAGGTTTTTTGTTTTTTTTTTTTTTTTTTTTTTTTGGTACCAGGGATGGAACTCTCGACTTGCACTTGCAAGGCAGACACTTACGCCTGCTGAGCTAAATCCCCAGCCCTGGAAAAACTGGTAAATCTAGATGACACTAAAGAAATAACAGAACCACAGTCCATCTTTAATTAATACAAATTAACTGCTCTAGTTTGTGCAGATTAACAGACTGATACTTAGTTTTGTCTCTTCCTTTTTCATTAAAATTTGTGGAAAATATGCTTGAAGAAACTGTGAATACAGTAGATAATGCTTACATTTTGGGGTTTGCATTGGTTACTCATTGCTAAGACAAAATACTCAGCACCCATAAGTTAAGGTTGGAAAAGTTTATTTTGGCTCACAGTTTATAAATGTTTCAGTCCAATGTTGGCCAGCTCCAAGGCAGGGTGGCATGGCAGAGGGGCACTGCAGAGGAGAAACAGTCCACGGCACAGCACAGCAGGCAGGATACGGCAGGAACAAGCAACAGCAGCAGTAGCAGCAGTAGCCTGCCTTTCTTCTGTCCCTTTAGATTTCATCCAGGCTACAAGTCTTTGGGTGGCACCACCCACATCCGTGATGGGGCTTCTATTGTCCACACCTAGATCTATGCTAAATCAATTTAATTATCACACACCCATAATTCAGCCACCACCAAAAGCCACACCTATGGCACATGAGGCTTGGGGGAACATCTAGATACAAGCCATAACAGGGTTTGAAGATAAACTGCTACAACCTCCCTTGGATGGCAATTTGGCCACAGCTATCCAAATGGGAACTGCATATGCCATTTGACTTGGCAGTTCCACTTGTAAGCATTTACCTGTTAGGATTCACTCTCACACAAATAAACAATATATGCAGCAAAAGTCACTACAGCCTGGATAGTCACCAACACAGGACTTTAAGCTACACAAAGCCAAAGACTGCTATGTAGATGGAGCTGAAATTCAATGCCACTGAGAGAAAAATGGGGAAGAAATTAATGTACATCTAGGAAATTGCCTCAAGACACACTGCTGCATGACAAATGCAAGGTAGAGAATTTTGTGTGTGTGTTTTAAAGACGCCTATAAGGTATACAATGTACAAATGTGTGGTAAGCAACTCCCGTGATGGCCCACATTGATCTCCAACTTCTGATCATGCCTATGCCTAACTTCCTCCCCTGAGTGTGGATTTAAACCTAACAAGTGGCTTGCAACAAACAGAACTTAGCAAAAATGATTGAATCATTTTAGGAGATTAGATTACAAAAAACAAACAAACAAAAAACCTTTTGGCCTCTTGCCTTGCTGGCCTGGTCTAGCTCTTTTCTCTCATTTGCTCCAGTGGTGCCAGCTGTCATGCTGGCAGGTGCCCCAGGGTGAGGCCCATATTGCACAAAGATGAGGGAAACCTCAGATTCAAAGCCAGCAACCAAATGGGGCCTTCAGTCCAGCAACCTTGAGAACTGAACTCGGCCAACAACCCTTTGACTTGGGCTGTGCAGGAACCACAGCACACGGGACTCCAGCCTTTTGAAAGCCAGAAGGAAGGTCAGCTCAGCTGCAGAAAACGCACCATCATATATGTTTATTGTTCTGAGATGATAAGTTTTGGGGTAATTTGTTTATGACAACTTGCTTCACATGATACAATTTGTACATTTATTTGCCTGTGCATACATGCAATATTTATCCTTTAAAACTGGCAACTATGCTTTCCACTAGGGAAGGAAATAAGATTCTGGGGCAACAGGTAATAGAAAATTTATTTCACTATATGTACTTTGGTTTCCCTGAAAATATTATTTATTCCTCAAAACTTTTTTTTTTTTTTTTTTTTTTTGTCTTTTTGTCTCACAATGCAGTTCAGGCTGGCCTTGAGCTCACTTTGTAGCCCAGGCTCGTCTCAAACTCGCAACAATCCTCCTGCCTCGGCCTCCCGAGTGCTGGGATTACAGGCATGAGCCACCATGCCCAGCTCATATTCCTCAAAACTATTGACTAGATACTTTTTTGTCTTTGTGGAGATAGCGAAAAAAGATTATTTTATAAACTATAATTTTTGATATGTCATGATTTCATATGAAGACAAAAGCCAAGGCCAAACAAAAAACAATAACAAGAATAGCAGAGCAACCGAGATGTGATTACTATTTGCAATACATTGATGTGTCAATTGATTCTCCAGTGGTAATTCTGAACTGTTTCTTTCTTTTATATGTATATATTACCTCCATTACTCATAATTTATTTTAATATCCTCCAAAAAACAATAATTAGCAAGGCCCATTTCTGGAACTTGAAGCTTGTTTTCTGTGTTTACTTACAATCATGGAAAAGATTGTTCACGCTTTCTTTCATGTGGTATACATCACATTGTTGCACATTTTGAAAGATTCATTCCTTTCACTGTTCTGGAGGAAGGAGGCTACCTTCCGCCAGCCTCCTCCTCGCCTTCCTCTCGCTCTGCTCCCCTGAGCTCCAGCCATCCCGGCTCCACCTCCCTCCCCAGGTCCTGCCCTTTCCTGTCTCTGTTAACACACACTGCCTCTCTCCAAGTTCCTCTTCTGGCTTCCCTGATGCAGAGCAGAACTGCAGGCTCCTCTCTTGCCCCTCCGCCCACCCTTGCCTGATCCTCTCATCTTTGTACCCATCTTCTTGGTCCCCTACTCCTTTGTACCCCTGTATTTTGTACTTCATTCCAGACAGGCTTTCACTCACTGTGTCATTATTTTTCTCTCTTCCCTAAAAGAACATAAATCCCCTGAAAAGAACGGGAAGATGCAAACGTGCTACCTGTCCTTTTCAGTTTCCCACTTCCTGCAGTGCATAACCCTGCCCAGCCTGGGCCGTTCAGTGCCTTAGGGAGGCCCTATCTCAAAACACAAACTGAAAAATAAAAAAGGGCCCAGAATGCAGCTCAGTGAAAAGGGCCTGGATTCAACCCCCAGGACCACAAAAAGGGAAGAAGAGGGAAGGGAAGGAGGAAAGGTGGGAGGGCGAGAAGGGGAGATGCCTGGGAGCTGTCCCCGCAGATTTTCTCCTCAAGTCTCATTGGTCAAAGATATGCAGATGCCTAGGCCTAAGCCAAAGGATGGCAAGAGGAAAAAGATGACAATGAAGGTTTATGTGGAATTCATGTTATCTGAATACAATAGTTCTGCTGAGAGGAGAAAGGGAGAGGAAAATAACCTACATTATCTTTCATATTTTGAAGACCTAAGCTCACTCACTGGCTTCTCTCTCCCTCTGTCTTCCCCTTTCTACCTGCCTCTCTCCCCCTCATCTCTCTCTCACTATTTTGCTAAATTGTACATATCAGTTAGAAAAATGTTATGTCATCCCTAGCACCTTCAGGTCTAGTTTTTAAATGATCGATCACATATGTGACCTAAATCCAGCACAGAACAGGATTTTAAAACTTTTAGCCCCAGTGGTACTGCAGGCAGGGAACATACGGTAGGGTCTAAACACAGTGAGGCGATTAAACTCAGCTGCACCTGCGGCTGCCAAGACCTGGACGTGTTGCATATTCCTTCCTTCCCAACTGGTCGGGATTCTTCAGGGGGCGTAACAAGCCGGACATGTTATGGCCTCTGAAACACATGCCTTTGCTGCCAGACGAGTTAGCTTAAGTCCCAAATCCACCACAAACAATGCATGAACCATGAACAATTAATTAATGATTTAAATTTTCTGAGCCACCGTTTCCTTATGTGTAAACTAGAGATAATAATACTGACCTTGCAGGCTTCTCTGAGAGGACTTTAGTGAGAGTCTGGAATGCGAGTCCACAGCAGGTATATCAAGAATATAAAAATAATCTGCATATCTATAATTACTTATAATTCTAACACTCTGGGAAGCTGAGGCAGAAGGATCATAAATTCAAGCCCAGTCTGCACAATTTAAAAGATTAGCAAGACCCTGTCTCAAAATTTAAAAAAAAAGGAAAAAGGCCAGGCATGGCGGCTCACACCTGTGATCCCAGCCCCAGAGAGTCTGAGGCAGGAACCACAAGTTCAAGTCCCATCCAAGCTACACTGAGAGACCCTGTCTCAAAAAAAAAAAAAAATACATACATATATATATATATATATATATATATATATATATATATATTTCTGCAGATGTAGCTTAGTGTGGAGGCCCTAGGTTCAATCCCCAATACAGTGAAATAAGAAAGAAGAATGCCACAGTAAAAACAACCACCATAAAATAATGTTGTAGGGCTGGGGATTTAGCTCAGCGGCATAAGCACCTGCCTTGCAAGCAGGCGGTTGTGAGTTCGATCCCCAGTACCGATAAAAAGAAAGAAAAAAAAAGTGTAAAAAAAATGTTGTAATAGCGCAAGAACTGCTGAATGTCTCCTGGATAGAATACAATCACCTTACATACCTTACATAGCAGGTCCCCAGCTCTCCCCATTCATCTGAAATAAAAACCAAAGACTATCTGGGATCAAAGTGTACCAAAGCAAGAGTTCCATCATTTCCAAAATGCCTCTCCTCTCCAGGATCCCCCTCAGCCTTTTCCTGCACTTTTTATAATATCCATGCTGAATCCGAATTGTGTTTTTCCACCACTTATCCAGCAGAAACAAAATGGGAGCCATATTTGCAATTTAAAGTTGTTGGGGCCGGGCATGTAGCTCAGCAGCACAGCACCTGCCTGGCAAGCGTGAGGTCCTGGTTTAATTCCCAGTACCAAAAAAAAATTAAAGTTGCCAACCAGCTATATTTTAAAAAAGCAGAAACAGTTGTAATTACTTTGAATACTATATTTGCTTACCACAATTATCCAAAATATTATCACTTAAGCATATAATGAAATTAAAGATTAGCACTGAGATATTTTACATTCTTCTATTTGTAAGAAATCTTCAAAATCTAGTATACCAGCTCCATTTCTAGATCAGTACTGTCACCTAGTGTCACCTGCTCCCAGAACCTGACCCTTGACCTAATCAATTGCCTGACCCAGCAATCTTTCTAATTCTCTTATTTACAATCGATGAACAAGTAATATACACTACTTTCTTCCTGAGCACAAAGTTGAACCACATGGCTAACGGGGAAGTGCCTCCTAGTTTCCCCACCATCACCACCGTCTTTAAAGGTGGACATGTGTGTGTGTTGTTCTACAACGTGCTTATTTTTCTTAATATGTCTGGCAGATTTTTCATCGCATTACATGTCAACCCATCTCTTCCTTGCTGTGTGTATGGAAGGCAACATATCTGCATGCTTAAAATTCAAACTATTAAAAGATGAACAGTGACATTCCCTCCCTTTTCTGGTTCCTCACTTACACAGATCCTACATCAGGTTGATAGGTAACCACTGTTGTTTATTTTTTACAACTAATTATTCTTTATTCATTGAACCAAATAGGAACATGAATATAGAATCTGATTTCTTCCCTTTTTAGATAAATTTTACACATATTTTATGTACTGCTCACACCTTGAAGTCCCCATACCCACAAATTTCAAAGAACTTTTTTCACAGAGGTTTGCTATTTCTGGGTGGTTCTTCCATAATCCCCTGTAACCCCCTGTGGATGGAATCTTGAGTTGTCTTTGATATTTGCTATTACAATGATTATTATAATAAAGAACATTGCACCTATGTTGCTTTCCATCTGTGCAAGTACATCTGCAGGATATATTCCCAGGAAGGAAACTACACAAAGTATATTGGATACTCAGTTTTGATAAGCTTTGCCAAATTGATTTTTTTGGGTACTGTGCCAGCTTATACTCCACTAGTACACATCAGTCTTTTTCACTGCTGCATAATATTCTGAAATACAGAGAGTTTATACCAGTCTATAGGTCCTTCTACTACACAGGATATGAGGTTGTTTTCAATTATTGTGTCATACACAGAATTACAATGAACATCCCATATGTGCTTATTTGCCCATGTATTTCTCTAAAATAATTAAACAAAATAGCAGCAAAAGCAGCAGCTCGTGCAGAGGTAAAACTGAGCACGAGTGATGGGGTAGAGCCAAGCACCAAAGTAGGGAGAACAGGAAGAGGAGGGCAGATGTGGTCAGGGGTTGTAAACACAGCTTAGAAAGTAAGCTTCAGGATTTTATTCAAAACTATCTGATCTACATTGAAAAACATCGCTGTGAGCACTGCATGGGAAATGGTCTGGAAGGAGCTAGGGGAAGGGACCAGGCAGCACCGTATGTGAGGCCTGGCTAGAGAGTGAGTAAATCCTTAGCGAGTTGCGCCAAATGTGCAGTCCACAGGAGGACACAGCAAGGGGCACCAGGATCAACAGGGCAGACACAGCCTCTGCCGCCAGGACCCTTCTTTCTGAGAAGTGACACCAAGATCCAACAATATTTGTAGGTGTAGACAACAGCCCGAGGTGGTGGGCACAGAGGCTTCCAAGGCAGCTGCTTTGCATTCCCTGATTTGCATGCCCTATTCTCCCCATTACTCGCTGTCTCACTTCCTCTCTTTGTGTCTCTTCCTCTTCTTTTCACTCTTTTGGCCTCCTCCTCTTTCTTCTCTCCCTTCTCTCTTTTAACAGATTTCTTCCTCTGAAATAGTTGGTGAGAGAATTGAATCACATCATTTTTGAAAAGGGCTTAGCACTGGTATAAAAAAATGGTATTCGATTTATATTAGGGAAAGAAAAGAAACAGCATCCTGCCTTTCCTATTCCTTTCTTGTGCTCCTGCTGACCTTCCAGCAAACATTTGGGTTTTAGATCCTTGCCCCTATGCTGAGGGGACCAACTGGGCTTGTAACTCTCTGCATGTGCTTGGCCAGAATTCTGAGCTGCCAAGTAATGTAAATCATCTGTTTGTGCACTTTTGGGTTTGTTGTTTTTCCAAAGTTTTGCTGGGTGTGGTGATACATGCCTAAAATTCCAACAGTTGGGAGGCTGAGGCAGAAGGATTGCTTCAAATTCAAGGCCAGCCTGAACCCTATGGTGAGGCTCTGTATAAAAAAGGCAAAAAAGAAAGGAAGGAAGGAAGGAAGGAAGGAAGAAAGAAAGAAAGAAAAGATTGACTTCTTTTTCTCCCTCCCTTCTTACCACAGAATTTGCAATATGTTAGAAATTACAGGTGGAGGGACCCATTTATTTAATGGGTATAAAATTATTATGGTTAAGTTTATTGTTTTTGACCACAACTCTATGGGGACATTAATAAATGTGACTGCTTTTGCTAAAATAGTCTTTATCCCTGTGGCTTTGTACCCTGATAATGCAACATGCTGCTCCACTGACTTCTAATGAACTTAGCCCACTGAGTAGCAGAAATGTAAAGAAAATAACTTTATAAATACATAATGTTGTGCGGACTGAAGTAGTTTTAAAGTCATATGGTGTCAGAACATGTAAAAGGTGCACTTAAAGGTAGTTTTGTCTTTCTTTTCTAATACGCCTTTCTCTGTAGATGTCTTTAAAATTTCACAGAAATCTAAGGTAAGGTTGCTATGGACTGAATCGTGTCCCTCCTGAAAATCGTCTGATGAAGCCTCCATCACTCATGTGGCTATGTCTGGAGATGAGGCCTATGAGGTGGTGGGAGAGTGGGTCCTAATGCAGCTCAACTGTGCCTTTGTAAGGAGGAAAAGTGGTGTCACATCCCCACCATACTACTGAGAAGGCAGCTGTCCGCAAGCGAGGAGAACCCTCACAGAAAAGATCCTGTGACACCTTGATGGGGGCTTTGAGCCTCAGGAGCTGAGAAAATAAAATTATGAGGTTTAAGCCATCCAGGCTATGATATTTTGTTATGGCAACTGAAGCCCACTAATACACTAGAGGTCTTAAATCTTAAGACAATATGATTTGTTCCTAACTACTAGGCTTTTTAAAGGCTTTACTCAGGGCTGGCAAGAGTGAGGTTATGAGTTTGATCCCACTACCAAGAAAAAAAAAGCTTTATTCAGCCTCAAGGTCTTAATTAAGATGATTTCTTTTAGTAGCTGAGGATTTATCCAGGACTATGTCTGGTAGCCAGAGGTGCTCTGTTGGCTCACCGGGGTGCAGCCCTGACGGGTGTGCTCTGGTCCTCAGCTCCTCCCTCTGTCTGCTTCCTGGGTGCCCTGGGATAAGTAGCTGCTCCCCTTCCTTTCACCATGCAGTTTCTGCCTCGGAGCCAGGTGACTGTTCTGGACCCACTGGAAACCAGGCCAAGTAGATCCCTCTAAGCTGTGGGTGTCGGCAACAGGGAAATAACTGACTCTTTGGGTAAATAGCTCAAAATTGATGATAGTAATTATGATACTTGTAATTAAAGTGCCTTGCTGATTCAGGTCATGTCCACAGTTGGAAAGTGAAATAATGCTATTTACAAAATAATCAGCCTGGGTTTCCATTGAAGGACTGCGTATTATCTAGGTGTCATGGTTTATGTTTGTGTCCCCCAGGCCTCATGAGTTTGCATTGTTCGTATGTGATGGTTCATTGTCTAGTGCTTGGATTGATGGTGTCAGTGCTCCACCCACATAGGGGTGGAGCCAGGATGTGATGTAATGGCAGGAAGAAGGTGTGTCTTTCTCTTTGCTGGTTTGAGCTTGCTGTTTGCAGCCACCATGAACGGTGGTCCAGCCATGCCCGCCTGTCTTGGAGCCAACTGAGTGTGGACTGAAACCTCCAAAAACTGTAAGAAATAAACCTTTCCTTTCCCAACTTGGACATCAGGTATTTTGTCTCAGCGACGATCATAAAGTAACTAAGACACTAGGTGTCAAATCAAATGCTCTCTTTTATCCAGATGCTAATCCTTGTGTACACCTTCTCATACCTTCATCTCTGCTCATAGATCATTTATAAATCAATACATGCACTTGCAGAGCTGTCTTTTCTTCTGCTTCTTATTTAACAACATAATATTGAAGGATTCTCATTCAAGAAAGCAGGCTAAAGGCACCCTTGCTTTCTGCCATTCCAGAAATCATCATATTTTTAAAGGGAGATAAAATTTAAAAACTGAAGAGAACAGAAGAAGTCACTAGCAGACAATGTTTCTGGAAAGCAACCAGATAAACAGAGAAAACAAAAACTCAGAACACCCCAGAAAGAACACAGATAAGGGTGAGTGCATGCTCACATTTGACAAGAACATTACACCCAAATGGATTAGAATGGCACATTAATTCATTTTCTACTGCTACAGTATAATACCTAAATAACTTAGAAAGAAAAGAGGTTTATTTAGCTCACAGCTTTACAGACAGCAAGTCCAGGTTTGGGTGGCCTCACCGGGTCAATCTCTGATGACACTTCCCCCAAATGTGGGCCTCATCATCACAAAATGGTGGATCGTGGTGGATGGGACGTGTGTGAACAGGAGGAATCATATGGTGAGATTGGAAGTCAGAGACCCACTGGAGAATCCAGCTCCTCTTTTGTAAGAATTCTTACAGAATCTGACTGGAGTTCCACAGAACTACTTCAACCTTTCAAAGAGAGTGTCCCCAGGCACCTAAAGCTTCCTGTTAGGCCCACCTTTTAAAAGTCCAATGCCTCTCAAAACAACCACACTGCAGACCAAGCCTCCAACACACCAACCCTTGGGGGACAAACCACATTGGAACCACAGCACAAATGTAAGTGTTCAACAAATGTTCGCTATTATATCATCACTCTGGAACTTGTATTTGTCACTCCAGGTCAGTTTCACGTACCTGTAATTTATTCCTTGTGGGACTATATAATATTCCATAACTTCTTCATCCACTTTCTTTCTTTTTTTTTTTTTTTTTTTTTTTTTTTTTTTTGTCTTTTTCCTTTTTATTGGTCCCGGGGATCGACAGGCGCTTATGCCGCTGAGCTAAATCCCCAGCCCCTTCATCCACTTTCTTTTCATTTTTTTATCCATTTTAAAAAAAAAACTTGCAGATTATTTTCATTTTGGTCTCCCTTTCTCCCACAAAGGGTATGGCTTACAGAAGAAAAAGATTCAATAAATTTCCTTATACATATATGTCATTAATCTAGAGGCTGGATTTTTCAAAAGTGGGACTGCTGGGTCAAAAAGGTGTGTTCAAGTATGATTTTTTAATTGATTTACCAACTGATTTAGCTTCCTCCTAAGGACTGCCACAGGCCACACTCTCACCAGCAGGGCTGAGAACTGCCTGCTTTCCTACTCTCCAGCTGGTGCTGGATGTTACCAAGCTTACAGATTGATACATTTTAAATTTTTGTCAGTATGATGGATTTTTTAAAGATAGCTTATTACTGTTATAATTTGCATTTCCCTGACCTATTGTAGGTAAGTATCTTTTTACATTTATTAGCTATTTGAAGTTCATTTGCGAAGTGAGCATTCACTTCCATTTGGCATGTTTCTTTCTCTTTCTTTTTCTTTTCAGATTGCAAGCATTTTTCTTTCTTTTTTTTTTATTTAAGGAGAAAAACAAAAAAAAACAGAAGGGTACAAGTAATTCAAAGTTTAAAAAATAAACAGTAAGAAATCACTAGTTAATAGATTACATATTCTCATCTTAGAAGTAGTTGTTCAAGTTACAAAATTGAAGCATATAAAGTGGACTTTCACACAGTGAGATTGCAAACAGTTTTGTTCAATGATCCAAAAAACTCAGTAATATGTCATCTATCTTATACACTTAAACATATATGCAGTTATAACCTTTAGAGCACTTTCTTTTCTTTTCTTTTGTACAATGACAATTACACATTTTGGGTTTTATTATTCCCACAGTTCTTATTACTCTTTTTGAAGAGAGTAAAACCAAATGCGACATATCAGGACAGAGTCAGTCAAATCAAAAGGATGGACATTATGATAATGTAAAAACAAAATACAAGGTGATCAACAATGGTTACCATACTGCCTCTTGCTATTTTAAGAAGAATTGCCAGTTATAATAAAATTGAACAAAACAGTAGAGAATAAAACCAAAGCATTGGAGACATTACAGGACTTTAAAAGAAGACAATAGTCGACCAGAATGGGCGTCATATTGAATTTTATTGTCTTCACAGTTGTTGCCTATACTTTCAAACTTGGTACTATCAAGCAAAGCAGGATAGGGGAAAATCAGTCAAAATAAAATGGTGAGGGCAATACAGGATTTCAAATCAAGTTAATAGGAAATCAAAGTAGGTTACTATAATATATCCTGCTATTTTTTATTTTCCCTTAATTAAAAAGATAAAATAAAAAAGTAAATAATTTTTTAAAAAGGGGGGATTAGATAAAAGAGGGCATAACAACAGAACAGCGCAGGTCAAAACATAACCATTTAAGCAAAATAGTGTTTCACCACAAGATAGCCTGACATAAAAATAGTTACCACAGTGTCTCTTTCCTTGAAATCTTTGAGTATAACTTCGTATACTATAGCACCAAACATATCAAGACACTAAAAACCATTCAAGAGAATGACATTATTACAGGGTATTTAGAACCAATTAACAGAAAATGAACAATAGTTTCTGTATAATCTCCTTGTCTATAAAAGTTTTTGCTTATATTATCATATATAGTAAACTCCAGTAAGATACAACCTTTTAAGACCGATGGAGGCAGAAGAATACAAGTTTTTTTTTTACTAATTTTTTTTTGGTCTTTTTCATTTTTATCAGTACCAGGGATCGAATTCACGACTGCCTGCTTGCAAGGCAGGCACTTATGCTGCTGAGCTAAATCCCCAGCCCAAGAATACAAGTTTGATGGGACTTCAAAACAAGATGATACTAAATCAGCACTAGCTATTATGATGTCTTGTTTTCTCCAAAATAGCTGTTCCTACCATCTAACCTTCTCTGCCTCATTTCTGTTGAGCTCTTTTTCTGTTGTTTATTGTCAGTTTGTCTTCATTTCGCTTTCTGCTCCATTCATTGTGGCCTCTCTGCCACTATTTCTGGAATCTTGGTATTTTCCTTTTTAGAATATCCTGCAGTATTCTCTGTAGAGTTGAATTGCTGGTTGCAAATTCCTCTAGTTCCTCTTTATCCTGGAAGCACCTTGTTTTTCCATCAATTTTTAGGGACTGTTGTTCAGGATATACCAATCTTGGCTGGAAGTTATTATCTTTCAAAGCTTGAATTATTTCCTCCCACACTCTTCATGATTTGATGGTTTGTGCCGAGAAGTCTGCTGTAATTCTGATGGGTGTTCCCTTGTAAGTGATCTGTTTCTTGTCTCTGATGGCTTGTAGTATTCTGTTCTTATATTGGATTTCTGGAATTTTGATTATTGTATGCCTGGGTGTAGCTCTGTTTGGGTTGTAGGTGGCTGGGGTCCTATATGCCTCATACCTCTGAGTATCTTTACCATTTGCTAAATTAGGGAAATTCTCTTGGATTATTTCTGTGAATAGCTTTTGTAGTCCATTTGTTTGTGTCCCTACTTCTTCTTTTATGTTCTTAATTCTTAAGTTATGGGTCTTCTTATCATCTTCTAGCCTTTGTATTATTGCTGTTTGTTTTTTTGTTATTTTTAAGAAGTTTTTCATTTCATGCTTCCATATTACAAATCTGCCCTCCAACTCAGATAATCTATCCTTAATTTCTTTCAAGCTGTTATGCCAGTTTTTGATAGAGTTTTTAGTTTCCTGGTAATCTCTTTGAACCTGCTTCACATATTCTATGTTTTCTCTATTTTCTCCATCAAACAATTGTTCCCTTTTTTTCTGTTCTTCCATTTCACCATCTGTTTTTTCTTGGGTGGTGCTTAGCATTTCTCTAACTATTCTACTTATATCTTGCTTCAGGTCATTAATAACTTCATTCCTGAACTCGTCTATGAGGCTCTGGAGATAGCGCTTTATGTCTATTGGTGCCGTGTCTGATATTGCGTGTTTCTCAGGATTGGGCCGAGGACCCTTTCTTGTTGCTCCCTCTTCCCATATTTTTTGTTCCTTTTATACAAGCATATATAGGAGGCCCAGTTTCTTTCTTTGTCGGTTACAGTTTGTTGAATTGCGCCGGCTAGGTGTTCCTGCCCACTGCAGTGTACTATGGAAACACAGACCTGGGTAGCCTATGCTGGGCCCACCCCTCCAGGTCAACGTACCGAAGGCTTCACGCTAGGGTGCACCTCCAGGCAGTGGGACATGGTTTGGGCTAGCTTACTTGGCCTTAGTCAGCGGCGTCACCCAAGCCAGGCACTCCCCACCAATCCCGCTTGAGAGGGGAATATGTGACTGAAGTCACTGTAGTGCCCTGTGCCAGCTAGTCTGCCTGGTCCCATTATGTCCTTTTCTGAAGCCTCCTACTCTATGGAAGGGTCCCCGATCTGTTCACTCACCACAGGTTAATGCAGGGCTCCCGGCCAGTCCCGCTCTCAACTCCATTCACCACTTCCCACTCTCAGAGCTTTTGCGCCTCTCTCCTTGCCATGCTGATTGGGATGCAGCAGCGGCTGCAGGAAATTCAAATGGCGGCTTCCAGTAGTGCGGGGTCTGGCTTACTCGCTGAGACCTTATCTGTTCCTGTTATATCACCGGGATTACGTTTCCAGTTCGTTTCTCTTAACTTAGTTCGTTCCTGGGTTGGCAAAGTACATCTCTCCTTGCTTAGGACTTCTCACCCGGCACCATTCCTGGATTTTAAGTGGGGTATCTCAGAGAGCCTCCAAAGCTGCTGCTATCTATCCGCCATGTTCTCCCAGAACTCACATTTTTCATATTTTAAAGACATTAACTTTTGGGGGCTGGGGATTTAGTTCAGTGGCATAAGCACCTGCCTTGCAAGCAGGCAGTCATGAGCTCGATCCCTGGTACCGATAAAAATGAAAAAGACAAAAAAAAAAAAAAAGACATTAACTTTTTTGTGTGTCTTCTATAGTCTTTATACTTTTCAGGCTTTTCTTTTATGGCTGTTTCTTGTCTTGCTGCGTCTTTCAGGTCTAGCCAGATTGAGATTATACAAAAACCTTTCTATATTTTCTTCTGTTATTTTCATTATTTTATGCTTTAAATTTAGGTTTCCAGTCCATTTGGGATCTGCTTTTCTGTAATGTGAAGAAATAATAAGGTAAGTATCAATGCTGGATAGATTTACTGAACAGTTTCTATATGCCAGGCGCTCTGTTAAACACTTTATGCCCTTCAAATAGATAAGAAAATTAATGATTAGAGAACTTAAGGAACCAACCAAATTCACATAGTCACTAATATACAAAACTGAGATTTTAAATCCAGGCGCACACGTGCGCGCGCGCACACACACACACACACACACACACACAGGTGTAACTAGAGATACATCATTTACCATTTAATTGAAACAGGAATTTTATAATCCAAGTCCTCAAATAGTGTCACTGTTTCTGTTCATATAGTTGCAGTTTTGTCACATTTACACTGTTTCTGTTTTAGCAGTTTCATAATGAGTTTTGTTCTCTCTCTAGTAAGGCAAGTGCCCCCTCACTACTTTTCCAAACCTACCCAATAAACTTTTGCACTTTTTTATTCCATGTAAACATTTAAATCATTAGTCCAGTTCCCAAGAAAATACATCTGCATATTTTGATTTTAATTGCATTGTGTTTATTAATTTAATAACTAGCACTTATATATTAATCTCTATGCATTAATATGTTGTAGTGTTCCATTTATTTAGATTGTTCAGTAAAATGCTATAGTTTTATTTTACTATGATTCTTGTAGTCTTTTTTCCAGTAATAGGGATCAAACCCAGCTCTTATCACTGAGCTACATTCCCACCCCTTAATTTTTTCAAATTTTGACATGGGATCTTGTTAAATTGCCTAAGATGGCCTCAAACTTGTGATCCGTCAACCTCAGTCACCATGCTTAACTGATTCTCATACTTATGAGTTTTTTGAGTTATTTTATAATTTTGGAAATAGAAAATTTTCCCTATATCTTACAGTAAATTACAGAAGAAAAGCTAATGAGCATATATATCTTGTATTCAGCAACAGAGCTAAAATCTCTCACCCACTGGAGCTTGAATCTAGGACCTCCATATTGAGCTATATCCCATCCCTTTTTCTGTCTTTTTATTTTGAGATTAGATCTCCTAAGTCTCTAAGTTGCAAAGGCTGAGTTTAAATTTGCAGTTCTCCTGCTTCAGCCTTCCAATGTTTTTTCTTGTTGGTTTTATTTTGTTTGTGGTGCTAGAGTCTTTATTTTTTTCATAGAGTCTTCTGCATTTTCTAGATATACATTACTGCAAAAAGTTTATCTTTTTTTCAGTGTTTATACCATTTGCTAAATTTATGGACAGAGTGTCTTATTAAGTTAGTTAAAAGTATTAATAGTACTGATACTAATAAGTGTGGATATCCCAGCTACGTTCTTGATTATAATGACAGTAACCTTGATTTTTCCTTAATATTATGTTATTATATTTATCAAGTTTAAGTAGTCTCTATTTCTATTATACTTGAAATTTTTTATTAGAAAGTCTACTTAACTTTATTAATTTTTAATATAATGCCATATGTACATAATTTTTACTTTTAAATTGATAATGTTCCTAGTGTGATATATTTCCTAATACTATAAATTGTTAAAATTCTGGAATAAGTAGCATGTGGTCATTTCTACTTATCTCAAACCACTCAAGATCTTACAAAAAGAAAGTTCTTTAAAAAATAAATAAATAAAAGAAAATTCTTTAGCTTACTGTATGATTTTATCATATGCTTAATACCAAAGCATAATACAAAGCATATAACACAAACTGCTAGAACAGTGCTACTTATGAAAAATAGATGTAAAAGAATCTAAATAAAACAAATCAGCAAATTAAACCCAGTGGTGTGTTAAAAGCAAGATAGCAGCTGGGTGTGGTGGTGCATGCCTGTAATTCTGGCACTTTGAGAGGATAAGGTAGGAGGATCCCAAATTCAGCCCAGCATGGGGCAGGCAATTTAGCAACTTGGCAAGAGAACTTGCCTCAAAATAAAAATAAGAAAAGGCTGGGGACATATCTCAGTGTGAAGGCCCTGGGTTCAATCCTTGGTGGGAAAAAGAGAAGAGAATATACAGCAATTCAACACTCCCCACCCCCAAAAAAGGCAAAAGAAAGAAAAACATTAATGTAAAGGATTTGAAAAACTGGCTAAATGCATGATATATACATAAAAATCAGTAGCTATTCATTTATTTTATAACAAATTTTGGAAGAAAACTAGCTTACAGTGTTATTTGAGAAGTTGCGAAACACAATCTTGAAAATGGAAAGTCGACATGGGCGGAGCACTGTGTGTTGTCTAATGATTAATTCATGCCAGACCACTTAAAGATAGAGCTCAGGGTGCCTTGCTGACTCCTCATTTCTTCCCACCCTCATCCAAGATAAGTGCACCAATCAAATTCAAAACTACCCTGTAGTTTCCCAAAACAGTACTGATTAAGTTTGATTTCACAAAAGGATTCCTAGAATTTGATTGACACTCACTTTAACGGTCTGTTAAATATTAGGTTGTCATTGTTAACTATTTTTAAAACTATACAGGTAGCTTGGATAGCAAGTTACCTGAAAAAAAAAAAAAACCCACCAGATTATCTCATTTACTGGAAGCAGAGCACTTGCTTTCATTGATAAAATTTCAACAACACGTTTTGCAAAGGATGTGCTGTGCCAGATGCTGGGGACAGAGTGGGAGCACACAGGACAGTTTCCTGCCCTTATAGGCCAGTGGGCTTCTGGCAATACAGCACAAAGATTATGACTAACTTCACTGCCTTCCTTTACACCTACAAAATGAAATGCACTTGGTGAATGAAGAACTGGTTATCTCCATGTCTAGTGGAAAGAAACATCTTTCTTTAATCACAAAAAAGAGCTAATAATGACATACCCAATAACTGCAGACGTTACACACAGAAACTTGCTTTTTCTGTTCTGTGTCCTGCTCCCCTCTACTGTACAAGGCACACATTTCTAAGGAGAGTGTGAAACCACATCCTTTCTTGGCCTTTCTGGCTGAGGTTAGCCTGGGGCCGAGCCCAGCATGACTCAGCAGACCCTGCTGTGTCAAGGATGACCTTGCTACAGCCTTGATGTGCACACTGATATGTGGACCCAGGTCCAGGCCAGAGCTGCATACAAGTCTGGTGCCTGTGTTACATGGAATATAAGGCTTACATGGTGTTTTAGGTTTACAGGCCAGAGAAGAGAAATATCTCAGCTTTTTGTTTTTTGTTTTTCCAAAAAGAAATTAAAATCAAATCAGGAGTCACTATGCTGTACATAATTTTGACCTCCTAATTCAGCTCCGAGGAATTTATAGCAAGGAAAAAGCTAAAAGAAAAAAATGTCCAACGATACTTTCAGAACAGATCAATTGATAATCATGATAAAGCCTTAGCATTTCAAACACTTCCAACAGAGTGATTCAATGAAGCATCGAAGAGGTATTTCAAATGGAGAGGGTATGCGCTATGTTTTTTTAATGAAAATATCTACATTAAAAATAGAACATAAGATGGAATTCACACATAAATTATATGAAACATCTCTAGGTATTAGTATACCTAGGATAAGAATAAGATTTACAATAAACCAATGATTTAAAGTGTAGTTTTTTCCCCTCCTAGAAATGCTTTACTTAAAAATAAACACCCCTTTATGCAAATTAGAACAAATGGCAATTGACATTTCAATGTACTAGAGCTATTCTTGCCAGACTTAAAAGGGAAGAGCAGACACAGCCCACATGTTGGGACTCATCAGTCTGCCCTCAACTCCAGCTTTTGTAGGTCCTGAGAATGGGACCAGGCTCTGTGGCCCCATCACCCCTTTATGCAAAATCACCGCCTATTAGTCACACTGACGCTGGCTATGAGACCAATATGATCTTGCCTCCCTTGGATTTCTGGTTGCTGGGCTCCGTCCCTCTTCAGCACATCTAGATGGGGTTTCCTGAGAAAGGTCTCCCTCACCATCTTTCTGTGGCTAGCACTATTTTTACATCAATCTTTACAACACCCTTGCAGGAAGGCGGTGTGGTTTGCCTTTGTAGATGAGCAAGGCTAAACAGCTTGCTCAAGGTCACTCAGGTGGTAGGTGACAAAGTCACACTCCAAGCCTGGGCCAGTCTGACTTGAAAGCCACTTTCAGCCATCTCTCACTATGCAGCTTCGGAGTCTCAGTACAAGCACAGGGCTGAGTAAGAGTCAGAAACTCGGTTGACTGACCTTGAGTTTGCTTCTTACTCCTCTGTGCTTTGGTTTCCTTGCTTATAAAGTGGGGCACTGGACTTTAAAAGCTGCCCCATAAGAAGGAATAGAAAGGACTAGAGAAATGGGCAGAAGGGCCCCTATTTCGTGCTAAGACCACTGGTAGGCCATCATAGGCCTCCACATGGTACAATTTAGGCACTCAATCAGTTTTAGGTGAGAAGAGAAGTGCCATGGGGGATCACCATAGTTGAATTGTCCTCAACTGTCTCATAAAAAAATAAGCACAGGACACCTAATACATAGGAGAGAGAATCCCTCCTGACAGCTTCCAACTGAGGAAAGGTGGGTAGAAACATTACTGCTGTCACCTGGTGCAGGATTGGTTAGCAGTAAGGGGCTCTAGGAGCTCTGAATTTGCAAACAGGGACAAAAGGAGGAAATACATACAGATAAATGTAGTTTTTTGTTTGTTTTGTTTTGTTGATTTTTGGTTTTTTCAGTCAGGGCTAAATAATATCATTGCAGCTCTGTTCCCAAAGAAAGCATTAAAAATGCAAATGAGAAGCTTTACAATTGGGTAACTCCCCCCCTTCCCTGCCTTTAAAAAGGGTTAGGCAAATGAGTATGAGTGGTTCTTTTCCCAGGAGCCACCCCCAGTTGCAATCTTCTTGCATTATCAAACACAGATTCATAACCACTGATCTTAAAAATGCAAGAGTATAATTTCCTAAATTTCTTACTGAGTGAGCATATTTGGGTCAAGGGAAATCCAACCTCAGTCAAGCTGGATGCTGTTTAATCTTCGCATCCCACTTGTCACTGACACCAAACTCAAATCTGTCCCCATCTCTCATGTACCCACATTTCCCAGAGCTCTTTTTCTCCCTGAATCTTTGCAGACAGTGCTGGGCTGGACTCTGGCCTCCAGCATTTGCACTCCGTGGGGAGCTCTCAGGTCACCTGGCACCTGCAGGATGGAATTCAAGGGACTGCCAGAGAAGGCCCTCCATAAGCCTGGTGGCAACCAAAGCCTGGCTGCTCCCTCTGTTCTTCCCAAACTGGGTTTGCCACACAACTAAATGTGTGCCTGTGGGACAGGCCACCCTAGCGGTTAGTGCCAGGAGTGGGCACCACCTCCCACCTCTGTGGAAACCAGTTTGTCTCTGCAGCTGCATGCTTGACTGCACTCTTACCAAGAGGTCAAAATCAGTGTGCAGTGGTCTTGAAAAGCTTTTATGGAATTTGCAAAACTCCAAGAATTTTAAAACTAAACTTTCAGGAGGAAGATCTGTTAAATTCTAACAGCTCAGGGCACAGGTCAAGAGAATAAATTCTTTATATCAGTATGGCACCATATCTGCACTGACATTTGCTCCTCTGTACTGCATTTTCAATGAAGGTGAAAACATGGTGAGATAGAGTCTTAAATAGACTCTACTGAGCTGCAGGGGTGCTAAATGATGCTATTAATAGAAGAGATTCGAGGAATTCTCTTTGATACAAACTACTTTGTTAGAATTGACCTTTAAAATTCAAATCAAAGCACTGTAATCCTTTTCTATCCTAATCACCCACGTTATATATTGCTTCTTTCCAGAGAAATTACCAGTCCAGCAAGTAAACATGGATCACTCTAACACCAAGATGGGGTGGAAGATGTGGCATGCAGCTTTTTGGTTTTGTGTATGTGATTGATTCTGAAGTGTAGAAAACATGCCCTGGTGACTAGGTTTAACAGCCAGGAGCTTTTGTGTTTTCTATTTTTGGTTTAGCATTTCTGGCTTGCAGAGGTCAGTTAATTACAGGAGATTTTGCCTGAGTAGCGTCAATACAAATATTCTGAGTTGAGCCTAACTCAGGGTTTAGCTTTTGAGAAGAATCTTTTATTATTCCACAATGTTCATTAAATGCCTACTATGTGCCAGGCACCCTGATCGCAGCTATGGTCAGACTGGTAAGCCAAGCTCCTGCCCTCATAGAGCTGGTTCCAGAGGGAGGGAACTGAATTACTGTTTATTATACCCTACATCATAGAATTTCAGGTAATGAAAATATGAAATAAAAAATATGGTGAAGAAAGGGACAGGGAGTATTTTACATAGAGCAGGAAAAAAAAAAAGTCTTCTGAGAAGTGGCAGTGTTGAGCAGAGAACTATATGAAGCCACTGTCAGGAAGCCCGGCCTTTGGGCCAGAGGGAGGCAAGAGACAAACTGCAACAGAAGACGCACTCCCCACGCCCCAGCCAGTATACTCCAGTTTCTTAGCTGCCCAGGTAATAGTTCCTGTTCCAGGTCCAATTGCTTCTGTCTCTTAGAAACAGCTGGTCATAGTGATGCATAACTGGTCACCACAATGTACTTTGTATAAACCAATCTCCAACTGACAAGCCATTCTGCCTCTGTTCTTCCTGCTTGCTTATCCCATATAAGCCCCAGACCACTAGAGATCAGAGTCTGATATTCTGGGAATGATCCCAATCAGTGTCCATTGACATAAATAAATCTGCCTCCAGATCCTGGGTGTCATTTTGGTGTTTCTGTTTGCTGTTGCAGATCAAGTGTAAGAGCTCTAGGCAGCTGCCTGCCCCTCAGTGAATCAGGAAAAGGCACCTCAATTTTGGGGCAGATGCTACATGCCTGGGCTCATGGCCTACCAGCAGAGGATGGGCTGCCTCTCAAGCTTCCCTTTTCACTCAGCTGGGCCATGCAGAGGACAGGCTGTGCACAGCCACAAGAAGCCTTTTACAATGGCACATGCTTGAATTTAAGGGACTTCAGGAAGGCTGTCCAAGTGGGCAGAGGAAACAATACAACAAAGGAGAGAGGAATTAGTAACTCAGTCTTTAGAAAATCCTTGTCTTATCCAAACTAAGCACCACTAACTATGTAGGGCAGGATTCAAAGACAGTCCCTGGGTTCTACTTCCATTTCCCATCAAGGGGATGGTTTTCCGCCATCGACTAGGAGGCTGCAGTTGAATATGAAAATCACATCAGACATAATGATTTCCAGTCCGGGAACTTGACACAGGCTAGTTCAATATCTGTTTCACACAGAAAAATTTCTCCTCTCTCTTTCTTGCTAGCTTTTCCTTTAAAGTATTTAGTGTCTAGGCTAGTCTGTCTTCATGCAAAGAGGCTCACCATAAATAAGTGTAAAATCACTAATATTTAATACTTGTCAGTACAAAAAAATCCAAGTAAAAGAGATTTTCTTTATTCCCTCTTCCATGAGTTTTCCTTTTTTTAAAAAAAGAGACTCTGTGAGGGTATGGACAGCTATTTTGAAGAGCCCAAGAGACATTATGGTAACCACTGTTGATTTCCTATTGTCTTATTTTGAAGTTCCATAATGCTTTCATCCTTTTTAAAATTTTAAAATAATTTTATACTATTTTGTGTTTGATTGTGTTGTGTGTGAAGGTATGGACAACTATTTTGAAGAAAACAAGAGACATTATGGTAGCTACTGTTGATTTCCTGTTGTCTTGTGAAGTCCTGTGTTGCTTGAATTGTTCTTTTCTGATTTGCTTTGTTCTGTTCTATTTTGTTTTGTTTTATTCTCTTTAAAATAAAAAGAATTTCTAAAAAGAAAGGAAATAAGGGAGAGGAGATGAAGAGGCAGGCAATGGTTACATGAGACATAATCAGTATATGTTATATGCATGTATAAAACTACCACACTGAAAGCCAATGTTTTGTAAAATTAACAGGACCTAATAATAGCTGAAATCCAAAAAAAGCAAAATAAAAGAAACCCTCATGTTCTGCTTTATTTCAGAACTGTTTAAAATGCTTCACAAATCTATCACTTTGGCAACTCCATATCCAATTATTTGATATTTTAAATTTTAAAAATAATGTAATAAAACAAAGTTTTCCTTAGTTACATTAGTTTCCCTCCCCTAAATGGTTGTTGTAAAAGATCCTGATGTCAAAAAAAAAAAAAAAAAAAAAAAGATCCTGACGTCAATAGATATGAAGTATGTACATTGCTGAGGAGCCCATTAGAGATGTTAATTGAACACACTCCTGAGCTAGGATTATGAGATAGAATCATAGCCCATGGATCTGTCCTATTTCCACTCCCTTTCCTTCCCAGCACACACTCAAATAAGGTTAGAATAGTCAAGAAGCCTACAAAATCCAGGAGTTGCCATTCATGCAATCTGAAGTAGAAAAGAAAAGAAAGTCCATTCTTCAGCATCTCCACCAATGTGTTCATTACAAGTATGGCCGCTGTTCCTGCAAAGGAGAAATCAGAGAATACGCAATGCAAGCTGAGGGACAGGCAAGTGACACAGTCAAGCACATCACTTAAAGCATCCAATCCTTACTAGTATTTAAGGTTCCTGATCATACCCAATAAGTAATCAGAAAATGGTTGCATTGAAACACTCTGGAACTTTTTCCCTACAGCTGAGAATTGTTTCTATATCCCAGTTTTGCTCTTCTGGTCATCTTCATTCTGAGTTCCTAGTACCAGTTTTGCTTATATACTGCGTATCGGCGTTTACTAAATATGAAGCATGGGATTTTTCCAAATGGTCACTATAAACGTATCCAATAATCCCTCCCCAGAGTCAGGGATATAACTTGGCAACACAGTGCCACCCTGACAAGCACAAGGTCGTGAGTTTGATCCCCAATACAAAAAAAAAAAATCCCTTAATCCCTTCCCCAGTACTGGAAAGTGTCTTAGGCAGGGAATTAAGTATGTATGAAAATGGGGCATCTAGAGTTGAGATTGGTAAATGGAGGTTGGAGGAAAAAGTCAGAATGAAGAATAAAATAAAATTAAATCTGTTATGACTATGGACTTCCAAGAACACTAGGATTAAAGGAAACACTCCAATAAGCTTAAGTACATTGTGGGGGGGGTGCTCTTATTCATTATGCAGCAGTGACTTCTGTGTGATGAGGAGACACCAGTAACCCCAAATGCTTCTGATTTGCACATGAATGGAGCACAGGGTGCATACAAGGCCACTGAAACATACTTTCTAAAAAATCAATATGAGAATCATAAGTTCAAGTCCAGCTCAAGCAACTTAGTGATTTAGTGAGATCCCGTCTAACAGTAACAAATTTTTAAAAGATTGGGGATATAGATCAGTGGGAAAGCCCTGTGTTCAATCCCCAACCCCATATGTTCATAAATATTTTTAAAAACAAGTAGTAATTAATGGAAAGGAATATCATTACTTTAAAAAAATAAATGGAAGCAAGGGCAAGTGAGTTTGAGGCCCAAACAAAGCCCGTGACTGAGATGCCTTTCTCTTCATGTTAAGTATGCAGTATCACAGCAAAATATTTTCCCTTCTCTATTAACCAACTAGAATAATCGATAACATTGTGATATATGGAAGAATCATCTGTGAAATCATAGAATCTCCTATTTGCCTCTTTGTACCTATCCAGGAAACAGCAACCTCTAGGGATGAACAGATATTATCCATTTGGAAGTTGCTCTTTATATTAAACGTGCCTGATCAATATACAGCCATCGCGTTCCACATGTACATGTCTTATTGGCATCATTCTTTGGGGGACTTTCTAACCTGATTCAGTTGGTTGCCTTTTTCAATATTCAATAACCTGTATGTCTGAGCTTTGGACCAAAATACATATTTCTTTCATCAGCTGTGTGCACTTAATTATTAACAAGGTTTTCCAATAACAACAATGAAAAACTTAAAATGGAAGAAGATAGGTCTCTTTACAGAAAATGCTCATACTTAGCTATACAGCAGCTTCTCAGAGCACAATGGCCTAGAGAGGAAAGAGTAAGGGGTTTAGAATGAAAAAGGTTTTACTCCAGCTCTACCACCTGGCTGCTTGTCTGAGTCTTGAGTCTCTTTGGTTTTTTTGGTTTGAAAATGAGAATAATGTATTCGCCATGCAGAGAATGAGAAAATATAATATATAAAGTTCCTATCACAGTACCTGAATGTAGTATATGATCAATAAGCAAAATAATTATTATGAATGCAGAGTCAGATGGATGACTTAAGAATTAAGTGGCATTCCTACTCTAAAATTCCAGGGCTCTCAGTTCTTTTTTGAGAACTGAAACAATTTCCCATTCACAATATGTTGAGTACTTACTGTGTGCAAAGCACTGTGCTTCAAGGAAAATTTTTAATAAATAAGGGGGAACTTGGTAATCTATTTTACACACTTGTAGAACTGTTCCTCAAGTTAAGTAGGTGGAAACCACCCAAAAGGCCCTACCAAAAGCAAGCAACAGTCTCTGCTCCCCAGAAGATAACTCTGCTCCCCAAAAGATAACTCTGAATTAGGTTTAATATAAGGCCTTTGTAAAAAGATAACACAGGAAACAGGAAAAGCAAAATTGGGAAAAAGAACTGCAGAACAGAGCCATCATCCCAGATCAGGGAAGCCATAGATGAGGCTGAAGACCTAAGCATTTGGGTATTTCTTTTCTGAGCTTAGGGACTGTATACTGACAGATGGTAAAACCACCACCACCATCCTCAAATACCCAAAAGGCAGGAACAGGGAGTCCACTGTAAACCTGGGAAAGAAGATGGAGGCAGGCAGGACAAACAAAGACTATGGTTTTGGTCACCCACACTTTCAGTCAATGTATTGATCTTCCCCCATATCCCAACATATTGCAACATACTATTTATAAATTGCCTCCATGTACTACTATATAGAAGTATATCATAAAAAACCTTCATAGAGTATAGTTATATACACTGAGAAGAACGAAGTTGATTTAAACAGAAGTTGAAATAGTTTATTCTTCACCTTATTCTTCTTGGGTAGCCACTTTGGAGACCAGTAGTAGAAAAAAGATGAACTGGCTGAGGTTGGAAAATGTGCTCTTGATATTCCATATAGATGTTTAAAAGACAGAAACCTCCTCAACAACTTTCCTTAGCTTTTCTTCAAAACAGCAGGCTGTCCCCATGTCAGTAAACAGAAACATTGCCAGATAGGAATATGATCCCTCAGTGCTCTCTCTCCAGCTCCCAGCCCTCTCCTGGGCTTTCCAACCACACATTTCCTCAAAGGCTACCAGAGACCATCATTCCTTGAGCCATAAGGTCTTCCACCCTTAGGGAGTGTGCACAACTCACTTGCAAAAGTATAGCTTACCATATGACAGCTCCTTTTAATTTGGAAAAAGGGAAGCATTTTGTTTAGAGCATATATTCTGAGAGAGTTGACCCTACATAACTGTCTTTAATGTAAATTGAGTACAGTTAACCCTAGGTCCATAGTGGACATTTTGTTCATTTTGTTGGTTGATTTTTGTGCTACATTGACTTAAAAATTATTTCCTCTAAAAACAAATTATTATTAGTGAGAAAAACACCATGTCTTATAGAATTTTCCTTATTAAACAGCATCAAATTTATTGTGGAACTTTTATATATTTTTATTACTGTAGAGAGAAACACAAATACTGTAAATCCATAGCTGATCTAGAAGAAATGGCCAAAGCAAAGCAGACTGGGAAGAGCATTTGTTCAGTTACCCCAACTCCTACATCTGACTGCACTTTGCAGCCAGGACCCTGCAGTACCCCAATGTATACAGTGTTCCCACAGAACTACTGAAACCACATTTGTGGTCTCAGTTTGGCAAGTTTTCCTTTGGGGGAAATAGTTGGTTTCTGCCTCTCCATATGAGCACTCACTTCCCAGCACATGCCTGGTGACCTGTGCTGTGAAGAACTCTGTATTGGGTAACGGAGTCTTTAAGAGATGCCTTATCTCCTTATGCACTCTCAGGGAATGGCAGAAGCCTGCTGCTCCTATCCGTTTAGCTAAGCCCAGTGATGAGAACATGGTTTTCACTGACAAGAGGTAATCTACCCAAAAAACCTGCAAAACCCAGCCAGTGTAGGATATGGGGGACATATTTATATATTTCAATTTTTGTGATATGTTCCTGTAATCCCAGCATTACGGAGCTGAGGAAGAAGGATCACTGTGAGTTCAAGGCCATCCTGGGCTACATAGTGAAACCCTGTCTCAAATAAACAAACGAACAATTAAATAAATGTTAATTCTACAGATTAGTAGTAATTAAGAAAAAGTCATATTACTGTATGCTTCATTTTATAATGAAAACACTTTATAATTATGATCATTTTGTTGTTTCTTTTAGTTCTTTTTACTTAGTTTTGTCAAGGTATAGTTGGTTGCCCAGGCTGTGCACCAGAGTTTTTCACAGACACCACTCTCACTCCCTGGCATCAGTTAGTTTTGAAGGCTCAGGGATGCTTCAGAAAGAAAAAAGGCGGACACCACAAAGACTTTCTGAAAGGCAAAATACCACGGCAGATTTTTTCACCTTATAAAATACTGACTCTTTGAAAGAACAATTTTGGGGGGGACCAGAATCAAACTCAAGCACCATGCTGCTGAGCTGTATCCCTGGTCCTAAAAGAGTAACTTTTGTATATTCATTTACAGTTGATTCCACTGTTTTTCTTGAGGTGAACTTTCTATTATATTTTTCCCAATTATGTAAGTGAGCTGATTATGCAAGAAAGAGGTAAGTATAGGAATTATTATAAAAGTAACATCTTTTACAGGTCTCAGCTCAGGTTGTTTATTGAGCAAATATGAACAGTTTTGGTCTGCCCAGAATTCAGGTTTATCATTCCTTGACTTCAATTAAATACTGAATCTTAAGCACTGTTACAAATTAGCATGGATCCTTAGTCCAGATGTGAAGGAAATTGTGTTTCACTTTAAAACAACAAGGTCACAGACAGTGGGAAATCAGAAAACACTAAAGCAAGAGAGTGAAAAGCCTCTTTAAAAAAAAAAAAGTCTATTAATCAGGAACGTGTGACGGGGCAGAAAGGCACAAGACCAAACTGTACTTTTGGCCTGACTGTCTGAGAGTTTGCCAAATCAATTATCAGTGGGAAACATTTCAGAGAGAAAGTTGAAACTTCAAAAAGACTGTTAAGTAATTCTAGACACTTACAATACTGTATGACATCCTAGTTATAAATAATTCTTATCCATTCTTAAATCCATCTTGAGCCTCTACTAAGTAAGTATTCCTTAACCTACTTATAGGATTTGCTATAGTGATGAAAGTAGGCTCTCATTTTAAAAATGAAAATGAAATGAATTTTCAAATGAAAACTGGAAGCCTTTTCCTAGATCACACTGTCCTTCTCTACCAGTTTCCTTTTAGCACTGCAGTTTGTAGGACATGTGAAATTAAAAGTTGAAATCTAAAGCAGCCGCCTGGGTTCAGAGCCCCCTCTGAGCACTTAGGATGCTCTTTACAGTCAATGATGCCTCAATTTCCTTTTCTATAATATTAGAATATAATACTTAAAGGATTTTTAAAGCATTTAGTGTCCAATCCCTTGGAAGATAGCTTGTGTTAACTATACCATAGGCCGGAGATGCAGGTTAGCCTCAGTTAGCCTCAGTCCAGGCCATCACTGGAACTTGTGTGACCTGGTGAACCTTTCAGAACACATGAATTTTTAGCCCCTCTGTTTCTCATAGCTCAGGGCATATTTTCACATAGCAGTGTATCACAAACATTTGGATTCCTCAGTCTTCTTTTCTCCTGGCCTCCAGGCACCAACCTAGCCTGCCAGGTATTTCTGGTTAATTCCAAGTCATCCCCTCCCTGTCTCTACAAAATGATCTGCATTTTTCTTCTCAGTTCTGGCTAGAAAACAGCGGCTCCCCTCAGTCTTCCTTTATCAGTGTGCTTCCTGGACTCTGGTACAGCTCTGCTTTCGGAATCCCTTCCTAATACATTTCTCAGTCTTTCTGAATTACAGTGGCATCGTCTGATAATTCCCATTGAAATGTGGAATTTGTCCAGCCCCATCCTGAGCTATCGGGCACAATTTCTACATAAAGATGCAAGCAAGAAGATGGGTGAACTGCGGTTCCAAAGGCTGGTGTGCGTGACCGGAGGAGGCCAACTCCATAACGGTTCATGTGGACAGGACAAGGGCGAGGGAAATAGGATAGTGACGCACCTGAATAAGTCCGCTAGAGCAAAGGCGATAAACTAAGGCTTGATGGCGTGCAGGGAATGAGAGGTTGGCACACACTGCACGCTGCTGAGCGAGGCAAAGAGAAGCAGCACCAAGGTATCTGACAATGTCACAGCCCCCTCCGGACGGGTCTCCCCTTCCGTGCGCAGCGCCCACTCCCGCAGCCCGCGATGACTGTCAGCGCATCTCTCCGCCCTGCCCCGCCCCTCCCCCGCGCCGCAGCTCCCTGCCCCCCGCGAACGCGGCTCCCCAGTGTCCTCTAGAACGCCCGCGCGCCTGTCGGGTTTCGAATCCCGGCTCCGACCCTCGGCTCCGGCGCGCGGTCCGGACCTCTCGCGGGCCAGCTTTTGGACCCGGCATCAATCATTAACGGGTCTGCCGGGCTGCGGCGGCCCCAGCAGGGGGATGGTACGGAACTCTAGACCGGGGCCAAGTCTGTCCCCCGCGGCGGCCGCGAAACCTTAGCCGCGAAGGCCCCCGCCCTTCCCGGTGCGCCCGTCTCTCCCGCCCGCCTGCCCGCCCGCGCCGCGGCTCGCACATCCCCGCCTCCCGCTCCGGGGGCGGCGGCGGAGGCACCGCACCGCGCGATGCCCAGTCACCGCAGCGCCGCCGCCGCAGTCCGCAGCGCGGGCGGCCGCGCGCCCGGAGCAGGGAGCTCGCCTAGCGGGCCGCTGAGCTGCGCGCTCCTGCCGGTAGGCGCGCTACTTAATGATTAATTAATTAATTTATTTATTTTAGGAACGGCTGCTCGGAGGCGCAGGTCCTGTCTCAAACCCGGAGCGACGCCCCCGGCGCGGGCACAAAGGCTCCGACGGCGGCCGGCGGGGGCTGCCCGGCGCGAAGGAACCGGCGCCAGAGGACTTCTGTGCGCGCTCTAGCCGAGCCCCGGGCACCATGCCGCGGCGCCTGCAGCCCCGGGGCGCGGGCACAAAGGGCACGACCGCGGCAGCCTCGGGGAACGCCCGGCACTCCCATCCCGCAGTCCCCGAGGTGCCCCCAGCGTCGGCCAAGCTGCTGCTACGTTGGGACGAGGTGCCCGACGACTTTGTGGAGTGCTTCATCCTGTCGGGCTACCGGCGCCTGCCCTGCACGGCGCAGGAGTGCCTGGCCTCGGTGCTGAAGCCTACCAACGAGACGCTCAACTTCTGGACTCACTTCATCCCGCTGCTACTGTTCCTGAGCAAGTTCTGCCGCCTGTTCTTCCTGAGCGGCAGCGATGTGCCCTTCCACCACCCGTGGCTCCTGCCACTGTGGTGCTACGCGTCCGGAGTGCTGCTGACCTTCGCCATGAGCTGCACGGCGCACGTGTTCAGCTGCCTCTCGCTGCGCCTGCGCGCCGCCTTCTTCTACTTGGACTATGCATCCATCAGCTACTACGGCTTCGGCAGCACGGTGGCCTACTACTACTACCTGCTGCCTGGCCTGAGCTTGCTGGACGCAAGAGTCATGACCCCATATGTGCAGCAGCGCCTGGGCTGGCACGTGGACTGCACGCACCTCATCGCTGCCTACCGTGCACTGGTGCTGCCGGTGGCCTTCGTGCTGGCTGTGGCCTGCACAGTGGCCTGCTGCAAGAGCCGCACTGATTGGTGCGCCTACCCGTTCGCCTTGCGCACCTTTGTCTTCATCATGCCCCTCAGCATGGCCTGCCCCATTATGCTGGAGAGCTGGCTCTTCGACCTGCGTGGCGAGAACCCCACGCTCTTTGTGCACTTCTATCGCCGCTACTTCTGGCTGGTGGTGGCTGCCTTCTTCAACGTGAGTAAGATCCCCGAGCGCATCCAACCAGGCCTCTTCGACATCATCGGTCACAGTCACCAGCTTTTCCACATCTTTACTTTCCTCAGCATCTACGACCAGGTGTACTACGTGGAGGAGGGTCTGCGCCAGTTCCTCCAGGCACCGCCCGCGGCGCCTACCTTCTCCGGCACTGTGGGCTACATGCTGCTGCTGGTGGTTTGCCTGGGCTTAGTCATCAGGAAGTTCCTCAACAACATTGAAGTCTGCAGTAAAAAGTGAGCCTCTACCATGGAAGAGGCTACTGGTTTGCCTATCTGTTTGTTTGGAGTTTCTGTTGTTGCTATTGTTGGTTTGTTTTCAAGTTTTGTTGTGTTTCCTTCTTTGCTCGAGGAGGATGCTGCAAAACCACAAGGGAAAGGTCCATTGCTACTAGGGAATCTCAGTTCGTTTGGGGGGGGGGGGAATCAACCGAGAGAGGGCCGCTGGTTCTTGCTCCTTGAAAAAAATCAGATAATGTCTCTGACATCCAGGGATTTTGCAAAGGCATAAATAAAATCCCAAACAACACTCCCAAGCAGTTTGATTTTCTACTTGTTTCTGTGTCAGCAGTAATAACAAGTAGCCCTTGTGAGGTCAGGTATGCAGTAAAGAAGATAAATACTCAGAAATTCCTGGATACTTCCATTTCAGTCAAGAATGCCTGAGTTTGTCAGAAGAATGGAGCTTTGTAGGAAACAGGTGCAAAGACACAAACCCAGGGCTTAACCTGCTAGATTCTGCATGGAATGTGAACACGAGTTAATTATTCCAAAATGTTTCTTACATGTTATTTAAATAGTAATATATGATGATTTTTCATAATTTATAAAAGCCTGTGATATGCACTGAATTTTCTTTGTCCATAGTTTTGAATTTTGCAGCCTTCTGCATTGCACACACTTGAACTGGACGTCAGGGCAAGCTGCTTAAAAGTTCTCTACTTGTTAAAAACAGTGTTTTCAGAAGGCCTATGAATCTCATGATACAACTGTGAATGACTTTTACCTTAGGGATTCTGGTTAGTATATTGGTGAAGAGCTCAAGTGGTTTGTATAGATCTCAGACTCCTATTTACTTTAATGTGTTCCATAAACTCATCCAATTCTTTGTTTTGTTTTTAATCTAATTCTTTCCTTCTCTACTAAAATTGCCACTGGAATAAATGTGCCTTTTGAAGCAATGCCCAAATGACTGACCTCATACAATTTCTTGCATAGAAGAACAGCAGAAATGAGCTCTTCTTATTTTACTGCAAATCAGGATGGAAAGTGGGGTTGGTTTTAAGTTTTTGATAAGACCAGAAGTAGCTTACTGGGATGTGCGTGGTGTTGGACTTCTCTACCAGGACAGGGAGCCAACTCAGAATTATGGCTGTGGCTCCTAATGCAGCCATAGGGGAGGGTGAAAGAACACTGGTGCCATCCATCTTTGCTTAAAACTTAAAATATAACATTCAGGAGTAAACAAGGCAGTTAATATTGTAAAAACAGAAGCATATTAACATTATACAGAAGCATAGTAACTGAAATTTATGAATTAAATAAGATTATGAATAGCCAGTTAAACACAGAATTCTTATTTGGGTCAATATTATGGAAGTGATTGGCAGTCACATGAATCTGTGAAAAATTAGCAAAGACACCCCAAGATACTTCATTATTTTTGTGGTCAAGGTCTGGTTATATAGTCCAGGTTGGCTTTTAACTCTATATGAAGCCCAGGTTGGGCTTGAATTTATAATCTTCATGCCTCCACTTCCCAAATGCTGGTAGTAAAGGTGGAATAAGCCCGCCTCCCAAGATGCTTTCTAGTCACCACATGGGCCAGCTTTACTTAGACATGTCTTATAAATGCTAGCCTATAATTGAGGCAGAAACTCTTTATGAACACAAACCTCTGAGGTAGCGCATTTAAATATCACACTTAGTAAATTGGTAGTAAGCCCAAAAAAAGTTCATAAATGGGAAGTATTGACTGAGGACATAATTTTGATCGAGCACATAAAGTGAATGAATACTTAGCACTGGTAAAAGATGGCTCTTTTTTTTTTTCTTATAGTTTTAATCAGTACTGTATTTGTAAACAGAGAAGCTTGGCACAATTCCCTGGAGGAACCAGTATCAGCATGTGTGCTAATTTGCACACAAGTTAAATTTATGTACATCTGTATTTAATTTAGGACCAGGTAATAGGATCATAAATACACTTTGTACAATTCCTGATGAGTGTCAGTGTCTCCTCCTTCAAGGAGATTCCTGTCAGGTTGCAGGGGCTGTTAATTTGTGCTCACCACACAAGTTGCTCTTCAGCTGTAACTTGACCCAGTACATGTGTTTAAGGACAGTTGTGAAATCAGGATATCTCCACTTGGAGACTTACTTGCATGGTCATTGTTATGTCTTCTAGATCCCCAAAGAATGTTGGTTCAGAAGCTAGGGAAACTGAAAAATATTTTGCATCTTTCTTGTCAAATGGAACCTCCCTTTCAGAAGGAACTTTCCAGAAGGGGACTTCCAAAAAAGACTAATGGGTTTAAGAATAAGAACTAAATCCTAGCATTTGTCACTTTAAATTTTTATTGGAAACCTTCTGGGTCCACAAACAGAATTCTCTTCTAGCCCTGTCTTTGTCCTTAAGCAGAGGCCACTCAAGGATAAAATTATACCCATATCATTTTCAAGTGATTATGATACATGAGCCAGTGAGATGACACACTTTTCCCTGGGAAGGTTTATCGACCCAGGGCGTTCCACAGAGAATGGGGACTCACTTTCTTATTCCATTTACCTTTTTCTTCCTCCCCTTTTCCTTTCCCTTAGATATTATAAACTGCATATAGCATTGACAAGAAGACATTCTAGATGAAAACAGTGGCTTGACTTTATTTTATGTCTGCAAACAAGTAGTGCACCTACTATAATCATGAATGACTTGTTTAACTTGATAAACTAGTTGTTAAACTATATCAGAGTTTTGTCAAGATAGACAATACCATTTTAGAAATGGTCATTTACTATCTGCACATTTATATAGAACCATGTAGATGTTTTAAACATTTTAGGGATAATATCACAATCAGAGTAAAATATCTTTGAAAATTTTTTTCACATTCTCCATTTTGTCACATCTATTAAAATTTGGCTTGCCTTTATTATGTTCAACTATTTGAAATTTAGGACAACTTATAAATAAGAATTCTCTTCATTATCTTTGAACAATCTATTTCAGCAGTAGTGTTGAAGCGTATTATGTAATGCATTTTATTTTTACTTGTTAGTCGTGATCTAGAAGACATCCCAAGGAGCAGCACCATTGAATGGTGGCTGGGAAATGTGAGTGCTTGACTGCAATGCCTGTTACCCTGTGGGTTAGTCCCTGAGGCTGACTCAGGCTAAGCTGGGTGGTTAAAGGGGTTTCTTTCTTTCCTGTACTCTTTGCAGGTCAGTTGAAGAGGGTGACCTTCCCAAAGAGATGACATAAGAGCTCTTTGGTCATGTCATTACTGGCTTATAAAAATAAATGAAGCTCTTTTCCATTGGCCACATACTTTCTATAAATAGCCAGGAAAGAGTATGGAGCTAGAACACTGGCCAGAGTGGCCTTCACATTTCCATTCTTAAAGATTGCCTGTAAGTTCTTATAGTCAAAAAACCATTGAGCCTCATCCATCATGGTACTTTATAGGAACCATTTCTAAGAATGTAAAATTTGAGGAAGGGACGTGATTGTTATCATTGCTTTTTCTTGATGTGGTGCTGAATTGGAAGATTAATAGCAATAATAGAGAAGTTTTTCTTCAAATCTCGTAACTTTAATCTGCACAAAGCTGAATTAGGGGACAGGTATGGCAGGAGTTAATGTTGGTCCAAGGTGACAGACTTAAATTTTCCGATTGTCATTATAATGTGGGGACAAAGACCAGGGATATAACTCAGGAGCTTGGCACCTGCTTGGCAAGCACAAGGTCCTGAGTTCAATTCCTGGTGCCAAAATAATAATAATAATAATGTGGGGACAATCGTCTGCTCAATTGTGAGCAACTGTGAGTGTGTACAACTATAATACCTGGCCAAGCCCCAGACCCTTATTAGACACATCATATGTGTGTATGATATATGAATATATATATATACATATTACTTTAATTGACTAATTTTTAAATAGAGCAAAGAGATGGCTTTTTTTTAAAGACAGGGTCTCACTCTATAGTTCACACTGGCCTTGAATTCATTATGTACCACAGACTGGCCTCAAACTCATGGTGATCTTCTTGCCTAAGGCTCCTGAGTGCTGGGATTACAGGCATCTGCCACCATGCCCAGTGAGATGGCTATCTTTGAAATTAGATTATAAATCTTATTAAACATGTTATCAGCCACTTAAATGGTTTTTATCATCTTGTTCATCTGTTGAGGTTTCATACTGCTCACTTCACTGTCAGTCTTCTTGAGTCAGCATTCATCCATTCATTTGTGTAATCCCTTTAGTGATCACTGAGCACCTACTAGGTGTAAGACCTTTGGGCAAGGATCTGTCTGTCCATACTGTTGCAGCCCTTACTTTTTGCTTTTTGGTGGAACAGAGAAGATTGTGTTTTTTCTCATACCTATTATCATAAAAGCAGTGCACAGAATCTTATTTCAATCAACATGCTAATTTATCTGCAATTTCTTTTCTATTCCTGACTGCTCCTGGGTCTATGGTTAAAAATAACTTGAAATTGTAAAGTACTACAAGTCAAGTAGAGGGTTGGTGGAAATATGTACAGAACTAGAAACGTTTATCATTAATAAAAATATTAATGACAATAATTATTGGGAGGTTATTAGTAGTTGTATCATTATGAAATTTGGTTTATTTAAAGTACCTAAATTGGGATATCATTAAGTGAATTCTACAGATAATATAGTTTTAAAACCCAAACACACAAATTTAAATGCTTAAATCTCCAGAATTAAAACTAAGTCTAATGTGCTAGCTTTTTTTCCTCTTTAAATTTTTTGTGTGGTAACTTACAGAGCATATCTGAAGAAAATAAATCTGCAGAAAGTCACTTTTAAAAAAGTATCAAATGTTTAAAAAAAAGAGGGCATGGGAAAAGAAGAACAAAAAGAACTGGATTCAAACAGCAGCCTGGGCAGCAAGTTCAACAGTGTTCAGTTTTTAGGAGTTTTAAATTTTGTCCCTAGAAAAGCATATGAATCCCCAGGCTCTTGGTGTTTAAACAGGTAGGCAAGGAATTCTATTTGGCTTATCTTGTGGCTTTTAACCTGATCACGGGTGCCTGAGTATATTTTGAGTAGTGCATTTATCCCCTGGCTTAATGTCCCTAATTTGCTTCCTTAAAATTAGGGCATAGGTCAAAAAGAAATTAGCAGATAGCACCAGTCAATTGTAGAGCATGCTTTGAATCATTCTCATGAAGGAATGCCAATATTCACCGACATAAACTGCTTGGCAAAAAGTTAAAGAGCCTAGACACACTGGGAAAGGAAGCATTCGGTAGATGAAGCTGAACACTGCTGCATTCCCTTGTGAGAGGCTACATGCTTTTCTACTGAAAACTGACTTCTTCAATATTATGAATAATTATTTCCTAGTTATGAAAATGAGTATCAGTTCTTGTCACCATTTCAAAAAACTAACACAAATTTCTCTTGTCCTTTCAAAAAGAACAAAGGTATTGCATTTTTGGATTGCAAATTTCTAACCAGTATATAGGCTTTTTTGCTTTAGAACAGCTTCTTAAGAGTCTGAGCAAGTTGCAGAATTAGTGTTTATTTATAGGTCAAGAGCCAAAAATGCTCACTTAGCTGTTAATTGTGGCAGGATGTGACTTTTCTGAGCCCTAAACAAACACCTGCCTGCAACAAAATGCTTACTTATTTGCTCTTTAACTCTGGGAAAGCAGCCTTTACTTGGAGCTTTTTAAATTGTCCCCAGTGCACTGTTCCTCTGAGTGTGATTCAGGAGCTTTATTGCGTTTGGTTCTCAACGTCTGAAACCTATTCCAAACATAGCATTTCTCAAAAAAAATTTCTTGAGTGTGCACAATTATTTTTGATTGTATAAAAGTGGCAGGCCACCTTTCTCATGCCTTAAGCTCCACCCAAAATATGCAATAAGCACTCAAGGCTGAGGGCAAGATCTGCAGTTGGTTATTTAGCCATATGGCGAAAATGGCCCTGCTTCTCATGGTTTACTCTAAACCCTCATTTCTGGATAAAATATGGGCCATACTGATTTCATTTCTTCTTTTGGTTCCATCTCTAATTAGAAAGGATAATGTTTTTAATATGTGGACGCCAAAAAAAGAAAGCTCATGGGAAATTTTTTAAAGAAGTATCTTAATTTTGTATTCTACAAGTTTGTAATAGCAATTTGTTTGTTAACAAAACAAAACAGGCCTTAGCACATGGGTGAGAACCAGTGCTTTTTGGAAAGCCTCATCTCTATCCTTGGGGGTTTGACTGACCTTGAGCTCTTACCTAAATGATAAAAGGCCTTGTAAGTCTTTTAAAAATGTAAATACTATATAGTTTAAAGAAGGGTAAAAACCATTTTTTAAAAAGAAGAAAACATGTCAGATAGGTTCTAGGTATGTAATGAGGCTAAATTTTAAGGTCGTTAAAAGTTTTTGGATAGAAACTTTATTACATTGCCTCTTCAAGGAAGTTGTAGCACAAAAGGTCTACTTTTCCACGTGGTTGGTTTTCATTTCTGGAGGCTCTGAGCAAAATTATTTTAACCAAGCACCTGGGAATCCAGACAATAAACAGATGAGTTGTATTTCACTCGGAGAGGGTTGCGACCACAATGAATGACAGCCACTAAGAAATGCACAGCCTTAGAATTTGTCCCTCCTTTCTTCGAAATGGACGAAACCCCAGGCCAATGCTATACAGACCAGACAGAGCTTTCTGTGTTCCGGGGCTAGGGAAAGATTCTGTGGCCACTTTTCCTCTGCACTAAGCATGTGGTAGCTCTTAACTTCCTCCACATCAGCCTTCTCAAAGACCATGTCCGCCACCCTTGAAGCCTTCACTTCCCACATATCCAGCGTTGAGACAAAAGATCCCTAAAAGGATTCAGTATGTAATTAAGCCTTCTCCACCCATCTGCCTTATGAGATACATCTATTTCTAACCTAAGGATTTAAATTAAATAACTGTACTCAAATTGCAAGCATGTGTAACCAGCAAGTCCCCTTCTGAAGTAAAGGGCATTACTTGAAGGGTCATCCTCATGTTTTTCCTCAGGTCAGAAGCAGAGGGAGGATTTAACAGTGATCAAATAGAGAAACCTCGTGTCTGTTGTTCTGTTTCAGTTCATTTAATGTTGATAATGGGAGGAGGAGGGAGTAAAGAGTTATACAGGCAAAAGGAAAGAATTTCTACCACTGCTTGCTAAATTTATTATTATCATGCCACCCTGACGCCAGCCCCTCATCTACATCCTAAAGAGCTACCTTATATACCTACAGAGGGCTTCTCAGGAGATGTGACTTTCCACACCTGGGCAGTAGTGTGGCTTCAGATCAACGGTGTATTCCAAAAGAGGAGCGTTACTTAATAATTTCAGACTTCAAGATGAATGAAGCAAAACAACCTGTAAAAATAGATATAATTTTGGTCAGTTCTGTGCATGTAGCTAAACAAATTGTGACTGATTTCTGTTGTATAGTTTGTGGTGATCTCAGTTTTCCAACACTCTGTTCCGCCTGTACAGTTGTCTTGAAAATGAAATTCTGTATGATAATGTAACTATGCATTTTTTGCGGAAAAACAAACATATGAATTAAGAATAAATTATTTGTAACCACAGTGTTTAAGCCTTGTAGTTGTATGGCTCTGTGTACATTCTGGAGATATTATTCAGCAGACAAATATTGTCATACTAACACATGATAAGAAAAAAAGTATTCTTAGCAAAATCAACAGGCGCAAAAGTAGAGTAAACCAGCCAGTGCCTACGAATACATGCCTCCTGTCCCAATTAGCTTGAGTACATTCTGTTGTCTACTACTGATCCCACATTGATTATGCCAGGTCAATAGAGAGAGATGGTTTCTAAATGCTGGATTCTCTAAACCGCTGGCAAATAGGGTACTAGCCCTCTGCTTTCTCACTCCTTTACTTTCCTTGGCAAGACAAGCAGGTTCTGGATCAGGCAGCTTCTTCAAAGAGTTTAGCTGTATTTAAAACCAAAAAATTAATATTAGAAAGATAAATACTGGAAGCTTTCTCTCTTAATGGTAACCTAAAATGAATAAGAGAAAATACAACATGGGTACTTATACATCAAATAAAAGAATCTAAAATAACAAATCCTATAAATAATAAGTGGTATTTCCATGCATCAAGATAGTTTATAAAGTGTTCATGTCAATATTAGCCCTTAATATCAAAAACTCCATTACATCTAAAAAATGTACATAATTCTAATATTGTGGTCATGAGTAAGTCAGGATTTCAGAAGTAGCTTGTGTTTCTTTTTCTCTGGTCAAAAGTGCTTATCCCTGTGAAGTGACCCCCCACTTCCATTAAAAGTACCCTTGATTTCCTTTGAGGAAGGATCCTTCCCCCTACATTTTGCTGGGACTTCTCTACCGGGCACGTGACCCAAGGTAGACCTGCAAGCAGAGATTCTTTCTGTTCTGTGTTTTCCATTATTCACCTGCCCAGGTCTTGATGCAGTTCTGCAAGCTAAGCCATAAGCTTCCCAATAATTTCTTTTCCCTTTGATTTTTCCCCATTGGTAAGTTACCTAGAGAGTTTTTATTTTCTGTAATTAAGGAATATTGACAGAAGACTTCCAGTTTCCAGTGTGGCACATGAGACATTTGGAAGTTGTCACTTTAAATAGTAAGTAAAAAACTAACAACAAGCTGAACTGAGAAACCAACATATGTGGTAAAAATGAGATCATAGAGCACAGAAGTGAACTGTGCCCTCAAATTGGAGAAACGGACAGGGAGATACAGAGAAGTATAACTTACCAGAGCAGGAACTCAAGAAAAGAAATCTTTGCAGGAATCAGTAAGTTTATTTTACTTTCCTCTGGAACACATGTTTAGCTTTCAACAAAAATTACAAGGTTTGCTAAAAGTCAAAAAGAGCATTACAACCACTTAAAACCTTATGCTAAAGGTTCTAATGGGAAAAGCAGACAACATGCTGTAACAGAGAGATAATTACAGAGAGGCAGAAATTTTGAGAAGCAAATACAAATGCAAACACTTCCAGAACTGAAAATATGAAGAGGAAAAAACACTGGGCAAAAACTAGAGATATTGAAGAACTATGGAACAATTACAGAAAGTGTAACATATGCACAAAAGAATATCAGAAGAAGAGCAGAGAATGGAACATAAGAATAGAAAGAGAAGAACATTCTACACATAGACACGACATGACTTATGAATCATTTCTAAATTACTTTTTTCTCTCTGAAGTCCACTATCAGTTTCTGACCTCCAAATTTCTTTCTTAAAAGTGAAGAAATTTCTAAAAGAAGGTAGAGATTTGAGAAACTTATTTGCAACTTATAAATATTTTTAAAACAATAGGATTAATAAGAGAGATTCCATATCCTAATGGCTTGCATAATTTTCATTCTTCCTATCTTGATTCTCTACAGCTATAAAAATACATGTGGAAAACTGAAACATGGAGAGAAGTACTGTAAACATTCATCAATACAAAATACAGTTCTCTAAGAGCTATATTATTACTGTAGAATGACCTGGAAAATCCTACTGGATTTTACTCTAGCTCTTCTTAACTCAGTGATTGACCATATTAGTTCATCCTTATCCCACTGTAAATCTGTTATAAATATCCGTTTAGAGTTCTTTCATATTATTGTTTTTGTTCACAGAAATGTTATAAAGTACAAAATAAATGGGTTTAGGAAAAGAAATATCTCAACTGGCCATGGTGGCACCTGCTTATTATCCTAGCCCTCTGGTAGGCTGAAGAAAAATTTAAAGCCTTCTAAAACTTTAAAAAGGAAGGAATCTGGGGTTCTGCCTCAGGGCAAAAGCCCTGGTGATTGTTTAATCCCCAGTATTGCCAAAAATGTGCTACAAGAATATCATTTTGATGTTCTATATTTCTTCTGTTGTTGCCCTTTGGTTTGGCTTTTTGTTATAATTTGATTTTTTTTTGTCTTTTTCTTTTTGTCAATCTTAACTCCTAAAGAAAGGGTCAAACATCATAAATGATAGCAGTTAAATCTTCCCACATCTCATTTTGATTTGCGGTGTTACTTATGTCTTGCCAAATGAAGTGCTCACTTTTGCAGCACCTGTACGTCTTGCCAAATGTAAATCTTATTAGCGTAGAGGTGCCAGTTTATTGCATAAACACATAAGGGATCCAGGACTGGTGGTGTAAATCATGGTGCCTCACCATGAAATCTAAAAGAAAAAGTTGTTTGTTCTATGCATCAGGAGGAGATCTATGCCTTCTCCACATTTCACTGGTTAATGGAATCATCCTAGCCCCAAGGCCATCATTGCTTTGTTGTGGGAGGAGATGCTTCCTGGTAGAATGAGTCATCCTGTGAGTCACTATGGTGAAGGATCTTCTTCTCTTCTTGGGCTTAATATGACAGTGCTTGTCCAGGTCATTTTTAAAACATAAACAATTATCTCCCCCTGCATATCCAATTCCATAAATGGCTTTTACAAAACATCTGCCAAGCCACAGCATGACTGGGCTCCTCCCACAAGTACACCTGACCATCCATAACCTCTCCCAAGAAATCCCAAAGAGGAAACAAGTGCCATCCTGAAAAGTAAGAGCCCAGGTGTTGAGGGACATTTTAGGCATGGTCCTTATGTTTGGTGCACTGTCCCTCCATCCCTGCAGGCAAGCTTATGAAGGGACAGCCTAAATGAAGTTTCTTACAATGAGGAAGGAAACAGCTGGGCCTCAAGTTGGAGATAGGACTCCACTGATCACACACACACACATATACACACACACTCAGAAATACTCCAGACACTGCAGAAGCATTCTGAGCATCCAGGGGAAATGGGGTGATCTCATGGCATGAGAGAGGTCACAGAGAGTAGATGTTGGCTGGTTGTCAGGCAAGGTAGCAGCACCAATCTAGTTGGGCTCTGTGACTTCAGACTTGCAACTGTCAGCTGGGGCACTTGGTGGTGGGGTGCATACAACTGGCCTAGGCTTTGCTGGGGTCACCTTGGTACTGAGCTCCTGCCTCCCTCTTACTTTTACCTTGCCTCTTGAGTTCATAGACTTGAACTGAGTTTGATTTCATACACCGTTATTTCCTAGATCTCTCCCCTTCGATGAGATTCTTTGCCCTGGGGACCTCCATTTCCTCAGCTATAACCCTATAACTGGACTGGAAATATTTCTTACTTAGCAGTAGTGTGAAGAGTCAAAGAATAAATACGATGTGGTTTCACTCAGTGCATGGCTCCCCTAACTGTTCAGTTTTAGTTTGCCCACACTGTATTAGCTGAAACTATCGTGATATTTTTAATTAGTACATGATTGCAGTATATAATGATCATATTAGTAGTGGGAAGTGATACATGTACATAATATAATCTTTAGTTATTTAATCCCCTTCTCAAATGCTTTATACACTCAATCTATGAGGTTCCTGGGAACCTGCATGCAGGCTAGGAAAAAAATAAAACTTGAATTAAGACTTTCTGTATCAGTGTTGTCCAATGGAACTATTGAGGTGGGTTCATATCCAATATTAGAAATCCAAGCAGCCAAATTGACAATTTTGGGATTTTAGTAACTGAGCTCAGGGACCACCCGCAAAGACCCCTGTTTCAGAGTCAGATCAAGTGGCCCCAAACTAGAGGGTTACAGAGTTTTTAAAGAAGAAAACCACAAAGCAAGACATCTTGTTGGGAACAATTCAGCTAGAACCTTTCATTAATTTTGGTTGGCACATGCATCCTGCTTCTTTGTTGAGCAGGTTAATTTTTTTGTGGGTGCAGCTTATTCTGCTTTTCTCATGGAACTTGTACCCTGAGTAATTTTTCACTCTTCTAGGTCAAATACAGGACACAAGATGGCATCAGTTATGCCAAGCTACAACAATATAACGCAACCTATGTATGTAAGTTTTAATTTTCTAATGGCCACATTAAAAAGGTAAACAGAATCAAGTGAATTAAGTTTAGTAATGTGCTTTATTTAACCCAGCATAACCGAAATATAATTTCAACATGTGGCACTACTCTGAAATTTCAAGAACTTTAATTGCCTGTCCATGTGCTGGACAGCACAATGCTAGAAACATTTTCCCTGAGATATGGCAAATTCCTTCCTATCTTTTGAATCTCAGCCTCTGATAGTAGCACCATCTTTGACTCTCTTCTCCATCCATCCACACAATGTTCCTGGGCTTCACTGTTTAATTTTCTGCATACTGTTTATCATTGTGGGAAATTAGCTTATTTATTGTTTTCCCCCCTATTGGAAACTAAATTCTAAGACTATGAATGGTCTCTCAGCACTTAGCTCTGTATCTAGCAGAGCTATAGACACTTAATATTTGATGAAAGCATGAACTAATACATGAACCAGTGCTTTAGTGGCTAGACATAGTAATCCTTGTTGATGAAAACTAGTTTGCCATAATTGACTCTTGGCTTCTAAAAATGAAAACTAGCAAGTGGAAAAGACAACCTTAGTATCTATATATGCCACATTACCCCAGGAACACCCAAAACTCAGTATATCAAAGAGTCTGCTTTCCCTTCTGTGTGTGCTTCTTGGGGACTTCTAGGAAGGTGGTCGGGTATTAAGCAGCAGAGAAAGAGTCTGTCTGAGATGTGCTGTCCAGACACTGGAATAGAAACTCGTGGAAACGAAGGACGGAAGTGGGTCTCCTGGACCCAGGAAGGATCTAAAGAGAGAGTTGAAGCTCATGGGGAGAGAGAAGAAACTTCAACATAGAAGAAGGAGAGGAGGTAAGCAGTCAGAGCCTTTTCCCCCAATTGAGACTCATTGCATGGGAAGAACAATTCAAACAGTGGATACATGGTGACTGCTGGCAAACTCAGAAACCTCTGCAGACAGAAAGCAGTGCAAAACAGTGGAGTGGATGCTGTGGACTGCACTGGCTGGTAAGTGGACTGGATTTGGCCATCCCATGGGAGAGGTCAATTGGCCAGGAGCCATCTTGAAGGGAGTCAACAGAGCTCCAAACTCAGAACAATTGCTAGCTCCACCTAGCAGCTCCCAGATGAGTTCAAGCCTGCAGAAGGTATGCTGACTACTGCAGGCTGAATGGGTCTGGCTCTAGCCTCACAACCAGAAACGCAGCTGACCTTTAGGGGAAATAAAGATGCAGGCTCACTGAGATTACCCAACACTCCACCATAAAGCTACTGCTGGCTTGCTGGGATAAATCCATGTTGATTTATCCCAGCAAATCCATGGATCTGGATTCTGCTCCCTACATTGTCTAACAGAGACAGCAGAGACAAACCTTAAAGTGGGCATGTTTTCCTGTCTCTTTTCTTTTTGTTTGTTTGGTTTGGTTTGGATATTTTTCTCTTCATTGTTTGATCCTGTTTTTAATGAATGTAAATGTGATTTCTAGTCTTTCCTTTGTTTTTGTTCTGTTCTGTTCTTTTTTCTTCCACCTCTCTGTCCTTTCTGTCTTCTGTACCAGTTTCTCAAAGTTTGCTTGATACTTCTTTGTCCTCCAGCTTTGCTTCTAATTTCTTGCTCTTCTTTTATTTCTCTATTTTTCCCCTAATCTCTTTTAAATTTTCTCCCCTGAAAGTAAAACTGGAATATGGAGGGCTTATTTACTGCACATGATTTTCTGGTTTGTTTCAGGTTTTGGTATGTAACCATACATCTACTTCGTATGTTTAAAGGTGTCAAATTAATGGACACCTCAGTTTGTAATTTTCTAGGCTGTGTTTGATGCTATTGCCATTGCTGATTTTACCACGTTAGCCCAAGCGACATAATTATTCTAACCAGCTGTTCTTCCTGGTATTTCAAAACTGAGATTACCTAAGGGTCATAGAAAATATTGTGGGCCACTGTCCATAAACCAAGGGCTAGGCCAAGCAGGCAGCAACTTTTCATCCCCAATAAATCAAAGAGATAGGATCTTGCAACAGACTCACAACCCAAAAACCAGCCGCTTGTGGAAGACACCTCTAAGAAGTAGTCATTTCCTGAGGGCCTACATACTAGCAATAAAACAACTCACTACAGGCAAGTTATAAGCATTAAACCAGAAACTAAACTGAAAGAAAGAAAGAAATTGAGATGACACTTAAACAAGATCCAGCCCCAGACTATACATCTATTTCACCAAAAGCAAACCCACAGGGCAATGTGATGAAACAATCTGAAAGCCTCCCACCTTGTCTCTCTCAAGTAATAACAACAACAACAAAACAAATGAATGAGACTATAAAAATCAAATCAGAAATAATTTCTCAGTTAACTACAGAGATAGTGACCACAATGAAAATATGCTTAGTGGCTCTAAAACAGACACAGACAAAAGAAATAGAGGAGCTAAGGAAAGTGATGAATGCCCATCATAGATAATAAATAAAATCCATAAATCAGACTCAAGCAGATATTTGTGAGACTAAAAATTCCATTGAAAGTATCTGTACCACAATAATTCAATGTGAGGACAGAATCTCAGATAGAAAAGAAAGATTTGCAGTTAGTGATCATAAAAAGAAAGATTTAAGAATAGCAAGGGACCATGAAAAAATCAATCCAGCACCTGCTAGATGAGGCAAAGAAGAGTAACTTAAGATTGATCAGAGTCAATAAAAAAGTCAAAGACAGCACAAATGATATAAAAAAAACTGTTCACAGATGTCATGGCAGAAAACTTCCCTAGCAAGGAAAAAGAAGTGGACACACAGGTACATAAGGCATTAGCCATGATTTTTAAAAAATCTACTAGTCTACTATAGTAAAAAATCTACTATATCATAGTCAAGATTCCAGAAATTCAACATAAGAAGAGAATATTAAAAGCTGTTAGAGAAAAGAAACAAATCATCTATAAAGGAAAGCACATCAGAATCACAGCTGATTTCTGTATGTGTTTCTTGAGCAAGGAAAATAAGTGGTTTTATTTTCTTATAGGTGAACAAAATTAGAGGCATTTGTGTTTGCACACTTTCTGGGACATTAGATTCTCAAGTCCCTATTAAAAAGGTTAATATGAATACATAGGGATAGATTTTCTCAGACCTTAAAATGAAACTTGCAGTTGATACTAGGTATGTATTCCTGGCAATGATGAGACATTTGTTTACTGAAAGCTTCACTATATGAAACAATAATGTATTCATATAACATACCTATTCTATAGACAGAACTACCTATGACCAAGAAGACATCTAAGCATCCTGAGAAGAATAATATTATATTTGAATAACTCAAAGGAAACAAAATATTCACAGAGATATTAAAACAATTTTTTGTAAATGGATGATTAATCAGGTAATAACAAGTGACTCAGCTATCTTCATGCCTAGGGCTATTAATCTGTCATGACAGAAATATCAGATATTCTTTAATAGTCACTTATTAACTTCATAGACTATCTAAAATGTATGTCAACTCGAAGATTTAAGATTGTGAAAAATTATCAATAGTTTTAAGAAAAGGCTTAACGAATGAAAATATTATACATATGAAATTATAACTGAGTCCAAATAGTGAAGATCCAGGTTAATATACGTGGGTCAGCTGTTACCTATAAGAGAATAAATGGGTTAACTCAAGAGCTTGTGTATATAGTCTGTTGAGATCATTTAACAATACAGCATTCTTGACAGAACTAAAATTTTGGCCTCTAAGGTAACCATAATCATTAGAACCTATTGCTGGGCAAGAAATATGGTTAAGCCAATGGAATGTATTTGTGGTGCCAGTTCAAATGGGTTCATATGCTGTCAGAAAATGATTAATAAAATAGTGGTTTCCAAATCTAGTTGCACAAATTTTCTAGCAGGCTTTGTAAAACAGCCAATTCCTGCCACGACCTACTCAGTTCTTGGGGTTAAGGACCGCAAGAGGATGAGAAAAATAAGAGACAAAGCTGGGGTCAGGTGGTGTCCTTATTCTCCTGATGGGAGGAAAGGTACTGGCTCCTCACTGCAGGGGCATTTATTTAAACCTTTTAGAACTTAATGTCACATGACACCCCATTGCCCTAACAACCCACTGTTCAGATTGTTTTGGAGCCAGGTGTTCTCTGGGCTGAAGCGGCAGCTTCTGCTTATGGTTTGCCCCAGGTGCTCTTTGTTCTTGGAATGATCATCCTCCAGCCTTGCATGTGTGGTCAATCTCCAGCTTCAACCACTCCCAACAAATTCCCTGGCTTTATCCTCAGTGATTCCAACTCAAGTACTGTGTTGGGACCTACTGGTGACTCCACTGATGAGCGAGGTCTGAGGACCTTAGTAGCAGAATCTGCCAAGTTACCAGCGGCAACCGGCCAGGATTCCAAAAGGCTGTGTTTTGCATGGGTCTCTTCAATGCATTATACGTAATTTTGTATGTGTAATTTTACATTCCATTTCTTAACGAGGGTTCCCCTAATTGTAAAGCATTCAGTTCCCACAAAACCTTGGTCTACTCTTGACCAAAAACTGTACTATAATTAGAAAACTGTAGCCAGCCCTCTGCCAGTTTTTGTACTGCCCATGAGCTAAGAATACTTCTTTCATGTTTAATTGGTTGTAAAATAAATGAAAGGAAGAATAATCCTTCATAACATGTGAAAATTACATGAAACTCACTTTGATATCCCTAAAAATGTCATATTTGTGCATAGTCGCAGTCATTCACTTACACGTCAGCTTTAACAGCTACAGTCATAGAGCTGAGTAGTAGCAACAGAGATGGTAGGTCCTGCAGAGCTTAAATATATATCTAACTCTTTAAAGATAAAGTTTGTGGACCCTTAGCCAGTACTACCAAATGGTAACATTATAGATACAATGGAAAAATTGACTTGAATGTATTATTTTATTTACTGTGAAAAGCATTCCTAATCCCAGTTGTAAGGGGTTTATCTTATGAAAGTCTACATGATTAAATTTAAACACAAATATCAAAGAGTTGATAGTACCATAGCATTTTATTCAAAATCATTTTCAGCAAGCTATGTTTAGGCTTTAAGTTAGAAGCAATGACTGTGAGACAGATGGATTTGTGGGATGAATCTATAAAAACTTCTCTAATTAGAAAATACTATCAGGGAAAAATTTTGGAGGATAAGTTGCAAAAAATGTGTGCAATTAGACTAACCATTAAACATGCAATAGTAGAGGTTCGAGTTATGAAAAAAGTATAGTAAAATGTTGCAAAAGTTACACAACAAAGGTTAGCTCCCAGAGGTAGATTAGTAAACCAATTTTAAAATTTCTATAAATAGCAGAAAAAAGAATTTTAACAATAATAATTGGGTGTACTGGGCAAGAATAGTGACAGATCATTGGATTGTGGCAGGAAATCCAATTAAAATTGATTTAGTTGTCCTTCTTCCCAGGACATGGCAAAAACATATGCAGTGCTGTGAGGGTCATTGTGGAGCTCTGGGACCTCAGAGAAGCTGTCAACAGAAAAGTCTACCAAAGGACAGTCAACGTTGCACTTGAGTTAGTGTGAACACTAACAAGTCAGTTTCTGTACATGTAGCTGATTTCCCAATCAGGCAAACAGTGGGTGGAAAATTAGACCAAAGGGAAAATCAACTAGGAAGATTGGTCAGTTAAGATATTAGGTTGCAAGGTCGGAAAAAGGCAGAAACTTTTTTCATTAGTCAGTTGACTTTGCAGAACTCCTGACTGGATTTCACAAAAGAGAACAAGGGTCTTCCTTAAATGACTTAGTGGCCTGGTACTTCGAAGACTCATGTGGTCTGCTACTTCAGCTTCTGCTGGAATTCTGGCTGTTTGAAGTTGATTTGTTATGGTGTTTTGTTTTGTTTTGTTTCTTTTTTGGAGTTGCCAGTGTTCTAAAAGTCAGTTGGGACTAATATCCCAATAGCAGTCAAATTTTTTCATTTTCATACGAGAAGGTATGAAAAGAGCTGGGAGATATGAGAATCATGGAGTTCATCTGATTTACTAGACAGCCAGGAAAAACAGGAAGGAAAGCAATATTTGGGAGCATCCACTGTAAGCCGCATATCTCTATTCTTCATCAGTCTAATTGTCATTGATTCTACTTTATTAAGGAATAGCATTATGTTTGTGTTTACAGTCAGCAAGCCACCTGCTGCGAGCTGCTGAGCTACTGAATTAATGAATGTGAACGCTGAAATGTGAATACATGTCTGTCTGCCTGGTTCTCATTCTTACTCCTCCTCGCTGTCATGCCCCAGGCAAGTTCTCCAGGCAGAGAAAGCAGTCAGCAAAACAGGAGTGTCACAAATGTGTTTCCTGACTTTCAAGAACCACCAAGACATTTAATTTTTTTAGAGTTATAAAAATAACCTAGTATCCTTCATTAATTAATAATACTGTCTAATAATACTGTCTCTAAGGCAGAAAGTCACATTTCCACCTGCAAGATTTTTTAAAACAAAATGTCAAACAAAACATTTAATCTGCGGAACAATAAAATAGATAAAAACTCTTGACGACGTAAGTACAGGAAAGGACTTTCTAAACAGAACCCCAAGTGCCCAAGAAATCAATAATCAACAAATGGAATTATATCAAAATAAAAAACTTCTATACAGCAGAGGAAACCACCAACACAGTGAAAAGACAACTCACAGAATAGGAAATTTTTTTCTAGCTATTCCTCTGATAGAGGACTAATACTAACATTTACAAAGAACTCAAAAAAAAAAATCAGACTCCCAAATAAAAGACCCAACCAAAATGGGCAACTGAAATAAATAGATACTTTTCAAAAGTAAAAATGGGGGGGCTGGGGATTTAGCTCAGCGGCATAAGCACCTGCCTTACAAGCAGGCGGTCGTGAGTTCAATCCCTGGTACCGATAAAAATGAAAAAGTAAAAATGGCCAATAAATAATGAAAAATGCTGATTTTCTCTAGCTATTAAAAAAACACAAATTAAAACGATTCCATTTTACTCCAGAAAGAATGGCTATATCAAGAAATCAAACAATACAAAATGCAAGAGAGGCTGCACATCCTTCTACATTGTTGGTGGGAATGCAAACTGATATCACTACTAAGGAAATCAGTACGAAGAATCCTCATAAAATTAAATTTTATTCAACTAAGCTGTTTCCCTCCTAGGTATCTTCCCCAAAACAGTTAAAGATATCATATCACAGTGATACATGCATGTCCATGTTTATAGAGCACAACCCATAATAACTAAATCTTAGAAGTGGCCTATATGTCGGTTGATGGATGAATGAATAAAGAAAATGTGGTATTTGCACACAAAGTAGTAAAGAATGATAAATCCAAGCCATTTGTAGAACATGGATCTACCTTGAGACCATAATATTAAGAGAAATAAACGAGACATGCAAGCTTAACTATCACATAACTTCCTTGTATAAGAAGTTCAAAGTATAAATAATTTTTTTAAAACATGATAAAAAATAGAAAGCAAAGAGGATGATCTTTTGCAAATCGAAAGGGGATCTGGAGAAGTGGGGAGGAAGGGAGAAGGAAAGTAAAAAGAATGAAGATATGTTAAGTACACATATCTACTCCCTAAGATGGTTGTAAATATTATATTCTGCAATCAGGGACCAGTAAAAACATTTTTTACAGATATGTACAAGAAAAATGAATCTACTATTTATGTCCTGTAAAAAATTATCAAGTTTTGAATTTTAATAATGTCCTGTACTAGGTCCCTTTGGGTCTTTGTACAGTTAAACTTCCAAAGTAGTCATTCAACTTGTCTACTTATGTGAAGGTACAAGGCTTTTCAGCTTACGCGTTGCCCTAGATGCTGGAGCAACCCGCTTTGGCCCCTTGCTTCAGCGGTGACTAGTCTCTTTTTTCACCACAGTCCAATTAGAAGGGAGGCTGTACTGCAGCTCTGGCTTTCCTCCCCTGGGGTTTCCTTACCCAGGCCATTACAGTAATGAGTCACATGGTCTTCCCTTAGGTGATGGTCAGTGGTTAAAAAAAAAAAAAAAAAAAAAAAAAACCAGCCAGTGAATGTTTAGAGCAATTACTCCAAGCACTTTTAAAAACTAGTGAAGGAACATAGGTTGCCATTTAGAAGCACAGTAGTAAGTTATTTGATTAATTTGTGGAATATGTCTGTATCTTCCAAAACTGCTCTGTCAAATTGTTGCGGAGTTTAAAATACTTACCTATCCTTTCCTCCACCACAGATCACTAAGAAGAAGTTATCGGAAGAAACAACTATCAAGTAATGTCTTAAAGAATCCTGTCCACTCTAAATTTAGTACATTTCCTTTGTAAACCTGAACCTAATATCAGATTAAACACAACGAATCGGTAGCTAAATAGATGGCCTCTTCAAATCTGTTTGCTTTACCACAGATGAGCAAGCCAAGGCTTTTAAATTTTTCAATTCAGAAAGATCTCTTTATAAACCAGGAGCCGGCACAAGGAAGACCAAACACTGCCCTGAACAGACGTTCTGTAATTAGAGGATTTTAGGTTTGGAGTCACTTCACTTAATCTTTGTATGACCTAGAATTCAACTCAGAAGATTAAAAGAACAACATTTCAGTTCTATTCATGAAAATTAAGGACTCAGATGGCATCAATAAAGCTGAGAAAAAAAAATAAGCTGTTAGGCAAAGCAGCATAATCCTTATTCCAATGCAAGTAAAGAACCATTTGCATATTATTTCTGTTAACTAAGTAATACAGTTGTTTCTAGATTTTAAAAGACAACACAACATCACCAAGGTGAATTGCTCTATATTAGGATCCCACTGTTGAAGTAATCCCAGAAGCTTATCAGATCGAAATTAAAGATTGATGATGATTCTGAGTTTAAAATTTAATGTCTAAGCTACCTACTAAATTTTACATTACAAGAATGGCAACTGTACTATAAATCATAATCAATTATGCTCTTTCATAAGTTGGATAAAAGTTACTTACATTTGATTGTGTTTTTCCAGATAACATTATTTATTTCTTTCACCATTTGTCAAAATTTTCGTTTTTAAGGATTTAATGGATAAATATCTAACACATGATATATCAAATGTCTGATACTGCTAAAATGTCCCTTTTTCTATAAACTTATCATAAATATGATCATTATATCCTAAATATAGCATTCTAGACTTGAAGAGATAGAATAATCCAATAATCTTATAACCCAAGTCAAGGAAACCGTTCTCAACTTTTAATTATGTTGAAACTGAGCTTGTCCTAGAAATGAGTGTCCAAGGAAGCTCCCATGTGCAGAGTAAGCACTTGATATATAGGAAGCTTCTTTGTAAATAAATGTTTAGTGTCTGTTTATCCAACACCTTAGTTACTGTGTAAGTCTTTTCCCAAAGCCAGGTTACCAATTCACAGGAGCTTTCTCTTTGGCTAAGCCCATCTCCCTAGTGAGTTACAGGCTTTGAGAGAACATAAATGACCTCTTATGGGTTTGAAATGGACTGTGAGATTACAACCTGTGAAATGTCACTCCACAGCCAGAGTTGGCAGTGTTGATTTTTCCCTGCACTCTTGTCATCAGTGTTTCCACTGATCTCCTCGTTCCACATCTCCAAGAGGAGAAAAAAAGTTTACTAAAAAATGCACATATTTGAGACCAGCCTGGGCTACAAAGTGAGTTCAGGGCCAGCCTAAACTGCATAATGAGACCCCTATCTCAAAAAGACCAAAACTAAACAAACAAACAAATAAAGCAAATGTAACTACTATATATCTAAGCCTCCAATTTCATTTTCATAAATGATGAAAGCAAGATTTTTGATCATGTAGTCTATTCAGACACTGGTTATACATAAAGTCAAGAAACTAAATACACCAGTACGGGAAAAAATCTTAAACACTATCATAAGTAATTATTTCAGACACATTGCAGGATAAATTCTAATAACAGAATCAGTTTATTAATTCAGAATTAAAATTTGAGAAATACAAAATACCTTATGCTGGGGGATTGTCAGACCCTTGGATATCTGTCAGGGGCAGGGTTTGATGAAGAAAAAAAAAAGACAGACATAATTTTGAAGTACAGAGGGAGGAGATTTACCTCTAGTGAGCAAGCTTGTCAAACTCCACAGTCAACTCACTTTTATAGCCAGCAAGAAGCAAAGAAGGATAGAGTCAAGCAGCATTCGTGATACAGTTGAACTTTTGAAAACCAAGGGACAGGTGAAACTTCAAAAGAGGTAAGGTGGTCCCCAACAACCAAGCATAATATTTCATTTCTTTACATGGACTGGAGTATATTTTAATCATTAAGGAGAAATCCTTTGTCTTATATCTAAGGTGATTGAATTAATGTCATAGTACATCAGGTTAACTAGGAAGAACATTCTAGAGTAATAATAGGGCTGGGGATTTAGCTCAGCAACAAAAGCGTCTGCCTGGCAAGCGTTGAGTCATGAGTTTGATCCCCAGTACCAAAAAATAAATAAACAAATAATAAAAAATAAAGAGTAATAATAATTTACATTCAAGACTAACATACAAACAGCAATAGTCAACTATATTCAATGTCTGAAATCGAGAACTTCATAAAGGTTTTGTACTCTTCCATCAGCTAGTAATTATGATTATTGTATTTAAATTTTTTCTAGTTTTGAATGTAAGCTTTTTTTCCAGGTCACTGGCACCATTCTCTCCTCTGTAAAATCTGACATGTAGGAAAAATCAAATATGCGATACCAATTTAAAATAGGATTAAAAAATTACAAAAGATGTAAATACTTATATCCAGGTCAAATATTACAGAGACGTATAAGGAAGAAGTTATTAATTCTCTTTCCCTTTCTCTAGTCTCTCTAGTCCTTTAGAAACCTAATGTTAATATTTCAGTATATTGTATATTCTCTGCATGAAGTACATTTGTATATATTTATCCAACAAAGGTATAATTATAAAGATTCCATTTTATTAAGTCAGAATCAAATCATCCACATTATTTTATATATTAATCAGAGCTCTTTTTGTTACAAGCAACAGAAAGACATAGTAATTAATAAAAGGGAATTTATTGGTTCATAACCACATAAAGCTTCAAGAATAACTGAATGGAGGAACAAATTAGCGCCTGCTCTGTTTCTCTCCATACTGGTCCATTCTTAGGGAATCCCCCCCACCTCCTTTGACACTACCACAATAACCTCCTTCATTTATTTCCCTCGTACAGATATATCAAAGTGCAAACATAAGATCAAAAGACAAACGTGTCCTAATATTTGTTGATTGAGGATATTTAAAACCTGCTGTAATTTGTGCCTTTATCATGCATAGAGTGAGAAGATTGGTTTCCTCAGATCCTTTATAAAGCTGTATGGTAGTATAACCTCTTCAGTTCTTGAAAACCTCAAGGGTGAAAAATGACATCATACCTATAAAGAAAAAGGACAAGAAATCTGTGTGCATGAAAAACATTTTAAATCTGTATGTAAATAAAGACAACTTTAAAATATTTGATGACCAGAACCAAATGGGAAAATATTTGTCACAGATAAGACAAATGAAGATATCAATTCCCTAATGTATGTTTCATTTGCAAATTAATTTTTTCACATTTTTATTGACCACTTGTTTTTCTTCTTTGCATTTACTTCCTAAGGTGTTTTGACTATTTTTAGTTAATTCCTGATATTTGCACCAATTTAATTTTTTTCGTGTATTAAACATAATTTCTAAACTTTCTCCAACTTTTCTATAGGCAATATATTTATTCTTACACAAAATCATTCACTTTTAATTGGTTGAGATTGAATTATCTTGATATATTTTCTTAAAATCAAATTATCCTTACATGTGATCAAGGAGCATTACTCTCTCAACCTATTTTATATTTAGTTTCCATAAATATATATTCCATATACTTTTCAAATATATGTATATTTTAGATACACACATATGTATATTTAATATATTTAGAAGTAGAGATATATTGTTATACATTTGACTGATTGATTGACAGATAGGTTACAGTGCTGAGGAGTGAACCTAGGGTCTCACACATGCTAGGCAAGTGCTTTACCACTGAGCTAAACCCCCAGATGTATACATTTTATTTTTAAGCTTTTTTTCCTATGTATATACTTTTACAAAAATTCTTAAAAGTAATCAAGAACTTGTTGGTTTTTTCTTTGCTATTCTGCCTTCCTTCCCCTCATTACTACATTGTTTTCTTTTTTGCATTCTCTTCTTAACCTCCATGCCCACATGTCATATTAACTTTAAATATCTTTCTAAGTTTTTACTTCAAACTAATACAACTTTATATGAACTATAACTTGTACATATGTTTTTAAAATTGTCCTCTTGTAGAAGAGTATTTCTAAATTTAGAGATTTCCCCCTTCCGTTCTAGAAATTAACATACACACACACACACACACACACACACACACACACACACACACTCACTCACACACACATACCCCAATTCAAGAAACAAAGCCTTTGAAAGAGTTGCTGGCCAGACCGGACACTGTAACCAGGAAAACTCCTGCCTCCCCCCGCCCCCTATAAACTTGACTGTAACCCTATACCCCCATCCCTAGGAACCTGCTTTCTGGCGCTAAACCTGTGCGCCAATGAGATACCGGTACATCTCTAATGGCCTTAGGGCACTGCCCTAAGCTTAGACTATTTACATTCCCCCCGCGCCACGTGTCGGAGAGAGAGATCGTCAGAAAGAGAGATCGCCGGATTCCAGCAGCCAGTGCGCCAGTCTCCTCTCCCCGGGATAACCACGGCCCGGGTGCAGTGGAGAGACTGCGCCCGGGCCGGGGGGAGGGCCTCTCCCCGCATTCCCAAAATAAAGCCACCGCTGCCCACTACTTTCACGGCCCTCCACTCCACTCCTTCCAGTGACCTCGACCTCGGACTTCTACCTCTCTCCATCCTCTTCTCCTCCTCTCCCTTCTCTCAGACCTAACAGCCTTCATTCAAAAACACTAAGGTGTAATAAAAATGTAGCTCCATAATAGAGCACTTGCATGTGCAAGGGTCTTACATTCAATCCACAACACCACGAAAAGAAAAAAAACTCTTAAACATAATTAGAAAACAAACATCATGAGTGAAAACCTGTAGAAAGACTAGACTCTTATATGTCTAAAGACTCTAAATGTTGGATCTATCAGACACAAAGTATAAAATAACTATACTGGAAATTTTAGAGAAATGTAAGACAACTTTAAAATACAGGCAGGAAGTGAGAAATAGTTTTAAATTGTTAAAGAGATTTAAAGAACTAATTAAAATACAAGTATGAAAAAGAGACAATGATGTGTCTCAACAATCAATGGAAGATCCTGATTTCTGATAATATGGTGACCAAGATGGAGTGTACACTCCCACTGAAAATAACTACAAATGCTGGGTAAATTAGAAAAAGTAACCAGATAGAAACGGTAAAACCAAATTCTAAGTGTAAGTACAAACATGGAGAAATAAGTATAGCAATAAAGCCAGTATTTATAAATAAGATAATTTCTAAATATATTCTTTTCTATTATTTAAAGGGAATAAAACAAAACAAAACAGAACATAGCAGATCAGAACAAAGTAATGCAAGCAACACAGGATGTCAAAGCGAGACAACAGGAAATCAACAGTGGCTACCATAATATCTCTTCGTTTCTTTGAAATAGTTATCCACATCCTCACATACAATGAATTCAAACAAACAAAATAGTATAAAACCAATCAAAACAAAAGAATGAAAGTATTACAGGCTTTCAAAACCAGGCAGTAGGAAAATCAACAATGGTTACCATAATGTTTCTTGTCCCCTACAAAATAGCTGTCCACACCTTTACCCATGCTGAAATCAAATAATAGAAAACACACTAATCAAAACAAAGAATAAAGGCATTATCGGACTTCAAAACAAGATGATAGGGAATCGGCAATGGCTACCATAATGTCTCATTTTCTTCTAAGTAACTGTTAATACCATCACAGGTAATAAAATCAATTCTTGCAAAAATCTTTAGAAGATCTAAGCATATATAAGCCTATACATGTCCATAAACCCTTTCTGTATTAGAGGAAAAACAAAACAAAATACAAGGAAAACAAGAAACAAAACAGACAAATAAGTAACAATAACAAAGAGCCCAAAACAATAATATAAGCATTCTAAACAAGGTGGTAGTAACATAATTAAGGTTGTTCTAATAACAGGGTTATTAGAACATATAAGGTTGTTCTAGTAACATAATTAAGGTTAACAATATTGCATATTGTTATCTTTAAAAGAGTTACTCAGATTACTAGATATAAGTATGCAAATTTGATCTAATTCTATGAATGTTAGCTATGTTGTCCCAACAGCTAACAGAATTAGTAGTACTATCATCTTCATTACCTTATGTATATATATACAAATTTATATCATTTTTCTTTTCCCTTCTTTTCTCCTTTTCCCTGTCTGAGTTATTTTTTCCTTTTGAGCAGTTACTTACCCTGTCACAATATTTATTGAAGATTTTGTAACTCATTTACTCTTTGAGTTTCTTATACTCGGAAGACAATATGGTATTTTCACTTCTGAGTTTGATTAATTTCACGTAGTTACATCCATTTACCTATAAAAGCCTTAATGTGATCATTCTTTATAGCTGAGTAGTACTCCATTGTGTAAAAATACCACATCTTTTTTATCAGTTCCTCAGTTGATGGGCATTTGGGTTATTTCCAAGATTTGGCTATTACAAATTGTGCTGCTGTAAACATGAGTGCACATATATCACTGTGGTATGATGCTTTCAGCTCTTCTGGGAAAAGACTCAGAAGTGGAATAGCTGAGTCAAATGGGACTTGCAATCCCAGTTTTTTGAGGAACCTCCAGACTGATTTCCACAGTGGCTACACCAGACTACACTCCCGCCAACAGTGCAGAAGAGTTCCTTTTTCCCACAACCTCTCCACCATTTGTTATTAGTGGTTTTCTTGATCCTGGCCATTCTTTCTGGGGTAAGATGGAATCTCAGTGTGGTCTTAATTTGCATTTTTCTAATGACCAATGATGCTGAACATTTTTTCATATTTTTATGTGCCATTTCTATTTCTTCAGCTGAGAAGTGTGTTTTCATCTCAGATGCCTATTTCTGAACTCAGTCTTTGAATTTGGGGGGCCTGTTTTTTAAATTCTCTATATATTCTAGATAAAAGTCCTTTTCTGAGGCACAGTCGACTAAGATTTTTTTTCCCAATTTGCGGGTTTTCTTTTCACTCTGTTGGAGATTTCTTTTGACATGCAAAAACTTTTTAATAAGACAAGATCGTAATTGTTGATTCTGTGAGGTACTTCCCTTGCAATTTGATTTTTGTTATGAATTCTCTGCCTACCCCTATGTCTTCAAGATTTCTAATTACTTTGCCTTCCAGCAGATTTAATGTTTCTATTTTAATATTTAGATCTTTGATCCATTTTGACTTTAGTTTAGTACACAGTGATAGGCATGGGTCTAGTTTTAGTTTTTGGCATATGGGAAGCCAGTTTTTCCAGCACCACTTATTAAAAGAGGCTATATTTAAAAAAAAAAAAAAAAGAGGCTATATTTGTTTCAGTGAATGTGTTTGGCCCCTTTGTCAAAGATAAGGTGGCTGAGTGTGTTGGTAGATGCAGTTGTATTTTCTAATCTATTCCATTGATCTTTAGGTCTGTTTTTATTCCAGTATCATGCTGATTTTAATACAGTAGCTTTGTAGTATAATTTCAAGTAAGGGATTGTGATGCCTTTTGCCTTGCCTTTGTTGCTCAGAATTGCCTTTGCTATTCTAGATCTCTTCTGGTTCCAGAGAAATTTTAGGAATGATTTCTCTACATCTGTGAGGTATATTAATGCTATTTTGATTGGAATTGCATTAAATCTATATAACAATTTTGGGAGAATGGCCATTTTCACAATGTTTGTTCTTCTTATACATGAACAAGGATTATCTATCCATTTTCTGAGATCCTTTTTGATTTCTTTTTTCAGAGTATCATAGTTTTCACTGAATCTTTTACTTCCTTTATTAGATTGATTCCTAAGTATTTCATTTTTTGGATGCTATTGCGAAGGATGTGGCTTCTCTTATTTCTCTTTCAATGAGTTTGCTGTTTGTGTATAGGAATGAAATTGATTTTTGAGTGTTGACTTTGTATCCAGCTACATGGCTGAATTTAGTTATTATACTTAGAACTCTTTCTATGGAGGTTTTGGAGTCTTCTATGTAGAATATCGTGTCATCTGCAAATAATGATAATTTAACTTCTTCCTTTCCTATCCTTATTCTTTTTATTTCTCTCTTTTGCCTAATTGCTCTGGCTAGTGTTTCCAGCACTATATTGAATAAGAGTGGTGATAATGGATATGCTTGCCTTGTTCTTAATTTTAGAGTGAAAGCTTTCCAGTTTTTGATCATTTGATATGATACTGGCTGTTGGTTTGTCATAGATGGCTTTTAAAGACCATCTATTCCAATTTTCTGTAGGATTCTTATAATGAACAAGTGCTGGAGTTTATCAAAAGCTTTTTCTGCATCTATTGAAATGATCATGTGATTCTTATCTTTGGCTCTATTGATATGGTGTATTATGTTCATTGATTTGCATATGTTGGACCATCTCTGCATTCCTGAGATGAATCCCGCTTGGTTGTGGTATATAATCTTCTCCATGACTTGCTGCATTCTGTTTGCCAGGATTTTATGGAGAATTTTTGCACCTATGTTCATGAAGGATATTGGCTTATAGTTTCTCTTTTGGTTGAGTCTTTCTCTGGTATTCTTATTAGGGTAATACTTGCTTCCAGGAGTGAGTTAGGGAATATTGCCTCCCTTTCAATTTCATTGAAGAGTTTGAGGAGTATCAGTATTAAGTCCTCCTTGAATTTCTTGGAGAATTCTGCAGTGAATCCATCAGGACCTGGGCTTTTCTTTGTTGCTAAGTTTCTAATTACATTTTCAATTCATTAACTGAAATTGGGTTATTCAGCAGTTTACATCTTCTTGATCCAACATTGTTAATTTATATGTTTCTAGGAATCTGTCCATTTATTCTGTGTTAGCGAACCTATCAGAGTAAAAGTTTTGAAGTAGATATTGATCATCTTCTGCATTTCCACAGGGTCTATAATGATTTCACCCTTTTCATTCCTTATTGCATAAGTTTTTTAAATAAAGTTGGGTAAGGGCTTATCGATTTTATTTACTGTTTCAAAGAACCAACTTTTTGGTTTAATTTTTTGTATTATTTTCTTAGCCTCTATTGCATTAATTTCTGCTATAACCTTTATGATTTCCTCCCTTCTTTTGTCTTTGGGCTTGACTTGCTCTTCTTTTTCTAGATGTGTGAAGTATAGCATGAGGTTGTTTATTTATGTTTTTCTGATGTAGGAATTCACCACAATGAATTTCCTTCTGAGGACTGTTTTCATTACATTCCACAGGTTCTGGTAAATTGTATTTGTATTTTCATTTGCTTGTAGATATTGTTTAATTTCTTCTTTAATCTTCTCTGTGATCCATTGATTATTCAGGAGTATATTATTTAATTTCCATGTGTTTATGAGGTTTTTGCCATTGCTTTTCCCATTTAATTTCTAGTTTCAGGGCACTATGATCAGAAAATATGCATGGGATTATTTCAATTTTTTCCATTTACTTAAGCCTGTTATGTTGTCTATTTTAGAGAGTGTCCCATGTGAATCTGAGAAGAATGTATATTCTGATGTTGGGTGGAACACTATGTATATGTTTACTAAGTACATTTGTTCACAAATTTGATTCAGTTCTGTTATTTCTTTGCTGATATCCTGTTTAGCTGATCTGTCTCTTTGTGTCAGTTGGGTGTTAAGGTCTCCCATTATAATTGTGTTATTGCTGATTTGATTTTTAATGTCTATTAATATTTGTTTTACATAGCTGGGTGCTCCCATATTTGATGCAAATATATTTAGGATTGTTATCTCTTCCTTCTGGAGTTTTCACCAAACTAGCATGTAGTGACCTTCTTTATCTCTTCTGATCATTCTTGGGTTGAAGTTCACGTTGTCTGCAAACAGAATAGTGACCCTTACTGTTGGGGAGTGTTGTTTTCCATCCTTTAACTTTTAGTCTATAAATTTCCTTCTGGGTTATATGGGTTTCTTGTATACAGTATATGGTTGGATATTGTTTCTTGGTCCATTCTGCCAGTCTGTTTCTTTTAATTGGTGAATTGAGGCCACTTACATTAATGGTTATAACGGATATATCCTGGCTCATTTTTGTCATGTTATCTTTCTGCTATTGATTCTTTACCATTCCCCTTTGTTTAATTGTTTTCCTTGATTGGTGCTTTCTTTTCTGTTGGTGTTCTTGGAGATGTAGTTATTTTTATGTCTATCTAGAATAACCTTCAGTATTCTTTGCAGGATTGATTTGGTGGTTATGAAGTTCTTCAGCTGTTCTTTGTCATGGAAGTATCTTATTTCTTCATCAATTTTATTGGCCAGTTTTGAAAGGTACATCAGTCTAGGTTGGAAGTCATTTTCCTTTAGGATTTGAAATATTTCACTCCATGCTCTTGTTGACTTCATTGTTTGTGTGAGAAGTCTGCTATGATTCTGAAGGGCTTTCCTTTGTAGGTAATCTGTCTCTTTTGTCTAACAGCTTTTAATATTTTTCTTATGCTGAATTTCTGGAATGTTGATTATTATATATCTGGGTATAGATTTATTTTGGTTATGGCTAATTGGACTTCTATATGCTTCACTTATCTATATGTCAGTTTCCTTCCCCATATTTGGGAAATTTTCAGCTTATTACTCCTGTAAATAATCTTTTTATGTCATTTGCATTGTCACCTTCTTTTTCATTTACACCTACCAATCTTATACTGTTTTTCTTTGCATCATATTGCAACTGTTGAATTGCTATTTCCTGATTCCTTGTTATTTTTAAAAGATCTTTCCTTTCTTGTTCACTAGCTGCAATCTTGTCTTTGAGGTCTGAAAGTCTATCTTCACACTCATTCAGACAGTTTTGCCAGCTTTTGATGGAATTTTTGATTTCCTTGAATCTGTTTCATGAATTCTATTGCTTTATTTTTTTATTTTTTATTTTAAAGAGGGTAAAAATAAACAGAACAAAACAGAATAAAGCAGATCAGAAGAAAACAATGTAAGTGATACAGATTTCAAAACAAGACAACAGGAGATCTATAGTGGCTACCATAATGTCTCTTGTTTTCTTCTAAATAGTTGCCCATATCTTCCCACACAATGAATTCATACAAAACAAAATAGTATAAAAGTGATCAGAACAGAGTGATGAAGGCATTATAGACCTTCAAAACCAGACAATAGGAAAATCAACATCTAGTCTCTAGTTCTCTTCTATTGCTTTCTTATATTGTTCATTCCAGGTTTCCATCTTTTTACAGTGCTCCTAAATATTTTTAATTATGTCTTCTTTAGATATGTTCAGCATTTCTTTTATTATGTTTATCAATTCTTCTTTTACCTGGGAGATTATTTGTGATTTGAGTTCCTTTACAGCTTCCTAGAGTTGTTTCTTTACTTTGGTTGTTATCATTTTAGAAATTTTAAGTGTATGGCTTCCACTTTCTTCCATGTCCATGTCTTACAGACTTATTTGGGATGGGCTAGAGGTTTGAAATTGCATTTTGCCTTTTCATTTTGTCATTTTCCTGTATTCCCCTGGGGAAGCTGAAAGCAAGGTCTCAGTTGCTTCTTGGGTTGAGGATGTCTGTCCATACTGCAGGGAATTTCTTTATTTGAGTAGGAGTCTTTAGGAAAGTCTTATCAGGTCTCTAGTGGCACTCAAGGCTCCTCATATAGGGGGAGTATGCTGCATGGGCCTTCCTCACACCCCACATGGTATTCTGAAGCTCCCCGGCTGCTTGAGATTGCTGGGTGGAACTCTTCCAGTTTCTGTGGCATATAAAGGCTGAACAGCTAGATGGAGTATGCTGTGCAGGCTTTCAGTTCTTGATACACAGCACACCAAAGATCCCCAGCTATTTGAGGATGCTGAGTGGAGTCCTACCAGGTCTTAGTGAGGTGTTGAGGTTGCACAGCTAGATGGAGTTCGCTGTGTAGGCCTTCAGCTCATGGCATTCAGTATCAGTGGTTCCCTTGCCGCTCAGGTTCACTGGGCAGGACTCAACAGGACCCAAGCAATCTCCTGCAGGCCCCCAGCTGTTTGGGGGCCCTGATGGGGCCCTACCAGAGTTCCAAGTGAGGTGACAAGCTTGCACAGCTAGTTGGAGTTCTTTGGCTCACACTACTCAGTGCAAGTCTCTAAATATATGCTTTTCTTGTATGGGAATTTTGCCTTACAGGTTTATTTCTTTGGGACACTGTGAACAAGATTTCCACACTAACTGGCTGTACCTGTGCAATGGGGATACTCAGGCAGTGGGCTAGTCCATATAGAGGCTAACCAGGAGGGAGCCTTCCTGCATCTCTTAGAATTATCTGTTTCTTCAAGGTCTTAACACCAGAAAACTGATCCTGCTGGGTTTGTGAACCTTTATCTACTAGTGTCCAAGTAAACTGGTGGAGAGCAAAGAATAATTGGAAAGAGTAAATTAGTTTGTCATTTTTTTTGTACCTTTCTTACCCCCAATACACAAAGAAATAGGGAGGGTGTGGTGGTTGCCTTTTTCATTCCGGGGGAACCATGTGATGAGCTCAGTTCCATCCTGCACCCCTCTGCTCCTGCCATAATCATGTGACTATTTCCTGCCATAAGCAACAGTGAGTGTACTGGGTTACATTCAATTATGCCCATGTAATGCTGTAGCAATCTGTTGATGCTCATACCCCTTGAACACTTACTGTGAGTGCCCTGTGTCAGTTAAGTGCCTCTGTGCTCAGTAACAGAAGCTCAATTCAGATGGGCTAGACAATAAAAGGAAACAGTTTGGCTAATGGTTCTATTGAGGGTTCTCCATTTAAGCATCGAAAATTGATGCTGACTTATTTAGGTCATAACAAATTTGTTGGAAGGATGTTGGGTATTCAGTGTGAGCCAGAAAGACCACAGCCCAAATCAGGTCATAGAACAATTTTGGCAAAGACAGTGCTGCTGATGGTAAGATACCACCTTCTGTCCCTCACTGGATACAGGACTCAAAAGATTCCTGCAAAAATACAACTGCTGCCACTGCAGGTGCCTCACTATCTTGCCTTCTTGCTCAGGATTCATAGTATCTTGCAAGTGGGTCCAATGGCCAAGTAGAGAAAGAATACTTGTCCTCTAGTGGGGTAACTGTTGGGACTGTGACCATTTGGCCCTGGCTGTTTCTATACCAAAGAGAATTCTGCCCCCAGTGATATGTGTGTGGTAGGGATATCTCCAGACTTGGCAAGATGTTCAGAAGCAGATCTAGATTCCAAGTGTCCAAAGGAGAGAATATTCATGCCCCAGAAGTTCCATAAAAGTCCTGAGTTTCTGCTGCCTGGGTTTCCATGTCCAATTCCTGTACTGCAGAAATTTCATGGGCTTCTGGAACCCATCACTTTAGCCCAGAGGCTGGGATTACTCTGATTTAGGCCAATTAGGGACTGTCATTAGAGCTCAAATAAGCACAATCCCCACTTAACCCACATAAATAACATGGCTTTTGCAAAATGAGTTGAAATTTAAGGAATGTTGTAGAGAAAGTATCATCTCTCCTTTCTCTTGGATGTTTCAAAAGTTATACTTAATGCCTCCTCTTATTAGTATTCTTTTAAAAATATATCCACTAGTTACTTTCCCAAATAGTCTATATAATCCATGGAAACAAAGTAAAAGTTTACTTTAGCATTCCTTTAGCATTTAACACACGATGGGCATTCCATAAATAATAAAGATTGGTTCTCCATTGGTCAATTATCAGTGATAAATTAGAAAATATCATTAAAGTAAAATAACTGTGGAAATACTTGAATTACTTAAATTTCATCCACTGTTTTAGTTTTTCATAGACTCTCTTTAAGTTGCACACAAAATAAGAATCAAATATTTGTTTTCACATGATGAGAACCACAGGGATTCCTCTTAAAAGGTTTTGAACAACTTGGGGTAAAGCCACCAATTAAATTAAAGCATTATCCTTGTTTTCTCTAAGGGTTCTAAAATTATAAAGAAAAGTCTTTTTATGAGATGTGTATTTATTGTATTGCCTTTGGTTTTACAATTTCAATTACTTTTTTCATTATTCTTTTCTTTCTACCCCAATCTGCCAGTAAAATTAATACAACTGGTTGTTAGAAGAAACACATTTCTTCAAAAATGTGCCTTCCCCAAGGCCAAAACTAATCCCCTTTGTATGAACTGATATAATAATATGTTTTATAATTATTATTCTCACTGTTAACCATTCAGTAATTTTAACTGCAAGACAGTACTTTAAACATAGACTATGTGTAACTCTCTTCCCATTTGCAGATAAGCACTATAAAGAACTTGCTTTTGTACTTTTTTTGAACCTCTATTGGTAGTTAAATAGGGAACTAGCTTAAATAACTAACTTGGAAATTTGGCACAAGCGAAAGAAACATTGTGGATCGAATTTATTTTATAAGTAGTTTGTGGTTAATTTAAAAAATAGTGAAGCTCTTCCTAAACTTCTAGGGATCTGAGTAAGGAAAGAAACCCTGCACCTATAATGCTGAGTGACAATAACTAGGAAGATGGACTCACTACTTTAATTTTACTCTACTCATGTGATAAAGCCAGGGATTTAGCTCAGTTGCATAGCACCTGGCTGGCAAGCATGAGGTCATGAGTTCAATTACTGGTTGGAAAAATTGATATGGTGGAAGGCAGTGATAGCCCCAGTCTGTCACTCCTCCTTGTATTCATTCTCTTTGCAATGTGACTTTGCACTTCATCATCCTTACAGTGAGTCTGAACCCTTCTTTGGCCATGTGACTTGTTTTGACCAGCAGCACAAGGCAGTAGTGAAACTATACCAGTTCCAACCCAACACCACAAAAGACTTGATTCTCAACCCCAAGACTCTTAAGATTAGGGATGATAGAGATAGATATAGAAATGATAGAGATAGAGAAATAGATATTTAATTGCCAGATGTCCCTGAGATTTTGTGGATTGATGTTCATAGAAATATTTAATTGACACAATGTGCTTATTTTAAAATTGCTTTTATGATTTCTTCTAGGATTAATCTGATTTATTTAAGGGATAAAAATTGAAACATCAGCAAGATGGCAAAATAGAAGCATTCTAATATACCTCCACCCCCCTAGAATCATCCATGTTGACAATTACTGGTACACACAGGCCCCACAAAGAGATAACGCCTCATTCCTGTTAGGATGGTGCCATAAATTTGGATCTGAAATGTCTTCCAGATGCTTCTGTGTTAAAGGCTTAGTCCTCAGCTTGGCACTGTTGGGAGTGGTAGAAACTTAAGACATGGGCTCTGGTCATTCCAATTGTGCCTTACAGTGGGGAACAGTAGGGATATTTTTCAAAAAATTAAAAATGAAGTTACCACTTGATTTCTTGTGGGTATATCTCCAAAGGAAATAAAATCAAAATCTCAAAAATATACCGGCACTCTTACGTTCTTTGTGGAACTATTTGCAGTAGACAAAATACGGAAACAATGTAAGCATCCATTGAAGATGAATGGAGAACAACAATGCAATGAACAATAGCACAGGAACATTATTCAGCCTTTAAAACGGAGGAAATTTTGTCATTTTTTTACAATATGGTTGAATTTGGAGGACAGTATATTAAATGAAATAAGCTAGATACAAAAAAATACTGCATGATTGTACTTATATGTGGAACCAAAAAAGTAGACTTCATAGAAACAGGTAGAAGAGTAGTTACTAGGGGCGGGTGAGGGCTGGGGGAAGTAGAAGGTGTTAGTCAAAGGATACTAAATTCTAACTACATGGTGGATAAATTCTGGAGACTTAATGCACAGCCTGGTGACCTTATTAATAAAAGATACTGTATGCCTGAAGTATGCTAACAGAATAGATCTCATCAAGGGTAATGTGGTGTCTATTGATGAACTGGATTGCTTTAACCATTTCACAGTGTTTGCATCTATTAAAAGAGAGAGAGAACAAGGAAGGCAAATGTGATCAAAGCACATTATATGTAAGAAGCATGTATAAAAGTGTCACATTGAAATCTACTATCTCATTGGGACAGCACAGTGCCCGCCTGGCAAACATGAGGTCCCAAATTCGATTCCCAGTACCAAAAAAAAAAAAAAATCCACTATCTTGTACAATTATTATGTACTAATAGCTATAATAAAAATTTAAAAATTTTAAATCTATCATATGCCTTAAATATATACAATTTTATCAATTATACCTCAATAGAGCTGGGGAAAATATGAATGAAAACAAAGACATTCTTATAAGTTAAGTAAATAAATTCTCCTCATAAAAGTCAAGTCTCAAGGCCTGTCATGATTTATGTCTATGGCCCCCAGGCCTCAGGAGTTTGAATTGTGCATTTGATATTCATTGATTGTCTAGTGCTTGTATTGATGGTGTCAGTGCTCCACCCACAAAGAGGTGGAGCCAGGATGTGATGTAATGGCAGGAAGAAGGTGTATCTTGCTCTTTGCCGGTTCCGGTTTGCTATTTGGCCCTCCGCCATGAACTGCAGTCCAGCCATGCCCGCCTGCCTTGGAGCCAACTGAGTGTGGACTGAAACCTCCAAAACTGTAAGAAGTAAACCTTTCCTTTCCCAACTTGGGCTTCAGATATTTTGTCTCAGCGACCAGTTAAAAAGTAACTAAGACAAGGCCAGTGGTGGAAAAACAATGGCACTCACACCATGGCGGATTGTATCATTGAAAATTCTAAAAAGTTTGCCATATTCTACTGTAGGTTCTGAGACTGCTGTCAATGGAATAAAATAAAAAATTTTAACTTTTTGTCCCAGAGTCCTATTGCACTCTTAAAAAAATGTTAAGGGACCACAGAAAGCTGGAGGTTTTGTTTTTGTTTTATTTATTTATATATTGTTTTTGGTGAATTACACCTATTGATATTCAATAAATTAGAGAACTAAAACTGAGAGATTTTAAATTTTCATTTATTAATTCATTAAAGTAGCAACAAACCCATTAATTACACATGACACATTTTCTGAAAAAAATTATAATTCCCAAAACAAAAATATGTAATAAGTAATAAGAAGGTAGCATTGCTGTGTATTTTTATAAATTAATGTCCAGTCCATTAGAGGACAACTGGATTTACACATTGCTTCTAATTTAAATTTGTTGCTATGCCATTTACTTTTGAAGCAGATAAAAATATTTGGACTCATACAAATATGAAGAAAATGGAAGAGTATTTTAATAGTTTTTTTCAGAAAATTGAAGATACTTCACTCCAATTTCACAAATGGGTGCTTCCTAGAGGGTAGCTGCACTGCAGAAGCAGAAAACATGTTTATTTACAACTATAGCTCAGGGAGATTTAGCTCAGTGGCACAAGTGCCTGCCTGACAAGCATAAGGTTGTGAGTTCAATCCCTGGTACCAGAAAAAGAAACATCTGTACTTTGTTACAGTAGAACCCAGTGACCTATTGAACAGATCTTTTGGGTATACATGATTTTGATCCCTTGAATTCCCTAAAAGGATCTTGGATGTTGGGGCTCCCAAGATCCTCTTAGATCCTTTTAGGAGATTCAAGAGGTCAAATGCAGAAGTACCAAAGTTTCAGCTGTATCCTGCTTCCTCAGGCTGCCAGCTCTTTCATAACTGTGTCTCATGAGACACAAATAAAGAACATTATCCAGAGTCTTTTTTACATGAACATAAGCTGCACTCATTTTTTTCCTAATCCTTGATCTTTAAATAAAAGAAACCAAGGGACACAATGAACTGCATGTTCAACTGTGTTGCTGTAGAAATGTTACAGTTGAGTGGGCCAAAAATAGTCCAGGTTCTTTTGTCTGAAGGGAGCGTTGCCAAGCATCCACCCATAGTAGGTAGTAAGTAGAGGATGGCAGGACAAGGCAATAACAGGGAGATGGGCCAAGGCAAAGAGGGGGAAGGCAAAAAGGACTCGAGGTCAAAAAAAAAAGAAAAGGGCTCCAGTGTGACAGGAAAAAAGGCCTCGATAACTCAGGCTTCCGGTATTAACAGGGTCAGGCACTGCTGATCCAAGGTGCCCCCAGCTGTCTTCTCTGACGTCAGCAATCTGTGTGACCTCCTAAGACAGAGCCCAGATAATCAAATTTAAACCAGGATAATTGTTAGGGTGGTGTGGCAGTTACAGTTGAACAACTGGGAGAGGACCGGCTGAGCTCCTTTGTTTCTAATTGTCCTAGAAAGAGTGGCTGTTTCTCGTGTCCCTCTTAACAATGCTGACACTGAGCTGAAGCTTGGGATATGGACATAAGACATTAAAAGGTCCTTGAGCATTCACAGTCTTACAGTAAGGGAGATGGACAAAAAAAAAGTAAATGAATAAACAAAGAGGATCACTTCAGGTAGTGATTAGCATTCTGGGTTTTGTTTTGGTTTGGTTTTTGTTTTTTTTGTTTTGTTTTTGAGACAGGGTCTTGCTATATAGTGCAGTCTGGCTTTGAACTCCCTTATGTAGCCCTGGCTCGCCTCAAATTCACAGCCATCCTCCTGCCTCAACTTCCAGCGTGCTGGGATTACAGGTATGCACCACCACACCTCACTTGGTTTGTTTTTTAGACAAGATCTCACTACATAATTCAGGCTGCCCTTGAACTAAAGGCAATCCTCCTGCCTCAGCCTCCCAATTGCTGGGACTAGGTGTGCATCATGCCCGGTGTGATCAGCATTGTGAAGAATAAAAGGACACACACACAATTCAACCCCGATGTTGCCTCAGAAATAAGAAGAAAGCATATAAATCTGGAATGGAGCAAACTAGGTAAAGACTAAAAAAAAAAAAAAAAAGTAAAGATACTCTGGGTCTAGAGAGTGGGGTAGCTATGACCTGCATGGGCAAAGCTGAGGAAGCCACTGCTGTGTACAGTGCGGGTGGAGCTGCAGGCTGTTTTCTCTCTGCCAGTGCGTACGCAGCAGCTCCTAGGCTGGCATTACTGTGCTAGACAGTGCTGGTGGCAAAATCTCTGCTAGACAGTGCTGGGGGTGTAATTCCAAGGCAGTGCCAGAGCCTGGCTAAGGTCAGCAACACATAACTATGGGGACATCTGGAGCCCAAACCATGAGACCTCCATCCCTGCCGAGTCCTGAAGGTGGATGATCACTGAGCACAGTGAAGCAGTCTAGGTAAGGGGCAGGGCAGGGGCCACTTGTGTGGAGAAGGGACGAGGGGTCAGAAGCCAGGCTGTGGCACCATGGCCTTCTATACTCAAGGGCTCCTTTGCAAGTGTGAAGCCCAGCTCCCCCATTCTAGACTAAACACCTTGAGCAAATGCTTAACCATTCTGTGCCTCAGTTACTTCATCTGCAAAATGAGGACAATGATTACCATTTACATCATGGGTTATTATGAGCAATGAGTAAATTAATATATGAAAATGCTTAGAATATTTATATGTAAATATGGCCCGGTCACCCCTCCTCTGAGTATGTATCCAGTCTATTCTCGCATAGGCGGAATACAGGAGCAACAACTGTACACACATATGCAGCAAATAAATCTGTATAACCCACTATAGGATGCAATGCCTAATAACTAGGGAAGGGTCTATGGCATGATGCTATTTATGAAAATCTAAAACATTTCACAAACCAAACGACACCTATAGATGAGAATACGTTTATACTCGAGGATATGTATCCAGGCCTCATAAGTGGAAAGGAAGGGAACAGAAATGAAAATCAGGAATGAATAGGAGAAATAGCCGTAAAACAAAGGCAGTAATATGCTTGGAGCTGAAGTATGTGATTGATTTAATACTTTTCACATGAAGCCTACAAAAATAGAAACAGAAGGAGAAAGGGAAAGAGCAAAGTAACTTGTTAGATCATGTCTGGGCTTTGGGGCGGGGCAGTGGTCAGTGTTACACGGGTGGTTAGGGCAGGCCTCCCTGAAAGCTGAAGGCTGAACCATGTGACAGCTGGGATGAGCGTTACAAGCAGAGGAACAGCATGTGCTAAGACCCTGGAACAGAAACATGCCATATTTGAGGAACAGGGAGGAAAAAAAAGACAGGCTTGGTTGGAGCACGGCAAGCAAATGGAAAGAGTTGTGATTTTAGAAGATCTGGTGAAGTCTTTCAGTACATGCTATACACAGTCGAGATGATTAGTTTCAGGGAACAGGCAATTCCCAAGCAAAGGAGAAGTCCTCTCTAGGCTTATGGAGGTGTGAGCAGCAGGGTACTGGACGATGGCAAAATCCAGTGCGCGGCCTGGAGACCACGCCCTCTCACTGAAGGATGATGTCAGTGCCTCCCAGATGGGTGTGGCAGGGTGTTTGATGGCACCTGTCCAAATTGGATCCCAAATTGGATCCAGTTTACCTCGGCTGCCTCAACTCTTCCTGGGCTCCTGGCTGGGACCCCTTCTCCACCCTAACCTGCAACATTTATTTAGCCTCTTCTCTTCTGCCCTCTTTCCACTCCTAGAGACCGGACATTTTTGGTTTCCTTCAAAAGAGCACTTGGTGTATCAAAAATATGGACCTCAGGTTCTCCTGCTGTCCTGGGGAGGTGATCTCTCATAACTGCCAAACACAGATCAAACAAACAAACATAATAGGGTGTTTTTCTGGAATAGCATCCTTAAAGCCAAGTCCTAATCTATCTTGATTTCTACCTAGCCTCATTGTTAGAACAATGTCAGACCTAAGGTATGTGTCCCATAAAATGAATAGAATGAATACATACACACACATACACACACACACACACACACACACTTAAAATGACAGAAAGAAATCATATCCTGCCTTTCATGGCAAAAGCTCTAACTAGAATTTGTCTTTCTCAAGATAAGCATAAATGTAGCTTTGTTCAGTACCAATTTTTTCCTCACTAGGACTAAGTAGGATTATAATAATATTTATTGAGCAGTATGTATCCAGACCCTGAATTATCTCATTTAAAACACACAACAGAGGCTGAGGGTGTACCTCTAAGTTAAGGGTAGGGTGCCTGCCGAACATTTACGTGGCCCTGGGTTTAATCAGCACCAACTTTTATGGGCGGTGTGGGATTTGAGACAGGGTCTCACTATGTAGTGCAGACTGGCCTTGAACTTATTATGTAACCCAGGATGGCCTGTAACTCATGAAAATCCTGCTGCTTCAGCCTCCCAAGTGCTGGGATTACAGATGTGCACCACCAGTTTAATCCCCAGTAATTTAAAATGTTGACTAGACTGGGGTTTTAATCTCAGCTCACTAAAAAAACAGTTCAATGAATTTTTACTGAGCAATTTTACAAAATAAAATACATTAAAGTTATACCTGATACACCTACTAGTCTTCTGAATATCATTTTTGTTTTCTAGACCAATGCATTCATGTGGATATAACATTTCAGTCAATTATGGAGCACATGTATGACAGTTCAATAAAATTGTAACTGCTGATCACCGGCCATGGTGGTCCATGCCTGTAATCCTAGCACTTGGGAGACTGAGGGAGGAGGGTCGCCTTGAGTTCAAGGCCAGCCTGACCTGCATAGTGAGACCCTGCCTAAAAAATAAAACCAAAACAAAAAAACAAGATTATAACAGCTGAAAAATTCCTGTCACCTAGTGAAGCAACTGTCATAATGTCACAGCACAATGCATTGCTTCTGCATTTGTGCTGATGCTGGTATAAAGAAATCCACTGTGCTGTCAGTTGCATAAAAGCATAGCACCTACAATACATACTATTTGACAGTAAATGGCTTTACTAGTTTTATGTATTTACTACTCTATTCTTTTATCATTATTTTAGAGTGCACTCCTACTTATTAAAAAAAAAAAAAAAAAAGCTTACCATGAAACAGTACGCCGTGTTTTAGGGCAGTAGAAACTTCATGCATCTTTTTTTTCCTCACCTCTTGATTTCGTCAAGAGACCATGTGAAGCATCTGACTATCCAATTCCATCTAGGTTTGTGTGAGGACACCCTTCTGTGACACAATTTGTACACAATGAAACTGGTTCACAATACTTTTGTCATGGATACAGGATTGTACTTAGATGCTTTTTCAAGGAGCTCAAAGCTTTTTACAATATTATAACTTTTCCAAATAGGCCATTTACAGCAGTTTGCAAATAAGCAACAGAGAAAGAACAGAACTGAAATCTTGTAATTCCTAAGCTATTCTTTACACAGAGATTTGTTTTAATTCTAGTTTCCAGCTCTGCAGTTCCTTTTTTCTCCATTTTTTTCTTTTCCTTTATACTAATGGTTTAATTGCTTTTTGTGATTATAAACACTGTTGAGCATTGTGACAATTTTGCTGCCTGTACATACTCTTTATCTGAGTCTGAGTTCTGAGAGATTATAGTCAGAGGCAAAATTTACATTCAAAGCTTTACTAAAAGGCTGTAAACTAGAGGCAGCAAAAATCAAAAAGTGTAGGTGTGCAGGCATGGAAAGGGAAAACAGTGAAGGTGCTTTATTAGGCAGCTGGCTTCTACTTTACTAGAAAGCGCAAGTGGTTACTAGGTCATGTGAAAGCATCCAGAGAGGCCGTATGGAAACATTTCAGAAGAGTCCTTGGCAGAGGGAAAAGGGAAGATCTTATCCATGGGTCCTCTTCCATCCTCTGCTGCTCAGTGGTTACATTTTACTTCACTGGGAACTGCACTTCTGGCTTTGTTACTTGGCCCTCTGGGCAGCCAAGGGGTAAGCAGCAGTTTTGTGGACCAGGGTGAGCTACAGATTGCAGGCTGAGCCAGTGAGCAGACACAAACCAGGCACTTCCTTCCCACCTCCCACCTTTCGGGTCCTATCAAGCCAGTGTGCCCTTGGTGCCTCCCCTGTGTCTTGGATCTGGTGACAGGGAGAATCCAGGGAAAGGGGATAGGCTAGCAGCATGAGGCATAAGATAGTGAGACCCTGAGCCATGCCATGGCAGCAGACCCAGCTGGCTGTGCAGGGAGAACATGCAACAGCACGATGTCTGCAGTGACAGATGCCCAGGAGCTTCTCTCAGCTGCTCTGGGAAAGTGATCTCCCTGGAAGGCGGTGGTAGCTGGTAGCGCTGAGTCATGGCCAGGACTGTAACTGTGAGAACATCCCCCTGTGTATCTCCTGGTGCACTCACTGGAGGTTTCTCTTGCTGTATTACGCAGAAATGTACAGATGGCTGGAGAGTTGAATGTGCCCACGTTCAGCCTCAGATATCATCAGATTTGACTCCTAAATAATAGCTTCAGTGATTGCTGGCTATTGACTGAGTCTGATTCTCTTCCTTTCTAAATAAATTACACCTAAAACACATCTGTCCATCTGTAAGTTTACCCCAGAGAAGAAAATCCTCAAGCGACCTATCACAATTTCCTCATTTTTAAGCTGAGAAAAAACATTTCTTTGCCAGACACCCAGGGAAACAGAAGATAAGAACGAAATGTTTCCTATAATGTAGTTGAACTAGAGGGAAGAAGTTATTTAAAATCACATTCATTTTAAAATCAGAATTTCCCACTGTTTCCAGGAGAGGGCACAAATTCATCTGGTATTCTTTCTTACAGCTCTTCACCACCTCCCTAACCTCACAAACACAGGCGTACACATCCCTTAACTCCCACAATAGAGAAATGGCTATTTTCAGAGAAGCAAGTTTGGGCAGACGCCTCGCTCTATTTCAAGATCCCCAGTATCCGCTGGTGCTTTCTGAGGTTCCCATGTGAGGACCGTGTCTGCTAGGACCAAAGGCTTACTGCTTCACTATAATAGTTCCAGTGTTGTTTTCCCTCACTTTCTGTGGCTTGATATACTGAAGGAATGATAGACAGGGTCACAGAGAATAAGGAAGTATATTATCCAGAGAAATTTTTAAAGCAATAATAAAACAGGCCAGGCATGGTGGTACATATCTGTAATCCCAGCACACAGGAGGCTGAGGCAGGAGGATCACTTTGAGATCAAGGCCAGCCTAATCTACAAAGTGACACTCTGTCTCAAAAAATAAAAAATAAAGTAAAACAGATTAAAAGTTGATCTGTTTTACCCAAGTCACACACTAGCAATTCCACCTGTCTTTCCAAAATTATTTTGGGTCTAGGCTCTGCGAAATTTGTGCAAGTTACTAATAAATTTTGTAGTAAGTAAAATTAGCACATTATGTTGCTTATCCTTTCATGCAAGTTAACAGAAAATCCCTAATATAAATGGAGTTGCTACATGTACTCGTTTGAAAGTAAAGTTCCTAGTGGTCCAGAATCACTCATATCTGATCTTAGCTGGGTAGATTTTGTGTTTTCAAATTGTGTAGAGCTCTGCTTTTATTTTCAAGTATTAGATCTGAAATAAATAATGGAGGATCAGTGGTGGTGACAGACTTGATCTACTTCAATTCTCTCTCATTCAATTTATTTCCTTCATAAAAAAATCACTTGGAGCTTTTGTTTACCGTTAAGAGAGTGAAAGTGTGGACCATAGGGATGTGTGTGTGTGTGTGTGTGTGTGTGTGTGTGTGTGTGTGTGTCTGGATTTGTGGGTAGGTTGGTAAATGAAAGTTTTAGCTCATATGTGAAATAGTTTGCTGTATTTGAATAGTATCTTTAGAAAATGAAATGTATTCCTTTTCAATTTTTCTTATTTAATTACTGTTAAACTAATACTTCCACAGCAGACTAACATGAAGATACATAGGTATTTTCTTTCTTTAGAGCAATAGTAATATGATTTTAAAGTACTAATCAATTACTTTCCCTCCTCTTTGATACTGTAACAATTATTTTACTTAATTTAATTGGCATGATTTTATATACTAAGTTCAGTAAGAAAACTCACTGTGCTCTTTTTCAGTCCACCATTATTATTCTCTTCATTCCATGATTATCACTAAAAATAACATACTGGGGAGGAAGGTGTTAAAGGCAATGTACCCCATCTGCAGATACCCAAGGTGATTCTGCTTCTTAGCACCCTGAGAACACCTGGCCACCTGCATTATATGAAAGGATGGGAGGGGGCCTGCTGGAGACACCACGCCCTGCTGCAAAACAAAACAAAACAGAGTAAAACCAGTCAAAACAAAACCATCAAAGCAATAGCCATGATATTTTAGTTAAGAAAGAAGAGTATAACTTTTAAAGCACCTGAGCAGGTCATATAAGACATTCTTTCAAAGACAAGTAATGTAGAATGTTAAAAGACCTTAAAGATTACATAGCCCAGCTTCAATTTGTAAATACAGAAGCCAGAGCTCAGAAAGTAGAAGACTTATGTCCAAGGTCTCATTGTATAAGATGTTGCAGGCCTATAAACCAGCAATCCTGAGTTCTGCCTCCATCTCTCATCCTAAACAACAGAGCTTCTAATTTTTAAACCAAAACTCTTGAGCTGGAGGAATCTCCAAAATAAAAACGTTTATAGAATTAGTACACATGCTAATCATAAAGAGGATCGGATCCTGGGACTATTTCCTGTAATTACCAACAGCAAAGCTAGATAGCAGTTAGAAATGTGTCCGTCAAAACTAAGGGCCAAGAACATTTTTTTAAATGAAAATTGGGGAAAGAAAGCATAATTGGTTTACACCGAACTTACATTAGCAATAGGAGGGGCATGTTACCACAAAATGGAAACAGTTTTGGGATAGAAAGACAACCTGTAAGTAGAAATAATTTTGTTTCTGAATTGGCTGGACTTCACTGCCCAGAAAGTTTCTGTGTTTTCAGGACACAGTGGCACCTGGTGGTCCACTGTGATGGGATTTCAGTCAAGGTTTCAATGTTTGTTTAGGAATGCTGACTTGGCCTGATGTTAATTAATTATTCCTTCCCTTCATCTTCAGATCCTTGTAATGAAATAGAACACATCTGGAGATTTTTAAAAATCACTACGTGCTGGGCATGGTGGCATATGCCTATAATCCTAGCATGTAAGAGGCCTATGCACAGGAGGATTGCTCACTGTTCAAATCCAGCTTGGGCTACATAGTGAGTTCAACACCAACCTGAACTAAAACCTTCTCTCAAAATGAGTTCAATGCTTGGTACCAATAAATAAATAAATAAATATATAAATAAAATAATTTTTAAAACTCATCACAATGTACAAGAAAATGATTTCATGACTATCTGTTTATTGTACTAAATTGTGTATGGCTGTTTATTGGTGACCATTGATTAAACAATGAAAAACAGTGTTATAAAGATCATTATCTTGGCAGTTAATGATATAATGATTAATGGGGATTTGAGGATAATTTTAAAAATCATTTGTTATAACATATATATTTATAAAGGAGAACTAATATTTACTAAATATCATGTACATGACAGAATTATTCCCTGAAGAGGTCACAGGATGAATAAATAACAGTATACACACTTACATAACCCTCAATATGTGTCGATTTCTTTATTAGGTGTTTTACATTGAAACTGACTTGTTTGAGAAATTTGTTCATTATCTCTCTAATCCTGATTTATTTGAAGGTCAGATAAACTTGGTAACGTGGAACTTTAGTATGTATAATTCCATTTTGATTTTTAGTCTGGTGTATTGGAGGCTTAATCCAAAACAATGGCTTCTTGAAATTTTTATTTAATCCCCTCTCAAATCTTTTTTCTTCCCAACTTTAGAACACATAGATGTCAAGAATGGGCTCAAATGAGCCCTTTGGGTCACAAGCCAGCCCTTGGCCAATCAGTGAATTGGCTCTTGCAGAGTCCCTTTGCCACCACCACTGGGGGCCCTGTGTCCCTGAGTCCAGCGCCTCTTCTGGTTTACTTTCCCCAGAAAAGTAAATTACTTCCGGGGACTATGTCCAAAGAATTTCCATGAACTACTCATTTTCAGCCTTGCCTCTCACTTTCCCTTTCAGAAGAGTCTGGTACCTCCAATTCCAAGTTTTTCTGGGGTACCCTGCTGTGAACTCGATTCTTTCTTAGTTCCTCATCTGCAAACACTCAGACTTTCTCAGCTTTGCTGGGTTTGTGCCCACACATCCCACCCAGTCCTAGCCAGAAATTGACACGGACTTTTCACTCATCCCAAATTTGTCTCACATGAGAGTTGAGCTTTCTTTGGCTAAGTTGCTGTTAGTTCATTGGCATTTTGAGAGCGATCTAAGAGAAACACAGGCCTTTACAGTACAGTGTTTAACCAGAAGTCTATATTGGGGGTTTTCAGATAATCCCTGTGAAGATGCGACAGTGCTTATATCCTAGTTTGGGAATACGGAGTGGTGCAGGGAACAAGGAGAAAAGCAGAAGAGGAAGGAAAGGGTGGGCAGGCTCTGGACCTGCCTTTGTATACATCAGGCAGAAAAATCCCTCCTTTTTCCGGATCTGAGATCTGATTTGAAGGAAGAGTCATTTACTAAAAAAGGAAACCCCCTACAACCACCGCATGACACCATGCTGCCTCCTACATATATTTGAGAGTTGTAATCATGTTGTACAATTTGTGCTCTGTGCTTTTTATTCGTTTCTTTCACTAGGTTACATTATAAATATCTTTCCATATATCTGTGCCTTTTCTTTTGTGGTTAGCACAAGTTTGCAGTATCTAATCTTTTAGGGAGTTCTTGCTTTTCTAAAATTTAGTACATGTAGTAGCTTTTTCATAATCATTTATTAACCCAGTGCCTGGCACTGACAGCCCCTTAGTAAACAGTAGCTGCATGGAATAATTAATTATAAATTTAATAGTAGGTCCTAATTTAAGTGTAAGTATAGATTATATGGATCGATAACCTTTTCATTCACTCATTCATTCACTTAATAGATTTTTGTTGAATATCCATGTGCTAATTAACTTTAATTGTCAACTTGACGGTTTCAGAGACTCCTGAAGAGTGATTGGATCATGGGATTATACACTCCTCTGTGCATTACTCCACCGATTTTTGTGCCAGAATGTATTGGAAGGAAGTGGCCCCTGTTGGAGGTGAATCACTGGAGTGATGCTTTTGAGGGAATCTCTCTGGCTGGTGCTCTTCCTCTGCTTCCTGGTCACCATGAACTGAACAGCTCTGCTCCACCAAGCCTTTGGCTATTCTGTTTATGCTTGGAATCTGCTAACCATGAACTAAACTGTCTGAAACCACGAGCCAAAATAAGCTGCTCTTCCTTTAAGTTAAGGGTGCTAGCATTTTGTTCCAGCAATGGGAAAGCCGACCAAACACCTACTATAGGCCAGGCACTGGAGCATGGTGCTAGGAATACAGCAATAAATAAAATACAGTCTTTTCCACACACAGCTAATGGTTTAAGAGGATTCTGACAAATGAATTAGCAATCGCAATGCAAAAGGATAAATGTATGGGAAACAAAAGAACTCTAAAAGCACATAGTAAAGATTCCTAACTCAGACTTTAGAAGTTAGGGAAGGCTGCCTAGAGGAAGAGATTGAAGCCAAGTCCTAAAATAAACTCGACAGTTTCAGCTGCAGCATTAAAAAAAAAAGAAAGAAACAAGAAACATGTAACGAGTAAAAAAACCAAACAAACGAAAATTAGTCTTTCTAGAGTGCGAGAAAAGTGATGTTAGCTGGGCATAGTGGCACATGCCTATAATCCCAGAAGTCTGTGAATACAAGGAAAGAGGATCATATTTTTGAGACCAGTCTAGGCAATTTAGTGAGATTCTATCTAAAAACAAGGGTTGGGGCTAAGGATGTAGCTCATGTGAAGCCCTAAGTATTCAATCTCCAGTACAATCACTGCCACCACAAAACAAACAAACAAACAAACAAACCAAAAAATCACAGGGCAAACTGCTTTTTCCAAACTAGGGAAATTGGTAGGCAAATACAGAAAATCAGAGAATCACAATTATTAGAGCAGGAGCCAGTAATGGTAGAAAAGGCAGAACCATAATTGAGGAATCAATGGAGGCAACTCTAAAATAAGTGTGAACAAGTTTGAGACATAAAAACTCTAGGGGAACTGAGTCCTAGGGAGAACCACACTTCTGCAAGTTTTTGTGCCAAGATTTCTACAAGGTCGCACGATGAATGTTGGAGAAAAATTCCCTCACGCTGCTAGCAGGGGACAAGAAAAAGGAACCATTCTGAAACATTCTGCAGCATTTTGCTCTTACCAAGGTCTGCGCTCAGGAAAATATTTAGCCAGAGCCTGACCTGCTAGAATTTTATTAGCATCTAACGGACATAGGGTGAGAAATTTCCAACTTAACTTTCTCTACTCACCCTGTTCCTCTTAGGATGGTGAGACTAGAAGCATGTGTGACATTCAGAGTCCTATCTAAGCTTACTGAAGTCTGAGGCCTAATTAGAGGACAACAGAATACTTCTCCTCTTCCCACACCTTAGTACCACCTACTAAAGGCCTATTTATAGCACTGCCTTTTACCCTGTGAATTACATCTGGCTATTAGAAGAAAGTATAACATATAATAAAGCAAAACAGTTTGAAGACACAGAGGAGGTATCAAAACCAGATTCAGATTAGGGCAGGGGTATTGGAATTATCAAACTGGGAATTTAAAACAACTATAACTAATATACTGCAGGATAAAATAGCACGTAAAAACAAATGGATAGTGTTAGCAGAGAGATAGAGATTTGAAGATAGAACCAAAAAGAAATGCTAGAAATGTGTGCCTGCGTGCACACACGAACACACACACTTACACACATGATACAAAACACAGTAACTGAGCTAAAAAAATGCCTTTCATGGGCTTAACAGGCAAGGCAACAGCTCAGGAAACAATGTCTCTGAAAGTTAAGGTATTTTAACATAAATCTCCAAAATTAGTGAGAAATGATTAAAAGGACAAAAAAGAAATATAATATCAAGGCGGCGGCAGACTTTGCAAGCCCAGAAGTGTTTTACAATTCATGACTTCCGGAAGAACATGGCGGAGAGATAGCAGCACCTACGGAGGCTCTCTGAGATACCCCGCTTAGAATCCAGGAATGCTGCGAGGAGTCCTAAGCAAGGGGAAATACACCCTGCCGACCCAGAAATGAACTAAGCTAAGAGAAACCAACTGGAAATCCAATCCTGGTGTTATAACAGGAACAGATAAAATCTCAGCGCGGAAGCTAGAACCTGCGCCACTGGAAGCTGTGATTTGAATTTCCTGCTGCCGCTGCTGCGTCCAAATCTGCAGGGCAGGGAGAGAGACGTGCGAAAGCTCTGAGACTGGGAGTCTGGGAACGGAGTTGACAGCGGGACTAGCAGGGAGCCCTACATCGACTTGCGGTGAGTGAGTGGAATGGGGACCCTGTCATAGAGTAGGAGGCTCCAGGAAAGGACATACTGAGACCCTACAGACTTGCCAGAACAAGGCACTGCAGTGACTTCAGTCACATATTCCTTTCTCAAGTGGGATTGGTGGGGAGTGCCTGGCCTGCGTGACGCTGCTGACTAAGACCCAGTAGGCTAGCACAAACCAGGTCCCAGTGCCTTGAGGTGCACCCTAGCGGTGAAGCCTTAAGTAGGTTGACCTAGAGGGGGGGCCCAGCAGAGGCTGCCCAGGTCTGTGTCTCCCTAGTACACTGCAGTAGGCAGGAACACCTAGCCAGTGCAATTCAAACAAACTGTAACCGAAAAAGAGAAAAAAAAATTGGGCCTCCTACATTCGCATGTATGGAAGGATAAAAAAGTATGGGAAGAGGAAGCAACAAGAAAGGGTCCTCAATCCCCAATCCTGAGAACACTGATCCAGGAAAGGGAAACGCAAAGGAAGACAGAAAACATGCAATATCAGACACGGCACCAATAGACATAAAGTGATATCTCCAGATATCTCATAGACGAGTTTAAAAGTGAAGTATTTAATGAAATAAAGCAAGATATAAGTAGAATATGAGAGAAACACTAAGCACCGCCCAAGAAAAAACAGATGGTGGAATGGAAGAACAGAAAAAAAGGGGAGAATTCTTTGATGGAGAAAATAGAGAAAACATAGAATACATGAAGCAGGTTCAAAAAGATTACCAGGAAACTAAAAACTCTATCGAAAGCTGGCATAACAGCTTGAAAGAAACTAAGGATAGATTATCTGAGTTGGAGGGCAGATTTGTAATATGAGAGCATGAAATGAAAAACTTCTTAAAAATAACAAGAAAACAAACAGCAATAATACAAAGACTAGAAGATGATAAGAGGATCTATAACCTAAGAATTAAGAACATAAAAGAAGAAGTAGGGACACAAACAAATGGACTACAAAAGCTATTCACAGAAATAATCCAGGAGAATTTCCCTAATTTAGCAAAAGGTAAAGATACTCAGATGTACGAGGCATACAGGACCGCAGCCACCTACAACCCAAACAGAGCTACACCCAGGCATATAATAATCAAAATTCCAGAAATCCAATATAAGAACAGAATATTAAAAGCCATCAGAGACAAGAAACAGATCACTTACAAGGGAACACCCATCAGAATTACAGCAGTCTTCTCCGCACAAACCATCAAATCACAAAGAACGTGGGGGGAAATAATTCAAGCTTTGAAAGATAACAACCTCCAGCCAAGATTGAGATATCCTGCTCCACTGTCCCTAGAAATTGATGGAAAAACAAGGTGCTTCCAGGATAAAGAGGAACTAGGGGAATTTGCAACCACCAATTCAACTCTACAGAGAATACTGCAGGATATTCTAAAAAAGGAAAATACCAAGACTTCAGAAACAGTGGCAGAGAGGCCACAATGAATGGAGCAGAAAGCAAAATGAAGAAGACAAACTGACAACTAATGACAGAAAAAGAGCTCAACAGAAATGAGACAGAGAAGATTGGATGGTAGGAATAACTATTTTGGAGAAAACAAGACATCATAATAGCTAGTGCTGATTTAGTATCATCTTGCTTTGAAGTCCCATCAAGCTTTTGTTCTTCTGTCTCCATCGGGCTTAACAGGTTGTATCTTATTGGATTTTATTTTATGTGATAATATAAACAAAACCTTTTATAGACAAGGAGATTATACAGAAACCATTGTTCATTTTCTGATAGTTGGTTCTAAATACCCTGTAATACTGTCATTCTCTTGAATGGTTTTACATTGTCTTGATATGTTTGGTGCTACAGTATACGAAGTTATACTCAAAGATTTCAAGGAAAGAGACATTGTGGTAACTACTTTTATGTCGGGATGTCTTGTGGTGAAACACTATTTTGCTTAAATGGTTATGCTTTGACCTGCACTGTTTTGTTGTTATGCCCTCTTTTATCTGTCTCTTTTTTAATTATTTACTTTTTTATTTTTCTTTTTAATTAAGAGAAAAATAAAAAATAACAGGATACACTATAGTAACCCACTTTGATTTCCTATTAACTTGATTTGAAACCCATTTCTTTCACCATCTTGTTTTGACTGATTTTCCTTTATTCTGCTTTGCTTGATAGTACCAAGTTTGAAAGTATAGGCAACAACTGTAAAGACAATAAGATTCATTATGATGCCCATTCCGGTTGACTATTATCTTCTTTTAAAGCCCTGTAATGTCTCCAATGTTTTGGTTTTATTCTTTACTGTTTTGTTCAATTTTATTATAACTGATGATATAGGCAATTCTTTTTAAGATAGCAAGAGGCAGTATGGTAACCATTGTTGATCACCTAGTATTTTGTTTTTATATTACCTATTATGTTCATCCTTCTGATTTGACTGACTCTGTTCTGTTATGTCACATTTGGTTTTACTCTCTTCAAAAAAAAGTAACAAGAACTGTGGGAGTAATAAAACCCAAAACATGTAATTGTCATTGTACAAAAGAGAGGAAAAGAAAGTGCTCTAAAGGATATAGTTGCGTGTATATTTAAGTGTATAAGATAGGTAACCATATTACTGAGTTTTTTTGGATCATTGAACAAAACTGTTTCCAGTCTCACTGTTTGAAAGTCCACTTTATATGTTTTAATTTTGTAACTTGAACAACTATTTCTAAGATGACAATATGTAATCTATTAACTAGTGATTTCCTATTGTTTATTTTTTCTGAAATTCTGTATAACTTTTACCCTATTTCTGTTTTTTTTTTCTTTTTCTCCATAGTAAAAAAAAAGAAATATAGTATCCAAGAACTGTAGGACAATAGTTAAAGGCATACCATGTGTGTAGCAATAGGAATTATAAAAGAAAAAGAGAAAAAAGAAATATTTGATATAATAATGCTTGAGAGGTTCCTCAAATTAATGTTAGACATCAAACCATAGGGAACATCAAGCATAAATAAGGCAGAAAAATGCATCTAGCTGTATCATTTTCAATCTACAGAATATCAGAGATGAAGAAAAAAAGTTCTGTGGAGGAGGAGGATTGAATGGAGAGGAAGGGAATAGAAAAAAAGAATTAAGGTTTATTACATACAAATACAAATTCCCTATGATGAATGTGAATATTATATACGGAAAATATGTACTAATAATAAAAGAGGACAGAGAAATATATGCTATCCATACATGGTAGCAAAGATTAGAATGACATCTGACTTTTCAAGAAATCATGGAAGTAAGAAAAGGGAGGAGTGAGACATATATTGAGACAAATGACCAATGATCCTACATTCTGTACCCTACAAAGTCATCCTTAAAAGTGAAAGGAAAATAGTTACTTTCTTAGATAGGCAGAGATTGACAGAATTTGTTGCAAGCAGGCTTGCCTCACAATATGCAAATGTATGAAGTGTCTTTAGAAAAAAGTAAAATAGTACGTAAGAAACTCAGATCTACATAAAGAGCCTCAAATGAAGAATAAGTGAAAACAAAATAAAAACTCGTATTTTTCTTATTTTCAATTAATCTAACAGAAAACAATATGCTCAAAACAATAGCAATGATGTATTAGATTAAGTATGCTTACATGTGCACACATATTTTCATATATATTTTCTTATATATACTTATATATAAATAAAAATAAATGCCAGCAGTAATATCAAAAGCACGTGGGGAGAATTAGGGTTGTTTTGTCATTATAAGGAATTGAACTCCCAGTAAAGAATACAGTATTATTTAAATTGAAAGTATTATTGAAAGTAGTTTTTGGATTATTTGTAAATGAATACTGCAAACTCAAGGGCAACCACTAAAAAATGAAAAAGAATGATATGCTAAAAGACAACAGAAAACAGAATCATAAAGTTCTGAAAAACAGGGAAACAGTAAAAAACTCCATTGAAATAAAGGGCAATAAGTAGAAACAGTTTAACATACACAGTGCAGTACAGGCTGGGGACCAAGCCTTTAACAGGTGAACATTTGAGGAACTTTTCAGATGCAAACCATAACACTGGTGGTAGAAAAGAAGATCTAAAAATCAAACACTTAAACTTTAATTTAGGAAATTAGAAAATTTAAGCTTAAACTTAAGCTTCACTTTAGGAAAGCGAATTATATCCAAATGAGGCAGAAGAAAGCAATAGCATAAATTAAGAAGAAATCACTGAAACTGAAAATGAAATCAGTAAGGAAAAGTAATGATTTCAAAATGAAATAGAAAACTGGTTCTTTGAAAAGATCAATAAAATCATTTGATCTTCCAGCCAGGCTAAGATAAAAGAATTTCATTGGGTGTGGCATTCATAAGTCAGATATGTTCTGAATCCAACAAAGTGAACCTTATTCAGTACACCTGTGAATCTTGTACCACGGCATACCTGTGAAAGTTTGCAAGTTGAACATTGCTAAGTCAGGGACTTTCTGTTTCAGAAATGATGTCACATAGATCCCACAGATATTAAAATGATAATAAAAGACTACTGTAAACAATTTTTACCCACAAATTTGATAACTTAGATGAAACCGAGCAAGTCTTTCAGAGTCACAACCTGCCCAAACTAACACAAAATAGAAGTCCAAATAAGCTTCTATCTATTTAAAAATTGAATCAACAGTTAACATTGTAATATAGAAACTATCACACAAATTCTGCCAAACATTTAAGGGAAAAGAATTTTATATCTATATCAATCTATCTACCTATCTATATCTATATACATATAATTGAACTGCATCCCTAGTGCTTATGCCAACTCTTTATAATTTCCTTTATAAAGAAGCTAATTTTCATGCTATGTGACCAGGATTACCCTAATACCAAAAGCAGACAATGATAATAAGTATAGGAAAAATACAGACCATTATCTACCATGAATATAGATGCAAAAAGTCTTCAATGAAATAATAGCAATTTAACACTAACAATGTATAAAAAGAATTTTATAGCACAACCAAGTGAGATGTGTCCCAGGTATGCAAGGTTGATTCAACATTTGAAGATCAATTACTATTTGATAGCTAGAATTGAACATGTAGAAATAGCTAGAAGACTGTGAATGTTCCCAACATGGAGAAGTAACACATCTTAAATGGTAGGTATTCCAGTTCTCCCAATCTGTCATAACATATTTCATACAGGTATCAAAATGTCCATTGAACTCGCAAATATACACAATTATTACACAGCAATTCAAAATACCTTAAAAACTTTTTAAAAAATTAATATAATCCTTCATATCAACAAGCCAAAGAAGAAAAATTAAAGTGTGTCAATAGATACACAAAAAGCTTTTAACAAAATCCATCATCCATTCATGATAAAAACTTTCAGAAAACTAGAAAGAGATCTTTCTCAACTTGATAAATAACTAAAAAAATTACACAATTAATATCATACTTAATGGTGAGAAACTCAGTTCTTTCCCACTACAGTTGGGAACAAGGCTAGATGTCTCCTCTCACTATTGCATTTTAACATTGTGCTAGAATACTAATTAATGTTCCTACTCCTAATTAATTAACATTGTACTAGAATCCTAATTAATTAACAGAAAAGGATCTAACAAATATATAGATTGAGAAGAAGACATAAAACTGTACTTGCTGGTAAATGTTAGGGTAGTTTACACAGAAAATCCAAAAAAGTTGACAAAGGACAACAAAAACCTCCTAAATCTAATAATGATAGGTTTTGAAATACAAAGTTAATATACAAAAGTTAATCACTTTCCTTTATCACAATGAACAAGTAGAATTTATAAGTAAAAACAAAATGCCATTTGCATTAATGCCCCAAGTATAAAATACTGTACTTAGGTATAAGGATCTACATGAGGAAAATCACACAATTCTAATGAAAGAAATTTTTTTAAAAAACAAAATAAATGGAGTAGTCCATATTTATGAATAGAAGTACTTCATAATCTCAAGATGTCAGTTCTTCTCAATTTGGTCTGTAAAGTCAGTGAAATCCCAATTTAAACCTCAGCAAGTTATTTTGTGGATATTGAAAAACCAATTCCAAAGTCTGTGTACAGACAGTAAAGACCTTGATTAGTTAGTGCAATACTGAAGGAGACCAACACAACTGGAAAACTGACCTTAGTGGGAAGAGCAACACAGACAGGAGCCAGAAATGACTGGGTTCTACATTCGACCTTCATCCTGAGAACAATAGGGAACCATTAAACAATCTTGTAAGTGGTAAGCAATACAGAACAGAAGAGAAGCCATGGGATCCTTCAGGAGATGAGGAGAAGATCCCTGAGGCTTGCTGACAGTTAAGGATGGGCAGAGGAAAAACAGCCTGCCAAGAAGAGGAAAAGAAACACCCTGAGATGGGTGAAATCCCACCAAGTGCTAGATTATAGAAGCCAAGAGAAGATTCTTTCAGTGTGCTAGAGGCTGCAAAATGCCAGCAAGAGCATTGATTGGTAAGGTAGTTCCAAGTAGAACCCACTAACAGAAATCAGATTAGAAGCATTTGAAAATTAGACAAGGATCTAGTGAAGTCTTTGAAAATACGGCTGGATAAGAGAAGAGAAAGATAGAATGACAGGGACAGAAGAAGGCAATAGAAACTTGAGCTCCTTTGTGCTCAGTGACTCCTTAGTGCTATTTATTCTAAAACAAACATCACAAACAGAACTCTCTAATCTGTTACTGTTCTGGCCCTCCAACGTTTGCCTCCAACCACTTTTATTTCTGATACGGTCTAAATGTCTCCCTGTCACATTCACACACTGAAATTCTAACCCCAAGATTATGGTAAGGAAGTGAGATCTTTGAAAATAATTAGTCCATAACGATGGAGCCCTCTTCAATGGGGTTAGCGCCCTTGTGAAAGGTACAATAGTGATTCCTCATGTCTTTTCCACCATGTGAGATACAACAAAAAGACAGCTCTGAGCTACTTAGTGGGCCTTCACTAGATGCCAAGTCTGCCAGCACCTTGATTTACACCTCCCTTACACTGAAAATGCAAAGAAATTAATTTCTGTTGTTTGTAAAATAAACAATGTGTAATATTTTGTTAGAGCAGCCAGAGCAGACTAAGACAGCTTTCTTCTGTTCTCTACTACCACCCTGTGCATCAGCTAAACAAGTTAGTCATTGTCCTCCAAATAAGCTGTATAGTTTACCATCTCACTTATTGTGATACTTGAAGGTAACAAGAAAATTTTTTACATACTTGAATTTGCAGAGACAGAGAATAAAACAGTGATTACCAGAAACCAGGGGAGAAAGAAACAGGAAATAAGGAAATGTGAGTTAAAGGGTGCAGAGTGGCAGGTATGTGGATGAACAAATCCAGAGATCTAACTTACAATATAATAGTAATTCAGTACTATATTTGGGTTATTTGCTAAAAGAGTATCTTTTAGTTGATCTTGCAACACACAAAGAATGTTAACTATATGAGATGACAGCTATGTTAAGCTACTTGATTACAATTAACATTAAAACAATATGTAGACTGGTATGGTGCAACACACCCTGGGAAGTTGAGACAGGAGGATTATAAATCCAAGCCTAGTGTGAGAAACTTAGTAACTTAGTGAAAAGATCCTGTCTCAAAAAAAAATTTTTTTTAAAGGCTGGGGTTGTAGCTCAGTGCTAAGGTCCTGGATTCAGTCTCCATCACCAAAAAATAAAAATCATATTCTACACATTAAACATATACAATAAAAATTTTTAAAGTATGGTGAACATGGACATGTTCTTTGTCATACACAGTTGAGGCCCTGGCCAAAGGAGACACTCACTCAATCCCAGTGTTAGACTCTTGTGCTCTCATTAACAGTAACTCCCCAGGATACACAGTGTCTTCATCCATGTTATAGATGAGAAAATGAATGTTCTGAGAGAGGTTTGGTAACCTGCTCAAGGTCACATAGATAGCAGCTGGGTGAACCAGGAATCTGTGGGTCCCAGAAGCCTGTGATCTTAGCCAGGACACCACACTGTCAGTATTGACTTCTTGATGGTATTCTGATTTAAAGAATGAAGAAAAATAATCTTAGGAAATGCTCTAACAGTAGGGTCTGGGTTACATCTCGTTAGTGGAATACGTGCCTAGCATACACAAAGCCCTCAGTTCAATCCCTAGCATAGCAAAAATAGTAATGCTCTGAAGAGCAGTTCTCAGTAATAGTCATATAAAACATTATAAAATGTGCACCTTGGCAGAAAGATCTGAGGATTTTCCTTCTTTAAAATTTAATAACGATCAAATGGCGTAAACAAAAGGAGTCTACAAGAAGCAGGTAGTACAACACAAAACAGATGTCAAAACACTAGAAATCAGAGAAGCAACTAGAGAGGAGAAATAGTTCTTAAAGCTTTTATTTGGCAACATTTAATATTTAATGATTTCTGAATGTCTAACTCCCTGTCATGACTCTGAGAATCAATTTCTTACATTTATATTTGTCAGTGCTTTTTCCTAAGAACATCCTTAGTGACATAACTGAGATGAATTTAATTTTTCAAATATGTAAAAATGATTTTTTTTTTTTTGGCCTACATGATTTTGCTTTTCCTAGCCGACAAACATCAAGACTAGCGACCTAGATCTTTCTGGAATGAGGGGACTGCCTTCATTCCTAGGTGATGAGCTGGGGGGTGAGCCACACTTTCTACTTTCACAAACATGTTGTTCTAAGCCTTTTTCCTTTCATCTAATGACCATTACTCATTATTTCTTGACAGTAATATTTAAAGACTCATTTGTTTTTCTTGAAGATACCATTTCTAAGTAGATATTAACCACAGTAAAATAAAAATATAGCTTAATTTCTGCAAAAAGACTGTAGCATATTCTTCATATCAGAAAAAATAATTTATTTCTATGCCACTGGAAAGAAATTTGCGTTCCAGGAATACTCTGAACAAAATCAGAAAAATTCTGTAATAGTCCCTGCGTTGGCCAGCTCCCCAGCGACGTCATTGTACCTTTTCTCCAGATAGTCTATTAGGGTGCTGGCTTCTCATCTTGAAAAGGTAAGCAGTCAGTTCATCCTTGCTCAATGTGAAAGACTGCTCCTTTGGCCTGACCACCTTTTTTCTCTCTAACCATTTGCCTTCCACCAAAACTCACTCCATGAAACTTTTTTTTTTAATTTTATGTAAGGATTAAAAAAAAAAACCAAAAAAAGGGTACAAGTTATACAGAATGTCAGAAAAAATAAAACAGTAGGAAATCACTAGTTAATAGATTACATATTGTCATCTTAGAGATAGTTGTTCAAGTTACAAAATTAAAGCACATAAAATGGACTTTCAAACAGTGAGACTACAAACCGTTCTGTTCAATGATCCAACAAAACTCAGTAATATGGTTATCTATCTTATACACTTAAATATACATGCAGCTATATCCTTTAAAGCACTTTCTTTTCCTCTCTTTTGTACAATGACAATTACATGTTTTGGGTTTTATTACTCCCACAGTTCTTGTTACTTTTTTTTGAAGAGAGTAAAACCAAATGTGACATAGCAGAACAGAGTCAGTCAAATCAAAAGAATGGACATAATACATAATGTAAAACAAATACAAGGTGATCAACAATGGTTACCATACTGCCTCGTGCTATCTTAAAAAGAATTGCCTATATCATCAGTTATAATAAAATTGAACAAAACAGTAAAGAACAAAACAAATAAAACCAAAACACTGGAGACATTACAGGACTTCATAAGAAGATAATAGTCAACCAGAATGGGCGTCATAATGAATCTTATTGTCTTCACAGTTGTTGCCCATACTTTCGAACTTGGTACTATTAAACAAAACAGAATAGAGGAAAATCAGTCAAAACAAGATGGTGAGAGAAATGGGTTTCAAATCAAGTTAATAGGAAATCAAAGTGGGTTACTATAATGTATCCTGCTATTTTTTTTATTTTTCTCTTAATTAAAAAGAAAAAAAAGTGAATAATAAAAAAAAAGGAAATTGAGATAAAAGAGGACATAACAACAAAACAGTGCAGGTCAAAACATAACCATTTAAGCAAAATAGTGTTTCACCACAAGACATCCCAACATAAAAGTAGTTACCATAATGTCTCTTTCCTTGAAATCTTTGAGTATAACTTTGTATACTGTAGCACCAAACATATCAAGACAATGTAAAACCATTCAGAAGAATGACAGTATTACAGGGTATTTAGAATCAATTAACAGAAAATGAACAATGGTTTCTGTATAATCTTCTTGTCTATAAAGTTTTTGTTTATATTATCACATATAATAAAATCCAATAAGATACAACATGCTGGAGACCTTTGGAGACAGAAGAACAAAAGCTTGATGGGACTTCAAAGCAAGATGATACTAAATCAGCACTAGCTATTATGATGTATTGTTTTCTCCAAAATACCTGTTCCTACCATCCGATCTTCTCTGCCTCATTTCTGTTGAGCTCTTTTTCTGTCATTAGTTGTCAGTTTGTCTTCTTCATTTCACTTTCTGCTCCATTCATTGTGGCCTCTCTGCCACTGTTTCTAAGTCTTGGTATTTTCCTTTTTTAGAATATCCTGCAGTATTCTCTGTAGAGTTGAATTGGTGCTTGCAAATTCCCCTAGTTCCTCTTTATCCTGGAAGCACCTTGTTTTTCCATCAATTTCTAGGGACAGTTGTGCAGGATATATCAATCCTGGCTGGAGGTTGTTATCTTTCAAAACTTGAATTATTTCGCCCCATGCTCTTTGTGATTTGATGGTTTGTGCAGAGAAGTCTGCTGTAATTCTGATGAGGGTTCTCTTGTAAGTGATCTGTTTCTAGTCTCTGACGGCTTTTAGTATTCTGTTCTTATATTGGATTTCTGGAATTTTGATTATTATATGCCTGGGTGTAGCTCTGTTTGGGTTGTAGGTGGCTGGGGTCCTATATGCCTCATACATCGGAGTATCTTTACCTTTTGCTAAATTAGGGAAATTCTCTTGGATTATTTCTGTGAATAGCTTTTGTAGTCCATTTGTTTGTGTCCCTACTTCTTCTTTTATGTTCTTAATTCTTAAGTTATAGATCCTCTTATCATCTTCTAGCCTTTTTATTATTGCTGTTTGTTTTCTTGTTATTTTTAAGAAGTTTTTCATTTCATGCTCCCACATTACAAATCTGCCCTCCAGTTCAGGTAACCTATCCTTAGTTTCTTTCAAGCTGTTATGCCAGTTTTCGATAGAGTTTTTAGTTTCCTGGTAATCTCTTTGAACCTGCTTCATGTATTCTATGCTTTCTCTATTTTCTCCATCAAGCAATTCTCCCCTTTTTTTCTGTTCTTCTACTCTACCATCTGTTTTTTCTTGGGCGGTGCTTAGCATTTCTCTAACTATTCTACTTATATCTTGCTTTATTTCATAAAATACTTCACTTTTGAACTCGTTTATGAGGCTCTGGAGATATTGCTTTATGTCTATTGGTGCCGTGTCTGATATTGCATGTTTTCTGTCCTCATTCTCCTTTGCTGGATCACTGTTCTCAGGACTGGGGACTGAGGACCTTTTCTTGTTCCTCCCTCTTCCCATACTTTTGTTCCTTCTATGCAAGCATATATAGGAGGCCCAGTTTTTTTCTTTGTGGGTTACAATTTGTTTGAATCTGCCAGCTAGGTGTTCTCACCCCCTGCAGTGTACTAGGGAGACACAGACTTGGGCAGCCTCTGCTGGGCCCACCCCTCCAGGTCAACCTAGTGAAGGCTCCACTGCTAGGGTGCACCATCAGGCTCTGGGACCTGGTTTGGGCTAGCCTACTGGGTATTAGTCAGTGGCATCACCCAGGCCAAGTGCTCCACACCAATCCCGCTTGAGAGGGGAATATGTGACTAAAGTCACTGCAGCATCCTATTCCAGCTAGTCTACCCGGTCCCAGAATGTCGTCTTTTGGAGACTGCTAGTCTATGGAAGGGTCCCAGTTCCTCTTACTCACCGCAGGTTGATGCAGGGCTCCCTGGCAGTCCCACTCAGCTCTGTTTGCCGATTCCCGCTGTCAGAGCTTTCAAGTCTCTGTCCCTGCTGTGCTGACTGGGATGCAGCAGTGGCAACAGGAAATTCAAATCACAATTTCCAGAGGCGCAGGTTCCAGCTTCAGCGCTGAGATTTTATCCATTCCAGTTATCGCATTGGGATTGCATTTCCAGTTGGTTTCTCTCAGCTTAGTTCATTTCTGAGTTGGCAGGGTATATCTCCCCTTGCTTAGGTCTCACACCACACCATTCCTGGATTCTAAGCTGGGTATCTCAGAGAGCCTCCGTAGCTGCTGTTATCTATCTACCATGTTCTCCCAGAAGTCCCCACTGCATGAAACTTTTAAAAAATAAAAGTGAAATTAAAATAGCTATGTTTTGAGATTTCCTCATCCTCTTATCCAGAGAATTACTTTCTGTGAAGATAATTTTATATCTCAGAGTGAACTTTCTAGATTCATGAGTATCTGAAAGTTTTATACCTGATTTAAGATTTATCACTTTTACTTAATTAAAAATTCACAAGTGTGTTCCAATAATTTTCTTAGAGCATCTTAGAAAAGAACCCTGGCTCTTGAAGTCACATTTCTAGCAGTAGCTGCTGGGTTCCGCCCTCGTTCCAGGCCTCCTGGTGCTGGGTGGAGCACATCCCACGATATCAGTAGATGTGAGAGGCCAGGGATAAGATGGAAAGGGCCAGCTCTCTGGAGTGGATGCAACCTGGTTCATCTTGGCTGTGCTAAATAGTATTAAAGTCACCAGTTCTGACATCAGACAGAAATGGATTCAAGTTCCAAAGAGCCAAACAGTTCCATGTCCTTGGGGAAGTATAAAACCAACACAAACCTCTTTTTTTTTTCTCATGCATACAGTGGAAAAACAATGCCATAGCTATTGGGGTCAGTCAGGAGGCAGAAACCAAACAGTTATCTTATCGGTGAGAATTAAATGTAAAAACACTGCCAACCAGGTGTAAAGTAGCTAGGTGATCAATAAACTTAAAGATGGCACCACAGAATTATAGCAACAGCAGCTGTGGGAAAGGCTACCAAGAGGCGAAAGAGGGAGTAACCCCAAGAACAATCTACAACCCCGAGGAGGGAGCAGCAGTGAGCTGGAGGATGTTTCTGAGGTTGTGTAATAAGAACGGCCCCACGGCCAGGGGAAAATTGCACACTAGATTCAGATGCAGCTCTGGCTGGGGATGAGTATTGCTGATGTGAGGCTCATGGGAATAAGAAGTACAAGTAGATCCAAGCCCACAGGGAACGAGCCAAATCTGGGTCCCTTCCTCCAGCTTTGCAGTCTCCTGGTTTCCCCTTTGGCAAAGCCCAACAGGGAACAGCTGGCAAAACAAAAATGTGCTCTGCAGAGTCTCAGGGCCAATATCAGAAAGCAGAGCCTAGAACCTTAGGGTTTGGAGCTGAGAGACAAAAACCTTGTAATTGGCACAAATGCCATTTATTGAGTACTTACTACCTGCCAGGCACAAGGCCAAGTGAGGCACATGTATTGCTTTATGTAATTGTCATAATAACTTAATGAAGTGAAGATACTTGCTTTTCAGATGAATAAATAAGGAAGTCAGGCTTCTCTGCCTTCCTAACTCCTCTGAATAAATGACAAGGCACTGTCTGGGTCTTATCTCTATAAGCAGATCTTGTCTCTTCCCACATGCTCATCCCCCACCCCTGCTCTAAAAGGAATGGAGAGTTAGCCAGGTTTGTAGCAGAATCAGTTTGTGGTTCAGAAGTACATATAATGTAGCCCTACACCAAGCTGATGCAAAGAGTGAACAAGACATCTTTTAGGAATTTACCTTGCAGGAAGAATATATCATTCAGAAAACTGTAAAGCTGGGATGGAATTGCTGAGAGCATCCCACAAGGAACAACTATACTCACTGATGCCCTGAGCCGACATTGTGGCCTAGACATAGGCTGAACAAGGAGTTCCAGTTTCACAGGGAGCAGCCAAGATGAGTTCCTCCTGAACTTTCTTGATTTCAGTGAGGACTTCTGCAACAGCAGTTTTGGAGTTAACTACCATGTTGTCTCAAATAGTTCCAGAAGAGGAGCCAGTCTATAGAAAGTATTTCTGAGTTCAGGCCCACAGGGCTCAGTGAATCCAGCTGCCTCAAGTTTCCCAGAGGCAAACTCCAAGGTGGAGCGTTGTGCGCAGAGGCCCCCTGAGAAGGACAGGCAGTAACAACCCTCCTGAGGGTGTGAAGGAGGCAGGACTGACACAGTGGCTGACCTGCAGCTCAGGTGTGACAAGCGCATCTACTGAGTCCACACTCAGATGGAGCTGGGTAGCCCTGTCACACTTTTCCCAGTTAGGGGCTGATTTTTTCTTAACTCTTACATAAGCCAGTTTGGGTAATGAGTGCTTGGTTTTAAACATGGACACGATCATCACCACATTCACTACATCATCCATCAATTCAAAAACTACTACAGGGGCTGGGGATTTAGCTCAGTGGCATAAGCGCCTGCCTTGCAGGCAGTCGTGAGTTCGATCCCTGGTACCGATAAAAAGGAAAAAGACAAAAAAAAAAAAAAAAAAAGAATACTACAAATGGGGAATTGGACTTAAGGGTACAGCAAACAAATATTGGACAAGTTAGAGTTACATTTACCAAAACTTTCTTTGCCACACTGATCTCATCTATAAACTAATAACAGTTCCTATAGCGGTAGTATTACTGTGAATAGTGAAAGAGACAATGTACATGAAGTTCTTAAAACTCTGCCTGCCATGTGACAAGCTGTCTGTACTAATACTGTTATGTCTACTTTCCAGTGTGCAATCAACTCCATTGCTACCATACACGGTCCTCTTGGTATCTGTGGGGAATTTTTGGGGACACACTCATACACTAATACCAAAATCCACAGATGTTCCAGCTCGTTATAAAAAGTGGTGTAGCACTGTATATAATCTAGGTACATCCTCACATACATTTCAAGTCATCTCTAAATTACTTAAAATACCTAGTACAAGGTAAATGCTATGTAAATAATATAAAACTATTTCAGTGAGGACTTCTGCAACAGTCTAAAGAATGTTTAAAGAATAATGACAAGAAAACAGCCTGCATGCATTTGGTACAAATGCAAAATTTTCCTCAAATATTTTGGATTAGTGATTGGCTGAACCTATAGATATGGAAACTGTGGCTACCAAGGTTGAATTATACTTCCATGGAGAATAAAGGACCCCCTGGCAGATATTTGCATAAGGGAAAGAGTCAGGACACCAGGCCTAACCCAAGAGGAGTAATAAACCACCTCTGAAGGAAACTTGTGCTTCTTGTTCATCTAGCTGGTGGATTCACGGCTAGCCCAGCCACTCAGACTCAGTATAAAAAAGAGACAGGAAGTAACAACTCACAGAGTTTTTTTCAGCTAAAATCTTGGTAGACCAAGACGCCTTTCACAATATTATGCCTGCCCAGGTCAGCAGCTCTGGAAGAGCCACTGTGAGATTCAGTAAACAGTCATCAGCAGCTCAAGCACATCTCTCCACCTTGATGCCCTGAACACTCTGCTTCTCTCACACCTTTCACTTGGGCTCTGAACTGGGGCTTGAACAGGGCACTACATCCAAGACACACCCCTGGCTCCATGGCTCCATACCCTTGGTTTTACAGCCACAAAACAACAGTATCCAAGCCCCATCTTCTGGCTTACCTGTTGACTGGGTGCATCTTATCTCAGATAAGAAGGATTGAAGGGTAGAAATGGGAGCAAAGGGTATGATTCTCAAGTACAAGCACTTTGGGGAAGTAGGAAGAGACATCATTTTTTTTTTTTTTGAAAGGTTTGGTCTCTTCAGCAATGTGTGCTTTGACCCTGTTGCTTCTGGAGGGCATTGGAAGCTGTAGCAGCAGTAATGGATCTCTAGGCATCTTGGCTTTGGCAGCAATGGACATCCAGTGTCCCTGGCAAAGGAGGAGGGGAGCTAAAGATGTTGAACAGCACCTTAAAGAACTGTTAAAAAAGCACATAAGACTCTTCCCTAAGAGAAACTATAAGGACTCCCAGTATAATTTGGCAGGAAACTGAGGGGTTGGAGTTCCCACATTGCTGGTGGGGATAAAGCCAGAAGAATTCTAATTTGTAAGCTTTTATAAACTTCTTTGTCCTCTCCATCTGCTTCACTGTAACTGCTACCCTTGTGTGTCCTGGGGTCCTAAAAGACACATTTTGGTAATTGACACCTGTTGTTTGTCAATCAGCCTCCATTCTGCCTTCTGGTGACCTTAGTGCAATTTCCCTCAGGGTATTCACCAGCTCTACCTCCCTCTCTCTGTCACATTATGGTGGAATTAACTCTACCCTTGGTTGAAGCCCAGCCAATCAGAAAGAACAACAATTTTCTTTTGGTCAAAATGATAGGTTTAGGAATGGGCACATGACCCAAATAGCCAATAAAGATTGATGTTATTTTTGCTGGGAATCCTTGAACCAAAGATAATTACACTTTATCCAGTAAATTTAAATGAGATCTGCTGCTGATGTAGGAATCTTGGGATAGTAATTTTTAGGAACTGAACCAACTTGAGAGCAAAAATAAGAAATAGCTTGATTGTAATCTGGTGGTATCAACTGAGCCAAGACTATATTTGAATTTTTTAGTTAGTAGAGCCTGGTTTTGCTTAAGGGAAATTTTTTTTCCTGTCACTTGTATTCTGATAGATACACTCTATAAGACAAGAAGCATAAGGTTAGCCAGCATGGTGGCATATGACTATAATCCCAGCACTTAGGAGGCCAAGCCAAGAGGATTGCTGTGAGTTCCAAGACGGCCTGGGCTACCTAGTGAGTTCAACGCCTGCATGAACTACAGAGCGAGAAACTGTCTCAAAGATAAAGGAGAAGGAGGAGGAGGTAGAGGAGAAGAAAAAGAAGAAGAGGCAGAGGGAGAAAGAAGAGAAGAAGGAAGGGAGGAGAGGAAGGGGAGGAGGTAAAGAGGCAGCAGGAGCAGTGGGTTGAACATAGAATCATGTGATTTAGTTTTAGTTTCTCTTTATTTAATCTTTGATACAACTATGAGATGTAAGCAAGGGCAATAGTTTCATTGTCCCATTGAAGAGGTGATAAAACCATACCCTTGTTTTGCTGAACAACTTGCCAAAGGCCTTCTAGCTAATAGATTAAAGATTTTGGAATTGGTCATTTTCTGGTTTGAGAAATCAAGAAAATAAAATCAGAACATCAAAATATGACAGTTAACCAAGTCTATTTGCTAGAGATATCTTGAAAATAATTTTAGAAAATTATTTGATCCTTCAAGCACTTTCTGTTTACATCTGTCAATATAATTTTATTCTGCTATTGATTATATTTACAACCAAATATAGTTTTGGGGCTTTTGGGGGGGGGTACCAGGGATCAAACTCATGACCTCACACTTGCCTGCAGGTGCTTATGCCATTGAGATAAATCCCCAGCCCTATAGTTGTTCATATTTATGAGGAGGAAAAACACCCATAAGAAACAAATTCAGTTGATGAATAAGAATTTATAAAATGTGAAATTGAGGATATAGGTCAGTGATTAAATTCTTGTCCAGCATATGCAAAGCCCTGAGTTCAAGCCCAAGCAATACTAATACTGATACTGATATTGATACCAATACCGATACCGATACTGATACTAATTCTACTACTAATACTAATACTAAAATGGTTGGAAACTGCTCCATCAGCTCCCACCTCATTTTCTCAGCTCCATGTCTTTGGTTTTCTAGAGCTCCTATCAAGCTCCCTACCTGACAGCAGAGTTTGGCAATAGTCGCTACAAAAGTCACTGTTGAGAAGGACCATTTAAACAGTCCTGAATTTCCTACTCCCAAGCGTGAAGCACTCTTCTGGCCTGGTAATCACAGAATTGAGATATACTCAAGGACCTCCAGAGAGACTGACAGATTCATTCCTTCCATTGTCTGCTCCAAATTCTCCATTATCTTACTCCATCCACCTGCTGATATGCGTGCATCTCTTATTGAAAAATTTAGGGACAGTTTCTCCTCATTCATTCATTCACTCAAGCAACAAGCACTAATCATGAGCCTGCTATGTCAGACTCTGGGTTAGCCTCTAAAGACACAAAGCCCACAAATAGACAAACTTCAAGTTGGAGCTCTCAGCTGATTTATGACTTCTAGAGAGAGATCCATACCAGCAAGAAACATGAGACTTAGAGCAATTTGGTGCTGTGATAAAAATGTTTTTGGTACTATAATAAAAATGTATACAGAGTAAAATGAGGAAAGATAAGGGGGATTCCATTTCACCAGAGGGATTTAGAAACTTTACTAGTATTAAAATAGCAAATGTATATGTTTTATAAATGCCACAAAGTATGTAACAATTTTAAAAGTCTCCGAGGATAACCATTGAATAAAATGATTTATGTTTTCTTCTTTTTACTTTTCTGTAATTTATAAAATTGATTAGCTCATTTATTTTGTTTATTAGTTATTTTACTACTATAAAGAACATGCATTGCTTTATAATAAAAATAAGGAAAATAAACCGTAATTGTAACAGAGAACCAAACTTTTCATCATTCTCTGCTATTTATAATAGAAGGTCTAAATTTTTCAGCTGAGGCCCTATGTACTCTGGCCCTATATATGGAAGCCAAATTGTAAATACTAATATTTTAAATTTTCTAAATGAGATACAAATTGCACACAATAAAATATAACTATTTTGAGTATACAGTTTAATGGACTTGACTACAGTTAAGATTTAGAACATTTCCATCACCCCAAATGCTCCTTTTTATATCTTTGCAATCTATACTCACCCCCATTTCTGGTCCCACATAACCACTGATGTACTATCACTCCAGATAAGTTTTGCCTATTATAAAATTCCACATACATGGGATCCTAGTAAGTATTCTCTCATATTTAGCTTTTTTTTTTTTTGCTCAATGTAATTTTTTAGGCTTATGTATTTTCTTGCATCTATTAGTTGTTCATTCCTTTTTGTTACTGAATAGTTTATCATTGTATACATATACCACAGTTAGTTTATCTACCCTCCCATTGATGAGACATTTCAACTTCTAACTATTATGAATAAAGGTGCAATAAGCAATTGTATACAGTCTGCGTAGATGCAAGGCCCTGAGTTCAAGCCCAAGCAATACTAATACTAATACTAAAATGGTTGGAACTGTGGTCAAGTCCATTAAACTGCCCATTAAACTTTCTGTGCAGACATATGTTTTTAATTCTCTTGGGCAATCACAAAGGATGGGTTTGCTGGGTCGGACATGTTCATTTAATAAACTGCGTAGATGGGCATTTAATAGAAAAACAGACCATTCACATGTCAACACCCTGAGCTTTGGTTTCTTCATTAGATAAAATAAGATCCGTGCTTTTGTCACCTTTATAATGGTCAGAAATAGATGATACACATTAATGCATTATTCAGCACTTAACTGTGCAGTACAGAAAAAGAGTTATGGGAATTCTGTAGGACAAGTGATAAGCAAGAGTTGAAGGAATCAGAAGAAATTCAGTGAACAAGGTGCTCCATTTTTGGGTGCTACCTATGATATGGATGGGTGGATGGATAGAAATGAGTAAATGGAGGGATGAGAATTTAACTCAGTGGCATAAGTGCCTGCCTGGCAAGCGTGAGGTTGTGAGCTTGATCCTGGGTACCAAAGGAAATGTTAGCCTACATTAGATGTATTTTACTTATGATACACACGTTCTTTAAAATCACGTTAATGTAAAGAAGGTTCTAAAAAACATCTGTAATGTGTATTGTCTTGTTCAGATACTGAAGTTAAGCAAAAATAACAAGCAAACTAAAATAAAATAACAGTGTGGTCTTGTAAAAATAATGCACCTGCCACAGAAAAGGGTCCCTTTGTCTTATGCTTCAAATTATGTTGTATCAGGCTCTATTTAGACATTCCTAAGATCATTTCCATTTTTCTGCTAGAAACTAAGTAATGCAAAGAACATGAGAGAAAAGAAATGTACAAGTTCATCAGGCAAATTTTATTCTTGTATGAAATAATTCCAAAATAATATTGAAGTTTTCCTTTTCTGAACTCTTCTAGGTATCCAAGTGCTCATTTTCCAAGGCACCTTTTGCGTGCCCTGCTCTGTCTGGGAGGAGATGTGCGATTCTTTTTGTTGTTGCCAGAAGCAAGAGAAGCATTCAGGAACCGTGAACCAAGCTCTTTTATCTGGGAGTTTTTGTAGTCTGTTCCCTTCACCTGAAGGACTCTTTTTTCTTCCTCAAGGTTAGTGCTTTCTCATTCCTCATTTCCCAGTTCAAATATCTCTACAGGGAAGATTCCCTGCTCACTTAGATTTTTCTACCACATTACATTATTTTATTTCTCTGTACAGCTCTGAGATCTGCAAATATTTCTCAAGTTATTTATTTCTCATCTTCCTTAATGTTGATTTTTCCCTATCTAGACATACGCTTCACAAGGGCAAGTACTTCATCTTATTTATAATAGTGTCGGTGAGTTTACTATAGCTGCTGGCAGATAGTAAGAACTCAATTAGTGTTATGATTGATACATTGTGTCAACTTGAGAAGTTTAGAAGTTTAACTAAAAGACCCAGTAGGGAGCCAGGATCGTACTTTGTAAATATCCTTATCCTATGCAAGAGAAGGTAACAGAGATTTTGTGAGTGCTACATCCATCCTGGGAAGCGGGTGGCATGTGTACAATATAAAGGAGGAAAAGAAGCTTCTGCTGCTGCCTTGAAGGTCACCCCTATGCCATGCCACTCTGCCTTAGAGCCAGCTGATTATGGACTGAAACCTCCACAAACAGTGAGCTAAATAAACCTTTCTTTCCTTCATTTTGGGTGTCAGGTATTTCGTCTCAGCAAGGAGAAAAGTAGCCAAGACAACTAGTATTTGATGAATGAATACATAAGATGATCCCTTGGGGAAGAGGAAGGGAAATGTTGTCAGTGCACCACCACTGAATTGCCTGAATAACTACCCAAAATAAGCTAAGGCAACTCGAAGTGATTCCATTTAGATTTAATGGGCAAAACTAGCCTTTCTACTATTTGGGAGTAGAGAGAAAATTTAACTTCAGCTCTAAGGAAATAAAGTTAAATTTTGTGAGCTTTAAGATTCTTAACATGTTGTTGGATTAATAAAATTAATGAATGTTCATTACATTGCTAATGTAAAGATTAGTCAAATAAACTAACTTAACCCTTTAATGAACAGTCTCTCCAATACCATACTTGTGGCTCTTGGACATTTCAGGATGTAGCTACTATACCCGAATTTTTAAAACTATTTCTTTTTACTTTATATAAATTTCATTTAAATTAAATAACAACATAAGGCAAACAGCTACTATATGATGTAGCACAGATCTAGATAATTAGCTAAATTATACTAAATGTCATAATTTACTATTTCTTAGAACAATGTGAAAGGAATATTAGTTATGCTTCAATATTAATTATACATGGAGCCAATATTTTGGAGGGGTAGAAATATATCCTCAGGAGAAGCAGAAAGCAACAATTAAAGAGGATCTGATCACTTTCTTGACTACTGTTGTGTCTAATATTCTTGAATTTTCATTTTTGGAAGCCAAAAAGAAAATTTCTTTTGTTTCTCTAGTTTCTTTTTTGCAAAGATTAAAAAAAGGAAGTCTGACCACCATATCTTCACCATTCAGACACTTACTCTTTCCTTTTTGATGACCCACAAAGTTCAGTTGATTGTTGGGTTTGCTATTTCCCAATTTTCTTGGTGGTAATAATTTGAAGATAAAGAGTTGCTTGCTTGGTATGTTTGTGGCTGAAGTATTTAATCTGCCTGAGTTTTTTGATTTACTAGAGTTATCTTCGAAGAGATGGTGTTATGGTTTGTATCTAAATGTCCCCCCAAAGCCTCATGTGGGCATAGGTGGGAGTTTTGGGAGGTGGCTGGATCTAGAGTATGTGGTTCTGGGATTAAATTGTATGATTCTGGGATTACGGGTGCTACAGTCTGAGTATGGTAGCACAGTTGAAAGGGTGGATAGCCTGAATTTAATATAAAAGGAGAAATGGACGGCAGTGCGCTGATGCAGTGTTTCTTCACTACTCAGCTGCTTTGATGCATACCTGTAACTGTTTCTCCTTTGCCATACCATCCAGCCTTGAAACCAGACAACTATGAACTGAAACCTCTACAAACTGTGGACTGTAATAAGCCTTTCATCCTTTAACTTTGGGTGACAGGTATTTTGCCTCAGCAATGAGAAAAGTGAGTAAGACAGGTGGCAACCTGGAAAACTGTTCAATCAAGTGCAGTTGGATTTTAAATGTTCTGGAGATGACTGCTTGTCTTGGTTCTTTTTTTAATTCATTTTTATTGCTTGGTGATATGGTCTGAATGTTAAGTCTTCTTCAGAATTCATATGTGAAAATCCTCATCTCCAAGTGTTGGTATTAAGTTGTAGGCCCTTAGGAAGTGCCTACGTCATGGTAATGGAGCCTCATGAGTAGGATTAGTGCACAAAGAGCTGCCTTGCATGTTCTATGATGCGAAGGCACAGTGAGAAGTTGTCATCTACGAGAAACTGACAGAATACAGCAGGTACAGAATCTACTAGCACCTTGATCTTGGACTTCCTAGCCTCTAGAACTGTATGTTTGTTTTTATAAGACACTGTGGTCTGTACTATTTGTACTATAGAAGTCCAAACAGAATGAGATGCTTGGTCTTTCTTTTCCTCTACTACAAGTCTTTTTGTCATTATTGGTAATTTATGGAAGTGTAGGGTCTTTTCCTATTTCTTTAATAAAATGGGAAACATAATCCAAAGGTGCCCCTTCAGTGTCTGCATCCAAGATGAATGTGAGATGAACATCTAGAGGAGGTAGGTGATGCAGGATGCCTACTCTGGATCTAATCCTGTACCTGCCTGCTGGTATGTGTCTATTGTGTGACAAGAATGAAAAAGAGATTTGAAGCCTTAGTCACCCTGAGACATGTACCACTACAAACAGCCACACATACACTTTCCACAAAGTATTGACCGCACATAACACAGTGGCTCCCTTGATAGAACTGGGAAGCACACACATATGCTGGTGTGAGTGCCGTAAAACTCTGACATCTGCAGTCTTTGCATAAGGGCAGGAATGAAGTATTTCTCCCACTCCTACCCTCCTCCCACTTACACTGAAGTCTTGCAAATAAAGCTGCCTCTGAGGATAAAACCTTAGACCCATCCGTGTGGCAACCACGAGCGTGAACCACTAGGTCTCCCTCCAAGAAGAAACCTGCTATAAGAACTGGCACTAGCTGGCAGGCTCTGGGGCATCAGACATACTCAGCTGCTCTCAGCCTAGGACTGACTGAGGTGGAGGTACAAAGGCAAGGCCATGCCTACCCAAGCCAGTCTCCTCTATAGGACACTTCTGTGCTTTAAATCTCTTCCAACTCTCTGGCCCCTCTTTCCTTAACTTCTCTCACAGTGCTCAGACCTGCTCATGGTTGCTTTACCCTTTAACTGCTTTGGCATTTACCCCACTAACTTGTTACCAAGAGGTTGACAATGATCTTTAAAAATCAGGATTTTAAAAAAGAATCTGCTTCTTCAAATTCCTCATGCTGAGAACATAAAGTGTTACCCTCTCTTCTCAGGTCAGATGGACAGAGAAGTAATGCTTCTTTCAGAAAAATAGCCAAACCATCTGAAAATAGTAAGTAGCTTCTTATCCCAGGAAGCTGAGGTCCTGTTCATTTAGACAAGGGGAGAAGGGAGCAGCGAATGGCCTAATATGAAGCAGTGTGGGAATTTCCTTGTCTATTGTCTGATTGTATTTTTCCTCCCTGTAATGGATTGTTACTCAGTGTCCCTCCAAAATCTTGTGCTGTCACAGGCCGGACTTTTCAGAGGTTGCTGAATCTAGAGTGTGACTGCCTCATCATGTAATGCTGGGATTAAGGGTGGGTGATTACTAAATCAGGCTAATTGGCTTGGCATTACCCTAATCCCACAGCATAGATAGAATATAAAAGGGGCAGAAAAAACCTGCCAAGGTCCCTTGCTTGCCTTGCTGCCCACCATGAACTGTTTCTCCTTTGCAATGCCTGTCTGCCCAACACACTTTTCCTCCTTAAACTTTGGGTGTCAAGTGTTTTGTTTCAGAAATGAGAAAAGTAACTAAGATACCCCGTCTTCCTCATAGAAAGGGTCTTGCACATCTGCACATGGGGAGATAAGAGATTTAAGGCAATAAGAGGCCATCAAACTGCTTTACAGCTAGGTTTGAATTAACTTTTTGGAGGGTGCAGGGTTTCACTATGTAGTTCAGTATGGCCTTGAAGTCACTGTGTAATCCAGGCTAGCCTCAAAGTGGCAATAATCCTCTTGCCTCAGCCTCCCAAATGCAGGGATTACAGCTGTGTGCCACCACACCTGACTCCATCTTCCCACCAGATAGTCTCCCATGTTCTGGAGGTGAGATAGCATGGAATTTGAACTTTGGTAACAATATCTCTTGCACATCTAACTCCATATTGGTAACTGCTTCTCAGAAGTACCAAACCGACACCATACAAAATGAATCAGACTAATTATTTGAAGAAATAACCATAAAGGGCATTCTGTATAGTGAGGGCAGAACTGAGTTGTGTTCCACCCAACACTGTATCTCTAGGGCCTAGTGTATGTTGGTATAGAGGATGCTCTCAATAATTTGAAGAAGGAAGACAAATGAGAAGGGAAGGAAAGAGGGGAGAGGGACAGAAAGAGGGAAAGATCTTTAGATTCACTAGGAATGAAAATCTAATCAAGTGTTAGTGAATGTTAAAAAAAAAACCTGTAGTATTAAAAGGGAAACCATGTGGATAGAAATGAGTCAACTTGGAAGTTAGGAAAGGGAGTTCCAGACTGAAAATTTCTTAGTGTGTCTCAGGCATTGTCTGGGAGGAAACATGCTCCCCTATTTACATATGCAAAAATGATATTATTTAGGGAGTAAAATATTTATATGCTTAGTGTCCTTCTCAAAATACCCAATATCTATAAAAATACCTCCATATACCACTAAACTACAAGGAAAATGAAAACAACCACAAAATTCCCCAGACACTGCCAATGGAAAATTACCCATTGAGAAAACAGAGACAACTGCCAGCTCCAGGCACAGTGAGCGGCAGCGCTTCCACTGCTAAGATTTCCCCTTGGTGCAATTAGTCCTACACCCTGAGCTCTTCATTAGCATCCAGCCAGTAGCCCCCAGTTGCGACGCACCAACTGCAAGTCCCTAAGAAAAGACTCTGAAGCCAATGAAGAGCTGCAATTCTATTACGTTCAGTCAATCGGGGATAGGTCTCATACTGATTTTTTCAAAATTCATAGCTGTGTAATACCCACAATAAATACATTCTGATGTTGAGTATTTTGGCTTTATTTAGAATTTGCTTGAAAAAAAAAAGAATTTGCTGAGAATGATGTTTTCTCACATACATCATCTTTTGCAGTTGTCTTTGCAGAAAAATGTATATTCAAGTGTTTTACTTGTTGCTTAGGAAAAATGAAATTTTTGCTGGGATTATTTCAAAAGGTTCTATAGAACTAAAAGATTTCTGCAGAATTCTGAAAGCAAAGGATGCAGGCCATATACTTCAAGCCAGTTGTATTAATATTGTGGATTTAGTATTATGTCCATAATCATGATTCTATATATGTATGTTTATGAGTATTGTGAATATATACATTTATAAATACAAATTTGTATATACAAACACATATATATGTGGATATAAATTTTGCAGTTAGTTCTCTTTCAACCCAAAATTGGTTTTTTTTTTTTTAATTTTTAAAAATTTTAATGATGGAAAGTAAAAATACCCAAAACTGAAGTTTCTGGAAGAACCACTTGTTCGTGCTTGTCTTGTATCTCTCCTTAAACCTGACCTTCACCTCCTGGCAGGCCTTGCAGTTGACTGGCCTCAGGTTAGTACTAACCCTTGCAGGCCAGGTCTCTGATGGTGTCTTTGTTGATTACGTTGGTCCAAGGGCATGTTCACAGAGTACTCATGAGCATGAAGTGATTGTAATTATAACACTTTCACAAAGGACTTGATCTTTGACCTCTGGGCGATTTTCTTCTTGCCCGTGGCAGTTATCATTTCCTCGGGATAGTGGTAATTCTAGCCATCGTAGATGTCCTGCACTATGATGTCAACCCAAAATTGTAAAAAACAAATTTAATGACTTCATCCCTTAGCTCTGATCCCTTTGTTTGCACGTAATATTTATTGAACTAATTTGACTTTCAGGTACTTACTTTATTTTTTCATAAATAACAGTCCTTCAGCCATCCTGAAACATAACAAAACAGACTCAAATGAGAAAACCAAACTCTCCTGTGTGTTTAATGAGTATTGAATCTTAATCATTTTCTTGAGTAATAATTAAAGACTTATGTGAATTGAGGTAATTTGTTAATCATGCCCATGATTGGAATGGAGTACTCCAAATGGCAGTTTAGAAGATAAATGGGTAAACAGAATTTACTTGTGCATGGAATTAAGAGAAAAAGATCCACTATCATTCTTCTCAGAAAGTCATCATTCTATTTCAGTGATGTTGACACTAAAGTATTCCCCTTAATCTTTTTTTATAGGTAACCTTTCTAAAAGCAAAAATGAGGGGGACTTGGAATTATAGCAAACTTCCTAGATACAAAATTCCTAGGTACAATTTTGTGCTAGAAGAGACATTGGAAAAGAAGAATAAATGGAAACTTGTCTTGTGTTTGGGGGATAAAGTTATAGGTGATTTTTTCTAATTTTAAAATATTTTCTAGATATAATGAGCACTTGTTTTCTTTATAAACTGTGATTTTTTATATTAAAGAGAAAACAAATATGACTTTAACTCCAGGACTCTGGGAGGCTAAGGCAGGGGAATTAGAAGATCAAGCCCTGCCTGGGTAACTTAGTGAGATACTGCTTCAAAATTTAGAAATAAAACTAAGGAATGGGTAAAAGAAAAAAGTGTTTTTACACAATGGAATACTACTTAGCCATAAAGAAAAACTTAAGACTTTCATAGGTAAATGGATGCAACTTGAGATCATACTCTTTAGTGAGCTAAACCAGACACACATGTAAACATTGTATTGTCTTACTGTGTGAGAAGCTATATATAAGCAACTATACATAAAAGATAGTTATACTCCTGATTTCTCTGAGTTCATTGAAGAGAAACATCTGTGCTAGTATTGTTCAAACAATTAAATGCAGATGTCTTGTACTCTGAGAGTAACAGATTTGAAGATAATAATACACAATGTACATACATACCACTGTTACCCTCTAATTGCTGTTTTGAAATTTTGTTTTATTTTTTCTCTTTAAAGTAAAATTAAATAAATGAATAAAATTTAAAAATAGGCAGATGATGCAGCCCAACCCAAAGGCTCTGGGTTTAACCATTAGTACCACCAAAAAAAAAAAAAAAAAAGCAAAAAAATATGGTCACGAAAGATGAGAGCTGTTGGTTACTTTTTCTCATCACAGGGACAAATTACCCAACATTCAAACTTCAAGGAGAAAAGATTTATCTAGCTCACAGTTTGTGAAGGTTTAATGCCTCAGTCAACTGGTTCCAAGATAGAGGCAACAATTCAGGGCAGCAGAAACATTCAAGGGCAAAAGCAGGGGGAGAGGGGAACACAAGCCTCTTTTTCTCCTTTACGCAGTAAGCAGGTTACTTGCCCTCTGGTGAGTGTAGCACTCACACCATCTCCCTGCCCTCCTCTTGCACAGGATGAGGGTGTTTACAAAGTGAGGGTCCTGGCTCCCTGCTGAGTCATTTACTTCAACTTCTAAACTCAGCTTGACACAAGGAGCCACATCTTAGAGTGGAAAAGGCTTGTCTTCTACATCTCAGGATGCAGAACTGCTGAGTGATTTAGTTCTAAACTTCTCAAGTTGACACAATATATCAAACATTACAAGGGCCCACTCAGTTTATTTTTTTTATTTTCTTTTTATTTAAAGAAAAAAGATAAAAAGGGTATAAACAGTACAGAATTTTCAGAAAAATAAACAGTAAGAAATCACCAGTCGATAAGTTACATACCGTCATCTTAGAAATAGTTGCTCGAGTTACAAAATTAAAGCATACAAAGTGATATTCAAACAATGACTGTTCTGCTCAACGAACCAACAAGAACTTAGTAATATGGTTATCAGTCCTACACACTTGTTTTTTATCTTAAAGAGGGTAAGATTAAACATAACAAAACAGAACAATGCAAACAGTTCTGCTCAACGATCCAACAAGAACTTAGTAATATGGTTATCAGTCCTACACACTTGTTTTTTTATCTTAAAAAGGGTAAGATTAAATAGAACAAAACAGTTTATAAGGAAACAATTTAAAGAAACATAGATTTCAAAGCAAATCCACTGGAGATCTTCACTGTCTATCTTGTTTTCTTCCAAATAGTTGTCCCCATCTTCACACACATTGAATATATACTGAATATTGTAGAATTAATCAGATCATTACAGGATGATGAAGGCTTTTTAGGTTTTCAAGACCTGATTTTGGGGAAGTCAATAATGTCTACCACAATGTCTCTCAGTCTCTTCATAGTAACTGTCTTTATCTTTATGTATGCTAAAATTGAACATAAGAGACTAGACTAATATCACTTCGAACAGTGAATGATAGTGTTGCTAGATTTCATATCATAACGCTACAGAATTAGCACTGGGTTTCTTAGTGTCTCTTCTTCATCAGAGCATCCGTTCATTACACCGTGTACTATATAATCTGTTCCCGTAAATAGTTTAGAAATTCTTCCCATGGATGAATCTCTACATGTATATCTATCCTTTCTGTATTATAGGGAAAAAAAGATCAAAACAAGACAACAAAGTAAATTCCTAGAAAAATATGAAATGAAAAAGACATATAGGACCACAATATTAGGTGATCTACAGTAGTTACTATGCTTTCTCTTGTTATTTTCAATAGAATTGTCCACATCATCAGGCATAATATAATTGAGCATAACATTACATAGCTATTTTAATAAAAACACAACTTTGAAGACATTGTAGGACTTGAAAGCAGTTAATAATCAAAACCAGAATGGATATCTTTTACATCTTGTCATCTTCATAGTAGTTGTCTCCACTCCCAGACTTGGTACTATCAAAGATACCAAATTCGAATGAAATCAGTCAAGGCTAAACAGCAGTCTAAAACCAACTTCAAATAAGATCAGTCATAGTAAGACAATGTAAGTAATACAGAGTTTCAGTGTAAGTTAATAGGAAATTAAGGATAGTTACCATGGTATAACCTGCTATTTTTGGGTTAGCTGTCTGTGCCCTCAGATCTAATATGAGTAGACAGTCTGGAACAAAATATAATCACACTAAACAGAGCAATAAGACTTCTGTGACTTTTAAATCCTGATATACTATTAACAGTGTCCTCTGCCTTCCTTTTATAGACAATTCCTCCATTTTCCCTTTCTCAGGGTGCTTTGTATATTTTGGGTCCCACTAGCCCTTTTAGTTTTTAGATTAGGGGGGCAACCTATTATCTATATGAGTGTTGCTAAACTTTTTTACCCCTGAGCTTGATCTTGAGCTGTACTCCTTTACTTACTAAAGTCACAAGGTTGTCCTTTTTTCCAGCTGTGTAGTTCTACACTGCCCAAAAGTGTCAGAGCTTTCCAGTCTATCTGCGGCTGCTGGATGAGTTGTCCCTATTTCTCTCTGGTTTCCTGTCACATACAGCATTGTTTTCTCATCTTTGACTCTCAGTTTACTAATCCTCTGTCAGGTTGAGTGTATCTCCTATTCAGAGCATCTCGATGGATCCTGCCTCCTAATCTACTCTGCTTGTGTTTCTTTTTTTGTTAGTGTATCAGGGCTATCTATATTAAAGATTATAGCTTACTGTCTCTGCCTCATTTCTGCTATTTGATTCTTCTGTCATTATTTGTCCACTTTAATCCTTCATTCCACTGTCTGCCCCATTCACTGAGGCCTCTCTGTCACTGTTGCTGAAATTCTGGTATTTTTTTCCTCTCTCTCTCTCTGGAATGTCCTTCAGTATTTTTTGTAGGGTTGGGTTGGTGGCATGAACTCCCATAGTTCCTCCTTGTCTTGGAAATATCTTGTTTCTCCATTAATTTTGAGAGAGAATTTTTCCGGGTACATCAGTTTGGGTTGGAGGTTATTTTCTTTTAGGGCTTGGACTATTTCCCCCCAGGCTCTTCTCGATTTGAGAGTTTGTGATGATGTCTGTCATTATTTTGATAATTTTTCCGTTGTAGGTAATCTGCTTCTTTTCTCTGGCTGCTTTTAATATTCTGTTCTTGTGGTGGATTTCTGGAATCTTGATTATTATATGTGTGGTTGTAGATCTGTTTTGGTTGTAGTTGGCTAGAGTTCTGTAGGCCTCTTTTATCTGGATATCATTTCTTTTTCCTATGCTTGGGAAGTTTTCCTTAATTATATCTGTGAATATTCTTTGTAGTTCATTTGAAGTTACTCCTGCTTCTTCGCTCATGTTTTTTATTCTTAAGTTATAAATCCTCTTGTCATCTTCTAGCCTTTGTATTGTTTCTTCCTGGTTCCTTGTTATTTTTAAGAGATTTTTTCTTTCATGATCACACACCATAAATCTCTCTTCAAGTTTCTTCAAGTCTCTTCAAGTTTCAAAAGGCTAACTTTAGTTTCTGTCAAGGCATTTTGCCAGCTTTCAATGGAGTTTTTAGTTTCCTGGTAATCTCTTTGGATCTGTTTCATGTGTTCTAGATTTTGTTTATATTCTTCATCAAAGGTTTCTCTTTCTTTTCTGAGTTCCTCCATTCTTCCATCTGTGTTCTCTTGGGAAGGGCTTATTATTTCTTTAATTAATCTTTTATATCTTGGATCAGAAGTACAGTTTTAAATTCATCTATGAGGTCATGAAGATATTTCTTTATGTCCACTAATGCTGTATCTAATATTGCATGATTACTGTACTGTTTTTCTTCTGTATTTATCTCTCCTGGGCTTATTTTTCCAGGGTCAGTGGCTGGAGGTTTTTTAAAATTTCTATCTCTTGTCCGTTTCTGGTTTCTTTCAGACAGGTGTGTCCTGGGGGGTCTCTGGCCCTCTCCATGTTTCTTAGGGTCTTTCCAAAGCGTGCCCTCCCCAATTTAGAGTTTTGCTTCCCTCCCCAGTTTGCTGTTATCTGACATACCTTAAACTCCCTCCCAGGGGCTCAGGATGGTACAGGGACACTGACCCCAGGCCGCCCAGTCCAGAGTTCAGGGCACAGGCAGGCAGGCCCAATTCCCCAAAGCTGGTTGATCACAGCAGGAAACCGGAAAGTTTTGGTTCTGTATTTTTTATTATTGTCTAAGAGGTGTTTTCAGAAGCAGCTTCTCTGGGCTCCTTTCATGGTGGCAGCTCCATGGGGCTCCAGTCCTGTGGGCCTGGTGGCAGCAAAGACACGCTCACCCGACTGAGGACATTAGGGATGCTCCAGCGGCAGGGGCCCACTCAGCTCCATCGTGGGTCCTCGTGCAAGTGGTGAGTGTGAAGGTGGTGATTTGTCCCAGCAGGTCCAGTCCTGTGCCTGCAATGCCAACACATCCTCCTCCTCCTGTCCTCCGGGACTCAGCCGGATCTGGGGAGGCGGCCAAGGGGGCAGCAGCTCCATGGGTTCCTGTCACATGAGCCTGACAGTGGCAAAGACACAGTCACCCCCGCCCAGGGACCTTGGGGGCGCTCTAGTGGCAGAGGCTTTCTCAGTGCCAGTGCCGGGGGCTTGGGTCCTCGCACAAGGTCCCACCACGCCCACACAATCTAAAAGAGTTTTAGTTTTTACTCCATGGTATGGATTAGGGCTTAGGTGCTGACACCAAACTCTTGCCCCAGGCTTCTAAGAGGATACAGGAACCTCAAAATTGTTTGGGGAAAAGCAATTTAGATTAGTAGTCTCTGGTATTCCAAATATTTTTTGCTCCCTCCACACTTGGCTCCACATCACCACTAGTTTTGATGGCTTACCTTAGAGTCCTAGGCTATCCCTGATGTGGCCCTATTACACTGTCTTCCTTGCAGAAAGATGTGAGCTTGCCATGGTTCGTAAGTCTGAGTAATACTGAATCCAGTGAGACAGCCAGATGAATAAGCTGCAAAATGTACTCAGCTGGCTAAATGTGTCAATCCACTGGATCAATTGTTTAAATATAGTGAGTACACCTAGCAAATAAAAATATATTTATTACTTATAGTTGGTAATAGTCCCTCTTACAAAGTTTCATCCTCACAAGTCTATAGAATAAGACAATTCTGAGGCATTCGTATTTGATTTGTTGGTTTTATTTGTATTCCTTACTGCATGCTCCTTGTTACCATCAATGGCCCACACGTTGAAGTTTTGGAGATTTTTTTTAGGGTCCAAGTAGTTTTATATCTTATGCCCAAGACCTCTTCGTACTATTTGGTAGAATGCAGAGTTTTCAAACTTTTGCAAATTCTTGAAGTTCCAGCTCCATGTGGAAGGCAAGTAGCCTGCTGGTCTGAAACACTCACCCACACTTGGTTCTCCTTTCCCAGGAAAGCGTTGGCTTATATGCTACTTCAGGGAGGAAAGAGAAGAGACCCTTCTCAGTATCTCCAGTAGAAAAGACCTGGAAGAGCCCTCTGATTCAGTTCTTGGTCACATTTCCTCTGGTGACTTTAGGGTTCTTGGAGGCCAGAGGAACAGTGGATGGAGCTGAGGATTTGTAGAACCCCAAGGCACAAGAAGGGAGGCTAACCAAGGAGGAGCTGAGTAGGTATTGAGAAGCGCCAGTTCACTACACTCACCCTCTCCACATGCTGTGTGTATTTGTGTGGCCCAAGAGAGGTTCTGATGAACTGCTACACAGTACGGATTAAAAGCTTGAGTTTTCCAGTCAGCCTGGGTTCAAATCACAGTCTATTTACATGTCATATAGGTCTTAAATTAGGTGTAAGCCTCTATAAATCTGAGAATAATGTTATTTTTCCTCACAGTTAAGAGAGTTAAATGAACTATTGTACAGTGCTAAGTGTGGTTCCTGTCATCTAGAAAGCATTCAGTGAAGTTTGAGATGTAAACAACTATGATGATGATGAGGCCTTTCCCTGGACATGGTTTTATTGCAAACCAGAAAGAAGCAACTGACTCCCTCCCATTCAGTGTGGTCAGACTTCATCTGGTTGTCTTTGACTCAAACAAAATCTCTGCCTTAGTCCAATGTGTGAGGTGACGAGAGCTGATTTCACTCAACACATATTATCTCACCCACATCATCCTTTAAGATCCCATGAGGCTGCTTTTCTCAGCAGAGACAGAAGAAACAGGCTAACTGCAGTTTGTAGATCCCTGTCATACATATTAATCATACTTGTCTGTCCTTTATTTTGAGTAGCTTTTTAATATTTAAAGAAATTTCTAGAATTTGTCCTCCTCATTCCTCACATAGAGCTGAATTCCCAACCTCCTGTAAGATGCAGGCAATACGATACGGACAGTACCAATCATAAGCATTTGTAGGAATTTCAATTAAAAAATGATTAGTATGAGCACAGGGATGTTTGATGAGAGGTACCTGCCCTTTGGGCCAGGAGTTTTGCAAGGTAGGACGTTCCAGGTCAGAAACTGCTCTGAAGTACTCACTGAGTGGGGAGTGCAAGAAGTTAGACCATCTGCAGTTAGTGCTGCAGTGACAACAGATTCTCACCAGGTCACTTCTGAGGCAAGATTTTAGATTATTCTAGAAAATTAACCTTGAGCCTGTTTTTGAAATTCTCTTAATGGTAATGTGAACTAATTGCTAGTTTAAAATGCAACTCTAAGGGGACTTATTTGTAACCAAGAAGCCTGACCAATAAAACTCTTTTTCAACATTACATTTTTAGCAGGGACAGCAGGAAGGATGCAAGGAAAGTCTTTTTCTTCTTAATGTATGCTAACAAACATTAAAAATTGCACTAATTTTATTTCTAAAATTAAAGAACACAAGAGTATCTGTTGATTAGATCTGTGCACAAAACTCAAAGATTACCCAAAATTCCTAAATTTTTACGCTATTCAGTAAACTGAATTCAGAGATAGAAAAGGGTTTCAGTGAGATAGTGCTTGCCTACCAGAGACAAAGCCCTGAGTACGGTCCCGAGAGCCAACAAAAAACAACTTAAAAAGTTGAATTAAGGAAAGGTATCTTCATCACTATAGCAGTAAAATCATACCTTCACACTACTATATTTCCCCAGATAAAAGAAGGTGGGAAATCCTAATTTAATAGTTCTGAAGTTATTATGGAACCATGCAGACATTATGGAACCATCACGAAGAGTGTATTGCCAGTAACCTGGATTGCACAAAAGAATTTGCATACTAATTGCTGTCCAGATACTTACAAACCTAGAGACCTGTTGTGGTGCAGGTCACATTCAAGGAAACACAAAGCACGCCTGCATTCGGGATGAAGCTCAGAACACGGGAAAAGGGCAGTTTGGCCAAGCCAATTTCCTCCTCTTCAGACTTAGCCCGCTCAGCCTGATGTGCAGCCCTGGGCCAGGGCTCAGACACTTTCCAGGATTAACCTGTACCCCAGGTTAATTGGACCAAAATCTCACTTATAGTCATGAAATGGCCTCCAAATGCTTTATGGAAGATATTTTTAAATTGTTTAGGATTTTTATCTTAAAAAATAAAACTGACAGAAAATTAAATTTATTTTGTATTTATCAAAATTTCCATTATTTCTAAGACTATATGCTAATTCCCATAATGAACAAAGAATGTGAACTTTTTAAACATAATTTTCCTGACAAAACCACAGAGAAAAAAAATCTCTCTTTTCACTTTTGACCTTTGTAGTATAACACAGATTACTGCTATAGACTGGGTAGGAAGACTGTGTTAAAGGCTTGGTCTTCAGCCTGACGCACTATTAGAAAGTAGCTGGGGATTTAGCTCAGTGGCACAAACACCTGCCTGGCTAGTACAAGTTGTAAGTTTGATCCCTGGTACTCCCCCAAAAGTAGTGAAACTTTAAGAGGGTGGGCCTGGTGGGAGGTCTCCAGGACATTAGAGACCTCTCCCAAAGGAATACAGGGGCCCCAGGATCTTTTTCTTTCACTTCCTTTCACAAGATGAGAGGTTTTGTTTGACCTCACATTCCAGCCATGATTTACCACCGCAGGCTCAAATGATAGGCACTACTAGTCAATACACTTAAATCCCTAAAACTGAACCAGATAAATCTTTTCTCTTTGTAATTTAACTATCTCCAGTATTTTTAAAGTGACAGAAAGCTGATGTTGTTATTATAATGCTAGCATCCCTCAGTGATGAAGAATGAAACCATGAACCAAGGTTAGGGTATAAGCAAATTTATTTAGAAGATACAAAAGCAAGAAAGTAAAGCACCTGCTAGCCAGGAGGGTGTTCTAAGTAAGATGTCCATGAAGGCTCTTTGTCTAACAGTTTTTAAGGGGATTAAAATGGAGGTTGGGCCATCGTGTAAGCAATATTATTTCTACCTTACAGGAAACTACATACATTTTAGGGTCTGATCTATGCAGTGTTCATGCAGAGCTCATGTAAGGCCTGTGCACCAGGAGCCAATGGCTTGCCCATTGGGAGGTCCCAGACACCCATAGGACACTTGGGAGATGTTTCTGTAAAACCTCTGGAGGTTTGTGACTCAGCAGACTCCATGGTGAGCCTGATGCCTAACAGAATTGTTACTACCTAGTAGAATCCTAACTCCTATTTCACTAATTTTTTTACACCACTGTCTTTGAACTGTTCCCTTAACTATTTATTGCTAAGGAAAAAAGGGATTGGGAGGAGCTTGATACAGTTTTTGGTGATGAGAGGAAAACAGAAAATCTGGAGATAAGGTAATGTCCTGCCTCTTCCAGTATAAGGCCCAAACTTTGGGGAAATAGTCTCAGGTATGATTACTAGTGTCATTTAGTGTTAATACGTATCTTGTCTATGTTTTTGGTATCATTATGGTGTTTGTTTTTCCACCAAAAAGAGGAATGAGAGAAGCTGAGATGCTCACGGTATTTATCATTCTATGGGTTTTTTTGATGGGGAGGTGGAGGAGTCTCAGTGAAGCTTCCTGTCTTTTTTATTAGAGTCCATACATTGGAAGGAGATATTATAGAGGGAGAGTTCAAGGAACCCCAGTATAAATTCCCCAGTGTCATTAATGTTAGAAAAGCAATAAGAAACAGACAAGAAAGGGAAATTGGGACCTAGGGAGAGGTGACTGACAATTTGAGAATTTGTATTATAGTGTTCTAGATACTTCTGAACAACAAAGAAATAACAATCTAGGCTTAATCAAACTAACAAGAGCAAAAATTTAAAATAATCATATATATATATATATATATATATATATATGATGATAAACTAAACTTTGTCATTTATGAGCCTTTCTTGACATAGGTAAACCTCTTAATCTTAACTTTTTTTTTTTTTTTCAGTAGGGGTACCAGGAATCAAACTCAAGACTTCACACTTGCCAAGCAGGCACTGCACCACTGAGTAAAATCCCTGGCTTTCCTTTTTTTAAAAATCTTGGTGGGTCAAAGCTTATGATATAAAACCCTCTCATAGCAAAACTGTATCTGTTATTTACAACTTTTTAATATTTCTTTCTCTACTTACTATTTGCTTTGTTTGGTTTGGTTTGGTATCAAGTTTAGCAGTAGCCTCTTGGATTTTAAAATGTTCCTAGCGTACATTTTGTGGGTCCATATTGTTTATACAGTATTTTCATTAAAACTGGCTGACCAGTACGTCTCTAGGCATCTTTATCTTAGCCCAAGCAGAAAGCAACAGAAGAGCAAAGCAAACCCATAAATGTATTCAAGAATTATCTCAATGTACAAGAAATGTTTTAAGCATGTCAATTAAACAAAATTATCAATTTAAATTGAAATCTGAAAGTAAATGTATCAGTCATCCTACATATACCCCATGGGCTCTTGTTAACGTTTTGAAGATTGCCAGGAAGGTTTCTTATTTCCTTTGGCTCCCTAGAGAGGAGTTACCGATTTTATTATCTCTTAGGACCCAGCGTAGGCTGTATGTCATTCTAGAGCCATTTTTTCCCCTCTGATACAGTATCTAGCTTTGTAAATCATTCTTATGGAACCTCAGCAATTACAGTCACAGCTTTTGTCTAGTGTACCAGTTTTTCTGATATTTAGGAGGCTAGAAGATCAATTTAGGTATGGAGAGTGGTAGAAGAACTGGAGCAACAGAAAGAATGAGACTCAGGAGGTAGCAAAGAATTACAGGCTGGACCCTTAGAACTCAGAAGTAACCAAGGCAAAAGATTTAGAGTGCAGAAAAGATTATGTGGCACAGTCATTATGTCTTTTTGCTGTACAAACATAAATCTAGCACAGGTAGGGAAACTGTATTGAGTGCAGCAGAGCCCACAATGTTCTGTCCCATGACCTAGTTATTTTTTATGGTGGTCTGGGAAATGGTGGATTCCCAAATGATCTTTAACTATCTGGCTAGTGCCCAAAAGAGTATAACCGAACAATTAAAGTGAGACAGATTGGGTGTCTTTTTTACCTCTTGGTTCAGCATGTCAAGAAAGGTGATTCATTTCCTCTAAGCCCTGTAGCAAGTTAAAGAAGTGATGTATCCAAGGACCACTGGCTGTGGAAAGCAGAGCACCAAGGGCGGAGATCACTGTTTTGCCAGCAGAAAGATCAAACTGGAAAGGAAAACTGAGGCAATAATGGGATGTTATTCCCTCCACTTGTGTGAGGGAGAATCATTAAGCCCACATCAGTGAATCCTGTCCAATAAGACTTCAAGGCCGGCAACCATGCTAATCATTTTTAATTGGTCATTGAGGTCCTGATATTGTTTTGAGCTGAAAGCCATAAAGTGAAAGCAAAGAATGTAGGAAAGCATAGATTTTACTTACCTCTTTTTGGAATCCCAGACATGTTCCCAAATATGTTATAGGAATGCTGGGGTCAGGTTCCATGGTGATAAAGAATGAAACCATGAACCAAGAAGTTAGAGTATAAACAAACTTTTTGAAAGATATAGAGGCAAGAAAGTAAAAGTAAATCTCCTACTATCCAGGAAGGGGTTCTGAGTAGGATACCCATGAAAGCTTTTTGTCTAAGGGTCTTTACAGGGATTAAAGGGAGCTTCAGCCATTGTGGAAGAAATATTATCTTTACCCTAGAGGGAACTACTAACTTTTTAGGATCTAATCTATGAAGTATTATGAAGAACCCATGCACCCTTGAGCCAATGGCCTATCTGATCATGCTTTGGGGAGGTCCCAGACAATCAAAGTATACCTGACAAAGATTTTGTAAGATCTCTAGAGGGTCATGTGTTGGCTACCCTTTTTCTTGTTGCTGAGACAAAATAACCAACACCCAAAGTTAAAGAAGAAAAGGTTTATTTAGCTTACAGTTTGTGGAGGTTTCAGTCCATATTCTACTGCGTTCAAGGCAGAGTGGCACATGGCAGAGGGGACAGTTCATGGCAGTGGAAGATAGAAAAAGCAGCAAGAGCACAAAGGGAGGAGTGTAAAGAGAAGACTCTTTCTGTCCCTTATAGTGTATGTTGGCTACCCACCCTAGGGTGAGTGTAGCACTCACACTCATAATACCAGCATTGGACTATGAATCAGTCACAAATTCTAGAAGCCTGCTCCCATGAGTGCATGAGGCTTGGGGGGAGGCAACTAGATACAAAGCATAACATGTCATGACCAGACTCCATTTTGGGGTTCCTTACTCTATTTTGAGCCTGCTATCTTCACCTCCTAATAGAATCCTAACTCTTATCTCACTATAAGTTATTACAAGACAATCATTTTTGGAAAAGTATTGCAGGTTTCGGTTTTTCAGTGTTCTCTTTAATACTTTGGTATTCAAAATCATTCTTTTGTTGCCTGGGACTATAGCTCAGTAGCAGAGCAAATGCTTAGGATGAGTTGGGGTCCTGGGTTTAATTCTTAGCACCGAAGAAGAAAATGGGTCTTCTTTATGATTTCTTTAGTTTCCTTTCTTCAGCTGCTCACTGAAACAACTCAACCAAGTTTTTATTCATAAAACAAATAAAATCCTACCATCATCTTCCTTTCTGATATCATTTGCATCCATTTTATGAAATTCTTTTATAATATCAATCCTGCACTGTGAAATAATTGCACATTGGATTTACACTGCATTTTCAGACTGTAAGGATGATAAATTAATCAGAGATTGACAAAGACACTGACATAGTAGGCTCAGCTAGATACTAATATTATGCAGCAAAGAATGCTTCAGTGGGGCCTAATTTTATAAGAGGTCACTTCATTAGAGAATTTTTCAAGTTCCCATGACTTCGGTTGTCTATGCAACCTAGCAACTGCATAGACTGGACAACAGATACTTTGAATAGCAAAGATCACTTCATCTATCATTCCACTTTCCTTTCAAGAATCTATGCACAGGGTTTTTACCTTCACTTTCTCTCTTATTTCCTACTATCTGGATTTCTGTAGCTCCATGTCCACTGTAATAATACACCACCACAAAGGTCTACCAATTGGTCTCAGAGAGACTCACCTACACACATCTACAGAATTCCCTAGAGTCTGCCTCAAATTTAACACATTAAATTTCTGAGGACATCTAAGGTTTATAATTTTGGTCAGAAGTTTAGTTCCAAGTTAAATATGTGTTTTTAAGAGCAAATAAGGAGTCTTAGTAAAATTTTTTAAATTACATAGTATAATCAATGTCTTTCTTACGACTCTCAGCAACAGAATGATCAGTGTTAGAACCTCTTTAGTGTGAATATGAACATAGTTGCCAAGCTGTAAATCAAGTAAATGCTATTGCCTATTTATGTTCAAACAGTTTTCTACTTATTTAGGCACCCTTAGTAGTTTTTTTACTTTTTCAATTTTAGATTCTGAAAACTTAGACCTAAGAATGAAATATTTTCTGGGTGTGAGGATTCCAAACCATTACCAGAAAGTGAATTGAGCAATAGCTTCACTTTATAATTTTAAACTATGACTTTTTAATAAACTATCATCCAAAACACTTACGTTATTGGCTAGAGTATTCTTGAAATGTGTGCAAAATAAACAATAATTTATTTTCCTCTTTGCTGTTTTAAATAAATGTTTACTCAGTTAAGGATGTAAGTTTCAGGGTAAAATGTAGTTTGCCAAATTCCGTAATCCTTTATAAAAAAAATGTCATACAGGGTGTGGTGCATTTAGGGCACTTTGTAAAAGTTGCAGTTCATGGTGTTTTCTTTTTTTCTTCACTTTTTAACAAGTGCTAAGATACTCTAAACTCTGCAGGGAAGTTCTGGTTCCTATTATAAGCTCTTGGCTTTTCCCACTAGTAAAAGTCAGATTGTTCCCAGTTTTATTTATTTCCTACTCAAGTGTTTATATTCTTAACATTAAACATTATTAGATGTGAATTCTTGATAAGCACTACTTTTTTCTTCTTTTTGTTTAGAAAGGTGAAATTAATTTAGAAGAAACAATACAAATGAGACATGAAAATTAAGTTATATAGCCAATGGGTGGTAATTCAAATTTTCAGTGAATTCATTCTATTCTGGATACTTTTTTTTTTCTGTAATTAATTAAAGCAAGCCTTGATTCCACAGATAGAATTGTTCTTCATAAAAAATTCTCTGTAAATCTGGACAATACGATATAGAAATTTCTTTTTTTCCCTATTGCTAGGGAAAAAAAAAAAAAAAAAAAACCTCTTCCAATCACACAGAAACCCCATATTCAGAACATGAGATCGTTAAGGTTAAATGATCCAGGTTCTTTCCTGATTATCTCACATTTAATGACAATTCACTTACAAAATGTTAGCCTGAAAATGTGTATTATAAATGTCCACCAAAAAACCTAGAATCTCCCTAGTCATGCTCATACATGAATAAAAACAGAAGAATCTGAGATTGGGGTGTGTGTGAGAGGGTGTGAATAAAAGTTAAAATATGGTATAATTTCTCTTCTATCTACTTTCCTCCAATCCCCCTTGGATCTGATGTTTAACGGAGACAAATAAAGGGGGAACCCCAAGGTTTCCAGGAACCAGCAAGCGCTAATACTTTTTATTTATAAGCAGCTGAGGGAAAAACAGCTCCCCAAGCAGCCCAAGAAGCCGCTCCAGGCAGTCAGTCCTCTGAGCCTCGCAGTCCGGCCCGCCTGGGTACCACTCCTCAGGGCTCCCGCCCCATCCTCCTCCGCGCCGGGCTGCGGCGCGAGGTGAGCTTGGCCGCGGGGGCCGGGAGGAGACGCCCGCCCGCCCCAGGAGAGGAGGCGGCCCTGGCCTCGGAGCCGCCCTCCTGCAGCGGAGAACAAACGGGATATTCAGCAGTGGCCTGCGGCTGCCAGAACAACTCCTCGGGGGAAATTAAGCGTCGAGTCAGACGGCACAGTAATCGCCTTAAAAGCGCCCTTGCCCCGCCGGCCGCCGCTCACACCCGGCTACCTGGGCTGCCCCGCGGAGCCGCGCGCGCGGGAAAGCGAGGGGACCGAGCGAGTCCGGCGGAGCCGCCGCGCGCGCCGGCGGCTGTGAAGCGCTGCGAGGGTGCCGTGCGCGCGCCGCGGGGTGGAGCCCTGGGTTTCCACACCAGCCATGAGGCGCGCGAGCGCCTGGGCCCCGCTCTGCCTGCTGCTAGCCGCCGCCGCCGCCGCTCAGCCGTCCCGGCCGCAGCCCCCGGAGAGGTAACGCCACCCTCGCCCCGACCCCTCTCCCTGCACCCCTGCAGCCGCACTCGCGCGCGGTCCCCTCTCCCGGCTCTGCGGGACCCGGACGAGCCGGGACTAGCCGGCGTGCAGCCGTGCGCACCGCGGGGCTCGGGTGGGAGCTCCGCCCAGGGCCGCGCGCCGCGCTCCCCGAGGCTGCCACCGCGCCCCCCGCTCGCCGCGCTCCGCGCTGCCGCGGGCCGGGCCAACACGTGGCGGGCTCGGGCTGACTTGCCTCGCGGTTCTCGAAGGTTTGTGAGGGCGGAGGGGAAGTGTGGGTCCCAAAAACGTGAACTTCGGTTTACCGCTGGTTTTTCCCTTCAGAGCTTTGCCCAGAGACGCAAACTTAGGCGAAAACGAGTCGCGCGGCGCCCACGGAGCCCCTGCGGGCGTTCACGCTTAGCAGTTCTCTGGGGGACCTGAACTTGGGGCGCGCCCGAGGTCCACTTTTGGCATCACTTCCAACATGTTCATCTACATTAGCCTCCCTTTGGAGTGCGAGTTTCAGAAAAAGGGGAGGACTGGAACTAGGCACGTCTCCAAATCTGGGAATTTAAAAAATTTTTATATTACCCAGTTGTTGCCTATCTTTAAAACCATGTCTAAAATCCTCAGTTGGCCTCTCACCTTCTCTCCCACTCTCTCCAGTTAAATTGATACATTTATCATTTTCCTGCCAGACTAACATTATGTAAAGGACTTTATATATATATATATATATATATATATATATATATGCGCGCACACACACACAGAACCCGCCAAAAAATGCATACACACTTCAGGAAAAAAGAAAAAGTAAATATCTGGAAGTTAATGGCCACTGCTTTTATAATTGCAGAGGCAATTATAAATTATTTGGCGAAATATATATATATATATATATATATAAAATTATGGTAGCATCTAGAGACTTTTATTTAGCTATAATTTAAGTATTCAAGGAGCAACCCCAGCTGGCACAAGTGTTTATTAAATACTTTTAACTCCTATCCATGCCAATTTGTTACACCTTTCTGAAGTTGACACTGGATTATGAGATCATGTTCCAAATTAAGTATCCTTTCTTCTTTTATTTTCCCAGACCTGTTTTCAGATGTGGTGGCATTCATACTGGAGAATCTGGATTTATTGGCAGTGAAGGTTTTCCTGGAGTGTACCCTCCGAATAGTAAATGCACTTGGAAAATCACAGTAAGCATTTTTAAAGAGATTTTCCGGGAAGTGGATAGTGGGAATAGTGTGAGGCTGCTACCTTTAATCCTCCAGTGACAGAATTTGAATTAGACTCAAATACCTGAATAAATGAAATGTTGAATTTACTTCAAGTATTTGCAAGATTCTTATTAAGCGATATAGTGGTGTTCTGCATTCGCAATTAGAAAGGACTGAAGATAATACTTCAAGGAATAAATTCCTAAACCAGATGTGTTTCTGAAAACCCAACCAGACTCAGTTGAGTTTTATGGATTCATAATTAAGGCTGTTTTTACTCAAAGGCCTGTTGTAGAGACCTTTGGAAGTCAGTTGTTGCTCAGCCCTGCATAAATTCCTGGTGGGAAATAAAAGATCAAAGATAGTGCTTGGACTACTTTATACCCATTAGGAAAAGAATAAAAGAGGGAGGGAGAAAACGCCCCACTCCATATCCCTGGATAGAAACAACAGTTACATTTTGGGGTGGGGGGAAGCCATGGCAGGGGCTGATAAAATGCCCATGCTGGTTAGTAATAGTTACATTTTGTGGAGTCACAATAAGAAGCTGGATTTAGAAACAACTTTTTTTTTTTTTAAGTCTGAATTTAGTCACCTAGATTGACTCATTTTGGTGTAGAAAACAGTACTTCCAGTTAGTGTAGCAAACAGGAAGACTGCTGCCTTGATTTTTTTGTTATTGAGAAGGTGTTTGGTAATTGAATACGTTTCACTGAGAGCTTCATTTAACCACCTTCAGATTATATTTTAAAAAGTAGCTACCTCTAACCCAGCAAACTAGCATTTACTGTATCAAGTAGTCAACAAGCATCTCACTGACTTCTCAGACCCATTTGGAAAAAGTATTGGTGTCTTCATTTTATAAAAAGAGAAGCTGAGACCTAAAACAATGATATTGATTTGATCAACCTCAGCTTTATACAAAGTAATACCTGTTCTGCAATGAGACATTCCAACAACAAGGTCATTTGGCAGGCAGATCCGAGAGGTCCCACTCCACAATATAAAACTCAGCTCTTATATGTATCATTCTCCTATAAAATGTGAGCCATCTGATGAATTGGCACAGATTTCATATGTTGTTATAGCTAATAGAGCCAGGAGAGAATAATCTCTCCTTGTAGAAAATCTCTTTGAAATACTGAAATCTTTATATTAACGTAAATGTAAAATAATGCTCCAAGCATTCATAAAAGTAACTTGGGCTTCATATTATAGTTGTGTTTTAATTGTAATTAAATGGTTGCAGATTTAAAATGATCCAAGAACATTGTGGCTAAGAGGCATCAAGTCAAAACTTACGGTTGTCCATGTGTTTTGAGGATTGTAGGGCAGTGTTGGTGAGGCGTCAACTTTTGGGGGGTGTGTGTGTGTGTATGTTGGAGTTGTTTCCAAAAAATGCTTTGACAGAAAAGCAGTTTGGCTTAGCAGAAGCTGGGTTGCCTTATTCTATGGGTGCAGGAAAAGTGGATCCTCCATTGGGATGTAATGTGGAAATGAAGCCTGTGTATTTGTCACCAGAATCCTAAGCCAGAGCCTGACTCTGGAGCTCCTAACATACCAGATTTGACTGCTTACGACGTGGAGAATCCAGCCAGAGATGAGAGCTGTGAGCTGGTTAAGAAATTTATCCTAAGCTGTGTCTTCAGGATACTGATAGAAGCACCGGAACTGCATATGGAAAAGACAGAATCTGGGAACCAGAAGTGTACATGGTTAAGCAGACCTGGTCAAACTGTTCAGGTTGATCCTTAACTCAGGTCTAGTTCTGCAGAGTCCTGCTAGCTGTGGAGAAATTATTATTGCTTGGGAGGCAGTGTGGTTTCTTCATGATGTTCTGATCTGCCTGTAAGTCTTGCTGTTCTTGGAACCAGAAATAAATTGAGGATAAATGACTGATAGAAGTACAGGCCAGGGGAACAAAATGGAGTCAGTCAGCATAATGACAGGATCCTCTTTTAAATCCCCAATTTTAAATTGAGTGTGGTGACACGTGCTTGTAATCCCAGCACATGGGAGGCTGAGGTAGGAGAATTGCTGCTACTTCAAGGCCAGCCTGTGCTACAAAGTGAGTTTAGTCTGAACTGCATAGTGAAATCCTATCTCAAAAAGACCAAAAAAAAAAAAAAGAAAGAAAGAAAGAAAGAAAGAAAAAACAAGAAACAAACAAAAAGAAAAATCCCCAATTTTATTTATTTTTTTAATGGCTACCATAATGCCTCTTGTTATCTTCAAAAGAATTGCCTCTATCAGACATTATAAAATTGAACAAAATGGTACAGAACAACAACAATAAAAACAAAACATTGGAGACATATAGGACTTCAAAAGAAGATAATAGTCAAACCACAATGGATATTGTAGTGCATCTTATTGTTTTCAAAGTAGTTGCCTATACCATCAGACTTGATACTATCAAACAAAACAGAATAGAATAAAATCAGTCAAAACAAAACAGTGAAAGCAATGCAGGGCTCTAAATCAAGTTAATAGGAAATCAAAAATGGTTACTATAACATATTCTGCTGTCTTTGGAATAGCTGTCCATGCTATCAAATCTAATACAAGTAGACAAACTGAAACAGAATAAAACCAAACTAAATAGAAAATAAAACAATATGGGTTTTAAATTATGATAATAGCTTAACAGTGGCCACTGCCTTCCCTTTTTTGACAATTCCTCCCCTTTCATTTTCACAGGCTGTATTTTACATTTTGGAACCCACTAACACCTTTAGTTTTTATATTAGGGAGGCAACCTGCCATTCACTTAAGTTATTCTAAACCTTTCTACCCATAAGCATGATCTCAAGTAGTTTCCATTTATCTACAAGAACCTCAAGGTTTTCTTTGTTTATAGCTGAGTAGTTTTCCATTACATAAAAGTGTTGTGGCTTTCTAACCAATCTGCAGCTGATGGGAAAGATACCCCCACTTTTTGCTGGTTCCCTATCACATAGAGCATTGTTTTCTCATCTTTGACTTTCAGACTATAAACTCCCTTTCGAGTTATTGATGGACCCTATCTCCTGATCCACTCTGCCTGTGTTTTTTTTTTTTTTTATTGGTGAAATGAGGCCATCTATATTAGTGATTATGGCCAACGTTTTCTGCCTCATCTCTGCCTGCTATTTTTCTGTTGTCTACTTTTCCTCTTCATTCCAATGTCTGTCCCATTCAGTGAGCCCCTTCTGTTGCTATTCCTGAAACCATGATCTTTTTTCTCTCTAGAATGTCCTTCAGTATTTTTCATAGGGTTGAATTGGTGGTCATGAACTCCCCCAGTTCCTCTTTGTCATGTAATGTCGGTGTCGCTCCCGGCCGGCAGGAAGAACACGCAACAATATCTGGCGGTGGTCAGGCTTTTCTTTATTCTCTCCTTATACAGTCTGCCCCGAAGCCTCTACCGGTCCGCTCTCCGCGGCTCCTTCCATGCTTCTTCTCTACAGTCTGTCCCGAAGCCTCTACCGGTCCGCTCTCCGTGGCTCCTTCCGTGCTTCTTCTCTCGTGGCGGGAGAGGCACTCACTTTTATAGGGTTACAGTGGCCAATCAGTTCAAAGCGCGCGATGCGGGCTGATTGGCTAACATCAGTTGTTGCTAGGCAGACTACTTACAGAGCGGGTTGTTTACCAAGCAGGAAGCAGGAGATAAGCGCCATCTTAGCACACTCGATGGGAGGGGTAATCTAGCTCAGGCTTTGCTCTTCCTTACAGGCCTCACGTCCGCCAAGTAAGGCGACCGGGCTCGGCCGCGGCTCCCAACAATGTAAGCATTTCGTTTCTCCATTAATTTTGGGAGATAGTTTTGCAGGGTACATCAATCTGGGTTGGAGATTATTTTCTTTCAGGACTTGGAATATTTCACTCCAAGCTCTTGATTTGATGGTTTGTGTCAAGAAGTCTGTCATGATTCTGATGGGTTTGTCTTTATAAGTGACCTGTTTCTTTTCTCTGACGGCTTTTAATATTCTGTTCTAGTGTTGAATTTCTTGGATCTTGATTATTATATGTCTGGGTATAGATCTATTTTGGTTGTAGCTGGCTGGAGTTCTGTGAATACCTCACTTACCTGAATTTCATTAACTTTTCCTTTGCTTGGGAAATTTTAATTATTTCTGTAAATAGCCTTTATATTTCCTTTGTGTTTACCCCTGCTTCTCCATTCATATTTTTTATTCTTAAGTTATAGTTTCTCTTCTCATCTTCTAGCCTTTGTACTGTTACTTCCTGGTTCCTTGTTTTTAGGAGATCTTTCCTTTCACGATTGCTAGCTGCAAACCTGTCTTCAAGGTTTGATAGTCTATCTTTAGTTTCTTTCAAGCAGTATTGCCAGCAAATTCTTTTGTAGCCTCTTGAAGTTGTTTATTTCAGTTGCTGTTGCTTCAGAAACTTCAGGTGTACAACTCCCAATCTCTTCGTGTTTACAGCTCCTGGACCAGCACTGCTTGGGTTGGAGGCCAGAGACTGCCTTTTGCTTCTTTCTCTTGTCATGTCCCTGGTTTCTTCCAGAAAAGTGGGTAGTGGGGTCCCCAGTACTTCCTGCGTTGGCTACAATTTCTCTAAAGTGAGATCTTACTTTTTCTAGCCCATGCTGTCTAGGGATAGCTGATGGTGACAATTAGATGCATTGTTGTAGGGTTATTGGTGGCTGGTAGAGAGTAAGCAGGGGCGGGGCAGGCTGGTGCCTCCCTCAAAAGCTGTTTAACTCCCTCCCAAACTGGTATAGTACTTGCAGCTGAGGGAGTGCTGGTTGGGGATAGCGTTAGGGAAACTTCTGCAGTGGCTATTGGATTACGCACAGGGGCGAGACTCAGTCTAAGTAACTTCCGGAAGCCAGTTTGCTGCAAGCTAGGAGTGGCTCAATGAAACCAGCTGTAGTTCTGGCTCTGAGCTTATCCTGTCCAATCCCAAAATGGACCCCAGCCAATCACCCACTCTCAGGAGGACTGAGTCTCCCATACAGTGAAGTTCTCTGGTCCGCTGCTCCCTTCTGCCACCACATCTCCCTGGAGAGGCCTTTGGGCTTGCCAGCCACCAGCTTCACTGTGACCATGTGTCTTCAGATTCCAACTACACTTCTCAAATGCTGGTTCCAACTCCAGGTGAAAGCACCACCAGCTACCACCTTCTTCTGTTTAAGTTTTTCTTTTTCTTTTCTTATTTTAAAAAATTTTCTCTGTAGGCTTCAATTCTCACTTTAGGTTCTTCCTAGGTTGAGAGGGGATCTACTTCCTTCCTTCTTGTCTTCTCTAGAAAGCTGTATTCCAGCATCTGGACTGTTTCTCTCAAAGAGGCTGTTTACTCTGCTTCTTACTGTTCCACCGTCTTCCCAGGTCTCAAAATCCCCAGTTTTAAAGCTCAGCTCAGCAGTGAAGTTTTGTTGGATTCAGATTTTCTTTCCATCCTTAATAAACTATGTAAATAGGATTTATCCTTTTTTAAGCCTCAGAGTTTGTTGTGAAAACAAAATGAGATAGTATATATAAAGCCCCCTAGTTCAGTGTCTGAGAAGGGAGGAAGTTTGACTTGCTACAAGAACATATTTTAAGAGGCTCTGTGGCTGGAACAGAGTGACTTAGGGAAACAGTAGAAAGCATAGAAGCAAACAAGGTGAGCAAAACCCTGGAGGCCAGGGCGAGGAGTTTGTTTTTTGTTTTGAGTAGAAAGCCACTGGAGGATTTTAAACAGAGGACAATTATTTAAATTTATTTAATTTTATTAACATTCACAAAATATTTTAAATTTATTTAAAATTATTTAATTTTGGGACAGCATTCTGGCTGTTTGGAGGATAAATTATAGGGAATTAAGAATGAAAGCAGAGAAATGGATTAGAAAGTTGTGATGCATATAAGAGAAGATGGCGGAATAATTAGGGTGGTAACAAAGAAGATGAAGCATAGACTCTCCTGTCTTGTTTTCTTAGCAGATCTGCGTGCATTTGGAGTAGTGATACTGGCTGAGAGGTCAGTGCCCCAGGCCCTAGCTCCTGGCATAGCCACAGTTCCATACAGAGTTGTGCTCTGCTAGAGCCTTACCTAACACAGTTTATGAAGTTCTTCATCTTCGTCTTCGTCTTCATCTTCTTCTATTTTTTTATTAGTTTCTCTTGGTACATGTGCTACAGTTTGTATCTAGATATTTTCTCAAAGTCTCATGTGCTTATAGGTGGGGCTTTTCAGAGCTGGTTAGATCTAGGGCACGTGATACTGGGATTAAGGCTGTGTGGTACTAGATTATTGAGTGGTTTAGTGTAGTTCTGGGTGTCAATAATGGAAGGCCCACCATAGGGGTTAGGTGGAAAAGGCTTGTAGATTGGATGGGATAAAAGGGAAAAGGAGGCTTTCTTTGCTGTGCTTGCTGCCTACTGTGCCATGAACTGTTTCTCCTCTGTCATGCTCCTCTACATACTGCCCTGTCTTGGAGCCAGTTAATTATGGGCTGCACCCTCTATGAACTGTGAGCTGAAATAAACTTCTCCTCCTTTAATTTGTGAGTGTTGAATACTGTGTCTCAATGATAAGAAAAATAACTAAAACAGATTTCCTTACCAAGTGTTGCTATGATTGTCCTGACCGTGTCATTCAGGAGTCTTTGAAACTGGCTCATAGGAAGAATTTGGAATGATTTGGAGTTGCTGGCTGAAGAAATAGTCTTGGAATGCTGTAAAATGAACCTAACTAGAGATTCTGGTTTAAGTTCAGAAGACCAGAATGTTGATTGCAATGTCTCTGGAAAAGACCAGGCTGAAGAGGTATCAGCTGGAAAGAAGCCTGCATTGGCACTTGGATTCCAGATTATGTGTGTATTGCTGTGGCTGAAAATTTGTCTGCATTTTGCTCTTCTTATAAAGACTTTGCCTGAGACTGAGATTAAGTGCAATAGACTAATCTAGCAGAAGAAATTTTAAGGCTAATGTTGAGGCTGTGGCATAGCTACTGTTGGAGGCGGTAGCCAGGTCTATTTTGAGAATTAAGAGCAAAGAGCCCAGCAGAATGATTTCAAACATTTTGTGTTTAGCTAGAAATTGGAAGCTTTGGTAAAGTTACAGCTTGTAAAGAAGTAGCAGAGGAGAATTTGATAGGATAAGAAGGTACGGGACAATAGAAAAGATGACCTGTGAACGTCATGGGAACCAGTAGGACTCTACCTCCTACAGTCTCAAAATTGCAAAAGTAAAAACTTGGCTTTGAGAATCCCAAAGCACTATGTGCCATTTAAAAGGTTTGTGCCTTAGTAGAAATTATGGCGGTTGTCTCACGTGACAGAAGGCCAAAGTGAGAACACCTACCACTTCCTCAGCCTTAATTGCGACTCCCCTTCCTATTTGCATGCACAGAAAATTCCAGTCAGCTCCTCACACATCATCTATGCCCACCCTAAGCGCCACTCTGGTCAGAGGTTTTATGTATGTATATCCCATGACCCATGTTCCGGCAGAGAAAGCCAGGCTGCTGGCGGTCATGGAGTTCTCTCCACATCCTTGGAATAAAGGCTATTTTTACTTTATATTATCTGTTTTATTGCGCTGAAAACTCTTTCACCATTGTATATTGGAAATATTTAGAGAACTTGTTCCTTATGATTGGGTTCACTACTATACTCAGAAATCCAGGCACTTGACTTCTACAACCAAGTGAGAAGGGAGTCTGGCTGCTGCTCCAGCTGATGGCAGACCATAACATTATCCACATGATGCTGGTTTGATGCACACACAGAAAGCAAGAGTTGTGGAGTCAAGAAGGCCTCCACCCAGATTTAGGAAGGCCTGGAAGACCAGGCAGTGTGTCCTTGAGACGGCAATGTGAAACTGTGTGAAGCTGAAGGTCCAGTAGAGAGCCAGGAATGTGGATCAGCTGAGGTAAACTGCAAGGAGTGAGCAAATCCAGCCTAAGACAGAAGCCATGAGAGCACGACTATGGAAGATGCCATAGCAGCAGAACCACCCAAGCCTTTTGGAGTTCATTTCTTATTATAGATTGCTTGGGATGCTGGATATTGAAGTGTAGGATTTAATGTTTGCCATGCTGGATTTTTGACTTGCTTTGGTCCCATTCCTTTCTGTTTTCCTATTTGTATCATTTGGAATGGGAATGTTTATCTTGTGTTATTGTTATGTTGGAAATATTTAACTTTTTTTTCATTTGTACAGGGGCTTGCAGCTAAGAGTTTGCCTTAAATTTCAGAGGAGAATTTGAACTTGGACTTTTCAGCAATTGTGAAACTGCTAGGACTTAGGATTTTAGAGATGAATTAAATGGATTTTGCATAAAAGAATGTGCATGAGTCTTGGGAGTTATGACTTGCGTCTGGACGTTCCCTCAAAACCTCATGCACTCATAGGTGGGGGGCTTTTCAGAGCTGGCTGGATCTAATGTGTGTGATAACTGGGATTAAAAATGTGTGGTACTAAATTATTCCATTGATTGGTTTTGCATAGTTCTGAGTATGAATAATAAAGGACCCATCCAGGGTGGAAAAGAAGAGGGAGAGAGGTATGCTTTATTGTCTGCTGCTTCTGCTTGCTGCCTCGTGCCTGCTTTGCTCTGGACCATTTCTCCTCTGTCATGTCCTTGTGTCATGCCATCCCGCTGTGGAGCCAGCTGACTATAGACTGAAACCTCTACAAGCTGAGCTAAAATAAACCTGTCCTTGTTAACTTGTGAGTATCAGGTATTATATCTCAGTGATGAGATATACTAAGTAACTAAGACATACATGTTTTCAGTAAATAATGATTACAGTTATCGTGAGAAGTTGGTACATGTACATAACACACCTGACTTTTTACATTCTTTTCCTTTCCCATCCATCCCTGCTGCATTTTTTTTCTATCTTCTCTCCACCTCATTCCTTCTTTTTCCTATTATTTCTTTTTATTTTGCTCTTTATATTTTGTTTCTCATATAAAAGAAACCATGCAGTATTTAAGCTTGTGTGTCTTATTTATTTCACTTAACATTATAGTCTGATTCTGCAACTGATTCAGGTTTATCTTTCTTTATGGCAGAGGAGTGCTGCATTGTGTATAAATACAGTGTTTTCTTTATCCATTCAGATGTTGATGGACATACAGGCTGTTCCCAAGATTTAGCTCTTGTAAATTGTGCTGCTCTAAACATGAGTATGCATGTATTACTGTAATATGATATACTGAATTCCCAGGAGAATATAATACTTGGAACGTCTTATTGAAGTTTTTGAGAAATCTTCATGTTTATTTCAGTAATGGTTGTATTAGTTTACATTCTCACCAACAATGAAGAATGGTTCCGCCCTCTACCCACAGAAGCCAGAAGCCTTGCTCGCATTTGTTTTTATCTGATTTTTGGGTGATAGCCATTTTTTTCTGGAATTAGGTAGAATCTCAGTGTTTTCTGTTTTGTTTTGTATTGTTTTGATTTGCGTTTCTGTCATGGTCAGAGGTGTTGAATATTTTTTCATGTATTTATTGGCCATTTGTATTCTGAGAAATGTCTGTTCATTTCAGTTGCCCATTGTTTTTATTGGGTTTTTTATTTTAGGGAATCTGGTTGTTTTTAGTTCATTCCTCTGTCTGAAGAATAGCCAGCAAATTTTTTTTTCTTGTTCTTTAGTTTGTCTCTTCTCTTTGTGGTTTGGCTGTGTAGAAGCTTTTTAATTCAATATGATCTCATTTGTTGATTCTTAGTGTTATTTCTTGTATATTTGAGGTTCTTTCAGAAAGTCTTTGTCTATGCCTGTGTCTTCAAGAATTTTACCTATTTTATCTTATAGAGGATGTTATGTTAATATTTAGATTTTTAATGTATTTTAATTTTAATCTAGTACATGGTGAGAAATACGGGTCTATTCAGTCTTCTGCATGTGGATAAGTTTTCCTAGCACCGTTTGTTAAAGAAGTTATCTTGGAGGCAGCACCATTCGCAGACTGGGAGTAGAAAGAACAAAGGACACACCAGTAAGCAAACCCAGTCTGGGAACCTGCTCCATGCGCGGATCCCCACTAGACTGGAATGGCCAGGCCCTAGCCCTAACCCTTTCAAGCACACGGGCTGGCAAACAATAAGTACCATCCTGCCCTACCCCCCTACTCCCGAAAATGACCGGCTTAGCCAGAGAAACACAAGCTGTGATGATAGCTATGGAGGTGAAATGCAATTGGATGCCTGTGGTACACTGGTGACTTAACATTGCCGGTCTAGGGCCAGTGGTCTGGTCATAGGTTCAGAGGATAGCGGTGTGCAGTGTGGCATCGAGGGGGGCATCTCCTTCTGAGGGTTGCAGCCATTGTTGATTCCCTATGGTCTTGTTTTAGAAGTCATATATTGTTTCCACTGTTTTGTTGGTTTGGGTTTTATGCTTTTTTGTTTTGTTTGATTATGTCAAATCTGATGGCAGGAGCAGCTGTTTCAAAGATAGCAAGATATATTACGATAGCAATTTTGGATTTACTATTGGCTCATTTTGAAGTCCTTTATTGCATTCACTGTCTTGTTTTTATTGTTTCTAGTCTATTCTGTTCTGTTTGATGTTTACTATGTCTGAAGTTATCTGCAACCATTTTGAAGACATCAAAAAGGCACTATGGTAACTACCGTTGATTTTATTTTATTTATTTTATTTTTTTGTTTGGTACTGGGGATTGTACTCATAACCTTGCACTTGCCAAGCAGGCGCTTATGCCTCTGAGCTAAATCCCCAGCCCTCTATCAATGATTTTGTAATGTTTTTAGGCTTGTGTTTCTTACACTGGTTTGTTTTGATTTGTTTTATTCTGTTTTATCCTCTTTAAAAAAAAATAGGACTAGGGATTTAGCTCAGTGGCATAAGTGCCTGCCTGGCAAGCGTGAGGTCATGAGTTCAATCCCTGGTACAAAAAAAAAAAAAAAAAAAAATTTAAAGAAAGAAAGATTAAAAAAAAGAAGTTATCTTTCCCGTAGGATAAGGTTTTGGCCCCTTTATTGAAGATCAGCTGAATATGCCTGGAGTTTTTTCTGTATTCCTCTATTCTGTTAGTTCTGTGTCAGTTTTTTCCCCCTTAAGTCCATGCTATTTTTATCACTGCTACTTTGTAGTATGGCTTGAAATCCAGGTTTGTGGGTTCCTTCTGCCTTGTTCTTGTTACCCAGGATTGCTTTAGCTATTTATGTCTCTCGTGGTTCCATAAGAATTTTAGGATTATTTTCTCTGATTCTGTGAGGAATGATATTGATATTTTAATTTGGATTGCAATAAATCTATATATCAATTTTACAATTATGGCCATTTTGACTATACTGATTCTGCCTATCCAGAAGCAGGGAATATCTTCGTATTTTCTGATGTTTTCTTCAGTCTCCCATTTCAGATTAATGTAGTTTCCTTGTAATACAGTTTTCATTGTAGAGGTTTTTCACTTCCTTAGGTTAATTCCTAAGTGTTTAATTTTTCTTGATGATATTATAAAAGTTATTATTCTCTTATATCTCTTTTTTTGTGAGTTTATTATTGGTGTACAGGAATACTATTGAATATATATGTATGTGTATATATATATACATATATATATACAGATCGCTTTTTTCCTTCTCTTGTGTAATTGCTTTGCTAATGTTTCAAAAAATATAATGAAGAGTAGGGTTTTTAACAGACATCCTTGTCTTGTTCCTGATTATAGAGAGAACACTTTCAGCTTCTGCCCGCTTAGTATGATGTTGACCATTGGTTTGTCATAAATGGCTTTTATCAGATTGAAATAGTGAATTTTCTATATCTGTTTTCCTCAGGTTTTTTTTTTTTATCATGAATGGATGTTAGACATTGTTAAAGACTTTTTCTGCAGCAATTGAGAAGATTATGTGAATTTTGTCTTTGCTTCTGTTTATGTGATATATTTATTGATTTATATGTGTTGAACCATTGTTGCATGCCTGAGATGAATCCTACTTGATCATAATGTGTGATCTTTCTGATGATTTATTACATCCTGTTTGCCATTACCTTATTGCAGATTTTTCACTAAAGAGACTGGTCTGTAGTTCTCTTTTTTGATTGAGTCTTTTTCTGGTTTAGGAATCAGGATAATGCTAGCTTCCAGGAATGACTTTGAGTATACTCCTTCTTTTTCAATTTTATTAAAGGGTTTAAGGAGTTTTGACATTAGATCTTCCCTGAAGTTCTTCTAGAATTAGGGAGTAAATTCACTGGGGCTTGTGTTTTTCTTAGTTGATAGCTTCTCTTTTATTATTACTTTAATCTCATTGTCTAACATTGGATTATTCAGGGTTCTCATGTCCTCTTGGTTCATATGTATGTAGCAATCCACTCATCTTTTCTGAGTTCTCCATTTTATCAGAGTATAGGTTTTCTAAGTAGATAACTACTTATTAGCAATAATAACCTTGATTTCAGCAGAGTATGTTATGATTGTACCCTTTTTCTTTTTCCTTTTTTTGGGGGGGGATATGGGGACTTGAACTCACCACCTCACACTTGCCAGGCAGGTGCTGTGCCACTGATCTGTATCCTCAGCACTGCCCTTTTCATTTCTAATTTCATTGATTTGCTTTCCTTTCCTTTTTTGATAAGATTGGCTATGTGTTTGTCCATTTTATTTATTCTTTGAAAGAAGTAGCTTCTCAGTTCATTGATTTTTGTATCTTTTTTTTCTCAGTGTCATTTATTTCTCCTCTGATTTTTGTAATTTTCTTCCTTGTGCTAGTTTTGGATTTGGATTGTTTTTCTAGGACCTTGCAGTGCATCATTATATTAGTTTTTTTTTTAATTTTGTTTTTTTGGGGGGGGTTTTGTTGTTGTTTTTTAGGGCTTTTAAATTTTATTTGTTGTTGTTTGGTTGGACACTTTGGTTTTTGATTTTCGGTTTTTTGAGACAGGGTCTTGCTATGTAACTCAGGCTGACCTTGAATTCACTGTATAGTTCTGGCTGGCCTCAAATTTGTGGCAATCCTTCTGCCTCAGCCTCCCAAGTAGTAGGATTACAGGCATGAGCCCCCACGCCAGTCCTATCATTAGATTATTTATTTGAATTTGCTCTATTTTTGTGTGATCTGCATTTACAGCTATAAATTTCCTGCTTATGACTGTTTTCTTTGTATCCCATGGGTTCCAGTGTGTTGTACTGCATTATCATTTGATTCTAGGAACTAATTGATTTCTTCTGTGACCACTTATTATTCAAGAGGTTATTATTTAATTTCCATGTGTTTTCATAATTCCTGTGGTTTCTTTTGTCATTTATTTCTAATTTCATTGTGTTATGGTATGATAATATGCATGGGATAATTTCAGTTCTTTTCTATTTACTCATACATGATTTATTGGCTGGGACATGTTATGCTTTGGAGAAAGTCCTGTGTGCTGCTGAGAAAATGTGTATTCTGTTGTTGGTGGTGGTGGAATATTCTAGATACCTGTGCAGTCCATTTGTTAAAAGACAATTCAAATCTGATATCTCTTTGTTGATTTTTTTTTTTTTTGGTCTAATTGATCTGTCTGTTTGTGACAGTGGGGTATTGAGGTATCTTACTGTGTTGGTGTTGATGTTGATCTAGTTTTTTAATGCCCAGGAATATTTGTTTTATGAAATGGATATGTTGGTACATGATGTATATATGTGTGTCATGATTGTCTTCGTATCGAACTGTTCCCTTAACCAATATGTAGTGATAGTCTTGCTTGTTCTGATGTGTTTGCTTCGTCTAAATAACTATTACTGCTTTTTATTGGGTTCCTATTGCATGAAATATTATTTTCTATCCTTTGACTTTTAGTCTGTGAGTTTCTTTTTGTACAGAGTAATGTGTTTCTTTTGTACAGAACACCTTTGGATTTTGTTTCTTGATGTATTCTGCCACTCTGTGTCTTTTGATTGGAGAATTGATCCAATTCATATTGAGACTTAACTCCTGTCGTTACATTATTTTCCTGTTGCTGATATCCCCTCCTCACCCCACTCTTTTTGCTTAACTGCTCACACTACCAGGTATATTTATTCTTTTATTTATTTATTTATTTATTTATTTATTAGCTTCATTGATGCTTCTAGAATATCCTTGAGGAATTTTTAGAGTTCTGGTATGGTAGTCTTGAATTTCTTGAGGTGTTCTTTGTCATGGAAATAACACATTTCTCCATCAAAGATAGCTTTGTCTCATATGTAAGTCTCAGCTGGAAGTTGTTATCTTTTAGGGCTTGAAATATTCCACTTCAAGCTTTTCTGGCTTTTAACATTTGTCTGGGAAAGAAGTCTGCTATAATTCCAGTGGGTTTACCTTTCGTAAATGATTCGTTGCTTTTCTCTTCCAGCTTTTAAAATACTGTCCCTTCGTTGGGCTTATGGTGTTTGACTATAATGGGAGATCTGTGAAAAGAATTTTGTTCTTAGATTGAAAGCCAGACATAATTTACCATCTTTTTTTTTAAATAAGGGTAATCTATATATGTGGTCCTATAGTTATAAATTATTATTGACATTATAAGGTTTTTTCGTTTATTATTTTTAATGCTGTCCTTATTTTTAAAAAAAATGTTTTACTTTCCAGAAAGATTTAAAAAGTACTGAAATTACAGAAATGTGTTTGGAAAAATCAGAAACATTTGAGTAGTTTAATATTTGGAGTCTAGAAAACAACGGTTTATCCCTTTAACTCTAAAATAAATGAAGTAGAAGAATCATAGAGTTGTATTTGCCAAAGTTGGGAGGAAAATTTGGCAGCACAGTCCATCTTATTTAATCCAAAAGTATGTGGCATTTTTCCTTAGTTAGCTCCTTCATGGAGAAGAAAAAGCATAAATTGTCTCTTGCAGAAAGATCTTCAGATTCCCCAGGTAATGCCTGTACTGTCATTTGAAACTATCTCTCTTCTCTACCCTGTTGACATTTAATACATTTCTTATTATATAAATTATAATACCAAAATAATACATAGTTTTTAGTGTACCTTCAAATATATTGAATCATTTAATTTCATTTATATTCAATTTTCTGAAGTCTTTGAGACAAGTATTATAATGCCCATTGTGCAAGTTTGAGAACTGAAGTCCAGAGAACTTGGATTGTGCCTAATAAACCATCAGGTTTGTAAATAATATGAAAAGAGTAGTACAAAATGTTCTGACTCAGTGCACTTACACTCTTATGCAACTGTATATTAAATAAAGCATTCCTCAAATTCCTTTGTGGGGCCGCTGGTATAGTTCAGTGGCACAGCACCTGTATGTCACGTGCAAGGTCCTGAGTTCAATTCCTGGTACTCCAAAAAAAAAACACACACACACATTTGTTTGAGTACATACCATATAGTGAGCATTGCCTTGGGTCTTGGGAGGAAAAGGACAAGGCATAGTTGCCTTTATAGTTCATAGGGCATGGACAGGAAGGAATTTATAGTTCATAGGGCATGGACAGGAGGCTCAGTATCATTTGTGTAGCTTACTAAGGTGCTCCTTGTAGGTCATTTTACGTATTGATAATTTGGAATAGGCCTTTGTAAGGCTTTGTTTGACTTTACAGGGCTGTTATACTTGCTTGATATTTCCATAATTTGCCTGATAAACAATATATAAAGATATTCCTGCACCATTACTTTGTGGGTAATTTTGTCCCTCCCATATGTTAAAGTCATCATTCTGAATCCATCCACCAGAAGCCTGATTCAATTCAAATGGATTCACACTTAAAGAAATCACAGACTAAAAATGTGATTGGGATTTGCAACCTCTCAATAACATATTTTATGAAAAGAAAGCAATGGTGAGCATAGGGTTGTGTCAAAATGGAAACATACAATGATGTTCTACTTAGATCAGCACTAGGTATATAATTTGAGAAAACAAATAATGAATTTTGGCAGGAACCCAATCTTTAAGTTAGTTATACCAAAGAATATTGTAAGGGGTTCTAAAATTACTGTAACTATTTGTCTGGTGTAACCACAGGATAGATAGAGAATGGAATTTTGGCCTTAAACACATATTTCCTGGCTTTAAATTTCATACAATATTTAGAATTATATAGAGACTTAAATTCCAGCCTTAACTATGGCTTTTTTAAAAATGAATATATGGATTTATTTTACCAGGCTCATATATTTCAGCAGCCTGAATAGTATTTAACCCAGTGCTTGAGTTAATGTTATTTACAGCTACAGAAATAAAACTGAGTGTAATTAACAGAAACTGTTTGCATATCCAAATTTGAGAACTATATGAATGGAATAAGAATACAAGTGGTTTTTGTTGATTATATTCTCTTTTTTAATCAAAAGAATATAATCAGAGACTTTATGGTGCTGTATGATACAGACTATGCCAGTTAGATTTCAGTTGATAAAGCTAGATGAATTAAATTTTCTTGTTGCATTAAATCCTTCTGGGAAGCAGGATGCAAATCCTAAATAAACAAATAGGTGACATTTTCGTACTGCATCAGTTCACTTTTTATAAATTGGGTTTTCTGCTTGGTTTTGAGGGCTTGTGTTGCTTATTTTGTTTTTTTTTTCCCCTCTTTGACATGTAAATCAAGTATTTTTTATTGATTGAAAACAATGTTTTATAAATATGCTTATTTGTCTTGCTTGTATATTTGCTTGCTGTTTTCAGGCAGATGCCATAGAAAGGGTTTTTGAATACAGTATGAAAACATGGAAATAAAGTCTTTACTATTTTTTTTCCTTTCTGAGAGGGATTCTCTGATAATTATTCATGACCCAAAAAGCCACTCTTTGGTGAAATATCACTATACTAATAGACAAAGACAATGCATTTTTTTAAAAACCACATGTGAAAAAGGCCTTTAATAGAGTTAAAACACCTACAAAAGTCTTTTAAATGTATTATTAAAAGGAGTGGTGAAGTTACTTTCATATCTCCCATCTACCTCTAGAGTTCAGTTTATGGTATGAAATTAGGGGAAATTTAAAATGCTCCCTAAATTTGCACATTCCTTTAAACTTTATCAGTAAAAAAGACAGTAGTTTCATTTGTTTACAATGTGCTGAAGACTAGAGAACCATTTAGAAGGCTCCTAGTTCTAAGGTTTTATGTTTGTGTAGCACTATTCTTAGAGTTAGGAAAATGTTCCTGTGAAAAGTTGCTGAACCATGTTCCTTCCATAAAGGTACTTTATAGTAGAGGTTATTGTTCCTTGTTCTGTGGAAAGTGTAATCATCATCCTCAATTTATGCAGTTGAGCCTTATGATTTCATAGTTTTATCAGTAGTAGCAAGAGCATTTTTGGATTCCTTTAAATTTCTTTAGCAACTTGGGAGAAGAGAAATGTTTTCTTCAGATATGTTATTTGTTAGGTCATGAGAGTCAATGTGGCAAGTCTTGGGAACCAATGTAAACATCCAAAAATAAATGGAACACCCACAGAGAACAGGGGAGCTGGAATTAAAGCTGCTTAGAGCACAAGCCCTGCCACTAAATATGACTTGGCTCTCACCTCCTCACTTCAAGATTCTCTTGAGCACTGCACATAATCAATAGTGTCTTCCAAAGTGTAAAGGATGGGAGAAGCAGTCAGTCAGACATGAACTCTTAGTGGACCAGACTGGCAAGAACTTCATGTGGAAACTTGCTAAATGCTCATAGAAGTGAATAATAGAGGTTTGCTTGCTAAAATCCCTGAACAAAGTTGACTTCCTCTGAAGAATCACAATTCATTAAAACTGTGAAGTACCTACCCAAGATCTGGTGCTGTATGGAACCCAGAAACTATAGTTACTGGACAATCAGTGGCCCAGGGTGACAGGGTGCCTCATGTGGTGGAAAGCTGTACGTGTAGGTAGGGTATTCCTCAATGCCTAGAAGGACAAACATTGAAGAGTCATACTGGGGTTTTAATCCCTGTTTGGCCATTTGCTTAGTACAACTGTCATCCAGTTTCTGCAGCTCTCTGAAACTGGTATCCTGGATATCATGGTCAGACTTGTCTTGTAAGGCTGATGGGAGGACTGGAGTAGGTAGCAAATGGAAGGCCCTTGGCGCAGTGCTTGGTGGAGGCAGGCGCTCAATAAATGTGATGGTGATTTTTTAAAATCTCTTTTCCAGGGCTTTAATTAGGAATAAAAGTTGGTGTTTGTGTAGAACTTGTCGACAAGCCAGTTTATTTCAAGCTTGATGGTAGTCCCCTTGGGGCATGGCTTATTCCCATTGGAAACACCTATTCCTACTCACTGCGTTCTTTCTTCCTTTAAAATATGATCTTTCATAAGACTTTGTAGAGTGTTTATAAACTCCCTGCCTTAACCAGCTACTGCCCACCGCAGCACCAGCTGGGCGTGCCCTTTGACTTCAGAACTAGGGTGTTTAGAAGCAAGGACTGTCAGTTAAAAATAGGGCAGGGGGTGTAGCTCTGTGGAAGAGCACTTGCATAGCATGGGTGAGAGAGCCTGAGTTTGATCCTTAGCACTACAAAAAGGAAAAAACATTGAAAATTTTTTTGTTTTTAGAAATGAAGACTTTAATGCATCTCTGGAGTCCCAAGTTACAGAGTAGACCTCTGTAGTTACACAACTTAATTAAAGAATGTGTTCATTAATTCTTCATAGGAACACAGCATGACTTAATGGTTGTGTGTGGTTTCTAACACTGTAGTTTCTGAAGCTAGATTGCCTCAGTTTAGCTACCATCTCTTTGGACTATTTCCAGAGATGTCCTTCTTCATCACACCTCCAGGTTTCCTAGTGTCCTCTGTCATCAAGTTTGGGATGACTGTCTGAGACAGATTAAACCAGGACTGCTTCCAGGACTAGAGCTCAAGATGTCTGTCAGCTTCTGCCTCGGTTGGTTTTCTTTTGGCAGACATTACACAGGCCTCACACTACACCTGCAGCTCTGCTTTAATTTTTTTAAATTCGGGGAAGCCAGCGGCTATGTAAAGACCTCCATTCTGTGAAGAAGCCCAAGCTAGCATTGGCGGGGGGGGGGGGGGAGAGGCAGATGGACACATGGACAGACTCCAACAGTCCTCAGAGGTTTGTCTTCTCAGCTGACTTGCTAGAAGTATGAATAAAGATGTTATCTGGTGGGCCAGACCAGCTAAACCTTAAGACAACTAAGCCCCAGCTGCTGATAGCGATTTCATGAGAGAATTCAACCAAAAGCCAGCAAGACCAGCAAATACATAGAGCCAAAAGAAATAAAGGTATATAATTGTTTTAAGCTACTAGAGTTTCAGATGTTTTGTTACATAGCAGTAAATGAACCGAAACAACTTTTTAACTAGCTGTATGATCCTAGACTTGCTACTTAACTTCTTTGTTCCTCAGTTTCCTCATCTGTAAAATGTGGATAATACCACTGCCTACTTCATAAATGTGTTGGGTATTACATGTAGGCATTAAGAACAATACCTAGTGTATGGTAAATACACACAGTTATTCATTAAGTATTTGTTGAACACTTTTTATGCCTCAGGTTTTGTTCTGTATTCTAGGGATATAGTAGTAAAGGTCCCTGCATTAATGGTGCTTACATTCTAGAAGGGAGAGAGAGATAATAAAATAGATGGGGATGGGGTGATAATGAGCACCATGAAGACAGTAAGATAAGGTCATGTAACAGGTATTAGAATATTAATTAAAACTAACCTGGAGCTGATGAGGCGATATTTGAATGCAAACCTTCATGATGCAAAGCATCTACCTACTCATGTTCTCAAAAACTTTGTGAGGTTAGCACTGCCCAAGAAGGCAGCCTTTCTGGAGCTCTGTCCTTGTTAGAGAAGAGTGTCTTCTGCGGCCATAAATGGAAAAGGCCTCACTTGGAGGTTAAGTTGCTCTTACGGATTTGATTTGCTTTTTTTATATTTAGTTTATTTGCTTTTCCACTTTTGAGAGATGCTTTGGAGATGTGGGAGGGGAGGAGCTGAAGGGTCTGTTTTTGTGGCTAATGTTATCTTGGGTCCCAGGTGTGGACCCAAGATGCAGTATTGGGAAAAAGCTAGTTTCATCACCTGCATTCACAGCTTTCTGTAGCCTCAGGTTGGGGGAATTTTAGGAGCATCAAGATGGTAGCACCCTTGAGACAGAAACTTCCCTGCCATGGGCCTACTCAGGGGACTTGGAAGACACTTCCATCAGCAGTGTCAGTGAGTGTTTGGCTCGTTTCCACCTTTGAGCTGTCGTGAACGATGCTACTGTGAACATTGATGCTTTCAATTCCTTTGGGTGTAGGGGTAGAATTGTTGAATTTTTGAGGAATTTATAAACTTTTCCAGAAGTAAGAGAGGAGAAACATGGTAAATATTGCCACTAGGAAGCCAGACTCCTTTGTGGGCCTTGTAGATGACCCCTGGGTTAAGGGAATTGGTATTTTGGGGAGAATGCTGAGATAATTAGCAAGCTGGCCAGACTTGAATTGTTTCTCGTTAGTGATTACATGTAAACCTGTGTACATGTTTGGGGCTATTGATGTGGTTAAAAAATTTTTCAAAAGCAAAAGGATCATCAGGAGCTAGGCATCTATCTTAGAGAAGATAGATATTTTAAAGAGCTTGTTTTGTTATTTCCCCATAAAACTTAGGTATGTATATATTTAATCTCTTAACTTTGCATTTTTGCTTTATTATTTCTTATAAATCTTGACTATATGCATCTGAAAATAACAAAACTATTCATTCTTAAAAGAGGAATAAATATGAGAATTATTGTCAAAATGATTTATCATAGTCGCCCCAACCACTTCTTGTCATCCCATGGGCATCCATTTCTTTAATTTCCCAGTATCTTTACTGCGGCACTGTTCACACTGTGTTCTGTTCATTTGCTTACTGGTCTGTGTCTCCTGCTGAACTGTACAGCTAGTGAGGACCAGGTCCTTGTTGTTGTTGGCTGTTTTCCCACGACCTAAAGTAGCGCTTGGCTTGATGCATGCAATAGTAGTTGTGTGAAAGGATGAATCTACAAATGAATGAATAGCTCTGTTACTCCACGTACTTGCTTCTTGGTACAGTAGCACAGAGCTGTAAATCTCTGCAGAAATGTGTTTCTTTCCAAGATTTCTGGAGAAAGGTGATGTTTACTATAAATTTGTATAGTCTGTAGAATTCTGCAATTGAAAAAGATGTTCTCTTCGTGTATCCTCCCCCCGTGATGACTCTAGTTGAGTTCAAGCCTTTGCGTTTATGCAGTACCAGTTAACATTTGGTCCTATTGGGTGACTACCAGCCAGTCTGTGTAACATCAGTGACATAATCAAAGCAGCATGGCATTTGGATTTAATGTTCATTTCTGCCTCAGTATGCGTATGTATAGGTGAACATTCCATATGCATCATCAACTGAAGCTTATGTGCTTTCTGTTTGTGTTTTATACCTGCATATGCAAGAGTACAATGATACAGTATTCACATTGACTTTAAGGATATTGATTGTATAAATCCATTTGGAGTTGAACTTTAAGATAGTTAAGGAAATAAATTAACAGTTAATACGAATTACAAGAATATATTACATTAGTTAACTTTAGAAAAACATGATTTTCTTTTAGAGTCAGCATCTGCTTATGAAAGCATAAGTAATAGACTGAATGATAAATTATATAATAATTTAACATTTATGAAATTATTTGAACTAAGCATTTGTTATTATATAAAATCAACCTTAGTACTGTATTTTAAGTTTTAGGTATTTTATTCCATTTTGGCCATAAATCTCTTGGGAAAAACTATTCTTTTTAGGAGAATTTTTCACATCTTGTGAAGATGAATTAGCAATAAAATTTGTTATCCTGCGGATAATACTTGGCTCTAAGTAAACTGATTTGCCACACTTGTCTAAGATCCATATTTAGTGATCTTTGAATTAATGTGAGGGAGGTAGACACAGTATCTTTGGGCTATAGAGCCATGTGGCAGGAAACCTGGATTTTTTTCTACCTACCAGTTACTTTGTGAACTATTTTGAAGAGAGATGGTTTGGTTCTTCTTAAGGATGCAACAAGGAAGAATGTTGGTATAATGACTGATGGAATTATGGGATCTATGCAGTTGTATTCACTGAGGACCCTCTGTTCTAGGCACCTGGGATAAATCAGTGAACCAAAGAGACTCCTGCTGTTGATGGGCTATTTGTGCCTGGTATGACTGAGGAGCAGGAAAGAGACCTGTTAAGTCATTGAGAGGAAGGTGATAGAAGCTGAGGCCCTAGGGAAGGGTGAGACAGATCTTAAAGGGCCTTGTGGGCCATTGTGAGTGAAACAGAAAGTCTGTCAGTCAGATTCCCGTGGAAAACAGATAGCACACTCAAAATACAATGGCTCAAAAAGAATTATCTACAAAGGGACTGTTCAGATAGCATAGGGCAGCCACAAAGAATAAGGAGGTAACAGGGAGCCAAGCTGTCAGTAGCCAAGCTGTCAGCACTTCTGATCCCCAAGGAAGGCAGGGGGCTGTACTAGAACCCAGAGTTAGTGCAAGGTGACCTCCTCGAGCAAGAGTCAGGGAAATAATACCCTGACCTGATTCTTTTCCCTGTTTTGAGCGTCCTGTTGGGGATGACTCAGAGCAACTGGAAGACTTTGCTGAAGCATTCATTCCCTTAGATCAGCCACCCAGGAAGGAGTGTAAGATGGAGACGGCAGGAGAGGGAAACTATATCAGGATTCTCCAGACAAGTTGAAGGAGTAGGATGTAGATACATATGTGTGTGTATGTGTATGTGTGTGTGTGTATGTGTGTGTGATGACACCTTCAATGGCCATGTTTGTGTTTGTGTGGGAAAGATGGCCATGGTCATGTTTGTCACCTGATGCAGAGTTTGCACAAAAAAAAAATTAAGCCAAATGCTTCTGTTTGCAAACCAAATTGTTAGTAAACAAAAGCATTTATGAACTGAGGTATCTCTGTGTGTGAACATCTTTCCTTCAGGAAATCAGTTTGTAAGCTTGTAGGCTGGCAGAGGCTGGCCAGTCTGAAATGTGAAGGACAGGTCAGCAGGCTGGAAACACTTGGTGAGGAGGGGTGTTGCAATTTTAGCACAGAACTTCTTCCTGAAGTCTTTGCTCTTTAGACCTTCCAACTGATTGGACAAGGCCTGCTCACATTATTGAGGATATTCTCTTTTATTTAGTGAGCTGTAGATGTTAAACATCACAGAAATACCTGCTTTAATGTTTTATTGAATAACTGGTACTGTACTTCTAGCCAAGCTAACACATCAAGCTAATAGTCACAGAGCCACTTCAGGATTTTAAGCAGAGAGATGACATAACATGACCTGTTTGAAAAGGTGCAGCTGGGTACTGTATTGAGAAAAGACCATGGGATGCAAGAGGGGAGACCAGGTGGAAGGCTGTTACTGTCATTTAGATGAGACATGTTGGCTTGGGCCGACATGAGAGTCCTGAAGGTGGTGAAGGAGGGTCAGTTTCTAGATGTATTTTAAAATAGAGCCAGTAAAAATTGTTAATAACTAAGATGTGGAGTGGCAGAAAATACAGGGATCAAGGATAACTTCAGAATTTTCAGTGTGGGCAAGCTGGAGGGATGGAGATGTAGCAGGTGTGACAAGGAAGGCCGGATGGAGCAGCTTTGAAGGGGGAGCTTGGGGTTCATTTTAATATGTTAAGCAGGGTATGCCCAGTTGGACCTCAATTGATGTCACTGCAGAATGCCATTCCAAATACAGTAACAGTTTAGAACAGCTGGTAACAGTTTTCTTACTATTCTTGTGTCAGTGGTTCAAGAGGTACCAAAAACTAGAAACCTGACCAAATGGTAGCTAGTGAATCCATATCTCTACAGCATGCACGCTGAGAGCCGGATGGCTGTGGACACTGTATACCTATGGCGGCTGCTGACAAGACAGGTACCCATATTTTTGAAATGAAGAACAGTATATTGTGAAAAAGAATTGTTTCACTCACTACTAATATCAAGAAAGACATTTCTTTTGTTTCAGACAGCTCTGTCATATCACAGCAAGAAATCTTATTTCTTGCGTAGTCTAAACTTGTTATTTAGAGCTAAGATGTCACTATTTGGGAAAAAAAAAAGTACTAAACTCTTAAAAGTTTGTACTATGGTACAGAGGGCTTAGTTTGGAGAGATTGGAGTATTCCCAACATTTGAAAATCATTTTTCAGATAAATAAATCAGTAACACTGGGCATATTTTCAAACTGCATATAGAAACATAAAAAATTACTTTCTAGGACTAAATATGATCTGGGGCAGAAATCAGGAACCCATTCACTGCCGTTGCCTGTATTGAAAAAGTCACCTTTCCGGTGTGATCTGTCCATCAACCTAACATTTTACAAGCACTGGAGTTTACCATGAGGAATCACCTCCTGATTTCTGGATCTTCATTTGATTTGTCTATCCAGGGCTATCTGAGAAAGCCAGCAAACCCATGCTGACATTCTTGATATCTCATTTTGACCTGGGATTTTTCTAACTTGTAGAGATAATGAAAAATGAAACTTCTCTGAGACAGTTTCCAAATGCATTGGCATGCAGTAGGATCATGTCTCTTGCTTATATGGAAATAGTACTGTATTATCTCTTAAAAAATAGTGTGATTAACTTGTTTATAATTTTTAAAACACACCTAACAGTAATGGACTGTATATATTACTAATGCCCATTAGGTGGTCCGTGGAAGCCCAAAATCCCCAAAACACTTTTCTAGACAGTACTGTCCTAAAGAATAGAACCCACACTTCACTTTTCTCCTTTCCTTGGGACCTACAAGTGAAATTTTAGGTTCAGTACTTAATAAATATTTGATAAATTTATTGGAAAAATTAGATCACCTTCACAGGAGAAACAGAAGGCACTTAGCTTTGGGAAAAGTTCCCTTTTTTTGTGGACTGGAGATTGAACTTGGCCTGGTGCACACCAAGCAACTTCTGCACCACTGAACCTCATCCTCAGCCCCAAGAGCTCCATTTCGCTTTCACACTCTGCTTCAGTTTTCTCTGACTTATCAGATTCTTTTCTTTCTTCTTTTTCTTTCACCTTGCAGGTCTCTTTTTATTTAATGTTTTTATTAAATAATTTATTTAATAAAAATGTATTTTATTTTAAAATTTATTTTAAAAAATGTATTCTTGCAGTTCATAATGAGTACATTTGTTTGGGGGAAGTTTGCATATGTACATAACACTAATTAGTTCTTTTTCATCTCCTACCCCTTCCATCCCTCCTTGCTCCTTCCAACTCTGGTTCCTCCTCCCATTTACAAAAAGCTCTGTTTCTATTTTTATTATTCACTTTTTTATCCTTTTCCCCTTCTCTCCCTTAACTCTCCCTTTATCTCTTGTTTCCCTTCCCATTTGAAAAGAATCTCCCTACTTCCTATTATCTTTTATTTTGCTCTTTATTTACATTTTGGGTTTCATACAGTAGGAACCATGCAGTATTTAGCTCCTTTCCTGAACTGAAACTAAGAACCAACAGCTGTGCTGGGAGTGTAGCTCAGTACACAATGCATAGAAGGCCCTGGTTTGATCTTTAGCAACACATGCGTGCGCACACGCACCCACATGCCCACACACATGCACACAGTCCCAACTTTTCATGCCAATTTTGCCTTAGATCCTTTAAGAAACTATCAAATTATCAACACCACTGATTTTTTTTTTTTTTAAGTTCTAGGGATCAAATACAAGACCTTGCACAAGTGCTCTACCACTGAGCTATGTCTCTAACCCAATCACTGATACTTCTTTTATATATGAAGTGGCTGTTATTTCTAATTAAGGATGTAAATGATAAAATTAAGACAGAATAAACTGTAGTAAATAATGAGGTTTTGATGATTTAATATGACTGCATTTCAGGTCATTTGTTGTGTAGATGCAATATCAGCTTTGAACTTCTAACTAGTAGGTTTCAAATTTGCAGTCAGTGGATGATAGTGAACTATTGGCTTTATTGTGAGAGAGGCCACTTACAGTTTTAGCCAGCATTTACTGATACCAAGCAGCATGCACTCTTCTGAACCCATAGAGCAGTAGACATATTTATAGTATCTGCATGGAACTGTTGTGCTTCTCTTCATTTTTATTTTTATTTTACATAGATGGAAATGTGTACCTGTGTAACCGATTCCTCCCATGATGGAGAACATTTCCAATATAGCACCTTTCTCTTTGCTTCTTCCCAGCCCATTTCTTCTTACAAGACACCATAGATTTGTTCTTCCTGTTTTAGAACTTCATAAAAATAGAATATTATTGAATGTACTTTTCTGTTTCTTGATTTAGTAACCATAATGTTTTTTAATTTATCATTTCTTTTTTCTTTTCTTCCTTTCCTTTCTAAAAATGTATGTATGTGTGTATTTTGAGAGGCATTAACAGATTTGTTAGGCATAAAAAAGTACACACTCAGAGGAGAGTGGGAGCACTCAGAGTCTAAGATGTGTCTATTGATCTTTCTTTTTGAAGTGATTGTTCTTTTGGTCACGCTTTTAAATTTTTTAATTGTCTTTTAGCATTTGCAATCTCTTGTTTATTCTGAAAACATTCCTTATCAGATGTATGTATTGCAGTATACATATAATCTAGTTTCTTTTGATAAGCAGAAATTTTAAGAAATTTTAAAGTCCAGTTTACTCTTGTAATTAGCACTTCCATAGTATCCAGAATTGCAAAAATATTCTGTTTTTTTCTAGAAGCTTCATGATTTTAGTGTTTTATGTTATATATGTGATTCATCTGAAATTAATTTTTGTATAGTATGAAGAAGTAAGGGTTCATAATTCATATTTTCCTGGATGTTTCCAGTTCTTCCTACATTTTAAAAAATACTACTCCTTTTACTTTTCTACTTTTACTTTGTCCCAGAGAAATAAATTAACAGGAAATTTTACTTTTTTTTATCATGGAAACAGAGTCCCACAGATATGAAGGCTGAGAAGTCCCACTATCTCTGCCTGCAAGCTGGAGTCCCAGGAAATGTAATTCAGTATGAGTCTGAAGGCCATAGAACCAGGGGGCTGCTGGTAGAAGTCCCAGGGACTCAGAACTGAAGAGCCGGGGGCTCCACTGTCCAAGGGCAAGAGAAAATGAATGTTCCAGCTCAGGGAGAGGGAATTTGCCCTTTCTCTGTGTTTTTGTTGTATGTGAATCCTCAGTGGATTTTATTGTGCCAGGCCTCATCAGTGAGGGTGGATCTCTTAAACTCATTCTCCTGATCCAAATGGTCATCTCTTCCAGAAACATCCTAACATAACAGTCACACCCGAAATAATGTTTTTCCAGCCATTTGGGAATCCCTTAGCTCTATTAAGTTGATACATAAAATGAACTGTCATATTCATTGAAGTGTTTTTGATACTTTAGCCAAAAATTAATTGACCAGAAAGGTATAGATCTATTTCTGGACCATCTGTTATATTCCATTGACTTTTTTTTAAAATCCTGTTTGCTTATATGGAGTCTTCTAGACATCATTATTATGGTGGTACCAATGAACAAATTAAACCAGGTCCTTAAAAGAGGAGTGGGGGAAATAAGCCTTAAAAAATATCTTGGTATGTGTATGTTTCTTCTTCCTGTTCAGCCATACCAGTTATTCTAAACTCCATGTTTACTTTGGTTTTGCTGATATAGTGAGGTAGCATATTGACTGCATAATATTTTGAGGTGTGTTTTGATGCTGTGGTTTGAACTGAGGGCTTCATGGATGTTCAGCAGATGTTGTAACACTGAGCTACATCCTCAGGCCTTCTGTATTAATTTTTTTCTCTTTCGTGCCATCCTCTAAAAAGCAGCAAGAGTCCCTGTGTCCTTAGCAGAGTGACTTTTTTTTATGTCTATAGAAATTATGGCTGATCTAAATATTAAAGAGAAACAGTGTTTCTAGCCAATGAATTCTTTAAGAGATGCTATCATCAACTCACTGATATTTGTGTAGAGCACCTGCATTAAACAAAGCCATTAGGGCTGGCTGGCAACGCTCAGCATAAGGTGGTTATGTGGAGCCGGTCTGCAGTGTGGCTGAGCCTGCTCATCTTTATTACAAGTTTGTTTTGGACAGTTTTCTATTTGTATTTTAAAATGCAAATTTAAAAATTTGTAAATTTGTATTTTAAAATGTTATGGGGTTGACAAATTTTAAAAAGCTGGCTAAATATTTGAGTAGATATTTCATCAAGAAAGATAAATGGCTGATAAGTACATAACAGAGATGCTTAGCACCAGTAGTCACCAGAGAAATGCAAATAAAAACCACAGTGAGATATTGCACAGAATGACTATAATAAAAAGATACAACAACATTGTTGGTAAGGATGTGGATGTGGAAAAATTAGTGCTCCTTTTTTTTTTCTTTATAGTACATACTGAAGATTAGAACCAGAGCTTCCCACATGGTAAACAAGCACTCTGCCATGCAGCCCTATCCCCAATGGAAAACTGGAACTCTTACACACTGCTGAATGTAAAATGATCCTGCCATTTCAAAAAAGTTCCTGTCTTGGTTACTTTTCTGTCATTGTTGAGACAAAATACCCAATGCCCAAAATTAAAGAAAGAAAGGTTTTATGTAGCCCACAATTTATAGAGATTTCAGTTCACAATCAGCTGGTTCCAAGGTAGGGTGGCACAGTGGGAGGAGCAGCCTCTTTTCCTCCCTTATGTTGTAAGCAGGCTATCACCCACACCATCTGGCCTGCTCCTTTTCAGGTTCTGGATGTTTACAAACTGAAGACTCTAGCCCCCTGCTGAGTAGCTTAAACTTCTAAACTTCTCAAATCTGACACAATGTATCAGCCATTACAATTCCTTTTAAATTTGTTTACCATATGACTAGCAATGCTCCCTACATATAAGAAAAATGAAATTATATATCCATATAAAGATTTGTACAAAGATATTAGTAGAAGCATTACTAATAACCACAAAGTAGATATATTTCAAATACTCACCAATTGATAAAATGACCAATACGTATTCTATCCCTACACTGACATTATTCAGTCTTAAAAGGAATGCAGTACTTGTTTATATTACATGAATGAATCTCAAAGATGTTATGAAAGAAACTTGATGCAAAATACTATATGATTCTATTCATATGAAAAGCTAAGAAAATGCAGATTTATAGAGAGAGAACCTTAGTTGCTGCCAGGGCACAGGTAGGAATGGGGCAACTGCAGAATGACTCAAGAGATCTTTTTAGGGTGTGAGAAATGTTCTAAGCTGGATTGTGATGTTGTTGTGCAGCCTAATAAATTTACTAAAAAGCATTAAAATGTGCCCCTAAAGCAAGTGAGTTATATGATTGGTAAATCATTCCTCATTAAAGTTGTTTTAAGAGGAAAAAGATGTTTGAAGGTTGAAAAACTCCAGGCTTACTGGGCCTGAAAGATCAGGGAAGCTCAAGCCCCGCCGCCCAGCGCCTGTGGGCCAGTGGGCAGTGGTAAGAGGACTGCTGCATCCAGCACCCTGGACTCTCCTTTTTTAGAACCATCTTCCTGGGCAATTGAAAAGCTAAGTAAGGGGAAGGTGCTTGATGGAATGCAGATTTCCTCATTTTGTGAGGTCTGTAGTTGAGAACAAAGAACAGAGAGCGGGCACCAAGGGTGTGTTGGGCACAGCCCCCTCCAGCCTGCCATGGGCCATCTGTGTGGCTCACAGGCCGAGCCTCCCTCCAGTCCTCTCTTTCCAGTTCACTGGTCCCTATACGATTTTTCCTAAATGTGTTGTGGTCACAGAATGTTTCCTTAACTGTCACACCATCTGAGCAAAATGATTCACTCTCTTTTCTCCTACTGACTAAAGTCTCTCCTCTGAGAATTCAGAGGTTTTTTCTTAAATAACATGCAAATTCATCTACTTTCTTTTATTTTGCATTTCATTCTTTGGAAAGCTTTTGGGGTGAGGGAATCTTAATGGAAAATTATTTATTTATTTTGAAGAGAATTTATAAGTAGAGTTAGCCAGGTTCTTGGTGGACTTGGGCACACAAGTGTGGAAAAATGAAGGTGTCTCCTTTGTTATGCCCCAAAGCGCCAACAAGGATGTGCCCTTAGGGTGTAGCTTTTGGCAGCTGCATGCCCTCCCCACACCCTCTTCCTCTCTTCTCTGAGAACACTTTTGTGAGACCTCAGGCTAGAGTCAGACAGCCTTCTGTGGGCTCAGGCTATGTTTTCTCTTGTGAAACCTTTTCACATCCCACCAATCTGATCTCATGTCCACTTTCTAGAGAGAACTAGACCTTTGAAAATTTTCTTTTTGCCCCTCAACAATCATTCTGCCTTTTGTTATTTCAGCATCTACCTCAAATATCTTAAGCTTGATACATTCAAAATGAAACTCTCCATCCCTCTACTCCTCCCCAAAGAAAAACAGCACAAACCTTTCTCTCCTTGCTGCCTTTCTTTTTTTAAAACAAGAAAATTTTTTTGAGACAAGGTCTCAGTATGTAGTTCATGCTGGCTTTGAGCTCACTGTAGCCTCAAACTCCCAGCAATGTTGGTGCCTCAGCCTTCTGAGTGCTGGGATTACAGGCACATGCCCTCACCCTCAGCATCCTCGCTGCCCTTCTGTTGTGGATGGTGCTCATGGGTGACACCTCAAAGTTATCTCTGATGAAGTTTCTTTTATCTAGTAGCTTATCTGCCACTTTAGTGAGTATAGCTTTCCCATGCAAATATACAAATCAGACTAAAACATCAGTGATGTGTTGGGGTTTTTTTTTTGCCTCCCCAATTGACAAGTATTTGTAGCATCAGTATAGGAGAAAGTATGAAAAATGAGAATTAATACAGCTTTTCTTGGGAGTGTATTGTATAATAATCTAAAATGTCCATATATCCTAACATCATCTATTTCTGGGAATTTATCCTACAGAATTAGTCCTTAAACACGATTTGTTATAATTATGTTCACAATGGCATTATTTATATTAAAAAATTAGAAACATATTACATATAGCAAAATGTAGAATTGCTTCTATAAATTATGAAACAGACAGGTATTAGAGTAGTGTAAAACAATTAAAAATGCCAACACATTAGTTCTTTGGAGTCCTTCATAGCATTTAGTGTGAATTTTGGTATTCAATGGTACTTATTATTACATATAATAAACTCATCTATAGTATCTTTTGTTTTTATTTATTATATATAATCTAAGAATATAGTATCTTATCATTATTAATACTTAGTAATAAAAAGCAACTCAATGACTTCTGTTAAACATGATGGATGATGTTAAACATGCATTTGTGTCTGTGCCCCCTCAAAATCCTACCAATGTTACAGTACAAGAATTAAAAAGTTTAAACAGACGGCAAAGCAAATTGAAATGGAATTTACAGTAGAGGAGAGATAGGAATACAGTTTTAGAGAATAAGAAAGCAGAAGGTCAGTGGTGGCTCAATTAGCAAAAGAGAACTGAATGTCAGCCAGAGCAGAGGGGAGGTGCTTGTCAGAAGCCAGCTGATTGGTGCCAGAAATCCCTGCAGGTTGGAGGCACCATGGGATCCCTCAGGGTTGGAGACACTTGCTTTCTTGGAAGGCAGCAGAGTGATGAGGTCAAAATAATCATTTGAAAGTCTTTATAAGAACAATTCCCCTCCCAGGGTCTCCCCTCCAGCCCAAGCAACAAGGGGGCTCTCTTCTCCTGTCCTTTTGTTGCATCTAAGGCTGGGTTTTTCCTCTGGAAACCAGAGGGGTTTCGGACTTGGAACTGCCAAGTCTACCACAAGAAACCAGGTTGAGGTATGGAACTGAATTCAGGATAATTAAAGTCTATGTACTGGCCTGTGGGTCGCGTAAATCCAGCAGAGGCATGGAACTCTCCTCTTTGCCTGCAGGCCGGGCTCCTCTGGCTCCCTGTTGGTCCCTGTGGGTCCGGTAAGACCAGTGGAGGCAGGGAACCCCGCCTTAGGCCAGCGAACTGTTTTCTTTGCCTGGGGCCCAGAATCCGGCTGCCTGTGGATCTCATAAGTCCAGCAGAGGTGTGGAACTCTCCTCTTCGCCTGCAGGCTGGGTTCCCTGTTGGTCTGGTAAGACCAGTGGACTCAGGGAACCCCACCCAAGGCCAGCAAACTGTTTTCTTTGCCTGGGGCCCAGGATTCGGCTTCCTGTCAAAATCAGTGAGTAAGGAGGGAGCAGGGACCTCTGTCCCAGCCTGGCTGACCTCTCTACCTCACTTGGAACAAAACTTGAAGCGCAAAAATATAGGAAGATGACGAAATGAAAGACCAAAATGCAGTCTCAAACATCCAGCCCATCCCAAGAAAGCCTAGGAGCCATGTACATAGAAGAAAATATATGCCACATACTTGAAATCCCTGAAATAAAGAAGCAACTCTAGGAAGCCTTAAAGGAAATCAAACTAGGAATAATCTCTCAGGTAAAAGAAGAAATGGTAAAAGAAATGAAGGAGATGCTGAACATATCTAAAGACACAGTTAAAAAACTTGAGGAGATAAAAAGAATCCCTGGATGAACAATATAAGAAACAAACAGAGTATATAAAGCAGATGAAAAGAGATATACAGGAAATCAAAAACTCCATCGAAAGTTGTAAAAACTGCCTCAATGAATGTGAAGATAGAATTTCAGACCTTGAAGACAAGATTGCAGCCAGTGAACAGGAAAGATCTTTTAAAAATAACAAGAAATCAGGAAATAACAATTCAACACCTGCAAGATGACACAAAAAGGAACAACATAAGGTTAATAGGGATAAATGAAAAAGAAGGGAACAACATAGAGGATGTCAAGAGGATATTTAGAGAAGTAATCGCTGAAAATTTCCCAAACATGAGACTGGAAATCGATATTAAGATCAGTGAAACATATAGGACTCCAAATAGCCATAACCAAATTAAAACTACACCCAGACACATAGTAATGGCCATCCCAGAAATCGAACAAAAGAATAGAATATTAAAAGCTTTAAGAGAGAAAAGACAGATCACCTGTAAAGGAAAACCTATCAGAATCACAGCAGACTTCTCAGCACAAACAATAAAGTCAAGAAGAGCATGGAGTGAAGTATTTCAGATCCTAAAGGAAAATGATTTCCAAACTAGACTGATATACCCTGCAAAACTTTCCTTCAAAATGGATGGAGAAATAAGATACTTCCATGACAAAGAACAGCTGAAAAACTACATGATTACCAAGCCAACCCTGCAAAGAATACTGAAAGACAGCCTAGACACATATAGGGAAAAAACCACTAAACAAAGCAGACAATTAAATAGAACTGAAAGATAAAGATACAACAGCAGAAAGATAACATGTCAACAATAAACCAATATATAACAGTTATAACCATTAATGTAAATGGTCTCAATGCACCAATTAAAAGAAACAGACTGGCAGAATGGATCAAGAAACAAAATCCAACCATATGTTGTCTACAAGAAACCCATCTAACCCAAAAGGAAACTCACAGACTGAAAGTCAAAGGATGGAAAATAATACTTCATGCAACACAAACCCAAAAAAAAGCAGGGGTGGCTATATTGTTTATAGATAATGTGAACTTCAAGCCAATAATGATCAGAAGGGATAAAGAAGGTCACTACATACTGGTTAGGGGAAAACTCCAAGAGGAAGAGATAACTATCTTAAATATATATGCACCAAGTTCCAGAGCACCCAGTTATATAAAACAAGTACTAACAGAAATGAAAAACCAAGTTAACAGTGACACAGTTCTAACAGGAGATCTTAACACACCACTGACACCAATGGACAGATCAACCAGACAGAATATCAGCAAAGAAATAAAAGAACTGAATTGCACCTGTGAACAAATAGACTTAATAGACGTATACAGAGTATTCCACCCAACAACAACAGAATACACATTCTTCTCAGCAGTGCATAGATCATTTTCTAAAACTGACCATATATTAATTCACAAAACATATCTAAATAAATGCAAAAAGGTTGAAATCATCCCTTGCATGCTTTTGGACCATAGCGCTGTGAAATTACAAATTAATGATAAAAGATACTACAAAATTCCCACAAACACATGGAAACTGAGTAATACACTCTTGAGTAATCAGTGGGTCACAGAGGAAATTAAAGAAGAAATTGAACACTACCTACAAGAAAATGAAAACACAAATACAACTTACCGGAATCTGTGGGATGCAATGAAAGCCGTCCTCAGAGGAAAATTTATTGCACTGAGTTCCCACATCAGGAAAACAGAACGAATACAAATAAATAACCTGATACTGCACCTCAAACAGCTAGAAAAAGGAGAGCAAGTCAAGCCCAAAGCCAAAAGAAGAGAGGAAATTATAAAAATCAGAGCAGAAATCAATGCAATAGAGACTAAGGAAACAATCCAAAGAATCAATGAATCAAAAAGCTGGTTCTCTGAAACAATAAATAAAATCGCTAAGCCCCTAGCCAACCTTATTTTAAAAAAGGGAAGAAAAAGCTCAAATTCATGCAATAAGAAATGAAAGGAGAAATCACTACAGACCCTCTAGAAATACAGAAAATCATCAACACCTATTTTGAAAACCTCTATTCTCAAAGGTTTGATAACACAGAGGAAATGGACTGATTCCTAGAAGAATACGAAGTACCAAAGCTAGGTCATGAAGATATAAAACTACTGAATAACCCAATTTCTATTAATGAAATCGAAAACATAATTAAATCTTTACCTACAAAGAAGAGCCCAGGCCCAAACGGATTCACTGCAGAATTCTACAAGAAATACAAAGAAGACCTAATGCCAACACTCCTCAAACTCTTCAATGAAATTGAAAGGGAAGCAGTCCTTCCTAAATCGTTCCTCGAAGCAAATATTGCTCTAGTACCAAAACCTGAAAAGGACCCAACTGAAAAAGAGAACTACAGACTAATCTCCCTAATGAACACAGATGCAAAAATCCTCAATAAAATATTGGCAAATAGGATGTAGCAAATCATCCAGAAGATCATTCACCATGACCAAATGGGATTCGTCCCAGGCATGAAGGGATGGTTCAATATACGTAAATCAATAAATGAAATACACCATATCAATAGAGCCAAAAGTAAGAACCACATGATCATTTCTATAGATGCAGAAAAAGCTTTTGACAAGGTCCAACATTCATTCATAAGAACCTTGCAGAAAATTGGAATAGATGGTCTGTACCTCAATATAATAAAGGCCATCTATGACAAACCAACAGCCAATATCATACTAAATGGCCAAAAATTGAAGGCCTTTACTTTAAAATCAGGCACAAGACAAGGATGTCCCTTATCACTGCTCCTATTTAATATACTAGCCAGAGCAATTAGACAAGAGAGAGAAATAAAAGTCGTAAAGATAGGAAAAGAAGTTAAGCTGCCATTATTTGCAGATGACATGATACTCTATATAGAAGATCCCCAAAACTCCATTGAAAGTCTGCTAGATATAATAAATGAATTCAATAATGTAGCTGTATATACAATCAATACTCAAAAATCAATAGCATTCCTATACACTAACAACAAAGTCACAGAGAGAGAAATAAGAGAAGCCACACCCTTCACATTAGCAACCAAAAAAATGAAATATCTAGGAATTATTCTCAAGAAAGAAGTGAAAAACCTGTACAAGGAAAATTATAATACACTGAAAAATGAAATTGAAGATGATCTCAGAAAATGGAAAGACATCCCTTGCTCATGGATAGGAAGAATAAATATTGTGAAAATGGCCATTCTCCCAAAACTTTTATACAGATTCAATGCAATTCCGATAAAAATACCATCAACATACTTCACAGAACCCGAGAAATCACTCCTAAAGTTCATCTGGAGCGAGAAGAGACCTAGAATAGCAAGGACAGTTCTAAGCAGCAAAGGCAAGGCAGGAGGTATCACAATCCCTGACTTAAAGTTATACTACAAAGCAACTGTAGTAAAATCAACATGGTACTGGAACCAAAACAGCTGAAGATCAGTGGAATAGATTAGAAGATACAACCACAACTACACTCAACCACCTTATCTTCGATAAAGGGGTCAAACATGTTCACTGGGAGAACGACAGTCTCTTTAATAAATGGTGCTGGGAAAACTGGCTCTCCTTATGTCGAAAACTAAAACTAGACTCATGCTTATCACCATGTACTAAAATAAAATCTAAATGGATCAAAGATCTAAATATTAAAACAGAAACACTAAATCTATTGGAGGACAAATTGGGTAAAAACCTTGAAGATATAGGAGTAGGTAGAGAACTCATGAACAGGACTCAAACTGCATGAGAAATACTTCCCAGAATCAATAACTGGGATCACCTCTTATTAAAAAGTTTTTGCACATCAAAAGAAGTCTCCAGCGTGGTGAGAAGAAAACCCACAAACTGGGAAAAAATCTTAAAGAACTGCCCCTCAGACAAAGGACTTCTATCTAAAACATACAAAGAATTAAAAAAAATCAGACCCCTAAAATTCAAAGACCCAATCCAAAAATGGGCATCTGAGATGAATAAACAATTCTCAGATGAAGAAATACAAATGGCAAATAAATATATGAAAAAATGTTCATCATCATTGGTCATTAGAGAAATGCAAATCAAAACCACACTTAGATTTCACCTCACTCCTGAAAGAATGGCCAAGATCAAGAAAACCAACAAATGCTGGAGAGGCTGTGGGGAAAAAGGAACTCTCCTGCACTGTTGGGGGGAGTGTAGACTAGTGCAACCATTGTGGAGGTCAGTCTGAAGATTTCTCAGAAAACTAGGACTGGAAGCCCCATATGACCCAGCTATACCACTTCTAGGCATATTCCCAGAAGAACTGAAAGCATCATATCACAGTGATATATGTGCACCCATGTTTATAGCAGCACAATTTGTAATAGCCAGATCTTGGAAACAACCTAAGTGTCCATCGACTGAAGAATGGATAAAAAAGTTGTGGTATTTTTATACAATGGAGTACTATTCAGCTATAAAGAATGACCGCATTAAGACATTTATAAATAAATGGACACAACTTTAGACCATACTTATAAGTGAAATAAATCAAACTCACATGTATAAATACTGAAGTTTCCCTAGTGTAAGAAATGATAAGAATACATAGAAGTATGTGGTAATCATGATTCCCAATCATATTGGTTTGAAGCCATATAATGTTTTCACTCATTAACCGCAATGGTTTTAACCTGGGTTGTTCGATTTTAGTACCTTTGCTAGCACGAATAGCTATTTTGAAGAAAGCAACACAACGTAAAAGCTAGTGCTGATTTAATATCGTCTTGTTTTAAAGTCCCATCAAGCTGTAGTACATCTGTTTCCACTGGTTTTAACATGTTGTATCTTACTATATTTCACTATATGCTATAGTATAAACAAAACTCTTTATAGGCAAAGAGATAATATAGAAACCATTGTTTGTTTTCTATTAGCAGGTTCTAAATACCTTGTAATTCTTGCATTCTCTTGAAAGGCTTCACACTGTCTAGATACGCTTGATATTATAGCACGCTAAGTTACACTCAAATAATTTAAGGAAAGAGGCACTATGGTGACTACTATTATGTTAGATTATCTGGTGGTGAAACACGATTATGCTTGAATTGCTCGGTTCTGCCCTGCATTGTTCTATTACAATATCCTCTCTTATCTCAGTCTTCCCCCTATTTTTAAATTAATCTATTTTCTCTCATTTTTTTAATTAAGGGAAAACTAAATTAAAGAATAACGGGACATATTATAGTAACTTTTTTGTTGTCCTGTTAACCTGACTTGAACCCCAGTATTGCTCTCCCCATCTTGTTCTGTCTGGTTATTATATATTCTATTTTGTTTGATAGTATCAAGTTTGAGGGTATAGGCAATCACTTTGAAGGCAATAAGATATGCCCATTATGGATTGATTATCATCCTTTTTTTTTTTTGAAGTCCTGTAAGGTCCTCAGTGTAGATTTTATTGGTTTTGTTCCATATTGTTTTGATCAATTCTATTATACCTGATGACATAGACAATTCAATTTGAAAATAGCAAGAGGCACAATGGTAACCACTTTTGATCACCTGCTATTCTATTTTTGCATCATGTGCTATGCCCACCCTTGTGTTCTAACTGACTCTGTTTTGCTTAGTCACATTTGTTTTTATTCTCTTCAAAAAAGTAATAAGAACCGTGAGAATAAAAAAACCCTAAAAGTCTAATTGTTACTGTAAAAAAGAGAGGAAAGTAAGGTGGACTAAGGGATATAACCGCAGGTACGTTCCAGAGGGTAGGACGGAAAACCATGTAACTGAGCTTTTGTTGGATCATTGAACGGAACTGTCTCCAATTTCACTGTATGAATGTTCACTTTATATGCTTTAATTTAGTGATATGGACAACTGTTTCTGGGAAGACAATGTGTAGCCTGTTAACTGGTGATTTCGTACTATATATATTTTTTTCTAGAAATACTGTATTATTTGTACCCTTTTACTACATTGTTTTTTTATGTCCTTTTTTTTTTTTTTTTCTTCTCTCTTTAAATAAAAAAAAAAAAAGTCTATGTACTGGATGATAAGACCTCCTGAAAGCTGCAGCAAGGTCTTTTCGTCTCAGGCAAGGCATTATGGGAGACCTTTCATGGTGACACCAAGGTGACAGTCTCAGCCACAGAGCTCCCATTAGCCTCCCCTCAGCTCTGAATATGAATGGGCAGTTGAGCAATGCTAAAGCATTTGAAGAAAGCCTCTTACATGAAAAGCAGAGCCCTAAACAGGGAAGGAAAAGGATGGATGGATGGAAGGAAGGAAGGAAGGAAGGAATTAGATTCAACAAGAGATAGAGTTCTCTCTTACCTAATGCTATCATGTATACCTTGCTGCTCACTCCTTGGAGAAGACATTAATGCTCACATTTGTACCTGCCTTGATTTGAATGTGTTTGTTACCTTTCTGTGATTTCTCTCATCCCAGAGAAGGCCTTCTTGTAATATAACACTCACGTTTTCTTCTTCATTATACGAGTATTTAAAAAAAAAACTTACTTAAAAAATGTTTTAATGCTTTTTTTTTATTATATTAGTACATGTACCAACTTTCCATATTTTGTTTCATCCTTAGTAAAATATCACTATAACTTTATGTTCCTGGCACATTACAGATTTATCCAGTGAGTTTCCAGATTACAAAAGTATTTTCTTGGAAATCTCAGTTTCAGGTTTTTTCCCCATAGGTCATCACATAAAAATCAAGAGGGAGGAAAGAGTACATGTGTAGTAATAAAGATTCTTTTAAAGTAATTTTAGTTTATTAGCACATATATATAGTATATAATGTTTACATAACTTGTGGGAATTAAAATTAAATTAAAAATAAAATAAATATTAAAAAGTTCTAAAAACAAAAGTTTTTTTGAAAAAAAACAAAACAAAAAACTCTTGTGTCATTAAGAAGAAAACATGAGCACCATATTACCAAAAGGCCCATAGCTAGCCAAAGTCCTCTCTTGGCTTTTATATTTATTGCCCTTAAAAATAACTGTCAGACAACATGGTTAGTATTTTAGGGTAGGAAGGACATTTATTCCTCCAAAAAATTTCACCAACTGTCTTCATCCTGTTCTGTCTTGACAATTTTTGGAGAGTGTGTTAAAATGACTTACATGCTTTATTTCCCATTTTTTGAAGATGTAGAGAAATTGACCAGATTTAACTTTTATGACCTGTCCATAGTTCTCTGTGATAAAACACAAGAAAAAGAGGTAGAATTTCTATTTTTCAAAAAAATATTATAATCCTGTGCATGTGGATTGAAAGACTGGAACCAGGAGACTGGAACAAGGCAGACTGCTTGGGACAGGCATATCAACAAGCTTTTGTTCCATCTCTCACAGGTATTAGTGAGGCCCAAACTTGCACCAGGAAGGCACTGCCAGGTTCCGCATCAAGGACCTTGGAAATTATATTTTATCATAGCTGTGTGTACCCCTGTGTCAGCAGCTGGTATTTAATGAATACTTGTTGATTTACAGAATGAATAATCAAATGGCACAGAAAAACCCAAAGCTACTCATACATCTGAGGCCAAAATATGTCAGATGGAGACAGGAAACTTTTCTCCATCGTTGTGCTTTTGAATGCCTGGCTGCCCTCTGCACTGGAGTTCAGTCCCTGAGATCCAGAGGAATCAGTGGGACAGTCCTGCCCATGCAAGGTCCATGGTCTCCTGCAAGGAAGAAGACGTGCCATAGACCTTACCTGTGAGACCTGTAGATGCTGAGAGGTCTGGCCTGGCAAACAGGAAAGAGTGGGCTCAGTAGGTGTAAGAGGAAAGAAAGGGCGTCCAGATCTGGGCATGGGGTGGGGGCAGATTCAACATAAGGTGCAACGTAAGGTTCAATAGTCAATAGAGATGGAAAGAATAAATACTCCGGGTAGGAGATGCTCATGTGACCTCAAAGAAAAAGAAAAGGAAAAGCTGGGTTGAGCACCAGTATTTTGACGCTCAACACACCAAAGGCTGTGTGAGGTAGATGAGACTCCAAATTCAGGCTGAGATGGACCTTGTCCTTCATTATACAAAAGAGTTTGGACTTCATTCTGCTGGCAGTAAAAGAATTCTACTCCTCTTTCCCTCTTTTATGCATTCAGCATCAATTTCTTCATTGAACCTGTGGTTAGGGTCCAGTGGGAGAGCTTCAAGTGGTAGAGAAAAGGCATAGAATTCCTAAGGGCCTGTGGTTTCATGGGTGGTCAAATGTCCTCTTTTATCCTTGGAAGCTCGGATTTGTATGGGGTGTCTCATGTCTTATCAATGGGTTTTTCATTGTTTTAAAAGAAATACTACTCTTAATAGGTGCTTTAAAGTAATTGACTTGGTAGAATTTCACTTTGTATTTCCATTTTTTTGCTGTGGTCTGTCTGAAAGTGTGTTCTGTACCTATGCAGTGTCCAAGTGCGCTTTTCAATGCACAGTTAATGTGAAAGCCAGCCAGCCAGTGATCGTGTATATGTCGTGTATCATGTACATGCTAAGAAATAGAGGTGCCTACTTAGAGTAGAATAACCCAAATACTGTGGCTTAAGTGCTTTTAAAACTTATTCCTAGGTATGAATCTATAGCTTTTTAATTTTATTGTTTGGTAATGGTTTTTTATTTTTGCAGTGAACTTTTTCAGGAACAAATAGCTAAAAAGAAAGCTCATAGTAGTGAATTTCTAGTTCCCAAGAAAGCTGATGGTGAATGTATTGCTTGCTTAGAAAATTTGCCATTGCTTATATCCACAGTGAGGTCCTAGTGACAACCAGAAGACAAACCCCTGTGGAAAGGAATACCTTCATTTAAACTGTGTCTCCTTCCCAGCCACAGCCTAAGCCAGGGCATGATTGCCTTTCCCCCCCATTATGGCTGTACTTGTCTTATACTTCTAGTTCTTATTATTCAGAATTCTGCTTCTTTTTGTTTTGTTTTTTTTTTTTCATGCTTTCCTCATCCATATTTCACTTAGAAAATTTTGAGATCAGTCTCCCTTACATGGTTGAAAGACCAGGCCACAGCCATGATCTTTTTTCTGATATGTTCTTCATCCTTATGCAGAGGAGACAATCTGAAGTCCAGCTCTTCTTGTTCATTTTGTGGCCAAGTCGTCAGTCAGATGAAACAGTGTGGATTGGGAATGTAGCCCAGTGCTAGCGCACTTGCCTCCTGTGCCGTGCCCCAGTTTAATTCCCATCATCACAAAAACGCTACTACTACAATTTCTTTTCTTAGCTCAAGAAGTATGTGGTGGTGCATACCTATAATCCTAGTACACAGGAGGCTGAGTTTTTGGCCAGTGTGAACTACATAGGGAGAACTTGTCTCTAAAAACAAAGAAAGTGCTGCTGGTTCCCTCTAACCCCAGCCAAGCAGCTACAGATAAAGGAGTCAGGGATGATGATGGTGGTTCCAGTGATTAATGGTTTTTATAGAGAACATTAAAACGATAGCATGTTTACCTTAGTTTGAGTCTTGGATGCTCCCCAAAAGCCAGTGTGTTGGAGCTTGGATCCCTAGGCTGGGGTCTTACTGGGAAGTGGTAGAACCTTTAGGAGGTGGATCTAGTGGAAGGAAGTGAGGCATGAGGATGAGGGCATCCTTGAAGAGGGTACGACAACCACTGAATCCTAGCCACCGAATCTTCTCCTTTGAAGAACTCTGAAACAGTTGTGCAGGATGTTTTATGGTTGGGCCTGGCGGTGGGGTGCATCACTTACACTTACATTCTACTGCTCAGGACCAAGTCACGTGGCCTCAGCCTAACTGCAGGGGAACCAAGGACTCTCAGCTTCTAGGTACATAGCAACGCACGCCTTCCTCTGTAGCTAGCAAGGAGACTGAGATTCAGGAGCATCTTTTTAGTCACCGCCACAGCCAGCGCACAGGAAACACTGGGAAGTAAAAGTCTGGGGCTCCATAGCTGACCTGCACAAGTCTTCATAACCACTCCAAGCAATTTTTTCCTCCCCATTTTGATACTGGTAATGCTTCTCCAGTACTTTTAAGCATGTTTACATCATTATATAAATGTGAATCTTAGTGTGCACATTTTTAAAAAAGATGTTGAGTATCCTAGCTATTTACTTGATGAGTATTTTTTGAGTAATAATTGTTAGATAAGTTGTATGGGCTGGACAAGCAGCTCTCTGTAGCTTCCATACTGATGAATGGTAAATAATCAGTGAAGAAATAACATAGCCATGTGATCTAAGTGACTCAGTGAGGGACTCAGGATCAGCCTTTGTGAAGAGGTGACCTTGCAGCTGAGACCTCAGTGCTGAGGTGGAGACGGACACTTGGATGTCAGGAAGAAGGGTGCGCCAGGAAGAGGAACCAGACTGAACAGGCCCAGGGGTAGGAACTGTCTAGGGGAGTTCTCGAACAGAAAAGAGAGTGACAAGACAGCCAGATTGTTACATAAAGGGTAAAGATGAGAGGCAGGCAAGGGCCAAACTGCACAGCATCTTCTCTCTTCACTGCTGTTTCCTGATTTGTGAGCTATAAACCTGGGCTAATGCTATCAACCCATAGGGTTTCTGTATGGGGTTGTATGAGATGTATGTGTAGAGTGCTTAGAAAAATACCTGGCACCAGATCTATACTACCTACCAGCGAACACCATGAGTAAGATGAAAATTTTATTCCAATGGGTGGCAAGGTTTGTAGTGGTTTTCAGCAGGTCACTGTGACTGGGTGTGGGCTGACTGTGGAGGGGGTTTCCTAATTCCTTTTTGGTGAAATTCCAACAACAAAATAAATGTTCATGTCATCACACGCTGTTTCTACTTATTACAGTACATGCTTATTGGTTTGGTTTGGCTTGGTTTGGCCTGATTTGGTTTGGTTTGCTGTGGTTTATTTTTGAAACAGAGTCTCACTCTGTAGTTCAGACTGGCCTTGAGCTCACTGTGTAGCCCAGGCTGGCCTCAAACTCATGGTGATCCTCTCGCCTCAGATTCCTGAGTGCTGAAATTATAGGCATGTGTCACAATGCCTGGCTCATGATTTATTTTTACAGCATTCAGGCCAGCCTAGGCTACATAGTGAGTTCAAAGTCAGCCTGGACTACATAGTGAGACCTTTTTTTTAAGAACAAAAAAACAAAAACCTTAATTTTTAAACACACATAAGATTTCCCTTAAAAAGAATAATAATGAAATACTTGCATATATGTCTGTGAATTAGATTTCATAAACTTCTGATTTATCCTTGTCATGAAAGGTTACCACCTATTTGCACATAATTTGTATATAAAATTTTCTGAATTGCATTTAGAGCAAGATGACACAGAGCTGCATGTGGCTCCTCTTGGGCTTTGTATAAATAAACTGTAGTCCGTATTTGAGGACATGAGTTACCAGAGGTCTGTTTGTGAAAGAGGGTAATCTTAGAAAATTAAAATAATGACTTTTTAAAATATTAGACATGCTCTAAAAACAGATCTTTTCCACTCAGAGTAGTAACTGATATAGGCAGAAATGCTGTAGATTTTTGTCATTTGTATAGACGTATACTCCTCCACACCAGGGAAGCTGGCCTCATATTTGCATTTTGCTCATAGTATCCTGAAAATGCAAACCATCAGCTTAAAATGCAGTTCCCTGATTGCTGCAGGAACCCTGGCATCAAGTAACTTGGCACATTTGCTTATGAAAGTGAGGACATCCCAGGGGCCGCGGGGTAAGCTGAGGTCATTACTGCAGCACTAGGCTTGGCTCACACAGGACTCAGCTGTTGGTAGGAAGAAAACAGGAACATGGAATTGTTTTCCTAGCGACAGATAATGAATTCCCTGGTCAATATAATCTCACAAAACTAGAAGCTTCATCTAATTACCACCCCCCAAAAAAACCAAACAAACAAAAACACCTTTACTGAGTTTCTATATTAAGTACTAGCATTGCCAGGAGATTTGAAATATAAAGTTCCCAAAATTACATGTATTTTCTTTTTGTAAGAGATGACTTAGAAAAGAGAGTGCTTTCCTGCCGGGCAGAGTAAGAAAACTAGAATGAAAGAGGTGGGACCAGTGTATAACCTTATCTATGATTTGTGCAAAGAAGCTGTGCTTATGTTAGTACCCAGTAGATTCATTCATTTAAAAATATTTTTGATGTTGACCCTCTACTTTAGACCATGCACTGAGGCAAAGACAGTAGCTGGGGAGAGCTTTGCCGCCCCATTCCCACCCCTCATTTCTTTTTACAGTTAAGTAAGTAAGCTGAACCACTCTGTTCTCAACCTGTAGGACAAGCTGTCGATTGGGTTGAGGTGTTGGGCTTATGGGAATGGCTCCAGGAAGGGGTGACCTTGAAACTGAGACCCTAAGCACTAGTGAAAAATGAGCACATGTTCCAGGTTAAAAGGAACAGCCAGTGAGGCCCTGTGTATTTTCATTTTCCCTTCTCTTTCCTCAGCAAAAAGCTCGGGGATGCTTAGCTTGTGCAGTGATGTGTAGAGATTATTCTGTGTTCATTAACTTTTAAAATAAGACAGAGGTGTCAGGGATACAGCTCTGTGGCACAAGAGCCTGCTTGGCAAGACAAAGGTCTTGAGTTCAATTCCTGATACCAAAAAAGTAAAATAGGACACAAAGACAGAGCTATGTATTTTACATGGAGATTACAGAGATATTCCTTACTTAATAACTTACCTGTTTAACAACAGTTTGGAATTGTGACTGAGGTACACTGTCAGTTCAGACTTAAGACTTCCAGCTGAGATTCATGACCCATCTATAATTCCAGCACTGGGGAAGCCGAGCCAGGAGGATGATTGCAGGGAGTTTGAGGTTAGGCTGAACTTCATAGCAAGACCCTATCTCAAAAGACAAACAATAAATGAGATAAAAAATATTCTTAGCAAAGAAAAGTCAAGGGAATTACAGATTCCTCAAGTGGAAGGGTCATATGCTCTGAAGTCCTTCAGATGGCTGTCGGAGCGCTTATGGGTGTGCATCACAGGACTGCAGTGTGTCTGGAGTGGACTGCTTATGCACAAATGAAAAACATGTTTCACGCAAAGGGCTCACAGCAGCGTGCATCTCATTTGAATTTCTCCATTCAAGGTGACCTCAGTCTTTGGTTGCTGCAGATCCTCACTAGTGCCAGTCACCTCTGCACTATTCCCAAAGAATGTTAGTCGGGGTTGTTCCAGTGAACATGTATTCAAATGGAAGTGATGTAACCTACAGTGGTTTCTGTTGCCAATCATCTACTTTGTCTCATTCCCAGAGAAATCCCAACTTTCACTGTGGTGTGATCTGGTAAAGAGTTTGAGGGAATAATTTATCCCATTGGAATTAAGGCCTGTAGAAGTCAGATTTCAACACCAGCTTCAGGGAAGCATCAATGAAAAATTTCTAAGCAATATCAAAACAGAGCTGGCCAAGGAAAGGAAGTTTTGTCAGGCGGTGCCTCTCCCTGTTCAGGATTCCTGGAGTCCTCAGGCTTGCACAATTTGTTTATTTATTTATTTATGTCTTTTTGAGACAGGATCTTTCTCTGCAGCTCAGGCTGGCCTGGAGCTCACTTTTTAGCCCAGGCTGGTGTCAAATTTTCAAGGATCCTCCTGCCTCAGCCTCCGGAGTGCAGGGATTATAGGCGTGCACTATCACGCCCAGCTAGTCTTGCACATTCTAGCTCCTATTTCACGGTTTCTGCCTTAGCCACTCTTCCTCATCAGGATCCTCTGTGATTTCAGTGTCTGCGTGGGGAACCGCTGAGGTCTTGAACCTCTTCTGCTCCAATGAACTTATGCGCTCTTGTCGCTCAGCCGCTCACTTCCACTGCTGTTCTATTTCAGCCTCTCTCATGTTCCAGGTTTACTGCCTTCACCCCACTGTGTCCTGATTTCCTGTCCATGATGGTTTAGAATCCGCATCCCACCTTAGGGCCAGTCCCTTGTCTACGTTCTTATGTCTCTCAGTCATCTCTCCTTCTTCCTCGCATGGGGCCTCTCACCTCCCAGCGCCCATGCAGCTCAGCAGAGGTAAGAGGAGTGGGGCCCCCTGCTAACAAGAAAAAGGCCACCATCAGTGTCAGTTCGTTTACTTCAGGTGGCCCTCAGCGCTCCTGGGAGTTTTTCTAATCCATTTACACATCTTGTCCTTTGTTCCTAAACTCCCAGTAGCTCCTCTGCGCTCTACTCACTGCTGATGACCTTGTTTTCTATTTCACCAACAAAGCAAAAGCAACCAGAACAGAACAGGTCCATATGCTCTCATCCCCTGACCTACCTCCATCTGCCTTCGTCCTCTGCGGGCCTTCCCGGGCAGAAGCATCCTTCCTCTACCACAGGCAGCTCCCCCTCCATCTGTGCCTTAGCTCAGCTCCCTGTCCTGCCTTTGTCCCTCTGTCCTTCCATCAGCTCTGTCCTCCCCACAGACTCCCTCCCGGCAGTGTGCACACGCACCTTAGTACACACAGCCTCTTAGGAAAACCCTACATGACCCCACCTTGCCTTCTGGCTGCCCTCATATTTCCTTCATCTCTGCAGCAAAACCTTGGAAGTCTTGTTTGTATTCATTTTCACCAGTTTTTCACACTTTATTTTCTCTCCATCTTCTTTTATCAGACTTGGCCCTACTGTGCCACCAAAACAGACAGTTTGTCTTCTCTGTATTGCTGAGCCCAGTGGTCTTTCTGGGTCTTCATCTCCCTCCTCCCAGCAGCAGCACTCGATCTGCTTGTCCTCATCCTAGGTCCTTCGCTGGCCTCTGTGGCTTCTGCTTCTTCAGTCTCTGTTGCAGTTTGACCTCATCTCCCAGACTCGATGACACTGATGTGTCCCCAGACTCTGTCCTTTGACCTCTTGGTGTTTTTACCCTTGTTCACTCTGGATGAGGAATTTCACTATGTCTCATGGCTTTGAATTACTCTTTGTGCACTTAAAGTACTCATTTGTGTGAATTTGTGCATATTGCACAAATAGTCATTTTTCATGTAAGAGTAAAGCAAGTTAGATGTAAAGGCTGGGAATTTAGCTCAGTGACATAAGCACCTGCCTGGCAAGTATGAAGTCAGTCATGAGTTTGATCCCCAGTACCAAAAAAGAAAAAAAAAGATTTTAGATGTTACATCCTATTTTGATAACATTTTGATTATGGGATAAGAGGTTTCAAGCATAATGACAACAGAAACAACAGAAGTCTCAGCGAGAGTGTGTAAACTGACACTGTTTTTCTCTGTTGTCAGCTCCCTAGGCTGTGACTTGGGAGCATCTTTATATACCATAAAGGTATATTTTTAGAAATTAGAATGGAACTGTGACAAAGCCAAGACATCCCCTTCTTGGGGCTGTTTCATTATAGTTACTGCCAGGAGGGTGTGTGTGTGTGTTTGACACAAAAACAGATTTTATTGTAGGGAAAAGAATTCATGGCCTAAATTTACATAAGAAGCTGTATTAATGTTAAAGTGTCACCTGACCCTTAAGTCTAAGATGCAGTAGTTAATTATGATGAGTATCAACCTATCAATTTTGTATGTGCATATTTTTTAACCATAAATGTTTATTGAATGAAATCCTTACACTATTCAGTAGCAACCTGTCCAGTTGAAAAGGTAAAACAAATACGATCAAGACTTCATGACCAAGCAACTTGAAGAAAGTAAAAAGTGATATGAACAGAGAAAGAGTGGGACATTTAACCTGAGAACCCTACCAAATGCATTTGTAGCCATTTTCCCCTGCTTACTCAGAAACAAAGGAAGCATCTTACGAATTTTATATGGGGAACTGGACAGGTGGTGCATGCCTATAATTCCAGTACTCTACAAGGCTGAAGCAAGAGGACCACAAGTTCCATCCCAGTCTGAGCAATTTAATGACAGTGAGAACCTGTCTCAAAAAAAAAAATTAAGAACTGGGATATAGCTCAGTGTGAAGGTCCAAGGGTTCAATCCATAGTGCTGAAAGAGAGGAAGAGAACAAGAAATTATACAGGGAAAAATATAGTGGAGAAAATCTTAATGATAAAGTGTAAGATTATCTTTTTAATCACTAGTGCAATATATTTCAAAATTGCCTGGTATATAAATTTTCACCTGAAAACAAACCAAAAATTAAAAACCTCAGTGACTTAAAGAAAACATGATTGTAACAAAAATTACTTGGTTGACTTAATAAATACATATTTTGATCCAGATTTTTCAAGACTCAAGTTAATTATCTATAAATTAACTATTCAACTGCCAGATAAGCCTTTAATTTTGAATTTCATGGGAACATTCTATGTATTGAGGTTATCCTTTTCTATTATTTGTGAGAGGGAATGACATTTCAAATGTCTTGTTGCCAAGCGTATGTCTGGGTGTCGTGGTGTTGTAGAACATGAAACTATGTACTGTGGTCCAGTAAGGACTGAGAGTCTTTGTAAGCAATGATTTATCCCTTGATAAAACTAATCCCACTATTTTGCAACTTGATGAAAATAAACTTGTTAATTAGATTGTATACCTTAGAGAATTGTAGAGTTTGTTAAAAGAGATTACTTGTATTTTATTAGGAATGCCATATGCTGGAAAACTTCCCTTGGCATAGTTCAAATTTGAGAAAGGAAAACATTCTTTTGTTTTCTGCCTCCCTCTTCCTTTCCTTGTGGTGCTGGCGATCAAACCCAGAGCCTTAGCCTCAGCTGTACACTTAACCTCTTGTATTTTTTTATGTGATTATTTTAGTGCTTGGCTAGTTGTAAAAACCTCAGATGTTTTCTTCATGACAGTTTTCTATTTGGCCCTTTTTTATTTTGCAGGTTCCAGAGGGGAAAGTAGTCGTCCTTAACTTCCGATTCATAGACCTGGAGAGTGACAATTTGTGCCGCTATGACTTTGTGGACGTGTACAATGGCCACACCAATGGCCAGCGCATTGGGCGCTTCTGTGGCACATTCCGACCTGGAGCCCTGGTGTCCAGTGGCAACAAGATGATGGTGAAGATGATTTCTGACGCCAATACTGCAGGAAATGGCTTCATGGCCATGTTCTCTGCCTCTGAACCAAATGAAAGAGGTACCATTTCCATATAACAGTGGTAATGACAGCTTGTGCCAGTTGAACGCTACTGTGTGTCAGACACAGTTCTTGGCACTTTATCTGTGTTTACTCCTGTAATGTAAAACTTAAGAGCATTTCTTCTGAAACAGAGAGTTAAGGAATAGTACTAAACCAAGAGACTGTTTAAAAATCAATCTTTTAAAAAATCCTTACACATTCTTATAAAAATTCAATTATAGAAATTCATGGATTAAAAAATGAAGTTTGCATTTTACTGCCTGTAGTCTCCTCTTCAGAAATAGCTATGGCCAATAGTTTCTACATCTATTCATGTGCTTATTGATATTTATGTATTTTTACAGTATCTTTTAAAATGTAAGTGCAGTCATATATTAATATTATTTTACAACTTTTTCTTTTTACTTAACGCTGTCTCAGGATATTTTCATGCTAGTACATGTGAGCTCCTTAGGATAAATAACCTTAAAAAACAAATTGCATCAAGCAAGATTTGTTAGTTTTTGTCCTTTCACCAGAGAAAACTCCCTAATCTGCCCTGGGATTGGGCTGTAATGCAGCATCACTGGCCTGAGATGTCAGAAGACAGGATTTAGCACTGACAGAGCAGCTCTAATGTTGGGAAGAAAAGCCCAGCATGGAGCTGCAGAAGAGCTAAAGTACGGAGTATACATGTAAATTCTATCCAACTCTAGAATGTAGGGGAGAACCCAGTTGGCCTAGCATAAATCCAGGAGCTGGAGAATGGAAGAACCAGAGGTTATAGCTGCTGTCCACTGCCCCGGAGACAGACTTTGAGTTTTAGTCTAGCCAAGTTGAATGCTAGATCAAAAACCATTTTTCATAGGAACTCGACAGAAGCTAGCATGTATCAATGATAATGTCCAGTATCTACTCATGTAACGAAACAGGAAAAGTATGTCCCATATTCAAGAGAAAAGTGGTCACTGAAAAGACTCACAATGTTGTAGTTAGCTTATAAATACCTTAAAGCAGCAGTTACAATTCTGTTTCAGGGCAATATATGTGGAGTAAATGATGAGATGAGAAGCTGAAATTATTTTTAAAAAATGAGTTAGGTGGGGCAGGATTGCACACACTTGTGACCCGGTTCTCGGGATGCCAAGGCAGAAAGACTGAGTTCAAGGCCAGCCTGGATTACATAGTAAGACTGTGTCTCAAAACAAAATAAGGCAGAACAGAAAGGTTTTAGAACCAGCAATAGGAAATCTGGCATTGAAAATTTTACCTGGTGAGTCTGCCAGTGAGAGAGGACAGAAAAAGAGTTAGTGAACTTAAAGAGAAACGATCTAATCTGAAGAAGCAGGAGGAAAAGCGTTGAAGAAAAAGAGGTTCAGAGACCAATGAGACAACATCAGATGGCCTAATACACCTGTGATTTTTGTCCCACAATAAGTAACAGCACTAAAATATAAGGAAATAATGACTTGACTTTATTCAGACTTGGTGAAGAACATCGGTTTATAGAAGCCAGGAGCTCAACAATTCTAAACAAGATAAATAAAAAAGTGAAGCCATAGCCTCATCACATCGTAAAGTACAGAAATCCAAAGATAAAAATAAAATCTTGAAGTCAAGCAGATAAAGCCAAGCTATACACAGAACAGGAATGTAAATGATGTTTTCTTTAAACCAGAAACAAAGGAGGACAAAGGATAATGTTATGGCATTCTTCAAGCCCTGGAATAAAACTGTATCCTATTGACAGTGGCCAAAAATGATAAGGAAGTGAAAGCATTATATATTACAAACACTATAAATATCTGAAAGAGATTTGTATACGTGTACCACAAGAAATGTTGAAGTTCTTTACGTTGAGGGAACTAATTCCAAGGGTACCAGGAGGATAATGCAAGGAATGAAAATCATTGAAAATGGTTACTGGAGAAGAATACGTATTATTTCCTTCACACTTACATGTTTGAAAATATTCTTACTGTATATGGAATATATAATATATATGTTTAGCAAGCAAGAGATGGAAGGTAAATGTAACTGTACTGTCACACGTATACACATATACCACACAAGGCATAGAGTACAATAGTAACTGAGTAGTGTGTGATAGGTTAAATATACATACTGTGTTCTCTAGAGTACCCATTAAAAATGCAAGAGATAGCAACGAAAGCAAAAGGTTAAAATGGAACACTGAAAGTATGCAACTAGCTCAAAGAATGCTGGAAGGAAGAGCAGATGGAATCAAAGAAAGGTGAGACAAAAAGAAACCTAGTAAATGGCACACCACATCCAAACATACTGATCAACAGAGGATTAAATACTCCAGTTAGAAGACAGTCATGGTTAGAATGAGTTAAAAAACAAGACTCAGCTATATGTTTTCTACAAGAAACCACTTGAAATACAAAGACCAAATAATTGAAAGTAGAGGATAAAAAAATACATGCTATGCAAATGTCAATTAAGCTAATGTTTATAGGGCCTAAGGGGATAGCTCAGTGGTACAGCACCTGCCTGGCAAGTACAAGGTCACAAGCGTGAATCCTGGTACCAAAAAAATAGATAAGTAAATAAAAATAAAACTGATGTTTATAAAAAAGACACTCTTACAAACATGAATAGGCAATTTAAAGAATAAGAGAAAATACTCTAAAAATGATGAGGATTTGTATCCAGAATATTTAAAGAACTCATACAACTCAACAATAACAAAAATAAAAAGGTCTCAATAAATATAAAAATGGGTAAAACACTTAGATGTTTTCATTTCTCAAAAGAAAATATGAATGGCCAGTAAGTACATAAAAATCATTTAATCTTATTAGTCATCAGGGAAATGCAAATTAAAACCATAGTAAGATTCCATTGCTTACCCACGAAGCTGTCTAAAGCCCTGCCAGCCCCTGTGGTGGCGAGTGTGGGAAGCAATCAAAGTGCTCAAACCTTGAGTGCTAGAAAAATGATACGAATAGTTGCGGTAGGGTTTGGGCGGTTTTTGTGTAAAGTTAATGTCTATATCTGCTCTGGATTGTGCTCCTGGGTAGTTATGCAAAAAATGAACACTCATATCCACAGAAAGATTTGCACAAAAGTACGTAGCAGTCTCATTCATGATAACCTCAACTGGAAAGAACTCAAGTAAGCATCAGCAGGAGAATGAGTAAGCGCATCGTACTGTTTCCATGCAGTGGGATACTGTACAGCTGTGGAAAGGAGCAAACCACAAAGATAAACAGTCATACGAATGTCTTAGACATTAATTAGGACACATGAGAGAAGCCAGACTCAGAAGAGCACCTCTGTGCAGTTCCACTTATATGGAGTTCTAGCATGAAATCAAAGTGAATATTTTTGGAAAAGTAGAATGAGGAAACATCAACTGGAGAAAGGGTACACACATTTTGTGGGAGATGGATTCTGTAGTAACATAGGTATATGGCTTACACAGGTTGGCTTATACATTTTTCAAACATGTATAGCTAAGGTTTGTGTGTTTCAAAATATATGAGTTCATTTCCCCCAAATCTATAAAATAAAAAAAATGAGCAGCTGGTTGATAGCAATAGATAGAATAGTAGAATAATGATATTTGTTGAAACTTGGTGATAAGTACATGGGGAATCATATTACTCTATTCACTTTGTATATGCTTGAATTTTTCTGTTAAGAGTTCCAGAAATTGTTCCAAACTTGATTAAGAATACATTTTCTTGGGGGCTGGGGATTTAGCTCAGCGGCATAAGCGCCTGCCTTGCAAGCAGGCAGTCGTGAGTTCGATCCCCAGTACCAATAAAAAGGAAAAAGACAAAAAAAAAAGAATACATTTTCTTAAATTTAGATATTTGTTTTAAGAATGATTGTCTGTGTCAAAGAAATGTTTCAGTAAGGTATATTAATTCCTTTAGTTGCAACTCATTTTTTATTAAGCTCAAGTGAAACTAAATTTAAGGCATTGTAGTAATCTAACTTTCTAAAATTATTTTTCAGTGCGTTAGTACAGTGCATTACATACTAGTACATATATTCAATATCTGAAATAATATTTTTCAACTAAGTTGCTGTTAGTTTTAGTTTTGGGATGATTTTCTACTTTGTCCTTTATATTTTCTGTATTGCTGAAAGTTTATAAGCATTACTTTTATCAAACAAATTATACCTAACAGTTACTAAAGATGCATGTATCATGTAAAGTTTTCTGGTAATTCATGTTGTCTATACTAATTCAAATTTTGTCCAAGGACATTTCATAAGTACCTTGAGAATTTTTGGAATCTATAAGATTTGTTGAGCTGCAAGCTTTCTGAGCACATGTTCTGTCTTTGCTTTCCCCTCCCAGAAAAGAAAAGAAAAACAGAACCTGAGGCTTGGACTGTACTTCTCTTCCTGTCTTGTGCTGATGTGATATGCTAGAAATTATAAAGATCAGTGTGTGGGTGTGGGTGTGCACGCACACGCCTGCACATGTAGCAGATTATCTATGTTATTTTCTTTAAGAGAAAATGTAACTGTTGCCTTGACTTACTGTTCTGTCCCCCAATATTTCACATTCCTAACCTCTATGTGGTTGTGTTCCTGTAACGTATGTTTGGATATAAACTTGTCGAATATTTTCCGATATTTAATGACTTCAGGGGACCAGTATTGTGGAGGACGCCTCGAAAGACCTTCAGGCTCTTTTAAAACCCCCAACTGGCCAGACCGGGATTATCCTGTAGGAGTCACTTGTATATGGCACATCATAGCCCCCAAAAACCAGGTGAGGCTCCCTGAAACCATGAAGAAGGCGTGATTGTGTGAAGTTCCCAGAGAGGGGGGCCCACCTCTTAGAGGCCTCTGGCTGTGGTGTTCAAGCAAGAAGTAAGGCTATAGAGAAAGGAAGGTCCTGCCGGGCACAGGTATTTCTTCATAAGAAGACCCAGTAAAAATTGCCTTTTGCATTACTTGACTTGCAAAATCAAATGAATTTAATGTCCTATTATGTATTGACAACTTTCAAAACAAATGGTAGGCAAATGGCACATAAGATTATTTACCCTGTTGTAAGTGGTAATGAATAATTGTGGGCAGATAAAAATCCTCAGATACACGTACGTTTCAAGGTCCCATTTTCTCACATAGCAAACTCAGCCCGTCACAGTCCTCCCAATAACCGAATCAAAGACCGTGAGTGTTCTTCCCTCCAACAAAGCCAGCGAAAGTGTCCAGTGTGAAAGCTGGTCTCCTTTAAGATGCTTTAGTGGTTAAGAAAAGGTGTTGTATAAATTCCACACAGAAACTTTATTCATTATTCTAAAACAATCAAGAGAGAAGTTGTAGTTTTCTACTATTTAATAGTTCATGGTTCTATGAATTTTTGCCCTTTCTGGGAACCATTTTCAGATATGAATTGTAGGACTGAACTCAGCAAAGGAATAAATACAACTTATTCTGTGAACTTTTAAATCTAACTTTGTAAAGCATTATTATTACAAACTATAATATTTAATACAAATATTAAGGTGAGCATTGTGACTTTTTTTAAAGATACTTTTCAAAATTGATCTTTCATAGAGCTTGTATGAATACTGCCATATATTTATTTTTAAAATAGATAATTATTCAGATCAACATACCACATAGGGCAGTGATGTGAACACATGTTCACACATACGCTTATGTATAGATTTTTATCATAATCCCAAAACTAATTTTTATTTTTAAGAAGAAAAATGTAATCATTTATTTAACAATGGAAGACTTACATTTCTAAAATAACTTAAACCATTATGTAATTCTTTTATAATGATTAAAAATGAAAGCAAAAAGAATAACCAAGAAACATGGCAATAAGAAAAACATCATTTAAAGAGAATAAACTTTTTTAATGAAGAAAAAATTATGGTATGCTACAAATCTCAGAAAAATTCCATTGGAGGTTGTTCAGCAATGCTATTTTGACACTTCTGTGTTGTGCTTTCTCTAAAGCTTATAGAATTAAAATTTGAGAAGTTTGATGTTGAACGAGATAACTATTGTCGATATGATTTCGTGGCTGTGTTTAATGGTGGAGAAGTCAATGATGCTCAGAGAATTGGAAAATATTGTGGTGATAGCCCACCTGCGTAAGTAGTACCTATATATGGTGATTCAGATTTTCATGACTCTAACATGATTTTTTACCAAATTTTCCAGTTACACTTATTTTCTGGAAGGTTTTACACTGTTGTTTTATTGTCAAAGTCTGGAGTGCTAGACTACACTACAGTTATATTTGAATCTGTATTCACACAAAAATAAAAAATAACTGGATTGGAAATTTAAATGAGAATTTCTGTTCATCCAAAAGTATTTTAAAGAGAGGGAAAAGGTAAGGCACAAAGAGAAACACGTTTTTGTAAGTGTTTGACAGAAGTCCTGAAATATACTGAAAGAATTCTAAAAATAAGTAAAGAAAAGACAATGTGCTAGGAAAAATGGGCAAAAGACAGAAAAGGCATTTCCAAAAAAAGAAAGTGGCACAGTGAATATACCTGTGAAAAGAGTATAAATTGGTACAACCTTTGGAAATCGGTTTGGCATTCCCTGCTAACCTGGAGACCAAGGGTAGTAACCGCACGTACAGCATATGCCCTGCCCTCTGGTTTCCAGATTAAATACAGTTTTGCACCTGTGCACCACAGGGCACATCCAAGAATGTCCTCAGCAATATCGTTTCTAATGGAGAGCAGCCCACTACAGTACACCCTACCTAGCAATGAAAACAGGTGAATCTCCCTTACAAGATGGGGTGAAATAAACAGTAGCCAAAAAATACATACCATACCCTTTCATTTATGTGGAGCTTAAAAATGTGCAAGCCTGTATAACCTATTAATCCATGATGCTGGAAACAGGATAAACCAAGAGGGAAAAAATAAGGCGAGGAGAAGTGCACAGTGCAGGCCAGCACTTACCCTGAGTGCAGTGGGCAGGTGATGGAGGCCACCACTGAGAGCAGTCCTGCCCGAGGAGCTGGGCCGGAGGAGCTGTACTGTCAGCCCTCCACCTAACACTTTTGTCCCGAGGAATATTTTTCCATAGTTAAAATACTTCTTGGGTAGAAGTAGGACAGTGAAGATAACAAGGAGATCTATGTGAGGAGAATTCTCCATTAAAAATATGAATAGGGAGACCAGCGCACAGGGATGTATCTGTAATCCCAGCACTGGGGCGCTGAGGCAGGGAGCCTGCCTCAAGGCTGAAGCTGCAGAGTGAGTTCAAGGCCAGCATAGAATACATAGCAAGACCTTTTCTCAAAAAAAAGAGAAAAGAAAAAATAAACAGGAGGAACATTGGGAACATGGGACATCACCTCATCATACTCGTGTCTGGTTGAAATGCAGTTTGCGAGACATGGGATTCATTTATGCTCACTGAATTTACACTATGTCAGCTGTGTGCCCAAGGAACCCTGAATACAAAGATACATGTTTAAAATACAAAGAAAAGCAGTGGAATGCGCTGCATGGAGTCCTTCGGCCCAGTCCTGCCACCTGATGAGCAGAAGGGGAGAGTTGGTTTCCATGTCTTGCTGTGATGGAGCCTCTCCAAGTGCATGAGGTGACAGAGGTTAACGTGCCCTGTGACCCTCGAACCCCCACCTTGGACAAGATGAACAGGGAGTCTAAAGGCTGTTGCAGTGGGTTTGCGAGAAACTAAGGAGGTAGCGATGAAGAGGATATGGATTAAAAGACATTTGGATGGTAAAATGAGGATATGTCAGTTGACTCTGGTGACAAAAGAGAGGAAGACTGTGGAAAGACAGGCCAGAGACAGCTGCAGTAGCTTCTCTGAGCCACAGAGGCAGCGTCTTGATCTGCTTCTGGGATGTACGAAGCAGAGTGGAGTAGGTGAGCGTGTATGGAGGGTTAGGGTTGGGGCTGGGTTGAGGGTAGGACTGGTGTGAGATTTCACCTGCCTTCCTCCTTCCTAGGCATCCATAATGCTAATCTGCAGATGCAACACTTCGCCCTCAGTACATTACAGCACTGTGATTCTGCACACTTATACAGAGCTCAGGGGCACCGTAATAAAAACCTGTTACTAAAGCATTCTTCCTTGAGAAAATTCGATTTCTGATATAATGTCTCCAAGAGTAGTTCATAGAAAAACCAATGGTCACTATATTTGTAACACCTTATGTAGCATACTAACCTGATTAGGTCTGAGGATCTCCTTTGTTGCTTATAATAAGTACTTTTTGTAATTTTATCATTTCAACAATACTGTGTTTTAGTTGTACTTAAGGATCATGTTTAGTATATATTTGATTTCAAAATAATAAAAGCAAATGATAATATTTCTGTTAAAGATTTAAAGTCTCAGAAGCATTATTTAAATGACCTCTGTTGATGTAGGTCATGAAACTCACTTTTAAGTTTATCTAATGCTTTGGCTTAAAAGTTTATTACTCAAGACAGAAAAAGTCCTGCACTTTTTCTAGTTGGTTGGTTCAAGTACATAATCTATCTACTAAACATATCTCGCAAGAGGAGCAAAACAGTAAACGAAAGTTTCCCCAAGCCCAGCTTGGCGGCACACGCTGTAATTCGGGTGTGAATTACAGGGGTGTGAATTACTCTGGGAAGCTGAAGCAGGAAGATCACACTAATGTGTGCCCACACTTAATGGGCATTGGCTCAAAAAAATTTTTTTGGAGATGTAGCTGAGTGTAACATGCCAGGTTTAATACCCAGTACCCCCATCCAAAAGAAGTTGCTCCATTATTTTTGTCCTTGATGCCTGTAAAGAGATTGGCTTGAGAAAATGTCTCAAAAAAGTTTAGTCAGGGCCCAGATAGCTCAGAGGCAAAGTGCCTGCCTGGCAAGCAGGAGGTCATGAGTTTGATTCCCAGTACTGAAAGTTTAGTCATTCAATAACTTGTTTACATCTGAATAATGGTTTAAAATAGAATTAACCAAAGAGCATTTTCTACCTTTTTTCAAATAACAATGGCAAAATTTTTTTAAAAAACTATTATCTTGTGTAACAGTTATTCTCCTAGGATTTAAGGGAGCTTTTGGGCTTCAATTATCATCTTAACTAAACCCATAGTATCAACCAGCAAGCTCCTAAAATGAGACTTCTTCATGGTGTTGTTCGTAGTCATTGAAACAGGAATCGCTTCTCTGTTTTCCTAATGGAGGTTATGCATAGAAATGCATCTGTTCCAGGCATGCATTAGAAGGTCCATTGAAAATAAAATGGAAGTCACTTTAAACCCTCCATGGCTCTCCTTATCCCCTGAGGTAATCTCTCCGGCTGGGCACTCACATAGTAGGGATTTGTCTGCGCACTTTGTCCAGTGAGTTCTCCACAGGCGGCAGCTGGGTCCTCTGGCAAGCTTGAAAGAAATCACACTATTCCTGAGTTAGATGAACCCAAGATGCTTATAGGAAACCAGCAAGAACAGGAGAGGTTATATCGCTTCCAATGTCTGCCACTGTCTCTGGAGTCACTGGGTCCTGGGTTCAAACGTTGAGCTGCGCATTGTGACAGTAGGGCCCGGGGCAAATCCCTTGAATTCTCAGAACCTCAGTTGCCTTATTCTATGTGAAGGGGATGGTGGGGTTGCAAAGATGGAATGAGAGGGGTGCCGAGCTGAGCCAAGAAGTTATAGGTTAGCCCCTAGCATTAGTATTTAGGAGATAAGATTTTTTTCAAGCATTTGTACTTTCAAGTTTAAATAAATGACCAATCTATTGTCAGAAAGCAATGGAAAGTCAGAAAAATGTATATTTTTTAGAGAGATAGTACTTACACTTTAAATGTATGTATGCATGTATATATTTTTAAACATGTTTTTGTTTTGTAGCCCAGTTGTGTCTGAAAGAAATGAACTTCTTATTCAGTTTTTATCAGACTTAAGTTTAACGGCAGATGGATTTATTGGTCACTACAAATTTAGGCCAAAAAAATTGCCTACGACAACAGCAGCACCTGTTACTACCACAAACCCAGTAACTACAAGTAAGTTTTCCTCTTTGGAAGATTGTGTAAAATTTAGGAGTGTAAAAAGAATTCTTGCTGGACGTGTGCACACCGATATCCCAGTACTTGAGAACTGAGGCAGAAAGCTCTCTAGGAGTTCGAGGCCAGCCTGGGCTACCTCCTGAGTTTAAGACCAGCCTGAACTATATAACAAGACTCTGTCTCAGAAAACAAAAGAATTATCTTGAAGTAGAAAAAAATCTAGTAAGAAGAAGAAAAAATTTGGAACTAAAAAATTAGGTATGAGAATAATGACTCCATTAAGAAAAGGATAGGGGAGGCCAGGAATATAATTCAGCAGCACAAGCACCTACCTGAGGTGAGGTCATGAGTTTGATCTCCGGTACCAAAAAACAAAACAACAAAAAAGGATACAGTCTATGAAAGCATATGAACTAGTAGTTTTAACATCTCATTTAAGAAAATTATGGACACTTAAGAATTATCAGGAAGAATTATCATGTATAAACATGATCATTGTAAGCCTAACTTTGCTTCACTGATGCTTATTAAATTGTGGTTTTCTTTTTTTATTGAAAAAAATTCAACCCATGATTATTGTACATATCTATGGAATACAGTGTGATAATTTGATAGGTCAAATCAGGGTGATTAGCATTTCCATCTTAAACATTTGTCATTTGTGTTTGGAGGTTTTGAGCTTCTTTTTCCTAGCTCTTTATAAAATACATAACAAATTGTTAGAAACTGTAGTCATCCACCTGTGTTTTAATAGAACACTAAGATGTATGCTTCCCATCTAATTGCAATATAGTATCCACCATCCGACCCCCCTTTCACCCACCTCATTCCTAGCCTTTCAGGGTTTTCTTTTTTATTGCCTATCATTGTGGTATTTGAGGTAAACTTTTATGGCAAAATGCCATACAGAACACTTTTTCAAATTGCAGTAAACCAAATAAAAATATTCAACATCACGAGTAATGAGTCTCAGCTTTCTTTCTGCTCCACTTACTGAGACTTCAAGACTCAGATTAAAGATACAAATCCAGGGAGGAAGAAGGGGGCCTAGAGCTAGGGTGACATATCAAACAGGCTGAAAGGAGCCCAGCTTTACCGCCCACCCAGGTGAGGGCTGTGCGGACCCACACGCAGGTAGGTCCTGAAGCCGGCGTCTTTCTGCGCTCCACAAGTGGGCCCCCTTGTGGCTTAGATGCGCACTGCCTCACGTCACGGCCTGCTCCGAGGGCTCTTCCTGGGAGACTGACTTATTCTTGCCTGTGAATTGCTTGTCACCCCATGGTAAGAGTCGTTTGTTTCCTAACTTATATCTCCATCCTAAACTTTTGCGCTTTTTCTTTCTTTCTTTTCTTTTTCAAGACAGAATCTCGCTGTCATTCAGGCTGGCCTTGAATTCACCATGTAGCCCAGGCTTCTAGTCTCGAACTCTTGGCCATCTTCCTGCCTCAACCTCCTGAGAGCTGGGATTATAGGCATGTACCGCCACATTCGGTGACATCCTAAACTTTCTTTTGAAATTGTAAACATGGATTTGTAACTATTTTCTGCTGTTTGGTGTCTGCTAGATATTTAAATGAAAACATAACAGATTCATCTTATTTGATCACTGTTTTCTGGCTCAAACCTGCTTCTCCACCTGTTTCCCAAGCGTGTCCTCAGCATCAGCGGTCACACTCCAGGGTCATCTTTGCCTTCCTCTCCTACCTACCCCGCCGCCATCACCACATGTGCAGAGACAGCAGGCCATGGTGTTCTGCCAATTCATTGCCTACATTACGCTATCTATTGATTTATAGAAACTGCTATGAGTGGCTGTTGTAAAACACAATATAGCCAGTAATAGTGATTTAAATTTAAAAGCCTCAAGTAGCTAGTGACTGCCACACCAGCTGGCTTAGGTACCCTAAGCTGCACCCGTAGTATATATCTCACTCTGCCTGTCTTTGTATCCTTTACAGGCTTCATCTTCAAGCCTTCCCACCTCTCTCCATATGCCCTGGAGTATTTTGGTTGTTATAAGTGTAAAGGAAATTGTTGATAGGTTTAAGCAAAATATGTGATTAGATTGGTACCTTACAAAAATCATGCTGGCCACTATGAGGCGAATGGATTGTAGAGATATCTTGATGAGTGTGTTCTCTGATTGTGCAAGTCAACTGTACTGTGGCATAAATACAGACATAGTCAAGACATGAGTGGGTGGTGCTCTCAGACTTTGGTAGTTAATGAGACTAGGGAGACCACGCTGGTGTCAAGAATGCTTTCTGGGTCCCAGATTACACAGCAGAGTATGTGTGTGTGTGGGGTGGGGTCGTATGGTTCACTGAAGCGGGGAGCTGGGCTTGAGGGGAGATCCAAAAATTACGCTGTGGCCTTGTTGGGTTTGGGGTATCTGTGAGATGTTCGGATAGAGGTGTCCAGAATCACACACCTGGGTCTCCAGACCAGAGAGACAGACGTAAGGGAGAGCTTTGAATTTAAGAGCCTCAGGAATGAGGCAAAGATGTTCACCCTAAGCCCCTTATTCAGGATAGTTCTTGAAATTTTAGTTGGAGCACACCCATGTTTGTTGCAACATAGTTACTAACAACCAAGAAACCGGACAGCCTAGAGGCCTATCAGCAGATGAATGGATAAAGAAAATGTGGCATGTGCCTGATGGAGTATTATTTAGCCCACTGAACAATCTGGAGATTATCATGTCGAGTGAAATAAGCTAGAATCAGAAGGACCAATACTGTACTCAAATATCGCACAGTTTCCCTAATATGTGGAATCTAAAGAAGATGTCAAGAAAGTAGAAAGCAGACAAGAGAGAGGGAAGGGGTGTAAGGACAGGTAATGAAGGGAATGAACCAAGCAAAAAATACGCATTGAAGCACCCTAAAAATGTGAAGCAAAGTGGGAATAGCCAGTTTATAGGGGAGATGGGGAAGATGATTGGAGCATGTTGTATGCATGTGTAAATCTGCCAAAATGAAGCACAGCAATGGAAAAAATAAGTCTAGGGAGGGGTTGCAAAAGAAAGCCAGGAGCAGGGATTGAACCTTTAGAAGCAGCAGCTTTCTACAGAGGAAGAGACGAAAAAGGAGTGGCTGGGAAGGAGGGAAGAAAAACAGGAGCTCATGGCGTGAAAGAGAATGCTTCTCAGAGGGGAGTGGCAGGCACATCCCTCTAATCCCAGCATTCTGGGAAGCTGAGACAGGGAGATCATAACTTGGAGCCCAGCCTGAGCAACTTAGCCAGACTATGTCTCAAAGTAAACAAGAAGAAAGACATGGTGAGTGAATTCACATGCGGATGAGAATTCAAGCAAGGGAAGACTAAATATTTCCATTTGATTTTGTGAGTGGAGGCTTTGTAAGTGGTGTCATGCAGGCAGAAACCAGAGTAAATTGAGGAGCATGGCAGGCAAGGAAATTGAGACAGACAGTTCAGCAGCTCACCCCGCAAACATGGCCCGGAAGGAGGGAAGAGGCCTTGGCAGCTGACTGTGTTAACTTTGGTGGGAAATGGCTGCAAAGGAGAAAACAACAGCAGGTCGATGGAGTAAACTGAGAAGAAAGTTTTGACAAAGGTAGGAGGAGCTGGCTCCAGAGGACTTGCAAAGGGATGACGGATCCCAGGCGCCACCCCTCTGTGAGAGGAAGACTAAAGACCTGGAGATTCAGTAGGGATCTTGTGGCTTCTGTTCTCCGTAGAAGAGAGACAAGTTCACCCGCTGAGAATGGGAAGGGAAGCAGCAGTACTGGAGGCTGGGTGAGGAGAACAAATCTGAAAAACAGTTGTGGAACTGGGAGTCAGGCACTGCTTTGCTCAGCTGTCAGAGGCAGGCACAGAAATCGCTAGTTCTGCAGGATTCAAAAGGGGCTGCAGGTCACAGGGGAATAGGCATCTAAGATACTGACTGCTAAGAAAATGGTTGAAATAATGGAATGTGGAAACCAAACGGAATCGCTAAGCAAATAAAGGCCAGCCAGGGTTAATGGATTGGGGAAAACGAGAAGGATCAGTGTACTGAACCTCCAAAGGTAGAGGGAGAAAGCAGTCGTGCTGTTATTAAATAAATAAGCTCAAGGGGAAGGAGGCCGCCGTGGATACCAGGATGTCTGAATTTGAGAGACTGGCAGAGAATGACCGTCACAGGAGGATGAGCCTGGGTGTGGGTGTCTGAGCTGGAGCAGAGGGAAAAGGCTGGTCAAGGAGGAAGCCACAGGGCTGAGGCGTCATCCGTGAGGAGGGCAGCCCCACTGAGACATCACGGGACACACGGGGAGGAGCCTAAGGAACCAGGGCCCAGGGTGTGAAGGCAGGTGGCAGGGAGCCGAGGTGCCCGAGGTGCCATGGCGCTGACTGCCAGGCCAGGGGACAGACCCACCGCAGAGGGTGGAAGCAGCAGCATGGGTCGCCCGCTGGCCCCCATCCTCCACGGGAAGGGTGCTGTCTTTCATGGGTGATGCTCTCGGTCAGGATCCATATTAGAAACAAGCAAACAGTAAGTTCATGGGGGACTCCGCAGAAGTACTAGATGAGCAGTGTTGCATTTGCAGACGTTTAGCCAAGTGGATAGTCAGTGGTTTTGTGTTAGTCCTCTTAGCTATGACCACACACAGCCAATAATTAGCAAGTATTTTACAAACATTCCTAAGGTGACAATGGGATTACATGTTTTCATTATGTTAACCCAGTGTTTCTCAGCCTCAGCACTCTTTATATTGTGGGCCAGATTTTTATATGTCATCCTGCTCAGCGTACCCCGAGTATCTGTTCACTAGATGTCATTAGCACCCCTGTACTTAGGACAGCCAGAATGTTTATAGACATTGCCATATGTCACCGAGAGGGCAAAATGGCTTCTCCTTGAGAGCCCTTGTGTTGTTTCCTTTTGTGTCTGAGTTTATCTGTGTCTCAGTTCTTAAAATCCTTATAGCCAGTGCCAGGCTCAAAGTAAATATTTAGTGAGTGCTTGTGTCTGATTACAGATATAGCACTTCGTAGGTGAGAATGCACCAGGCAAGCTCCTTGCAGCCTCAGGAGCACCACAGGATTCCTCTGAAGAGTGAAGAATTAACATGTATTTTATAGTTCAGATCATTGTACTGGGTTTTCTAAACAGAGCACACAAAGTGAGCTATCTATTTTTGGTCAGTGTTAGTTTTATAGAAAAAAACAGGTAACAGCTAAATTTGGATTATCTTTGATCTCAGGTTTAAAATTCAGTAGAGGATTGTGTTGCTGTGAGGAAATTAGAGCAGGAGTAGGTAGCATGAAGAGTTTCTTCTGTGTAGTTATAATTATTTCATCACAGGGACTAATTTGTGGCTTAGGGAAATAAATGGTAATTTTAAATGGATAAATTCAGATGGAAGCACCAATTATACTTGAACTCATTTTCCTGACTCTTCTGTCTTTGAATTAAGGTTTAAAACCGACGGTGGCCCTGTGTCAACAAAAGTGTAGACGGACGGGGACTCTGGAGAGCAATTATTGTTCAAACAACTTTGGTAAGAAATGAAACCAGGCTTTCTCTTTAATCAGAAACTCGAGACCGCCTGCTTGGTCTCATAGGAATTGCCACAAATTTAATGGTGAAGGGTCAGGAACCCTGTACATTTACCCCCAAAAACAGACACAAGTTTACATTGTGCTATTCAAAGTATCAGATTTCATAGGTGAGAAAAATAAGTATTCAGAAAATCTGCCCTTTTTTACATAACATTAATAATTTGATTGTTGATTCGCGATACTACTACTCTGTAGTCTGTTAACTGTTCCTGAAAATATCCTGCTTCCTTTGTTCCGCACATATTTTTCATGTTCTGGGTGTTTTTTTTACATATCTGTAATTGAACTAAAGTGCATTAGAAACATAGCCAAGTTTACATTCAGAAACTGGCCTCTATCAAGAAAGTCACATATTTCCTCTGTGGTGTTTTTCCAGAGTATTTAATTAAAACCTGGAAGTCTGATGTCCACTTTTGGAAACTTAGAAATTGGAACCTGGGGAGATTGTTCTTTATGAAATTAAAAAATTGCACTTTGTGAAAACTGCTTAAGTGCAAAAGATACTAAATTTGGTTGTGTTGGTTATTTTTTAGAGTAGTTTAAAATTAACATTTAAGTAGAAGTCTTCTCAGAGAAGGATCGTTGCTATAGCAACTTGCCCACAACAAAGGGCCTCCCCAGAGAGGTTTTCCTTGCCTTTGGGTGCCTTAAAGTGGGAACTGTTGGCAGCCTAGTAGGGATCTCATTGTGAAACTGCAAAGATGAAGACACTGAAGCGTCTGACGCCCTCCATTTTACTGGGGCTTACATGCTGAAATTCAAATAACTGGCATGAAAATGAAAACACATAGTGCCAGGTGTCGTGGCCGCCACATCCAGGTTAACTTGCTGTAGCAGGTGGTTCAGGAAATTGTCCACCTGTGCCTCTGGGAGCCTCCTGATCTCACCTGGCTGTGGACTGACACCTGGCCAGGGACTGACATTTTGGGTGAACACTCATCACCACAAATCAGAGTAAGACACAATAAGAATTGAGACATTGGGATCTTGGCACACTAATAAGCTGTGAGCGTGCACTTTGTCTGGAAGGGATCATCTTAGATGAATCCAAAACTTGGTCTTTCCCATTAATTGTGGTTCATTTCCTCGGCCAGATGCTGTCATCAGTGGCCAGAGGCATCCAACCAGAGTTGGTAAAACTCCCAGGGGCAGTTTTTTGGTGGCCTCAGTAACAGGGATTATGCTGATTGTTTTCTTGACAGCTGTTTAAAAAAAAAGTCGTTCTGTACAACCCCTACACCACTAGGAATTATGTCCCTCCACCTCCTAAAATGCCACCAGCATTCCAGGGCCCTTCAGGAAAGACGGCATTTTTCCCTGTGTGGCTCAGAAAATGGTTTTCTTTGTCATTGGGAAAGAAAAAAAAGTTACACAAGGGAAATCAACTGAATTTTGTTAGTTTTTTAAACTCACGAATGTTTGGAGGTTTATTTCAAGTATACTTTAAAATGAAAAAAACAGGGTATATAAAAAAAGACTATAAGAAAACCTGGACAGAGATAATTTCTGATTATTAGAGATGTGCACCCTCCCCCTGGGTGAACAAAAGCTAAGGAAGAGAGGACAGCTGGTGTGCTGCTGGGGGCAGGACATGGGATGGACGCTCAGCCACACAGACACAAATATCCTTGTGATTGAACTTCTAGCATGGTGTTGCCTCTCCTAAGCTCATTCTTGATTGGATCCATGCATTGGAAAGGACACTGTAACCGAGTCCTTTCAGCAACAGACTGCAGTGAGGCAAGTATTTAGGTTTCTCTCCAAGTTACCAACAGCCACCAGAGGAACAGTGCAGCTCCTTGAGCCTTTTCTTCAACCTGAATTTTGGGGATAAATACGCAGAACCAAATTCAAGGGTGCAGTTTCATTTCTGAAAACTGGAAGGTAAAATTCTTTCCAGTTTTGCTCAACTTCACTTCATTGTCACGTACCCTCGCGTTTTCCTCTGCAGTGTTGGTCGGAGCTGTTATCACCACCACCCCTCGGGGTGAGAGCTTGCAGGCCACAATCTCCATCATCAACATCTATAAGGAGGGAAACCTGGCAATTCAGCAGGCTGGCAAGAACATGAGTGCCAAGGTTACTGTGGTCTGCAGGCAGTGCCCTCTCCTCAGAAGAGGTGAGTAAGTAGGAAAGCTCTCTTCTGGGGGCGTGCAGAGGCAGGGAGGGGAAGGAGAGAGGCTCTGAGGAAGTCATGAGTCTTTCCAGGCTGCTGTGGCTGGTGGACGGAATTAAAATCAGGGCTAAGATATTCCCTATACATGATAGAGAAGAGAGCCTTTGTGCTGGGCAGAGTTATGCTGTATTGTAGCGCTTCTACCTTGTACAAAAAGAGGTGGTTGAAGCCTGGTGTGGGAATGCATGCCTGTCACCCTAGCTAGCACTCTGCAAGGCTGAGGCAAGAACATCGAAAGTTTGAGCCCAACTTGTCAATTTAGTGATTTGGGAAGACCCTGTCTAAAAGTAAATAAAAATTTAAAAGGGCTGGGACATAGATCAGCATAAAGGCCTCGAGTTCAATGCCGAGTGCCAAAAAAAAAAAAAAGGCTAGAAATGATGAATGAGTCCCAGAGGGTGTAAAGTCCAATCAATAGGGAACAGACGCTAAGAAAGCAGTTCAGGGAAGAGAGATTTTAGATCACTGTACTTCACTTGCCAATACGGTGTTTAGAGGAAAGCAGAGGAAGTGCAGAGCCAAATTTGAGATGAGAATGTGATTCCTGAGCTAGAATTAAAAGATTTGTGAGCCATTTGCAGAGTGGAACCATTAAATGTGTGGGCAGGACTGACCACTCCACACAAGCTCCTGTGTTAGCAGAACCAGAATAGGTTAGTAGATGAATCTAGCCTTCTGCTCGAGGCTGCCAATCCTGGTGATTTTATGCTAGATAGAATAAGTGTGTGATTAGATTATTTACAGACAAGAAAATTTATTAGAGGTGAGTTTAGTGTAAATTGTTTCTGAGAACACACTCAAAGAAAAAGATTTATTTTGTATTTTCTTTCATTAGGTCTAAATTACATCATTATGGGCCAAGCGGGTGAAGATGGGCAAGGCAAGATCATGCCAAATAGTTTTGTCATGATGTTCAAGACCAAGAATCAGAAGCTTTTGAATGCCTTAAAAAACAAGCAGTGTTAACAGGGAACTGTGTCCATTTAAACTGCATTCTGTCGTTGTCTTTGAAAGATGTGTCTTCCCGAAATAGAAAATACCCCACATGACTTTGCCTGGAGTGTTCTGGAGGGCTGGTCTTCACACCATGGAGGTGTGAGACCTCCATCTCACTGGGCCTACCCTGAGAGGAGCCGACGGCTGAAAACCTGCCGACTTAGTGTGGGGTAGGAGACTCAAGGGATCGAGTGTTGACAGTTTGGACAGTGTATTTGTACATCTCTGTAAAAGGATATGTTAGAATTGAGTTGTGTGAAGATATAAAAAGGAGATTTTATTATAAGTGCAATATTTATAGTGATACTTGTTTTACCTCCAAGCATTTGCTCCGAGGTGTTATATTCTTCTCTTGCATTTTTAAGTCAGTACTTAATAAAATATATTTAAATGATCATGTAGCAGTCATTAAGCTTGTTCTTATGGAGAATGGGTCACTGTAAAGAAAAAAATCCCATTTCACAATAAAGAAGCGGTGGTGAATACCTATAATTCCAGCACTGGGGAGGATAAGGAAGGAGGATCACTGCAAGTTCGAGACCAGCCTGGGCTACATAGTTTAAGGCCAGCCAGAAATACAGTATATAGCAAGACCTTGTCTCAAAGAAAAAAAAAAGAAGGAAATAAAAAGGAATATTATTTCCATGTAAGATTATCTTTGTATCAATTTACGCTTTGTTAAGAATTAGCATTCTGAAACTTTTCGGGGCTGGATACATTCAATAATGCTAGTAGCCTAACTTCCCTCTGCCGAAGCAGAGAATGTCGGAGCTGGGATGCTGTCCCTAAGGCATCTAATGCAAACTTCTTTATTTCATAATTGAAGTGAAAGCTTTGTTGTATTTAGTGATTTTCCCAGAACCCACCAAGAGACTCACTTATCCAAGTGTCCTAGACCCAAACCCAACACCCTCACTGCTACAGAACAAGCCCTCCCCGCCCCAGCTGAAAGCCCTCCTATCCTGACGGGCAGTAGTTAGCACTAAGTACTGCTACTTAGGCTCATTTTTGCTCATCTGGATAGTAACAGCTTGGTTTTTTTTGAAGTTAATAGTGAGCTTGATTCTCCTTCATTGTTGGTACCCAGTGACTGGATTCAGGCTATGTCAGCAAAGATGCATTCTAACATTGCTCTTGAACAATCTTTCTTCAGGGCTAGGGATAAAGCTCAGTGGCATAAGCACCTGGCTGAACTATGAAAGGACTCCATGTTAGCTATCATTGTGACAAAACTTTGGGCATCAATCAACTTGAAGGAAACATTGATTTTGGCTTAGTTTCAGTTTTAGTCCATGATCAGCAGGCTCTATTGCTTTTAGGCCTTTGGCAAGGCAGAGACATCATGGTGGAAGGATGTAGTGGAGGAAGCTGCTCACTTCATGGCAGCCAGAAAGCAAAGAGACAGATGGAAAGAGCCAGAGGGGAGGGGCCCTGAGGTCACACCCTGATGACCCACTCCTTTCGACTAGGCCTTACCTCCTCACTCTCCATCACTTCCCAGTAATGCCATCAAATTGTGAATCCATCAGTGGATGAATCCACTGGTGAAGTCATATCCCTTGTGATCCAGTCACTCCTTGAAGAACCACTTCTGAGCATTGCTGCACTGGAGGCTAAGCTGTTGATAGACGAGTCTTTGGGGGACACCTCACATCCGAACCATCACGGAGTCCAGTCATTTACACAGAGCTGCTTAAAAAGTAGCTATCCCGACAATGGATGTGATGTTCAGCCCTCTAACAGATGGCCAGCCAAGGGCTGTGGAAGAAGTGACATCCTTCTAAAGAAGGCACAAAGAACATTAGGGTAACAAAGACTTGGGTCACAAGGTAGAAACAAAGTTTTAGCAGTAAGAAAAAACTATTAGTTTCAGTGAAAATTCTCAGCCCCAAGGGTGATCAAACATTTCAGTGGCACCAAAAGGTAAGAAAACGGGTTTGAGCAACTGATTGAGCATAAGGGAGCAATGGATATGAACTGGCTAGTAGTGCTAGAAATTATTCCCAAACTCTCACTGAGATGCTTGCTGTACAGGAATTCACCCATTGCACTAGTGGGTGAACTAATGGACCCTGTGAAGCCACATAACAAACCCTTAATAGACCAGACATTCAAGCAAGATTTTTTTTTTCTTAAAACCAACAGTTACTAGAATATTAAATGAGTCATGTGAATACAAATTAAGTTTAGAATATCTTCAAATGATGAACAGATACAACCTCAATCACTTTGAGGCTTACTTAAAGCTCTTCATTGTGGTTGTGGTGTTGGTTTGTTTGAGATAGAGTCTCACGATATAGTCCAGGCTGGCCTTGAACTCACTGTGTGTCCCAGGCTGGCCTCAAATTTACCATGATCCTCCTGCCTCAGCCTCCTGAATGCTAGGACTTCAGGTGTGCACCACCACACCCAGCTTTAATCTCATTTTAATTTGATCTATAGTTTTAATTTGATCTATAGTTTGACAAAAGATTCCATATTTAGATATTTACTGTTCCTCTGGAATAGTTATTTTTAAACTTCTTAAAGGATAAGATGTGTTTTGTTCTTACATCAGTTTTTACAAGTATATCTAGAGATGCATAGACTCAAATACATTATCATAAACTGTAAGAAGCAAAGATGAATTTATACTTAGCAAATGTCTTTCATATTTTAACTTAATTATGAGTAACTCAAGTCTCACCTACATATCCATCTAACTTTTAACAGGACCTCTACACTGTCCATAAGATGTAAAGCATCAAGTAGAGACAAATGAATGTCCCAAAGTAGTTACTTTTTCCTTTTGCAGAGGAAAAATAACTCTCAAAAGTTGGGATTAGTAGCTGGAAATTGCAGTTACACAGGCTAGAAGATAGAAGGCTAGAAGTCAGAAGATATAATGCGGATAGGACACAGGTCTGAGATTAACTAGAAGTCTAGGGTTGAGCTGACATACCAGAGGGCCAAAATCATTTGATTTAAGCGAACTTGAGTATCAGGAGCCTAATGGAATGCAAAAGACAAACAACAGGCCCCTGTACAACTGGGAGACACGGAGGGAAGTGAAATGGAAAGGAAGCAGCCTGCTTTCCAGACATCAGAAGCCTCCCTGCCTCCTGGAGCTCCCCTGCTTGGTCACAGTCACCCTGCCAAAAGCTATCAAATGCCAGGGGACTTCTATATCTGTGGGGTCACCCTTGTGCAACAAGTGGGGAAGTTTCCCTTTCATTCTTTTTATTAAACATACACTGGGCTGCTCCCCACTGCTTGCTGCTTGCTGTTTCATCAGTTTCCATCTTCCTTGGCCCAAAAAAAGGACCCGCATTACAGCACAGGAGGGAGCCGATTACACTGCAACAGAAAGCTATTTTAAAATCTTTGAATGGTTTTCTGGGGCTTTTGTTATATTGACCCCAGTGAATTATTTTTAGACCAAATTCTCGTGTCGACAAAAGCAAACTCCCCTGGATAATAAGGATGCCTGTAAGTGATGCTCAGGACTACAAAAGGAGCTTTGCTGGTCAAAGGCATTAAACAACACAGCTCAGAAGATAGGCAGCTTCAAGAACTGAAGGGAATAACACTCATCCCATATCAGTGCTTCCTGGCTTCACCGGTCCAGGGTTGCCCATGGAAACATGGACCCAGCTTTTTCAGGAAGTTAGAAGTATAGCATGGCTGGACAGTGTTTACTCAGACACAAAATTATCAATTCCTTTTCATAGACTGAGCCCTCAAATGGGCTTTTATTAGGTAATTTCTAAGAAGCTTTTTAGTTGTTCCCACTCCTCTATGTAATAAACCATAGGGGATATCAGTTATCTAACTCAACTTCTGCCAAGTAGAATAACCACCTAGAAGCTGACAAGTCTGTCTAATCCACTCTTGTTTACAAAAGCAGTCCTGAGAACGTCTTGGAGCAAACTAATCTGGAAACTGAAATACGACGCAAGAAATAAAAGGTAGGAAGGAGGCAAGGAAATCATAATAAAAATTTGTACTGCAACTTGTAGAACACAACCAAAGTTTCCCAGGGCAAGCCATGTCAGCGTTCCTTTGGTTACATTTAAGTTCCTTCCTTACCAGACCTTTCGCACCCCAATTTCCTAAGCAAGACTGAAAGTCCATAACTTACCTTAATTGAGAAAGTAAGGAGAAGAGGCCTGATGCTAAGATAAAGGAGCAGGTTGAGCAAACCCAAAGAGTGTTTAAATTACCTACATCCCCATGCCATACCTATACAAGTGACTAGTACAGTTCTGTGGAGTGGGACATCTTTTACCACCTACACCAGAAGCATAAGTGTGCCCCGATGCCACCTGTAGTGCACTCATTTCTCTGATCACCTATGATACAGGGGAACAAAACTCCCAACCTACTAGATGTCTGGTGGGAGTTTGTGTTCTCTAAAATTGAAGAATGAATTTTAGGAACAATGGAAGTTAAGACCAGAAAATGTTTATTGAGAGAAAGGAAGCTTCTGTCAGAGAGACACAGAAGGAGTCCCCAGTGGGTTGCTGAAGACTGTCTTTTCTAGGGACTCTTATAGAGCAAAATCACAAAGTGAGGCAGGTCTAAATTGGAGAAAACATGGGAACTCATAAGGTGGGCCTGATGTGGAACAGAACTATGGCTAACCAATAAGATTAATTGCTCAGGTAAAAATTGATTAAATCAGAGACAAAGGGGGGAAAGTCAGTCATGTAGCAAGCAGACAAGGACATGCGTAAAGAGCAGAGATTCTTTCTGTAGGGAGTTGGGATAGTGACCTCTGCCTTTCTCAGGGTGATAGAGCCCCATTTAGAGTATCAGTCCTTGATGTTTATCCTTAGGATGTGGGCACATTTATCTTTTGTCTTGAGACCTGACCCTCAGCAGAGGTGTCCGTCTCCCCCACAGTTGCAAGGTATCTGGTCTTCTACACTGGCTCCTTTGAGGGCCTTGCCCTGTCTGACTGCCTACAATATTTCTATCTGACTCAATTGCCTGTAACACCTGTATTCCATTCTTGAGTGCATCCTAAATCTGTCTAGTGAGTGCTTCCCATGCCTCTTACTGATACAACCTGAAAATTCTTCTTCCACAACAGGAGTCAGCAAATCTGCTACAAAACAATGGATTAAGTTCTTTATTTCAGCTTGAAGAACCACTCAGATCCAGGCCAGTAACAAAACTGCTGCTGTTGTGAGGACTTCTAGGAAGATGGTGGTGGAGTGGTGAGCAGCAGAGAAAGAGCCTCTCTGAGATTTTTCTGTGTAGACACTAGAATATAGCCATGTGAGGAAGAGAAGAAGGTGGAAAGTGGTGCCCCTGAACTCAGGAAGAATCTTAAATGAGAATTGAAGTCCGTGGGGAAGATGAAGAGAGAAACTTCAACAAACAAAAAGAAGGTAGCGGGTGGTGCCTTCCCTGAGGCAGGATATACTGCATGGGAGGAGCAGATGAAAGCTGCAGACCCAGGATGACTGCTGGCAACCCCATAAGCATCCACAGAGAGACAGCAGTGGAAGGGAACAGTGGACACGGAGGACTGTACTGGTTGGTGGTGAGTGCTGTGGTGTTGGCCATCCCGTGGGAGAGGGCAGTTGGCCAGGAGCCATCTTAAAGGGAGCCAACAGATCTCCGAACTCAGAACAATTGCTGGCTCCATCTATTAGCTCCCAGATGAGTTCAAGCCTGCAGAAAGTATGCTGACTACTGTAGGCTGAATGGGTCTGGCTCTAACCTCACAACCAGAAACCCAGCTGACCTTTAGGGGAAATAAAGGTGCAGGCTCACTGAGATTACCCAACACTCCACCATAAAGCTACTGCTGGCTGCTGGGATAAATCAACATGGATCTGGATTCTGCTTCCCCACGTTGTCTAACAGGGACAGCAGAGACAAGCCTTAAACTGGGCATCTTTTGCTGTCTCTTTTCTTTTTGTTTTTTCAGTTGGTTTGGTTTGGATTTTTTTGCTCTTCATTGTTTGATCCTGTTTTTATGAGTGTGAATGTGGTTTCTAGTTTTTCCACTGTTGTTGTTGTTGTTCTGTTTTTTCTTTTATTTCTTCAACTTCTCTTTCCCTCCTGAATGAATGAGGCTCTAGAAAAAAATCAAATCAGAATCAGAAGTAATTTCATAGATAACTACAGAGATGGTGGTCACAATGAAAAATATGCTTAGTGACTCTAGAACAGTTACATATTTTTTTAAAAAGGAGCTTAGGAATATGATGGAAACCATGAATATCCAACATAGGAAATGAATGGAATCCATAAAACAAGTATATATACAGAAGTCTAGAAATTTCACTTAAAGTATCCACAGCAGAATAACCCAATATGAAGGCAGAATCTCAGACATAGAACACAGGATTGTGGTTAGCAATCATGAAAAGAAAGAGTTCTTAAAGAGAGCAAGGGAACTGGGGATATAGCCCAGTGGCATAAGTGCCTAACGGGCAAGCACAAGGTCTTGAGTTTGATTCCCAGTACCAAAAAAAACAAAAACAAAAACCATGAGAAATCAATCCAGCAGCTGCTGGATAATGGAAAGAAGAGTAATATCTAAGATTGATTCAAGTTAATGAAAATGATAGCACAAATGATATAAAAAACATGTTCACAGATGTCATGGCAGAAAACTTCCCTGACCAAGAAAAAGAACTTGATATATAGATAAGTGAGGCATATAGAATCCAATTAATAAGACAAAAAAAATCTACAGGAAGGCATATCATAGTCAAAATTCCCTAAATTCAACACAAGAATAGAATACTAAAAATCTGTTAGAGAAAAGAAACAAATCACCTTTAAAAGAAAGCCCATCAGAATCACAGCTGACTTCTCAACACAAACTCTCAAGGATTTCTACATGTATGTGAATTAGCAAAGCTGAATGAAATATAAAAATTCTGAATAACCCAATTTCAGTCAATGAAGTTGAAGAATTAAAACTCTACCAACAGAGAAAATCTCAGGTCCTGATAGATTCACTGGTGAATTCTAAAAGAAATTTAGAGATGTAATGCCAGTGCTCCTCAAACTTCAATGCAATTGAAAGGGAAGGAATACTCCCACACTCATTTCTGGAAGCAAGCATTATTCTGATACCAAAACCAGAAAAAGACCTACAAGCAATCTCCTTAATGAACATAAATGCAAAAATCCTCAATACTGGCAAACAGAATGCTGCGAATCATCAAAAGGATTGTATACAATGAACTAGCAGGATTCATCCCAGGGATGCAGGGATAGTTCAATGTATATAAATCAATAAATGTAACATACTACATTAACAGAACCAAGGACTAAAAGCCATACAATCATTTCAATTGACACAGAAAAATCTTTTGACAAACTCCAACACCCATTCATGATTAAAAAAAAACTAAAGCAAATTGGAACATAAGATCTTTTGCTCAATCTGATAAAAGCCATCTATATCTATAACAAACCAACAGGCAATAAGTATTAAAACTGAAAGTTTCACTTCAAAATCAGGAATAAGATAATGATGCCCACTACCACTACTACTATTCAGTATCATTCTGGAAACTGTAGGCAGAGCAAATAGACAAGAGAAAGCAATATGAAGGCAGAATCTCAGACATAGAACACAGGATTGTGGTTAGCAATCATGAAAAGAAAGAGTTCTTAAAGAGAGCAAGGGAACTGGGGATATAGCCCAGTGGCATAAGTGCCTAACGGGCAAGCACAAGGTCTTGAGTTTGATTCCCAGTACCAAAAAAGAATAAGAATAGGAATATTCTTAAAAAGAATAAAAAGAATAAGAATAGGAAAAGAAAAAGTTAAATTATCATTGCTTGCAAATGACATGATCCTTTTGCATAGAAGACCACCAAAAACTCCACCAAAAGATACCTGGATTTAATAACCAAACTCAGTGCTGCAGAAGGATACAAAATCAACACTCAAAAATCAGTATCATTCTTGTATACAGTAACAAACTCACTGAGAGTGAAATTAGGGGAAAACACCTGTCACAATAACATCAAGAAAAATTAGGGACCAATCTAAAGAATATAAAAGATTTTATAATAGACCAGGTGTGGTGGCACATGCCTGTAATTCCAGCACTTGGGAGGCTGAGGCAGGAGGATGACTGTGAGTTCAAGGCTATTCTGGGTTACAGAATGAGTTCAAGACCAGCCTGGTACAAACTGAGTTCAAGGCCATCCTGAACTGCATAGCAAACCCTGTCCCAAAAAGACAAACAAAAAAAACTTTATATTGAAAACTACTTACTCTGAAAAAGATCAAAGAGGATATCAGAAAATGGAAAGACATTCCCTGTACTTGTATAGGCAGACCCAATATAATAAAAGTAGCCATACCTCCAAAACTACTATACAGATTTAATGCAATACCAATAGCATAACTCACATAATTACAGAAAACAATCTTAAAATTCATTTGGAGTCAGAAGAGACATGGAATTGCAAAAGCAATTCTGGGCAACAAAGGCAAGGCAGGCTGCATCATAATCCCTAACTTGAAGTTATATTACAAAGCTATTGTGATAAAAGTAGCATAGTACTGGCAAAAAAACAAAAACAAAAGAACCCTACAACAACAACAAAGCACAAAGAAACAAAACCCAACCAATAAGCAAAACAAAACAAACTCAAGGATCAATGGAATGCAGAAACAACTCCAAACACACCCATCTACCTCATATTTGACAAAAGGACCAAACGCCTTCACCGGTAGAAAATCTCTCTAATAAAGAATGCTGGGAAAACTGGCTTTCTATATTCCAAATATTAAAGCTATCTCTCACTGTGAACTAAACTAAAATCAAAATGGATTAAAGACCTAAATATAAAAATAGAAACATTTAATCTGCTGGAACAGAAAAATACATAAAACTCTTACAGACATAAATGTAAATGTGGAAAGAATTACAAAAAAAAATAACTAGGATCACATCACACCACAAAGCTTTTGCAAAGCAAAAGAAACCACCAACAGATTAAAGATATAACCCACAGTGTGGGAAAAAATGCTTACCAGCTATTCCTCAGTAAAAGGACTAACATTTAGAATACATAAAGAACTGAAAAAAGCAGACCCTGTCACAAAATTTAATGACCCAAACCCAAAATGGGCATCTGAAATGAACAGACACTTCTCCAGAGAAAAAGTGCAAACAGCGAATAAATATATTTTAAAATGTTCAGCATCACTGGTAATTTGAGAAATGCAAATTTAAAATTCAACACAGATTCTGTCTCACTCCAGAAAGAATATCCATCATCAAGAGATTAACCAATAACAAATGCCAGTGAGGTTTTGGAGGAAAAGGAACCATTCTTCATTACTGATGGGAGTGTAAATTCCTACAACCAATATAGAAAGTTGTATGGGAATTCCTCAAAAACCTAAAACTAGAGATTCCATTTGACCCAGCAACTTTCCTATTACATATCTTCCTGAGTTAAAATCAAATACCACAGTAATAGATGCTTGCCATATTTATAGCAGCATAATTTGTAATAGCTAAATCTTGGAAACAGCCCAGATGCCCATCGAAGAATGAATGGATAAAGAAAATGTGGTTTTTATATACAATGGGATACTACTCTGGCATAAAGAAGAATAAACTTGAGTCATTTTTTAGGTATTATGGTTTAGTTTGTGTTTGGATGCCCTACCCCAAGCCTCCTGCACATGGACACAGCTAAATCTACTGTTTGTGATTGGTTTGTTGTCTAGCACTGGGATTGGTGATGTGAGTGCTGCATCCACCTGGGGGTGGAGCAAGGGTGAGAAGAAGGCATGTGTTTTCTCTTTTTATTCTGCTCTCTTCACACTTACTGTTTGCAGTGGTCATGAATGGCTGTCCAGTCATGCCATCCTGCCTCGGAGTCCACTGAGTATGGACTAAAACCTCCAAAAACTGTAAGAAATAAACCTTCCCTTGCTTCACTTTGGGTATCAGGTATTTTGTCTCAACAGTGAGAGAAAAGTAACTAAGACATTAGGTAAATGGATACACCTTGAGACCATACTTTTAATTGAAATAAATTGCACACACATATTTAAAATCATATTGTTTCTTTTGTGTGAAAAAGCTCAAAGGATAAATAAGGACCAAAGTGATAGATATTGGGAAGTAGAAAGAAAGTGTTCAAGTGGGAAGGAGAACAAGGAAGGGGGAGGAAAAAGGAAGGCAGGGAGTAAGTATAAAAAAATTAAAAAGAAGGATGGAAACAATAGAAACAAACTTTTGTAAAGGGAGAAAGGAAGAAGGATTGAAGGGAAGGGAAGATAATGGAAAAAAACAAATAAGGTATAGTATGTACAGGTACAAGTTTTGTATAATGAATGTGATAATTGTGTATGTCAAAAGTGTATCAATAAAAATAATTTTTTAAAAAGTTTGGCAAGACTTTACTTTTTATAGTCACAAATAATACTTAACCCTAAACTTGTACATCTGAAGTTCACCAATTAAAAGAAACAGAGTAGCAGAATGGATCAAGAAGCAAGATCCAACAATATGCTGCTTACAAGAAACACATTTAACTCGAAAAGAAATTCATAGACTGAAATTCAAAGGATGGAAAACAATATTCCCTGTGAAGAACCCAGAAAAAAGCAAAGGTAGCTATTCCATTTGCAGACAAAGTGAATTTCAAGCTACAACTGAGTAAGAGAGACAAAGAAGGTCATTACATTCTTGTAAAGGGAACACTCCAAAAGGAAAAGATAACAATCATAAATATATATGCATCAAATACCAGTGCACCCAACTATGTAAAACAAATATTGACAGACATGAAAAACCAAGTAAGTAGTAATACAAGTGTATTGGGAGATCTCAGTATTCCACTGTTTTAATATATCAACTGAACAACAAAAAAAAAAAACAACACTGAAATATTAGAATTGCACCAAACTTTTAAACTTAATGGACTTAGCAGATGTCTACAGAGTGTTCCACCCCACACCATCAGAATACACATTCTTCTCAGATGCACATGAAGTTCTCTAAATAGATCACATACTAGCTTATAAAACATGCTTAAGTAAGTTAAAGGAATTAAAATTATCCCATAGGGCAATGAAAGTGAAAATCAAATGGCAAAGAAAACCACAGCAACTTTATAAATACATGGAAATTAAATAACACCCTCCTGAACAACCAAGGGTCACAGATGAAATTAAAGACATTAGGCAGTTTCTTCAATTAAACAATACCAATACAACATACAGGAACTTAAGGGACACAATGAAAACACTCCTACAAGGGAAATTTATAGCAGTGAATATCTATATCAGGAAAACAGAGTAAGCGCAAATAAATTAATATTGAACCTCAACTGTTATGGATTAAGAACTGGTGGTCAATTTAACGCCAGCTGGATTACATCAGCATGGCATTGAGCGAAGATGCTCCACCTGAGGAAAGTTGCCAGGATAAGTAAGTGGAGAAGAAGGGAGGTGTTGAGGGTTGAGGCGCTAAGGAGGCGTTATGGGTTCTCTTATGAGTTGCTGTCTGAGCTGTTGGTTCTCCTGGAGAAGCTTTGGTTCTCACATCTAGCATTGCTTCCTGGCTCTGGAGGGGAAGACGTGTGCTGCCTGGTCTCCAGGATGAACACGTCACGCTGCTTCCTGGCACGTACCGGACTGTGCTTGTGTCGGAGGAGCTCAGGGCTTCCGTGTCGCTGAGGACAGCTGTGGTGCCTTTCAGGACAGCTCTGGTCTTTGTTGTGAGTGTGACTTCTCAGCTCCAGCGTAGAACCCTCATCCACTAGCACAGCTCCTTCATCCTGCTGGCATAGACTTTCTGGCTTCCACCGCTGACCCTTGGGTCTTCCCGGCACGAATCCATAAAACAGACTGGTGTGAGTCCTTCTTGTGGGCTCTGGACCTTCAGTTGGACTCATGGGAGGCATTGTCCTGAGCTCTGGATTTTTATCTGGACTCATGTGGGACATTGCTGTGGGGTTTAGGCTCTTGACTAAACAATTTATGTCTTTGGTGTTGCGGGTAGATTTCCTGCATTTTATTGTGTTAACTCCCAGTGACTATTATAAAAATAATATTATAAACTCCATGTCCTAATCCTAATTGTTCTCTGTGTACAACTCCGGACTATAACATCAACCTTCTAGAAAAAGAAGAGCAAGCCAAACCCAAAGCTCATACAAGAGAGGAAATTGTAAAGATCAGAGCAGAAATCAATGCAATGGGGACTAAAAAGCTTTTGCACAGTGAGAGAAACCATCAACAGAGTGAAGAGACAACACTTGGTGTAGGAACTATTTTTTGCCAGCTGTTTCTCAGACAAAGGATTACTATGTAGAATATACAAAGAAATTAAAAATAATCAGACCCCTCAAATTTGAGGAGCCAATCCAAAAATGGGCATCTGAAATGAATTGACATTTCTCAGATGAAGAAATAGAAGTGGCAAATAAATATATATGAAAAATGTTCAACATCATTGGTCATTTACAAAATGCAAATTAAAATGATAATGAGATTCCATCTCACCCCAAATAGAATGGCTTTTATCAAGAAAACAACCAAAAACAAATACTGGCAGGGTGGTGTGGAAAAAGGAACCCTTCTTCACTGTTGATGGGAATGTAGACTGATGGCAACCACTGTGGAAATCAGTGTAGCTATTCCTCAAAAAACTAGGACTAGAGGTTCTATCTGACTTAGCTCTTCCCCTCCTTAGTATCTCCTGAAAGAATTAAAAGCATCATATCACAGCAATATATACACATCCATGTTTAAAGAAGCACAGCTTATCATAGCTAAATCTTGGAAATAGCCAAATGCTCATCAACTGGTAAGTGGATTAAGAAGGTATTTTTTTAATATACAATGGAATACTACACTACCATAAAGAAGCATAAACTTGAGATATTTCCAGATAAAGTGGATGCACCTTGAGACCATATTCTTCAGTGAAATAAATCAGATGCCCATGTAAATACTGCATTGTTTCCTTGCTGTGAGAAGTCAAGTGTAAATAAGGACCAACATGTATATTACGTATTGTGAAACAGGAAGAATGCAAAGGGGAACAAAGGAAGGAAGAGGGAAAGGAGAGAAGATAAAAGTAAAAAGAGAGAAAAAAAGGAAAAATGGAAATAAAGCTTCTGTAAATGGGGAGGGGAGAAGGGTTAAAGGGAGGGTAAGGGAATGGGGGAAAAAGAAACAACATATAATACAGAGGTACAAATTCCCTATGATGAATGTGATTATTATACATACCTAAAATTTACCAATAAAATCTGATTAAAAGAGAAGAAATAATACACAGTCTCTCTATTTTAAGCTCTCTGGTCCCTGCTGGCCTGGTTGCTTGGTTAACTTCCAAGTTCCCTCTCTGTGCATACTACTTCACTGTCCATCGTCTTCCTCAAACTGTTATTCCTCTTGCTCTCTTTTTCACCCTGGTTGTAAAAGATTTTAAGGAACTAGAAAAGCAGGAACAACATTTTTAAAAATCTGTTTGCTGCCAGGGATTTAGCTCAGTGGTGTAAGCGCCTGTTGAGTGAGTGCAAGGTTGTGAGTTCGATCCCTGGTACAAAAAAAAAATTTTTAGTTTGCTGATCAAAATGAACTTTGCAAATTAATTTTTAAAAAGCAAGGGTTTGGGGTATATCTCACCAAACACACTAAATTGAATTATAGATTTCCAAGTGAGCCATACAACCTTGAAAATTACTTAAAATGTCAGTTTTCTCATCTAATTATTTAGAAGTTTAGATAGCCTGGATTTTCTTCCAGTTCAGTCTGAGTTAACAGAGCACACAATTTCAAGTCTCTAACTGATTGGATGTCAATGTTTATGTATATAAATCATGCCTAAATTTTCATTCAACAAATTTGGGTCGTCCAACATTGATTAATACTTAAGCTATGGATTGGGAGCAGAGGGAATAAGAGAATCATTCTCTGTTATGTGTAGTCTAGTTTTACAGTTTTAGAAAGAAAGCAAAATATCTGCTTTTAAAAAACACAGAAAACGAATACAGATAAGTTTCCATTGACATTTTTAAAATGGAGAAATTAATTTTAAATTATGAAGCTCAGTTACTCCATAGAATTAATTTCTTTTTTTTTTTTTTGTCTTTTTCGTTTTTTTATCGGTACCAGGGATCGAACTCACAACTGTCTGCTTGCACAGCAGGCGCTTATACTGCTGAGCTAAATCCCCAGCCCCCAGAATTAATTTCTTAATTAATTACTGAGGCAACTTGTGCTTTCTTTCTCTTCAAAAAATTTTAAAACAGCACCTGACAGTTTTAGTATCTTCCAGTAAGAATAAACGTATGCACAATTGAAGGATGAATTAAATGACACTTCTGAGAGAGGAGAGATTGCTAGCATCCGAATAAAGAAAATATGCAGGTTATCTGTAATTTGGTCAACATGATTCTTTTGTAAATACACAGTTACTGCCTACATATATCAGTTTTACCTCTTATATTAGTATATATATGTTTGTTTTGAACTCACAACCTTGAGCTTGCCAGGCAGATGCTGTGCCACTGAGTTATATCCTTGGCCCTATATTACTAGCATTTTTCCTGCATCAGATAGTCTCTTAAAAGAAAAAGTGGAAATAAAGCTTTTTTAAATGAGGAGGGGAAGAGGGGAAAAAAAGAATCAAGTTACATCATGTAGAGGTACAAATTCTCTATGATTAATGTGATCATCATGTATACCTAAAATTGTGCCAATAAAGTCTGATTGAAAAACTTGTTTCTTAAAGATAGTTCCTTTAAAACACATAACTAGCACATAAAATGTTTCCTAATTTTTGCATGGCATATCTGAGGCATTTATTTCAAAATGTAGGATGCAGCAAGATAGAGAAAACGTGAAATTGTCAAATGAAAGAGAAACACTGTGATGGGAAATTCTTCTAAGCATATCATTCCAAAACACAGTATAATTACAATACCAAAAAGCTAACACATTAACTTCCAGATGAGAAATTCAGTCCAGTATTATTCCTGATTGTCTTACTTTCTCATTGCTGAGACTAAATACCCAATACCTAAAGTTAAAGAAGAAAATGTTTATTTGGCTCACGGTTTGTAGGTTTGTAGAAGATCCAGTCCATAATCAGCTGACTCCAAGGTAGGGTGGTGTGACAGCCAGCCATTACAAAGGAGAAACAGTTCCCAGTGGGTGGCAAAGCAAGCAAGCAAGTGGTCTTAACAGCTTTTTTCTGTCCTTTTTATACTCTATCCAGGCTACTGGCATTGGGACAGTGCCAAACCAATCAGTAGACTGATTAGCAACACACCCTTAATCTCAGCATCACACACTCTAAATTCAGCCACCTCTGAAGAAGTCCCACCTATGACGGCATAAGGGTTGAGAGGGGGCATCTAGACACAAATCATAACACCAATACTATGATTTCTTAGCGTGTCTGAATAATTAGACCTAATTAGGCTTTTCAGAGCCTATAACCTCACCTATTTAGTATTTCACAAATGTATTTTATAAGGAAAGTGATAATTTAAAATAGTCTAAAGCAGTGGTGGTGAGCCTACAGCACATCTGCCATTATTGAAAGCTCTAAAAGTTTGGTATTCCCTGAGGCTGGGGATTTAGCTCAGCGGCGTAAGTGCCTGCCTTAAGCAGGCAGTCATGAGTTTGATCCCTGGTACCAATAAAAACAAAAAAGTTTGGCATTCCTTTTCTAAGGAATAAAAAGTTCTGCTTATCAAGAAGAGGTGAAGAGTATTAGTAATGAGAAGGAGAGTCCCACTTTTATTATTTTTTGAGAAAGAAAAACACTGATTAGTAGTTGGGTATATGTGTCTCTCAATCAATTAACAAAACTTCTATTTACATTTATAAACAATGTTAATCTGAATGAAATGGAATCTGAACACAATCCTAAATGATCAAATATACTCATTTTCATTGGGGTGGTGTGGAAGGTTTCTATTCATTTTTGAAACAAAATATAATACATTAGATTCTAGTGCTAAAGGATACGAGTAAATTATGTTTGCCAGAATTCCCTTCCCTCTATGCTTTCAGTTAAGGCAGATCACAAGAGACGATTTAGTGTGAGATCTAGAAAGCAGAAGTAAAGCAGCAACTATTTTTTTCCTTATGCAGGCACTTTGGTAACTCACACCTATACCAAACACATCTGCTGATTCACCTTGATAACATCGGGCGGCATTTGTTCCCTTTCCTTGGAAGCTCTGCTTCTCTGATTTCAGGACCAACTGTGTTTTCAGCAGCATACACACTCCCAAAGGGCAACAGGATACTACATCATGAGGCTGGAGACTTGAAAAGTGCCGTGGGTCTCAATCCATCTTGCCCATCTCTCTCTCCTTTACGTCTGTCTTTCCTTTTCACCTACCCTCCCTAGGCACTTTGAGCTTCAACATTAGATGGAAGAGTAATAGCCTTGCAGAGACTGCTTACCAACTCCAACAACTGCATGCCAGGTACCTATAAACATACCACGACACACACATACACACACACATGTGCCTGCAAATATCCTAAAAGCTCTGCTTCTCTGATTAAACTCTGATTGATACGATTCCTTTTTACTGCCAAGGAGATTTCCACGGCATGAAAGTACAATTTATTTATCCATTCACTAGTTGATGGACATTTAGTTGTTTTCAATTTGGGACCATGAATAACGCTTTTCTGAACATTCACATATAGGTCTTTGTGTGAACAGACTTTAAAATGTGAGTATTTATAAATCCAAGAGGAAAATAGCTGAGTTTAATGTAATTGCCACTGGAAATAGGAAACCTGCAAAGGAAGTCTGATAGTGTTTTGCATCTTGTGTCTGTTATCAAAAGTTTAAAATACTCAATAGTTTTACATTCTCCCTTTCCAAGGACTAACCAGGCCCGACCCTGCTTAGCTTCCGAGATTAGACGAGATCGGATGCACTCAGGGTGGTATGTCCGTAGACTAGTTTTACATTCTCAAAGGATAAATTTATGGTATGTGAATTATATCTCAATTTTTAAAAGTATATGATAACACAATGGACACGCTATGTCAATTTATAATCTAATGTCAAGTTTTATTCATCTTTTTTCTTACAATATGCTGTCATTCAAAATATACCTCAAAGGTAACTCATGCATATAGTAGGCACTCTATAAATATTTTAATAATTAGGTATTTTTTAGAATGACTAAAAATCCTTATGTAAAATCCCAATTGGGAAATGCATAATCCCATTGTAGACAAAATATATAACTTTACAATAAACATTTTTATAAGAATTTTCCCAAAAGAGGGAACACTAAAAATTTGGAAATTAAAAATTAAAAAGCAAGACAAAACATAATATTAACATATTTAGACAACAATCCCTGGATTGGTGGTGCTTAGAGACCAAGGGCTACCTGCACCCTGTGGCCTTAAGACCATCTGACATTCAGTTAAGAAGATAATTTTTATACCAAATTCCTTCTTAACTAAAAATTCTGCAAGAATATATAATAGTGAAAAATTTTATCTACATCCCTTATGTGAATACAGAAAAAAATTTAAATGTATATTTTATTCTCAAATTTAACAAAAACAATGCTTTTCATCGTAAGCAGCAAGAATGATTCACAAATAAGCATGAAGTCACTTTTATAGAAGCTATGTTAAATTCTGTGGAAAATACTTTGGGAGGTAAAGAACCTTAATTTCAATATAAAATAAATCCTTTCCTTAAGGGGTCTGTCAATATTTTCCAAACCAGACAGATTGTGACTACACATGACAAAGACACATCTTCTGTTTTATAATTACCAAGATGCACTTGTAGCACATATACAAAGATGCACTCCAACTTGAAAAACTCATAGCACTATTTTGATAAGTAAAACTTTTTTTTTTAAATCGGTATTGGGGATGGAACTCATTCACGACCATGCGCTTGCAAGGCAGGCGCTTATGCCGCTGAGCTAAATCCCCGGCCCAATAAGTAAAACTTTTAAAAGCAACCAAATGCCTAAAGAAGTAACTATGTAGACTCAGAAACAAATATTCTATGGCTATCAAATAAAAACATCAACTGATTATATTTTTCAAAAATTGTAATTCTATAAAATTTAGATACATGGAATACACCAACATATGGAAATATACATGTATATAAAATACTGTTAAGTGAAAAAATTTAAAATATAAAATGATTGTAACCATGTAAAAGTAAATATATTACAATAACAAAAAGCAAAGTGAATTTACATTGAGACACAGATTCAAATATTCATTACCTGTTTCTCTTTGTTGCTTAAGGTTATAACAAAACAAGAAAAAAAACTATGATTTTAAATAAATCTATACACCAGAACAATAAATATTGCACTATATATGTGAACTCCTAAAACAGAGATTTTAAAAACCATAACTTACATGTTTCAATTGTATCCTATGGTCAGAAGATCAGCCCACATTTACTGTTTTTCATTTTACAAAACTTTCTAGACACTGTAAACATTCATAACTGTTCTTCTTTAACATACAAAGAAAAACATTTTAAAGCATTGTCCAATTAAGAAAACAAAACAGCATGCTAACAAAAAACAAACTACCTACTTAATCTGTTTTGCTTTTGCAAAAATTCATTGACAAGTTTTAAAAAACTAATTCTATGTACATATTTTACATTGTATTTTTATGATATAAATATTTTAAAGAATGGCTTTTACATAATTGTCTATTTCAATATATATATTAGTGGTTTGATTGCAAGTTATGCAAATAAAGTCTTTCAGATTTGATATTGAAAATTATTTTCTATAAGATTTAGAAAATGGTTAATTTCTTGGGTAAAACATTGCATATTTAGAAGTCCGAAAGCCAAGCAAATCCCTTATTTCGTTTCGGAATTTTGACAAATCTTGGCGTAGTTCGTTTAGATTTTCCACGGTTGCTTGATCTGTACTTTGCATCTTCTGTCTCATGGAGGTCAAGTAACGATGTACTAAGCAGCACATCACTTTTTGGTAGTTTTCATCTCTTTTTTGCTTCAAATTTCTCCATTCCTTCAAAGCAAATAATAGTAATACACTAATGATATGCAAAAACTACGTGTATGTACATTTTCTCTCCCCCTCCCCCTCCCCAGTGCTGAAGATCAAAGGCTTTGCGTATGTTAGGCAAGCATTCTACCAGTCACAAAGTGTGGTGGATTTTAAAAATATTTACAGATACAAACATATCTTCTTTTAAATTTTATTTTTACTTTAAAGAGAAAAAAACAATAAAATGATACAGAATTTCAAAATAAGATGATAGGAAATTAACAATGGTTGCTATATTGCATATCGTTATCTTCAAAATAGTTGCTCCAATTACCAGATATAGGCATGCAAAATTGATAAAATATAAGCACTAACTGTTCCTTTTAATGAACTAATAAATTAGTAGTACAACTGTCTTAGCTATCCTGTGTGTGTGTGTATTTTCCTCTTCCTTCTTTTCTGCTTTCTCCCATCCCAGTTTTTCTTTCCTTTTGAGCAGTTTCTTTCGTTTTTACAATATTGTACCTTTTGGATGTTATTTTGTCTTTCAGTTTCTTACACTAGGGAGACAATATGATGTTTACACATGTGAGTCTTATTTATTGTACTTAACAAACACATCTGTCAAAGCTTTACTAAATGATAGTTTCGCCTCAATGTGACAGAAAATAACATTTAACACTTGTTTTAATAGCCTGCATATTTGTTTTATTCATTTTCCTTTTAGCTTACCTTGATGTTTAAAAAATTAGTCTTCAAAATCTTCAGTTTATAGCCGTGTTTAACAGACCATGACCTACAGGGTTATATGACCCACTTTCTATTTTTTTGTAATAGCTTGCTAACTAAGGATGGGTTTTACAAATAAAAATTTGCAATAAATGTTATGACAGACAATGCTCTAATTTTAAGCCCTAATTAAGCAAAATTTTATCCCTAATATAAGGAATTTTTTTGACTGGTAAAGTTGTATTACAAAGATTATGACACAATTACTATATTGTGTATTTTCAATTCAATCAATAAAAGTTCTATAAAATTTTTTCTTCTCTTTGTCATCATTGCTCACACTTTACCTATTGATTCTCTGGCCTTTTTACAAGAAGTCTAACAATCCTTGGATTACAAGCAACGTACATTGAATTACTGATAGACTGAATAATTTTCAAGACTAATAATTACAAAAGAATCTGATTCGAGTTATTATGGCTTACATCTACATGTCCCTCCAAAGCCTCATGCAATCATAGGTGGGCCTTTGTTAGAGGTGGTTGGATCGAGTGGTTGTGATGCTAGGGTCAGTTCAATGCCAGGATCAATGAGCACTAGGAATAAGTATGTGGGTGCTACCTGCCCTATGTCACCCTAAGAAGATGTAAGGAATAGAAAGAAATATGGCGGTCCCTTGCTGCTTTGCTACCTTCTGCCTGCCACGTGTTTCCCCTCTGTGATGCTTGTCTGTTTTGCCACCCTGCCTTGGAGCTAGCCAGTTTATGGACTGAAATCACTACAAATTGTGAGCTAAATAAACCTTTCTCCTCTTAACTAGTAGGTGTGGGTATTTGGTCTCAGCATTGAGAAAAGTAACTAATACACAAAGTAGTCTTTTTGTTTGTTTGTTTGACACTGAGTCTCACTGTGTAAGTCAAGCTGGCCTTGAACTCACTATGTAACCCAGGCTGGCTTTGAATTTGGGATGATCTGCCTGCCTTAGCCTCTCATGTACTGAGATTATAGGCACGTGCCACCATGGCCAGCTAAAGTAGTCATATTTTATCTATAATCAAAGAATAGCTATTCTGTAATATCTTACATATTTTCCAAACTATGAGATTTCAGAAACCAGGGAAATTTGAAAACTAGCAAGTTTTCATTCTCTCACTGCCAAGTATTTGTTGAATACTATCCTTCCTTTATGTTATGTTATTAGGGACACAACAGTGTAAAAAAAAAAAAACCAGTCATAGCCCTTAAGGAACCTGCATATTTATGCTTAAAGAAACATCTAAAATTAGTTGCTATAACTATCATGTTGCAGCTGGAACTTCTACTTGCTTACCTTTAAACTGTTCTGCCGTTTGACCTTGCCTTTTGAAGTATGAGAGCAAATCCACTTACTGAGGCTACTAATCATATAGCAAATAGTCTTCGGTGAAGGAATGATGTTAAACGGTGGGGGTAATGTACATTTGTCATCAAAGTAGCTAAGCCACAGCTTTGCCCGAGCAAATTTCCATTCTTTGTCTTCATGATTCTATAAAGGCAAATGTAAAGCAACATAGAATATGAATACACATGCATGCACATACACACATGCATATGGGCCAGAGTGAATAGGGACAGGTACTGACTAGTTTTACATCTTGGAGATAAAAGTTGGCTCAATATCTGCCACAATTTTAAATTACATTTTTAAATATTTAAATTAATTTTAAAATATTTTTCTTAATTCTTAAAAACTTCAATTACTTTACTTATTGCATACATTTGGTATGGAATGTAAAGGTTTAAAACAATGAATACTTACTGCTATTAACTGAAAGCTTTTATGGAGCATTGCTACCAGAAGCTTCGTAAGCACGATGACAACCACAACATTGTATGTACCAACAATGACAGCTCCAACGAAGGACTGCAATTCTTCTCCATAGCTAAATCTTGTAACAAAGATTGCCACATGTGCCAAGGAGAAAATATACCAGAACAAAGCAAAGCAAGTGCCAATGAACCTGTAAAGATAATCATATTTGTTTAAAAGGAAATGAAAAATATTAGCGAAATGAATATACCAAAATTATATAAATGAAGCAATAATCTTTGCACAACACTTGAATAATGAGAAACAAATGAGATATATTTCCAAAGTACACATATGCCTTAGTTTAGTGGTAGCAGTAATCAAACTCAGGGCCTTGTGCTTGCCAGCCAGCCACTGAGCCACACCCCACTATGCACCTTATTTTAAAAAAGGTTAACAGAATAAATAATGATTTCAAAAGATAATCCTTTGCTGCCTGCTTAGTCTCAATATAACAGTCTATAGAATTTAGATTTTGACACTCTTTTGCTCAAAATCTTCATATGGCTTTCAAGCTCAACAGCCCAAAATCTTTACAAGCTCTAACAAGGTCCTACATGATCTCTATTACCTTTCTACATAGTGTATGAACACCTTTCATTCATACTGGCCACCTGGATTTTACTTGAACATGCTAGTCATGCTCCCACCTCTGGGTGTTTGCCTTTGCTTTCCCTTTAGACATCCTTTTCATGGCTTATTCCTCACACATTTTAGATTTATTTATTTATTTATTTATTTATTTATTTATTTATTTGCTACCAGAGACTAAACTTGTGACCTTATACTTACCAGGCAGGTGCTTATGCTACTGAGCTAAACCCTCAGCCCCCACACTTTGGATTTTTACTTGAATGTCATCTCGTCTGCCGCACTCTGTATCCCCAATCTAACATTGCATCCTTTCATGAAAATATGTTCCTTGGTTCAAGCTTTGTCTTTCTAGCCCTTATTACTGTGTAATATTCAATAGGTTTTACTCATTTTTTTATTGCCTGTAGTACTACTCTAGCATGTCAGCTCCATTAGGATAGATTTGTTCACAAATACATCACTCAGGACTTAGTGTTAAATAAACATATATTTATTGATCTTATTTTTTAAATAACAGGACACACAAAGTAACTAAAGAATTATTGGTATATAATAGGGAGAAAACAACTAGGCAATTCTTCACTGCATTGTTTGTTTACTTTAAGAGTGAAGGGAAGCATTTTGTCTTGAAACTAGAGATTCAGTTCCTTATGATATAGTAAAGATTTTTTTTTGTACCGGGGATCCAACTCACAACCTAGTGCTTGCCAGGCAAGCGCTTATCCCACTGAGCTAAATCTCCAACTCTAGAGAATTTTTTTTAGTACTGGAAATTAAACCCTAAGCCTTCATGTTGGTTATGTCTCCCACCCTCTTTTTGTTTTGAGACTTGCTAAGTTGCTGAGTTATCCAGGCTAGGCTTGAATTTGTGAGTGCTAGGATTATAGATATGTGCCACCACACCTGGCTTGTTCAGCAAATTTTAATGATTCTTAATTCTAATGTTCCTTAAGAAATGTTGTAAAGGTGTTTTTTGGTTGTTTCAATGACAGAGAAGTATTCTTTTATACAAATATACTTAATATGTGTAAGTATATACAAATATACTTGTGGGATACAGTCACAATATGTGGGAATGATAAAAGAACTGCCTCAAAAGCCAAGAATTCTAAAGTTAAAACAACCTGAAGCAAAGAACACAAATATAATAATTTGGACTTTCTATATAATATTCTATAGAAAATATGACTATAAATGATTCATGAAAAATGAGTATTTGTTGAAGTTTACAAACATTAAAAAAATTTCAAAAAATTCTAAGTTCCATTTCTTTCTTTCTTCTTTTCTTTTTTTTTTTTTGGTACTGGGGATTGAACTAAATTTCATTTATAAAGGGGCTGGGGGTTTAGCTCAGCGGCATAAGCGCCTGCCTTGCAAGCAGGCGGTCGTGAGTTCGATCCCCGGTACCGATAAAAATGAAAAAGACAAAAAAAAAAAATTTCATTTATATGGTCACTAATTCATACAGAACACAGAGAAATATATTTACCAAAAAATTTAAAAAATACTCACGAATGGAAGGTGTCATTGCTTTGCTGTTCACAGAAGATACCTACACAGTCTTTCTGCTCTTTTGGTGTATACCCTTTATCATAGAGTTGTGTCAGTCCAATTGTGAAAGAAAACAAAACAAGAAGAAACATTCCAAGAAATTTTCCGAAATCTTGTAACATCTGTCCCATAGAAATCTGTAGAATGCATTACATAGGAGTTCAGTAAGGTTCTCAGGAAAACTAAATAGTAATTAAGTTCCTCACACCACACTTTTCTCATGAAAATATATATCTTAGCACAATGGTAGCTGGCTGTGTGCCTCCAAGGCTGTGCTCGGGAAATATAGGAAGCAATCTGTGTGTTCATCCATTTGATAGGACAAATGAAAAGGTGTATACATGTGTGTCAAAGTGTAAATGAGTGAATTTTACCCACATTATGCGTCATGTTACATTTTGTGTATTTATGACTTCCCAACTAAATGTTTTCTTTTGATTTCTTATAGAATTAGCCCAATTCAGTACAATGTTACATAAAAATCCACTTTTACAACTTTGGGAAGAGGTTGAAAGTAAGGCATCAGGTGACTGATGATGACTTGGATCATGTAAGCCAAAGAAGTTAGCATTGCATGACAACTAGAGAACTACAGAATGAAGGTCTTGACACAGATGAGGAAGAAAACAGTAATGAAAATAAATATTTGACTACTCAAAAATGCTACAAAATGGTCACGTACACCTGAACGATCCAATGTTAGAACTAGGTCAGAAAATGCTATTAGGTTCTTGCCAGGTGTGAAGCCTATTGGACGGAATGCCCACAGTGTGATTCAATGTTGGAAACTGTTTGTAACTGATGATATACTATGACATTTTAAAATACAGTAATAATGAAGTACAAGAAAATATTCTATATGCATTAATAGTAATACTAAAAAATATACTTCTTATGACACCTAACTATCTGAACTAAAAGCCTCAGACCAGGACTTTATCATCACAATGATCAGAATCTAAAGGATTTATTGGAGAAATGAGAAATGTGGCATTGAGATTTTCAGAATAATGACACATAAGAGATTTGATTTTCTTTAAAACTGCCTGTGTTTTGACGACAAAAATCTGCCAAATCAAAAACAAACAAAGAAACAAACAAAAAACCCAATTTAGCTGCTACTCCATTATTTGTTGAAAGCTTTGTTTTCAACAAATGATCAAGCAATTTATACACCATCCAAATACATGACAACTAAGCTTGGGGCCTCACTTGGAATCTGGCAGGGCCCTGCACAGCGCTCTCAAAGAGCTAGGACCTTTGGTAGGTTGCTTGGGTCCTGCCTGTCTGGGCCCCATGTAGCAATGCCAAGTGGTAGGGGAACATCCTGCATTGCATGTCATGAGCCAAAGGATTGCAGAGTGAACACCTAGCCCTGCAAGCTCAGCACCCAGTAGGACCCCACCCAGGGTCACCAAACAGCTGAGAAGCTTTAGTGCACCATGTGGCATGAGCTGAAGGCCTGCACAGTGTACTCCATCTAGCTGCTCAGGCTTGGCACACCATTCAGAACCTGAGAGCCAGGGAGTTTCAGAGCACCATGTGAGGTGTGCTGAAGATCCACCCAGCATACTCCCCCATTTGAGGAGTCTCTGAGTGCCACTAGGGACCTGATAAGGTCTGCCTAAAGATCCCCAATCAACTGGGGAAACTCCCTGCAGTATAGACAGTCAGTCTTCCTCAACTCAGGAAGCAACTGAGACCTTGCATTCAGCTTCCCCAGGGAAATACAGGAAAATGACAAAACAAAAGAGCAAAATGCAATCTCAAACATCCAGCCCATCAAAACAAGCCTAGGAGACATGGACACAGAAAAATGTGTAAGCCAAACACCTGAAATTATGAAATGATAGCAACTGAAGTAAAGAAACAACTTCATGAAGCTGTAAAGGAACTCAGATAAGAAATAATTTCAGAGGTAAAAGAAAAGATAAGCATAATAAAAGAAATGCTGAACACATTTAAAGAAGATATAATTTTTAAAAAACTGAGGAGCACTACAAAAAGATGGAAACCTGGAATGAACAATATAAGAAAGCAACAGAATGCATAAAATAGATTCAAGGAGATACAGGGAATCAAAAATTCTGTTAAAAGCTGGCAAAACCACCTAAATGAATGTGAAGATAGACTTTCAGACCTTGAAGACAAGATTGCAGCTAGTGAACAAGAAAAGAAAGCTCTTTTAAAAATAACAAGGAATCAGGAAATAACAACTCAATAGTTGCAAGATGCTGCAAAGAAATACAGTATAAGATTGATAGGTATAAACAAAAAAGAAGGTGACAACACAAATGATATAAAGATTATCTATAGAAGTAATAGCTGAATATTTCCCAAACATGGGGAAGGAAACTGAAATACAGATAAGTGAATCATATCAGATTCCAATTAGCCATAACCAAAATAAATCTATACCCAGACATATAATAATCAGCATCCCAGAACTTCAACATAAGAACAGTATATTAAAAGCTGTTAGAGAAAAGAAACAGATTACCTATAAAGGAAAGTCCGTCAGAATCATAGCGGATATCTCAACACAAACAATGAAGTCAACAAGAGCATGGAGTGAAATATTTCAAAATCTAAAGGAAAATGATTTCCAGCCCAGATTGATGTACCCTGAAAAACTGTCCTTCAAAATTGATGGAGAAATAAGATAACAAAGAACAGCTGAAGAACTTCATGACTACCAAACCAACCGTGCAAAGAACACTGAAAGATCTTCCAGATAAACATAAAAATAATTACATCTCCAAGAGCACCAAAAGAAAAAAGCCACTAAGGAAGGCAAACAATTAAACAAAGGGAAATGGTAAAGAATGAATAGCAGAAAGATAATATGACAAAATGAGTCAATACATATCTGTTATAATCATTAATGTAAATGGACTCAATTCACCAGTTAAAAGAAACAGACTGGCAGAATGGATCAAGAAACAACATCCAAATATGCTATGTACAAGAAACCCATCTAATCCAAGAGGAAACTCATAGAATGAAATTCAAAAGATGGAAAACAACACTTCATGCTACAGGAACCCCACAAAAAAAAAAAAGCAGGGGTAGCTCTTCTGTGTGCAGACAACATAAACTTCAACCCAAGAATGATCAGAAGGGATAAAAAAAAGGTCACTACATAACTAGTTAGGGTAAAACTTCAAGAGGAAGAGATAATTATCCTAAATATATACACATCAAATATGGGAGCACCTTGCTATGTAAAAGAAATATTAATTGAAATTAAAAATCAAATAAGCAATAACATAACAGAAGAACTTAACACCCAATTGACACAAAGAGACAGATCAACTAGACAGAAAATCAGCAAAGAAATAACAGAACTGAATCAAACTTCTGAACAAATGAACTTAGTGGACACATACAGAGTGTTCTAATCAACATGAGAATATACATTCTTCTCAGCTTCACATGGGACACTCTCAAAAACAGATTATATAACATGCTTAAGTAAATGGAAAAAATTGAAATTATCACATGCATATTAACTGATCATAGTGCCATGAAACTAGAAATTAATGATGAAACAAACTGTAAAAACTCCATAAACATATGGAAATTAAATAATATACTTCTGAACAATCAATTGGTCATAGAGGAAATTAAAGAAGAAATTAAACAGTATCTACAAGCAAATGAAAATACAAATACAACTTAGTAGAATCTGTGGGATGTAATGATAACAGTCCTCAGAGAGAAATTCATTGTGGTGCATCAGGAAAACAGAATGAACACAAATAAACAACCTAATTCTACACCTCAAACATCTAGAAAAAGAAGAGCAAGTCAAGCCCAAAGTCAAAAGAAGGGAAGAAATTAGAGACCACAGCAGAAATTAATGCAATAGAGGTTAAGAAAACAACACAAAGATTTAAGGAATCAAAGAGTTGGTTCTTTTAAAGATTAAATAAAATTGATAAGTCTCTAGCCAACTTTATTTTAAAAAGGAAAGAAAAAACTCAAATTCATGCAATAAGGAATGAAAATGCTGAAATCACTACAGACCCTATGGAAATGCAGAAGATCATTAACACATATTTTGAAAACCTCTACGCTCACAGGCTTGATAACACAGAAGAAATGGACAGATTCCTAGAAACATGAATTATCAAAGCTGGATCAAGAAGATGTAAACCTGCTGAATAACCCAATTTCAGTTAATGAAGTTGAAAATGTAATTAGAACCTTACCAACAAAGAAAAGCCCAGGTCCTAACAGATTCACTGCTGAATTCTACAAGAAATTCAAGGAAGACAATGTCAACACTGCTCAAACTCTTCAATGAAACTGAAAGGAAAGCAATTTTTCCATACTTATTCCTGGAAGGAAGCAAGTATTACCCTAATACCAAAACCAGAGAAAGACTCAACCAAAAGACAGAAACACAGGCCAATCTCCCTAAAGAACATAGATGCAAAAACCCTCCATAAAATAATGGCAAACAGAATGAAATGAGTCATCAAGAATATTATACACCACAATCAAGTGGGATTCATATCAGGAATGCAAGGATGGTTCAACACATGCACATCAATAAATGTAATACACTATATCAATAAAGCCAAAGACAAGAATCAGACAATCATCCAATACTCATTCATGATAAGAACCCTAAAGAAAAATTGGAATAGATGGTCTTTACCTCAATCTGATAAAAGCCATCTATGACAAACCAAAAGCCAGCATCATATTAAATGGTCAAACACTGGAAGCTTTCACTTTAAAATCAGGAACAAGACAAGGATGTCCATTATCACCACTCCTATTCAATACAGTGCTGGAAACACTAGCCAGAGCAATTAGACAAGAGAGAGAAATAAAAGAATAAGGATAGGAAAGGAAGAAGTTAAATTGTCATTATTTGTAGATGGCATGATATTGTACATAGAAGACCTCCAAAACTCCACAGAAAAACTTCTAGATGTAATGGCCAAATTGAGTAATGTAGCTGGATACAAAGTCAACACTCAAAAATCAACTGCATTCCTGTACATAAACAACAAATTCACTGAGAAATAAGAAAAACCACACCCTTCACAATAGCATCCCCCAAAATGAAACACTTAGGAATCAAATCTAACAAAGGAAGTAAAAGATCTATTCAGTCAAAATTACAATACTCTGAAAAAAGAAATAGAAGAGGATTTCAGAAAATCAGAAGACATTCCATGTTCATGGATATAAAGAACAAACATTGTGAAGAAGGGCATTCTCCCAAAATTGTTAAACACATTTAATGTAATTCCAATCCAAATACCATTACCATACCTCACAGATCTAGAGAAATCATTCCTAAAATTCATCTGGAACCAGAATAGTTCTAGAACAGCAAAGGCAATTCTGGGCAATAAAGATGAGGCAGGAGGCATCACAATCCCTGACTTGAAGTTATACTACAAAGCTACTGTGATAAAATCAGCATGGTACTGGAATAAAAACAGACCTGAAGATCAGTGGAATAGATTAGAAGATATGATCACAACTACAAACACATTCAGCTGTTGGAGAACACTATGAAGTGGCTCGTGCAGGATTTAAAATTAACTAATTGGCTTTCTATGTTTATCTGTGAGTCTGTCCTAGGCCTCTGCCCCTTGCCTGTCAAGATGGGAGCTGATTCATAGTAAGTAAAATTTTATGAATCACTGGTCCTGGCTGAGGCCTGTAGTGGCCTGTGAGGCCAGAGATACCTCAAAAGGCAAGATAAGGCCATGGCTGAAGACACCTTGGCTCCAACACTAAGTATAGGAAATAGAGACTGCAGCTGAAAGAATTTCACTCCTGCAGTCCAGCTCCTACCATAAATGTTATCTGGTAGATAAGACAGTTCTTCTAAATTGGCATAATTTACTACTTGGAGAAGTCTTTGAAATGATTCCCAAGGTCCTGCTCATTGCCTGGACCTTCCTCAGTTTCCCAACCCTTTATTGTTGGACCTAATTTAAAAAAAAAAAAATGGGTGGTCCAGAGAAGTCTTTGTCTTAGTCTTCAGAGTCTCTAGCTCAGCTAAAGGGTTTTGACCTTTCTGGAGCCCTAAAATCATACCACTTGTCTCATTTTATTTAAACCTCCGCCATACACTCGTTTGGGAGATCAGGGATCTAGGTGAGGACCCGATACTCAGCCACCTTATCTTTGACAAAGGGGCCAAATATGTTGACTGGAAGAAAGACAGCCTCTTTAATAAGTGGTGCTGGAAAAACTGGCTTCCCTTGTGCCAAAAACTAAAACTACACCCATATGTATCACCATTCACTAAAGTCAAAAGGGATCAAAGATCTAAATACTAAAACAGAAACACTAAATCTGCTGAAGATGAAGTAGAAATCTTGAAGACACAGAAACAGGCAGAGAATTCATGAACAAAAATTAAACTACATGGGAAATACTCCCCAGAATCAATAACTGGGATCTTATCTTATTAAAAAGATTTTGCATGTCAAAAGAAATCTCCAACAGAGTGAAAAGAGAACCCACAAATTGAGAAAAAAATCTTAGTCAACTGTCCCTCACATAAAAGACATCTATCTAGAACATATAAAGAATTAAAAAAATCAGATCTCCAAAATTCAAAGACCCAATCCAAAAATGGGCATCTGAGATGAATACACAGTTCTGAGATGAGGAAATACAAATAGCAAATAAATACATGAAAAAATGTTCAGCATCATTGGTCATTAGAGAAATGCACATTGAAACCACACTGGGATTCCCACCTCACTCCAGAACAAATGGCCACAATCAAGAAAACCACCAATAACAAATGCTGGAGAGACTGGGGAAGAAACTCATCTCTACTGTTCGGCAGGAGTATAGACTGATGAAATCACTGTGGAAATTAGTCTGGAGGTTCCTGAAAATGCTGACTGGAAGTTCCATTTGACTCAGCTATTCACTTCTGGGTACATTCCCAGAAGAATTGAAAACATCATACCACAATGATACACGAGCACTCATGTTTACAGCAACACAATTTGTAATAGCCAAATCTTGGAAACAACCCAAATGCCCATCAGCTGAGGAATGGGTAAAAAATATGTGGTATTTTTATACAATGGATTATGACTCAGCTATAAAGGATCACATTGAGGCTTTTATAGGTAAATGGGTGCAACTTGAGACCATGCATATAAGTGAAATAAATCAAACTCACATGTGTAAATACTGTATTGTCTCCCTAATGTAAGAAACTAAAAGACTAAATAAGATACAAAATCTTCATTAAATATTGTGAAAGGTTAAGAAACTGCTCAAAGGGAAAGAAATAATTCAGATAGGGAAAAGGAGAAAAGAAGGGAAAAGAAAAAAAGATACAAATTTGTATATATACACTTAAGATAGCTAAGATGATTGTACTACTAATTCTGTAAGTTCTTGGAACAAAATAGCTAACATTCATAGTATTAGATTGATTTTGCATGTTTATATCTGGTAATCTAAGTAATTCTTCTGAAGATAACTTTGCAAAATAACAACCTTATGTTATGTTTCTACCACTGAGTTTTGAAAGCCTATATTGTTATTGTCTTGGGCTCTTTGTTATTGTTATTTATGTCTTTTTTGTTTCTTGTTTTTCTTGTACTTTGTTTTGGTTTTCCCTCTAATACAGAAAGGACAGCTTCAAGAAATGACTTTATTATCAACAGCTACTTAGAAGAAAATGAGACATTATGGCATCCATTGCCGATTTCCTATCATCTTGTTTTGAAGTCCAATAATGCTTTTATTCTTTGTGTTGATTGGTTTTAGTCTGTTTTTTATTTGATTTCAATATGTGTGAATGTACGGACATCTATTTTGAAGAGAACAAGAGACGTTATGTTAGCCATTGTTGATTTTCCTATTGTCTGGTTTTGAAGGCCTGTAATGCTTTTATTCTTTTGTTTTGATCAGTTTTATACTATTTTGTTTTGTTTGAATTCATGGTATGTGAAGATATGTTCAACTATTTAGAAGAAAATAAGAGACATTATGGTAGCCACTGCTGATTTCCTGTTGTCTTGTTTTGAAATCCTGTGTTTGCATTGTTTTGTTCTGATCTGCTTTGTTTTGGCCCCCCCTCCCCCAACCAGGGATCGAACTCATGGCTTTGCACTTGCCAGGCAGGCACTTATGCCACTGAGCTAAATCTCTGCCCTTCTGTTTTGTTTTATTCTCTTTAATATAAACAAACAAACAAATACAAGTCAACTGAAGAACAACTTTCATTTTGTAATTGTTGGAAGTTTTCAGCAATGTACACCAAGTAAACCTTCAAATATAGTATAAAAATAATCCCTGGTAGCTGTGAAGATATTTTACACCTTGAGTTGAGAAACCTATGGTGAAACTCATCAGGTAGGTCTTTACTTTTGCAGTAATAAACCGTATGAGAGAGTGAACAGACTTGTTACATCTGTTTCAAAGAGTAACATTCTTTTAGCATCATTTGTTAAAAGAACAACAGTTGACCAGCACAGGAACTATTTATAAGAACAAAGCTGTAATTCCTAAAAAATGTTGCAAATTCACAATACAGAAATGTTTAGTACAATCTTTGGGTGTCAGAAAGTTACAACACTGGCCCCCTACATGTAGAAGAAAAACAAAGTAATATTGACACTGCCAGCATTATACTATGACAATAAGACTAGTAGTCAGGCTGGATATGATGGTGCATGCCTGGCTGAGGCAGAAGGATACTGTGTATTTCAGGTCAGCCTGTGCTACAAAGGGAGTTCCAGGCTAGCCTGGACTACATACACAGTAAGACCTTGTCTCAAAACAAACACACGAAGATTAATAGTGAATCCTCAACACAAATGTAAGCCAGAAATGGTCACACTATACAACAAAATGAAAGGTAGAGCAGATGTTGTTGATGAGTTATACAGCAACTATGTCACTCAAAAAACAAAGCATTGGCCAATGGTTGTTTTACTCAATTCTAAACATGTGAGGCATAAATAATTTGATAGTTTACAGAAAAAAAAAAAAGAAGCATAAAATATGATGGGGAAATTTTCTTAGAAGATTTGGACTGGAATTAATAAATGCTCAATTACAACAGAGGAAAAACAGCATGTATCTGCCCAAAGAACTCCTCAAAAGAACTCTGGAGCAGACCAGGGAACTGACAGGTGAGACATCAAAAGAACCTCCAAAGAAGATAGCAAGACCAGTAAGATGTCAAGTATGTCCCACTTGAAGACAGGAAAACAAAACACATGTGCTATCAGTGCAAGTGATGCTTATGTATGGAACATGCTGCTCTCATGTGTGCAATCTGCCTTAGGTGTGGTAACTGAAGCAAAAATTATTTTGAAATGGCGTTTTATTTGTATTTTGATTGATGCTCATGTAGTAATTTATTTCTGCTGTTCTTTTTTTAGATTTAGTAAGCAAATAGTTGATGTAGAAAATGATGTTTAAACACTCAGTATGCATTTGGTATTTTATTGATATTTCATTTTCCTGTTAAGTGAACACTGTATAACGTAATAGGAAGCTCCTGACAAAGGAGGAACACAAGAGAGGTGACAAGTATGGCTTGCCAAACAGGAAATGAAGGCACCCATGCTGTCAGCTCAAGTGAGACTTGTGTAGGAAACATACTGTTGTCATGCATGCAGACTGACTTAAGTGTGGCAGCTGAAGCAACGATTATTTCTATGGTAGAGTTTTATCTGTATTTTCACTGTAGTTCACATAGGAATTTATTTCTGCTGTTACTCTTTGATTTTGTAAGCAGGTAAGCAGTTGATTTTGAAAATGTAGATGTTTATTTTACCCACCCATTACATATTAAAAATTTAATATTTTATTGATATTTTACTTTTCTATTAAGTATACACTGTTTAATATAAACTCATAAAACTAAAATGAATAATTCATTAATAGAAATACTCCTAAAAATAAATATAGCTATTGCATATACCCATAATGTACTTTTTCTAAAAATTTGCTGTGAGGCCCCCAGGACTATATTACTTGGTAATAAAAAACAAACATGATTCACAGTCCAGCCCTTTTATTCCATCTGGTTGAGACTTTTCACACTTTGAAAACATCAAAAATCTAGCTTCTTAGCCATTCTAATCATGTACTGTTAGTGCTGGATTACATAGTTCGTGAATGTGAAATGAGTCTACAGTAGATATTACTGCTATAAAAGCAGAAATATGGAGTTTTTTTTAAAGGCCTAACTTGTAAGAGATAAAAGGGAAATGCCTTACTCAAACCTAGAGAAAAATAAATATTTATATAGCTTTTCTTTTCTCTCTCTCTCTCTCTTTTGGAACCAGGGATCAAACTCACAACCTTGTGCTTGCCAGGCAGGTGCTTGTGCTGCTGAGCTAAATCCCTGGCCCTATATAGCTTTTCTTAAAGTTATCACAAACAAAATAATAATCACAAAAAGTACTTCGTCTGATTTTTATAACCAATTCTTAACAAATTCCTAAAAGATAGCATTTTTTACCTCTAGAATTGCTCTAATTTTTCTTGCTGAAGTGATCAACTTTCTTTTACTCAGGGTCCATTATAAAAGTATTATGTGTGAGCACTTTTATAATTTAGACTTACACAGACTATTTGAAGTTTTATTCAAGCTTAATTTCATTCTTCTTCATAATTCTTTAATACCTGGGGAGTATTTTTAATAAATCTTGTTTAAATTGAAATACTAATTTGACAGTATTTTTTAATCTACCAATTCTATTTCTGGGAATGTACCAATAAGCAGAAAGTACAAAAAGATGCATGTTTACATGAAGAGTTTCAATGAAGCATTGTGGGAGGCAGAAAGAAAAAAATCTGAAACAAAGAATATTCCAAATATTGTTTTTAAAAAGAATGAAGTATGTCCGTATGTGCTAGCAGGGAAAGATGTCATAAAACATTAAGTAAAACAACTGGTGTAAGACATTTTGTACATAATGGCCCCATCTCTATTTTTTAAAGGACAGATAAGACATATACCTCACTTAATAACTCTTAAAATTTATTATATACATTTATTCCTTTTAAGATACAGCTTAGTGTTTAAAAATACTTTTCTGTACTGGGGATATGGTTAAGTGGCACAGTGCCTGCCTGTCAAGCACGAGATCATGAGTTCCATTCTAGATAGCAAAAAAATTTTTTCTTAAATTTAACAAGGCTGACTTATGTAATTAGTCAAATCCAGCTTCAAATTAAATTCCTAGTAGTGTCAATTCTTCAAAAACAGCACATGGTCACTCTGACAGATAGAAAATGTAGCCACAGACAAGTGGACAAACTCATAGCCCACTAAAGTAGGCCAGCTCACTAAACAGGAAAATGTGCTAAGTTTTAGGTATAAGACAAGCTAGTAACCCAGGCTTTGCAGCAGTGACTAGGACATGCAGCACTTTTCAAAGCTTTATGTTTTCCTTACTTAGCCTCCTTGCAAAATTCTGACAGATGAACTAAGGAGCGTTTAGAATGAGAAAGGTCAAAATAGATGAGAAAGGGAAGAAACAATTTCCTCTTTAAATGTATTAATTAATGACAGTTTTATTAGGTCACCTTGGGGAGGAAAACTATTCATTGAGATCATGAATGCTCAGAATAAAGCCATAGTGTATCAGGAGAACTTAGTAATTTATGACATACAAACTTAGTAACTGTTGTTGGTAAGCACAGAAAAAATTACCTTTGAAGAAAGATAATTCACTGCAAACTTATAGGTAAATAAGGTTTTTCAAGAGTGACTTCATATATTAATTTTTAAAATTTAGTAAAATTGTAGAAGCTTTAACAATGCTTTAAACAATAAACGTGATCAATTTCCAGCTGAGCAATATTAAATGAGGACACCACAAACTTCATGACTTATCTTGGAAAGCATATTAGTTCTTATATAACATGGAAAAGCCAAAAGTAGAACAGAATATTCAGGAGATGAATACTGTCTGGAAGACAACTAACTATTTATGTGAAAGGTAAATATTAAAATATAGCATATTTATTTTAGACTGAGGAAGATTACAAGGTTTAAATATTTGTAAATGTTACAATCATATGTTCTTAAATATTTACTTACTTAAAACTACTTGATAGTTTTGAGAAATATGAAAATTTAAGAAATAAAAGAGAAAGATAATTAAAATACCAATACTAAGATTTACAAAGTTAATGCTAGTATACACAGAGAAAAAAATATCCTGGTAATAGAAAAATGGAAATGAATCTGGGTTCAGTGATGCACGCTTACAATTCTAGCTCATGAAGCTGAGGAGAGAGAACTGCTCGAGGCCAGGAGCAATTGAGGCCAGCTTAGGTAGAGACCCTATCTCACACATACATATACACAAAAACAAAGGACAAAAGGAGGGAGGAAAAGAAAGGAAAGGAAAAACACAAACTACCTGGTTAGTGTAGCTTTAAATAATATGGTGCCAAATGATATTTAAGTAGCATGAGTATATTTTTATATTGCTTATTTACCAGAAAATAAACATAATCATTTGCAAAGAAAAAGAAATACCGAGGTATTATAAGGATCATATCTTTTGGTCTGATAATACAATTTCTGAAAACTTATCCTTAGGAAATACTTTACTAGAGGCAAAAAGCATCATATACAGTTTTATGTAGAATAGTGAAAACAACTTAAATACCTTAGGGAAGAAACATTATTATTAGCATTCATATCAAGGGAAAAGCCAGAAAAAAGAAGCAATAATAACAATTTCTAGTCATTTGCCTTGTAATTCTCCCAGAATAAAGTCATAATTATCTAAAAGTTTAATCTAATCAACATATCCGTGCTTGAAATTCTCCTTTGCATGTGTGAAAATATTTAAAATGTCCGGCACAGAGACTTTCAGATATTAGCCCAGTTTGTCTTTTACAGCCTCATCTCCCCAGCTTCACTTCACAGGCCAAGTAAATGGATGTTCCATCTTCTTTTATGCTTTATCACTACACACCCTCACAGAACTCTCCTTTTGTTCTCTGTAGGCAAGCTTCTCATCCCTCAAGGCTCAGATCAATTGTTACTTCCTCTAAGAAGTCTTGCTGATTTTCTCTAGGTACTCCCTGTCTCACCCTCCCAAAATAACTGCTTGTTATCTCTAAAGTAGCATTTTCATTTTATACCAATACTCATGTTTGTCTCCTTTAGCAGTATTTAAGGGTAGTCACCATATCTTAGTTAAATGAACAGCAGAGGGAAAACTAGAAAGCTCAAATATGTAGAAATCAAATAATACCTCCTGAACAATTACTGGGTCAAAGAAGAAATTAAAAGAGATAAAGGAAATTAGAAAATACCTTAGGACTAAAATGAAAACACAACATACAAAAACTTATGGGATGCAATAAAAGTAGTAGTAAGAAGGAATTTCATACACCTACCTTAAAAAGCTCAATCTAACTTTAATATCTCTAAAACTAGAAAAAGAAAAATAAACTAAGCCTAAAGTTAGCAAGAGGAAAGAAATAATATAAATTAGAGCAGAAATAAACAAATTAGAAAACAGAAAAATTTAATGAAACTAATGTTTTTGTTTGCCTGCTTGTCTTTTGTTTTTGTCTTTCTGAGACAAGGTTTTGCTATGCAGTTCAGATTTGCCTTGAACTCACTTTGTAGCCTAGGCTGGCCTTGAACTTGCAGTAATCTTCCTGCCTCAGCCTCTCCAGTGCTGGGATTAGAGGTACATCACCACTCCTGGCTAATGGTTTTTGAAAAGGTAAACAAAATAGACAAAGCTTTAAACTAAGAGAAAAAAAAAGAGTCAAACATAAAATTAGAAATGACATTAAAATGATGCTACAGAAATAAGGGATTACAAAACACTAACTGTGAATCAATATATACCAACAAACTCTACAGCCTAGAAAAAAATAAATTCCCAGAAACATACAACCAGCCAACATTGAGTCATGAAGACACAGAAAGTCTGAAAAGATTTATAACTATTATGAAGATAAATCAATAATCAAAATTTCCCAAGAAAAGCCCAGGACAAGTAAACTTCATTGAAAATTCTAAGAAATATTTAAAGAAGAATTAATATCAAAACTTCTCAAATTCTTTGAAAAAGCTAAAGAGAAGGAAACACTTTTAAACTCATTTTATGAGGGTAGCTTTACTCTTATACTAACAATAGACACAGACACTATAAGAGAACTAACTATAGGTCAGTATCTTTGGTGAACATCAGTATAGAAATCTTCAGCAACAACAATTATCAAATTAAAATCCAAAAGCTAATTGAAATCTTACTTCTAACCAATAGGAATTTATTCTTGGGATACAAAGAAAAAATAAATGTGGTGCACTACATTTAAAATTGAATGTTGGGTGTGGTGGTGCACTCCGGTAATCCTCACACTTGGGAGGCTAAGGCAGGAGGATCACTGCAAGTTCGAGACCAGCCTAGGCTACAAAGTAAGCCCAAGGTCAGCCTGAACTATATAGAGACCCTGTCTCAAAAAGACAAAAAAAAAAGAATGAATGACAAGTGTCACATGATCATCTCAATAGACCTACAAAAGATGTCTGGTGAAATTTGACAACTCCTTTTTATAATAAAAACAACAAAAAACTTCTCACCTATAATCACAGTTAAGAGGATAATGAGGAAGTCTGTCTGAGCTAAAGGGGATTAACACCAGATTGAATAATACAGCAAGACCCCATCTTAAAACAAATAAGAAACTTCTAAACAAACTAGGCAGCAGGAATTATCTCACCATAATAAAAGGCAAACTAACTGTAGAGGGAAATTACCTCTACATAATAAAGGCCATATATGAAAGCTCACAGATAAAACCATATTTCATGGTGAAAAAAATGAAAGCATTTTCATTAAAACCTGGAACAAGACAAGGATGTTCACTCTTGACACTTCTATTCAACATAATAGTACTATTCAAAGCATCAGAAAAGCAAAACAACAACAACAACAAAAAACCCCAAACCAAACAAAACCCCACAAAAAACAAAACGGAATCCAAATTGGAAAGATAAAAATTAAAATTGTCCCTACTTGAATACAATATGACCTTTTATGTAGAAAACCATGAAGACGCCACAAACAAAACTAAGAAAAAAATTCAATATAGATTCAGGAAATAACAATTGTTCTTTCTATACATGAACTTGAAATTAGGATAACATACGCAACTTAAAGCAGAAAAGATTTACTTTGGCTCATGGTTTCAGAGAATTCAGTCCAAGGTAAATTGGCTGCAAAGTGCAAACATCATGGCAGAAGGTCCTGGTAAACGAAAGCTGTTCACATCATGGCAGACAGCAAGGATAGAGCCCAAGAAGAGACATACCCTTCAAAGCCAAACTTCCAGGGACCTACCTCCTCCAACTAGGCCCTACTTCTTAACAGCCAGTCAGCTGATGAACTAATCACTAGATGAATCCATTAATGAGGCTAGTGCTCTCTACGGCCTCACCTCTTAACAGTTTTGCATTGAGCATCAAACCATTAATACCATTAACACATGAGTCTCTGGAAGATACTTCATATTTAAACCATAACACTTACACACTGAAAACTATAAAACATAGATAAAACTAATTTAAAAAGGCACAAATGGAAAGGCATTCTATGTTCATGGACTGGAAGATACAATATTGTAAAAATGTCCAAATTACCTTAATTGGTGTAGGGAGTTAATACAATCCCTACATAATACATAATCTATGTGGCATTTTTTAACATATATATAAAAAAAAGTTCTAAAATTCACATGAACTCAAACAGATAATCCTGAGGAAAAAGAAAAAAAGCTAATGGCACCACATTTCCTGATTTTAATATATATTTCAGGGCCAGGGATATAGCCCAGTGGGTATAGCACCTGCCTGGTAAGTACAAAGTTGTGAATTCGATTTCCAGTACCCAAAACAATATATATTACAAAGTTATAGCAATTATAATAGTAAGGTACTGTAATGGTACTAAAAATATAAAAAATGTAAAAGGTACTATCATGTCACTAAATTACTAATAAATTTTGACTTATGAAGGAAAAATGAATACATTTCATTTTCAGAGTTATAAGAATATTATGCAGAGTTAGGAAAATTGACCTCTCCTCCTAAAAATAACCAAAAAGCTTTGTGGTATAAAGTCAACTAATTTTGAGTCCTTTATTAATGTAAAGAGGCTAAACTTAGCTTTGGACCCTCACATATAATAATCATACTAATTTGGACAAATCACATATCGAAAACTCAGTTTCCTTAAAAATAAAGTAATATAAAACATAAAACTGAACTATTTAACTTCTATGAATTTTACTATTTTCCAACATCACATTCATATTTATTTTACGAAAGTAAAATATTTTTAAATAAAGCTTACATTTTCCACTTATTTATACAGGACCTCTCTTACAATTTAGAACACTTTAAAGTTTTAAATGTATGATTCATTTCAACAAAAAGTAAATTTTTGTATGCTATTATCTGAGTTATAATTACTTTAAATCCATCAGTGTTCTGGAGTGAAGGAATAGACCACAACTTAAAAAAGCCTGACAGCAAATGATTAATACTAAGACAGAAGCAATGTAGATGAACAGTGCCCTTCTAACTACTAATCATTTTCCAAGATAAAGTTTAGTTTTAACATTATGAGAAAACAATGTTCCAGTGGTTAAGTAGAAAGACAAAGTAATAATGAAATCTAACAAATTTTTTTAAGAAACTTTGTTTACCTGTAAAGGCCCCAAGATAGAGCTGGTTGTATACATAAAAAACAGTCGAAGATAACTCAGAACATTTGCAAATGCAAAAAGCCCTTCTGCCACAAGTGTAGGATGAAATGCATCCCAGTCCTTCCGATCAGCAAAATCATGAAACTAGGGTTCAAAGAAAAACCAAAAGTAAACAATATTCTCAGGAAAATGAAAACAAATATTCTGAAGTTTCTGAAAGAAAACTACTTTAATATGCTTCCTTGTAGGGAGAATCTCCATTTATGCTTTACAAAGTTTTTCTTCTGTAATAAAACAATGCTTTAAGTAAATATATTTCTATGTATATGAGATAGGATCAATCTGTATGAAGAAATTCTTAAGTTTTAAAAAATGTAAAACTAAAATTGTCAACAAATTTTAAGAATGAAATAAATTCATTCTTAAATTCCCAAATGTAAGTTTGTATGTTTTCAATGAATTAGCTATTATATTAGGCCAACCTAGTCCTCTGACTCAGGATTATAGAATGGATCATGAAAGAGAAGTAGGGTAGAAGGAAGAAGGGAAAGAGGGAAAAAAAAAAAAAAACAGAGCAGAGAAAGGCAAAGGAGGAGAAGGGGGTGAGGGAAGAGGAGGGGGAGAGAGGAGAGAGAAGGAGAGGAGACCAGGAGAGGGACAAGGAGAGGAACAGGGAAGGGGAAGAGTGGAGGGGGAGGGAGAGCAAGCTCAGCTGAGCTGCAAGGACTAGTCTAAGACACATACTCGTCTACACGTAACAACTAATATTACTTCCTTTTATTTTCAAAATGTCTTTTTTTTGTTTGGATAATGAATTACAGACCTACCACACTTACAGAACTAAAAAGATCAGTGTGAAAAGCAATGCTATGTAATCTCTTTAACAAAAGGACTTATCTATATAAGATGAATTTTTCTTAGTTACTTTATATTCTGTTGTCCAATGTGCTTAAGTAATATGTTGCATACTACTGACCAATAAAAGGAATAGAATTTTTAAAATAAGATAAACTGATATAAGAGAATCACTTTCCTTTTTTATAATCTATAAATCAGTAAATAAATATAATACATATAATATAATTATTTCAGTTCCTTGGTCATGTCACCCCAAAAGAATTCTAAACTCAGGACTTAAAGATTGTCAACATACTATCTAATTATCCTTTCTGGCCTTGGAAGGGTATAACTCTTGATGAAAGTAAAATTAGGACCGGGGATTTAGCTCAGTGGCATAAGCACCTGCCTTAAAATTATATGTTCACAAGACTAGATCTGTATTAAATTCTGAGTAAAAATGAGAAAAACTCATCAGAAAAAATAATTATACTTGTAACATTACTTTTTAAGCTATAAAAGATAACCATTAATATGTCAAATATTAATTTCATTAAGATAAATTCTTTTTCAGACTAATATAAAGACCTTTAACATGAATCATTTTAAATTATGTCCTCATTTAAAGTATATACAGGCTAATGAACTCCATGAACCTAGCTCAGATATAAAGAATTGGCATTTAATAGGAAGAAAATGCCTAGACAGACCTGGACTTAAATCCAGTCTTGGTTTAATATCTCTGAGCTTCATTTTTCTTATTTGCAAAATGGGGATAAGGACTTCTGTCTCATAAAGTCCCTGTGAGGATAAAATGAGATACAGTATATCAAATATCAACCATGGTACCTACTACATAGAAGGTAACATCCTTTACAGATACATTTTTTGTTTGCTTGTTTGTTTCTTTCAATACAGGGTCTTGCTATGTAGCTCAGGCTGGCCTTGAACTCACAATGTAGCCCAGGCTGACCTTGAACATGTTACAATCCCCTGCCTCAGTCTCCTGAGTGCTGGAATTACAGTGTGTGTGACCACATGTGGTTTACAAGTACATTCTTTAAATTATTGGAAAGGTAGAAAACTGTATGTATACATAATAAGTTTTAAAATAAAAACATACCAGACACAGAATTGGCCCTATGTAACTCTGAATTACATAGTTAAGTGTCTTAGTTTTTTGAAATACATTTTTGTGCATTCAGTTGACATAGTAAATAGTTACCTTGTTGTGAGCAACCACTTTGAGAGCAAAAGTTGCCAAATAAAGGGAATTCATGACAAAACTGAGTTGATTTCGAGATTCTTCTAAAAAGTCTTCCAAACCTTCATACCACAGTCTTTTAATGTCTGACCAAATCATCCCTAAAAACGGAAGAAAAAAATTAGATAACACTTTTCTAATTCATAATAAGCTACATAATACTTTCAATCAAGTTATTAAGTAATCACCCTTGGGCTATCTGTACAGCCTTACTCAAAAGGAAAACAAGAACTCTTAAGAGAAATGTTATTAAAATTTGAGAGAAAATAATCATAGGTTTCAGATGACTTAATAAAATAATGTTAATTATGTTTCTTAGATTGATGTGGTGGCACACGCCTGTAATCCCAGCACTTGGGAGACTGAGAAAGGAGGATCACTGAGTTCAAGCACAGCCTAGACTAGTGAGTTTAAGGCCATCTTGGACTACAAAGAGAGCACCTGTCTCAAAAGAAGTTTCTTTGCCTAAGAGATGCTAAGCAATATGAAGCAAGCTAAGAAAACAAATTGATGTTAAACACACACATATATACACACTGTTATGGTTTGTGTCTGGATGTCCCCCCAAAGTCCCATGCAGTCATGGGAGTGGACTTTTTAGAAGTGGTTGAATCTAGTTTATGACTGTTTCCTTGTCTCATGCTGGGATTCATGGTGTGAGTGCTATACCTGCCCTAGGCAGGGTAGTATGCATACACTATACAAGAGGAAAAGAGCTTTCCCCTTCCACTTTTTTTATTCTTGCCTTTGCTATCTCCCCAAAATCCATGAACTGTTGCCTCTTTGCCATGGCATCCTGCCTTGGAGCCAGCTGATTACGGACTGAAACCTCTAAAAACTAAGCTAAGTAAACCTTTTCTTCTCTAATTTCGGGGCATCAAGTATTTTGTCTCAGCAAAAAGAAAAAAGTAACAAGCATGTGTGCACACACACACGTATGTTTGGCCTGGATTCTTTTCTTTCACAATTTATTCTTAATACTTCAGTGATCTCATCTAGTCTAATGGTTTACAATATCATCTATATAGCAAAGATTCTCAAATGCACACATTTAAACTCAACTTATATTCCTATAATAATTTATTTCTCTAAGCCTCTCTACACAAAAGGACTTGGATATTCTGCATCTCCAACTGGAAATGTGTCTAAACCAAACTCCTAATTTCTGTCCCCAAAATTCTTTCCACCTGCAGACTTCCCTTTCTCAGTTAATGGTGAATCCATTTTTCTATTCAATCAAAATGCTCTTCAAGTATCCCTGCCTTCTGTTTTTTTTTTTTAACCGTATATGCAATGCAAAGGCAAAACATGTTGGCTTTACTTTTAAAATATATTTAGGATATAATCCCTCTCAAAACCACTTCAATCTCTGTAGACATTAAACCAAATCCACTCATTCAAAAGTCTGAATCTGTTCGGATACTTTTTTTTTTTTTTTTTTTTTTGCGCTAGTTGATCTATTTGTGACAGTGGAGTATTGAGGTTCCCTATTACAATTGCTTTAGTGCTTGCTTGATTTTTCATGTCTGTTAATATTTGTTTTATATAGTTGAATGTGCATACATATTTATTATTATCCTTTCCTCTTGGATTGTTCTCTTTACTAGGATGTAGTGACCTTGTCTCTCTTAATCAGTCTTGACTTGAAATCCAATTTGTTGTAAACAGAATAGCTACTTCTGCTTTTTTCCTGGTTCCTGTCACATGGAATATTTTTTTGCATCCTTTGACTTTCAGTCTATGAATTTCATTTTGAATTAAATATCCTTCTTGTATGCAGCATATTGTTGGATCTTGTTTTTTAACTTGTTTGGCCAGTGTTTATTTTGATAGGTGAATTGAGGTCATTAACATTGATGGCTATAACTAATACATTTTGACTTGTCCATGTCATGTTATTTTCCTGTTGTTGGTTCCATCTTTCTCCTTTAATTGCTTTAATTGCTGGTAGATTCACTTTTATGGGTTCACGGAGTTGTAGTGTTTGTTATCTCTTTCTATAATGTCCTTCAGAACATTTTGGAGTGCTGGTTTATTGGTCATGAATTTCTTCAGTTCTTCTTTGTCATGGAAGTATCTTATTCCTCAATCAATTCTGAAAGATAGTTTTGCAGGATACATCAATCTGTTAGGGCTTAAAATACTTCACCCCATTCTCTCCTTGACTTGAGGGTTTATATGGAAAAGTCTACTGTGATTCTGAGGGGCTTTCTTTTATAAATGATTTCTTTTCTCTAACAGCTTTTACTTTCTGTACTTATGTTGAATTTCTGGAATCTTAACAATTCTATGCCTTGATGTAGTTTTTTCTGTTTTGATCATGGCTAATTGGAGTTCTATATGTCTCAATTACCTACAGGTCCAATTCTTTTTTCACTTATCTGTATATGACCAATTCTTTTTTCATGCTTGGGAAAGTTTTCTGTCATATCTGTGAACAGGGTTTTTTTAATGTCATCTGTGCTATTTCACTGACTCTGATCACTACTGTTTTTCTTCTTTGCATCATCCAGTAGCTCTTAGATTAATTTTTCATAGTCTTATCACTAATTGCAATGTTGTCTTCTAGATCTGATTCTTTGTCCTTACAGTGGCTTATCTGCACGTTTTCAATAGAATTTTTAAAATTTTATTAACATCCTAACATGTTAGGTAACTAAAAATGAAAATTGGACAAACTTAGAGCAGATCTGAAGCCTCATATAACAGGGAAACTTACATACGCAACTAATTGTTTTTTTTTTAATTTTGAAGAATATAACACCAAATGACACAAAACAAAATAAGAGTCAATCAAAACAAAAGGATCAACGTAGTACATGACTTAAAAACAAAATATAAGGAGATCAATGATGACTACCATAATACCTCTTGTTATCTTCAAAAGAACTGCCCATATCATCAGTCATTATAAAATTGAACAAAACAGTACAGAACAAAACCAATAAAAACAAAACATTGAAGACATGATAAGACTTCAAAAGAAGATAATAGTCCAACCAGAATGGGTATCATAGTGTCTTCAAAGTAGTTGCCTATACCATCAGAGTTGATATTATCAAACAAAACAGAATAGAATAAAATCAGTCAAAACAAAATAGTGAAAGCAATACAGAACTTCATATCAACCCAATAGGAAATAAAAAATGGTTACCGTAATGTATCCTGCTATCTTTGGAATAGCTGTTCAAACCATCAATTCTAATACAAGTAGACAAACTGAAACAGAATAAAACCAAACTAAACAAAACAATGAAAACAATATGGGTTTCAAACTATGATAATAGATTAACAATGGCCACTGCCTTCCCTTTTTAGACAATTCTTCCCCTTTCACTTTCATAGGATGTATTACATTTTGGATCCCACTAATTCTTTTAGTCTTATATTAGGGAGGCAACTCAGTATTCATCTAAATGATTCTGAACCTTTTTACTCCTGAACATGACCTCAGCTGTATCCATTTGTCTACAGAGCTTCAAGATTATCTTTCTTTATAGCTGAGTAGTTTTCCATTGTATAAATGTGTCATGGCTTTCTAACCAATCTGCAACTGATGGGCAAGCTCCCCCCACTTTGTTTCAATAGAATTTTTAATCCCCTAGATACATGTTGAATCTCAGTCACAGATTCTATGTCTTTCCTACATTGAGCATTCATAGTTTCTATTGTCTTCCTAAGCTCCTCTAATTTTTTTATTATTATCTGTATCTGCTCTAGAATCACTAACCATGTTTTTCATTATGGTCATTGTCTCTGTAGTTACTTGAGAATTTATTTCTGATTTGATTCTTTCTAAAACCTCATTTATCTATTTTGTTAATTCTACTGACATCACCTCAGAGAATCACACAGAGGTGGGCAGTGTTTGAGTTGTTCCTCCATGTTGCTCTCTGGGTTTGCCTTTGGTGAACTGGATGTCTGGAGTTGCATACTGTTTAAGTGTCTTCTCGTTTTCTGTTTTTTTTTTTTTTTTTTCTTTCCCAACAGTTTCAATCCTGAGTTGATGCTTATGAATTGCTTATGACAAATAGCTTTATTGCTAGTCTTTAGAACCTTTAGGAAATTAGTGTCTCAGAGGTGTCTTCCAGGTGTAGCTGGCTCTTCAGTTTTGAGTCTTTTCAAGATTCCATTTCTTTAAATTATTGGGGATGAGAGGTTGCTGCCTATTTGGCCTAGCACTTCTCTGGCACTGGCCTATAGTATTTTTTGTGACTCATAAGCAATCTCAATCTTGGCATACCAGGAAGAACAATTACATCACCTGGGCTAAAGTAGTACAATCGACATCAAACACATTTTAGAAACTGATAAACACTGGTACCTATCAATTTGTCACCTTTAACTGTATGAACTAGATTTGTGGTTATAGACCAAAATCTAAAACAAGAAAGTTGTACACTGTAAATATGCTCTCAGTATTGCAGTTTTATCCTCAGGGGAGAAAATTTAAAAGGAGTCATGTGTAAAAACTAGGGGATTAGAAGAGGATGAGAACAGAAGCAAGGCTGGAGGACAAAGGAAGATTACAACAAACTTTGGGAAACTGGTGAAGAAGACAGAAAGGAAAGAGAGGAAGAGAACAAGAAGTCATCAAGAAGCAAGCCCTCTCTGTGAATTGGTGCCATGTGCAGGCTGCTGGGGGGACAGCCAGACGCCAACCTTTTCCTGTGAGCCAGTGTCATTTGCAGACTGCGGGGGAAGAGAACAAGAATCATCAAGAAGCACACCCTCCCTGCAAATTAGCGCCATGCATAGGCCACTGGGGGAAGAGCAGCAGATGCCAGCCCCTTCCAGCATGGGCTGTGAAACAAGCAGAGCCAGCCCATCCTAACCACTTCCCCAACCACTGTAAGCTACCAGCTGATCCAGAGAAATGCAACCTGCGATGATAGTTATTGAGGTAAAATACATTTTAATGCTTACAGTGTTTAGTAGTTCACTGACTTTGCAGGTTGAAAGGCAGTAATCTGATCATCTATTCAGAGGATAACAATATATAATGTAGCATCTACAGGGAATCTCCTTCTGAAGGTGGTAACCATTGTTAATTTCCTATTACCTTGCTTTGAAGTCCTGTATCATTTTCATTGTTTTGTCGGGTTGGGTTTTATTTTGTTGTTTTGTTTGACTTTATTATATCTGATGGCCAGGGTAGTTATTTCAAAGATAACAAGATATATTAAGGTAACGATTTTGGATTTACTATTCTCTTGTTTTGAAGTCCTTTATTGCATTCACTGCTTTGTTTTTATTGGTTATATTCTGTGCTGTTTTGTTTGATTTTTACTGCATCTGAAGGTACTTACAGCTTTTTTTGAGAAAACAAGAGGCATTATGGTAATCATTGTTGATTTTGTATTGTTTAGAAGTCTTGTATCACTTATACTGGTTTGTTTTGATTGGCTTTATTCTGTTTCTTTTTTAATTTTTTAAATTTTTTGTCTTTTTCTTTTTTATCGGTACCAGGGATTGAATTCACGACTGCCTGCTTACAAGGCAGGTGCCCCTATTCTGTTTTATTATGCTTTGTTTTGTTGTCTTTAAAATAAAAGTTAAAAAATTAAAAAATAGAAGAAATAAAAACAACAATAAAAAAGTAGACAATGTTTACACTCGTGAAAGCAAGAAAAAATAAAACAAGAGAAAACAGACAAAAAAGGCATGTCTCTGCTGTAACTGGCAGACAGAGTAGGCAGATTTCAGACCTGCATTGATTAATTCCAACAAGTGAGTCAGAGATTTATAGCAGGATAGGGGAGAATCCCAACAAGACTGCACCGTTAGTTTCACTGAATTTCAGGCTAGTTTCTCTTGCTGTGAAGCTGGAACCTACTTTTTTTTAGCATGAAACACGCTGTGTACCTCCTGCCTTCTTGAACTTGCCACTTTGACTTTCTGCTGGTATGAACCTTGTTCTGCCTCACCCTGAAACTGGGAGCTGCTTTATGGAGCCAGCCCACAGGTGCTGTGAATTGTAAGCTCAGTTGGCCCCTCTTCATACTGGCTACCGACCAATAACCCTCTCCTGGGGGACAGGAACCCTAATAACTCAGCAGTCACGGTGGTCTGCTGGGTCCGCTGTTCCATTCCACTGGTGTGGCCTTTGAGATCACCTGTAGTTACTATGCATCTGCAAGTTTCAGCTGCCCCTCCCACACAGTGAGTCACAACTCAGAAGCAGTTTGCCAGCTCTTTCTTCTTCATTAAAGTCTCTCTCTTTGCTCTCCCTGCAGGCTTAAATTTTCTCTTTGGATCCTTGATATGTTCCAGGTAGCCACTTCCCTCCTTCTTCTCTTCCTCATGTTGCTATATTCCAGTGTCTGGACACCAAATCTCGGAGAGGCTCTTTCTCTGCTATTAACCATTCCACTGTCTTCCTGGAAGTCCTTATCCAGACATCCATTTGACCAACTCATCTACTATTTCACATCTTTTTTGCTCACCACTTTCCCTGACCATGCTACTTAACAACTGAAAGCCCCATGCCCCCCCACTACCAATTCCTCTAGCTGTGCTTTTACCTTTTGTAATATTTATCACTTTTTAAAGTTGGATATAATTTGAATATTAGATCTATTATTAATCTACTCTAAGTAATTTCTTTAAGGGTAAGGATCATTATTTTACTAACAGATGTGCCAAATGTCCTGAATAGTGCCTCATATGCAATACTTAAAAAAAAAAAAAGCAAGATCCCTTTCTCTTTCTGTTCAGATGTTCCTCCATAATTTCATATTTCTAAGAGTATCAGAGAGTAGTAATACAACCAAGAATGGTCTTATGGTACATTGTCTCATCAACACATTTTTTAAAAAGAGTATAAGCAACAGAAAATATCATGCTATAAAACAACACATTGGTAAACATCAAATTAAGCCAATCAGAATTATTCTTTGGCTTACTAGTGGGTAAAACAATTCCCTTGTGCATTATATAAAATATTCTTGAAAACTTCTATTCATAACATCTTCATTATGTAGAAGCAAACATTTAAAATTTTTATAGATATGATGCAAAACACTTAAAATTCCCCATGACTAAATTTTACTCAAAATGAGTAAACTAAAAATTGTCAAAAATGTTAGATGAAACAGTCTGGCAGGTAACATTTTATTAACCGAAACACCGTTTGCTTTTATTTGAGGAAGAAGTAGAGATCAGAGAATTATACAAATGGAGCATCCCCAATCTTTACCCAGGACCAGGAGCTATGGAATGAAAACCAGTATAAGCAATGAAATTATTGTATAAGCAGTGTTCAATTTTGTTGGGTCTATTTTTCAAAAAAATAACATTAGTAAGAACAATCCAATCCTCAGTTAATCTTAGGACCTCTTTTTTCATGTTAAACTTTTTCCTTAAATATTTCATCCATGTCCACATTTTTAGCCTATATATATAGTATTTATACATTTTTAACACAGCTTGGACTATCTCCTTAGCTCCATACTACATCTTATTATCTGCCTTAACATCTTTCTTGGATATTTCAAAGACTTCAAACAACATTCCCAAAATATACCGAAGATCAACCCTTTCACAGATTGACAAATCTAGCATCCTGCAATATCTATATTGCTTAACAATTTCCTTTCCCTCACACCTTCTACATATCATGTATTTTCATGTCTTATTATCTTACCTCAGCAAATATCCCTCATTCCTTTCCTTCTCTTTATCACAATCACCCTAGTTCCAGGGTACAAACAGCTCTCATCTAGATACCTAAATAATCTGGATATAAACTCTAACAGCCTCTTATTGGTCAGGTATTCTTGCCACAGCCCTACGCTCCTATCCCACACAATTCTGCACTTTATAGCTAGAATGATCATTTTGCTGTGGTTTATGTCTAGATGTCCCCAGTAGCCTCAAGTGCTCACAGGCAGGGCTTTTGGGGGTAGCTGAATCATCGGTGTGTGATAACTGGATTAGTCTACTGATTGGTTGGGTACAGTTGTAGATGACAAAAATTACTGAAGATGGAAGTCCCACCTTGGTATAGCTGGCATCAATCAGTAGACTTGTAGCCTGGATGGAATATTAAGGGAAAGGAAGGCTCTCTGCTTCTGATCTGTTATGCCATCTTGCATTGGAGTCAACTGACCATAGATTAAAACATCTACAAACTGTGAGCTAAAATAAGCCTTTCCTCCTTTGACTTGTGGGTGTCAGGTATTTTGTTCTGACAATAAAAAAGTAACAAAACATCTTTCAAAAGATGAAAGGGATCATGTCACTTGCCTACTTGAAACCTCTGGTAGTTTTCCATTGTTCTTAGTTTGAACTCAAAATTATTTAACCTCGCCTATATGGATATGCATGGTCTTGTATCTATAGCTTCATCTTGAGTTATGCTCCCCTTATTCTCCCTTCTCCAGTAATATGACCCTTTTCTCAATCTCTTCTTTGTACCATGCTTTCTCTACCACTGTGGTTCTGAACATGACTTTATCCCAACCTAGAATGCTTTTCCAATTCTCCTATACATGACTCATTTTTATAATTTAAATCTTAAGCTTTTTCCTTCCTCTAAATAGCTCTTATACCCTCTGACTAGATAAAATTCTCCTATAATATGCCTACTGTGTTATTACTGTGATCTTCACTCAACATCACATATATCATTAGTGATTTTTTCATTTATCTTTGTGATTCTCAAGCTACTGATGATGCTTTGTTGTTTAATGATTTGACCATTAGCTCAAGGAACGTAGAGGTCATCTTTGTTTCTGGCTATGCTTGGATAAAGTGGGTACATAATGTTTTAAAATATATATATATTTATAATAGCTGTTTGATGATGTTCAGTAATAAAAAGGAAAAGGATATTATTTATATTGTGTACTCATCGACAAATTGTTTCCTTTTCCTCTACCTTGCTTTTTAATAACTTAATCTTGCTTTTTTTCTGAAGAAACTGGTCATCATGAATAAAGTTACTCTGCTCATTGTTTGAATAGTGAATCAAGGAGCTACTTTAGGCAAATGTACTATTCCAACTTGATCATTTATAGCACATTTGGATCTATATATTTGCTATGGATGTCACCCCAAAGTGTTATAGGCTAATAGGTGGGGATTTGGGGAAGTGGCTGGATTTAGGGTGTGTGATATGGATTATAGGTGTGTAAACATGGATTAACGGTGTGATAACTGAATTAGTCCACTGATTAGGAGCATAATTCTGGGTGTGGACAATGGGAAGGCACAATTTGGGTATAAGTGGCACCATTCAAAAGGCTTGTAGCTTGAATGGGATAAAAGGGAAATGGAGCTTTATTGCTGCTGCTTCACTGCTTTACTTCCTTTTGCCTGCTCTGCCATGGACCATTTCTCCTCTGTGATGTCCATTCTGCCGTGCTGCTCTGCCTTGGAAACAGCTAATTATGGACCTCTACGAACTGTGAGGTCCAGTGTAAACTGACATAAACCCTTTCTTCATTCACTTATGGGTGATGGGCATTGTCTCTCAGTGATGAGAAAAGTAACTAAAATAACACTTAAGCCCAGAATGATCAAATTATATTAACATGGTTAAGAAGACATCTTGGGCAAAGTTTATTCAAATACAGTTGTTTCAAAGAAGCTGTGCTGAGAACGTGAAACACTTCCAGGAATTTCACTGGTTCGACTCACACACATCTTCAACTAAGACAGAATATGTTTAGACAATTAATCACACTGTGTGGAGAGGAGTGCATGTGCTTACATGTATAATGTTATTGAAAACAGGGTTATCAAACTTGGAAAAGAAACATAATTTTACCATTATTTTGAAAATCAGTGGTTAACTCTTTGTGATTAGTGAATTTTAATTCACTGCTAAAGTATATAAACTTTAATTGACTTATTCAGACTTCATTAAACTGAATTTTAATTCACAAAATCCAAAAATATTTTTATTACTATTTAAATAATATAGATAAATATTATAAAATTGCATTTCTTTAAGACTAAAATATATATAATAATCTTTCAGAGGTAGCTTAAAAGAATAGAGGGAAAGTGCTTCTTAGAATGCCTTGCAACCTAATTTTTTAATATATCGAGTAACAATGTAAACAAAATTTACATTGGAAATATACACACAGTGCAATAAAGAGAGTATAAATTACTTCCTAAATTAAAACATTAAAGTTTTAGATAAAGTAACAAAAATATAGGAAAATATAAACAAAATATAATTATTTAATATTTAGCATAATAGCATTTAGATGTGCATTATTTTTACTTTACCTACCTTAAACATTAATGTGTCATGGAATGAATACTGCTGAAAGTAAAACCTTGACTGAAAGCAAGTTACATGAAATTACCTGATTATTAATTTAAAATTCCAACATATAAAATTATTTTTATAGCTGGAAAAGGGGACATTATAAAATAATTCTTCTCTAGTAACTGCCACTGTCAAGAATATAGATCAAAAGATGAATATAATTAACCCTTTATTTAAAAAATGATTAATTTTAATACCCTTCAGTATTGTAGTGAACGGAAGAAAAACGCTGAGATTTAAACAAAGGCTGACAATATGGAAAGAAGTATAATACTCATTAAAATAATTGTGGTAGATTGATAACTGGTAGTAAACTGAACAACCAGCTGAACTGAATCAGCGTGGTGCTGAGTTGTACGGTCCGCTTGAGGAATGTTGTCAACATAAAAAGGAGACCTGGAGAGGAAGAAGAGTGTTGGTTCTCCCGGGTGTTGTTGGTTCTCCTGTTGCCATTGGTTCTCCTAGAGGAGCTTGTTAGCTTCTTTGCTAATATGAATTTAGTTGTTATCATCAGAGGTGCTCAGGACCTTGTTGCTGAGAATGGCTGTGGTTCACTTTGGGGGAGCTCTGGTCCTTGTTTTATTACTTCCTGGCTCTGGAGGGGAAGATGGTATGGTTGTTCAGTCTCCAGGAGAAGGTTGTCATGATGGCTTCCTGATATAAACAGCTGTTCTCATTGTCAGAGGAGTTCAGGACCTCACTGCTGAGGATACCTATGGTTCTTTTTAAGGGAGCTCTGGTCTTTACTTTGAGTGTTGCTTCTTGGCTCCAGTGAAGAACCCTCAACCTCCTAGTATAGATCCTTCATCCTGCTGGCACAGACTTTCTAGCTTCCTCTGCTGACCTTGGGGCCTTCCCAGCACAGATTCGTGATACAGACTTGCATGAGACATTTTCATGGGTCCTAGATTTCCAGTTGGACTTGTGAGGGGCACTGTCATGGGTTCTGGATCTTCAGCTGGACTCATGCATGATATTGCCATGGGATCCAGGCCATCAACTGGATTCTTTGGGATCTTTAGTGTGTGGACAGATTTCCTGAACTTTCTGTGTTTGACTCTTTGGGTGACTATTAGAAAATAATTCTGTAAATTATGTGTCCTGCATTGAATTATTTTCCCTCTAAATCCCTAACTATAACAATAGTTTTAAGAAAAAAAGTCTTAATTCTTTTAAAAAGTTGGCATTATTTTTTCAGTGCTGGGTATATAACCAGCAAGGGCCACTGAGTGCTATCCCCCACCCTAAAACCTGTCATTTCTAAAAAGATTTGGTTTTCAGTAAAAAGAACTGATGTATGTAATCAGTGACCAGGGATGCCTTTAAATCTAAATTTAAATATTATTTCTATAATAGAGACAAAGATATAGCTACAAAAGTGCATTTAAGTTTTTGTTAAGAAAACTAATGATATAGTGAAAGAGAAGTTAACTAGTAAAATGTATAGGAGTATAAAATTCATTAAGTTTTAAAATACTTAAGAAAAATTCCAATTCTTACACAAAACAATACTCATTGGTTAACATTATATTTAGTTTTAACAGTCATGAACCACATAGTCTGAGAATATAGAATTTTAAACTTTTACATATCTAAATATGTAATTAAATTATATAATCAAGCTCAGGAAAATTTATCTTTGTGCAAGTGTTAGTTAAATCTTCAATGATGATAGAAATGTTTAAATTCTTGCTGTACAAATAGTATAAAATTGCAAACTGATGTTTATAATGCCATCAAGTAAGGAAGAACTAATGGGCTAAATAAAGGCAAAATCTTTTGAGCTAACTTGTTACTTACCAATAATCCACAGAATAAGAAGGTAGTCTATTCTTTCCAGGGCTGGCCCCATTGTGTTTTTCTTATCCTCATTGTAGACCAGAGAGTATAGATTTAGTAACAGTAAAAATGTGAAATAGGATGCTCCATGAATAATAAATTTCATAAAAGGTGTATGAATGATTCTGCCAAGTTGAGATTTAGGAGCTATCAGATAACACAGTGATAAAACTGGCCAGAAAATGCCAACTGTCAAAACAGTCATTATCTTCTTACAGGTGGGTTTACGTCGGTAACCAGACATCTGTCCAAACCACACAGTGTTCAGGAACTGCTGGCAGTTAGACTGGGACACAAACTAAAAAGAACACAGATTGTAAAAACCCAAAATAGAACCGTTAAGTACGATTGTAAAGACACAAAATAGAACCGTTAAGTACTTATTAACTGATATTCAAGGCCTTGATACTATTTTAAAAATAGATTATATCTATTGAACATAATTTTTAACCTTACAATTAATCAAAGAGTATACAGGTTAAGAGCATAAACTCTGGAGCCTGAACACCTAGATTTAAATCTAGCCATTACCATTTACTAAATTACTGTGAGCAAATTTGTAAACCTCTCTAAGCCTCAACTTCTTCAACTCTAATGTTCCTCTTGAAGTTGTAAAGATTAAATGTACAGCTCTTAGCATAGTGCTTTGTTCTTAGCATGTGCTGTTAAGTATTAGTTAAGGGACCTGTTTTCTCACATTTAAATACTTATAATAATGTAAGCCTTTATAAGGCATAACAAAGATTCTTATAATACTATTTATAAAATTTTAAAATTGACATGCACAACCCAAAGAAAGAGAAATCATTAACTAGTATTTGGATGCCTTCAGCCTAGAGAAACTGACAAATTAAGCTGCAAGAAATCAAACTGTCAAAATAACAAAACTATCTATATATTAGAGCTAGTCATGCTTCATAAAAGCACTAAGAATTTTCAAAAATGTATTACAGAGACTCTTAAATGTCCCTAAATCTGAGTTTTTTATGAGAAGGGGAAATAGTTCCCAATCAAAGGAAAATTCCAGTTCACATACAAAATTAGTTTAGCAAAGTTTACAAGTTTTTTAGATTACAAATTTCACTGGCAATATTTTTCCAATATAATGCTCATGTTGTGAGGTATAATTTAAATGACCCGATAGTTTTGAGTATAATAATATGACCAACTTTGAAATTACATACATAGATGGTCATAATCTTATTCAAGAAATGCAAAATAGTATTTAGCCAAAAAAGCATTATCCTCAGAAAATAATTTGCAGGGGCTAGGGGTTTAGCTCAGCAGCATAAGCACCTGCCTTGCAAGTGCGCGGCCATGAGTTCGATCCCCAGTACTGCCAAAAAATAAAAAAAATTTTTTAAAAATCGTGCGGCAGAAAGTAATTTGCAGACAGTAACATTGTAATGGAAAAGAAAAAGAATCAGAATCTTATTGTTGTTTATTGTGATTATCAAAATATTTTCTAAGACAGGTGTGATGGTAGATGCCTTAACTATAGCATTCTGGAAGGCTAAGGCAGGAGGACTATAAATTCAATCCCAGTCTGGAAAACTTAAAAGACAGATAATTTCAAAATAAAACATATAAAAAATGTTCCTGTGAAGACCCTAATTTCAATCCTAGACCAAAACAAAACAACTAATATATCTGGTTTTGGTAGTTAAACCTTACTTCATTCATTCTCTTTCAGCTCAGTATTCCATATTCCAGTATCCCATAGGAATTCCTCAAGGTGAAATACCTAGAAGGTAGTTTTTCTTCCCCAAAACTACTCTTTTTTTTGTTTGTTTGTTTTTGATCCCAGAGATTGAACTCACGACCACGTACTTGCAAGGCAGGCGCTTACGCTGCTGAGCTGAATTCCCAGCCCCTCATAAACTTCTCTTGTTTAGTAGCATTCTGAACTTTGTGATGTCAACTATCCTCTAAATCTTAAAGCAAACTCAGGACTGATAACCTTTCTCGCTATACCTCAAGGTAATAATAATTTAATTAACAGTAATGTTAAATAATATCTGGAAGTGCAAAATTTCAATTGTAAATGCTCTGAGTCTTATAACACATACAGATTCTTTGATGCTTCTGTCATCAGTCAAGAAGTAGTGAGCAGAGAAGGCAAATGAATGTTTCCTACCTTATAAATCAGCAGGGTTGGGACTGTTACAACCAGTGGATTCTATGTGATGCTAATTGGCTACTGAAGGCAGGTCTTTAAAAGCCATGATTTTTCTACTTATTCACTGAAAGACTTGCTATTGAAGGCATGAACTAACACGCAGAAAGTCCTACTACCCTGAAGTTATCAGGCTATGAAGCCCAAGCTACACAGAGAAGCTATATGAAGTCAATCCTCAGAGGCTTCTCAGACCACCTCCTTATAACCTGCCCTGTGATAATCATGTTTCTCCTGGGATCCACTTATGAGTTTTCAGTGAGTAAAAAAGCTTACAGATGATCCATTTCTACTTATGCACATTAGCATTGCCTTTCCTTTTAAAGCTGTACAGGTATCTTGCTAAATTCAGCAATTTACAATTGTAAATCTGTTTCTACAATGATCCAAATTCTTGAGCTTAACTTTTTTCCCCAGTAAATGTTCCATCCTAAGCAAGAAACAGTACAGGATTTGAAGCCTAAGATCTGAATAAGCAGTGTACTATTCTAGCTAATCCTAAACTAAATGTTTTAAAATTCCTGCATCAATTTCCTAAGTCAAAAAACTGTAATGCAGGACCTGGAGGTTTAGCTCAGCGGCATAAGCGCCTGCCTTGCAAGCAGGCAGTTGTGAGTTTGATCCCTGGTACCGATAAAAAGGAAAAAGACAAAAACAAACAAACAAACTAACAAAACTGTAATGCAGGTCAAATTTTTAACCAAGATACTTAAAAAATTCTGCTCTTAACCAAAATTCCTCCTACTAATTGCCTCCTACTACTATTACACACTTTAGGCCCAATTTTTATAACATACATTTGATAAGCAAACTTTATTCCCATGTTTGTGTTGATAATGGGTTTTAGAAGTACTACTTTAAAAGGACCACTTAACATCCCAAATCAAGCATATATCATTATCTACATACAAACACCAACATTCTGAGTGATATCACACAAAAAAAAGAAATTTAAAGTACATACTTTTCATGGGTACAGTAGAAATAGATATTCCCCTTAACTGGAAGGAGTGATACCAGAAGAATCAGATTCAACTTAATTATACCATGTGTCTCTCTACTTCTGGGTTTAACAACGTATTACAAATACAAATAATCTGATACTTTATTTTTAAGTAGAAGTTATTATTATTACAGAGAGAACAATTCAATAACCAGATTAATAAAATAAACCTAGGGTCTGGGGATTTAGCGGCATAAACACCTGCCTTGCAGGCAGGCGGTCGTGAGTTCGATCCCCAGTACCGGTAAAAAAAAAAAAAAAAAAAAATGTAATAAAATAAACCTATGTCAGATAAAACACAAGGTGGAAACTTCACTATAAAGACTTACCTGTGTAGATACTACTAGTATTTAGCAAAACATTAAACCACAAACATATTATTATAATTAGTATTAAAAATAATAGTAACTACCATTTTCTGGGTACATGCTTAAGACTAATACTCACTGTGGTAAAACCTTTAAATATATATTTTTAATTCTTAAAACTAAAGCTCACACAGATTCAGTTAACTTCCTTTAGGATGCTTCTTCACAATGCTGTGAGGAAGGACTAGGATCTCAACCTGGGTATACTGTTCCAAAGCCTTTGCTGTGAGCCACTAGACTATAGTGGAAGAAAAAAAAAATCACAAAAAAGCCTTTTACCTCCTTTTGGTTATATTTGATAGCAAGTTTTAGACGACTTAAATTCATTCTTTCCTCTAGTAGTCCCCGTTTGTCAAGAGGTTCATCACTAGATGTATGGTTTAGGATAACTTCCAATTCACGTGAATTCCGGGCTTGGGCAAGCAAGTCTTTAGCAAACATTTTACACTGACGAGCTAGTTCTTCATAATCATTCCTACAAAATGCAGTAGTTTATTATTAGAAATGTCCTTTCCATCTCTAATTAAGCTATAGTCAGTAGAAATTTTTTATTGGGCGCTTTAGTTCTGATAGGGGTTACACAAAATCTGGTCTTTTTCTGCTTACAGACAAGGATACAACTGGTACATGAATTCTTTACAGCTTTGGAGAAACTGTAACACAATTATGTTCCTTGTTTTCATACTGATAACCTTAGATAAGCACAATAGCCCTTATGCATATTGATTTTTTTTAAAATTCTAGTAATATTTGCCAACTATTTCTTTACTTAATTCATTTGTTCTTATTTTCTAAGTTTGGATATACTCCTTTTATATTACTCGATAAATAATAGAATAAAAATTTAATGCTATTCGATCATTATAAAATAATTTTTATATGAGTTTTCATCTACATTTATAGTATTTTAATATTAAAATATTTTTATTTATATTTGATATCACTGAATGAAATTCAAGTTAGAGATATTAAAATGTACCTACTAAAGAAGTTTTGTAATTATTATTATCCTGAATCTTACTAAATTATTTGAATTTATTAGTGGTAGATACAATATATGTAAAATAAAGTTTTACTACACATTTATTTTGTAAAGAATCAATTACATTAAATATATGTCTAAACTTAATAACAACTTAAGAGTTAGGTCAGAAAGAAACAACTATGGGCACTGAAGCTGGACTTCAAGGACTATTTTTTTTTTTTAAGTTCTTTATCACCAAGAGAAAGAAAAGAGAACCAGGAACTTTCCATTGGTTGGTCTTTCTATACAGTAGAGTTTTTCATAAAATTCTAACCCAAAGAATAAAAACTTCTTGGATGAGAGATTTAGCTCAGTGGCATAAGCGCTTGCCTGGCAAGTACGATGTTGTGAGTTTGATCCCTAGTATCAAAAAAACCAAAACAAACAAACAAACAAACAAACAAAGAATAAATACTTCTTTTCCTTTCAGGCTAACATTTCTCTCATTCCCTCTTTGTATTTACTCTGTTACCTGAGAATAAGTAGTTGGACTTTTTAAAGTAAAGTAATCCCTGCTTCTTAAAGAACCTAACTGCAGATAGGAACATGCATCACAAGAGTGTATTATTTTCTTTTTGGTATCGGCAATCAAACTCAGAACCTAGTGCTTGGCAGGCAAGCGCTTACACCACTGAGCTAAATCCCCAGCCCTCAGCCACCTAATCTTTAAACATTTGATAGATCACAAGATTCAAGGAAAAATTAATACATTTTACTAATCTAATCTGCTTAATCTCTAATAGATTATTGGAAGATGAGTGACTGTATCATTTAGATAGAAATATAATAGACTAGAAACAAGGAGTCATATGTTCTACTTATAACTTTGCTTCTACCTCTGGTATAAGCTCTGTTCCTAATTAGATGTTGGTAATAGTGAAACATTTATCCTTACAGACTTTGTTTCTCTGTCTATAAAAACACTGAATTTAAGTTCTACGGTCACTTACAATTCTAAATTAATTATTGAATAACTATAATGTTATTATAGCAGTTAGTTCAAATCCATTTTTGGATTGAATTCTATTTTACATGGTGCTATGGTTTGGAACAAAATGTCCCCCACATGATTGACTTATTCAGAGGTGGAGCTTTTGAAAGACGACTAAATCATAGGGTACTAACCTCATCAATGGTTTATCTGTTGATGGTTCATAGTTGAGTTTATATGCTATTAGGAGGTAGCACCTAGTTGAAGGAACTGAGTCACTAAGGCTCTGACTCTGGCCGATGTATCTTCTCTCTCTGTTTCCTGGCTGCCATCAGGTGAGCAGTTTTCTACTCTGTCACCATAATATTTTTGCACTGGAGCCAGTTGATCATGGACTGAACCTCCTGAAACTGTGAGCCAAAACAAACTTTCCTCTTGTACTTGGTCAGGGTGACTGAAACTTGATTAACACATATAGTAATGCTGAACTCAAATTATAAGACTATAATAGGGAAGGTTTCATATCTAAACAGATTACTTAAAAGCTTTGTGGTATTAAAAGCAAAAATATTACCTTTTAACCATATCTAATTGAATTCATCAAAGTATATACTTTGCATCATATCAAGTTCAAAGTAAATTTAATGTCTCTAAATTAAAGCAATTCCAAACTTGAAAACTTTATAAATGGGTATCTTTTATTTGTAAGTTTCTACAATTTAGAACTATCAAAAACATACTACGTTCTGCTGCTGCTATGGCTACAGAAAACTGCTTGCTTGCTTCCTTGCTTTTCCACCTCTTTGCTAATAGGGATTAAATCCAGGGCCTTTCCACTGAGCCACATCCCTAGTCCTGTTTTTAATTTTTTATATTAAGACAGGGTCTCACTGAGTCACTAAGTTGCCTAGGGTGGGCTCAAACTAGTGATTTCCTCCTCAGCCTCTCACAGTGGTGGGATTACAAGTCTAAAATCAGTATGCCGGAGTGAAAATGGCAAGTTTCTTATCAGCTTTCCAATCAGTAGAAGTTTGTCAAGTCACTGGAGGGTTGCTATATAAAACACATCCTATAGTAGCTGGATTAGGTAAAGAGCCCTGTGGAAAATTTGTAACAGTAACTGGGAAGAAAGTCTAACTGCTCCTTCTTCAGACAGCACCAGGGATATTCTGCCATAAAGGAAAAATTTTTAAAATTTCCTTGAAGATTTAAAGCTGGCTAATGAGTGGCAGAGGACAGCTGGAAAAACTGACCTAAACAGCACCAGGTTCTGTTTCTTTGAAGGAGAAGGAAAATTCCATATAAGTGACTATAAGGTACAGTCAGGGATCAAATGTAAGCAAATGTAAATAAATGTAAACTATAATTCAACCTTCAGAGAAATTCAAGATGAATAAGATCCTAAATTAAAAGACATTATATCGTTTACAATTTCCATTGTTCCCACCTGAATTCCACCTCCACAAGGCTTAGTTCTTTTAAATCAGCACTAAGTTCAAATGCTCTCAGAATTGGATCCTCCTCAGTTAACATTATTAGAGCTGGGCTGGCCAAACATCGATATATATCAAGACGAAACCTGTGATAAAATTTGATTCCATATTGTAAAAAACAAAACAAAGCAAAAGAACAAACCTTACTATATACATATAATTACAGTTTTAACTTATGGTTTTTATAAAGTATTATAAAATTTTAAACTATGTAAATAACTATAAATATGCTTGTTACAAGATAAACTACACAAAGACTGAAAAATTAAATAACTGAGATACAAATATACCTACCTACTTGAAAACTGTTTTACTGTCTCTTTGCATAGATTCAAAAATTTGTATTGTTCAATCTAATTAAACTTCTATTCTTGAACTAATAAAATTTTAAATGAGATACGCTACTATTGGATAAATATTTGGTATGATATTAGAATGATTATTAAATTTTTTCTTTCCCAGCAGTAGAACTTCCTTAATATGCCATATATATTTCAATCTCATGACTCATTAAGCTAGGTCATTTTCAAAGATGTTTTAAATCTTAAGAATAAAATTGTTATTTATACATAATTTCCAACTAATAGAAAACACTCCCCTTACTCTTGGCAAATTAACAATTTTTCATATTTCAACCCCTAACTAGGAGAAAACTCACTACAATCCATTTATAAATATATAAATTATATTTAATTTGTAAACATCTATATAAATATATAACTTTTAATCATAGCTTTGGTATATATTATACAATCCATACTGGGGGTTTTTGCTTTTATTTTGTACTGGGAATCCAACTCAGGACCTTATACTTGCCAGGCAGGTGCTGAGGCCCTGGCCCCTTGCGTATTGTTTTTTAATAATCAATTTAATACACCATTTTTTGTTTTTTAAAGTAAGTAATTTGGAAACATGATATTTTCCAATCTTCCCACCCCCAATAACTCTACTCTTCAAAGCAGTTTGCAAAGAATTATGCATATCCTTCCTGATACATTCTATAAATACATAAACATAATCAGACATAATATAAAAAGGAAAAGCTTGCTTTTTAAAAAAAAATCATGAACTTCTTTACAGGTCACTACAAATAGATTCATATTGTCTCCTGCAACTGGATGATATTTTATTTGATGGAGGTCCACTGAATTTCTATTAATGAAAAGTTAAATTGCTTTTTTTGGTATAAAAATGCAGCCATTAATATTCCTTTTATTCATCAAATCAGATTTCAAATTCCTGGGCAAAATGGAATATGTATTTTATATTCTGATTGTTGTTCTTAAAGTAATAATAAGGCAGCTCATTTGTCCCACATCTTCACAATTAATAGATATTAACATGTTTTAATATTTTTGCCAAATAGAAAATAGAATTTTATATCTGATTTACTCTGAATTTCTTCAGAAGCCTGAGCGTTCTTTTGTGTTTAATGTACATTTATATTTTATCCTCTGTAAACCACCTATTTGTAGTCTTTGATCCTCTTTTTTCCCTAATGAGTGTTTATTTTTTAAAAATTAATTTGTAAGATCTCTTTATATATCAAAGAAATTAGTTCTCTGTAGTCAAGTGATTCAAATGCTTCCCCCCACCAGGTTGTTGTTTACCTTCTTTACTGTGTTTATACTTTTTTTATTTTAAAGAGGAGAAAAAAGATAAACAATGAAACAGTTTCAAAACAGATTAATAGGACAGTTGCAATAGTTGAGACATTGCATTTTGCTGTCTTCCTAGAAGTTATTCAGAGTAAAGGATATAGGCATGATATCTTATCTAAACAACATTAGCACAAAACATTCTTTTAAATTTTTTCAATATGGAAATTTAAAGTATTTACTTGGCCTAATTTACTGATAAAAGTATATTTCCTATTTAGTTTATAGGTTAATGTCATATTTATAAGTAAGTAATCTATAGTTCTAGCTACTATGGAGGCTGTATATTAAGTAAGCATTTCTGCAGAGGTGTTTGTCTATACTATCACTAGCAAAGCTGAGAAAAAGCCAGGCATAGTGATACATACCTATAATTCCAGCTACTTGGGAGGATGAGGCAGGAGTACTGCAAGATTAAGTCCAGCCTGAGTAAATTAGCAAAATCCTTTCTCAGTAAAATAAAAAGGGCTGGGGTGTAGTTCAATGGTAGGGCACTTGCCTAGTATGCATGAGGCCCTGGATTCTATCGCTAGCACTAAATAAATAAATAGCTGAGAAAAATATGTATAGTCACAAAACATCTTTTTGTTTTGATCAATATGTCTATATTAAATTTATCAAATCATTTCTAAAATAGGCTTTTATAGTAACCTATTTTACCATGTTTACTAATAAATATACTATTAATGACAAAATGCACAGGTAAAATAACTTTCAAAAATAATGGAAAGAAAAGTCTGGCCACTATTGTATAAAACACAATTAGATATAATCTGATAAATAATGAAGCTGCTTACTTTATAAAATATAACAGTAGACTACAAAATCTATCATCTGCTTTATAAAATCTACCATTCCATCATTTGACACTCAAAACACCATCCAAAGTAATGGTAGTATGAAATAATGATAGTGATATCCCCTCAGAAAGAAAATAAAAGCATAAATCTAGACAGTTGTCCAAAAACAATCAACCTTTTTTTGGTACCGGAGATTGAACTCATGACCTCACACTTGCCAAGTAGGTACTTGTGTCACTGAGCTATATCCCCAGCCCACAATCAACCATTTTAAGCCACTGGAAATTGTCCACTTGGGATTGCTGATTATTGAAACAGTGTGTCTTGCCCTAACCTACATCTACCACCCTTGCCTCCAGTTCAGCCAGTGAGACTTGCAGTTTAACATTTGAAGCTGGTAAACCTATACTTTTGGGACAGAAAGGCAAAATCAGTTCATGCGGATGTAACAAACCTTAGGCTGGCTAAAAGTGGTGGGCTTGGAAAAAATGGACAGGGAAATTCTGTGACTTTGTAAGGATAATACAGTCCACATTTAAGCAAATTAGATCAATAAGCAATTTAACAAGAATGATAGTTGAAAAAAAAAGATGACTTTAAATAATATCTTCACAAATCCCTGACTGAAAAGAAAATTACGTGTGCAGAACACACAGCTTGGTAAAAAGAAAAAGCAAAGGAAATGTTGAAATATGGCTGTAAGTTTGAATGTACTTCCAAATTAACCCACAGGGCAATTAACGGAGAGGAGAACTTCTAGCTGGGTGGTGGTAGTGGCGGTCAAAATATATTAGGATAACTTTTATCTAAATCATTGTCTGGCTGACTGACCTATACAGACATCAAGGGCTCACTTCAGCAGCATACATACTAAAAATATACATCTCAAAATGACTTAGAAATCAAATAAGAATAAATACAACAAACTAAGCACAAACATCAATGACTGTGTACTGTAAGGAGACAGATTTTAGAAAAAAATTCTTTACAAAATAGAACAGTATTCAGAGTCTACAATATACTAAACTGTCCAGTTTTCAAATAAATAAACACTAGATGTGTTATTTTGAAAGAAAAGGTAAGCTATACCTGTTCAAGAGCAACAGCAGAGGCTTACTACTAATGATGGAATGGGGAAAACATAATTCAAGCAGTCACTGAAAATAAGAAAATAACAATAACAAGTCCCAAAAACAGGGTGGATGGAGATCATCACATATATTTGCTACAATATAGTATCTAAAATTTCCAGTTTGTAACACAAAATAAAAGACATGTGAAGGAAAACAAGTACAATCCATACCCCAGAAGAAAAAAAAAGTGAAGGACAAAAAGTGTGACAGTAACCAGACATCAGATTTAACAGAAAGAGCTTTCATGGTAATCATTTTTAGTATGTTCACAGTGCTAAAGGAAAGCAGGATTATAAAGGAGGATATAAACATCAAATAGAGAATATCAATAAAGAAATTATGAAAATTATGAAATTGAAAATACAGTACCTGAGAGTTATGGGTTGAACTGTATCCCTGAAGCTCATATGCTGATGTCCTACCTACATTTACTGTGAAATTCACTGTGACATTATTTGAAGATAGGTGAGGACACTAGAATAGTCTGAATCTATTATGTCTGGTGTCCCAAATTGGCAGAAGATGATATGAACATTAAAATGGCCTTTACAAGCCAAGGGAGGTCTACAAAAGATCATTCTTTTATGGCCCTAAAGAACCAATCTCAACAATAACTTCATTTGACTTCTAGAACACAGAATTGGGAAAAAATAAGTTTCTATTATATCTCATCATGATAGCCCTACAAAACTACAGGGGGTTCAATAACTGCAAATTGACAGAAGAATTAATGAACTTCAAGTTATATCAATATGTATTATGCAACCTGAAAAAACACAACTAGGAAAAATGAATAGAGACTCAGAGATAAGTGGGACATCAATTAAGAACCCCAAAATATAATGGAATTATAAGAAGAGAAGAAAAAGGAGAGCCTTCCCTGGTAAGCAGTGGCAGTGTGGCAGACTGCGGCCATTCCAGGGGGAGAACCAGCAGCAGCTCCTGAAATCCATGCCATGTTGGAACCTAGGACTCTGTGAAACCAAACAACCAGCCTGCCTCACTGCTAAACAATAGTGAACCTACTGATGCACGACCTAGAGTCAAATATCCCACTTCCCCTACCCCAATTCTCCCCAGCCCAGCACCCATTAGCAAATGGGAACCAGAAATCTGAGCATCTCCTGGGAGGTTGACCATAGCAAATAAGGGGGACTTCCTTCTACTATCTCTTTGAAGGCAAATAATTTTATTACTGTTTTGCTCTTTTCTGATTAATGGTACTGCTCTATTCAGTATTGTTTTGATAAGTTCTATAGTGTTCTATATTTTATCTCAATTTGATATACGTGATTAAAAGAACAACCATTATAAAGATAATAAAATATACTGTGATACCTATTACTGTTATCCCAATAACCTGCTGTGAAGTTCTGTACCAATTTCACCGTATGATCTTAGTTGGCTTTATTCTGTCTTGTTCTGTTGTATACTTTCAAAGTAAAATTTAAAAAAAAAAAAAGGAGAAGGAAAATATTCAAAGAAATAATCACTAAAATCTTTCTACTTTCTTTAAAAAACAATACCTTTGCATGATTATATCTGGAATTCAAGTTAAGACTTTTGAAGAAAACTATGCAAATCAATAAAATTTGTTTTGTTTCTGCCACTTTGTTTTGAAAGCCTACATTGTTATTGTTTTGGGCTCTTTATTATAGTCATTTATTTGACTCTTGTTTTGTCCAGAACTTTGTTTTGTTTTGTTCTTCCCTCTAATACAGCAAGGATAGATGTACATGTATAGGCTTACATATGCCTAGAACTTCACCTAAAGAGTTTACAAGAATTGATTTTAGTATGCGTGATGGTATGAACAGACTGTTTTGATTGCTTTTATACTATTTTGTTTGTATTAACATTGTGTGTGAAGATATGGACAGCTATTTTGAAGAGAACAAGCCACTGTTGATTTCCTATTGTCTTGAAGTCTTGTTTTATTTGTGTTATTTTACTTTGATCTGTTTTGTTTTGCTTTGTTTTGTTTTATTCTTTTTAAAATAAATAAACAAAAACAATACCTAATAACATTTCCAGAAATCTCAACAAACAATAAGAGAATGAATACAGAGATTCACCATCATAAATATCACAGTGGAAATGCTGACACTCAAAGAGAAAATCTTGAAAGAAACAAGAAAAAATAGCATATCACTTACAAGGGAATTCAAATAATATTAACAGCTGATTTCTTTGCAAAATCCATGAGTTTCAAAGTCAGCAGAATACCATGTTTTAACTGGTCAAAGACAAAAAAGAAAAAAACAACAAAAAAAAAAAAGAAATCAAACAGAAATCCTACATCCAGCAAAGCTAATGTTCAACAATACAAGGAAAAAGGGAAAAATATAAAACTTCACCAGCTAAACAAAAAACAAACACGAATATATTGCTGGCAGACCCACCTTACAAGAAACATAAAATACTTGTCAGAAAGAAAGCAATAAAATACTTATCAGAATGAGCACCAGTAAAAGTAATTATGTAATATAGAAGATAATATAGATATCATAGAGGCATATTTTCGCCTGTCTCTTACCTGATTAAACACAATTACATAAAATAATATGAATATAATAGACTATAATGTTTGGCCTGTGACATACATAAATGTAACCTAAGTGTAATACATTTGCTATTAACAGCACAAAGTAGAAGAGTTAGGATAAGCTATAAGGAGCTAAGTAAATGACTACAAATATTAAAGTAATTATACCAAAGCATTGCTATGTTTACAAAACTACTATAAATAATAAGCACAAGCAATATCATTAAAAGACAAGAAAAAGAAAATAAAGAGTAGCATTTCTATACAGTATTGGAATTAAGGAAGCATAAATCTGAAGGTGATTTGGCAAGTCATTCTACTTGGTAACTCATAGAGAAATCAGTAAAAAAAATCCTCCAAGGCTGGTATGAAGCTCATTGGCATAGTATATGTTTAGTATGTGCAAGATTCTATGCTCAATTCCCAGCACACACACACACACACACACACACACAAATCCATAAAACCCTCTAAAAAAGACAGTGCAGAATCTTTAATGAAAATAAAGCACTACAGCCAGGCGTGGTGGCTCATGCCTATAATCGCAGCACTCGGGAGGCTGAGGCAGGAAGATCGTTGCGAGTTTGAGCTCAGCCTGGGCTACAAAGTGAGCTCAAGGCCAGCCTGAACTGCATAGCAAGACCCTGTCTCAAAAAGAAAAAAAAAAATAATAAAATAAAATAAAAATAAAGCACTATATTAGAAAATATCTTTGATGTAAAAGAAAATACTACTGGGGAACTCCAAGAAGAAAAAGAGACATAAAACACAAAAAGAAAAATAAAAAAGATATAAAAAAACCCTAAAATGATAAATGAAAATTTAACTATGAAAAACAATCTGTGAATGCTTAACAATCCAAAGGCAAAGGTTGTCAGAGTAGATTTTTAAAAAAATGTTCCAACTGCATGTTGTCTATAAGAGCTAAACTTTATATTAAAAGATATAAATAAATAAAAGGTAAAAGACTGGAAAAAGAGAGATCATGCAGGGGCTGGGGATTTAGCTCAGCAACATAAGCGCCTGCCTTGAAGCGGGTGATTGTGAGTTTTATCCTGGTACCGATAAAAAAAAAAAAAGAGAGAGAGATCATGCAAAAAAGAGAGAGAGAGAAAACCTTAAGAGACTATACTGATTTCAGACTTTATAAGAAGAAATGTTTTCATAGATAAAAAGGGATAAATGACACTGATTAAAGGGGTCCATTCATCAGGAAGACATCATTCTAAATAAGTAACAACAGTAACAACAGTAAAAAAAAATGATAGAAATGAGATATTCTTTATAGCTGAACATGATATATACTATATTATATATTTTCATTATTCATTCATTTGTTGATTAGTATTTAGGCTGTTTCCAGAGCTTAGCTGCTGTGAGGTACACATGTACAATCAACTGAAAAGTAACATTTGAAGAATTTAGTATCCCATTTTCAATAATGGATAGCACAACTAGGCAAAAAACAACAAGAAAATAGGAAATTTGAACAACATTATAAATCAACTAGATGTAACACTTTATCTGAATAAGCCTTCCATCACCATAATGAAATATCTGAAATAATATATAAACAAAAAATATATTACAAATAATATATAAACAAAGATTTAACTTTGACTCAGTTTTGAGGTTCCAGTTCAAGATTTGGCAGACTCACTACTTTGGGCCTCTAGTCGGCCTCTAGGTGGCAATGGCCAGGAGCAATGGCAGAACAAACCATTCACTTCCTGCGCTAGGAAGCAAAGAAAACAAGAAGAAACTGGGATCACATAATCCCTTTCAAAGGTATGCCTCAAATGGCTTAAGGACCTTCCACTAGGCCCCACCTATTAAAGGTCTCATGACCTTCCATTAATTAACTGCAGCTTGGGGCCCATGCCTTAAAGACAGACTTTCAAAGGACATCCAACTTCCAAATGATAGCACTACCCAACAAAGAGAGGTTATAATTCTTCTCTTGTATTCATGGAATATTCTAAAGGATAGAACATATGCTAAGCCACAGGGGAAAAAAAAACTAAAAAAAAAAAAATAGAGGGGGCTGGGGATTTAGCTCAGCAGCATAAGCGCCTGCCTTACAAGCAGGCAGTCGCGAGTTTGATCCCCGGTACCGATTAAAAAAAAAAAAATAGAAATAATAGTATATTCTTCAACCACATCAGAATGAAATTAGAAGTCATTAATAAAGGAAGATATGGGAGACCCATTACCACATATAAATTAAACACACTATTATATCACCAATAGGTCAAAGGAAAAAAAAAGGTAATCAGAAAATAAGATGAATGAAAAGACACAATATATCCAAAACTGTATTTAAAATTATTAAACCTCAGCATAAGCAATGCTTAGGAGTAAATTTATATCTATAAAGACAGGAATCCTGGTGATATGGCACATCACACCATTCTGGGAGGCTGAGGCAGTAGTATTGCAAATTTAAGCCCAGCCTAGACAACTTTCTCAAAATTAAACAGGGTTGGGGATATAAGTCAATGCAAAAACCCAGGGTTCAATCCTCAATATAAGGTGCGGAGCATTTCAATCAACTAATATAACTTTCTCTTAAAACAGTTAAAAAAAAAAAAAACAAGGGATATGAAAATTCTTTGTCAGGTAAGGAAAGTGTTTTGACTATGGCAATGAATGTATACACTTAAAATATACCAAAAACTATCCTGTACTATCTTATTCTGTTTTGGTACTGGATACTGAACTTGGGCCTTTGCACTCAACAACCAATCTAGCCTGGTCTTTCATGGTTTTTTATTTTTTGGTGGTTTTTTTTTTGGGGGGTGGTGAATCGAACTTATGACCTCATGCTTATCAGGAAAGCATTTGAGCCACTGAGATATATCTCCAGCCCTTGTTTGTTTGTTTTTTGTCTTTTTCCTTTTTATCGGTACTGAGGATCGAACTCACGACTGCCTGCCCCAGACCCTGTTTCTTTGTTTTTTAAGACAAGGTCTTGCTAAATTGCCCAGGAGAATTTGAACTTAAGATCCTCCTGACTTAGCCTCCCAAAGTGCAAAAATAATAGGCATGAACCACTGGGCCCAGAAATTATGTATCTTTAATGAGTTAATTGTACAGTATGTGAATTACATCTCAATAAAGCTCAAAAGGTGGAAGTAAAATATTCTCAAATAAACAAACACTAAGACAATTTTCCAGATAGCAGACTTGCCCAACGACAAATACTAAAGCTGAATGAAAATGGTAGTAGATGGAAAATGAGATCCATAGGAAGAAATAAAGATCAGAAATAGTAATTATTTAGACAGTTAAATATAAATAGCTGCATATAATATTTTTCTGGCATCTTTTCAGAAGCATAAGATTGTTTAAATCAGTATTTGCAACACTGCATTAATGTATTTATGACACATTTAGGTATATATAAAAATGATAGCAGTAGGTATATTTTAAGTCATATTAAACTAATAGATTATAGTACATTGAAGATGCATACTATGATCTGTAAAAGAAAAGAACTTACAATAATCACAAAAACAAAACTACTGGAAATGAAAAGGTACATTAAGTTCTTTGAACACAGAGACAGCAAAGGAGAGAGAAAGAAACAAAATACATAAGAAATATAGAAAACAAAAGGAAAATGAATTCATAATAAGGGGACTAAATATTTTAATTGAAAGGTAAAAACTAATTGTCAAAGTTGATAAAAACAAGATCCAACCGCAAAAACTGTCCAAAAAATACACTTAAAATAAAAAATACATGAACAGAACAAGAAAGATATATCATGCAGTCAGCAACCATGAGAGAGTGAGAATAGATAAATTAAGACTAAATGGAGAGGAAGGGATCGCAGGTTCCTGAGGCACCTCGGCCTGTGGTGAGTGCCCAGCACAGTCTGCCCAAATCTCAGACTGTTCCGGACCCCCCAGGCTTCTGGGTGCAGTGAAGTGGAGCAGTGGGTTAGAGGCCACTACAGCCGCCTCCCCATCCTGGCTACACTTGGAGGTCTGCTGAGCTCCCGACGGGTGGGCGGGCCTACACTATCCCCCGAGCCCAGCCGCGCCATCAGCATGCAGAGGAGGAGCTGGGCGGATCTGGAGTGCCTGCAGAAGCCCCTTCCTTTGTCGGGAGGACTGTGGATATCTCTGCAAGCAGGGAGGGATCACAGGCTCCTGAGGCACTGTGGCTTGTGGTGAGTACCCTAACCCGGCTGCGATTGAAGAGCTGTGGATCTTCCAAGGGGCAGGGGGGCGCACAGTGTCCCTGAGGCCCAGCTTGTCTGGAAGTGCGGAGTTCTGAACAAGCAGAGGAGGGCCATTGGTTCTGAAGGCCCAATGGCTTGGGGTAACATGGTGCCAGAGTCTCAATAGCTGCAAACATAGAAGGGGATTTTCAACAGATCCTGAGGAAGCTTTCAAATAACACTTGAAACACAGAAATATAGGAAAATGACAAAACGAAAGACCAAATTACAACCTCAAACCTCCAGCCCATCTCAGGAAACCCTAGGAGGAATGTATTTAGAAGAAAATATATCCCATCCACCTCATATATCAGACACAATAGCTACTGAAGTTGACAAGTAACTCCAGGAAGCTTTAAAGAAATTCAAACTCGAAATAATATCCCAGATAAAAGAAGAAATGATAAAAGAAATGAAAGCGATTCTAAATATATCTAAAGAAAACACAGATAAAAAATTGGAGGAACTAAACAAAAAGATAGAATCCCTAGACGAGCAATATAAGAAACAAACAGAATACATAATGCAGATGCACAGAGATATACAGGAAATAAAAAACTCCACTGAAAGTTGTAAAAACCGCCTTAATGAAGATAGATAGTGAAGATAGAATTTCAGACCTTGAAGACATGATCGCAGCTAGTGAACAGGAAAGGAAAGATCTTTTAAAAATAACAAGGAATCAGGAAACAACAATTCAACAACTGCAAGACGATGCAAAGAAGAATAACATAAGAATGATAGGGATTAATGAAAAAGAGGGAGACAACATAAAGGATGTCAAGAGGATATTTAGAGAAGTAATAGCTGAAAATTTCCCAAGCATGAGATCAGAAACTGACATCAGGATCAGTGAAGCATATAGAACTCCAAACAGTCATAACCAAAATAAAACTACACCCAGACATATAATAATCACCATTCCAGAAATCCAACACAAGAATAGATTATTAAAAGCTGTCAGAGAGAAAAGACAGATCACTTATAAAGGAAAACCTATCAGAATCACAGCAGACTTCTCATCACAAACAATAAAGTCAAGAAGAGCATGGAGTGAAGTATTCCAGATCCTAAAGCAAAATGATTTCCAACCAAGACTGATATATCCTGCAAAACTATCATTTAAAATAGATGGTGAAATACGATACTTCCATGACAAAGAACAGCTGAAGAACTTCATTAGCACCAAACCAACCCTGCAAAAAATATTGAAAGACAGTTTGATACACAAAGGAAAAAACCACTAAGCAAAACAAATAATTAAACAGAACAGAAAGATAAAGATGCAACAGCAGAGAGATAAGATTCCTACAATTAACCAACATTTAACAGTAATAACCATTAATGTAAATGGTCTCAATGCACCAACCAAAAGAAACAGACTAGCAGAATGGATCAAGAAACAAAATCCAACCATATGCTGTTTACAGGAAACCCATCAAACCCAGAAGGATACTCACAGACTGAAAGTCAAAGGATGGAAAACAATTCTTCATGCAGCAGGAATCCAAAAAAAGGCGGGAGTAGCCATTCTGTTTGCAGACAACGTGAACTTTAAACCAACAATGACCATAAAGGATAAAGAAGGTCACTACATACTTGTAAGGGGAAAACTCCAAGAGGAAGAGATAACTATCTTAAATATATACGCACCAAACTCCAGAGCACCCAGTTATATAAAACAATTATTAACAGAAATGAAAACTCAAATTATCAGTAACACAATTGTAACAGGAGACCTTAATACGCCATTGACACCAAGGGACAGATCAACCAGACAGAAAATGAGCAAAGAAATAACAGAACTGAATCATACCTGTGAACAAATGGGTTTGATAGACATATACAGAATGTTCCACCCAACAACATCAGAATACACATTCTTCTCAGCAGTACATGGATCATTTTCTAAAATAGAACATATATTAGCTCACAGAACATATTTAAACAAGTGCAAAAGAGCTGAAATCATCCCTTGCATGTTATCGGATCATAACGCTCTGAAATTAGAAATTAATGATAAAAGATACTGCAAAAATCCCACAAAAACATGGAAACTGAATAACACACTCTTGAGTAATCAGTGGGTCACAGAAGAAATTAAAGAAGAAATCAAACAATACCTAAAAGAAAATGAAAATGCAGATACAACTTACCGGAATCTGTGGGATGTAATGAAAGCCGTCCTGAGAGGAAAATTTATTGCACTGAGTTCCCACATCAGGAAAACAAAACGAATACAAATAAATAACTTGATGCTACACCTCAAACAGCTAGAAAAAGAAGAGCAAGTCAAGCCCAAAGCCAAAAGAAGAGAGGAAATTATAAAAATCAGAGCAGAAATCAATGCAATAGACACTAAGAAAACAATCCAAAGAATCAACAAATCAAAGAGTTGGTTCTTTGAAAGAATAAATAAAATTGATAAGCCCCTAGCCAACCTTATTTAAAAAAGGGAAGAAAAAGCTCAAATTCATGCAATAAGAAATGAAAAAGGAGAAATCACTACGGACCCAATAGAAATACAGAAGATCATCAACACCTATTTCGAAAACCTCTACTCTCAAAAGTTTGATAACACAGAAGAAATAGACAGATTCTTAGAAGCATATGAAGTACCAAAGCTAGATCAAGAGGATATAAAACTGTTGAATAACCCAATCTCTGTTACTGAAATTGAAAATGTAATTAAGTCCTTACCCACCAAGAAGAGCCCAGGCCCAGATGGATTCACTGCAGAATTCTACAAGAAATACAAAGAAGACCTAATGCTGACACTCCTCAAACTATTCAATGAAATTGAAAGGGAAGCAATCCTTCCTAAGTCATTCCTGGAAACAAATATTACTCTAGTACCAAAACCTGAGAAAGACCCAACTAAAAAAGAGAACTATAGACCAATCTCCCTAATGAACACAGATGCAAAAATCCTCAATAAAATATTGGCAAATAGGATCCAGCAAATCATCAAGAAGATTATACACCATGACCAAGTGGGATTCATCCCAGGAATGCAAGGATGGTTCAACATACGCAAATCAATAAATGTAATCCACCATATCAATAAAGCCAAAAATAAGAATCACATGATCATTTCTATAGATGCAGAAAAAGCCTTCGATAAGGTCCAACATTTATTCATGATAAAAATTCTACAGAAAATTGGAATAGATGGTCTTTACCTCAATATAATAAAGGCCATTTATAACAAACCAACAGCCACCATCATACTAAATGGCCAAAAATTGAAAGCCTTTACTTTAAAATCAGGCACAAGACAAGGATGTCCTTTATCACCACTCCTATTTAATATAGTACTGGAAGTACTAGCCAGAGCAATTAGGCAAGAAAGAGAAATAAAAGGGGTAAAGATAGGAAAAGAAGAAGTTAAGTTGTCATTGTTTGCGATGACATGATACTCTACATAGAAGACCCCCTAAGCTCCATTGAAAGACTCTTAGATACAATAAATAAATTCAGTAATGTGGCTGGATACAAAATCAATACTCAGAAATCAATAGCATTCCTATACACAAACAACAAAATCACAGAGAGGGAAATAAGAGAAACTGGACTATTCACATTAGCAAGCAAAAAAATGAAATATTTAGGAATTACTCTTACAAAAGAAGTGAAAGACTTATACAGTGAAAACTATAATACACTGAAAAAGGAAATTGAAGATGATCTCAGAAAATGGAAAGACATCCCTTGCTCATGGATAGGAAGAACAAACATTGTGAAGATGGCCATTCTCCCAAAACTCTTATACAGATTCAATGCAATCCCAATAGAAATACCATCAACATACCTTATAGATCTAGAGAAATCACTCCTAAATTTCATCTGGAACCAGAAGAGACCTAGAATCGCAAAGGCAATTCTAAGCAGCAAAGACAAAGCAGGAGGCATCACAATCCCTGACTTGAAATTATACTACAAAGCAACAGTAGTAAAACCAACATGGTATTGGAATCAAAACAGAGCTGAAGATCAATGGAATAGATTAGAAGATACAACCACAACTACAAACACTCAACCACCTTATCTTTGATAAAGGAGCTAAGCATGTTCACTGGAAGAACGACAGTCTCTTTAATAAATGGTGCTGGAAAAACTGGCTCTCCATTTGTCGAAAACTAAAGCTAGACCCGTGTCTATCACCATGTACTAAATTAAAATCTAAATGGGTCAAAGATCTGAATATTAAAACAGAAACACTAAATCTATTGGAAGACAAATTGGGTAAAAACCTTGGAGACATAGGAGTAGGTAGAGAATTCGTGAACAGGACTCAAACCGCACGGGAAATACTTCCCAGAATCAATAACTGGGACCACTTCTTATTAAAAAGTTTCTGCATGTCAAAAGAAATCTCCAGCATAGTGAAAAGAAAACCCACAAACTGGGAAAAGATTTTAGTGAACTCTCTCTCAGACAAGGGACTCTTGTCTAAAACATATAAAGAATTAAAAAAACTCAGACCTCCAAAATTCAAAGATCCAATCCAAAAATGGGCATCTGAGATGAATACGCAATTCTCAGATGAAGAAATGCAAATGGCAAATAAATACATGAAAAAATGCTCATCATCATTGGTCATTAGAGAAATGCAAATTAAAACCACACTGAGATACCATCTCACTCCTGAAAGAATGGCCAGGATCAAGAAAACCAACAACGACAAATGCTGGAGAGGCTGTGGGGAAAAGGAACTCTCCTGCACTGTTGGTGGGAGTGTAGACTGGTACAGCCTTTGTGGAGGTCTGTCTGGAGATTTCTCAAAAAGTTGGGATTGGAAATCCCATTTATTCCAGCTATTCCACTTCTAGGCATATTCCCAGAAGAACTGAAAGCATCATACCACAGTGATATATGTGCACCTATGTTTATAGCAGCACAATTTGTAATCGCCAGATCTTGGAAACAACCCAAGTGTCCATCAACTGAGGAATGGATAAAAAAGTTGTGGTATTTCTATACAATGGAGTATTATTCAGCTATAAAGAAGGATCACATTGAGATATTTATCAATAAATGGGCGCAGCTTGAGACCATACTCATAAGTGAAATAAATCAATCTCGCATGTATGAATACCGAATAGTCTCCCTAATGTAAGTAATGATTCAAATATATAAAAATATGTGGTAATCATGATTCCCCATTATGTGGCCTTGAAGCCTTATAAAATTTTCACTTATTAATTAGAAAGGCTTTATTCTGGGCTTCTTGATATGGAAATATTTGAAGCTATAGTATATGAAGTTTTATACAAATATTTTAAGGAAAAAGACAGACACTATGGTAACTACTATTCTTTAAAAAAATTATTTAGTTATTTCTTATGTTTATTTTAATTAAGGGAAAAATTTAAAAAATTAGGATATATAATAGTAACTCTTTTTGATTTCCTATTAACTTGTTTTGAAGTCCTGTAATACTCCCACGATCTTGTTTTGACTGATTAGACTCTGTTCCATTCTGTGCGATAGTATCAAGTCTGAGGGTATAGGCAACTACTTTGAAGGCAATAAGATTCACAAAGATGCCCATTCTGGTTTGACTATTGTCTCCTTTGGAAGTCCTGTAATGTTTACAATGCCTAAGTTTTATTGGTCTTGTTCTCTACTGTTTTGTCCAACTTTATAATATCTAATGAGATAGACAATTCTTTTTAAGGAAACAAGAGACAACGTTGATAACCACTGTTAATAACCTTGTACTCTGTTCTACATCATGTGCTATGTCTATCCTTGGTTTTGACTGACAGCTTTGTTTTGCCATATTTGACTTTATTCTCTCCCCCCCCCAAAAAGTAATAAGAACTAAGGAGTAATAAAATCCAAAATGTGTAAATTATGTTGTAAAAAAGAGAGGGAGGAAAAAAAAAAGAGCTCTAACGGATATAACAGCAAGTGTGTTTAGGGGTGTTAAATAGCTGACTATATTAATGTTTTGGATCATTGAACACAGCTGTTTGCAGTCTCTCTGTTTGAATGTCTACTTTGTATTCTTTGATACTGTGATTTGAGCAACTATTTCGAAGATGATAATACGTAATCTATTAACAGGTGATTTCTTACTGTTATGTTTTTTTTTTGTAGTTCTGTATTATGTGTAACCTTACACTGCTTTGTTTTGTTTTGTGTTTTTCTCTTTTTCCTCTTAAATTAAAAAAAAAAGACTAAATGGAAAATTCAGCAATTATAAATGAAGGTGCTCTTAACAGAACCACAGTATACACAAAGCAAAAACTGAAAGCAGAATAATAATTCAATAATTATGGTTGGAGATTTTAGAAATAAAATACGGTGAAAGAAAATATCCCCCTCTTATAAACAAGGGATCAGCTCTAAAACCAATGTGGATGCTTGAAATCATAATCCTCAACTTAACAATATATTTGACCTTACAAGGTGTGAAAATTATTGCCTTTGGTAGAAACTATACCTCAAGTTTTTGATTCTGCCTTTTTCTAGGATTGCAGTATTAGTATGATATTCTCTCACTATGTTGGGTAGTAGCTGCAAGTTGTAGTTCCCAAGGTGCTACATGGTTTCTATATAAAAGTTATGCTTTATCTTAGATTATTTTTGCTCATTATAGATTAATATGAGTTTTCTGAGTACATTTAAGGTAGGGCAGGTCAAGCTATGATGTTTGGTAGGTGTGGTGTATTAAATGCATTTTTGATTTAATGATACTTTTAACTTACAATGGATTTATTGGGATATACTGCAACAAATGGAAGAACATCTATATTTGTTGTTTTTCTCTATACATACATACCTATGATAAAATTTAACTTATACATTTGGCATAGTAAGAGAGTAACACTAGTGGATTTAGAACATTTGAGAAAAAAAAAAGAGAGTAACACTAACAAAATAGAAACATATACCTACACACTATAATGAAAATTACTTAAAACTTAAATTGTTTCTGAAACTTTCCATTTAATATTTTAAAACTTATGAATTGTTTCTGGAATTTTCCATTTAATATTTTCATATGGTAGTTGACTGCAAGTAACTGAAATCATGGAAAGCAAAACCATGAATGAAGGCAGACTTGTTATATACAAAGGACACATCTGACAAGACTTATATAAAACACACACAGAACTCTCAAAATTCAAGAATAAGAATATAAATGACTAAATTTAATAAAAGGTAAAAAGAAGCCCAGCATAGTGGTACATGCCTGTAATCTGAGTTACTCAGGAGGTTGAGGTAGAAGGGTCATAAATTCAAGACTAGTCTGAGTAACTCAGCAAAAATCTGCCAAAAAACATCTTTTAAAAAAGTCTTAGGAATGTAACTCTATGGTATATCACTTGCCAAACATATGCAAGGCACTGGGTTTGATCCCTAGTATCTGTTTCCTTTCATAACACACACACATGCGCGTACACACACAGAGTCAGAAATAACAGAAACCTCCACAAAGATATACAGATGGAAAATAAACATGTGAAAAGATGTAAAATATTGTAAGAAAACTGAAAATTAAAATGAGGTATAAATACATACCAATTAGAATTGTTAAAATCTAAAATACAGTAATATCAAAGGCTAATTGAGAAGGTACAGCACAAGAAACTTTCATCCATCACTAAGATTGCAAAATACAACAGCCACTGCAGAACAGTTTGGCAGTTTCTTAGAAAAGTAAACAGACTCAACATATGACCCAATCATCATAAACTTGGATATCTATTGAAATGAGGTAAAAACTTTGCCCACACAAAGACCTAGAGATGAATGCATATAGGGGCTCCATTCATCAGAGCTAATATTTAAAAGCAATGAAGATGTCCTTCCACAGGTAAGTGGATTAACTGCAGTATATCCAAATAATAAGAAATCATTTATCATTAAGAAGAAATGTGCTATCAAGCCATGAAAAAACATGAAGGAAACTTAAATGCATATTACTAAGTGAATAAAGCTAATGTGAAAAACTTGCATATTGCTTGATTTCAATTATCTGGCATTATGGAAAAGATATTTTTAAAAAAGCATCAGTGGTTGGCAGGGACTTAGGAGGATAGAAGAGTGGAAGAGATATAACATTGGTGAATTCCAGAGTAGTGAAGTTATTCTTGATAATATTGTAATGGTGGATGCATGTCCTTATACGTTTGCTAAAACCAACAGAATGTGTAGTATTAAGAATAAACCCTATATAAAGTACAGACTTTGAGTGATCATGATATACCAATGTTGGTTCATCTGTTGTAACATATACATCATACCAATAAGGGATACTGATGGTGGGTAATATTTGAAAGACATGGGGTATAAAAAAGGCAATTCTGCACTTCCTAATAAATTGTTTTGTAAAATCTGTTAAAATGGTCCTAAGAAATTAAATCTATAATTTAAAAAAAATTACTCATGAGTCAAAGAAAAATTACATGGAAAATAGAAAGTATCAACACATTTATATTACAAAGGAAGCAGGATCTAGAAAAAATAAGCCAAGTTTCTAATAAGCTAGAAAAAGAAGAGTAAATCAAATCCATAGTAGACAGGAAGAAGAAAAGTCCAAGCAGAAACAGTAATATAGAAAAAAATAGAGGCCATGAATTAATTAATATTATTTCTTAGAAAAGATTAATAAAATTGACAAGTCTATAATTAGACCAGAGTTTAGCAGTTTTCTGTTGTGGGAAGTAGCTGAGCTGGAAATCAAGAACACATGTGGAGAGATTACCAGTTTAGAATCCAGGAGCAGTGCCGTGTGAGGAGTCCTACATGAGGGGAGATGTACCCTGCTGACCCAGGAACGATGTAAGCTGAGAGAAACCAACTGGAAATGCAATCCTGATGCTATAACAGGAACAGATAAAATCTCAGTGCGGAAGCTGGATCCCGTGCCACTGGAAGCCGTGATTTGAATTTCCAGCTGCTGCTACTGTGTCCCAATCTGCACGGCAGGGAGAGAGATACACGAAAGCTCTGAGAGCTGGAATGGGCAAACCAAACGGCATTGAGAGCGGGACTGGCAGGGAGCCCTGCATCGACCTGCGGTGAGTGAGAGAAATGGGGACCCTTTCATAGACTAGGAGGCTCCAACAGAGGACATTCTGGGAAGAAGCAGACTAGCCAGAACAGGGCCCTGCAGTGACTTTAGTCACATATTTCCCTCTCAAGCGGGAGTGGTGGGGAGCGCTTGGCCTGGTGATGCCGCAGACTAAGATCCAGTAGGCTAGCCCAAATCAGGTCCCTGCGACTGGCAGGGCACCCTAGCAGTGAAGCATTCAGTAGGTTGACCTGGAGGGGCGGACCCAGCAGAGGCTGCCCAGGTCTGTGTCTCCCTAGTACACTGCAGTGGGCGGGAACACCTAGCCGGTGAATTCAAACAAACTGTAACAGACAAAGAGAAAAAAAAAAAAAAAAAAAACTGGGCCTCCTACATACGCTTGTATGGAAGGAACAAAAAGTATGGGAAAAGGGAGCAACAAGAAAGGGTCCTCAGTCCCCAGTCCTGAGAACACTGATTCAGGAAAGGTAAATGCAAAAGAGAATGAAGACAGAAAACATGCAATATCCGACACAGCACCTATAGACATAAAGCAGTATCTCTGGAGCCTCATAGATGAGTTCAAAAATGAAGTACTTAATGAAATAAAGCAAGAAATAAGTAGAATAGTTAGAGAAATGCTAAGCACCGCCCAAGAAAAAACAGACGGTGGGATGGAAGAACAGAAAAAAAGAGGAGAATTGTTTGATGAAGAAAACAGAGAAAACATAGAATACATGAAGCAGGTTCAAAGAGATTACCAGGAAACTAAAAACTCTATTGAAAGCTGGCATAACAGCTTGAAAGAAACTAAGGACAGATTATCAGAACTGGAGGACAGATTTGTAAGGTGGGAGCATGAAATGAAAAACTTCTTAAAAATAACAAGAAAACAAACAGCAATAATACAAAGACTAGAAGATGATAAGAGGATCTATAACTTAAGAATTAAGAACATAAAAGAAGAAGTAGGGACTCAAACAAATGAACTACAAAAGCTATTCACAGAAATAATCCAGGAGAATTTCCCTAATTTAGCACAAGGTAAAGATACTCAGATGTATGAGGCATACAGGACCCCAGCCACCTACAACCCAAACAGAGCTACACCCAGGCATATAATAATCAAAATTCCAGAAATCCAATATAAGAACAGAATATTAAAAGCCATCAAAGACAAGAAACAGATCACTTACAAGGGAACACCCATCAGAATTACAGCAGACTTCTCGGCACAAACCATCAAATCACAAAGAGTGTGGGGGGAAATAATTCAAGCTTTGAAAGATAATAACCTCCAGCCAAGATTCATATAGCCTGCACAACTGTCCTAGAAAATGATGGAAAAACAAGGTCCTTCCAGGATAAAGAGGAACTAGGGAATTTGCAACCACCAACTCAACTCTACAGAGATTACTGCAGGATATTCTAAAAATGAAAAATACCAAGATTCCAGAAACAGTGGCAGAGAGGCCACAATGAATGGAGCAGAAAGCGAAATGAAGAGGACAAACTGACAACTAATGACAGAAAAAGAGCTCAACAGAAATGAGGCAGAGAAGGTTGGATGGTAGGAACAGCCATTTTGGAGAAAACAAGACATCATAATAGGTAGTGCTGATTTAATGTCCTCTTGTTTTGAAGTCCCATCAAGCTTTTGTTCTTCTGTCTCCATCGGTTTTAATATGTTGTATCTTATTGGATTTTATTATATGTGATAATACAAACAAAAACTTTTATAGACAAGGAGATTATACAGAAACCATTGTTCATTTTCTGTTAGTTGATTCTAAATACCCTGTAATACTGTCATTCTCTTGAACGATATTACATTGTCTTGATATGTTTGATGCTGCAGTATACGAAGTTATACCCAAAGATTTTAAGGGAAGAGACACTATGGTAACTACTATTATGTCGAGATTATCTTGTGGTGAAACACTATTTTGCCTAAATGGCTATGTTCTGACCTGTGCTGTTTTGTTGTTATGCCCTCTTTTTTATCTCAATCTCCTTTTTATTATCTACTTTTTCATTTTTATCCTTTTAATTAAGGGAAAAATAAATAAAAAATAGCAGGATATATTATAGTAACCCACTTTGATTTCCTATTAACTTGATTTGAAACTCTGTATTGCTCTCACCATCTTGTTTTGAATGATATTCCTCTATTCTGTTATGCTTGATAGTACCAAGTTTGAAAGTATAGGCAACAACTATGAAGACAATAAGATTCATTGTGACACCCATTCTGGTTGACTATTATCTTCTTTTGAAGTCCTCTAATGCCTCCAATGTTTTGGTTTTTATTGGTCTTATTCTTTACTGTTTTGTACAATTTTATTATAACTGATGATATAGGCAATTCTTTTTAAGATAACAAGAGGCATTATGGTAACCATTGTTGATCACCTTGTATTTCGTTTTTACAATTATGTATTATGTCCATCCTTTTGATTTGACTGACTCTGTCCTGGTATGTCACATTTGGTTTTACTTTCTTCAAAAAAAAAAGTAGTAAGAACTGTGGGAATAATAAAACCCAAAATGTGTAATTGTCATTGTACAAAAGAAAGGAAAAGAAAGTTCTCTAAAAGATATAACTGCATATATATTTAAGTGTATAAGATAGATAACCATATTACTGAGTTTTGTTGGATCATTGAACAAAACTGTTTGCAATCTCACTGTTTGAAAGTCCCCTCTATATGCTTTAATATTGTAACTTCAACAACTATTTCTAAGATGACAATATGTAATTAACTAGTGATTTCCTACTGTTTACTTTTTCTGAAATTCTATATAACTTGTACCCTTTTTCTGTTTTTTTCTTTTTTCTCCTTAAATAAAATTTTAAAAAAAAGAACACATTTGGAGACAGCAAGGCCAGCCCTGAGAACATGAAATGCCAGAGGTGTGAACAAGTGGTTGGGACTAGAAGAAGGTCAGTCCACTTGGTGTTCGGCCTTGGTGTTCCGCCCTGTTAACTATATAGCATGGTTAACTCTGAGAATGTTTCACTTTCAGTGTTCACAGCAAAACACTGAGATCTTGCACTTTTGGCCCCACTGTGTGCCTCTTCCCTTTTTACTGTGTATAAATAAAACTGCAGACCACATTGGGTTGTCCCAACAACCATGTTGTGGTTATCCATCAGAGAGGTCAGGTCCCCATCTGCTCCCAGTTTTCCTTTCATGTGTCTTGTTTCTCCTTAACCTACTGTTTCCCCACTCAAGACTCCACTCCCATGCAGTTCATGACATTCTGTAAGGGGTCAGATAATCAATAATTTAGGCTTTGAAGGCCATACTGTTTATACAGCACCTACTCAATTCTTGTATACTATGATAACAGCAATAGACAATGCCAAATGAATAGGTACAAGTATGTTCCAGGAAATAGTTATTTACAGAATCAATGACACTCTGAGTTTGGTGGAGTATAGTTCAATAAACATTGTTCAAGATGAGTAACTTGAGGGGGAGAACTAGCAGTGTCTCCTGAGATCCACGCCATGTTGGAACTTAGGACTCTGGAAAGCCAAGCCAGCACCTTCCCTCCTTGGTAAGCGGCAGTAGTGTGGCCCAATGCAGCCCTTCCAGGGGGAGAACTAGCAGTGTCTCCTGAGATCCACGCCATGTTGGAACTTAGGACTCTGGGAAGCCCAGCCAGCACCTCCCCTCCCTGGTAAGCGGCGGTAGTGTGGCCCACTGCAGCCCTTCCAGGGGGAGAACTAGCAGTGTCTCCTGAAATCCACGCCATGTTGGAACTAAGGATGCTGTGAAAACAAATGACCATTCTGCCTCCCTGCTTAGCAATAGTGAACCTACTGCTACATGGCCTAGAGTCAAATATCCCCACTTCCCCTATCCTCCTTCTCCTCCACCTCCCAGCCCATTAGCAAGTGGGAACCAGAAATCTGAGCATCTCCTGGGAGGTTGACCATAGCAAATAAGGGGGACTTCCTTCTACCATTTCTTTGAAGGCAAATATTTTTATTACTGTTTTGCTCTTTCTGATTAATGGTACTGCTCTATTCAATATTCTGTTTTGATAAGTTCTATAGTGTTCTATATTTCATCTCATTTTGATATACGGGATTGAAAGAATAACTATTATAAAGATAATAAAATATACTGTGATACCTATTACTGTTATCCTGGTAACCTGCTATGAAGTTCTTTACCAATTTCACTGTACAATCTTAGTTGGCTTTATTCTGACTTGTTCTATTGTATACTTTCAAAATAAAAATTAAAAAAAAAAAAGATGAGTAACTTAAGACAGGAAATTTGAATGGAACCTGTATGGGCAGAAACTAGGAGAGTGAATTTCTAACACGTAATGGCAGTCAGTGGTAAGACTCTGGCTTTCAGTCTAACATTACAGTTAAGAATCACATTTCTGACCACTTGGAATATTAGCCACAGAAACCAGAGAGAGAATGACAAATTGTAATAGCCATCGGCTCTAGAAAGAAGAGAATTTAGATTGATCAAAAGATTTCTGTTCAATGTTACAAAATCTTACAATAATTTAAGAATTTAAGTACTTTTAAAAAACACTGGATGCAAAGTTCTCAAGAATATGACATGTGAAGATTACTTTGTCTTTGAAGAATATTAAATTTTGTGTAATCCAAGTATGAGTATATGATCCAACATGGATATATAATCAACTTAAGGTTTTATAAGAACAAACAAGTTTCCATGATAATAGGAAAGTACCATTTTGGAATACCTAAATCTTTTTTTTTTTTTTTTTTTTTTGATACCAGGGATCAAACTCATGGCCTTGCACTTACCAGGCAAGCACTTGAGCCACTGAGCTAAATTCCTGGCCCCACAATATCTAAATATTAACAGAATTCATCCTTTTTTTTTTTTTTTTTTGGTCTTTTTGAGACAGTCTCATTATGCAGTTCAGGCTGGCCTTGAGCTCACTTTGTAGCCCAGGCTGGTCTTGAACTTGCAACGATCCTCCGGCCTCAGCCTCCCGAGTCCTAGGATTTCAGTCATGCACCACCATGCCTGGTTAATGAATTATTTTTAGAGAACTCCAAATCACTTTTTTGGAGGTCCAAATCATCCAGTTATTCCAATACTCCCTCATCATTATCACTTGCCATTTCTTGATCATCATGTTACTCCAAGGACTGTAGCATCAAGTAGTCTTTCTTTCAACCCATTTTCTTGCTACTATGCCAGAAGAATCCATAGTCCAAGACCACTCTAGCTTCAGAGTTCATCATGTCAACACCCTACCCTCTACTTTAGTAGAGACCTAGCCAAAATTTGCAAATTCACTTGCTTTCTGGGTAAAATGGGTAATAATATGAATAAACCTAAGTATGCACTGTGCACTCAAAAAAATTATTTAAAAAAACCTGTGAGGTTCAATAAAGCCTATAAAAATTAAATTAACTAACTAATTACTTTGCTATCCTAATGCCTATGTATTCAAGTTTTTAAAGTTTGCCTTTTTTTATTAGATAATAAAGATTTCACATCTTCTTTTAAAATTATTTGCAAATTCAAAATACTTCAAATATGGAGACTAAAACTAAATCACAGCAATTATATTACTGAAAACGTCTCCTAAACTCAAATAGTCTACTATCCTTTCCTACTATATCTGGAAATATTTTCCCTAGATATTATTATGACCTGGAGCCACATCATCTCTAAAATTTGAAAAATAACATTTTATATAAATACAGATTGTCTCATTTTCTGTTAGAACATTGGCTTCAATTTCACAGTAATCATCCTATCTCCCTTCCTGCTCATTCTGTTAGTCTTCTCTTGCATTTCTACTGAGCAATTTCTGGAAATTACATTAGTAAGAGCTCTTTACCATTCATTATACTTGTTTTCTTGAAAATCAGTAATAAACTTCCTCAAACTCTTCTACTAATATTACTAATCATTTCCAGGTGCCAAATAAACCACAATGACATGCTGTAATTTCTGCCTATAATATTTCACTTTTTAATTCTTATTCATTCTTAAAGATCTATCTCAAGCCATAATTTCTTTAAAAGCTTGCAGGAATACTGTTTCCTAGACACAAGCTAGATTAAGTGTTTTCTCCAACCTCAATTTCTCACCCCCAGCTGCTTCAACTATTAATGGATTTAAAGACGCATATAATTTGGAAAATGTTTACATTTAATGAAAGATCTTACAAATGGAAAAATCCTTAAAGATAATTTCCTTTGTCATTGTATGAACTAGGCATTTTAAAACTAAAAAGTAAATATAGCCATTACTATCAATCAGATCTTATCAAAGAGAACATAAATCTCTTTGCAAAATAGACCTAAAAATATAAAACATTTCTAGTTATATTTCCTCAAATAAACATTAAATTGGTACCTAGAAAGCTTTCCAATATATGGATTTGTGACTGTCAATACATTTGGGGTATGTGAAAAAGAAAAAGAAGGAGAACATGGTTTGGAGGTTTAAATTTTATTTTATATACTATCCAAAAAATGTTTTCAACAGGCTGCTGGGGACTTTTAGGTCTATTTTCCAAAGTAGATGTTACCCTTGATATAATATCACTAATTATATGTATTATTTGCATATATATAAGTGGCATGCTTAATTACTATAATTTATTATTTTTAACTATGTGTACAGTGGCACCTTGGTTCACAAACTTAATTCATTCCACAATTGTGGAAAAGATGGCTCATTCATGTTCCTATGGGAAAAATATCCAGGTTGTGTTCATCACCCAATGCAGAGTTCCAACCAAAAATAAAAATTTGCCAGTCTTCTATCTGTTTGCAAACAAAAGTGTTCATGAGCCCAAGTACTGTGAGGGCATTTGTAACTCCTGCTATTTGCTTTCTTTTCTTTGTATTTTTTTCTTTTGAACCTCCCCAACCCCAATTCATAAGTGAATTGAAAATTCACTTATGTTATGGCCTATAGATTATAGTTTTGATGCTTAATTAGCAGTTAGACCTTAAACAGCAAGTGAATTTTGGCCAAATTTCCAAAAGCCTCCTCTTTTCCTTTAATTGGTTATAAAAACTATGGAAAGGGAAACAAATGGGTTTATCTCAAGGCACCAAATTGCCTGGTGTCCACATTCTGTGTGTCAATTAACCAGCTGTGTAAGTAGTTCTTGCAACATTCCAAAGCGATGATAGTGCTGCAAAAAGGTGAAACCATGGAAATTCCCTGACTCATACAAGGGAATATATCATATTCCCTAATATATCAGAAGGGAACAAAGGAATCAAAGCCAGCCAGTCAGTAGCCAGCAGTTTCAGTGGCCAAAACTGACTGATCACTGCAGTTCTGAAATAAACCTCACTTGTTTCTGAAATCTTAGTGTCCCATGGGTAACTTTCTTGAGTACACCGTAACAATATTACTGTAATGTAGAAGCTAATGTCATTTTTCGTTGCTTTATTAGAATACTCAGAATGGACAATTTATAAAAAAAAAAAAAAGAGAGGGAGACTTATTTTGGTTCATGGTTCTGGGAAGTACAAGGGCATGGTGTCTGTGTCTGCTCTGTTTGCAGTGAGGGTTTCATGGAAGAATGCACATGCTGAAGAAAGCATACCTGTGTGAGCAGCAGAAGGGAGCAGCAGTCTATATCATTACCATGAGAACAAATCCAAACTCAAAAGAACTAACCATCTCTTGAGAAAGACATTCATTTATTTTTACAAAGTGTTTCAGGACCCAATTACTTTCCAAAGGCCCACCTCTCAACAATCTCACAAAGGGAGTCAAATTTCAACATGAAGCAGAGAAAAACCTATTTAAACCATACCAAAGGCATATGCCCAAAATTAAGATTCTCAAATCTATTCTAGAGCCATACATCTTATACATGTTTATGACTTTACTTAACTTGTACATGACAGTGTACTTTTTTGATCAATCATTTCCACTGTTCTTAACATTTTCAACTAGGGAAACAGAAAGAAATAATGAGTAGTGGAAAATAAAGACTTAATTATTGTCTATGAGTGGAAAGAAGACCTAATGGGTCAAATATTTAAGTAAAATAGTTTAGTAGGCCAATGGTGTGTGTGATGGATAACATGCCTGACTATAGACCAGAATATTGTTTTAATTTTTTTATAAATATGATAGAAAATAAAACCTCTATTCCTTCCACTACTTGGAAGTTTTCTTGGACTCATAAACTGTGTGCCTCTGAAAAGAAATAGCACATCCATCCATCAAGAGTATGAGATGAACCTCATTCATTTCCTAATTACTTAGCATTGACAAACATTTCTGAAAAATTCAATAAGCAAAGGAGCTAGCAATCTGGCTTTCCTAAGTCACCTCCATTATCACATTTCTTAAAAGCTGCATATAAAGAATATCTATTTTATTTTATTTTATTTTTTGGTATCAGGGATCAAATTCACGAACACACGCTTGCAAGGCAGGTGCTTATGCCGCTGAGCTAAATCCCCGGCCTAGAATATCAATTTTAAAAACCCACAACACTGACATATACTTACTATATCACAAATCTATTTATCAAAAATTGTAATTTTCTAACCTGGAATGTCGGAGGCTGTCCTTTTTGTTTTTTGCAGAACACAATGTGCATTCACAGCCTACTGCATGAGGCTTGGGTAGAGACACATCCTGTTTTAAGAGCATTGTAAGAATTTCATAGTTGTTACGATGAGCTGCTAAAATAACAGGTGCAACATCCATAGTTGTTGAATATTCAGGATTTTGAATTCGTTCCATTAGTTTCTGAAAAATATTTATATGAATGTCCAAAAATTATTATTTGTGATTTCAATAAAATATATTTAAGAATGAACTGAAAAAAATACAGGAAGGCAAAAAGCATTTAAGATTTTTTCAAGCAATATGTAAACCATTTAATTTGGAATGAATTTTTTAAAACCTCAGATCTTTAATGCAGTATAATTATAACAGATAAAATCTCAATAGATAACATTCATGTAACTAGAGTTCTGTTTCTCTACCAAATAAGAAGTGTGAATATTTAGAGAAATAACTTAGGAAAAAGTGTTTAGTTTTATAAGATTAGAGAAACATGCAAGGATAAGATCAAGAATTTCAGAAAAAGAGCATAATGGAAAGTGGAAATGTTAAAAATTTGGCAAACTACAAATGAATGAGACAAACAAACTAAAAATTCCACGTCTATGGCAACTGTCACATTAAAGCAATGAAGCACCTTTAAAAAGTTATGCAAATAGGATGCACTTTTCATGTTGTATAATTTTCTACACATTCCCAAACATTACCTATATTAGTTCCTATTATAAATATAGAAAAATACTAACAATCGTAACTATTAATAATGAGTCCTGAAACTATTTAACATTTTACATTTACAATCTCACTTAATCCCCCTAGTAGCCTGCAAAACTGAGCATACTTAATCCTCACAAACAAACTGAGGCTCAGAGAAGTTAATGTGCCCAAGCCATACAACAGAGAAGATTTGTATTACTATCATTATGATTAATCCAAATTTGTATTAATCAGGAGCCTGAGCTCTTTCTACTACACGGGCCCATTGGCCTGGTGATGACATGAAATGAGGAAAAAAATGTTAATAGCTAAAGAATTAGGGTTAAATAAAAAGGTTAACTATTTTATGATTATTGCATATTCTTTCCAATACTTCTCACTTTTTCGCAGATGTTTCCCTGAGAGCTGTTTGATTCCAGTGTAAGCTCATCAAGTTCACATTTTGGTAAATTTTATTAACATTGTAAAAGTAGTGTACACTCATTATAAAATATCTGAAAAATACAGAAAAGCAGAAAGAAGGATAAAAATACCTATATTCCTTCTACCAAATAACATTTTACAGTACAATATATCCTTCTAGTCCTTCTTCTATTAAATACCCTTTTAAGGTCATCTCTTGCATAAATGGTATAGTAAGTATCAGTGGTTAAAAACAATGGCTTTTAATATTCCAAAGTTCAAGGACTCTTTTAATAACCTTATAAAAGTTGTAACCCAGAATCTTCAAGGAGGAAAATTCATGCGTAGAATTTTGCATTTAGTTTAAGAAAGAGAATAGGCTCTGTGTTTAAGATATTTTGCTATTTAAAAAATACCATAGCAAACTTCTTTATGAAAACAGTATTTTGCAAATTTAGGATTATCTCATTAACACAGATCATTAAGAAATTATTATAGGTCTACCACCATGAACAGTTTTGAAGCTCTTGATATATAATGTCAAAAGCCTTTTAATAATTTATATATCTAATAACATAAGATGCCTTACTCACCAGCACTGGGTATGATCACTCCTAATCTATGAGTGAAAATATTACAGAATTTTAATTTACTTTCATTTGGTTACTGATAAGTTTTAATATTTGTTGATCTGTTCTTCTCCTTTTATGAAATTTGTTTATATACTTTTTGTTTATTTACTGGAGAATTTGAATTAATGAATTTATTTAACAATTGCAGAAAATCCTAAAATTAGACCTTCTTCCTTTTGTTGCATTATTGGTCATATAGAAAATTATATTTAATCCCAAGAGAAAAACTTTAATAGAAAAGGAGTCTTCATGTTTCCCCATATTTAATTATATGAAAAACATTGAAGTTCATAATTTCATGGTTCATGACATAATATTACCAAGAAAACATGCATTTGAAAGTCAACTGCACAAAAGATAATTCTGATAAGTCAAGAAAAAAGAATTAATTCATTGAAATGATAAAAGAAAGCATATAAAATATTTAATATTATCTGCATAGAAGTAATAATACCTTTACAAGTAATGTTACTGTCACTGGACATATTCAAATAAAGGCTGAATAATCTTTATTTCCTAAAGACAAAGTAGAGAGTGTTTTTTAATGACTAGAAGTACCAATTAGTAGTTCCAACATCTAGTACACTGTATTTTGCCCTTCCTGCCACAAAATGAAATGGGTTGCAGACTAGATAGAAGGTATACCAAAATATAACAGTAACTGCAAGTTAAATAGCAGAAAACTGACTAAAATTTATAGTCCTCTGGATAGGGGATATATGCTTAGCCCTATTTTTCTTTGCTCTTGTTGGTTTCTTATCACTACTTAAACTGGGTGGTACTATCCTTTAAAGAAAATCACATCTTTATTGTTATTTTGTGATGCTGCACATCAAACCAAGGCCTTGTACATGTTGGGCAAGTGTTCTACCACAGGGCTGCACCACTCACCCAACAAGTGACAAGTTTTTTAAAGCTAAATGAGTAAAGTCTTTCAGTTAACTATGATAAAAGTATGAAGCTTAGCAGAACTTTTCATAGTTATCAGATCATGGCAGAAAGTCTGCTACCAATGTATAAATGTTTTTTAAAATGGTATCTTTCTACTGTTTACACTCCAACCAGATAAAACTGCTTGTTTCACTGTATGTTCACAAATAATGTTTTATATTTTAAAAAATTCAATGAACAAGAAGTATCTCATTTTTTTAGTTAGTATTTATTTATTAGTGACTACCTTCCTAATTATAAAAGCAATAAAGAAAAATTTAAAAAGCAGAGGAATCTCTTCAATTTGGTCAACAAATAAGAGATAACTACCATAAGGTAACATTTTGCTGTACTTGTATACAATCTCTTTTATATAGATATTTTTAACTTTAAACCAAATTATACATATAATTCACTATTCTCATTTTCTTTCACATAATATTTATTTGTCAATTTTCCTAAAAATTGTTTTAAAAATACTATTCTATGACTGCATAATATTATGTTGTATGTATAAATAATTATTCATATTTTCTATCTTTTAGGAAATTTATCATTTTTAGAATATTTACATTGCATCAGATGAGTTACTTTTTCCCCCACTGCTACAAATAAGACTATAACCAACAGTTTTGACTACCTTTTAAAGCCAATTCCTTCACAGATTTCTTTTTTTTTTTTTCCTTCATAGATTTCAAGAAAAGAAAGCATTATGTTAAGGAATTTAAACCTCTCGTTTATAACACATCTTGCCCCACCATTAGTATAGCATAAGCCTATACTACTCCCTTGTCATCAATGATTACTGTTTAAAAAAAAAATTGCTGAGCTGGGTAGGGAAGCACATATCTATAGTCTCAGCTACGCAGTAGTAGGCTGAGGAAGGGAACTGCTTAAGCCCACAAGTTCAAGACCAGTCTTGGCAACATACTGAGACTCTTCAATTAAAAAAAATTTTTGCTAATTTGATGAGTAAAAATTAATATCTCATTCTTGATTATTAGTAGGTTTAGTACATTATTTTATATTTTCTCAGATTTTCTCATGTCCTTTTCTAATATGATTTGTGTTTTCCACCAGTTTATTATTTGTTGCAAATATCTCAAATAATTTGAATTATCTGTATCTGAATTATTTGCAGATAATTTGAATTATTAATACTATTAATTTGAGATATTTATTGCAAATATCTTTTGCCAGTTACCTGTCATTTTTAAAATTTTCCTGTTTGAACTGAAGAAATTTCTATGTTAGTCATATGGGCCTCTGTGATTTTTGTCCTCTATTTTTATGCTTTAAAAATTCCTTCCACTCTCAAACAATCAAACATTCATCTACTTTTTTTTCAGTTTTATGGTTTCATTATTTACATTTAATTTTTTAATCTATCTGGAAACTTACAATGCTTTCAACATTACATACTAAAAACACTAGTCCACACTGATAAATTTAGAGAAATATCAACTGATTTTAGAAAAGTTTTCTGGAAGCAATACCACTCATTTATTCTACCAAAAGTCTACTTAAAGTTATACTTCATAAAACAACAACAAAAAAAATCTATTTTAAAAATAAATAAATAAATTTGGAGGAAGAAAAAATGGCAACGGGGTAGGAGAGCTACTTTGGTTTAAAATCCAAATTAGTAAATATTTAAGAGTACTAACTACTATGGTTGGTCTTGATGATCGTTTTGGTCGATGATTAAGTAGTATATCAACAGCTCCCACTACTTCAGAGTCGATTGCCACCAAAAGTGCATCTGCGGACTTTAAAAAAAAAAAAAAGTTAAAAATGAAAATGGATGATAAAAAGATAAACTATTCTTACTAATTCATAAAGTTACTTAAAATTTTTAACTGTATAATATACAGTAATAATGAATTTTCAAAAATTTAGATTTGTATAAGTAGTAAATGTGCTTGCCTTAATAGCACTTGTGTGTAAATATATACATTTCTGTCCTGATTTCAGTGCATAAACTGTAAATAATGAATGCTTGAAAGGAGGGATTACTAATTGAATAATTTACTGCGCAATACAGTAGAGTATTTAAAGCTGAGTTTTCTTTTTATGTCCTTTATTCTTGAACAGTGGACCAAAAAACTCTTTAAATTTCCAAATCTCTAAAAGTAATTGCCAGGAACTATTATTACAGGTAAAAGATTATACTTAGACTAATAAAAATGCTCACCATCAAGGCAATAATGAGAACAAAGGAGAATGGAAAATACACAGAGAACCCTATGTTCTCATATTTAGAACACACACAACCAATCTTATCAAGTATAGATAACAAAGAATTAAGTTACTAAAGTTCATGGAAGAAGGAAGGAGAAGTCACTGTTTAATTCTACTCCCAACCTATAGCTAGCTCTCTGTAAAGATCCACTTTTGACAAGAGGGAAAAGTAAGTAGACGCAGAAGAAATGGGGACTTTCCAACTCTATAACAAAGGTTATTGTCCTGCTGGCAACATTCCTTTGTGTTTTTGTTGTTTTTTAAGGAAGACCATAAAAGCAGAAATACAACATGAAAATAATGACTAACCTAAAAAAAACCACCCTGATTACATCAATTTGTACTTTTTAAATCAACCAACGTTCATGCTCTCAGGAATGAAACTAGTTGATTTTTTTAATATTCTTTGTAGTTGCAAAGAATAAAGCTTTTATCCACTTTACCTAGATATCAAGAAGTAGGACTAGCCGGATGTGGTGGCTCACGCCTGTAATCCCAGCTCTCGGAAAGCTGAGGTGGGAGGATCGTTTTGAGTTCAAGACCAGCCTGGGCTACAAAGTGAGCTAAAGGCCAGCCTTTCAAAGCGAAACCCCATCTCAAAAAAGACAACAACAACAACAACAACAACAAAAAAAAGTAGGACTAAAAACCCCACTAAATGATTGGACTCCTTAGGAATTATCTACATTTTCCAACAGGAAAATCTATTATTACATCCCTTAAAAATTTTAGGATTCAATGGGTTATAGCCCTTGCCTTCAAGTTCTAGAATTATTCTTCCATTTTTAAAAACATTTTCTTCAGTTTCAGCATATTCAGTCAGTTGAAGCAAACAAACTCTGCATCCATCACTACTCAATATTTCATTTATAAATCCATAAAATTACAGCAATGACACTGCTCTCAAACAGCAACTTTGACCATTGAAACATAGCCAAGGATCCAGCTCCAATGTAAAAAAATACTAATTACAAAAAAAAAAAAAAAAAAAGAGCTGTCACAAACTAACTTCATGGGCTTCATTTCACAAAAGAAACAGGCCTATGCACACTGAGAGTTGTCTATAAATGACAGAATTCTGTGTTTCCCAACTAGTCTTGAGATAGATCTTTACTAAACAAGGAAACAGCTAGACAAAAACCAACAAAGGGGAGAGGGGAAGGAAGAAAAAAATTGCTAAAAACTCACCACTGAAAAAATACAAATATCAGTATAGTAAATTTACTATTGATAGGCAGCAATCTGAAGACATTTAATGTAAGGACAAACATGGTAATAGTTTCAGACCATATGAAATAAAATAAAACCATTACATTTTCAATGAGTCCAACTTGTCATGGTGAAGTTAAATTATATTCAGATACATTACTTACTACAGATTAAAGACCTACATTAACCCTTTCAATGCTTAAAAGGATAAGCTTCAGCTATAAAAAATTTATATAAAAATGCCATGTAGATAAGAAGTTACCACTGACTTATTCTATATAAATAATACAGTATTCAATAAATAAATAGCAGTTCTGTTGGACAAAAATATTTTTAAAATATATACAGGTATACAAAATATCATCACTAGTTTTTTTCCCCAATTTCCCAGATATTTGACCATCAAATATTTTCAATACATAACATTTATTATGTATATTTGAAATCACTATTTTCCTTCTTATCTCAATTCGTCTTTCAACAATTCCCATACTCTTTCCTCTTAAATTAGGGTAAAAAACTAGTTATTTCCCTTCCAGACGTAATTTTCCACCTTAGTACTCTATTTAAGGCCCCCCAGTGTTTTATAGGAGTTTGACAGAAATACTAGTTTCAGCTCCCAGTTCAATTTTAAATCCTTCCTCATTCTGTAATTTAATTCATCCTATCTTTGTTTTACCAATCCAATTTCCTCTTGCTTTCACTGTGTCAAACTTCTCAAATTAATGTGCATCATTTTCTCTAATTCTATTGATGTAATACTTTCAAAATCTAATGGCTTTTATTATCTCCTTATTTTTCAAGATTTCTAAGTAATATATTAAACTTCTTTCTTTGTCTTTCACAATTCCACATTATCTTAACTGTCCTTGGCATCTTCTACCATTCATCTGTGCTCTTTTAATGACACACTTTTCTTCTAATGCCCTTCATTAAATGTAGGCACTCTAGGAATGAATCTGTTTACCAGTCTTTTGCTCTACTCCAATTTCACCTACCTGCATGACATCAGTGGGCTCTCCTCATGCCTGACTGTCCACTGTATCTCTCTCCTTATATACCTAGTTATTCACTTTTGCAGTGCAAGGGTTGAACCCAGGATCTTACGCATACTAGGCAAGCACTCTACCACTGAGCTACATTCATAGCCTTCCTTATTTTTTGTGATAGGGTCTCACTAAATTACCCAGACTGGGCAATAGGGTCTCAAACTTGGATCATTCTGCTTCCACTTCCTGAGTAGCTGAGATTACAGGGGTGTGTTTCACCACACCTGGGTACTGCATCTCTTTAGCCTGAGATGCAATCCCTAGAGATGCAATCTTCACTTGGGAGCTGCCTGATAGCCTCCAAATCAACAGGGCGAAAACCAGAAATCATTTATCTTTGCTTCAAACCTGATTTCTCTTATGAATTTGGTTTTCTTTCATCCTCCTCTCAGTCACCTATATTTAAAATTTCCAGATCATCTTAGAATCCTTCTCAATTCTCCCTTCCAAATTTAAAATTTCACTAAAACCTGTCATTTCTTCCTTTATAGTATCTCCCATATCTGCCTTTTTATCTTATAGCCATGATGTGAGTTCAGGCCTTAACATCTTCATATGTGGATTACTATGAAAACTGCTCATATGGGCGATAGTCTTCCCTACTTTTCTAATCTATACTACATTCAGCTGCTAGATTTATCTTTCTAAATAGGTGACACATATCACATCTTTTCTCAAAACTTATTTAATGATACCTCACTATTATATGAAACCCAAATTCTTCAGCCTAGCATTCAAGGCCATTTTCATCAGTTTTTATTTTTCCTTTTAATTTCCATTTACTCTCCAGCCCAAATACTTTGTTCAAAAAGCTATCAAGACTAAAAATAAAGAACAAAATAAAGATAGATAATAGGAAGTAGGAAGATAGAATTCTCAAAGGGGAAGGAGATCAAAAGATGGTGGGAGAGGGAAAGAAGGAAAGGGATAAAGGATGAAGAAAAGGAATCAGGATATGCCGTATAACAGCTTCCCACAAGGAACATAAGCATTATGCATTGCACATATATGCTAATAAACTAGAACTTTAAAAAAACTTAAAAAGCACAAATACCAAAAAAGCCTATCAATTAGTATCTCAAGAATATACAGTACACTAGACATGGTGGTGCATGCCTACATTCTTAGCACTTGGGAGACTGAGGCAGGTGGATGGCTGAGAGTTCTTGGCCAACTTAGGCTACATAGTTCAATGTCAGCCTGAACTACATAGCAGTCTGTCTCAAGCCCCCACACACACATATAAACACACACTGCACCTGTTTTTGTCTATATCCTTCATGCTGTTGTGAGTTTAAGTGAATATATTTAGAATTGTTGACACACTATAGTACTATATAAGTGTCAGCAATATTTCAACGCTAACCTCAGCTGACACTCTTCTAATGAAACCTTTCCCAATAGATCCAACCCTCTTAATCTTCTATTATTTATCTTAATCTTCTCTATATTTCTAAAATATTCATATTGAACAATGGGAGTTTAAGTATAAAATAGAGTTTCTCAGTAGTGGTACTACTGACATTTCAGGCCAGATATTTTTTTAAATTGTGATAATCCTATATGTTATAGGGAGTTGGGCAGCATCCCTGGCCTCTACCCAATAGATACCAGTAGTAACATGCCTCCAAACTGTAAAATCAGAAATGTCTCCAGACATCGTCAAATGTCTGTTGGTGAGGACAAAATAGTTCGATTGAAAAACACTGATGTAACACAAGATAAAATACAAGAAAGTACTTTAAAACTGTAAAGCAATATACAAGGGTCAAGCATTATTACTACCCAGAACTTACCAAATATATTTTTTATTATTCAACTGATTTATCACTCATTGCACTTTAATTTTCTAAATCATTTAAAATCCTTTAGTAAAGAACTCGTATCTTCCCTAATCATTTCCACAATCTTATACTCAACTAAAGTCCCTGGATATTGACTAATAGAATAAAACACAGGTAGCCTGAACAGGATACATTGAACTGGAAAGAGTATGGGATTTGCAGTCACAAAATAAAAATCATAGCTTTGCCTTTACAAATTTTAAAACATTGGGCAAATCATTAAAGTCTATGAGCCTCAGTTTCCTGATCTACAAAAGAACATCTACATAGGTTGACAGTGATGTTCAAATGCAATCAAGAATGTGAAAAAAATCATGAATGCTGCAGATTATATACACATAACCATATATATAAAAACACAGTTATAATACCATAATAATTCTTCTATCCAGAATCATTAGGGACTGAATTTCTTTATAAACTTTTTTCTAAATAACTGAAGCTTATGCGTTTAAGTGTTTAACATTAAAATGTGGGCCATTTGATGGAAATCTACTTTCAGAGTACTATATATTCTTCTTCTAAACTAATAGGAAATGAATACAATTTAACTTTCACTTACTGATTCTAACCCATTATTATAAATTTTGATTACCATTGTAATTCATAACTCCTTCCGAGATTATCAGATAGGAAATGCTGTTGACCTCTTTACTAAATAGTCTCCAAGATATTCTGTCTCATTTTGTTGTGCTGCAGCTCTATTGCCCCTTCCACTGCCCTTCTAATTGTGTCTGGATTAAGAAATTAAGTTTGTTAAAATGGAATCTAAAATGAAAAACAAAAAACAAACTTTGAAGGTGGGTTCTCAAAGTAGTTCTACAACTAAACTTAATTTGGAAACTTCAACACAGCTATCCTGGTTGCTCAGAGGTATGTTTCACTTACTTTATGGTTCTCAGTTTTGTCTGGATAGCTGATCTTGTTTAGTTTAACAACTTCTTTTCTTATTCTAAAAATATATATTTGACATAGTGCTATATAATAGAGATGTACGCAGAACTACCTACTTATATTCAGAAAGCCTCCGATGAGTGCTTCTTGGTATCACTCAAAAAATGTGCCCAGTAAGACAAAAAGAAGTTGGGCGTGGTGGCACATATCTATAATCCCAGTGCTCAGGAGGCTGAGGCAAAAAAGATTGCTGTGAGTTCAAGCCCAGCCTAGGCTAAATAGTGAGTTCAAGGCCAGTCTGAACACATACTGAGACCTTATCTCAAAAAAAAAAAAAGAAAGAAAGAAAGAAAAGAAAAGCTAGAATTCATTGCTAAGTCCTAACATAAATCCAACCAAAAAAGGAGAGGAAAATAGTATTATTATTAAATGTCCTTCCAAATCTTTAGACTGAATTCTTTGGAGATATATATGCATATCCGCTTTTCTATCTGAACTGATATAAAACAAAACACAAAGACTCATCTTTTCCAGTTTAAAAAAACCCACTTGGGCCAAGGGTTTAGTTCAGCGGCCTAAGTGCCTGGCCTGGCAAGTGTGAGACTATGAGTTTCATCCCCCATACAAAAAAAAAAAAACCCACTCATCTTTAGACATAAATATTAAATTCCAAATGAAAAGAAAAATGTAATAAATCTTACCAGAAAACCAAAGTCAAACTGAAAATTATTTGTAGGTCAGGAGCATTTTGTTTGTATGCCCGTAAATAACATGAAAAAAATTTGTCCCCAGACACTTCCAAAACACCTGTACCATTTTTAGGTATATAATATAAATAGTGACAATATAGGTAATAAAATAAAGGAACTACTTCTACCAGATGTAGAGAAAGATGATGAAAGGAAAAGGTAAATCAAAACATCACACTAAAATGGTTTGTATTTTAAGTTTCTTAGTGGCCCAAATAAGTGAAGGAAAGAGAAAGGAAGAAAATAAAAAGAAAGTAAGCTGAAAGAAAAGATGAAAACATGACATATCTAACATTTCTTAGATGCTACTAGATAAAATTTTCTAGCCTTGTACCTGACAACCGTAGTCCAAAAGAAGCTGAAGTATATCCAAGTTTTCGTTTTCAATAGTTATGGTAATGGCATTTCTCCCAAGCACATCTACGCAATTTATGTTCAAGTCACCTGAACTGTTTTCCTCCAAAATCTTTTTAACCATATAATAGTCACCTAAATAACAATATACAAACATAATTTAACATTCAAGACATATTAAAAGTGACTATAAAGAAAAATTTAGCTAGTTGATTTAAAACTAAAAACAGCTAAACTTACTTTTGTGCATGGAAATGTACATAGAAAATACAAACATTTCCTGAATAAGAACTTGTAACTTGATAAAATAATATATGCATTGGCAGCAAATATATGTAAAAAGCAAGCAGAAAAATTTTATTATGCAATATGAAATAAAAGTTATTAGTCTAAAATTCCTAAATGGATTATAAGGAGAAAAACACATAGATGATATGTGAATATAAGAATGCTCCCAGATGCAAACTGGAACCTAGAAAAATAAGAACGTAAAAGGAGTTTTATACCTCAAATATACACACACATTTATTTTTATATAATGCTAAAACTACAAATAAAGGCTATTATAAAGGAGAAAGCATACTTTTCTAAAAGAGAAAGCATACTTTTGAGAAGCAGTGGAAATATGAATATGCTGGTGGGTATGTACAGTAGGAGGGAAAGTTTCCTGGAAATTCTCTCCGCACCATCTTCCTAATGTACACACACACACTCTCTCTCTTTCTCTCTCTCACTAATGAAGCTGTTTAAAGTAAATGACCAGGGAACATTTAGATCGCAAAACCCTAAGGCAGACTAGAATTAATGCTTGACTTTGGAGGAGCAGGCAGATTATCTTCTGCCTGATTATAGCCCACAAAAGAGTTATCTTATGTGGGAAAATCAGAATAATTATTTTCACCAAGATCACATTAAATTGTCTAGTGAGACGGTACAGAAGGGGGAATAAATTAAAAGAAAAGAGAAGGAAAGCAAGGGAGATGTTTGTTTCATTTTACTTTTTAAACATAAAATGAATAAATCTAATAGTGTCTTAAAATTATAGTCATTTCTTAGAAGACTATGAATAAGAAACAGGAAAAGAAAAATCAGTGAAAACCAGAGGAAAAATAAATTACTGATTTCATGACACAGAATGAGAAAATACTAAAATTCGAATGAAAGAATAAGATATCAATTTTTGTTAAAATATAAATTTATTATTTTTAATCTATAACCTTACAGTCCCTACACATTCTGAAAGTTGAATAGTCATTTTCATTTCAATTTATTTCCTTAATTCCCTCAAAAAGAGAACTAGTCACAAAAAAGAAATACTTTCTCTACAGCACAACTAATTAATATTTAGACATTAATGGCAAAACTTAGCAAATGCTTCACAAAATGGTACCTGGACAGTAGTAGCCAAATAGACCATTAAAATGTATCATAATTACCAGAAATAACATTTAAAACCTTATTTCAGACAAATCTATTTTAGTACCTTAGTAGTGAGAGAATTGTACCTATAAAAACTCAGCTATATTTCTTTGTTATGTTGTATCTGGGTGAGGGTTAATTTCTCAGTTATCCTGCTTGGGGCTCATTAGACTTTCTAAGGACTTCTGTCCTTCATTAATTCAGTAATATTTTCAGCCATTATCTCTCCAAATACTGCTTCATTCCCAAAGTTCGTATTTACAAGTCATTTAGCACAATGTATTGTATTTTAAAAGACTAGGGTTGTCTAAACTTTTAGGATGAGTATATATATAAAAAGTCAAGAAAATTGAAATAGTAAGAAGCTGGTTATACAGAAAAAGTTACACTTCAAAATGTTGGTATATGCCAGACTGATAAACTTTATATTTTCATTTAATACTAAAGTTGCTTTTAGAGTTACACATATCTTTTGTCTTTACAAATATAACATATAATCCAGGTGTGGCAGTGCATGCCTCTAACTCCAGCATTCAGAAGATAACAGCAAGGCTGTGTTTTGGGAGTGAGGGGTGGGGATAGGGATAAGCCAGGATATAGCTCAGCAGCATAAGCACCTGCCTGGCAAGTGCAAGATCCTGAGTTCAATTTCTGATACCAAAAAAAAAAAAAAAACCCAACATATATATGCAGAGAAGAAATACAACACAATCTGTTTACTTTTTTGGCTACATGGATTGGTTTTTTGGTGAATGAAAAAGAAACTTTCAATTCCACAGGCAGTATGCCAATTCAAGAAGTCATCTCTGTTCCCTCTGCAACATATTCCCCATATGCATCTACTTGTTCTCATATATACTGCTACCTCTCAGCCAAGTCACCACTGTCTCTCCTAAACAATGAAGTAAACTCTCAGCTTGTATGACTGCTAAAAAAAAATTCCCCACTTGATCAAACTCTATAGGGTCTCCTCCAGGCTCTCCTCTCACTAGCCCTCGCTGTTAGCCTACAGACTTGTACAAAACATAGTAACCAACAACTCAAGGATGCCTCACTAAGCTGATCTTGCAGTGCCTGCCTGAGAAAACTGATGGCCACCAAAAGAATTGACTGTTTCAGCCAAACCCTGAGTACAGGGGCCCTGTTTCCCAGCCTCATTGAGAGGGTAGAAGTCTAACTTTGATGAAGTGTCAGTTAGCAAACCAAGATTGGTTTAACATAAACCAATACCCACTTCCCAGTTTTTGTAATTTTTCACTGCCCTGATCCTACTGAACTCCATTTACCCCCTTGTGTATTCATGCTCCCTTTAAAAGGTCCAGCCAGGCCGGGGATATAGCTCAGTGCCACAGTGCCCTCTGGCAAGCATGAGGCCCTGAGTTTGATTTCTGGTACCCTTCCCCCAAAAAAAGACACAGAAACGGAGGAATTTAGCCAGCACTCAGGAAGCTGAAGCAGGAGGATCACTGTGAGTTCAAGATCAGCCTGGGCTACAAAGTGAGTTCAAGGCCAACCAAACTGCATAATAAGACCCTGTCTCAAAAAAGACAACAAATAAATAAAAGGTCCAGTCACATCTGTACAAACTGAACTTGAAAAACAGGCCGGATAGTAAATATACTAGGCTTTTGGGCTGGAACAACTATTCAACTTAACCCCTTTAGCCCAAAAGTAGCTATGTACAATTCATATGTAGACAAGTATGGATGTTTCAATAAAACCTTGCTAACTGACACCGATGTTTTAATTTTATAGAATTTTAATGTTATGAAATAGTATTCCGCTTTTAATTAAACAGTTTTAACCATTTGAAAAGTAAAATATAAAAAAAGTCTTGATTCACAGGCCTTATAATTTTTTTTTTTTTTTTTTTACTTAGGTCTACCTCTTCAAATCTTTTTTTTTAGTTTTTGGTACCAGGGATCACAAGCCTGTGCTTGCCAGGCAGGCACTTATGCTGCTGAGCTAAAACCCCAGCCCTTCAAATTATTTCTTACCCTGACTTCAGAATGACCTTTTTAAATCCAAAGTGTATCAAGTTTACATGTTTTTCTGTCACATTTAAAAGCCAACATATTTCACTTGGGGCCTCCAAAGTCCTATAGGACCTGAACCTTGCTACCACTCAAAACTGCCCTGTACCATTCTCCTGCTCACATACTAAGGTCATCCGAGACCAATGTTTTTCACTCCGTAGGCTATACAACCCATTAGCAGTCATGAAATCAAACAGTGAGTGCCAATCTGCAATTTAAAAAACTGAAATAGTGCATAAAATGCCAGAGTAATTCAATTATTTGGCAAGAAATATCCCACCTATAGCCAAACATGGTGGCATATGCCTGTCATCTCAACATGTGGGAGTGGAGGCTGAGGCAGGAGGAGATCACTGTGAATTCAAGGCCATTGTGGGCTACAAAGTGAGTTCAAGGCCAGCCCGAACTGCACAGTTAAACCCTGTCTCAAAAAGAAAAAGAAAGAAAAGAAAAGAAAGCAAGCAAGCAAAAAAAAAAAAAAGAAAGAAAGAAAGAAAGAAATATCCCACCTGTGATAAACCCTTAAGAAATACAATGGAGAGCCAGGTGTGGTGGGATACACCTGTAATCCTAGCACTCAGAAGGCTAAAGCAAAAAGATCACTGTGAGTTCAAGACCAGCCTGGACTACAGTAAGTCCCTGTCTCAAAAAACTAAAACAAACAAAAAACAGAAAACCCCCCAAAACCAAGAAATACAATGGAGAAATGTTACAGTATTAAGAACATGTGATTTCATCTTTACTTAGCATCTCATTTGAATTTCTGGCATACTATGGTGAATCTCCCCATTAATAGGAACACTGATGTTGATCAGTTTTAATTTCATGCTAACAAAACTTAAACTTAGTTACAAAGTGTTGGAGGAATCTGACATAAAAAACTACAAACTGAGTACAGCAATTACATTAATCTAATTGAAATGTTTCCATCATGCTTCTTTTTTGTCATGCTTAAAACAGACTTTATTAAAAGGAAACACTGTTTTTTTTTTTGTTTTGTTTTGTTTTGTCTTTTTCCTTTTTATCTGTACTGAGGATCGAACCCACGACTGCCTGCTTGCAAGCAGGTGCTTATGCCGCTGAGCTAAATCCCCAGCCAAAAGGAAACACTGTTGCATCCAAAGAAATTCTACTGGATCTCACACTGATATGGTGCTTGAATTCTTTTAGTCCTGATCGCTCATTTGGGCTTTTAAAAGTCACTAGTTAGTAATCACTTAGTTATCACTTCTTACTGGGAACTTTTGAACTTCTCATTACCTATTAAACTACTAATCCTAGAGCTTAAACTTCTCAGTATGACTAAATTTGATGGAGTCAGCTGGCAATAAAATATTTATAGTAAAAGGAATTACTGCTAGGCTGTAACAATACCTATAAAATCAAATGTTAATCTTTAACATCCTTCAGCCTTGTAATATACAAGGTATGCGGGTTTGGTTTGGGACTTTTTTTTTTTTTTCCTCTTAATTGACCAACTAGAGATTGCTGTGTGCTTGGAACAGCCCATCTTCTAAATGACATATACTATATACCATTTAAATTAAATAGAATATTTGCTTCTTCCCTCTGATAGATCTATTGTACACAAACATACTTTTCTTTCTTCTAAATTATCTATACTATTCCTTCTTTCATAGCACAAGAAAACATCTTCATTACAGGGGGGAAAAACAATGAACTAAAAGGGATGCAGTTCTTAATATTTATTAATAAAGTATTTTTCCAGTGCTATAGCACAAGGACTTCATATTCTGACAACATATAAAAGAATAGCAAAATAAAATTTAAAAACACACTTATGAGATTGCTACAAAGAAATGACTATATTATAGAACAGTGAAGCAGCTCAATGATTTGGGCATTCTGGTGCATTCGTATAATTCAGAGACAGAGGAGTCACTCTGGGGTAGGGCTACACAGTAAGTTCAAGGCAGCTTAGACTGTATAGCAAGATCTTGTCTCAAAAAAAAAAGTATTAAATTGTGTTATAAATTATCTATCCAGAAAGATTCCAGTACTTAACAGTCTGTTTTGCTTTTTGTTAAAATAACTATGAGCCACTTCCTAAGGCAGTGTCTCTCAATTAGTACATTCTACAACTTTGGTGACTTAAAAAGCTTTCCTGGATGAAGTACGGAAGTGATAAGCCTAATGACAATATGTGAAATGATTTTAGAGTGATGTTTACCATGCCTGCTTTACTTTCTCCTTTCTGAAAAGTATTCTTTCTTCATGGTGCATACCTCTTTCCATTAGGTGCCACATGTCAACATAAAACTCAGCAATACCCAATACACTGCATTTTCTCTTCCAACTCGCCCCAACCCTCCTCTTTAATCTCTCTTCAAAAATCTCTTCTCAAATAGCTAACTCAAAAAATTTCCATCAAATATATTAAGTTAATAAAACAGCAGCTTATCCTTAGCCCAAAGGTACAAATAGCTTATGCAGGAACTCTATCATCAAAGGATCCTTTCTTATAATGCAGATCTCACAAAGGTGACAGGAAATAAAATACACTGAGAACAGGCAGAAAGGTGTAATTGTGCCTTTTGCGCTCTTCCTCTGCTCCCATGCTGTAATGTCAAGATGGAACCACTGATTCAACGACAAATTAAATCTCCCAGAAAAATTCTCTATGAAGACTTGGCAGGCACAGAATCCTTTCATATCTCTTTTCTCCTGCACAAGAACTAATTACTGATCATCAGCAAATTAAAGGGTTTATGTTCATAAATATATGTTAAAAGCTACCACCCACTCAATGGTTACTTTACATGAGGAAAATTAAAATGAATCATACCTAGTTTAGGTACTTAAGTAAGCATTATTTACCCATTCTTCAGTCAGCAAGGGATAGATACTACAGGTTCCTACAGATAAAAAGGGTTCACTGCCACACTCTCAATGAGGGAGGAAATAGTATGAGTGGTCAAAACTGTTATATAATATTTTTTACATATATATAATATATTATATATATATATATATATATATATATATATATGTAGTCAGTTACTGTTTCAGTTAGTCTTTACCTCTGAATCAGAGGTCCATGTCTAAAAAAATGAGCATATTTTGAGCATTTCATTTAGGGGATACAGATTTAATTTTACATCTCTGGAACAGACACTTTCAATTACTTACTTTCTAAATTTTATACAAATTTATGTAAACTTTATATAATTTATACAAAGTGTTACCTTTGAGATAAGCCTGATGCTGAATGAAGATGGGCAACTGCCATTATTTAGTGGCTCCTATACTACTTCTATGTGCAACTGCATAGGTATACTGAGCTCCTTTACATAAAAATCAAGCTATTAAGAACTAAAATTATGGGGCTGGGGGTTTAGCTCAGCGGCATAAGCACCTGCCTTGCAAGCAGGCAGTCATGAGTTCGATCCCCGGTAAAAAGAAAAAAGAAAAAGGGGGAAAAAAAAAAGAACTAAAATTATTTTCTACTTTTTTGTTTATTCTTTCATCTGTACACACTTTTCCAAGTGCCACCATTCACTAACAAATAACCATCTCTTCACGATTTTTGTTTTAGGAATTCCTAGGTTCCATGTTATAAACATTTTACACATGTAAAGTTACACTCTTAAGTGATAAGGTTGGTTTGTATGGTTCTCTTCAAGAACAGCACCATGCTTGCCTTTTATTTTTACTGAATATATTTTAACATAAAGAATTCAAGATCAGGGGCTGGGGATTTAGCTCAGTGGCATAAGCACCTGCCTTGTAAGCAGGTGGTTGTGAGTTCTTTCCCTGGTACCGATTTAAAAAGGAAGAAGAAGAAAGAAGAAGAATTATTCAAGATTTATAAAACAATCACACAAAGAAAGTTTAATTTCCAATTAGTAAATCCAAAAGTAGATACATCTTTTCTGACACAAATGATTTTCATTCATTCAACTATAAACAGATAGATATAACATAGATATAGGCAAACAGAGAGACAGATACACTCACAGATCTGGCTCACAGACATACATTAAACGACACTGTTAAAGCAGGCACACTCTATTCCAATAGCTGTTTTAATAAATGCTGCTTTTTGTCTGATGAAAATTCCAACATAGGGGCTGTGGATTTAGCTCAGCAGCATAAGCACCTGCCTTGCAAGCTCGTGGTCATTAAGTTTGATCCCTGGTACCGATTTTAAAAAAAAAGATTCCAACATAATGAGAGAAGTTACTATTTCAGAAAAATTTTCACTTTTAGACTGGATTTCAGCAACAAGAAAAAATGTTTAACAATATTAGTGCATATGAATATGTAAGCAAAAATATATTCCTCTAACTCAAATTTGTATGTGTACCAAAAACATGTGTGAGAAATAAACCATTATTCCAAATTTAACCAAAGAATTGTTTCAATATAGAAATACCTGTTTTATCTCTCATTTTGGGAAACTTCATATGCAGGGATAAGGCATGCATATTTAGTTTCTACCTCACCTCAATCTGTCCAAGGATTCTGATGTTATAACATGGGAAACTAACATTATATATCAAGCTGTTTCAAATGTTACTATGACTAGGCTATAAAACTGTCATCATAAAAAAAACTGCCATCAGTTAAAATTCTCACTGGAAATATGTCATGCAATAATCTTAAATATATACACCATGTAAATACCATAGCTACACCAGTTATATTTCATTATGCCCTGTCCTTAAGTTTAATAAAAATATCAAATTCTCCACATGAGCTAGGGTAGCAATGACCACTAATTCCAATATAAGACAATCTTCTCCCTTCCCAACTCAGAAATTTTGAGGGAAAAGAACTCAGGGTATGCCAGCAATATTAATTAATATTATATAATCTATAGATCGTAATTTTTATAGTATTGTTTCTTTATGTTTTCAAAAGTATTTAAAGTTGTATCTTTGGTAGACTTACATGTTTTCAGATTATTTACTACCAACTATTATGAGAACATAAAAGTGGCTTATCAAGCATAAGTGAACCTTTTCATGTTAATGTGCTTTCATAAAACTGTACAAATATAATCCTACTGCAAATGTAGTAAGAAAAATTACTACCATTTACTTAAAAGCACACAGGCAAACCAAGGAAAAAACCTTTTGTAATGTCAGTTGTCCTTTGGATATACGTAGGTTTTGGATGTCTACGTTGTTTTAACAGACTTTTCTTAAGTAAGCACTGTCACTGTATAGCAAGCTGCACAAATTCAGAAAGAGGGAATTCTGAGTTTTTTTTCCCCCTGTGGTAAGTAAAAGCAGTCTGAGGGCAATCTCCTATTTCTTTTATTATGTACATCACTTGAAAGCCTGCTTACGGCGAGGACTTTTAATACAGCCATAAAAATGATGAATTTGTAGATTCAGAAAAAGGAAAACACACTAAATCCACTGCATCTATTTTCCCCCTGTAATTATCTTTCACTGTCTTTATCCTCTAAAGGCGGCTCCGGAGTAGTTTCTAATAAAAACCACGAACAAGGATGTTCTTTTTAAGTTTGGAGTAAGTTTTGGGAACTGAGGCAGAATTTGTCCAGTTCTGTTCTTATTTCATGTTTCTTTACCTAGGATACATATGCAAACGTAACGCAATAAAAGAAGAAAGATTCTGTTTAAAACAACAACAGCAGCAGCAGCAGTAACATAAGTCAGTGCCCCTAAAGACAGAATCTTAAAGCAAGGTTATGGGATTTTTAGCCGCTCGGTTCTCAAAAGAAGTGAGGGTAGAAAGTGACCAGATCATTCATGTGGTCAGTAGCCAGGGAGGGGCTCAAATTCTGGGGTCTGGGCTCCCACGCCTGCCCCTTCCACACCTGACCCGCAGAAGGGAGGTCACGGCCACGGCGGCTCCCAGGGGCGGCGCGCGCACCAGGTCCACACTCACTAGGCAGAGGCGGCGCTGCAGGACAGACGCGCGGCGGGAGAGGACGCCCGAGCGAGCGCTGCAGGGAGATGACCCGGGGGGCGCGCGCAAGGGGGCGTCCAGAGGCGGGGAAAGGGGCCTGACTCTCACCCTTGTCGCACGCCAGCAAGAAAAGCTTCTCATTGAGGGTGTTCTCCTCCTTCACCTCCCGCACATCCTTCAGCGCCATCACTTCGTTCGGTGACGAAGAGGAGGATGGGGAGGAAGGCAGGGAGGAGGAGGAGACGCCCGAGAGGTCAGTGCTCGGGTACAGGGCCGCCATCATCGCGGCCCATGAAGGGGGCAGGCCAGGAGACGGGGGCTGAGCCCTCATGGGCCCGGACCCCGACCCCAACCGCGCCCCAGGGCTGGAAAAGGGGTGAGTCGTTCCTACAGCCGCCTCCGCGTGCGGCCCGTTGGCCCCGCAGGGCGTCGTCTCCCCTCGGAGCCAGCACTCGCCCTCCACTGATAGACCCAAGCTGGTGGCAGCGCATGCGCGGCCCCGGGGCCAGCGCCCCCTCCCCAGCCGGCGGCGTCCGGGCCAGACTGGTCCGCGCCCGTCCGGGGACGACAGAGTGGAGCGCGCCAGGGCGGCAGCCGAGTGCGGGGCCGTGCCACGAGCAGCAAAGGCCGCGCAGGAGGCGGCTGGGCCGGGGAGGAGGGCGAGGTCGATGGGAGAGGAGCTCAGTGACGCGCTCTGCGCTCTGACTCCAGGGCTGTCCCAGTTGCGCCCAGAGGAGACAGATGTTCGCGGCTCTCTCCTCACGTCATCCTCATCTCCACTGTAGCGACGACACCGGGGCGGAGCCTACAGCCAGGGCGGGCTCTGTGGGCGGGGCCCTCCGCGGGGCGGGCTCGAGGGACGCCCCGCCCTGCTCCTGGCAGCAAGCTGCAACTGCTAGGCTTCGCGCAGCGGAATGAAGCTGAGATCCCCGGCCCCGTCGCTCTCCACACCCAGGTTGCGGGTTTGAAGTAATTTCTCCGCCGTCTTGCTGCACATTTAGCAAATATACAGCGGTATGCTAACTGAGCCTCTGACGACTTAACGTTTTATGGAAACTGCATGTGGCAGTGTACTTCATTCTGGTGCACACCGCTCACAGCAGAGGAGAGAGCTCCGCAACGCTGCCAGACTTGAGGGTTTGTCTGTAAGTACACTGGGCTGGTTACCCTCATTTCCAAAAGTCATATTTTGTTAGTGTTTGTTTGCGATCTGAAATTGACTTATTCCTGAATTATTCACTTAATTTTCCTGATGTCACATTTACTTGTGTATATTTCACAGGTGTTGACATGTAACCATGGGATAAGCACATTTTTAAGGACCTACTCATCACCTTCCCTCATTTATTGCATCTGATTTTAACAATTGCATCGGTTATTTAGCCTATTGATGAATGAAGCTCAGTAAGTGTCACTTCTTTGAATCGTGTATTTTCAGTCAAACCTTTATGTAAAGCAGAATTATATTGTTTTCCATCTTTAAAAGTTAGGAGGAAAAATGGAAATTACATCAGAAAAGTTCTTACTTCCCACAAATCCACTATAGAAAAAGAACCTGAATTTTGCCTTTGAGACTTTAAATTTGCTGGGAGTGATGGCACACTCTGTAATCCCAGTACTTAGGAGGCTGAAGCAGGCGTGTCTCAGCGAGTTCAAGCCCAGCCTGGGCTACATAATGAGTTTAGGCCAGCCTGAATTACATAGCAAGGCCGAGTCTCAAAAAAAAAAAAAAAAAAAAAAAAAAAAAGCCTTGGATTTTTAAGGCAATATATAATTTACTCAGAGTAATCCCATTCAGGGTGATTTGTTCAATTCCTATCCCTACCAACAGTTTAACTCCCAAATATAACTTTGTCTAATTATTCAAAGTCCTCTTTCAAGCTTTTAAAAAAAAGGCATTAGCAGTTGCCAAGACTGCTTACCTTTCCAAATATTTTGTTTCCTTGACAATGGTTGGTTATTTATTGAATCTTTTTATTTTTTTCTGCCTTCTATACAAATGTCCCGAATGTGTAATGTTTGTTTTCATTTTGTTTGGTTTCTTTTGGTACTGGAAATCGAACTGAAGACCTTGAGCTTGCCAGGCAGGCATGGCACAGCTAAGCTATATCCCCAGCCCTCCGATTGTAATGTTTACTAAGTTCCAAATTTGTGTATTTGATGGCATGTCAGGATTTCTCATTGTAAATTTGCAGCCAGTGAATACAGAGGTGCATATTTATGTGTACATGCTAATACACTTTGTAGTTCAGCAAAATGTCTATAGTCAGCAGCGGAACAACTCTAACTCTGCCCATTATTGGAGATTCAGATGACTCAGACAGTGATAGATAGATGCATCCATACATACATATATTGATCCAATACTAGACTTCCTGGAAAGACAGACAGATACTATATAGAGACAGACATTGTTTTGCCTTTTACACTGAAGATTTTTCAACTATCTGGGCTTAGATTATACTTTCTTCAGAGGATTCTCATGGAGGCTGGATTAATTTTTAAGAGTTGAGGGAATTCCAGCCCACTTAATAGATAATCCTAGAAGATACTTCAAAGTATTTTTGAACTGTATTTGCTTTAAAGTAAGCCAGTGTTATAATTTCACTCTATTCTTCAAAAAGTTTTCGAGTCATCGCAGATGCAGAATATCGTCCTCTTGCCTCTCTAGTGAACTTTATCTAGCAGAGATTGACATGCTGTTTAGTTTACTCTGCATATGTGATATGAAGACCAATGATACAGAGACCAATGGTAGTATTATGAACAACAGTATGTTAGATTCAGAAGTAGTTCATTACTCAAACTAATCCAAATCACGGATACTAAAAGAGAAGAGCAGTTACAACTCCAGTCAGAGAAGCGATAAAATACAGACTGAGATCTAGTCTTACAAGTAGGTTAGACCTGGCTACATTTTCAGACTCTCCTTTTCCTCAGGTCACATTTACCTGTTTCTTTTATATAACGCCTCCAAACCTCTTCCTGAATCTTGGCAGTTGTTTCTGTCTGCTAAACACTGATGGTCCATATAAAACATCTTTACAGAAACTTTCCCTAACCACCCAAATTAATTTCCACCTCAGTTCCCAAGTCAGTTACTATCACTTTTCTCTGCTTTAATTCTCCTATTGCAGTATCATTAAAACTCCTGTTTGATTATCGGTTCTCTCTCTTCACTAGGATATAAGATTGAGAGACTTTGTCTGTATTTTTCTCAGCTGTATCTCTAGTGTCTATTATAGTCACTGGATCACAGTAGACAATAAATTTATGTTAGTGAGTTGGATGATTCAGTCAGGTTATTTCAATACAAACTAAATTTGTAGTATGCACACAGTTGGTCTTTAATAAAATTCTTAATATATGAAGATAAAAAACTATCCTTATCACCAAATAAATGATCTAATAGAAGTTTTGTTTTATTCTGTTTCCTTTTTTTTTTTGGTACGGAGAATCGAACTCAGGGCCTTGTGCCAGGCAGGCACAGTGCCACTGAGCTACATCCTTGGAATTCTTCTGCTTTCATTTCTGAGGAATAAGGTTAGAACAGGTTAATTTTTAAGACTGTATCTTTCTTTAAATGAAATACTGACACATTGGTACATACAGAGCGTTTTTTATTAAATATACTTTGTGAGAAAAACCAACACCCTAAAGTGCCAAATTTCATGTAAATCAGATAGTAAATCCAATGATGGAAAAGAAAACTAAAGAAGGAAGCATGATTTAAATAATTTCATAAAAGGACAAACTTTCATCTTCATATAAGGAAACAATCATCAAAATATAAAAGAGAAAGCAAGCTCTTTTGTAGAAGAATATATATTTCAAAATTCCACCTGTTGGTCACTTCACTTTAAAAATCTGAATCTAAATGCATTGAGTACTCTCTGACTATGTTTTAATCAATAGTATAAGGAGAATTTAGACTATTGATTCACACTGAGGTCAAGTGATAGCATTTTTGTGGCATAAAAGTATTACTGGCATTAACAGTGAAAGACAGATGAAATGCTTTTCTGGATTCAATTGTGAGCAGCAAAATTGGTCTGTTAAAAATTCAGAAAAAAAAAGATGTCATACTTTAGTAGTTCCTAAGAACACAAGCATTAAACAAACATTGCCAGTTCACAGGCAACTATAAAAGAAAAATATGAAATTACTGTATGTGACTACCAGCTAAGTTGCTTTTTACTAAAGATATTCAATGGGCATTGTAACATATATATAGTGTATATAGTTTTCATTATAGACCTAAACTAGCAAGTGTAATAATAGAAAGCTAACAGAAAAATGTCACCATGATTTGGGATGTTCCAGCCAGTGTTTGGCTACAAGTATCTGGAAGGAGTCAATTGAAAAATAACTATCAGCACATTCATAATGAATACTTGTGAAATCTTCATGAATCAGATATCCAAAAACTGAAAAGTGTTACCACACATTTTAGGGCCACAATAAATAAAAGTTTGGCTGACTGACCAATTAAACATTTAAGAAAACCTGGGTAACTCAGGTGTAACACATACACACACACACACACTCTTCTCTGATATCTTATCAACACACAGTATATGCTATATATCATAAGTAAAGCTGTATTGCCAAAGTAGGATATGTAAATTAGCAATGCAGTTAAAATTAAGTTTTAAGTAAAAAGTTCTTGCTACTTATATAAGACAGTGAACTTTGATGTCCATTCAAGAATTAGTTCTCATATATAAAAGAGTTTAATGTTAATGAACAATACTTGTCACTTTAAGATTTGAGATAGTACAGAATTTACAGAAAGTTTTAGACCACATATACAGTTTGAGGGAGAAAACAAAAGGATTAGACTTTGAAAACAATTCTGACAAAAATTAACACACCAAAAAATAATCAAAACATATTTTATAGCAAAACCTGCAAAATGTTTTTGTATTGCTCATTTTTGAACCATGAAAAAGAATGAATTATTTTTTAATAAGACTTCAGGGAACAAAATAATTTAATCATGAAATATCATCTTGATAATGAACATATTCTATTATCCAGCATTGATTAGTAAATTTAACTATGTTGCCCCCAAAAGTTGACAAATTCTAATATGAACAAGATATTAAATTAAGGAATATATAACTGTTTTGAGCATACAAATATTCTGATTTTATACCCACTACATTTCAGAATTCTGTAAACTGTGAGGCATTCAGTGTGTTTCATGTGGCAGATCACACTAGTTTCATTATTTTATTCTATTCAATCCTTTTCCCATTAAGCATGCAAACACTGTCATAACCATCTTTGGTTTTACTTCTACAAGATCATCAGGTAATGCGTATATCCGGGCACCAATCTTCCGAGCAACTGAAATGGCGTATCTTGAAAAGACAAGAAAAATATCTTGGTATTTGTCAGCTACTATGTTTTCATTTAACACACTATTACAAAAGAATAAATATTTTTGAAACTAACTTTACAAAAAAGTTAAGGTTATAATATTTTGTTTTGTTTTGTCTTGAACTCCCAGTGAGCCTCCTGCCTCAGCCTTCCAAGTGCTGGGATTACAGGCTTACATCATCAAGCCCAGTAGGATTATGATTTCTAAATCATATTCCCCTGTAAGTTGTAACTAAAAATGTGAAACTTTTCCTTTAAGGATTTGAGAGAATTAAAAAGCCACTATGTTATAATGTAAACAGCAGGGGCTTACTTAGCATTGTTCAGTTTGTCTTCATCAGAAAGGTTTTCTCTCTTGATCATTTCTTGACGAACTGCATTTGGTACAATGGCATCTATTAAATCTAGGACAGGTAAACTTGTGCTAATAGATTTATCCTAGAAATAAAGAATAAACATTTGTGAACATTCGCTTTAATTTTCATGAATATCAGCATCTTCTGGTTATAGTTGTTTAACTGAAGGTAATCTATCAATTTTCTTTATGCCTAATTTTAAACTTTTCTGCAATCAGCACATATAATGAACCACTTAAAATATACTTTCCCTTCAGTCTATACAAATAATAGTGTAGAGAATGTCACTATACCTCGGTAAGGTTTGTTGACATGACAGTTCTTAAGTATGCTAACTATAGTATTCATTCTGTAAAAAACAACTTTTGGGCCCGGGGATTTAGCTCAGCAGGAATAAGTGCCTGGTATGAGGTCATGAGTTTAATCCCAGTACCAAAAAAAAAAAAAAATCTTTTGAAAAGGAACAGGAAATAAATTATTTTACAGATCATGATAATACTATGTTTCTTAGACCATAAATTCCTAAGCCTTCAACTAATATTTTTCAGAAAGAAAAAGGGATCTAACATTTACAAAGGCATTGTTTAATATTTTTAAAATCCTAAAGTTCTACTAACAAGAGAATTACAATTCCCGTTTAAAGATGAACATAAAATTCAGAAAGCTCCAGCAACTTCTTTAACATAACCAGTAAGCATAGAACAAGCATATAGCACTTTGACGCTAATGCTCCTTTTATAAAGTTACCTCCAAAGTAACTAAATTCTAGTGGATACAATGCTGTCATTAACCAAAATCCTGACCTGTATAAACTTTCCTACTCACCACTAACAAATTATTCTTTCTTGGATTGAATAATGGTCACTCACTCTTTACTGCAGTCTCTACTCTAATAGAACCCATATTTTTGTTGTGTACCTATACCTTTCTCTTATGAACATGTGCTCCAAGGAATGCTGACCCCATTCAAAACTCCAGGAGTGAACCTGAGCCTAGGCTGTGTGGTTTCAATGAAGGCAGGGTGATAGATTTACTCTTTTTATGTACAAAACACACAGTACACAAATAGATATAATAGGTATATCTCTTCATTAAAATTTCATTGGGAAATGGCAATTTAGAAAAATCGTCTCCTTAAAGGATCAATAATGAAAAAAATTGAAAACACTAGTATTTGCTTAATAAAGTAATACTATGCGATTATCACAATGGTTTTAATTTGGGGCTAATTTAGCCTCTAGAAAGCAAGCAACCGCTCCACCTAGATGCAAGTGAGAGGATATAACCTGTCAGCAGCTATCCTATAACCAACAGAAGAACCAGCTCTTAGAGTGTGGTTGGCATGTTAGATGTTTGCAAAGCAGAGATGGGGAAAAAACTTAAGACCTGAATGACACTGTTCAGGTCCACTGCTATTGGTACAACCTGGCCTGAAATCTACTCCACCTCTGGATTTCTCTTACTGTAGCCAGTACCCTCCCCTTTTTGGTCTAAACCACTTTACACTGGCTTTCTGTTTCTTGAAGCGAAAAGCACCCTTTCCTAATCTCAGAAATGGTAATCTAACACAATCCTTGGGAATATTAAGATAATACAGATAAAAGTATCTAGTACAGTCCCTAGCTAAATGTGGATTCTAATGTTGGACAAAATAATTTGCAGCCATATGAAGAATAATAGGTTATGATTTGTGAGCCATGTAGTTTTACAAAGTTTTATGTATTTTTTTTCTTGGTACCAGGGATTGAACTCATGACCTCACTCTTACAAGGCAAATGCTTGAGCTACTAAGCTAAATCCCTGGCCCCAAAGTTTTATATTTTTAATAGGAATGTTTATATTCAAATTTAGAGGAGGTAGAGATAGAAAGCAAAAATAGGGCTGTTAGATCTACCTGATGCCTGTAATCTGGATCTAACTTTGGTTCATCTGTATTTCTGAAAACCCTTCATACCTGTTTCTCATTATATAGTCTGAAAACCACTTACTTACATGAAAATCACTTGGGGTACATATTAAAAGTGCAAGCTTCAGGCTGAGGGTTTAGCTTAGCAACACAAGTGCCTACCTGGGAAGTGCAAGGTTGTCAGCTGGATCCCCGGTACCAAAAAATAAAAGTGCAAGTTTCAGACTTGAGATGTGTGGCTCAGTGCCAGAGCCAGGGCACTGCCTGGTTTGTGCATTACATCCACAGTAGCACCATACACAAAAAAAGTGTAAAGTTAGCCCCTCTCTCAAATTAGTAAATCAGGCTGTCTATGGATGAGGCTGAGAATGTACATTTTAATAAACTTTCTAGATGACTCTACACTTATACTTTCTAAAACTGAACTTACTTTAAAATAAATTCAAATTTCTATAGTCTTACCTTTCACGTATTTCTAATATGATGATTCAGGAACATGATTTAATTGTGGCATATTCTAATTATTTGCTGTCATGGTTTATGTTTGTGTCATCCCCCAGGCCTCATGAGTTTGCATTGTGTATTTGTGATTGCTTCATTGTCTAGTGCTTGGATTGATGGTGTCAGTGCTCCACCCACCTAGGGGTGGAGCCAGGATGTGATGTAATGGCAGGAAGAAGGTATGTCTTTCTCTTTGCCGGTTCCTGTTTTGCTGTTTGCAGCCGCCATGAATTGCAGCCCAGCCATGCCTACCTGTCTTGGAGCCAAGTAAGTGTGGACTGAAACCTCCAAAAACTGTAAGAAATAAACCTTTCCTTTCCCAACTTGGGCTTCAGATATTTTGTCTCAGCAACAAGTAAAAAGTAACTAAGACATTTGCATATTTGTGTCATTTTAAATACTTTTTTACTTAGGTTTAGTAAACAATTTTTTCTGCCTACTTTCTTAGGAATCTCCTTAGGGAAAGCTTTTACTACTTCAATTTTAAAATTTAACCCTCCAAAAGATTATATCAGATCCTTTCTTATTTCCAAGAAAACAGGTTTATCTTCCAACTTCTCTGATTTGTATATTATCAGTGAGATATTTTATCCTTAGCTTGATATATAAATACATTTGCATCATATATCCTTTTACTTTAACTATGTTAGTTGTAAATTGTCAGTGAAAACAATTTCTAGGATCTTAAAGAGAATAAGCCTAGAACTTAGCTTGACTTTCAAGATAAAGGATTTTTTTTCATAATTTGATAAATATTACTCTTAAAGCATTCCATCCACTGTTCTTCCTGTCATTTTTAAAAATAAAAATGGAAAAACAGTGGTGTGGCCACCAGAGTTCCTAAAAGGCTTAACAGGAACACCGCCATATATGAAGCCCGGTATCTACTGGCAGTGCCAACAGTGTAGTAAATCCCATTTGTTGAGCCCTTTTTAAAATGCTTAACATTTAACCTGAGCATGGTGGCACATGCCTGTAATTGCAATACTTGGGAGGGTGAGGCAGGAGGATTGCTGTGAGTTTGAGGCCAATCTGGACTACAAAGTGAGTTCAAGGTCAACCTGAACTGCATAGTGAAACCCTGACTCAAAAACAAGGGTGGGGGTACTTAAGATTTATTAAAACTTGCTTAGTCTGACAATCTTACTAAGATAAGTATTATTAACATCTCCATTATTTTAGATATGATAAAACTAAAACAGAGAAAATAATAACTTGCCCAACATCACACAGGTATTAAATGCTGAACAAGACTTAGTTTTGTTCATCAACAGATGTAGCCAGCTACTAGTTTAAGCTGCTGAAGGTTTTTTAATATGCTCCCATATCCCCCTTAGCTGATCTTGTATATGATTCTACTGACACCCTATATTGTGATTCTTTTTTTTTCTTATTTGTCTCTGTCATGGTTTACATCTGTGGTCCCAGGCCTCATGCATTTGCATTATTCATTTGTGATTGGTTCATTGTCTAGCTCTTAAATTGATGGTGTCAGTGCTACACCCACATAGGGGTGGAGCCAGCATACAGTGTAATGGCAGGAAGAAGGTGTGTCTCTCTCCTGGGGTTCTGCCTTGGTATTTGCAGGCACCATGAATTGCAGCTCCACCATGCCACCCTGCCTTAGAGCCAACTGAGTAGGGACTAAAACCTCCAAAAAGTGTAAGAAATAAACCTTTCCTTTCCCAACGTTGGGAATCAGCTATTTTGTCTCAGCAACAAGTAAAAAATAACTAAGACAAAATTTGGTACCGAGAGTAGGGTCATTTGCTGTGACTCTACCTGACCATATTTTTCAAGAGGCTTTAAAAATGGCTTGTGGGCAGAGTTTAAAAGGTTCAGACATGTCCTCTGGATGCATACAATTGAAGCAGCTTAGGCTGTTTTATAAAGGAGATTCTGGTCAGAGTTCAGGAGACTAAAAGGCTGATAAAAAGCCTGATGGTAAAGACCAGGCTTGGGAGATTTCTGCTGGAAAGAAGAACTGCATTGGTTGTTGGACTCCCCATGATGTGTGTTATGGCTTGGCAGAAAGTTTCTCTGCATCTTTCTCATGCCCAGAGACTTTGCCTGAGACTGAGACTAAGGGCAATGGACTGATTATTCTGGCAAAGAAAATTACAAGGCAGTCAAATGTTGAGGCTGTGGCAAGGCTATTGTTGGGGGCTTTTAGCCAGCTTTATATTGCAAATCAAGAGCAAAGAGCCAAGCAAGATCATTTACAATGCTGTGAATTTGGCCAGAAGGAAAACTCCAGTAAAGCTATGGAATGTAAAGACAGAGTTGAGATTTTGATTGCTAAGGAAGAACAGAGAGACAAAAAAGATGGCCATGGGGCATTCCAGGAAACAGCAGCCTCAAAACTGCAAAAGTAAAAAAATTTGCTCAAAGGAAAAAGCTGCAGAGCACTATGCTCCAGAATGGCAATGGAGGCCACATGAGGTTCCAAAATGGCAACAACATAGAGAAGCTTTTCTTCACCATCAGGTTCATAGAGCCCAGCAATCCAGGCAATTTAGCCCTAAAGCCAAGAGAGAAAAAAGCCTGGCTGCTGCTCTAGCTGACAGCAAACCTTGGCGGCATCCACATGGCACTGATTTTAGGTGCAAGAAAAATGCACAAGTTCTGAGGGTAAGATGGCTTCCACCTCGATTGCAAAGGGTCTGGGAGGCTAAACAGTGGGCCCCTCAGAGGGCAATTTATAAAGAAGTAAGGGTAAAGCCAAAGATACAGTGGAGACCCTAAAAGTTTTAAAAAGCCAAAAACATAGTTAATCCAAAAGAAGTTGCAAAAAGTGAGCAGAGAGGGTTTAAGAAAAAAGCAGCAATCGCTAAAATCCCTGAAAGTGCCATGGGGGTAAAATCACCCAAGCCTTTTAGTGCTTATAACCAGACTGCTTCAAATGCTAAACATAAAACTCTAAGACTTAATATTTGCCCTGTTGGATGTTGGACTTGCTTTGTTTCCAATGCTTTATATTCCCCTGTTTGTAACTTTTGGAATGATAATGTTTATCTTGTGCCTTTACATTTCAGAAATGTTTAACCTTGTTAAATTTGTACAGGGGGTTATAGTTAAGAGTTTGCCATAGATCTTAGAGGAGACTTGGGACTTGGACTTTTCAACAATGCTAAAACTGTGGCAACTCTTAGAGATGGACTAAATGTCTTTTGTATAAAAGATGTACATGAGTCCTGGGGGCCAGGGGTGAAATGTCATAGTTTATGTCTGTGATCCCCAGGCATCATGCATTTGCATTATGCATTTGTGATTGGTTCACTGTCTAGTCTTAAATTGATGGTGTCAGTACTATACCCACATAGGAGTGGAGCCAGCATTCAGTGTAATGACAGAAGTCTCTCTCTTTTGCCAGTTTCTGCCTTGCTGTTTATAGCCACCATGAACTGTGGCCCCGCCATGCCACCCTGCCTTGGAGCCAACTAAATATAGACTAAAACCTCCAAAAATTGTAAAAAATAAACTTTTCCTTTCCCAACTTTAGGCATCAGGTATTTTGTCTCAGCAATGAATAAAAAATAACTAAGACAGTCTCCTTCCCTGAACAGTGAGCTCTTTGAGGCCACACTATAACTACAGTAACTAGCAAGACACCTGTCACAGGGAAAGCTTTGACAATTTCAGGATTGATTGAGCAGTATGTCATATAGCTAAGCCAAAAGTGAAACCCATGGCCATGCAATTTCAAAGCGTGGCTTCTAATCTATAGGTAGATAGAGATGGACATGAAAACCAGCTGTTCTGCTTAAGAGTTATGACAACAGGTGAGTTATTTGACTTCTCTAATGTTTACCTTTCTGAGAGAAATAATGTGTAAAATGCTTAGTTCAGTAATGTATAGGACCCAGAAAAGTTAATTTTGATCCTTATTGTTTGCTAATGTATTGCCTCCCTGTCTTCTTGGTGAGGGAAAATTACTTTGCAACTAAAAAGGTTAAATTTTTCTTTCCTGAAATGTCTAGTAATAGCACTGCCTTGATTATGTTTAATATGTTCTAACTAGTATCAATTATTTTAACATTTAGGCAATGCCTTCTATGGCTGGGTTTTTCTCATTAAAAAAATTTTTTTTTTAAAGAATCTTCACTAAACAACACTTTCTGGGTGTTTCTGCTTCCTGTGTTTTAAGTAAAACAATGCTCTCAAGTCTTCTGTTCTCTTTAAGTATTTCCCTTAAAGTTTGTGTGCTCCCATTTTTCCATATTCTTTTTTATTCAGCTCATCTCCAAATCAGTATTCCCAGCTATGTCTCCTTTCATCTAACTGCCATCTCCTAAATCTTACCTCAATCTCAATATGCTTGAGTTTGAATTCATCCCCTTTTCCAGAAAACCATGGCACTTCTTGATATCTCCATTTCTGTTAGTGTTAGCATCTGTTTTTCCAAATTAACCAAGCCAAAACAAGAATTCTGTCTCGTCTCTTTTCCCCCAGCTTCTCTACATCAAAAAGCCAATTCCTATCTGTTAATATACAAAAGCTCATAGATATCCATTCTTAACTTTCCAAGTGCCTACCCTCAACTCCATTCAGAACTCTCATGTTATATCTTTAGTTCAGCCTTGGATTCTTACGTACTCTTCTTGCATTTACACCATCCTGCCTCCAACCTATCCTGCTTATCATACATAAATTAGTATTCCTAAAAGAAAAAACCTTTTCATTACTCCTTTTACTCAATATTCTTACTCACAATTGAATTATTGTACAATCTTGACTTAGTCTGTATTTTGCACAGCATTTGTTAAAAACCATCCTTTGGGGATTTAGCTCAGAAGCATAAGTGCCTGCCTTGCAAGTGCACTGTCGTGAGTTCGATCCCCAGTAACAAAAAAAAAAAAAAAAAAAACCATCCTCTGTATCCAAAGTACTTTTCCTAACCTAAGACTTTATTTTATTCAGCATGGACCTTCTAGCTTATTATACCATTTTCCTGACCAATTCACATTGTTCCTCCATTTGATGTTCAAAATCAACTTTCTCCAACCACTCTATGACTAATGAGTGGGAAATGATCAATTAGACTTTACCCATGATAATAATGGTAGTATTACTTGGATCTTAAGTTCCAGGTAATAGCGTTACTTTCTCAATTATACAACTTTTAATTTTCAAATAAATGATGAACAATGAAGGCCAGATTAAATTATTATACTTTATTACCTAGAAAAACTACTTAATAGTAAGAGCTCAATAAATATTAATTGATTCCTAAATGGTTTTTGTTGTTTCATTTTACTTTTATTTTTGATAAGTTAATATGTAAATGCATATAATTTTCATAAATTAGTTTTAAAGCATAACAGGCATTTAAAGCATTTTATAATATGCCCCCATTTCAATTTTACTTTTTTAAGTTATGTTTCCATATCTGAAACATGTATGGGCAAATCACAGACTCAGTATTTTTTTGTACCAGGAGTTGAACTCAGAACCTTGTGCTTGCTAGGCAGGTACTTGTGCCACTGAGCTATATCCCCAGCCTAATATTTTTTTAAATAAGCAACAACATAAATTCAGTTCTATTAGTTCCTTCCAACATACAAAAGAGGAAAAAAAGCCACCAGAACTAGGTTTTAGGCAACACCTGCCAATATCCAGCTGTCCTGCCTCAGTTTTTGATAAGGATGAAATTTATTAATTTTCAACCTTTCTTCCACTCTACAGTGTTATTAAGCACATTCAGCAAATGTAAAGAAAGGAATAAAGATGGGTAGATATTTCTTAGCATAGCTTCTGAGTTTTATCTCCACTTTTTTTATTGCACTAAACAAATACAAATTGCTAGTTTTTTTACATACAATCAAATCACAAACACAGGCTCACTGAATGAATGTGTACAAGCAGACATGCTGATTTGTAACTAATGCCACCTTGCATGCAAAAGCAAAACACAATGAAAATGCATGAAAATTAGGTGGTTATGTATATGCAGATTACATTTTGAATCATCCACAAATGCTTGGAAGTGAATGTTAAGTGCATTATGAAGCCAGATGACAAGATATTTTTTTCCTACCAGTTTTCTCAACTCCCACTTGAATCGGTTTGGATGGCTCTGTTATGCCTTGGGAATGATGCCAATACAATTCTGAGACTGCTGCTAGGGAGCACAAAACATTATACGTCCCATATAAACAGTGGCTTTTATCTTTCTTTTTCATTTTGACAACTGGATGTTTTTGACTTGATTCTATTTCTTTTTTTAAGATTACATTACCATATTAAACTCATTTATACTGAGTGGGACAACCAATCCAAAATATAAGACTTCAAACTTCCAATATTTCTGTTTTACCTGTGCTACATAATTATTATGCCTAAAGTCACAAATTCTGTTTTTGAAATATAACATTGATGTAATTCTGAACTGAACCAGTGTAATTCCCAATACAAATTATTTCTTAAACTTAAAAAAATTTAATAATTTTGATTACCTACCTTGAAGCTGGAAATAGAAGTACTTTTGTTTGCATTTTTAAGAGTCTGATTGACCCATTTAATAATAATTTCATCATTTACTTTTTCACCATCTCCAAGATCTGATAACACATTCAATGTATACCTGCAACAGAAAAAGACATGTATTTGAGAGTTAACTGTAGTGAGATTTGCTTTTACATAATTTACATCAATATTTAAATAAATACTTAAATAGTTTAGCTCTAATAAATATTTCTAATTTTAGATTGGCATTTGCACTTAGTTACATTCCAAAGTTTCAAAGGTCACTAATCAAAAACAAAAATTACCATTTGGTATTTTAAGAATTCAAACCAACTCTTTCCAAAATGTTTTTTTCCCTTGTACTAGGAATTGAAACCAAGTCTGAGTGCTCTGCCACTGAGCTACAGCCTTTTTTATTTTTTACTTTGAGACAAGGTTTGCCTAAATTGCTCAAGCTGTTTAAGCTTGATTTCCTCTTTCCTGTATTAGCTTCAGGCTAACCTTAAGTCTGTAATTCTGTTGCCTCCAGTAACATCACCACACCTGACTACAACACCATTTTAAAAAATACTGTATTTCATTTTTTGTGACAGGCTCTCAATATGTAGTTCAGACTGGCCTTGAGCTCACTATGTAACCTAGGCTGGCCTCAAACTTGCAGTGATCCTCCTGCCTCAGCCTCCTGAGCACTGGGATTACAGGAGTACACCACTTTGCCCAGCTCACAAAGCCATTTTTATAGGTATTAATAAAAACTGACTTGTTTCTAGAGACTGAGCCCTTTTAAAATATAATTTTGTATTTTATTTGTACTTGTAAATACATGTATTTACAAAATTTATGTTTTACATTGTATATTTCCTATGTTCATTATTCTTCAAAAATAACTAAAAGTTTGGGTCAAATGACTCATTGAAGGAAACTAACAGTGTTGCTGTGTCAGCCTTTACCTTCTCATCAGTTGCCATACCAGTGCCAGAGTAAGTGTTGAATTTCCTTCATTTAGGTCCTGCCCAGCAATGCCAACCAAGGAGAATTTGGCTTTATTCTTTCCAAGCTCTACAGCATAGTTACAGTTCTCAATCTATAAATAAGCAAAAGTTTTAAGATGAAAAAGTTTTTTGAAACAACTCTTCAATATGCTATGCAGTTATCTGAAAAAAAATTACAATGATATACTTTATATGACCAAATTACATAATAGTAGTCCACTAAAGCAAGGAATAAGTATTATAACTGAAGATATCAAAGAATTATTAAGGTATTAAGCTAAAGGAACAATTGGCTGAAAAGTGTCAAGATCCTAGCCTACTTGTATTAATGTTAAACCTCTGACTGAAAACAGTCTCCTGTATTCCATTAATGGAGATAATGCATATTGTTTTGTTAGATTTACAGTTATAGAATAAATATTTTTTTCATTAAAAATTTAACTTCAAGCTAGGTGCAGTGATGCATACCTGGAATCCTAGCACTTTGGGATATTGAGGCAGGAACAAAGTTCGACCTGCCTGAACAACTTACCAAGACCCTGTCTCAAAAAATAAAGAAGGCCAGAGATACAGTTCAGTGGTAGAGTACCCCTGTGTTTAATCCCCAGAATCACAAAAAGAGAATCTAACTTCATATTTTTTAATTCACATATTACTAGTATATTCTCCAAAATCTAGCTTTTAACCCACTTCATTCAATAAAAGTTTTAATTTTAATTAAAAACAATGATCAGCCAAGCATGGTAGCACATGCCTATAATTCCAGCACTGAGGCTGAGGCAGAAGCACTGCCACAAGTGCAAAGCCAGCTGGGCCTTCACAATGAGTTGAAGGCCAGCCTGAACTACATGGCGAGACCCTGTGTCGATGATGATGATGATGATGATGATGATGTTGTCTTTTTTTTTTTTTTTTTGTCTTTTTCGTTTTTATCGGTACCGGGGATCGAACTCACGACTGCCTGCTTGCAAGGCAGGCGCTTATGCCGCTGAGCTAAATCCCCAGCCCTGATGATGTCTCTCTTGGTACATCTATCACTTATCATCTAGAACTTGAACTCCAATAATGCTCATTTTGAAATATCTGTGTACCATCTCCTACTTATTCTTAGCTTTCGTGCTTTCTTTTGCTCCCCATAGTATAAGCTCCTTTAAAAGAATAAAAACATTACAGACACAAATCTGCTTAATATTTCCCCCGTCCAGCCCAGGACTCAGCACAATGCCTTACCTACAGTCAAAATCTGATATATAAACATCAGGTAAATTATCTATTCCTGCCTATTTATTTCTAGCAATATAAGTCCAGTTAAAATCCTTTCTGTAGGTTTTTTTCCCCTTTTACCTTGGTCTTTATAGAGGCTTCTTATTTCCGTCATTTAGTGCTTTTTTTCTTTTATTAGGACTTACATAAATTCTTATATATCTCAGTTTGTTTTTGCTTCAGTGAAAGTATAAGCTCCCATAATCTGATAATGTTATCAGTAGGAAAAAAGTCATTACTAAATTCTTTTTTTGATTAAACAATGAAGAAAAATAGTATAACTGGTTTATCTAATTTTCTTTCTCAAGGTTCCTTTTCAAAACAGTTGAATCTGAGATATACACATACATCTCTTTCCAAAAACAGGATATTATTTCTAAAAAGGTAACAAGTAGAGACCACACAATCACAAAATTTTTACAAATAACTTAATATTATTTAAAAATAAAATTCAAATCCCCAAAGTTCTGTTTATTACAAATAAAAATGCAAGAAGATCCCTTGGGCCCTCTGTAACAGGTTTACTTCCTAAACCAACTAAAATATATGATGAGTTCTTTTTTTAAATGCAAGGAGACAACCTTTCAATATTATTTTCTTAGTAGTCATATTTAATTATGCCTATTTAATAGAAATAAATGTGATAGAAGTATACAGAATTGAAAAAATGGAATAGATTCCTAACTTATGAAAATAGTGGTACTCTGATTCTGTAACAGTGAAAGGGAAAAAAAAACAGGATGTTTCCCATTTGAACAGGAGACTTTCCTACAAAACTTTAATAATCATTTTGTGTGATACGTGTTTTAGTGAGGTAGTAAACTAGAAAAGAATGAAAAATTAGGTTCCCAGAAGTAAGCCATGTTTATGGTAGCACCCTAAACTGTAAAAATGGAACTGCTCCTGGAGACTGTAAAATGCAGAAGACCTTCACACCAACACTGTGCCTTAGAATTCCTGGAGTTCTCAGACTAAAGGATGAGGAACGTATCCAAGATAAGAATAAACACAAAGTAAGAAAAAATTGGAGTGTACATCTCATGGAGCAAATTGAAAAAATATTACCAAATACTTCAAATACTTGGGACAAAATGAGGCTTAGATCATTTGAGCAATGAGAAAAATTACATAATAGGATATGAAATTCCAAATGAAAACTTAAAAAATAATGAAAGATGTTCAATACAGCAATGTTATAAACTTTAAGGAGTACAACGACATCTGCTGATGATTGTCCAAAGCCCATAAAGTAATTCCCAGTGATACTATCTCATGAAAATAACACTTCATTTTTCTAAATATCTTGAGTTTATTTCAGGCCTTATGTTTCAATCTATAACTAGTATTTGTTGAGGTAAGCATTCTGCTTATGATTTATTTGTGATATAATTAATTTTACACTTTGCATCATGAACAGTATCTTCTAACAGCATCTGTCAGCATCACTGGTAAGCATTCTTGACTATGGAGGCTTACTCCTTTATTCCAGTGGAACTTTATGTTTTCTTATTTCTATTCCAGTGGGAATTTATTTTTACTTATTTTTTATTTTTAAAAAGCAAACAGAAGTAAGATAGAAATGATACAGAATTTCAAAAAATAGTAGGAAATTAACACTAATATACTGCATATTGTTACTTTAGAAGTAGTTGCTCAGGTTACAAGATTTAGGCACAAAAATGATCAAACAAACAATGAAGGCACAAACTGTTGTTTTGGATAAACTAACAGAAATTAGAAATAGTCTATATTGTATATATACATACATATATATACACATATACCTATGTACATATAATCTTTTCCCTTCTTTCTTCTCTTTTCCCCTATCCCAGTTTTTCTTTCCTTTTGAGCACTTTCTTTCCCTTTCATTATCACAGTATCTATTGTACATTTTGGATCTTATTACTCCATTTTTTTTTACATTAGGGAGACAATGATATTTACAAATGTGAGTTTAATTTCACTTATGAGTATGGTCTCAAGTTGCCTCCATTTACCTATAAAAGCCTCAAGATTATCTTTTTTTTTTTGGTATGCTGGTTTGAGATTGAGCTCACAACTGCATCCTGGCCAGGGAGGTGCTTGCGCCACTGAGCTACCCCGGCCCTAGATTATCCTTTTTTATAGCTGATTAATATTCCATTGTATAAAAATACCACATCTTTTTTTATCCATTCCACATTATGAGCATTTGGGTTGTTTCCGAGAATCAGCTATCACAAATCGTGCTGCTATAAACATGGGTACATATATATTGTGGTAGCATGATGTTTTCAATTTTTCTGTGTAAATACCCAGAAGGGGAGTAGCTGGATTGAATGGGACTTTTAATACTAGTTTTTAAAGAATCTCCACACTGATTTCCACAGTGCCTGTACCAATCTACACTCCCACCAATAGTGAAGAAGTGTTCCTTTTCCCCCACAGCACCACCAACATTTGTTATTGGTTAATTTCTTGATGGCAGCCATTCTTTCTGGAGTGAAATGGAATCTCAATGTTGTTTTAATTTGCATTTCTCAAATGACCAATGATGGTGAACATTTCTTCATATATTTATTTACCATTTGTATATCTTCATCTGAGACGTACATATTCATCTCAGATGCCCATTTTTGGATTGGGTCTTTGAATTTGGGGGCACTGATGTTTTTCACTTCTTTATATGTTCTAGATAGAAATCCCTTATCTGAGGGACAGCTGGATAAAATTCTTTCCCAATTTGTGCATTTTCTTTTCATTCTGTTGGTGATTTTAATTTTAAAATGGCTTCTTAAATTTATTTATTTTTTAAATATAACATGAGGTGGTGTTAAAACTGGTGTAATAGCACAATAGAGTAAGTTTTCCAGATTTTGGGTGAGATGAAGAGGGAGTATTCAGAATCCCTCACTAGAATCCCCCTAGCTTGATCATAGTGGATTAAGGATATGCTTTGTGGACATGGTTAGTCAATGACACCAGCTTGAGGTATCTTTCTTTCTGCACCAAATCCCACTGAGTTATCTGGTCCCCTTTGATGACAAACAACCATTAGGCGAGCAGCACTGGCATCATCGAGGATGATGATCTTCAAGCGGTTGACCAATCAATCAGATCGAGGGACTGCAACAGCCTTGGGACCCTTGCAGACTTGCCAAACATTACAGGCACTGTACTTGCCAGTGTGCTGCTTAAGAATCACTGAGAACTCCACCTTGTCTCCTGCCTGTAGCTCAATGTCATCCTGAACTTCTTTCACATGGAAAAAGAGCTTGCTATCTCCTGCTTCATCATTAATGAAGCCAAACTGATCTTTCACATACTCCACTGTGGCTCTACACTGTAGGCCACAGTCTGTGCATTTTGGCCCAAGACATACAACTGGAACTTAACACTCGCCCCTTTGGGTAGGCAGACCCCTTTGTTGGCCTTCCCAGCTATGCCAAATGTACACCTCACCTTTCATATCCCCCTCTTCCACAATCTTAATCATTTCTTGATACTCAGTCTGTGTTGGGTCAACACTCCTCAGAGGGTGAATGACTTTACCAAAAGAAAAGGTGGGATCAGCTTCCTCAGTAATACCATTCACTGAGTGAGTTTTGTTTACTTTTTCAGCACTAACTTTGTTGCCTTTGCCTTTGGACAAACTGTATTCAACCATGTCCCCCAGTTCCAGGCTATCAACATCACCAAAGAATTTATGTATTTATTGGTGCCGGGGATTGAACTCATGACCTCCACTTGCCAGGCAGGCACTTGTGCTCTGAGCTAAATCCCCGGCCCCCATCATCAAAGAATTTATTGTAATGCAAAAGGATTTCCTTATCATGACTGGCTGTTTTAATAAATCCAAAATTATCTTTCAGAGTTGCCACATAACCCAACAGTCTATTGGAGTTGGAATTACGACCCAAGAGTCATACACAAGTTGCAATCTGCAGCCCAGGCCTCTGTTTGTCACTAATACTAAATTCAACGTTATATCCTCTCTAAGGAGAAATAGATCCATCCACATCCTTGGTTTGAAAAGCAATAGTCAGTTTCACTCCAAAATTATCATAACAATAATGCCATCCTCAGCCTTATTCTCCTTGGCTTTACTGGGACTAGTGGTTTTAGGATTGGAAAAAGTGGCTTTTTCTACAGTGCCCAGAAAACGATGTTCTGAATGAGAATGGAATGAAACCATGCCCTTGGGAAGTTTTTAAATCCCAATAGCATGATTTCTTTGGGCAGACAGCATATCAGGAACCACAGTAAACTCTACTTCATTTGCAATATGAAGTTGGTTCCCATCTAGAATTTCACTGAAGTGGAAGAACATACGAACATCTCGATCCACACACTTGATGAAACCGAACCCATCTCATATGGCAGCGATTACATCCATTTCTCTAGCTTCATTAGTGAACTGAAATGTATTTGCCAGAACTTCTATATTGGTTGCCCATTCTAATTTGTCCCATCAGTCTGTTGAAATATTAAACCTAATATGGTCACCTTCAAGCCAGTCACCCTGGATTTTGCCTAAGTTCTTTAGGAATCACAAAATCAGCTTTGATTCATTCTATTAGTGGGTCATTCTGGTTTTTACTGGGGACTTTTGGGGTATCTTTGGTTACAGTTCCTTCAAAATGTTCAATGCTGATATCTTCAAAAATGACTGTTCCTTGAGACAATAATCTGACATCTGTTGCAACTTTACTATTTCTGTCCTTGATCATCTCCAGGTTGCAAGGTTTCCAGGTCACCTTTAAACTCACTGTAGTAGAAGAATATCTCTTTTTTCCCATATCATTTCTTTTAATAAAGCCAAATGCCTCCTTCATGGCACAAACTGACAGCGAGCTCGTTTCTTTTTCAACAGCGTAATGTTATGAGCACTTACAGCATCAGTATGTTTATTGCTATCAATTACAAAGTTCATTTTATCTCCCATTTCCAGCTGAACATTCCCTTCAACATCTTCAGGGGTGTAAGACAGGAAAAACATTTCCCCATTACGTTCGTGGCATGTACTCCCTGTTGGACTCTGACTGGAGGCCGCTGGAGACTTACTAAGTTGTGAGAAACAGTGCACACTACTTGTCCCTTCATTCGTTCTTCAGGGTGGATTTCTGGTTTTATCTTCACTAGTTTAATAGCAATTGGTTTATTAGTCTGCTGGTCAGATGATACTTCGAATTCAACATCATCTCCTACTTTTAAGTCCTGTAGGTTGCCATTATATTGTTAACAGTGGAAGAAAAGTCTAGCTTGACGTTCTGAACACTGAATAAATCCATAAGACATTAACTATTTCTCAGTAACCCCAGTTTCACGAAGTGCTGCTGAAGAACCACTGGGGTACCCATTATGTCCATTGTGGAGAAGGTTTGGATCATAGCTCATCTCACAGTGATAATCAAATATTGCATTTTCAGTAGTATTAGATAATTCTTCTTTTTCAGTACAAGTTTCAAAGGCCAAAAGTTGCTAGAATTTAAAAATAGAAAAAGCGAGAGAAAATGATCTACCAACCTAATAAAGAATATAACTGCTGCTGCACCAGGAATCTCTCAGTAGAGTACTGAAGAAAACAAAGACTACTAGCAGCGTTGGGATGTGCTCTTTCCAAGCTGTTGAGTAGGCAAAAACTTCTTGTTTCAGATCAAGTGTTGTGTCTTCAACTTAAGTGTACTCTTCTTTGGACTGGCTGGTAGTTGCGAGGTTTGTTCCTTGCCTGATCTGAACCCCCTCTTCAGTGCTGCCATAAGCAGCACAGCCCCATACATAGGAATAAATCTCTGGTGATTTGTTTTAAAATGTAAAAACTTTTTAATCAAGTAAGATCCCACTTCTTGATTCTTTGAAGTACTTCCCATGCAGTTTGCATTTTATTTATGAACTCTTTAGGTACCTGTCTTCAAGATTTCTACCTCCCTTATTGTTTCTATTTTAATATTTAGATCTTTGACCCATTTTGACTTTAATGCATGGTAATAGACATGGGGCTAGTTTCAGTCGTTGGCATGTGAAAAGCCAATTTTTCCAGCACCATTTATTAAAGAGGCTTTCTTCCAATGAACATATTTAGCCCTTTTGTCAAAGATAAGGTAGCTGAGTGGCTTTGTAGGTGTGTCCGTGTCCTCTTATCTGTTCCATTGGTATGCAGGTCTTTGTTTTTGTTTTTTTGTGGATTTTTTTTGCCAGTACCATGCTGATTTTATCACAGTAGCTTTGTAGTATAATTTCAAGTCAGGGATTGTGATGCCTACTGCCTTGCCTTTGTTGCTCAGGATTGCCTTTGCTATTATAGGTCTCTTCTGTTTCCAAATGAATCAGTGATCTCTTGGACAGTGGTAAGGGTTTTCCTGCTGTTGCTTATATGGATGTAATCCTCAGTGCCAGCAGAAAGCAGGTCAAAGAGTAGAAGTTTTGGATAGTGGACATACGATACAATTCCTTTTCCTCAGTGGAAACTGCCTGCAGAAGGTGGCTGTAGGAAAGGGTTTGGGGGGCATGGATCACTGCGAAGCAGGGGGCTCAAGGGGGACTCTGCTGAGTTCTTGGGGGTGGCTCAGTGACTGGGCTCCAGTGGAACTTTAGAATTGCTTTGTAAGTCATCCCAACACACATACCTATAAATTACCTTTCTCCAACCCCTATTCTACACACTGGAAAAAAAACTTAGAATTTTAACCAGAATTACCTTCTAACTGTAATTTGGGGAAAAAATGAGTACCTTTTAATAATTTAGTTTTTCAAGGAATATGGTTATATTTGCACTTATTCAACTATAGGTAGTTTTAACATTAAGATAATGTAATTCAATTTCATAATAACCAAACAGAATAAGGTACAGCAAAATTAATCCATTAATTTGTGTAGTATATTTAAATTACATCATTTAAGCAAAAGGATGTTAAGTGTAAACTTCTATATTATTTTACTTTATAAAGCAAATGTCCCTAAAACAGAAAGTCAAAAGGAAATGCAAAAACAAAAGCACAGGTGTTTCAATATAGAAAATATTAATACAGATTAGACTTTTGATCACTTGTTATGAAGAACACAAGAAAAGTGTTTCTCTTTACATACTTCTGCTAGAAATTCTTCCACCATCTATAATCAAGTTACTGTCTTCCTCAAAACATTTAATGGCTTCCCACTCTTTATAGTTTAAAGCTCATGCTTCCAAATCTGACATTCAAGGTTCTCAGTATCATGCTCCAACCCAAATTCTTAGTGTTTGCATTCTGCTTACTTATCAAAATCTTCTGCTATAGCAAAATCTGTTTTTCTTCCAGAAACTCACTTTCCCATCACTATCTCTTTTATAACCCGCATCTCCTTCTTCAGTCACAATCTGCCAAAATTCTATTGATTTCTTCTGAAAGACCTAACTCAAATACAGCTTCCTGCCTTCATGATAAGTGCAATCTGTGTCTTGTTCTTTAAAACCTGTAATATTAGCCGAATATGGTGGGGCATACCTATAAATCCTAAGACAGCAAGATCACAAGTTTGAGGCCAGTCTCGCCCACATCATGAGTTTAAGACCAGCCTGGACTACACTGTGAGCCTCCACCTCAAAAACCGAACCAAACCAAAACTTAAAAAATTGTGATATTCACTTTGCTTACACTGTACTGTATTGTAGTTGGTTTCACATATCTCACCTCCTTGATTTCCTTAGGGCTTTATGAAATGTACTTTTTCTATCATGCATTATACTGTACAGGTTGTAGGTATATCTCTGCTGAATAAATGAATGAATAACCACTAATAATTCAACAAGATATAGCAATTGTAAGAGTACACTTATACTGCATCTCAAAGGCATTCATTGCTAGCCCTTACTAAAGAGAAAAGCAAATACAAAGCGTCTGACCAGGAGGACTGCCTTCATCTTCCCAAGTACTTATTAAAGAAACTTGTAAAAAGACTATTAATAATAAGCTTAATACATTTCAGGTTGAAAAACAACTGTGGGGATAAACCACAGTTTACCAATCTTTATGAAATTCTCCATCCTCTGTTTTATATCAGAGCAATAACAACACATCCATGGTGCTTATTTCATTCACCTTCTTCATGTTCCCTCCAAGAGCAGGATAAGGAGGTTTGTTGACCTGGCTCCAGTTCACTGGCACTCGAATCATTTCATAGAGCTGAAAGATCACTAAAGCATCTTCAAGGTCACTAAAACAGGAAAAGTAGGTGAGGGAGAATAAATAAATGTTGCCATTAGTTTTATTAAGCACACTGGAGATGGACATATATCTTTTAAAACACAAAGTCATTTAATGCTTATAAAATGAGAGGACGATAGACCTGGAACTTTCAATCTAAAAATCTGCCCCTAATTTTTTCATAAATGTTTATAAAGATACACATTTATTTCCACAGTACATTTTATATTTATACATACATGTGTATGTAGTTTATACAGATGTGCATATATATATATATATATATATAGAGAGAGAGAGAGAGAGAGAGGGAGAGAGAGGAGAGAGAGAGACAGAGAGAGAGAGGCAGAGAGAGAGAGAATAAGAGATTTGAGAGGATTTTTGTTAAAATGGGCCCGAGCTGTGTTTGCCAAGCTGATCATGGACTGGCAGGCTCATGGTAGTCCTTCTGCCTCAGCCACCAGAGTAACTGAGAGGGAATAAACCACCATGCCGGATTCACAGTATTTATAAATTTGGAAACAACTAAACGGCTGGCATTAAGGCTATTATGTAAACTATACATACTATGAACTCCTGGGCCACCATTAGAAATAAGGTAGATATGTATGTACTGATATGAAAAGCAAGCTTTATAAATAATATTAAGTTTTTAAAAGCAAGTGGTAGAACATCATATAGTTGGATCTTTATTTTTTAAAAAAGTAGAGTCAAGTGCATTTATATGCCAAAGACTGTTAGTAGTGATTACCTCTGCATGAAAAAGGGAGGACGGAGACAAGGAAAGAATTATCATGTTTTATTTTATACATTTATATATTTCTTGAAACTCATACATGAAAAGGAGTTCATGTGTTACTTATGTATTATGAGTTTTAAAAACTTAATTATAGGAAAATCACAGCTATTCGAAGTCAACTGTTCATGTTCAGTAATAAAGGTTAACAGGAAGGAGTTTATGAACACGGAGTTCTGAAAGTAAGGACACTACTGCTTTGGATTTAGAAAAATAAATTCCCCTGAGACATTTAAAATATTTCTATACAGGCTGTTTTTAATTTCATATGCTAAGGATATAAGACAGTAGCAAATGATTTTTTAAACTGCTAGCTCTGTGATGTTTTTTTTTTTCATTTAAAAGCTTACCCTCTAAGTTTTGTATTGCTAAGTTTCAGATTTTCTTTAAAAATTCCTATATAAGTATGTACAATCTTTAAATAAAATGGGATTGTATCTCACCTATTCTCTCAATAAAATATTCTTTTAAGGTCGGTCCATAGAGAGTTAAACCCTCCACTCTGATATTTTAGACTTAGTTCCAGTCTAATTCATATATGTGTCTTTTCATTTGGCTGGAATTTATACACTATTTAAGCAATTTTCAAATACAAGTCTGCCACATCAAGGCCAGTTAACAGAATAAGGTGGTGCTAGTTTCATATTTTCAAGAATATTTTTAATAAGGGACCGGGATTTAGCTCAGCAGCGTAAGCGCCTGCCTTGCAAGCACGCTGTCTGACTTCAATCCCTGGTACCAAAAAAAAAAAAGAATATTTTTAATACACACCAAGGAAAATAAATTACTGTATAATTTTGTATTATACAGTATAGGCTATATACTGTATAGCCTTACTGGCTGTAGAGTAACATATTTGAATAGTAATTTAGTTCATCTTCTTTAAGGAGTTAAACTCTCTAAGGCATTTCCTTGGTGTATAAATTACTGGTTTAGTTAATTTGACTTTTTTAAAAATGAAGTAGCTTCTTAAGGCTTTCAAAAGCAAATGAAGACAACTTGAGGCTATCCTCATTAGTGAAATAAATAATCGTATTTATAAATATCACATTGTGTCTCTAGTGTAAAAAGTAATAATAAATGTAGAAGTAATAAAACCCAAAATGTGTAATTGCTATTGTAAAAAACAGGAAAAGAAAGTGCTCTAAAGAATATAACTGCGTGTATGTTTAAGGGTTTAGGATTGATAACCATATTACTAACTTTTTGTTGGATAGTTAAACAAAACTGTTTGCAATCTTACTGTTTGAATGTCCACTTTGTACGCTTCACTTTTATAAGTTGAACAACTATTCTTAAGAGGACAATATATAATTATCAACTAGTGATTTCTTACTGTTCTTTTTAAATTACGTATTATTTCTACCCTTCTTCTGTTGTTTTTTTTTCTTTAAATAAAAAAAATCCCCTCCCCCAAAAATGAAGTAGCTGAAATTGAGTTCTTTTCTACTTTTTTAAAGTAGACAACACAAAAAATGACTTAGTGAAATATTTCCTAAATCCTACCAATCAGTGTTAATAATGTATTGTCATTTTTAAACAAGAAAGAATAAGATTGAAATTATAATACTCAGTGAAAAAAATTATTTCTACAGGTAAGGAAATATACATAAACATTACAGAATAATTGGTTGTGGCAAAAATAAACGAAGAAAATGTGTGTTATTATGAAAAAATTTCCATGACATGTAATCAAAGAATAAGAAATATCTTTTTTATTTGTATGAAAAGTTATAACTATTATCTTTTAAAATAATATAAATGTTCTCATATGAACATACCTACAATTTGCAACTTAAAAAGCTGGGCCCCGGCGGCTGGGAATGTAGCTCACCTACATACCAGGCGTGAGGTGCTGAGTTCAATTCCCAGTGCTAAAGTGGGGAGAAAAAGAACCCTGACAGTAAGGCTGGAACACAATACAATACTTACCCATACAAATGATTAATATATGGATTGACTCCCAAGGAATTCATCCAGTTTCGAAATGTCCTCTCTTCTTTGCTCTCTCCTAGAATGAACAGGACAAAAAATAAAAATCAGGAACTATATATTAAACTATTCTAGCAGATACAAAGTGGCCATACACACTCTGCCATGGTTCTTTAGATACTATCTTTTTAAAAGGGAGAAAATCTTTTATCCTGACTTTCTAAGATTTCAATCAGCGTGTTTCTCTTGACAGCCTTAATTGATGTCTGTGAAATACTACTGGTCCATGTATTTCTCTGTCCAGAAACATAACAGATAAATTCACACCGTTTGAAGTTACTGGTAGATGCATTAGAATCTGGCTGAATATTATAAAACAAAATCTTTTAGCATATTAAACTGAGAAGCTCTGTCTTTCCCAATGCAGTATTTCTAATTTTGTACTGATTATAATTTCAAATGTGTACTTTACACCAATAATGAAGGAGAAAGGGAATTTCAGGTAAGATGAAAAACAGGAAACAAGAAAGTATAGGCTTCCTGAGTAAACTGTCACTATTGAAAATAAAGGAAGGACACAGATCCCACACAGATCCACAAGAGGAACACAGATCCCACACAGCATTCTAATATGTGCCAAGAGAAAGACATGTTTCATCATAGTATATTCCTGAGCCTCAAAGATCATGTCAAGGAGATAACTCCTGTAGATGTTATAATTTAAGCTGTAATAACTTTTTTCCCCTGAGCATTTCCTTTATCCTAGTGCTTACATATCTATAAAGAAATCATAATTATGATATATCACAAAGTTGGAAGAGATATGGACATTCCCTGCTATGTCTGCCTTATAGTCACCTACTGATGAAAAACAGTTCTAAGCGACTGTAATACTGTTGTTCATTCTTTAGCAAAGTTCTGGGTTATGGGATAACCCAGACTATTTCTTTTCACCAGATCCTGAAAAGCTGAAACATTTTTACCATTCATCACTTCTAACTAATGAGCAAGTTCAGGTCACTCCCTAGACTTCAGCCCATGTGAGACTCACAGTTTGACAAAAAATTCTGTAACCATTTGAGTGTCAGAGACTATCCCAATGTAGAAGTTTCATCTTGCAAGTGCCACGGACAGTATAAACCTGCACAACTAGAACAGGAACCAAAACCTGTATGATCTAAAAGATTCTGTTATTCTTACCAACTGTTTAGGAAACAAACAGCCAGGACATTTTCATGTGGTTTTCAACTCCACTGCCTAACAATTTTCTAAGAATTGGCTTTATTTTTGCTCTATTAAGTCACATAGCTATAATTTCTTGATTAAATAATTTTCCCTCTGGTCTTCATAAAAGATAATTGATCAGTTTGTTATATTTGCTACAGATACTTTATATGAACAATCTACATTGAAAACCTTTTAGAGAAAGAACCAAGTTAAACTAAATATTTCTAAAATCTATACCTACCTTGTTTATAGAAATTATTAAGTACAGATTAAAGCTGTAAATTGTGCCCCACATTATACAAACAAACAATGACAAATAGCTTGATGCATGTGACTTGGATTCACCTTTTTTTCTATTATCATAGTGCCATATATAGGTGTGTGTATATATATGCAATACATCTATATATTTTTTTCTAGTAATTAGAATTTCCTATTATTTCCAGCTAGCAATATCAAAATTACGTCCTAAAACTACAAAAACTATTACATAGGTTTGGTTTTTAATTAGAATACTCAAGTTCTGTTGAACTTGCTGATATAGTAAATATTTTAAAAGAATGAGTTCTGAAACTACTATAAGCTCCTGAGACTCATTCCTTCCTGATATTCTTAATGAATTATATTATTAGCATTTTAATTCTGAAAAGTAAAATGGATTTTGAATGTGAACATTTATTTATTTAGTATAATTTCAAACTGTTTTAGTAAATAAATGCTCAAAGCTAGAAACACTATGCATCTATGCAATGGCCATAGTAAAAGCATTATAAAAACATATATATTCCAGATTGGAAAATGTTTTCTGGATTGCAGACAACTAATTCAATCTTAGTATTAAAATTCTTTTTTTTTTTCCCCTTTGGTACTGGGGATCAAACTCATGACTGTGAGCTTCCCAGGCAGGCACTTATACCACTTAGTTAAATCTACAGCCCTGGAATTAAATTCGTAATAACTAATAATGCAGAACTAGTTACAAATGCTAAAACCTCAAAAATAACAAATATATTGCTGGATATGGTGGGTCACACCTGTAATCTTAGCTACTCAGGAGGCTGAGATAGGAAGATTAAAAATTCAGGGTCAGGCTGAGCAACATAGCTAGAGACTGTCCGAAAATTAAAATTTAGGGCTAGGGTGCAGGCCAGTGTGGGATCCTTGGATAAAACTGCCAGTACCATCCTCCCAACATACATACATATATAGATAAATAGGTTACTAAGAGGAAAGAAAAGAACACATGTTGAACAATTATTAAATATGCTGTGGTATATTAAGTACTTTCCTCCCCCCATTCTAACCATTAATAAGCATACAGAGTAGGTTAACCCCCTTCAGTCATGATCACACTTAACTTTATAACACTTAAAAATAATTATTAGCCCTGTTTTATAAGGGAAAAACCAAAACTCAAAGAGGATACTAAACGGTGGGACAATGATTTGAACAAAGTCTTTCTAAACTCTGTGGCCTATTGTACATTGTATCATCATCAGTATGAATTCTGAGATGAGCTAGGCATGGTGGTGCACACCTGTAACCTCAGTACTCAGGAGACTAAGGCAGGAGGATGACCATGCCCAAGGCCAACCTGGGCTACATAGTGAGACCAACCCTATCTCAAAAAAAATCAGATGATGTCTCTAGCCCATGTGGGGTGCTCAAAATGATATGAAGGTTTAATATTTAATTGGGCTTTAAAGTTTAATTCCCTAGAGATAAAATTCCTTGCCAATGAGGACATACTAATATATGAATTTGTGATGTAATAAGGTCAAGCTTCAAACTTCATAAGGATCTACAAAAACACAAATTTACAGAGGAAAATATTTCAATGACAGTCAAAGTCAAATACATTTTTTGCAGATGTATCAGGACATACATATGTTCAAAATTAGTATGATTGGTAAATATTTCCCATAGTATCTTAATAAATTACTGTACTAATGGAAATATATAGCAATCTTCTTCACACTAAAAAATTCCAAAAGCATGCCGAACACTAGCAAAAGAATTCAAACATGACAAACAGGAGAGCGAGCAAGTTAGAGAAGATAATCTAGCAAGAATTCAGTGACTATAAAAAGCAGATCATTTTTAATATGCCACTCTAAACAATGCCTTCTACGTAAGACACAGAGATTTTGAAATTTTCCAGACTGATAAAAACTTAGCAGTATTCCTTTTTTACTTTTTTTTTAAAGTTCTAATCTTATACCCTCTTTGCTAATAACAATCCACAGTTTTGTCTATTTTTATCTGAGTTGTAAACTCTATAGGGAATATACTGATTATTTATTTAACTGAGCCATCAGGAAGAATGAATTGAATTCATCATATTTCTCAAAGAATATATTTGTTAAATCTGAAATTTCTTTTATAAATCACAAACTGTAGCTATGTAGTAACAAGGGCATTATAGATCTAGTTGTGGCAGTCAAAGGGAAGAGATCATGAAACTGATTTCTCATTCTATATCACTGGGAAGGGAGGAAGGGTGGGTTATATGAGAGAATGAACACAGCAACGTCAAATTTTCCCTAATTCTCCCATTCTGGGCAACAAAAGACAAAAATCTTAGGCTTAGCCCCTCTCTCCAACAAACCATCATTGCTGCCACTGTTTGTACTTTTCCTTTTGATACTAATGTGGATATTTGGTATGCATATAGGGTGTAATAACGGAAGAAAGGAAGAGAGGTTGGTAAACAGAGATAAGGAAAAAGAACTAGATATTGAGAATGATTTTGTCATTATGACAATTCATATATTGTAAGCTTCAATGACATTCAGTAAATATAACAAAGCTAAATAATATAAAATATCTGTTGTAGAACCTAAATGAGTCCTTTCAAAAATTATTTGTGAGAAAATATAGAATTAATCATGGAAGAGGGATAAAGACTTTACACCAAATCGTTAAGTCCAATTGTCAAAACTCATTTTTCTTGTGTTTATACTATAATACCCATCATTATAGAAGGCAAATTATATAATCAAAGCCTTGCTCTGTTATTTAAGCTTTGTGTGTCTTGCTTATATTCATTCTATAGGCATATTAAGACAAAATAACACAGCATGAACAATGCAAAAAATAAATAACTCAGATGGAAAAAATAAATGGCACTAATAAAAACATTCAGAATGGATATATTTAAAGTATAGAAAAGTACTAAATACAGTACCTACATTAGGAGGGGTCAAATCTGCATTTCATGAAGCAAAACAGGAAAGTGTTATATATTATGAGACAGATAACAAACACAAGACAAATAACGAATATTATAATTTTTTCATATACACAGAAGACATTAAAAAAGAGTAATACTGGAGTCAAAATTAGCTTTTGAAGGAAAAAAGTGACAATTTTTTCCAATAGATAATTCATTGTCATAAGATCAATTATGAGAATAAGATCATTTGAGAATAAGATCATGTATGAGAATATTTTTGTTTTAATGGTTTAATATTTTAATAGTTTTCACTGAACTCTTAATAGAGAAATGATATATAAGTAAATTTATCCCAGTACTGTCTTCTGAGCAAAACCAACAACCATTTTCTATAATTTGAACTTTTTAATTGATGCTATGCCTGTACATCTTCCCCACAGTCTCTAGCTCTGACAGTGAAGTAGGACAATACCACAAGAAAAGAAATGCATTAAGTCAATTAAAGACAAAGAACATACCTTCCAATAAATTAATATCGATGTCATTATTATTAGGCTTGTGTAGGCATGGGTATGTGTTAAAAAGATTAGCTACAAAGGCTAAATTAAGTTTAGGATTGCCTGAAACCACATCTGCTGGAGTAACAAACTGTCTGCAGCCTAGTTTGTCTGCTTCTTGAAGCATGAATTCAGCACGCTTTAGGTCATTTTTCTCCTAAACAGTGAAATAAAACAAAAATGGTCAATATTGAACTTGTAATTGGTATAATTTATAGCAATTGCAGTTCCACAAATACATAAAATAATAATTCAAGGTCAGAATGTGCAGGAATTACAAATCAACTTTCCTGTATCTTTTAAATCAAAAAGAACAAGTCTCTCTGTTTTAACGCTGAAATTTCTGAGACATATTTCAACCACACTGTTGAAATACCCAACAAAACCCTCAGATATTGAATCAGTAAGCTCCTACTAGTCAAAATACAGCATACATAACAAATCACTAGTAGAGTGGCCTCTGAATAACAAGCTTAGTTATCTCATCCAGTATATACTAAGTGATGTTCCTGGCAGGTACTTTTCCCAATGAAAAGCAAATTGAGACACATAACTCATATAAAAATGTTAAAAGTCAGAAGGAACAGCACCTTTCACAGCTGTAAAACTCTGGAAGCAAAGCAAGTCAAATAGGTAGAAACAAGAAGAGTAGATGAATGAACTAGTATATTCATGCAGTATGTAAAAGAATATGAGTGTCTTCAATATAAAAAGAAAGTATTACAGTAGAATTTGAAGTACAATCTTAAGTTAAAAAGTAGAATAAAGGGGTTGGAGGTTTAGCTCAGCGGCATAAGCGCCTGCCTCGCAAGCAGGCAGTCGTGAGTTCAATCCCCGGTACCGATAAAAAGGAAAAAAACAACAACAAAAAAAGTAGAATAAAAATTTAATTTTATCTGGAATACATCTGGATGAAACTAGACTGTATAAAAAGAACAAAAAATATAATGACCACAAGATTCAAGATGGTTACCACACTGAGGTTAGGCAGAGAAAACAGGAAGGAATTGTACAGCTAATTTAATGTCAAAGTCTTATTCTCTTGTTGGATTAAGAGTTTATAAGGCTTGTTACAATTTAAAAAATAAGCAACCAAAAATAAAAATAAAAAGGGGTATACACAGCCCTATACAAGAATATATCATAACCATGGTTACCTAATTTTGTGTATCAGAGTTGTAAAAGAAGTAAAAACATATTGAATCAAAGAAAGTGATAGATTCGATGCATTAAACAATGAAGAATTACCAAAGCTGATATCAACCTTATTTAGACCTTAATGAACATTTATAACGCAACTGGAAAGTCAACAATCAATTTGTGATATTACAGACTACCTGTGTTACTAACTTTTCAGGAATAAGGTATTTGTATATTGAAAATCTTTATCTTTTCAAAATAAATGTTGAAATATTTATCAATGAAATGACAAGATGTCTGGAATTTTCTTCAAAATATTACTGTATAAAAGAGAGAAATAAAAAATAAGTTCATTGATGATGAGTGGGTAAGTACTTAAGTATATTAATATACGAACTCTGTTCACTGTTGAATATATTTAAATTTTTCCATAGTTTTTTTTTTTTTTTTTTTGTAATCCCTGACTTTTTTTCTTGCAACAGGGTCTCACTATGCAGTTCAGAAAACTCAGTTTGGCTCAGGATGGACTTGAATTTGAAGTGATCTTCCTGCCTCAGACTCCTAAATATAGGGACTATAAGCATGCACCAGCACACCCTACTTAGATTTCTGATTTTATGCCCCAAAATAATTTGTATTGCAATATTAAATTTCTGATATTTCATTATAATAATGTAAAATATAATTTATTAGTAATAATCTAAGTTGCATTTAAAACCAGTTATGAATGCTATAGTTTATTTAACATATTTTCACACAGTAGCCTGACTAGACTTTAATGTTTAGATAAAACCATCCCTGCTACTTTGAATGTATGCTAAAAGAACGGACTTTCTAAGAAATGTGTTTGGTGGTTCAGGATCTATGTCAGTTCTACCTAGAACATAAATAGTTAGGAGTTGCCATCCTTTATTGAATACTTCTAAATGTAGAAATACACATTTATTTCTGATTAAATAAATAACTACTATTTACTTAGCAATCAAATAACAGCTATTGCTGCTTTTCTTGAACACAATGACAAGTCTCAAAAGCACTCTGATTCCAGGTACACTCTGCCAGAGAAATGTGGATAATAAGATTGATCCACACATACTCAAGGTTAGAATTTTGCAATTCCCCTTCTTTGGTCATGAAAGCCAGATGAAATAGCAGGGCCTAGGTCATGAAAAATCTTCTAAAGACCACAAAGTCAATCTGTAATGACGAGCTGAAGACTCCACAGTGCAATGCTACTTGTAGAGAATTATGCTCTAAATCTGAACTTACTTACTGGTCAGGTTCTTAGACATAAAGTAGAACAGTGGTTAGCAAAGGCCAGGAGTGTGGGTTTGGGTTGAATTGGGGAGTGTTTAACGAGCACAGGGTTTCATCGTGGGAAGATGAAGAAGTTCTAGAGATAGATGGTAGTGATAGTTGAACAGGGATGTGAATGTAGTGAACGTCATCACTGAACTGTTTGCTCAAAAATGATAAAATGGTAACTTTTATGTTACATATAATTCCACTTCAATATACAACAATTTTAAAAACTCCACTCACATTAAATCCTGAAAGGTCAATGTCAATAGCAGGTCCATCTTCCCGGTCACTTTTAGGGGCAATCTGATTGAGCAGATGAAAGTAGGCTCTTGAATCCTTCAAGGAAAGATAAACAGCGTATTTAAAATGAATAAAATACATGTAATTTAGAGGAGAAAGTGCCCAACCTGAGGAAACTGCCCCATCCCAAAAAATGGAGTAACAAACAACTTAGTCACTTTATTAATACAAATCACTTACATTGCATAATGCTGTTTTACACTTCAGAGCTTTTGGTAGTCCTCTTTCACAATCTATTCTCTGCACCTGGAATTACCCACCACCCCCCCACACACACACATTCCCCTCTCTCATTTGTTTACATCTCCAAGCATAGTGTAAACATCAGTTAAAGATTCATGTCAAATATTTTGTCCCAGAAGACCTGCCTGACGTTTCTAGAATAAACCAGATAGCTTCTCTGTTGTATGGCCCTCCCTGCTCATCTCTATAAACCAACTGTGACCATATTTTACTAAATCATCCACCCAGTATAGTTATCTTCACAAACAGTTGTAATTCTCCAAACATATAGATAGCTTCTTCCATCACAAAAGCAGAGGCTGTCTTTGATCCCATTTTAGTTGGATTGGCTTTGTGACTTGTCTGACCAACAGAATGCTGTGAAAATGATGGTCTAGGGCTTTCACATCATGACAGCCTACTCCTTCACCTAAGAAATCCAACTATCTGAGACTATGATGTTGTGAGGAAGGCCAGTCTAAACATGTCGAGGGGCCTAGCGGGAGGAGCAGTGAGGCACACACCTGTAACTGCTGCCCGTGTACTCCTTCCAGATGAGCCCAATTGACAGCTGAATGTAACCAAACCAGGGATAAATATATGTGGAGAAGAACCACCTAGCCAAGTGGCATCGACCCACAAAATTAGGAAAAATAATAACTCGTTATTTTAAGCCAGTATTACATAGTTTGCATAATTAGTAAGCTTCACAAGAGGTGTGTACCCGTGTCACCCATGGCTAGCATAATGCCCAACAGAGGGGATATAATAAACCTCTGACTAAGCCGAATTGAACCAAATTGTAGGAAGGTTCAGAAGAAGAGAAATCCTGGAAATAAACTTTGAAGCAGAGAAAACAGTGTCACTTAAAGACAGAATGTGTCATCCAGGGGATTACAGCAAAAACATGTCTGAGTCACCATATCTAAACAGGGATTATAAATTAGAACACTGCTGTAAGATTTAGGAGGCTGAGGTAGGACTGCCAAGTTCAAGCCAGCATGGGCAACCTGGCAAGCCTATCTTAAAAATAAAAAGTGCTAAAAATGCAGCTCGGTGTCAAGATCCTAGGTTCAATCTCCAATCATAATATGTACACAAATAGATGCATACATACTAGAGAAAAAAATCACAAAAGCCCGTTTGGCAATGCCCTATACCAGCAGTAACCTTAGGATAGTTGTTAGGCAGAAGTAAACGTTACTATTTCTTTGAAAAGGCTTTCCCAGTAGAGAGAAAACTGTTGTAAGCTATTTTAGTATCTATACCTTAAGATCCTTTTTGTCTGCTGATTGTCTCCAGCCTAAGAGAATTTGGTTTCTTGGTAGTTAGTTGTTGGCAAAGTGGGAGTGGGAATATTGGTCAGACCCACAAGGGCCTCTACTATGGCAAACAGATATGATCTTGGTCCAAATTAATGGACTGACATCCTCATTATAACTTGGTAGATGTGTAGCATATAAAATGGAAAAGAATGATTTAACCTAGGAAGGTTAACTCCTCCTTCCTCTCACAGGCAGTTACAATTCATATTCAAACTCAGTAAAACCAGGTACACTGCCCCATGCCTGTAATCCTAGCACTCAAGAGGCTGAGGCAGAAGGATCACAAACTGGAGGCCACCCTAGATCACTTGGAGAGTTCAAGGCCAGCCTGGACTACATAGTAAGATCCTGTCTCAAAAAGCCAAAATAATAAAGCACACAATCACACATACGCACAAAAATCTGGGACTGGGTATGAAGCTGTATAGTAGAAAGCTCGTCTAACATACATGAGGTCCTGGGCTCAATCTCTAGCACCAAAAAAAGAAAAAAATCATGTTATTAAAAAATTTTGTTTTGAATCTATCTCAGTGTGAACTGAATTCAAGTTTAAAGTCAGAACTCCCTTATTTTTCAAATTCCACATCCTCACTTCATGTCACAGATTTGAACATTAAAATGTAAACCTTAATGTCCTGGCTGAAGTTGCTGATGGTAGGCCATCCTGCGTTGGTCAGATGGTAGTTCACCCATCGTAGCAATAATTCCTCAGGAGAAAGCTTCATCAGTTCTTCTAGTTCTTCACCTTCACTGAGCAATGCAATCAAAGCTAGATGCAAGATAGTGAAATGTTAAGTTTTTCCTGCAGTGAGTATGTATCTATGAAAATTAATTATTTTTGGTAATCTTACCTTCATTCCTAGAAATTTCAATATCAGCAAAAAGACCAACTTTGATGATCTGCCAGAGAAGACCTAAGACCAAGTGAGGCTTTCCTTCTTTAAGATCCTGTGCACCAATGTTGACCACTGTACAACCAATGGCTGAGGCAGAATTCAGGGCTAGGTTTAAATTTTCCTAAATTGACACAAAACAAAGCAAAATATATATGGAAGTTCTTTCTAAAGTCTTATCTACAGGTTATCTACAAGAAACAATGGGTTGCAAAAAAATTTCATTTTTAAACATAAGTAGTATTTATACAACTTAATAACTACTAAAACATTACATGGCTTTGATTGTCATCTACATCTGCATATCCCATCACTTTCAAATATGCATCTCCAGCCTATACCTTCTCTGAGCCCAAATAAGTTCTACCTCAGTGTACACATTTGATTGTGGCCACATAGATGTTCTATGAGTCCCTAAAACCCATTATGTCCAAAATAAGCAAAATTTCTCACCTTGTTTCCCTGATTTTCCTTCCATTCCTGTCAAAATTAATTTTTTCCTATTGATTTACTCTCCTGACTGATGAGAACAAACATCATTCTTGTTCCTAAACCAGAAAGTGAGCAAAACCCTTGCTTTTCCTTGCTTACCATATCTAGTCACCAACTTGTCAACTTGACATTCTAATACCTCTGAAAATCATCAGTACTTTTACTGACTAATTTCCTAACTTTCTAATGACCATCATCCACTTTCTGTCTCCACCGCATCCTCTACAATTCTCTGCTGTCAGGAAAATATAGAGCTGATATAACAAGAATGACTTGTTGGCTTTAGAACCGTCAAATATTCCCTGTCATTACCACTGTCTGTTTGCATTTTATTCCAGCTACACAGGGCCTCTGATTTGGAGTTTCCTCTGCTTAGAACCCTGATTTAAAACCCTGCTCAAGTACACCCAATCTGTGATGCCTTCTCTAGGCATCCTACACAAAATAGCATCTGTGTAGCCCTTGCTGAGACTTGTTACCATATTTCCTACTTTACTCCTTATCTCTCTGACATATAGTATATACTTCTTTCTTGTTATATCTCTCCCAGCTAAAAGTATGAGCTCCGATCTGATAACAGAACCTTTGATCTGTTTGGAGATGCTTTCCAGTACCTAAGCATATCTTATATGCTCAATAAATATTTATTAAATAAATAGATGACTAAGAATGAATGAAAAACATGGAGAGAAAGGAAAGGATCAAGTTAAAACCTTTAGTGAGGCAATAAAAACCCTTCAGGGATTGACTGTGGCCTCAGCTTCTTAACATTTCACATATATGAATGATGCTTTGGCCACGATAGTCTTTTCCCCTTGGCTTATAATATTCCTTTTTCTTCCAATCACATGCTTGTTTCTCAAATCTCTTTCCCTGAATTATTTTCAACACAAAATCAGTCATGCCTTTCCCTAGACTTTTTTTTTTTTGTACCAGGGATTGATTCATGACCTTGCACTTGCCAGGCAGGCGCTTATGCCACTGAGCTAAATCCCCAGCCCTACTTACATATGCACAAAAAGAGGTAAATTATTAACATTTAGATAACTGTCATTTAAATATATTTTAAAGGCATATGCCTCTAGAAATTTCAGTGCCATCAGTTTATTAGTGTTGGATTAATGTTCTTTATTTTGATACTGTCTCTGTTTGGAAGCACTTCAACAAATGATGTACATTTGGGTTTCAATCCCTGAGAATCTTAAAGGTAACTGTTATGATAGGTTTTACAGATGAGGAAACTGAGGCACAGAGGTTACATAGTATCAGACATAATGGTTTCACTTCTGATCTCTAGAGCCTATCCTTTCAATCATCATGTTAATACTGCCACTCTCATTTGGCAGTAACAAGAGCAATTATTAATGTTCTGGTGATAGCAGGAGCTATGCACAGTAGTTTTCAAAACATCATGAAAATTTCAATGGCTTCATTTTTCAGTGTACTGAAACAATTTATCTTGCCAAGCTCCAAGTAAATGGTGTCTCTCATGGATCAATCACAAGTGAGTTAAGTAAGCACTTAAATTATTTTTGTAGTAGTATTAAGTAATGTTCTTTTAAAGGCAGTTCTCTTGAAAGTAGCAGCAAAACCAAAACATCCTTTTTAACATCTTTAAAACCTTGTAATTCACCACACATAAGTGTGATTTTCAATACAAAAATACATTAAGTGGCAAATACAGAAGTCCTAGAATACTTTTAATAGCTTCAAATGCTTTTAAGGTACTCTACATCAAATCAATACAACTTTTCAGAGACAATCTCTGCAAACTAAAGCTTAACCACTAATATTTTTCTATCTTTTCTTCACAAAGCATAACATGTTTGTTCCACTTGGGATTCCCCAGATTAACAGAGGGAAGAACTGGGCTAAAAACTATGTATTATACAGTAGCCTACTTTATGAGCACTAGGATGGAACTGTTTAAAAAAAAGCCTATAACTTCACTCAATTGACTTTCATAATGAATAAGAATGAAAATTTTCTATCACTGTTCTCAGCCTGGGAACTGACAACCGAAACACTACTATCTACTTAATACGATTCTCTGCGTTATTCTTCTGGTCTTTACTGGCATCCCTTTACTATCCCTCTGTCTTTATTAGCATGATTTTATTCTTCCTAGCAAAAAAGTGCCTGTTTACCACAGGCACTGCCTAAAAGACTCATTAGCCCTTTAGTGGAAATCAGGAAGGGACACTTAACACGCCAAAATTCTTTCGCCTCCTCACCCTGAAAACCTCCACTTGTTCCTTCTACCTGCAGTCTTGGCATGTCATTCTGAGATCCTCACTCATCTATCTCAGGCTCCTCTTAGCACTTCTCTCACACTAAAAGCCCACCTTATACCACAGTTCCAATTTTGAAATTCTAACCTTACCTTCCCAGCTCCAAGCCAGTGCTAAAACTTTGTAGATGTTGTTTTGTCTTACTAGAGTAAGAAGTAACTCAGTTTTGTCTTTGTTGTGATAGGGATACAAGAGAGAAGCCAGCACTTGTTATTTTTTAAATGTTGGCTGTATATACATGTACATCAAGTGTCTTACAAGTAATCAGCTTCAAGAAATAGATTAAAAGTAAAGAGTTGCCATATACATTCTATTTCTATTTGGTAAATACTACACTACTGGTCTACAAATTCATAGGGAGAGGACCACCACTGTTACTTAAAGCCACTGCTAAACACGTGAAGGAGACCTCCAGAGACAAGCTGTTCTCCAATTTTACTATGGATAACTTCCCTGAGTGTCCACCCTTCCTTCTAAGAACTTATTTTGGTGGGAAAACATAAGAACAATGGGAAACCATAAACAACTGGAACATGAGAGAGGTGTTTCTCTGCCTTCACTGTCAATCTGTAAAACACAGAACCCAACTTCATGGGTACTGACAAAAGAAACAAGGAAACATGGCAGTTTAGCTTGTATTACCAATCCATTTTCTCACATTTTGTTTTTGTATAACAGTCTAAATGTTTTGACATACTGTTGTATAAGATGGTTTCTTATGTTTCTTTTATTCTGTTTAACTAACCATCTATTTACTAACATTCTCAAAAGAATGTATTTTAAATTTTCTTTATTTCCCACCACTTTGAAAATTTTCATTTCCCATAAAGGTTCAATTTTCAAACAAATGCACTTTGTTAATGATTTTTATAGGGCTGAGCTATATATTTACTACATTATTAAGAATAAAGGTATGATTTGTTACTCAGGCTTCATCCTTATTTTACACAACACCATTTTTAGTCCATTAAAGAATGTTCAAATGAGATTTATCATATTTTTCTCCTTAACTGTTATTGTATGTGGGGAAAAATTAAGGTCATATGTGTATGTATTTATATGTAAGTATGAAATATAAAATATGTACTTTTTATGTATGAGTATATTCATTGCAATAGATTTTGATAACATTTGGTAATGAACAGATTCAATTTCCTATAACTAGCCTTGAATTGATTTCCTGGCTTTTTGGTCTCAAAGTCACTACCAACTGTTTTGTAGTTTTATTGATATATATATATATATTTTTTTTTTTTTTTTGAGACAGGATCTTGCCTCAAACTCAAAGCGATCTTCCTGCCTCAGCCTCCCTACTGTGGGATTACAGGCATGTACCATTAAGCCCAGCCTTGCTCTTGCTTTCATAACTACTATACATAATTATTTTTATCTTTTTCTACTTTCATATATCATGATAACACAGAAACCTATCATCCTAAGGTCAAAAACAATATTACTACAATCTTACAGTCTTTGTTTGTCGAGACAGAGTCTGGCTTTGTAGTTTAGGCTGGCCTTGAACTCACTGTGTAACCAAGGCTGTCCTCAAATTCACAGTGATCCTCCTGCCTCAGCCTCTGAGAGCTGGGATTACAGGTGTGCACCACCACATCATCGATCTTATGGTGCATTTAAAATGCATTTTAAAAATGCATTAGGTATTTTGGGATAAAGTTTCCTGTGAAACTAGTACTTTTTCTAGCAGACTCATTATTCTGAGTTCTAACTGAACAAACAAGACAGATTTAATGAAGGAAATCTATTAATAGTTGCTCAGTTTTAGTAATTATTGTTTTAACTGCATGTTAATAGTTGGCATTACTAACATCAGAAGAGTGGCAGCCTAGTGTAGCAATGAGGGATGCCTCTGGATTCCCCTGGGATCGTACCCCTGGCTCTGCCACTGTATGACCTGTGCCTCAGTTCCTTATCTGTAATTTCATACTATATACCTTATAATGAAGCTGACTCCTAGTAGTAGTCAAGGAAATAATTTCACATAGTGTGTTTAGAACAATAACTAGTACCTAGTGAATATCTGATAAATATTAATATCTACTCATTTGTATACAAATTTTTAAGGAAATAATGTTATAACTTCAGATTCTTAGACTTTAACTGTATCTGTATGGAGAAGATGACACAATACAATCTTGTTCAAAAATAATAAAACTTCTGTGAAATGGTAAGACATGATAAAACTATTCAGTGTTCATTTTTCAACTAACCAAGCACACTAGCATTGCGGCTGGAAATTTAACTCAACAGTAGCATGTACAATGTTCAACACCACAAGAAAATAAAAAACTTCTAGCATCAAATAAATAATAATCAAATAACTCAATATTATAACAATATAAATTGAGTATATTAGCTTAACGAAATTTATCCAAGATACATAAAAATCTTAATTTCATTCATTACAAAATGCAACTGAATTTTCCAAGTTTTTATAATAAAGCAATTTTATTAAATCAGAATTTTAACATGGACCTCAAAATCCATTGACAAAGGCTTTAAGCTGTATTTTGTAACCTAGTAACATATTTCTAGTAAAGAGCAAATACTTACAGAAACAGTAAAAGGAGTAAGCTTTTTCTTATTAATGGCTCTTTCATCAATTGTATCTGGTTCAGATAAGTTGATCATTTTGCTAAGGAGAAAAATGGGAATGACATAGTTTCAATTTTCCGAAAATATTTTTTGTTTATTTTTGCAAGCAGCCACAATAGTAAAATTTTGAAAAAAATCAATACCTTTAAACTATAAACTCATGTCAGGAACTTAATTTCTAAAATCTAAGAAATATTTCCTACTCTAAAACAAATCTATCATTTAGTGCAGTAATCTTAGCATTTATGCCTATTTTAACCATCTTATACTTTCTTAATGTAGTTCTTCTCTTGATTTCATTTAATCATTGAAATTCTCAAGAAGCAAACTTCCATGAAGTGGTATCAATATTGTTTATGTACTGTTGTTGCAAAATACAAGGAGCCAGAGACTTCAATAATTCAGACACTTTTAAAAGAATATATGACTTTTGTTTCTATTTTTTAGAATGTATTCGTCTTTTAAAACTAAAATAGGAAAATGAAGGTCAGAAAAAGTAGATGGAGTCAAGACCTATTTTATACATAATATCCTAAACACTGATAACTATTCATGGGTAGAAACTTGTTTTGTTTTTCTTTTTAAGTAAATACACAGAAAAGACTATTGAAAAAGCACTAAGATAATAAAAACAGTTAATAATGGGTCATAGGAATATTTGTGATGGTTATTTCTTCTTTAAAAGTCTCCTGTCTCTTATAAATTTTTAAAAAGTCTGCTTTGTATAAAGTATTCTGGTACTACACTAAATAGTACAAAGACAAAGACATGCCCTTAGAATTCACAGCATAGTGCGAACAGACTGCGAAGAACAAAAGCTGCATTAAAACATTTTCACTTCATAATTGAAGTCTGTCTTAGTTTTACATTTCGTGATGTTCTTTTCCCAGTCAGTTCAGTAGTCAACACTTCCTCAATAGGAAGTGATAAAAGAAAACATAAACATTTAAAAGTGATCTAAGGACTAATTCAAAAGCTTCCTGCCATTATTATGGTAATATAATAATACTTCTAAGCATTATTATGGAAATATAGTAATATTTTCTGGCATTAATATATGTAAAAAGAACTTAAAAAATAAAGGATTGTATTAGAAAGTAGATTTTGGAAAACATTTAAGATCTATGTAGCTAATTCAAAAAAAACAGAAATTGGTAAATTGTAGTTTTCATGGAATGTTCGTCAATGGGGACATTGAGAGCATGGCTTTGTAGCTCAGCACTGAACTCACCAAAGAAGGATGCCATCTGCAAGTGATCTGAAAAGACTGCCATCATTGGGATTCATGGGCAAAAGATGCTTACAGTCAGGGTCATTTTCTAGGGCTTTGTTAATCCAGTTAACAAAAGCCACTTTTTCTTCCTCTGAAAACAGAAAATCTTTGTAGGCAAACCTCATTTCACAAAATTTATCACAAAACAAAAATATACTGCTCAAAGATAGCAAGCGACTATTATTAAAACTCTACTCAAACACTAAAAGGTTTAAAACAGGTTGCTCATTTCACTTTTTGATCAGACTATTAGGAGAGGAAGGAAGACGTGTATCTTAAATGGGCACAATAAATATTTCGTTTGAGTGTAAAAGTTTTCCAAACATTATTTCATCTGAAATCTAATGAACCAGAAGCAGAACATCAGAGGTTTTAAAAAAAAAAATACACACACACATGCTCACAAATACAAACAGATACTTAAATAAGGGGGAAAATACTCCCCAAATAGATCTTTAGATCTAAGGCAATAAATCCTATCCCCTAAAAAATATTTAGAAAGCTGTGATTTTAGGCTTACAGCAAATACACAGGATTTGCTCCTTACACACATATGCACACACACAGAGTTATTGAAATGACTAGAATAACTCCATTTCTAAGAAATTTTTACAGTAGAAAAACTATCAAAGCCAGTTACCAGCACTGCCCTTAGTTATCAGGGCGGCACATGTACTCTGCGTTAAGTACATTGATCTGTAGACAGAAAATGTTGCTGGGCTATTCAGTACAGAGTGGGAAGGAACTTAAAGTAAAAATGCTCTATAGCTTTATCATTATGTAAACATAAGAAAGTATTTAACAATGTACAATATATTTATTTATTTATTTATTGAACTCAGGACCTTGTGCTTCCCAGGCAGGTGCTTATCCCCAGCCCAACAATGTAAAGTTTAAAATAATTAATCTCTGTTTCCATCAGAGGGTAGCATATATGACCTGGCCTACTCCATTTTTATCACATTACCTAGGATTAGGTAATTTCTTAACGGTATATTTGGCAGATACCCTCCAAATTTAACCCATCACCACACACAGTAAATAAAGACACAAACTTTTACTAGTATTTCCCACTTTGTACATACAAAACCTGTCTCTTATCTACTTGCCACAACCTATAAATGTCCTTAGAAAGACTTAGAAGTTTAGGGATTTAAAGATCACTAAGATATTATACTTGCCATCAAGAATTTCAGTGTAATAATAAAAGAAAGAAATGTAACATAAATGAAACACTGCACATATAGGGTACAATGTTTTAAATTTTTAAAGAAAGAATCACTTTGATTGAGTTGATCAAGAAAAGGTTTTACAGAGCAGGTGTGGTGGCACATGCCATAATCTCAGGAGGCTGAGGCCAGAGGATCACTTGAGCCAACAAGACCAACCTGAGGAAACAGGAAGATGCCCATCTCAAAAACAAAATTTATAAAGAAAATACTATTTAAAAGATAGAAGGTGAAAATGGGGAGATATTTTAGACATAGGAGCCAGGAATAAGACACCAAGTCATAACCACTGGAAATATTTTTTAATGGATAATATCAAGTATTGTTGAAGATACAAACAAAACAAAACAAAAAATTCTCATGCATAACTGTTGGAAGTGTAAAGCAGTAACCTGGAAACAGTAACTCTGAAAACAATTTGCCAGTCCTTTTAAAAGTATCAAATATATACCTACCAAAAGATTTAGGAATTCCATTCCTATATATATACTTAAAGAGTATTTAAAAATTAAGACCACTCTATAAAGGTGAACACAAATGTTCATACATTATTTTTCATAAAAGCCCAAGAAAAGAAACAGCCCAAATATTCATAAAGATTTTTTAAAAATGTGAAGCCAGCCATGGTGGTGCACACCTATAATCCCAGCACTCAGGAGGCTGAAGCAGGGGGAGCGTTGTGAGTTCAAAACCAGTCTGAGCTACAAAATGAGCGGAAGGCCAGCCTGAACTGCATAATGAGACCCTGTTTCAAAAAGACCAAAAAGAAATAAACAAACAACAAAAAAGTGACATTATTCTTAGAATACTCAGCATTCAAAACAAGACATATGTTATAACATGGATGAACCTTTAAAAATATGCCAGGAGGGAAATCTTTGTAAAATGAAAAGCCACTGCAGTATGATTCCATTTGCATGAAATTTCCAGAATAGTCAAATTCATAGAAATAGAAAGTAGTCTAGCAGTTGGGAAGGTTTCTGGAAGGTGGAAATGCAAAATGACTACCAATGAGTTTGGTAGTTTTTCTGGTGTAAGTAGCAAATTTTGAAATTAAATGGTGATAACAATTGCACAAGTCTACTAACATATTAAAAAGTACTGAATTATACACTTTTTAAAAGGGCTGAATTTCATAGTAATCCAGTTGTATCTCAGTAAAGCTGCAAGCTTTTAAAAGCCATTAAATGTTCTATATTGTTTCCTGGGTAGTATTTACATGAGTGTATTCATAGATTAAAAAAAAAATCAAGCCACACACAAGAGTATACAGTATGCGGTTTATATTTTATGCTAAAATAAGCAAGCAAAAAATGTCACCTTAGACAAATGATTACCTCTGGGAAGGAAATGTCATTAACAGGGCATGAGAAGGCCACACAGGTGATAAAATATTTCACATCTTCATCTAATTGGGAGCTACGTGGATGTATATACACATGCAAAAAGTCACTGAGCCATATACTTAAGATTATAGCACTTTTGGCCACCAGGGGGCCCTTTCCTCTGCGCCCAGCATGGGCAGAGAGAACCAGGAGAAGGCCAGCCTCTGCCTACCAGGCACTGCCACTGGAAAGCCCTTTCCTCTGCACGCCCAGCATGGGCTGAAGCAGACAAGAGACCCACCTCTGCCCACTGTGCACCACCACCAAAAGGTTACATCCTACAGGCGGCCAGTGTGGGCAGAGAGAACCATCAGATCCACCTTAACCTTCAGGGAGCTGCCACTGGAAGATTCCTTTTGCAGGCAGCCAGCAGGAGCAGGGACACACAGCCAGGTGAGTCCTGTGCATCTGTAGACCACCATTTGAGGCCCTTGGTTTCCTCAGACAGCCACCCCTCCACTAGCAGAATCAGACAAACACAACTGTGTATGGCTGCCACCATTGTAGGAGTTCCAGTGTAGACACACAGGCTGAGAGAAACAGTCCCATTTACATGCACCCCTGATCATCAGCGAGAGCCCAGTGTAGCTCTGGAGAAGCCAACTCTACACCCTGCTACCTTCCTGTAATTCTGGAATTAGAGGAACCCAGGTGCCTGTCCCATCCCCCTACACTGCCTAGGGGCAGCCAACACAGGAAGTACCTGGAACCCCACAACCAGCTTGCTAGGAGGAACCCAGGAGAATGTCAAGACAAAGGAACAAAAGGCAAACTCAGACCTCCAGCCCATACACAATAAGTCTGGGAGATATGGTCATGGAAGTCACACACCTGAAATCTCTGAGAGGATAGCAACTGAAGTAAGGAAACAACTTCATGAGATTGTAAAATCAGAAATAATGTCTCAGGTAAAGAAAGAAAACACAAACATACTGAAAGAACTGTTCAGCAGGTCTAAAGAAGACAGACAATAAAGAAGAGCATAGGAAAACAATGGAAATCTTGATTGAATGTAGAAAGGAATTACAATGCATGAAACATTCAAAGAAAGATGCAGGAATTTAAAAATTCAATCGAAAGCTGGTAAAACCACTTAAAAGAAACTGAAGATAGACTTTCAAACCTTGAAGACAGGATTGCAGCTAGTATCGTGAAAGGAAAGATCTCTTAAAAAAAATAACAGAATCAGGAAATAACAACTCAATGGCTGCAAGATGATGCAAAGAAGCATAATTTAAAAGTGATAGGTATCAATGAAGAAGCAGGGGTCAACACAAATGAAATTAAAAGGATATTCACAGAAATAATAGAAGAAAACTTCCCAAATATGGGAAATGGATCTGGCATGCAGATAAGTGAGGTATACAGGACTCCAACTAGCCATAACCCAAGTAAATCTACACCCAAATATATAATAATCAAGATCTGAGAAATTAAACACAACAACAGAATATTAAAAGCTGTTAGAGAAGAGACAGATCACCAGTAAAGGAAAACAATCACTATCACTGCAGACTTTTCAACACAAACCATCAAGTCAAGAAGTTTGGAGTGAGGTGCTTCAAACCCTAGGAGAAAACAACTTCCAACCTAGACTGATCTACCCAGTAAAACCATCTTTCAAAATGGATAGAAAAATAAGATGATAAAGATGAAGTTCTTCCATGATAAAGAACTGAAGGAATTCATGACTACCAAACCAACCCTAAAGAGAGTGCTAAAGAATATTCTAGGGAGAGATAAAGATGACCATGGTTCCAGGAACAGCAGCAGAGGAAGATCGCCAAACAAGACAGGCAGTTGAATGAAGGGGAGAAGTGGAGGGCCAACAACAGGAGGATAGCAGGGCAGAGACAAACCAGTGTATGCTGGTTGTAACCATTAATGTAGATGGCCTCAGGTCAGCAATAAAAAGAAACACAGGGAGAGTGGATCAAGAAACAAGATCCTTTGATATACTGTATACAAGAAACACATCTAACTGTAAAGGAAATTCACAGAATGAAAAGAAAAGAAAAGAAAAAAGAAAGGAAAGAATTGTTCTATGTGACAGGAAACCAAAAAAAAAAAAAAAAAAGCAAGACTAACTTGCCCATCAACCATAGAATGGATAAGAAATATATGATATTTTCATGCAGTGGAAAGCTACCCAGCTATAAAGTAGAATAATCTCAAGGCTTCTGTAGGTAAATGGACATAACTGGAAATCATGTTCATAGCCAAAACAATTCAAACTCATACACGTGAACCCTAGCATAAGAAACAGGAGTTAATTGGATCCAAAAGCAAAATAGTTAATGGTAAGGGCAAAGGGGAGGAAACACCTGAAAGGGAAAGGTGGAAACTACTATCAATTTCTTATTGTCTTATCTTGAACTCTCACATCGTTTACACAATTTTGTTAAGTTTGGCTTTGTTCTGTCTTGTTTTGTTAGGTTTTATGCTGTCAGATGGTAGAGGCAGTTATTTTGAATATAATGGGATATATTATGGTAATCATGGTTTCCTATTATATTGCTTTGAAGTCTTATTGCTTTCATTCATTGGTTGATTGATTTTAAAATGTTTGATTTTATTATTTGTGATGGTATGAACAGCTATTTTGAAGAAAACGATGTTATCACAGCCATTGCTGATTTACTTGAAGTCCTAACATGCTTTTGTTCTTGTTTTGATTGGCTCTATCCTATTGTGTTTTCATTTTATTATGTGTGATGATATAAACAAATTTTTAAGGAAAATGAGATATTATAGGAGCCATTTTTCATTTCCTGTTATTTGGTTTTAAGTCCTGTAATGCTTTCATTCTCTTGAATGGGTCTAACTATTTTGTTATGTTTGACATTGTGTGTGAAGGCAGGCTTAACTATTTCAAAGAACAGAGACATTATGGTAGCTATTGTTGATATCTGGTTGTCTTGTGAAGTGCTGTGTTACTTGCATTGTTTTGTTCTGTTCTCTTTTGTTTTATTTGCTTTAAAATAAAAAAATTTTAAAGAAAGATTATAGCACTTTCATCAGTGTGTATTTTATTTTATTTTATTTTATTTATTTTTGTCTTTTTAAAACTTATTTCAGTAAAATAAACAGGCAGAAACTTAGGTAAAGGATAAGTACATTTCAAAAAGTAGAGGTATCAATTATAGACTACATCCTTTAATACTACTTCTCTAGTGGAAAAAGGTTAAGAAAAAAATACAATGAATAGGAGAAACTTGAGCATATCATTTGAGGAAAATCTAGGAAGAGAATTAAGAGAATAATTAACAGATTCAGATCTCAAAGGAAGAAAGAAGGAAAAAAGTTCTAGGAAATTTTGTCAAAAATTTCAAAAGCTTAGTGCTAAGTATGTTCCTATGAATAAAAAGCAAGTTGGCCAAAGTTTCTGAGACATCTTGACCCTGAGAAGTAAGCTTAATAAGGAGTAAGACTCCTTAGCTTACGAGTTATGCGACTCTGGATTTCCCACTGGGCAGCAATCCAGTGATTCTATCAGATCAAGCAAATCAGGTGCTATGTTCTCTAATCATTTGTTTGATTAAAAAATGAATCAAATATCTCAGCACCTGGCAAATGGAAGGGGAAAAATCTTTATAGTAAGCCTCTCTACCATTCCTTGATGAAATCTAAATATAAAGCCACCCTACCAGTCAGGATAAAAAACCCATTCACAAGTCATGACTAACCAAGTGCTAAAATAGAAGCTTTCATATTGTTTTAATTTCTTTGATGAACCTGACACACTGTATGAACTTACTGATTTTAGGACTTTTTATTTAAACAGCTCTAACACTGAGATACACTTTAAATTTGACGTCATGTTATAACTTAGTCAGGATTTTTTTCCCTCAATGATACATAAAATAATGGTAATAATCACAATGAAGAGCATCGTATGTAAGAACAAATGGGCTCTTAATGAATCAGTGACTAAAAGATCAAATTGGAGGGCTATTACCTGAGTAAGAATGCTGTGTGCCCTCACTGGAAATGGATGAAGTTCCTCCAATAGCAGTGATTCCTTCCCTCTTGTTAATTATTTTTCGGAATGTTTTGCTGATATCTTTGCTTTTAAGCTCTTGCATTAGCTGGAATAAAATACAAGTAAAACTGAGATTTGATCACATAATCATAAAAATTTGGTGGCAGAACATTTATTTAGACATCCTTATTTGAAATGACACAAAAATAAATATAAATGAGGTGTTTCCATAGTTAGTGCTTGTGTACACAGATAATCATGTCACTTACCAGTAAAACAAAGTGGACAAATGTTTGTGTCCCGCCCTGAAAGAAATTCTAACTTGAATTTAAACTGAACACACAAAATTGTTCCTACTGACTGGACATGACCTTTTCACTGAAAACCTAAGAAATAACCACATGATAAAGATTTTTAACATGCCTTCTTGAAGTCATTTTTCTGCCTACGTATCCCAAATTCATACACGTTAAAGTAGGTCAGGCATGTTAGGAAATAACATAGACTTATACAAACTCCCTTTCCCACTCTTACTGAACTCTCCTGAGACTGGCAAGACTGAATTTGGTCACTGGCCCAGTAATTTGTATTTTTTTAATGCATATCTAATCATGTCATTTTATACTGTATTACTCCTACTTCCTTGACTTCCTGTTGGTCTTAGTATAAAAACAAAACTCTTGGAAGGGCCTGCATGACCCGATCCTTTTCAAACTACATTCTTTATTCTTACAATCTCAGCTCCAATCACAACAGCCCTTTCTCCAGGTTGCTTAAAGAGCCATCCATTATCCACAAAGCCACAGCCTCTACAAATGCAGTCATCCTTATCTGCTTTACAGTATTCTTTCTTTTATGGTTTTTTGTTTTGTTTCATTTTTCTTCACAGCAAGGTCCTGCTGTGTATCCCAGCCTGGCTTCAAAATACCAGTCCTCCTGCCTCAATCTCCCAACTGCTGAGATCACAGATGTGTGCCACCATGCTTGGCTTCACATTAGTCCTCCTGACTCCCTCTGTCCACTTAATAATCTTTCTTCAGCTCTCAATTCAGTCTTCACAGCTTAAGGGATACCCTCCCATGCTCTCCAGTCTCCCCCTCTAAGTTCAATTCCTTCTACTACAAACTCTCATTGGACCTTCACTACTCTGTCATAGCAATGACCACAGTTGATATCTTCCTCTCACTCATTTCTCTGATTCTGCCTTCCCTACCCAAAGTAAACTCCATGAAAGCAAAACCATGTCTCTTTTGCTCATTACATTATTCACAGTGCCTAGAGTTTAAATATTTGCTTAGTGAATAAAGACTACAAAACCAGATAATTTATATTTCATAAATATTTATTCAGTTATATTAATGAGCATCAATAAACACTGAATTCATATATAATTATTCCAGAGCATGAAACACTATTATCTAAAAACACAACTTCCATTCAATGGTATTTCCCTTTGTTTTACAAATTATTTGTGGAAATAATTATTTCTCCAATAATAACTGTTGTTAACATTATCATCAGTTTAAAGGAATGTTTTTTTTTTCCCTCTACAGCCAAATATAGCTATATCATTATTAAAATTCTTGAAGCAAAAGGATCAGTAGCTGGAGAGGATCTGAATACTTACTGACACGAATTCTTCAAAACTGATTTTGCCATCTTTATTGTTGTCAGCAACTGCTAGAATTTTCTCCACGATCTCGCGCACTTTATAGCCAGGAAGAGGAAGGCTTGCTTCCTTAAATAGGTCCTGAAGTTCATAGTCACTCACATATCCACTGTTGTCAATATCTGTAGCAATACATTATGAGCTGTCAAATATTTGTACTGCAGAAGATGTGTACTCAGCCATACAGACGATTCACATGCATGCAAAACCTTTCTAAGTTTGTTTCACAAGTGTCAGTAGCCTTTTTCCCGCACCTGAACTGTCCAGGCTGTGCTATATGATTTATCAAAACACTCATATTTCAGTAGAATTCATCTCCAGAGACTTAAGGCCTCTACATTATTAAGTATATAGTAGAAACAATGCTCTGCCAAACTCAGTTTTATCACATGACTAAGTTTCAAAGAAATAAACCTGGAGAAGTCTCAGATACCGAAAAGAAATATATCAACAGTGTTCAAGAGGGAACACTCATCTGAAAGTTGCTCAATAAATTAATTAAATTAACTTATAAATTAATGTGCTGCCCCCACACTCCATATAAAATACGTGTATCGTGTATTTTCATTCTACATTTCACGTGGCAGTTCATTTGTTAATAATTCATTACTTCATTACATATTTATGATACCATTATGTATACTGAATCATGTTTGATGTCATTTTGAGATCAGGTGTTCCAGAAATTTCATACTTATACATAGCCTTTTGGAAACAGGTTTCTAGGTATTTTCACATTATCACTGAAATGTCTTTCCCTGGGTTTTCCCTTGAGACTGGGTATCACTTCTTGACTCAGAACAAAGGTAACACAAAACACTGCTGCCCACAGTTGGCAACAGAGCTATGAACTGTTTCATTGTTGCCTGGATCCGCCTGGTATAGATTCTCTCACTCATCTGCTAATAGCTGCTTGTTGCTGTATTTCTTTTTCTTTTCACTAAAAGAGCTGTCATCACTCTAGCTGAATTAATGGTAAGGACAGGAACTTATCTTCTGAACTCTAATGTAAAAGTATATTGTTACAATCGCAAGTCATCTAGGAACCTGAATTAATTGATATTTCAACCATAATAATGCTTTATTTGAATTTGGCACAAATCCTCATTATTATTATTATTATTATTATTATTATGATTATTGGTCTTTTTCGTTTTTACCAGTACCGGGGATCAAACTCACGACTGCCTGTTTGCAAGGCAGGCACTTACGCCACTGAGTTAAATCCCCAGCCCCTCAAATCCTCATTATTAATATATCATTAATTCAGAAATGTTTACCATAATTCTGAAACATACAAAAAATACTATGTATGTTTATTTCTGTACTACCACTGTAGTGGGAAATTTTTAAAAATTTTAAAAACTGAGGAAGTTATTTAGCTTCCAAACATCATGTTAAACTAAAATGTTTAAATAGTTAAGACCTGAAGCTTTAAAAATGGATAGATTTGTGTGCTTACATTCTAGCTCCATCCCTGCAACGTCTGTGGTTTTGGTGTGATGTAACAAGAACTAATAGGTACCACTTAATGAGTATATATTCTCTTTCAAGTGATTTGTTAATAACTTTACTTATTAAATCTTTATAACTTTGAAGTAGTCACTAATGTCATTCTCATTTTAAAGGTGAGTAAATACCGACTTAGGTTAGACAACCATAAAGATTATGGGTTGAAAAGAAATAAGACTTAGTTACAAATAACAACAGCAAAACTAGATTAAAAAATAGGGCAGGGCTGGGGATATAGCTCAGTGGCACAGCACCTGTCTGCCAAGTGTGAGGTCGGAGTTTGATTCCTGGTACTAAAACAAAATAAAACGGAGCAAAGGGCTTGAAACATTTCTCTAAAGAAGACATACAAATGGCCAATCGATACATAAAGAGCTGCTCAAGAGAAATACAAATCAGAACTACAAAAGATACCACTAGACACTCAGGAGGATGGCTATTATAAAACAAATGTACAAGAAAAACAAAAATAGAAAATAAGTGGTGAAGACAGAGAAACTAAAATCCACGTGCACTGCTGGTAGGAATGTAAAAAGATGTAGCCACTACAGAATATAGTATGATGATTCCCTGAAAAATTAAACATAGTTACCACATGCCTCAGTAATTCCACTTGTAGGTATACACTCAAAAAAGTTGAAAGCAGGGACTTCAATAGGTGTTTGTATAGCCATGTTCATAACAACTTTATTCACAATAGCCAAAAAGTGCAAGCAATTTAAATGTCATAAGCAAACTGTATGTAGACATGGAGTATTATTTAGCCTTAAAAAGGAAGGAAATTCAGGCACATGCTACAACATGAATGAACATGGAAGACACAATGGCAAATAAAATAAGCCAGTCACAAAAAGACAAGTATGATTTTATTTATAGGTGGTAATTAGAGTGGTCAAATTCCTATGCACAAAAAATAGAATGGTGGTTTCTAGGGGACAAGAGAGATGGAGAGGGAGAATTCTTATTTAGTCAGTATAGAATTATAGTTTAGGAGCACAGGAAAGAGTTATGAAAAAGAATGGTGGTGCCAGATGCAGAACATTATAAATGTACTTAATGCCACTGAACTACACTTAAAATGACTAAAACCTTGTATTATTATACATATTCTACCACAGTTTTTTATTCATTTTTAAAATTTGTTTAGTGCTAGGAATCAAACTCAGGACCTCGCACTTGCCAGGTTGCTGTCTACCACAGATTTTTAAAGGAAGCAAAATGACATCTTTCAACTCCCAGCTTTCCCACAGTGACCCAAAAATACTCTATCTAGTAAGAGCAGGTGAGTATACCCCTCTATCTATAAAAACAGTTGTTTGGTACAAATTAGCAGGTGGGTTGCTGAGTTGATTAGCTATAGTTTATCTTGTTTTTTAAAAAAAGCAAGTACATATTGTATTAATGTTAACAATTCCCTCAATGTTAACAATTCCCTCACATAAAAAAAATTGTTTTGTTGTCAGGATTATTCTTTCAGTGAACTGTTTGTTCAAAATTTCATTGATTAAATATTGCAAGATTCTACGCCCATGAATCATAAATGTTAAAGTTGGTATGTTCCAAACAAAGAAAATAGATTACTCATCCATTCACATTTACTAAGACCTGCACAGCCCACACCCCCCCCCACTTTTTTTTAACACGTTCCCACATCAAATGACTTAAGTACATAGTAGGAGACCCAGAGTTATTACTTCCTGTCTATGTGCCTGAAATGACAGAACATTTCAGTAACTGCCTACTTTTTGTCTTGAAAAGACCTTGGACACTGAAACCCATTCTCTGTAACATTTATTATGAATAATCTTGAAATCATACACATTGTCACACTGCCCAAATGGTAAATCTGCAAGGAGAAACAAGAGTCTTCTGTGTTTCAGAGCAATGAAATCATAAGATTTTACTTTTTTCTACAAAATCATACTTTTACTTTTTTAAAAAATAAGCTTTACTTTTTTAAATTAAATCTGTTTTCTTTGTAGTGGTCTCTAAAATCCACCCTACATTTCATTTCACCTACATTAATTTTAGTTATTTTCACTAGCTTTGTGAGAAATCTAAGAAACAAGACAAATTGTGATCATTCTATCCTGACTTGCTTTTCATACAGTACTTTACCGCCCAAAGGAAGACACCTGCTGAAGAAGGGACAATGCCACTGCCCCAACTCACTGTGCTCAACTTTCACTTGCACATATTTGCAGACCAAAGGGGGAAAAACATACTTATATTCTCCTTGTTTACCCTAAGTTTCTAAGAGAAAAATGCAGAAGAATTGAGATTCAACACTATAAAGGAAATTTTCTGGAAGAAAAATACAAAGGTGGCAAGATGATAATGTCATGAAGATAAAACACTGAATGGCTTCAAAAAGTGAAAGAAGAAAAACAAGACATAATTTAAAAACAAACGTGTTTTAAATTATACATGAGAAGGAAAACAAGACATAGGCCTCTGACTACAATACCCACAGCAGATTTTTAAAATATTCTTTATGAAGTCAGAAACTGTTCATGTTAGTAACAAAGATATGAAGGCTAGAATTCAGTTAAGTACACAAGGAAATGTTTCTGTATTTTTTCACTGCAATGAGGATTGCATGTTAAGTGTATTCAGTTACACTGTCACTCATTAACCTAGATTATTCTCTGCAAAGAAACTATCAAAGAATTCAAAGTCCAACTCACCTAGAAATTCAAGCCAGTCATTATTTTTCAGAAAGAATCCAGGGACACAGATTTTTAAAAAAGCAATATTCTACTCCTGAAGTCTAACATCAAGCAAAACAATAACATTGTATTTACTTTTCCTCATACCTATTTTATTAAATGCTTCTTGTAGTTCTTCAAGCTCCTCTCGAGAAATGGTAGTGGTACTATTTTCCATCTTAGGTCAGGAAAGACAACTTCAAGTCTTTGTGTCTAGAAAAAGCAGTATTTACAAGAGAACGTTAGTCCTTTGGAAACATTTTTCTAAGAAATATAAGGTACAGACAAGTATATTTTCTGCCAAAAAAAAAATCACCCATAATGTCTGGCTGATAAGAAACAAATAGTAGGTCTCCCAGTAACACTCTCTCCCAGTAGTGGGCTAGCCAACAAGACACTCAGTGTGAGGAAAAAACACCTTTTCCACTTTGTGCTTTCCGGAGGCACAAATCTCTCAGTAGTCTGTGCAATTTTCATTTTCCCTCATCAAGCAAGTTTAAGAAAAGCAGCATTGAAGTAGAAGGCCTGAAAGTAAGATTTACAGATATCAGATATCAGTAGTGTCCACAAAAAGGGTAAAGTTAGCTTAGTCTGCTCATCTAGAGATGGAGTTTGTGGCTCCTTTAAAATAATCCTTCCCCTTCCCTGTGGGAGGTTCTTTCTGGATCACTGGGGCCCTTTTTACTGTGAGTAGAGAAGATAAATAAAAAGAAAAAAAATCATGTAAAATTAGACTATTAGAAAGTTATAAGGTGGTGCTCATTTTTTAAAATAATTGGTAACAAATCCCCCAAACAGAAAAGTAAAGTTACCCATAATAATGCTCTCCAGAGCTTAAATGATGGTTCAGTGAACATCCTTGTAGATAAATCTTTGTTCACATCCATCTTTATTTCCATATGACAAATACTACAAGTGAAATTATATTTTTAATACTTCAGACATATAACAGTGCAACTCTCATTTTTTAAATAACTTAATTATCTACTCAATATAAAGCTAATGTAGAATACAAATTATGTTGTATTCCTCTCAGATATACTTAGTTATATCAGACATTTCTTATGTACCTCAGAAAATAATGGAACATTTCTGCTTTACGAGTCCAGAAGAACTGAAACTAAATGGAAGGTCACCATTTTAAAAACTTTATATGCTTACATATGATTATATTTAAATGAGGTTCAATATCTCACAGTTGTCAGGGAGGCACATAAATTTTCAACATAATTTATTTAGTAAAATCTATCATGGATGACTTTATGTATTTATTTATTTAATTTGGTACCAGGGATTGAACTCATGACCTCATGCTTATCAGGTAGCTGCTTATGACGCTGAGCTATATCCCCAGCCTATATCATTGATCACTTTAAAACCATATTAAATTATATGAAGCACTCAAAGAATATAGCTCTTGTCACTTACAATTTGTATACCGACTTCTTTAGGATTTTTAGTATATTTGCTGCCGAAGTGAGCACTCAAGGACTTTCGATCTTTCAAAGGGATAAAATTTTATCTTTTATAATTTTGCTGGGGAATGAGTCTAATTTAATCTACAATTAAATATTTTTTAAAATATTCTATTGCTTACTATTTAATTCTTCACCATTAAAAAAATCTGAGGTGCTAAGTTAGTAGAGGAATACAACAGAAAGTCAGACTCCCTGGATGCAGTTCCTTATAGCTAGTATTAAATATTCATTATATTGAATTCTTTCTTTGAGAAAGTTTTACTGCAGTTAAAACTACTTACAGGAATAGCTATTATGTGTTGAAAGATGTTGAGCAGTCTTATAAGGATTTTTAAGTGAAATGCTATTTCTGTTGTGGCTGGGTTTTGGTCTTTGTGGTCGTGGTCATCTTCCATATCCTGTCCCTTGTTCTAAATGGCTTGTATATCTTGCTTCCATTTTTAAAAATAGTGGTCCAATTTTAGCATTTGCATTGTACAGAAAGGCTGCAAACTAACAGTCCTTGTGCTAATTTTGCAATTTTAGCCATCATCATTTAAATTTATGAAACTTGTTAATTACCAAAAAAAATTTTTATTCTCCCCTAATCAGTAAAACCAAAATGTAAACTTATTTAAAAAGCAATTTACCCACATACTGATAGGTTTTCAATTTTTTAAGCTTTGTTTCTATATCTAATAAATATAAAAATGTTGGATTAAGTCCTTTAGCATTTAAATGACACAAACAGAAAATACAAAATATCTTAACCTGCTTTAGTTTGTTTAATCTAAACATAAATGAAGATATGGATAACTGCATGTATGTTTAAGTGTATAGAATTGACAACCATGTTACTAAGTTTTTGTTGGGCAGTTGAACAGAACTGTTTGCAGTCTCGCTGTTTGAATTCCCACTTTACATGTTCCAATTTTGTATCTTGTACAACTATTTGTAAAATGACAATATGTAAACATCAACTAGTGATTTCTTACCGTTTATTTCTTTCTCTAAACGTATGTATTATTTCTACCTATTTTCTGTTTTGTTTAGTGTTTCTTTAAATAAAATTTTTTAAAAAATACAAAATATCTGGGGCTGGGGATTTAGCTCAGCGGCATAAGGACCTGCCTTGCAAGCAGGCAGTCGTGAGTTCGATCCCTGGTACCGATAAAAACAAAAAAGACAAAAAAAAAAATACAAAATATCTTCAAGATATACTTTTTCTTTAGGGAGGGTGTTTGTTTCGCTTCGTCTTTGTTTTTGAGACATGGTCTAGCTATGTATGCAGATTGGCCTTGAACTCACTTTGTAGCCCAGGCGACCCTTGAACTTGTGATGATCCTCCTGCCTCAGCACTCTGAGTCTTGGGATGATAGGTGTGCATCATGCCCCACACTCTTTTTTTATGTCATTTTTTGTACTACCAAGGACTGAAACCAGGCACTCACATATGCTAGCCAAATGCTGTACCGCTGAGCTACATGACCAGCATGTATACTATTAAAATAACAAAGCAAGATGCGGAAAAGTAAGAATAGCAGAGGAATGGAAAAGAGTGGTATCACTTACACACTTATTGCCTTACTTTTCTCACTGCTGAAACAGAATACCCAACACCCAAAGTTAAGGGAGGAAAGGTTTATTTGGCTCACAGTTTGCAAAAGTTTCAGTTCAGGGAGTCCAGAAGAACATGGCGGATAGATAGCAGCAGCTTCAGAGGCTCTCTGTGAAACCACACTTGAAAACCAGGAATGGTGCTGGGCAGAAAGTCCTAGGCAAGGGGGGATATTCTTTGCTGACCCAGGAATGAACTAAATTAAGAGAAACCAACTGGAAACACAATCCCGGTGATACAGCAGGAACAGATAAGGTCTATAAGCACGGAAGCCGGACCCCGCGCCACTGGAAACTGCGATTTGAATTTCCTGCAGCCACTGCTGCTTCCAGGTTGGCACGGCAGGGAGAGAGGCGTGAAGGCTCTAAGAGTGGGAAGCATTGAATGGAGTTGGGAGCGGGACTGGCCATGTGCCCGGCATTGACCTGCAGTTAGTGAGCGGATCAGGACCCTTCCATAGAGAAGGAGGCTTCAGTGGAGGACATACTCGGACCAGGCAGAAGCTGCAGTGACTTCAGTCACATATCCCCCTCTCAAGCAGGATTGGTGGGGAGTGCCTGGCCTGCGAGACACCGCTGGCTGAGACCCAGTAGGCTAGCCCAACCCAGGTCCCAGCACCTGGAGGTGCACCCTAGCGGTGAAGCCTTCAGTAGGTTGACCTGGAGGGGCGGGCCCAGCATTCTGCCCAGGTCTATGTCTCCCTGGTGCACTGCAGTGGACGGGAACACCTAGCCGGTGCAATTCAAACAGACTGTGGCCAACAGGGAAGGAAGCTGGGCCTCCTATATACGCTTATATAAAAGGAACAAAGAATATGGGAAGAGGGAGCAACAAGAAAGGGTCCTCGGCCCCTAATCCTGAGAAACATGCAATAGCAGACATGGCACCAATAGACATAAAGCGCTATCTCCAGAGCCTCATAGACAAGTTCAGGAATGAAGTATTAACGACCTGAAACAAGATATAAGTAGAATAGTTAGAGAAATGCTAAGCACCGCCCAAGAAAAAACAGATGGTGAACTGGAAGAACAAAAAAAATGGGGAAAATTGTTTGATGGAGAAAATAGAGAAAACATAGAATACGTGAAGCAGGTTCAAAGAGATTACCAGGAAACTAAAAACTCTATCAAAAACTGGCATAGCAGCTTGAAAGAAACTAAGGACAGATTATCTGAACTGGAGGGCAGATTTGTAATATGGGAGCATAAAATGAAAAACTTCTTAAAAATAACCAAAAAACAAACAGCAGCAATACAAAAGCTAGAAGATGATAAGAGGATCTATAACTTAAGAATTAAGAACATAAGAGAAGAAGTGGGGACACAAACAAATGGACTACAAAAGCTATTCACAGAAATAATCCAAGAGAATTTCCCTAATTTAGCAAATGGTAAAGATACTCAGATATATGAGGCATACAGGACCCCAGCCACCTACAACCCAAACAGAGCTACACCCAGGCATATAATAATCAAAATTCCAGAAGTCCAATATAAGAACAGAATATTAAAAGCCGTCAGAGACAAGAAACAGATCACTTACAAGGAAACACCCATCAGAATTACAGACTTCTCGGCACAAACCATCAAATCACAAAGAGCGTGGGGGGAAATAACTCAAGCTTTGAAAGATAATAACCTCCAGCCAAGACTGATATAGCCTGCACAACTGTCCCTAGAAATTGATGGAAAAACAAGGTGCTTCCAGGATAAAGAGGAACTAGAGGAATTTGCAACCACCAATTCAACTTTACAGAGAATACTGCAGGATAGTCTAAAAAAGGAAAATACCAAGATTACAGAAATAGTGGCAGAGAGGCCACAATGAATGGAGCAGAAAATGAAATGAAGAAGACAAACTGACAACAAACGACAGAAAAAGAGCTCAACAGAAATGAGGCAGAGAAGATTGGATGGTAGGAACAGCTATTTTGGAGAAAACAAGACATCATAATAGCTAGTGCTGACTTAATATCATCTTGTTTTGAAGTCCTATCAAACTTGTATTCTTCTGTCTCCATCAGTCTTAAAAGCTTGTATCTTATGGATTTTATTATATATGATAATATAAGCAAAAACTTTTATAGACAAGGAGTTTATATAGAAACCATTGTTCATTTTCTGTTAATTGGTTCTAAAGATCCTGTAATAATGCCATTCTCTTGAATGGTTTTATAGTGTCTTGATATGTTTGGTGCTACAGTATACAAAGTTATACTCAAAGATTTCAAGGAAAGAGACACTATGGTAACTATTTTTATGTCAGGATATTTTGTGGAAAAACACTATTTTGCTTAAATGATTATGTTTTGATCTGCGCCATTCTGTTGTTATGCCCTCTTTTATCTCAATCCCCTTTTTTTAATTATTTACTTTTTAATTTTTTTTAATTACGGGAAAAATAAATAAAAAATAGCAGGATACATTATAGTAACCTACTTTGATTTCCTATTAACTTGATTTGAAATCCTGCATTGCCCTCACCATCTTGTTTTGACTGATTTTCCCCTATTCTGCTTTGCTTGATAGTACCAAGTTCAAAAGTATAGGCATACCTGTGAAGACAATAAGATTCATTATGATGCCCATTCTGGTTGACTATTATTTTCTTTTAAAATCCTGTAATGTCTCCAATGCTTTGGCTTTATTCTTTACTGTTTAGTTCAATTTTATTATAACTGGAAATTCTTCTTAAAATAGCAAGAGGAAGTATGGAAACCATTATTGATCACCTTATATTTTGTTTTTACATTATCTATTATGTCCATCCTTTTGATTTGACTGACTCTGTCCTGATATGTCGCATTTGGTTTTACTCTCTTCAAAAAAAGTAGTAAGAACTGTGGGAGTGATAAAACTCAAAATGTGTAATTGTCATTGTACAAAAGAAAAGAAAAGAAAGTGCTCTAAAGGTTATAACTGCATATGTGTTTAAGTGTATAAGACAGATAACCATATTACTGAGTGTTTTTTGGATCATTGAACAAAACTGTTTGCACTCACACTGTTTGAAAGTCCCCTTTATATGCTTCAATTTTGTAACTTGAACAACTATTTCTAAGATGAGAATATGTAATCTATTAACTAGTGATTTCTTACTGTTTATTTTTTAAATTTTGTATTACTTGTACTCTTTTTCTGTTTTCTTCCTTTTCTCCTTAAATAAAAAGTTTCAGTTCATAGTCAGTTGAATTCAAAGCAGGGTGGCATGACAGAGGGCATCACAGAAGAAAAACAATTCAAGGCAGGCAGAAGGCAGCAGAGCAAGCAATAATTGACAACTGACAACAAGGAATGAACTTCTTTCAGTCCCTTATGTCTTATCCAGGTTACCCACCTAGCATTATTACCTAGATTGTAGCATCATACACCCTATATTTAGCTACCTCTGAAGAGCCTCACCTATGACCACATGAGGCTTAGGGAAAACATCTAAACATAAACTATACCATTCAGGCCTTGGTTCCCCACAAAGACGGATACACATTCTTTTATGCAAAAGAAAGTCCATATCCAAGAGTTGCCAAAGTCATAACAATTTCAGCATTAATGAAAAGTCCAAAGTCTCTTCTGAGATTTAAGGCAAACTCTTAGGTATAAGCCCCAGTACAAATAGAAAGAAAGTTAAACACTTCCAATATTCAATGGCACACAATAAAAATTATCATTCCAAAAGGTATAAATAGGGGAATATAAAGGAATGGGACTAAAGCAAGTCCAAAATCCAGCAGGGCAAACATTTAAGTCCCATCTTCGTATGTGCATCATCCAAGGCAATCTGTGGCAAGATGTGAACTCCAAAGGGCTTGGGTGGCTCCGCCCCTATGGCACTGCCGGTATGTGTAGCTCCCATGGCTTCTCTCTTTGGCCTGTTCTGCTCATCCTTGCATTTTGACTCAGATAATCCACATTCATAGCTTTTCCAAAGTTCTGAGGTCTCCAGAGTACCTTTCACTTCACACTCAAGGGCACACTGCCTACCCTCTCATGCTTTCTTCTGAAATCTGAGTGAAAGCCTTCCTGACTCTCAACTCTTGAATTCTGCATCTACCTAAAACCAACACCACATGGATGATGTCAAGGTCTGCTGCCAGCTGGAGCTTCCTTCTCTTTTGGCTGTGGAGGGCAAGTGCTGAGGGACAATTTCGTTAGGACACAGCCATTGTGGAACAAGGTGCTCTGGTGCTCTCTCCTCAAAGAAAAGTCTTCCACATTTGCAGTTTTGAAACTGAAAATGGTAGAATTCTTCTGCTTCTTATGATCCCTCAGGCCATCTTTTCTATGCTCTTCTTCCTTCTCAGCAATCATGATCTTTGTGGTGTACAGCTTTACTGGGATTTCTTTTCTAGTCAAACTTATGTTTTAAACCATCCTGTTTAGCTCTTTGTTCTTGATTCTCAACACAGATCTAGCTAAAAGCTCTCTGTAGCAGCGATGGCACTACCTCAATATTAGACTGCTTTGAAATTTCTTCTGCAAGATTAGCTTCTGCCCTTAACCTCAGACTCAGGCAAAGACTCTGAACATGAGTAAAATGTAGACAAACTTAGGGTTAATATTCTAGCCCTATGTTAGTATTCTTCAGTAAACTACATATAGTGTATAATGTCTCTTGACAAAGATTTTTGCATAACAATAAATTTGCTGTAAATTCTAAGAAATTTAGTAGTTGGATTTTATGTATGAAAGACTAATCTAATAGTTACATGATAGCCAAGCTTGTGATAGTATTTTTCATTGAAAAAAAAGTTCGAGTTTGTGCTACAATGTAGCATACTTTTTAAAAATGGATGGTATAATATGCAAATTCTAATATGCAAATTTAGAAGAAAAGCCTGATGACCCATAACTAATAACTGTTATATCTTTTTTTTTTGTTATATCTCTTACTAGCCCTACTCTTAGATAACTAATGTGGCATACAATGTCTTAACTATATGTGTATGTTACATTTCATTTAATCCTCACTACTCCATGAGGCAGGTCCTGACCCCACTGTGGCAATCAAGAAAGGCATGATCATGGGTATAGTTACTTTCTCAAGGTCTCAAAGTAAATCGCTCTGTTTTCCAGATAAGTTATGGTAGAACCCAACCTATATAATTCCTGCCTTTCAACCACAATGCAGGCCTCCCAAATATCTTATATCAAGCTATATAAATATACAAAAAAAATTTTACATCATAACATGACATACTATATTCTTGTTAAATAACTTGCACTTTAAAAGAAATTGTACGTAAAATGTTGAGGGACACTGTAGTTAGGTCAACTTGTCAAGCATATGTAACTTTTCACTGTAAAACACCTTAGTAATAATTCACAGTGATAGTTCACAATAATAACCACTTGGCAATTTTTAAGAACTTCTCATTTAGTCAATACCCAAACACAAATATACACACACACATAAGGCAGACAAATCAGAAGATCTGAGCTGCCAGGCGTGTTGATGCATTCCTGTAACCCAAGCGCTTAGAAGGCTGAGGCAGGAGGATCGCCATGTTTAAGACCAGTCTGACTACATAGCAGGACCCTGTTTCAAAAAACAAAAGGCCCTGTCTTAATAGTACTCTTCTCAAAAAAGAGAGGGAAGAAACAGGTGAGGAAGAGGAGAGAGAAAGGGAAGAGGAAAGAACAAGAAAAAAACTTGAGCTACCAAAATCAACCCTGAAAGATGCAGCCCAGAACACTCTGGAGCCACTGACTCTTCCTATAGATTTTAACATGTTCCCCATATTTCTGCAATAATTCCAATACTGCACTTTATTTTATTTAGCACAAATTATTTTAATTTGGATATTCTTTCCCCAGTTATATACTCTTTTTTTTTCTTCTCCCCATCCTCAAAGGTACCCTAATACAACTAAATATATATTTGGAAAGTAAAGAAAGCATATTCCAAAAAAAGAAATTTTCAATTTAGATGAAACTGAATGTGATCTTTTATACTTTCTCAAGTTTCATATCATGAGCATTTTGAAGCTTAACTAAAGTTAGTCAAAACAATCCTTTATGACTGGCAGGAGCTTCTGTAGAGCAGTTGCAGGGAAAAAGGCATTAATAGCCCTGAATTACCGTAAGACCAAGATTTTTTGTGTCTTTCTACCAACCCTAAACCTCTTGACTGTAAGAGATCACAGCTGTCTTCGTTAGTGTCCACTGGCAACTTTTGGCTTCCCCGCTGGTGTATTTTCCTCCTCCCAAAGTGTCCCATGGCTCAGGACACTTCAGATTCTCTATTCTCAAGCTAGTTTCTGAACTAGCTCAGCCAGCCTTCCTCTTCATCATCCTTCAAAGTCCCTTTAATTCCTTTACTCTTCCTCACCCAGTAATATAAAATATAATGACAAAAGCCAGGCATGATTGTACATACCTATGATCCTAGCGCTTGGGAGGTTGAGGCAGGAGGACTGTTGTGAGTTCAACAAAAGTTTGAACCTAGTGAACCCTGGCTCAAAAAAGACCAAAAATATTACTTACATACATACATACAATGAGTGGAAAGTATGCAAAAAATATTTACTGAGGATTTTCACTGGGCCTAAAACCATGCTAACCTACTAATACATGTATGCTCACTGTCTGTTTACACCGATGGAAAAAGTATCATCCCTTAAAATGCAAATTTGAGGCCTACAGAGATTAGGCAACCTGCTCAAGGAAGATAGGCAAAGTAAGAGATTGAAATAAAACCTGGTACCCTGAGGATAGAGCTCAGAGGTACACCCCAGAAACTCAGGGCCTGGACATATAGCTCAGTGGTTCAGCATTCCCATTTGTAAGACCCCCAAGTTCTAGCATGGAAAAACAAAACCTTTATATAATGTTCAAATTCTTAATTTCAACATGAGGTTCAATAAACATTTTTACTGTCTCACTGCAGGTATCATGGGGACTTTTAAAGAACAGATTAACAGATTATGACCTTTCACACTGAAGTAAAAATGAACAGTAAACTACTCACGTTCATTCGTTTGAACATATTTACTGTTTGACCAACAGAATCAGTATTTATCTTACACCATATATCATTTATTATAAATTACAAAAACAAACTACTATAAGTATTGTATATGAGGCCACACATAAGTAGTAAAACTCAACACAGAATGACACAGTGAATTAAGAACAGTGGTTATCTATGTGGAGAGAGGCAAGGGCTTGGGGAGAGGACAGACTGAATGTATTACTTTTTCTAAAAGATACATTTGAAGGAATTTAGGCAAAATTTTAATATTTATTCAATCTGGAAAATTAGTACATGGATACTAGTTATATTGTTCCTGTATTTTTCAGTATTTAAAAAACTGTCCTCACAAGCATGAAGTCTTAAGTTTGATCCCCTGGACAAAAAAAAAAAAAAACTAACCTAAACTAATTTGTAATGTTAACAAACATTCTTAAAGAGAAAAAAAAATACATCTTAAACCAAAGCCACAAATCACTAAGAAAAAAAAACAACTCAGGGCCAAGGCATGTGTGTGGTACTTGTATAGCATATGCCTGGGTTTGATCTCCAGCACAACAAAAACAAAACAAACTCTCAGTAAAGCCAATAAACAAAAAATAAAGACCATAGCAGAAGATGCTCACCAGGTAGTATACTTCTGTTTGTTAGTTGCCCAGGTAATAGTTCTGGTGACCATTTCTGTTACTTTTGTTTCCTACACATGGCTGGTCACTGGGATGCATAGCTGGTCACTATGATACATACTGTAAGAACCAATCCCCAGTTGACAAGCCATTCTGCCTCTGTGCTTTCTGCTTGTTTATCCCATATAAGCCCTATATCACCAAAGATGTGGGTCTGACATCTTGAGGAACAGTTGATTCCTAGTCAGCCCCCACTCAACATTAAATAAGTCTGCCTCAAAATCCATGGTGTCATTTTGGTGTTTCTGCTTGCCACAGCAAGATGACTATCTTAGCTACTTTCTCGTTGCTGAGACATAATACTCAACACCCACGATTTAAAGAAGGAAAGGTTTGTTTAGCTCATAGTTTGTAGAGGTTCCAGTCCACAGTTGGCTGGCCCAAGGCAGAGTAGCACGGCAGAGGGGCATGGTGAGGGACAAACTGCTCACAGCATATCAGGCAGGAAGCAGAGAGAGATCCAGGGAGGAGGTGGGACACAGACCCTTCCAGACCACACCCTTGGTAACCAATCTCCCCCAACCCAAATCGCATTTCACTATTAACTCATCCATGGACTAATCCATGGATGTGTATCATGCCTCCGTGATCTCATCATTTCCCAAAAGCCTCCCCAGTGAGCACGTGAGGCTTTAGGGGAAACATTCAGATATAGACCTTAACAATGACCAATAATGTGTTTTTGAACAGGGAAAATTTTCTCACGGTTTGTGGAGACTTGATGTCATTAAAGTACTTCAATCTTGAACACTTAAAATAGTTAATATTACTGAAGCAGAATAATTTGCTGAAATATTAAGTTGTGCTTTTTCATTTCTGTCTTCATTTATTTTTTTCTGTTTTTTTTTATTTAAGGAGAAAAGAAAAAGAACAGTGAAAGGGTACAAGTTATACAGATTTACAGAAGAAAAAAATGAACAGTAGGAAATCACTAGTTAATGGATTACATATTGCCATCTTAGAAATAATTGTTCAAGTCACAAAATTAAAGCTTGTAGAGTGGACATTCCAACAATGATACTGCAAACAGTTCTGTTCAATGATCCAATAAAACTCTGTGATATCATTTAAATCAGTAACATGCTCTTAGGTATTCTGGCAGCACAGAAAGCAAAATCGGCGTGGAATCTGTGGTTCTCTCAGTCTGGAAAAAATAACCCTACCACACACAGGGAACTTAGGTTGGGTGTCCTTGGGCTGGGTCATGGGTAGACAGGAGGAGAGTACCTCTGAGAAGCCACCAGATGAGGAAGGCAGAAAAGGGAGAGATTATCCCTTTGAGAATGGAAGGAAATCTAGTATAGCAAGAAGACTCCTGTCCCAGGGTAGCAATTGCAACAGGGCCTACACAAAAAGGACCCACAGACTACTTTCCACATAACCACTGGAGGTTGATGACTGAGGGTAAAAAAGGCTTTCTCTAAGCCTCTTATTCTTCATAACACACCAAGACAGGAGAATCTGAGGGACAGATTCCAGGTGCCTGAGAAGACTGGGCAGCATTTAGGCAGGATAGATCAAAATAAACTTGCTTCAAAGAATGCAATGAAATGGGATATATCCTCCCTGGCTTCTATGGGAAAACTCTTGATACCATTTTTCCATACAAAAGACCAGAAATTTCTGAGAATTTCAACATTTCTGATGAGTGGAATGTGTACTGATATCCTGTATTTTCTTCCCCTTTTTTGGCCAAGTATTTATCTCCCACTACAATGTCTGCCCTTTCCGACCTCACTTCCTATCTTCAACTCTCTATTAGAAGTTTCAAGATCACAAGACTACTGGAATAAATAGCTAAGAAAAAAGAAACAGCTAAGAAATAAAATTTAAATGAAAAGTTTCAGGAAAAATCTGGAAAAATATTTTAATCCATCTAAAATATTTCCAACAATTTCCTTATTCCACTACATTTAATAACAGGGAGTTATATCATTTATTTTCCAAAGAGTCAAAATTCTTATTTTCTATCAACCCATAATTTTTATAACACAGTTTTTAGTTAATTGTAATGTCTAATGACTCTTGAACATAAATATGGATCATATTTATAATTATTAGTTTCCTTACTCTACATACAAACTGGGTTGTTGAACTCTTCATACGAACAGAGGGCACAATATGATTATATATTTTTGTGAGCATCCTTCAGCATTGAAAGAACTGAGCTTAGATAATTGCTATAAAGACAACTATATTCTCAAACAAGCAAATAATTGTTAAGGTGCCTGGTCAATCCTAGTGATCTTAATAATATTAATTAGGCACCATTATGAAAAATTCAAGAGGTCTAACATATTGGAAAAAGTGATCCCTGTGACGCTTTCTTGGCCTCCTAAGGGGAGGCCTGGAAATATCCTGCAAAAACAACACAAAATAGCAAGAGGAGAACCAGCACTCCCTAGAACAGCCATGGTGGGACTCAAGCGGCTTATTCTTTCACCCTCTTGGTAAGCGCCCCTGGCATGGGCCAGGAGGAGAACCAGGGCTCCCAATATCCTGCCACAGTGAGACTCAGACAACTTACTCATCTGCCCTCTTGCGCCCCCAGGGAAGGCCAGGAGGAGAACCAGCACTCCTCAGACCGGCCATGGTGGGACTTAGCTTATTTTCCCTCACGGTTGGTAAGCACCCCCAGCGTGGGCCAGGAGGAGAACCATTGGTTCCTGTGAGCCTGCTGATACCTGGGCTGAAAATCAAACACCCTTCCTCCTTCCCGCCCCCCAGTAGTTACTGGGGATAAATGTCTCAGCATCTCTTGGGAAGATAAACATGTGCAGTATAGCAAATGTGGGGGATTTCCTTCTATCTTCTGTTTGAAGGAAAAGGTTGTTTTCACTGTTTTATGTTTCTTTTGCTCTATTCAGTACTCTCAATTGGTTTTATAATGTTATGTTTTTGGTTTGATTTTGCTATACCTAATTGACTGGACAACTATTATGAAGTTAACAAGATATACCATAGTACCTATTACTACTATCCCAGTATCCTGCTGTGAAACTCTGTACCAATTTCACTGCATTGTCTCAATTGGCTTTGTTCTGTCTTGTGCTGTTGCATTTTTACTACTTTCAAAAAAAATAACAATACACTTATCTTAATGTTGGTGTTTTTATCTCCTTTTGTCTATCCAAGTATTTACCATTTCATTACTCCCCACTCTAATGTGTGAGCTGTCTCCTACTCTCAGCTGACAATCTGGACTTCTGATCTTTACAGGGTCCACTCATTACTCCCTTAACTCCTCCACTAGTGTGAGATATAATCACTTCTGTATTTTCCTTCACTCAGTGTCTTCACCTCTTACTCAATATACAAACATCATTACTCAATATACAAACATCATTCTTGATTACATAGCTTCATAATGAATTATTTTGCAATTTTATTCTTGTTCTATCTCCCTGACTTCACTGTTGGCTTCCTGCAGGTAAAAAATATACGTCTTATTCTTTTTGTTTTTCCATTGAGCTTACTGTGTTGCATATATGGGGAAAATTTAGTAAAATTCATTAATTCATGATGTATGTTTTTCTTTAGAGAGCAAACAGAGAACTAGATAACAAAGAGTCAAAGAAAACAGTGGTTGTTGAAAATATGCCACAAGACACTTGAGTTTCTACATTTCTGCACAGCAAAAGAATCAATTAATAGAGTGAAGAGACAACCTACTGGATAGGAAAAAAACTTTTGCTATCTATTCCTCAGATAAAGGACTAATATCTAGAATATATAAAGAACTAAAAAAAATTAGATCACCTAAAATAAAAGACCTAATCAAGAAATGGGAAAGTAAAATATAGCTAAATATAGCTAAAAAATAGCTATAAAACAGGAAAGTAAAAAATAGCTAAAAAAAATATGAAAAACTATTCAACATCTCTGGCCATTAAAGAAATTCAAATTAAGGCAACACTAAGATTCCATCTTACACTAGAAAAATGGCAATCACAAGGAAATCAAAATATAATAAATGCTGCCAAGACTGTGGTGAAAAAGGAATCTTTCTATATTATTAGTGACAATGTAAACTAGTACAACTATTATGCAAGATCAATATGGGTATTTCTCAATGAAATAAAATTTGAATTGTCATATGATCCTGTTCTTCCTCTTCTAGGTCTCTTTCCCAAAGAGCTAAAGACATCATACTACAGTTAGACATACATACCAATGCATAGCAGCACAATCCATAATAGCTAAATACTTAAAGCAGCCTGTATACCCATCAGCAGACAACTGATAAAGAAAATGTGGGATACAACTCAGCTATAAAGATCAATAAATCTGAGCCATTTGTAGGAAAATAGATGCACCTGGAAAATATACTGAGTAAAATAAAGCAGATATACACGCTGATAGTACCTCTCATTTGATAAGGCACAGTACAAGTAAAGGAGACAAAAGGATAACTGTCTTACAAATAAGACACAGGCTAAGGGGAGAGAGGGTTAGGAACATCATGGTCACCTCCACAGCCAGCCACAATCACCACATTCCCATGCATTTGAACACTTGGCACTGACTTGAAATTGGCATTTGGTGGCTGTTAGGGTTACTAAGAATATTCCTTTACTTAGAAGCCCCAGTATACAGCTCCTATTAAGTGAGTTAAATTTCATTCCCTAGTAAGAGAGTTTAAATTCATTCATTCACAAATTCAACAAATACGTATTATTTGACTGGGCTAAACTTGGAGATTTAAAAATGAACAAGAGTTATTCTCTTCTAGAAACTCATATAATTCTTAAGGAGCTTCAACTGTACATGCCTAAAAAGTTTAATTAAAACAGACTTTTTTGTGGAACATATATATATATATATATTTTGGTACCAGGGATCGAACTCATGACCTCATGCTTACCAGGCAAGCACTTGGGCAGCTGAGCTAAATCCCTGACTCAAGAACATATAATCTTGTGATTACTTCTCTAATGAAAATACATAATCATTTCTAATTCTTTTACCATTCAAATCTGTATTGAAATACTTTATATACTTTATACTTAATATTTGTATACTTACACAATTTACTATATTGGTCACTTCAGGACATATCACAAACCACCATGGGTTGGAAGTTTCTAGACTAATTATAGTCAAAGCATCTGTATTATATTATAATGAACAGTTAAGTTATGTATTACAAGCAGTCAGAGAGAGTCAATACAAAAGATGAAAACACATTACAACTGTGGCCAGAGAGGCACATCTATTGGAGGCCAGGCCTGAAGACAACGATGGAATGACCAGACCTAATATGACTCCCCAAGGGATTAGAGCAGGGATAACATGTGATCCAATGAAGTCTAGATAAACATCAGTCACCTCAGTGGATGACCAATCCCTTCCTGTGGAATTCCGTGTTCATTCCATATACACCTCTGTGCTCTGTGACTAGCTTCCCCACTAGATTGGTATTACCTAAGCAGCTGTACTTAAAATCTTACTGGTTGATCATAGCTTTAACCCGTGTTGTACTTCCGCTGTGATTTTGTTCTCTAAAACTTCCTCTGTGAATTGGAATCACTGGCAATCCACTTGGGACCTCTCCTGTCTCTCAGGAGCTATATCTCTCCCCCTCAATAAATATTTCCCATTCTGTTGTTTCTTAGAATTCATTCTTTGATTTTGGGGAACATGAACTCAGTGTATCTGACATTTAACAAGTTGGGAGAAAATGTATTTCCTCTATATAATCAGAAGGTCCTATATCAATAAGGCTTGGCAATGTGAGACTAAAGGCTAAAATCATGCACACTCATACATACATGAATTTTTTAAAGAAGAGAGAAGAAAACAGAGACTGACATCTCAAAGAACACAGAAACATAAGTTCCTAGAAAATCAGTCTGTAGAGAATTCATGCTAAGACAAAACTATCCCTTTTCCCATTAAAATAAACTGCAAGTTGTTAAACTGTGAAATATGGAGTAAGTCAACAAGTATTTTGTGAAGGCAGACATGGACTTGACAGCAGATCCTTTAAAAGGTTATATAATAGAACTTAGAATGCAAAGCTATTAAACTGAAACCAAAGTTGCTTGCACTACAACTTTACTACTTCATGTATGAGATTTGATCACTAAGCACAGAGATTCAATTGTGATGGACTTGCACAACTGAATGAATAGACAAATGTACAGAGACACAGTTGCCAATTGAATGGTTAAGTCCAAATATCAAGGAAATATAAAACACACAAAACCAAAAATGGTCCCCTCTCACAAGACTCTTGTCCTAGAATTCTATTATCCCCAGCTAACACCAAACAAGTGATATGCAGCTTTGAAATTCAAACAAACTTTTTATACTTAAAGTTTTAAGTATAGAAGCATTAAGGGATGGCCTAAGCAAAGAGCAGCAATACATAAATTTGCCCTCCCTCTGTCCCTCAGCCCCTCCACTCTGAACCCCTAGCTATACCCAAAGAGGCACCCTGATCCATTTGCCATGTTTTCAGTGCTCCCCACCGCAGCCTGTCTACAGGTAGGAAAATCTTTGCTTGTCAACAGAGCTAAAGTTAGTAATTTTAATAGCTGAGAAATAAGAACTACATAATGTGGAACTTATTGATCAGAGTGTAATAAAAAGTATCCACAGATTTTTGGTTGAAGCCATTTGAGGGTATAAAAGAAAAGACCCTGCCCCAATCCTTCACTGCAGCTTTGTATTTTTCTAAATTCCACATTAAATGACTGTACCTAACTTGTAAGCTGAGGAGAATGGAATCTGCAGAGCACAGATCGGTTCATCTGAGCACGTAGTGTCCAGCAACAAACATTCTACTGGCCATGAATATTTTTCCTGGGTTCTAATCCCAGATAAAGAAAAAAGGATTTGACTCTCCAGTCTTCGTGGAACCTGAGAAATCTAGTCCTTGCTTCTAAGCCTACAAGGACCAGGAAGGGAAAGTCAAATGTGTGACACAAGGACTCTGCAGAAACAGCTCTTAAGTGAGCAGCTACTGTAGGGCTTCAGCGAACTGTTGCCCAAAGAAACCCGGCCAAAGATCGCTATCTGACTGTCTTTATTAGTACATGTTTGCAGCATGTAACAATTACATTCATAGTCAGACATGCTACATGTACATAAGGAAGCCAGAGATCCATATTTTTAAGTGAAATTTGACTTTTAAACTTTAACTATTTGAAATTTTACAAAGCACATACATATGTGGTAGTAAGTGTGGATCTATACCACCTTAATTTGTAAGTCACTTCACTCAGACTCCCAAAGGGCTTGGTGGAAATGCTATGTATTCTCAGAAACACTCCTATCAAATTAGTTCACTCTGAGAGACAAAACATTCTGTCTCTTAATAAGTCAAAAAACAAGCTCAATTTTAAATCATTTATTACATCCTGAGCCTAAAGAAGGGTATTTGCAAGTGTCGGCTCCTCTATAAGATGATATAGATCATGAGCCCATTTATCTCAGACTTTCACAGCTCACTTAACTGGGCCTGTCCATTATCTTAGCATCTTTTTTTTTCAGTTAGTATTTATATTACACTTACTTCTCCCCTATCTTCATTCACTTCAGGACCCTCAGGTTAATAATTTCTGACTCATGAAAATTCAACATACAACTAGTCCATTCCTATCATTATAACATTACAATATTAGCACTTAAAATTTCCTCAACATGTTTTGTTGTTTCCTCCAGTAACTATTTCTCTCTTATTCTGATAACAGCCTCCACTGTAGTTTTCTCACTGAGGAAGCCACTGGGTAAGGCTCCACATCTAAGTCAAGCAGTGCATAATATTCCCTAGCCACAGTAATTTTGGTTTGGGAATACAGATAAGCTCCCTTTGGAGCCACTAAGACATGACAAGGTTTTCATGGTGCTTTCTGAAGCCAGAGTCCCTGAACACTTGCCTGGAGCCATATGAGTGAGGATATAGACCCCAGAGCAGCTGCAGCTATCAGGCCTCCACAAGCTAACAACCCAGAACTCAGAACAAAGCTAAAACCAGCACAGCAGGATGCAGAGCCAAGTGGTGGCGGAAAAAACACATTCTGGCAGGTTGTGTGTGTCCTGAATTCCTTTGTGCTAAAACTCTTACACTTTTATCGTCACTAATTTTTAAAAGCCAGTTAAACTGGGTTATGTCACTTTCAACAAGAAGTCCAAACTGATACACAGAGAGCAATACCAGACATAATTTTCATAGAGAGGATGGAAGGGAGGTCTCATTCTCAAAGGTCAGAAAATGTTGAAATATTGGGGCATTCTGAATTCAGAAAGAATTTGAGTAAGTTTACATCTAGATAAGAAGCATTATTTTTATCACAATTCTATTTTACCACTATACTACCTAATCCTGGAAATTGTATGCATTGGTGAACCACAGAAAAGTCCATCGATCATTGTGTGGCACAGTAAACAGCAGTGTTATTCATAGTCTACAGGCCTTTGGCTTGTGGCTTCTTTGTACCTTTGACCCATCCTCCTTTCCCTTCATAGAAAAAAATTCTTCCTGTTTCTTTTAATTCACTTTCTGGTACAGATGATAATCTGAGAGGTAATGTATTATGAGAAATGGGCAGGTTTTTCTGGTGTGAGGCAAGGCAAAACAATCTAGGTGCCATAACATTCTAAGTCTACAAATCACTGAAGGAAATTATGGATACATTACATGTAGAAAGAAAAAGTAATTTATATAATCTCTTAAAGTTAAAAAAATGTATGACTTCAGATGTCTTCAGGTTTATCCAATAGTCCACCAAAACCAGGTGCATCACACATCAAGTTAGTATGATCTGTGTAGCATACACACTGTTATTTGCTGTGTGGCGTCATGATGTGGCTCTAAACCACAAGGGAACAAAAACACACATGGCAGACAACATGGGAATGAATGAGGTTAAATAAAATGAAACTCTTCCAGTACAGGCCTTGCCCACCAGAGGAGAACTAGGATGGAAGCCGCCACCACTACTCTCCCCCTCAGTGAGTCAGCAGAGGCCACACTGGCCAGGGACAGGGAGACGTAGGCTGGAGGAACACAGACTGAGATGATAGCAACTGCAGAAGAGTGATACTTGCAGTGGGCCAGGAAGTCTCACTTTTCCATGGATGTCATCTTTGGTTTGCTGACAGGCTCCAAAAGCTCAAGTACCAGGCAGCTCCCAGGAGAGCCACAGTGGGCACTGTGACACGCAGCTTCACAGCACTGTCTATGATGCCTCCACTGCCACCTGTGGATGACGATGCTCTGTCTGACTGGTAGAACTTCAGCTATTTTCCCATCTCTGCAGTCAGGGGATTCTACAGCCACACCACCCTGAACATGCCAGATCTCGTTTCAATAGCCAGGGAACATCAGATGAAAAGACCTGCAGCTCGAGGACATTCTTTGTCCTAGGTTCATTTGCCTTCTGTCCAGCCTTTGTGTTTGCATGAAGCAAAGGTAAAGTCTTAAATTTGACTCCTAAGCAAATGAAGACAGGCAATCCTAAAAGTCTTCTCCTAACTTGAACCCACAGCATCCAACCGAGAACACCTACAGATTTTTATAGTAAGAAAATTTCTCCCTTTGCAGAACCACAAAGCGTAGAACTCATATACAAAGGCAGTCCAGGTAAGGCAAGTGAGTTCGTTACATTTTTATACTTGTTTGTTTGTTTTGCTTTGTTTTTGAGGCAGGGTAGTTCATGTCAGTAGTTGAAACTCATGGTAATCTTCCTGCCTCAGCCTTCCAAGTGCTTGGACAACAGCCAGGAACTACCATGCCCAGCACTTTTCGTTATTTTTAACATAAATATTCATGAGTGTTTATCATCAACCAACCCCTTGTCCACACATATTATTTCACTCAGTCTTCACAGCAACTCTTATGAGGCTGATGTTATTATAGTTTTCATTTTAGAATTAAAGAAGATAAAGGTATGGAAAGGGATCTATAGTAACCACCAGTAGGAAAGTAATATATAATTAAGAGTCTGGACTTGACAGACTCCCGGGGCTCAGAACCTAGTTGTATTGCTTTTTGTGAAGTTTTGGGCCTTAGTTTCTTTAATTTTATGCTCCTTATGGCCTTTTCCTGTTAGAAGATCCCTACAACTTAACTTTTCAGTATGGAACTATTAAGATGAAGTATGAACACAGTATGATGTCTTTTTTAGAAACTGAGGAAATTAATGGAAGAATTTAAATAAGCTTTGTGAAAATGACATAAATTATTATATATCTTTTTTTTGTCTCTAGAAATGTACTTTGTTCCTGTTTTCTGTATTATAAAAGTCACAGGAAATTGTACAGTGGGGTGATCATTGCCCAGACTGTAATTGCCTATAATGCCAAATGTGTCAGAATGAATGTTTTAATACCAACACCAAAGAAGCAGTGATTCATTTCCATGCTCTCTGGAACAACCTAAGCATTACTTCCTGGTTTAGAACACTCCCTCCCAGTTCTAGCCCAAAATTCCAATGTAAATGATTCACAGTAGCACAAGTGATTCTGGTCCAACTCATGTTCAGGGGAACACGAGATTCTACCCAGTGTTTCCATGTCAAGGTTTGATCTTTAACTTCTAAAATACCAGTTGGCTTAAACTTGAAGTTGTTTGCTTTTTTACCCAGATAAAATTTAAACAGTTCTTTTAGGAGTTGAAACTGTAAGGTACTCAATTTTGTAACCTGCAGAATCCAAATAAGACCCTCCCCATTAAAAGGCAATGGAAGGAATTATCATATAAATAGCTTTTTTCAAAGATCCATAGAAATTTTTCCTAAAATCTTAAGTTTCTAAAGATTATGGTTAAAAAAAACTAATGTTGACAAATATGTATCATCAAAGAGATATGAATGATACCGTACTAACAAAAAGTAATTATCAAATTAGCACATTTATGAAAAGTATAACTAATTAACAAATCTATGCTTTATCACACTTTTGGTATTGCACTGTTTTTTTGGATTTTTTTTTTTTTTTTTTTTTTTTTTTTTTTGGTATCTGGGATCAAACTCACAGCCTGTGCTTGCCAGGCAGGCGTTCACACTTTTTAATAGTTTTCATGCCACCACAGCAGATAAATAGTGTTTTCCTTACAGGAGATGGATGACCTTATAGTACAGCCAGATATTTGCCCAGAAGTCTAAGGTATCTGTGCCCTTTGCTATGGAAGAACAGAAGCAAGCAGGATCTACTAAAAAATTCTCACCCAAACCTTGGGAGAATCTCACTAGACTCTTGACAACACAAAAATTAAGCCATACTTTATCAAGTATTTTATACTTTCCAAAAGTTCCAAAATCATTACCTCATTATTAGACGTAATTACTGATAGTGGAAAAATAAGGTTTAATGATTCATAACATTTATAAAATCCACATTTCTCATTATGTAGGTAAGAGAACTAGCATGGGTAAAATGATATGGCCAGAGTTCTAGAATAAGTCAATCACAATGCTAGGTGAGAGCACTTACATAAAAAAGAACTCAGTAAAAGCCACTGGGAGATGGGGAGAGAACACTATCATTTTATCTGACAAAGCCAAAATTAAGACCAACAGATATAATGTTTATACACCATGGGTTGTTTAGCGTCCAAAGAAATTAACAAGAGCACAATTACTACAGGAGCTCTTAGCCACTGAGTAGTTAAAAGATAATAATAAATAACTAATAAACTATAAGATAAAAAATTTTACAACTCTCAGATTATACTCCTTATTTTCCCAAACAAAGTCAAACCTAGCTTTAAGGTCTATTTAGCGTTAAAAGACTAATGATAGTTGTTATGTAGCTACCTTTCCTTCAGTTACACTAGGCTTGTTCTTCAGTAAGAACAGGAAAAACACAAAACTGCTTTTGTCATTTGTGAACAAGAGTTGTCCTGAAGGCTCATGCCCTCCCTTCTGAAGTACTGACATTCATATCCCCCAGTGCCAAAGCTGGACATAGTGACCTCTGCCCTCAGGCCTATCCCGGTGGTCAGGCATAACCAGTGTACACAGTCTCCCAAGCTGTAAACCTCAAAGTCCTCTGTACTTCATCCACCCCCACCAAAATCATAAAGGATCCCAAAATTCTACCCCTGAAGTGTTTCTGGAAAGTCCTCCTCTCTGTCTTCTCTGGCCAGTGCCTCGGCCCAACACCCTCAGATCTTACAGGCTCCTTTCTGGAGGTTCATTTCTGCTCCAGCTGACCCACCAGAACTTGGCTCTCACCTTATGCCCACCATAGGCCACACCACAGCCTCAACACCATGGAAGAGTCAACTCTGCAATGAGTGAGAAATGTTTTATTTAAGATTTTGTGAAAAAGCAGAAGAAAAAAAAAAATGTGTGCTATACACCACTGGGAAAATTGCCTTTAATTATTGCATCTTCCCCCAAAACATGTGTTAGAAGTGCCGCCTTATGCCTGGTTGCTCCAAAACTCTCTCCTCAGTCACAACCACTGGAGTGTATTCTCCTAGACTTCAGTTTTCCTTCCTCCAGGATTTGTTTCCCATCTCCACCCTAATTGCTTTTCTTATATTTAGCGATTCATTTAGCTCTTTTCTTAGTTTCTATGCTTTGCATCATTCCCTTCCCCAAACACAACTTCCATCTAAAGCTCCAACTTCCTTAGAAAGTAGTAGGTGAATAGCAAATCACAAAAGACATTAGTCATACAAGTTCTGTGTTACTCTTCAGGAAAATTTTAAACTGAAGATTCCAAAGGCCAATTCAAAGTATCTTTCTTTTTTCGCCCCAGTAGTACGGATTGAACCGAGGACCTCTCACATGCTAGGCAAACACTCCAGTGCTGAGCTACAGCCTCAGTTTTTTGGGACAATCTGGCTAAGTATTCCATGGTGGCCTTGAATTCACAGTGATCATCCTGCTTCAGCCCTCCAACGTGCTGGGATTACAGGACTGTGACACCATGCCTGTCTTGCTCTTTTTTAAAACTCTGAAACACAGTCCTGATAAACTGCTCAGGCTAGTTGGAAACTTGTGATCCTCCTGCCTTATCCTTCCCAGTAGTTGTGATTACAGGCATGCCTACCACACTCAGCTCAAAGAAGTATCTTTTTTTTTAAATGGCCATTAATGGAATTATTTGAACAAACTATTCCACTGTTTGCATATATGCTAATTCATTTTATTTATACTACTAGATTCTCTTAGTTCATTGGAAAGAAACTTTAATGCTATTATCTGTTTTTGGTAAGAAATTTTTTTGTCTCTTGAGTAACTACTTTAAAAGTATTGACAAACTATATTAACTATTATTTTTATATTAATTTTTGAAAATTTATTTTATTTTTAATAAAATATGAAAATTAAAACCAAAAAATTACCATGAAACCAAATGAATATTAAAATCAAAAGAAAGTTGGCTGTAGTAACACATATCTGTGCCTATAGTTCCAATTACTCGGGAAATTGAGATAGGAAGACCACAAGTTTGAGGCCAACCTAAGTAACTTAGTGATTCCGTCTCAAAACAAAACAAAAGCTTACAACTTAAGTAATAATAATAACCATAATAAAATTTAAAACCAAAAAAATTTTTACAAATATCTGTAAAGTGTTTAAGAAGCAGTTATGTCACGCACTATTTAACTCTGCATTGCTAGAAAACAATCCTAAAATCTATATGGAACTTGAAGACTCAGAATAGCAAAACCTGGGGCTGGGGATACAGCTAAGTGCCTCCAAGGCAGGAGGAGCCATTGGTTCTCCTGGAGGAGTTTGTTATGGCTAGTTTCCCCAATATGAATTTGGCCATTATCATTGGAGGAGCTCAGGACCTTATGTCTGAGAATGGCTGCCGTTCAGTCTGAAGGAGCTTTGCTCCTTACCTTAAACATTGCTTCCTGGCTCCACGGGGAAGATGTGTGCTGTTCAGTCCAGAAGTCTGTCAGCTGGCTTCCTGATATGTACTCCACTGTTCTCATCATCAGAGGAGCCTGGGACCTCATTGTCACTGAGGATGGCTGTGGTACTTTTTGAGGGAGCCCTGGTCCTTATTTGGAGTGTTGCCTCTTGGCTCCTGTATAGAACACTCAACCTGCTGACACAGATACTTCACCCCAGTGATATAGGTCTTCCTGGCACAGATCCGTAAAAGAGACTTTCATGAGTCCCCGTCGTGGGCTCTGGGCCTTCAGTTGGACTCGTGCGAGGCACTGTCATGGGCTTTAGGTCTTCAGCTGGATTCATGTAGAATACTGTTGTGGCATCCAGGCCCTCGGTTGGGTTTTCTAGGTCTTTAGTGTTTGTTGTGCACAGATTTCCTGCACTTTCTTGTATTTAACTCTGGTTGACCATCATAAAATAAACAAACAAATGGGGTTGTCTTCTTGTTGCTGAATTACAGCAGTTATATATTTTAAATAGTATCCTCTTATCAGATATGCAATTAATATCTTCTCTACTTTAGGTTGCCTTTTGACTCTGTAGATTATTTCATGCATAGTTTTTAAGCTTGAAGTCGTCTCATTCACCTGTTTTACTTTTGCTGCTTATGCACTTAGGACCATGTCCAAGAAATCATTGCCAACCCCAGGGTCCTAAAACTTTGTCCTTACGTTTTTTTTCATGAGTTTTATAGTGTCTGTTTGAGGTCTTACATTTGGGTCTTTAAACCATGTGAGTTCATTTTTGTATATGGCATAAGGTAAGATTTCAGCATCATTCTTAGGCATATGGATATCTAGTTTTCCTGGTATCACTTATTTGAGAATACCTTTTACTATAATGTAAGTCTTGGGACTTACATTAAGTCATTAATTAAGTCATGAAACAGGTTCTCTAGGAAACTAGGGGATCATCTTTCTACATGATATTTAATCGAGATCTCTGAGCCTCTTTTATGGAGATGCTGAAGTCAGACGACTTGGTAAACAGATTTACAAACAATTTTGTACATCATCCTTTTATTTTCTGCATTTTAATTTAACCCCAAATTCTTTTTTTCTAAGAACTAAAATACTATTTATTATATTCAACAAAATTTATGAGTTTAGAAAGGCTGTTATCACTTGTAAGCAAAATACTGTAATGAATACATAAATTAGTAAGAACAAAGCATGGCAGACTCAGAGTATTATATTAAGTACTGCTAATACCACTGCTGATTCTCATATAAGAGAGAATTCATAAAATGTGGTTAAGAGCTGAAAATATCAAAGTCATAAAAATCAGATTAGAAAGTAAACATAAATTTAAGTGAGTAGAAAGTTATACTTGAAATGTATCTGGGCAACAAAGGCAAAGCAACAGGTATCACAATCCCTGACTTGAAATTATACTACAAAGCTACTGTGATAAAATCAGCATGGTACTGGTAAACAAACAAACAAAAAACAGACCTGAGGATCAGTGGTACAGATTAGAAGATGCAGGCACTACTACAAAGACACTCAGCCATTTTATCTTTGATAAAGGGGCTAAACATATTCACCTGAAGAAAGCCTCTTTAACAAATGGTACCAGAAAATTGGCTTTCCACATTTAGGCTTTTAGCCAAAGACTAAAACTAGACACATGTCTATCACCATGTACTAAACTTAAAGTCAAAATGGATCAAAGATTTAAATATTAAAACAGAGTAAATAGAATCCAAACTGTACAACAGATACTGTGAAAGTGAAAGAGGAAAAAGCTTCTCAAAAGGAAAGAACAACTGGGTTGGGGGAAAGGAATAAAGGGGGGAAAAGATTTTCGATAGATAGGGAGAGAGAGATAGTTACACTGATAATCTCTGTTAGTTAATCAAAATGAATGGCTTGTGCTTTCATTGTTTAATCATTTTTTCATGCTTGTATCTTGTAATTTGAGCAACTACTTTTAGGATAACAATACTCAACATATTAACCATTGTTAATCTCCTATCATTTTGTTTTGAAATTCTGTATCATCATTTTTTTTTCATTTAAAAAATGCTTATATTTCCCCTACAGCATTTCCCCTACTGATTCTTAATGGTCTTTTGAGTTTTAGCACTTTTGATAAAGGGTTATGGGTTTCCACTAAGAAAACTGCTCATAAACCTGAATTTTGTAAATAACTTCAGGAAGATTATTGATGTAGATCCACTAGCATGGCCATTCAAGGACCTAGAAGTCCATGGGCTGTAGGTTAACACTCCTGCCTCAGGATTTCTAAAACTGTTTCCTTAGAAGAAAACATCTTAAAATAATTTTTGGAGTTCTTAATATTCTCAATAGCCTTCTTCAACATTGAGTGAAATTAATTACTCAGCAAGACTTGCTAGTATAAAACTTAGTATAAACTACTGTGCCCCATAAAAGACAAACATAACTATAATTAATAATGTACAAACAATTCCATAGGATGAAAAAAAGCAAACAAATAACTTCAAACATGAGTTTTGACAAAGGTTTTTCTGAGAGGGTAAAGTTTAAGCTGGATGGCTGTGAAGAGAAAGGAGCTTTTACAGTTCTGGTTTTGTGCATATTTCCAGTATCTTGATTTAAAAAGTAAATCCTAGCCGGGCATGTTGGCTCACACCTGTAATCCCAGCACTTGGAAGGCTGAGGCAGGAGGATCGTTGAGAGTCTGAGACCAGCCTGGGCTACAAAGTGAGCTCAAGGCCAGCCTGGACTGCATAGTGAGACTCTGTCTCAAAAAAAAAAGTAAGTCCCTTACATTTCTGAACATAATTTTTACATAAGTAATTTCCATGCAGTAAACATTAGTTATGAGGATGAGTCAATAGGCAATTTTTAGTCCAAAAAAACAAACAAAACTAAATGGGGCAAAAAATACCATCTCTGAGCCAAGTATGGTGGTGTATGTCTACAATCCCATCATTCTGGGAGGCTGAGACAGAAGGGCAAGTTTCACCCAGCTTGGACACTAGTTCCTTAGTAAGACCCAGGCTTAAAAATATTTGGTTTTTTTTGGTTTGTTTTAATTTAAAGGGCTGGGAATGTAGCTCAGTCTGAGGGCCCTGGGTTCAATCCCCCATACTTAAAAAAAGAAAGAAAAAGCAATTCTGCCCCTAACCCCACTGTACCCCAGAGCAGGGATAGCAGAGGGGTCTAAAAGCCCTCTAGCCCAACCTCTTTTTACAGATGAGAAAACTGAAGCTGTAGCCTGCCTCCTCAGAAGAGAGGGGTCCCCCAAAATAATGGCGTCTAACAGAGTAAAGGAAGTAAATATTATAATCGCTTGTTTACTTTCATAACTTAAAAAAAAGGAACAAAATTAGCTTTACAAATACTGAACATGCATTTTCAATAGCATTGTAACTTGGTCCTTCCGGGGGTATGTCCACTCTTCTTCTCCTGGGGTGTCCTTTCAACTCCTTATTCCACAACACAAAGAGTCAACAGGACACCTCAGGAGAGGAGTGGACACACCCTGAGAAGACGTTGGCGGGAGAACCATCATTCTGCCTTCCCTTTTCAGCATTTGTGGCATCCTATAATTTGTGTTTGCCTGGATTAATGGATTGTATAACCCACTTGGTATCAAACATACCTTCACTAAATAGGCAAATAGCTTTTAAAAATGCATATAAAAATTAGAGACTGGAAAAAATACAAATCATATAAGCATAAAAAATAGCAAAACTGATATTGCTAATCCTAATATTAGTCTTTACCAGCTTCACCAGAAAACAAAGGGGAGCAGCTATAACCACAAATTAGGCAAAAATTCAAAATTATTAATGATACAGCTATATCATATATCATATATATGATACAGCTTTACATTCACCCTCATTAATAAACAGTAACTAGTGTGTACACTGTACCATGGGATATTAGTTAAGGATACTATAAGGTCTTTCCAATTAAAAATACATTTTATTTTTTAACTCCATTTTATTAAAACACAAAATGAAAAAAAAAGAAAAAAGCGACAACAAAATTTTAAAGTACATCAATCGGTAATAATGGTACATACAATGCACATTAACAACACATTTTAAAAATTGTATTACTCTTCTTTTTATAAATGCTCCAGTACATTATATACATTAATAACATGAATACAGTAATAAATGAAATATATATATACATGCTGAATTTCACTTAGTGAAAATATTGGGGACCAGAAGTGTTTTAAACTTCAGATTTTTGGGATTTTGGCAATCTGCTTATATATAATGAGAAGTATTGGGGCCATATCACATGTAAATATGAAATTTGTTTGCATTTTATATTTTTTAGTTCACCTGTGGAGTTTGTTTTTTTGTGGTTTCGTTTTGTGTGGTCCTAGGGATTAAACCCAGGACCTTTGCACTGAGCTTCATTCCAAACTCTTTTTTATTATGACACAGGTCAAACTAAGCTGCTAAACTGCTTGGACTTGAACTTGTAATCTTTCTGCCTCAGCCTCCCTGAGTGTTGGGATTACAGATGAATGCTGCCACTCCTGGCCAGTACACCTGTGTTTTATCTGTGATTTGTCACATGAGGTTGGGTGTGGAACTTTCCACTTGTGGCACCATGCTGGGTCTCAAAAAGTTTGAAGAGTTTTTGTTGCTGGAAGGATAGCTCAGTAGCAAAGCAATTGCCTGGAAAATACAAGGCCCTTGGTTCTACCCCCAGCATCACACACACACATTTTAGAATTTAGAACATTTCAGAATCAGACTTTAAATTTTCAGATGTACAATATTCAAGTTACACCTTGGAAGTAGTATATGCACAATATACACTCCTCCTCCCCACCCTCCCACATGGCAGGACCTCACTTGGCAGGCAGGCACTTATGCCACTGAGCTAAATCCCTAGCCCACAACACATATTTTCTGATGAGCTGAGTAAATCCAAAAACCTACGGGCCACTGAGTCAGAGTGTTAGAGAAAGAAACAATTTAGTCTGTCACCTCTATTGAATTAGGTAAAGGAGTTTAAAACTCTTCCGTCATTTGCATTTAATGATTTATGACTCATGTTCTACAAGACTATAACTGTGCTGAAAACATTTGGAAAGAAAGACGGAAACCTCAATTCTAATAGAACAACGTGGTCAGAAGTGGCCAGTAAACCTTTATAATTTTTAAAGCAATTCAATCCACAAACACTGAGCTTTAGAGATTAAAAATCAGCATTTAAAAAGAGAAAACAGGCCAGCACCCAGTGGGACCCTGGAGAGTGTAAGCTGCTTGCGTGAGCAGTGCATACTTTGCCCGGCTGTGCACAGGCTCCTGTTACGAGGTCCCAGCAATAGCACTGTTTCCAGCACTATAAGTCAGCACGAATGTGGACTTTTAAAACAGCTAGATAAGGCCACTCCTTTAAAAACATTTGTGGCTATGCAAAGTAACATGATAAGGGTAATCAAATGTCATGCTTCGGGTGGTAAGCTGATCTAAACTGGGGATCATAAAGGAATGTTATCTCCCTGCTCCACAAGAGCACAGCTGAGTGACTGACTGGCAGGTTCATTATGAGAAGACTGGTGCAAGGGCATAGCCTTTGTTGAACTCCAGACAGGATACAGGAAAGGCAATTCTGGTTCCTAAGAAAACTATCACAGTTGTTGTTGTTGTTGTTGTTGTTGTTGTTGTTGTTGTTATTGAGGTTAACTATGTGAAGTTTTCCCATAGCATTCAATTTCCAGTGTTAAACGCTCACAATGTGTTCATTGTCCTAAGAACAGCCCGGAGTAGCTCACTTCTATGACTCATCAAGGTACATATAAATGGCCGCCTGCTTCACAAAGCTAAACAGGTAAATCTTAAGTTTCTTCTTAGGTCTGAGAGTCCAGGTCACTGCACAAAGGAAACATACTTAACTTTTTAAAAGCTGGCCCATTTTAGGAAAACTCAAGAGTCCTTAATTCTTTGGCACTAAAACCTATTTAAAAGGCCAGCAGTATCAGTATCCAAGTTTCCTCGACATGCATCATTCAAGACCTTCTCAGCTTTACATGGGCAAGGAACTGCACATTTTCTGCTTTACTAAGAAAAGACCTAAAAGACTCCCGTGGCTTCTAGGCTGTACAGGTTGAAGATACACATTATTTTACAGCCAATGTCAGACTATTAAAAATGTTCAAACTGAAAGGCAACATGCTTATGTGTATACTATTTGTAAGAAAACTATTTCTAAAAGCCTTTGATTAAGTGCCTTACCAAATTCAGTGAAACAGTTAAAAAAAAAAAGCTTTTAAGTAAGGACACTATCACCAGTTATATTTTAATTCTTAAAATGTAGATCGCTGAGCTTGGGGGCATTCCCCTACAGTACCGGCACTGAGGAGGTTAAGGCAGGCAAATCACCATGAGTTCAAGGCCAACCTGAACTACATAGCTAGTCTTAAAAATGAAAAAAAGTAAAAGCAAACATAATGATGAAATTTATCTCAATTTAGCTATTGTCTTACACATAGTTGAATATAACCTCATCACACCCCCAGCATTGCAGATACACTCTACTGCCAATTGCTTGGCATATTTGTGGAATCTCTCTACAGGAGTTTTGCTTATTCACGATTAAACTACAGACTGGAAAAGTTGTTTCATCAGATCACAGCACTAGCCTTCAAAGAATGATGGCATTCTTTCTAGATAGCACAGAAAAAAATATATTCAGTTGCTTCAGCATTTTCCAAATAATTTTCTTCCTTTTCTAGAGGAAAATTAAAGCCCAACAAAGATTATGAATTTTTTAAATTCAAGCTTGAACAAACCAAACCTTTTTTTCTTACCTAATAAGTAATCCTGTTATAGACATTTTCAAAACAGAAAAATGAAGACAGAATGAAGAATTATGTGACCATCACACTAAGATTAATACTGCATTTGCATTGATTATGCAAAGCCACCTAGTATCCCAAAGCAAGAAAAAACTTTTAAAAAAAAATTGAAGTAGTTTATCTCAATTTAAGATTATATGAAAAAGCAGTACTAGAATCTGCAACTAGAGACCTGCAATTTACGTAAGAGAAGACTGGCATACCTGTTTCTGCTGGTCTTCACACTTAAGATTTGAAGGTGCAGGAAAACAGATTCAGAAGACTTACAATTCAGTCTCTCTCTAAGCTGCGCCTATTTTCAGACAGTACTATGTAAGTCAGTGTTTGACCAAAGAAATCAAGCAACTAACTGCTCACTGAAGTGTTCTGCCTACTTCTACAGATTTTAATCTTAATGAACTTGGAAAGGCCAGCCTGCAACATGGGTGTGGTTTGGAACTATAAAAAAGTCCAGAGGCAAAAATGTAGATGACATCAGTATTTCTATTTGATCATAGCTGGGTTGGATAAAATACTCAACTTTGCCTTCAAGATTCTATTCAAGCAGATTTTCTTTCTGTGAAATGGGACTACTCTGTAAGCGAACATATATTTATAAATATTGAATTTTCCACTGTAATTTTAAAATGGCAATGTTGTTTTCACAATGTGAAAACCCATTCAGTAACTACTAAAAGAAAGAATCAAAAAATCGTGTTAAACTTAAAAATGAGAAAAATCTACATCCTAATGAATTAGACTTAGTACCGGATTAATTTCAAAAATTTTGAAAAATTACCTTTGAATAATAACTGGAAACATTATATAGACTTTTACATTGTTACAGCTAAAAGAACAGGTTCATTTATAAGCTCTATACCACCACTTCACTGAGTGGTTAATTCTGCAAAGAGGAAGTCTGAAACATCTTTTATGATGCCCCATAAAAGTAAAGAATGAATGTTATAAAATTGCTTCATACAGTAAAAGAAACAGTTAAGGATTTGGGTCTTATAGACCAATTTAAAACAAAAAGTTCAAAAACTTTCATACTATATTATTTGTTTACATGAAACTCAAGCAAATGCAAACTGATCTGTGGTGACACAGCCAATCAGCGATTGTCAGGTCAATTAGGAGTAGTGTACAAAGGAGCATAAGATAACTTTTAGGATATAGATCTTAATTGCAGCAATGACTGTATGGATGTATAAAACTGTCAGAACACAGTAATTGCCCACTTTTACTCAGATATGGTCTATCCTGCTAAGAATATACTGTGGCAAATGTTACAGACACGCACATGTAGGTATTTAAAGGGTACCTGTGTTGAAGAAGGCTTATTCTTGCTCCACATGACAAGATGATCAAAACCGGATTGCGAGGCAAAACAAAACCAAAGCAAACAGGAGGTAAATTAAGATATCTAAAGATGAATGTTTAATTTTTTTAAACTTAGAGTAAAATATGCATTGCCAAGAACAACAAGTGTGTTTGAAACAAGGGGAAGTATTTTGAGTATGCTGAGGATTAACAGCAATGTGTCTCCTGCTGTCATAAATTTTTAAAATTAAACATCCACTGTTTTATGAGTACCTCTCCTTGATCAAATGTTTATAGCAATTTCTACCAAATAAAAACAGTACACTGGGTCCTCATCCACCTTATTCACCCAATCTGGCACCATGGGTCTAATGGCTCTTTCTCCAAAGTCAAAATAACAGTGAAAGGTAGACATCTGGAAACAATTCAAGCATTTCTTCCATTTCTAAAGGAAAATTAAAGCCCAACAAAGATTATGAATTTTTTAAAGTCAGGCCTGAACAAACCACGACAATGCACCCACACACACTTACAAAAGAGGACTGCTTCAGAAAGTGGCAAGAATGATGGGATTCGTGTATTAAAAGCAAGGGAATATATATTTTTTTCTCTGATGATGAGCTGGAATTTATTTATTTACTTTTCTTGTTCTATTTGCAAATATTTGCCTGGTTATTTCCAAAGAAACAAGAAAAGTAAATAAATTCCAGGTCATCATCAGAGATGTTCTATGGGTGTGCACCTGTCCGATCACTGTGTTGCGCACTGCTGCTCTGTGGGACCAGTGGGCCAGAAGGCTGCCATCGGGGCGGCTGGAGATCCAGGTCCCCGGGAGCCATGCACTGGCACAGTGACCTTTCAACATAACAGTGAGGTCTCCTGGAGCCCTGCCCTTTCCTTCAAAGAGCAGACCTGGAGATTCCCCACGGCTCTCAGGGTAAAACCCCAAATCAAGGAATACTATTTTTAAAGAGGTTACTGGCAAGGTATCTTTTGCTTGAGTAATTCTGAAAACTCAAACATTCAAAAAAATTTTTGATCATCCCTCATCTTCTGTTCAAGTGGTTCAGAGGCAACCCAGGCTTTCTCTGGGGCTTCCCTAACAAAGGTTCAAAGTATACTGGGGCACAAAGGATCTTGTCTTAAATAGGAAACTGGGCCATTGATATGTCCTGTATCAAAAATTCTATTATTTCAAGAAGGGCACTTATGGGTATTTGCAATTCTGCTGCTATTGTAGGGAATTCTGCTAACCACTTGCCTAAAACATGCATTGGCCATGCCTGATTTACCCAAAGACTTTACTTCACAGAAAAAAAAAAAAAAAAAAAATCAGTGATCTGTCCCTTTAAATATGGGTCCTATATAATCATTTTCTGGTTTTAAAAGAAAGGCAGAAAATTTAAAATATTTATAAAATAAGAACATTTAAATTGTTTTCAAGCACACCATTCAAAAACAACCAGGAAGTGAGGGCAACCTGGCTGCAACATCTGTCACCTCATTGAATGTCATGGTTGATCCAGCCGCTGTGGCTGGTAAGGCGGTTGTCTCCTTCCTCCCTCACCACTCAATGGAAGAGGAAAACCACCCCGACGAAAGTGGGCCTTTTCCTCCATCAAGGGTATAGACATAGCTGCACTTCTCAGCAAGCTCTCAAAAATAACCAGTAAGAATTTCCATGGCGTTCTTCTGTTCCTATACATTTTTATAAACAAAGTTAGTATTTGCTATATGCAGTTTTATTTAATCTTATTAAATTTCCCTTATCATTAATTTTTTTTGATACCAGGGATCAAACTCATGACCTCACACTTGCCAGGCAGATGCTTATACCCCTGAGCTAAATCTCCAGCTAAAAATCTTTTTAAAATATATCTTCATGCTTATAATAGATAATTTTTTTAAAAATATACTCATGCTTTATAATAGATCGTGTTATGACTATGCTATAAGTATTACTGTTAATAGGCAAAGTAGTTTCCAATGGATTTATCCTTAGAAATAATGCTTCAACACCCTTGAACACAAAAATGAATGGGGAATGAGAAACATTATACCTGAGTCTAATTTCTCTAAGATTCTTATCTTCTCTGTTGTGTTACAGGCAATTCCAATTCCAGCTAAAGTGTACAGTACAGGGCTGCCACTTTTATTAACAGGTTTTTCGTCAATACCTACTATGAGGCTCAACCAAAATTCCAGAGAAAATATATTGGTTTGATCTCAATAAAAACTGTGTAGAGTTGGGTATGGCAGAGCACACCTACAGTGCCAGCTACTGGAGGCCAAGGCAGAAGGACCCTTTGCACCCAGGAGTTCAAGGCCTGCCTGGAGAACACAGTCAGACTATGTTAACAGCAGCAACGACACACTATGTAGACAGGATGTCGAGTCACACTATCAGGGCCAACACATGGTACAGTTTTAACCATCTGTGAATATCTGAGGCAAAAGTATTTTAAATCATCACAAGTATTCAATAAAGATAGGAAAATGAAAATTTGAGTTAAATTTATAGCATCTCAAACTAGCTGATAAAACTAAAACTCTTCCACGTTTGAATATATCCTCAGGGCAGGAGCCATATTTTTTTAATCTTGTAAACTCACATATACTTACTTGGAGATTTGTTCCTAAGGAATATTGTCATATCTTTGAAAATACTAAAATAGAGTAGCTGCAAACGGAAAACTTTAAAAAGTGTTTCGGGCGCTGGTAATAATCCTAGTTTCATGATATGATGTGTGAGAGCAGCTGTAAACTTATCAAACTATATACTTACAACTCATATCTCTTCCTGCATTATAGTATATGTCAATTAAAGGTTCAAAAATGGGAATTTTAAGAAGTCCATTACTTGGCCCCAAACGTACTAGGATATGGTAAGATATAAATTTGAATCAGAAACTCATCTCTAAGAACTCATTTTTGCTCATTTGTATCAGACATTTTAGCAATGTTGTTAAGAGCATCTAAAGAAACAATAAATATACATTTGTCCCCAAATTTTGGTATGTAAGATAACATAATCAATTAATTAAATTCAGTATTTCAAATAAGTTCAACTAGTAGTTATTAAGTACCTATTTGGTCTAAGATGCCACAGGAGCTTTTTCAACACTCTACAAATTTATGGAGGGAAAACACCCCAGAGAAGAGCTCAAAAAACGCTCTTTGAGGGCCAGGGATCTAGCTCAGCAGCACAAGTACCAGGTGCGAGGTGATGAGTTCAATCCCAGGATCCAAAAAGCAAAAACAAAACACTCTTTGAAAAACTGGCCAACGACAAGGATTCTTTTTATCATGTTATTCAGCCAGTAAGGAAATTGAGAAAATGCCACACTTTTAGCATTTTGGAAACTTTCTGAGAATGTAGGAGTCAAAACTTGTGATAAATATGCATATTATAGATAAATTGGTAGACAGACATGAGCAGGCTAAGCAGCTGGGAGAACATGAACGCAGGCGTGAAAGCAGGAGCATATGGCAGGCAGTGAGTAACTGAGAGCAAACTCACTGGTGGCAGGAGCATGCCTGTTTCGTATCATTTTTTCTAAATCTAAATTATCAAAGAAGCAGACACAATGTAAATTACCATTCTTTGCTATACACAGAGACAAGTACTATTGTAGCTCTGCTTGACTACAAAAGTCCTGAAACATCTTTTTCAAAACTGTCTTAAGACCTGGTCCAAATGATTTTAACTTAGAAAAACACAGGTATTTTTAAGTCACATTTTCTCAGGTATGTCAACATTAATACGTGTTATGCTTACAGCTCTGATGGTAGTAATAACTACTGCTGCCTTTACTTGACAACAAGGCCAGATGATATGCCAGAGGTAGGCAGGGGAATATCTCCAAAGATGTCAGCACACTGGTCCGTAGAACCTGGAAACATGGTACCTTAGATGGCAAAAGATCCTTCTCAGATGTTAACTAAGGGTATGGGCCTTGGTAGGTTATCCTGGATTATCTAGGCAGACCCAACCTCCTAATCAAGTGTCCTCAAGGACAGAAAGCCTCTCCCTGTCAGGTCAGAGGGACCTCAAAATGTGAAAATGGGTTGATTCACTGCTTCTACCTTTGAAGACAGTGAAAAGGAGCCATGAACTAAGGAATGTGGGTGGCCTCAAAGAGATGGGAATGGCCTCCAGTTTACATCCAGCAAGAAAGAGGGCTTCAAGCCTCTCATTACAAGGACCTGACTCCTGCCAACAATCAGAATGAGCCTGACAAAGAGCCTCAGAAAGGAATGTGGTTCCACCTGGTATGTTGACTGTGCTGGTAAGGCTCTGACATACAGCACTGGGAGATAATAAATTTACGATGTTTTAAACAATTGAATTGAGTATTAATTTGTTATGGGAGCAAAAGAAAGCTGCTACAGGCTCAGACAGTTTTATTTCAGACTAGGATGTTTTGCATTATCCAAAACAAAGAGCAGCTATTATTTGAGAGATCCAGAAAGGTTAAGAGGAGGTAAGATATGTTTTCAGTTTTTTATTTGTCTGTACACTTGTTTGTTCATTGTACTGGATTAAATCCAAGCCTTTTATAGTCCCAATCCATATATATATATATATATATATATATATATATATATATATATTTTTTTTTTTTTTTTTTTTTTTTTTTTTTTTTTTACCCAGACTGGGTCCAAACTTGCAGTCCTCCTACCTCGCTTCTCAGAGTGCTAGTATTACAAAAGTGAGGTACAGTATGTTTGTTAGTTTGGTTTGGCTGGGTTGGGTTGGGTTGGGTTTGTTTTATTTTATTTTGTTTTGCTTCAGTTCTTGTTTGTTTTTTGAGACAGGGTCTGCTATGTAGCCCAGGCTGTCCTTAAACTTGCTTATGTAGCCCAGGCTGGCCTCAAACTCACAGTGATCCTCCTGCTTCAGCCTCCTGAGTACTGGGATTACAGTCACACACCACCATCCCCATCTTCAGAGTATGTTTTTTTTTTTTTAATTTAAAGAAAACAAAATAAAACAAAATAGTAAAAGGGTACAAGTAATACAGAATTTCAAAAAAAAAGTAAGAAATCACTAGTTAATATATTACATATTGTCATCTTAGAAATAGTTGATCAAGTTACAAAATTAAGCATACAAAGCAGACATTCAAACAGTGAGACTGCAAACAGTTGTGTTCAGTGATCCAACAAAAACTTAGTAATATGGTCATCTATTTTACAAACCTACACACACTTGCAATTATGTCCTTTAGAGCACTTTCTTTTCCTCTCTTTCTTACAATAACATTTACACATTTTGGATTTTATTACTCCCACAGTTATTACTTTTTTTTTTTTGGAAGAGAATAAAACCAAATGTGACAAAACAAAGCAGTCAGTCAAAACAAAGGATGGACATGGTACATGATTAAAAACAGAATACAAGGTAATCAACAATGGTTACCATAACGCCTCTTGCTACCTTAAAAAGAATTGCCTATATCATCAGGTATAATAAAATTGAACAAAACCAATAAAATCTAAACATTTGAGACATTACTATTATCTTCAAAAGAAGATAATAGTCAAACCAGAATGGGCATCATAGTGAATCTTATTCTTCAAAGTAGTTGCCTATACCCTCAAAATTGATAATATCAAACAGAAAAGAATAGAGTAAAATCAGTCAAACAAGATGGTGAGAGCAATACAGGGCTTCAAATCGAGTTAATAGGAAATCAAAAAAATTACTATAATATACCCTGCTGATTTTTAAAAATTTTTTCCCTTAATTTAAAAAATAAATAAATTTTTAAAAAGGCGGGGGGAGATTGAGATAAAAGAGGACATAACAACATAACAATACAGGTCTGAGCAGAACAATTTAAGCAACATGGTGCTTCACCACAAGATAACCCAACTTAATAGTAGTTACCACAGTGTCTCTTTCCTTGAAATATTTGAGTATAACTTCGTACACTATAGCATGAAACATATCAAGACAGTGTGAAACCATTCAAGAGGATGAAAGTATTACAAGCTATTTGGAACCAGCTAACAAAAGACGAACAATGGTTTCTATATAATCTCTTTGCCTATAAAAATTTTTATTTATACTATCACATATAATAAAATACAATAAGATACAACATGATAAAAGCAATGGAGACAGAGGAACAACAGTTTGATGGGACTTCAAAACAAGCTGATATTAAATCAGCACTAGCTATTATGATGTCTTGTTTTCTTTAAAGTAGCTGTTCATATCATCACAGACAATAATATCAAACAGCCCAGAATAAAATCATTCCAATTAATGAGTGAACACTTTATAAGGCTTCAAAGCCATATAATAGGGAGTCATGATTATCACATACTTTTATGTATTTGTATCATTTCTTACACATATGTTTTGAAGGAGGATCTATGTTGAGTTTTTGGTGCTCTTTAATTTTCCCTTCGAGAGAATTTATAACATATCAGATGTTAGTCTAATACTATATTTAGTTTAGCAGCTTAAAAGAAAACCACCACAAAAATCAAATATTCAGAATTCTGCCAATACTAATGAGCAAAGGTGCCTTTGCCTTAACCCTTCCTAACAGACTAGGGCCCAGAGATTACTGCATTACACAAAAAAATGTTACCCAGCAATAGGTACAGCTCTTACTTGCAGTCTTAAATCAACCTGTAGAGGGATTTTAAATGCAAATTCTTGAGCCTCAATTCCAAAGATTCTTTCAGAAGTCTTAAAATGGCATCTAGGAATTCCAGACAGGCTCAAAATATGGAATTTCTGGATTTTGCCCTGAAAAAACTTCTGCCACAGATAACCTCAAAACTCTACAACTTTGACCAAGGCTCAAAATTCAGCTCTTACTAGAGATTAACATAGAACTGGCCCATCAGTCTGACTGAATGCTTAAAGGCATAGCTTTGGCATGAAGAGACTTGGGTCTTCTTTTGCCTCTTACTGACAGGATGCTTTGGGTCAAACCCTAAACATCTTTGTGGCTCAATTTTCTCATCCACTCTCGGGGTTACAATGACAGATTTAAGCACAGTTCTTATGACAAAGCACTCAAGTACCATGATTAGCAATGCCAACAGAATTCTGTTCTTAGATGAAAATCACAGCAAAACATTATAAGCAGTGGTAGCTTGAATTTTTTATCATTCATTTTTATAATTGTATCTGTAAAGATTAAATACTTAATGGAAACAAACTTCCATTCTGGACTGGAATTACAGACCGCTACAGTTGCATTTGGTAACTTCTTATTAATGTAATTTTTGTGCTGGTCCTGTTACATGTTTGGGTACCTTTTGAAAACCTGGTCTTTGCCCATAAGATGAGTGAATCACTCTCAAGGCTTGATTTTTCAAAATTTTCTTTGTCTTCTATATCTCTTTTCTCCCGAGATCAGAACTCAATTAGGAAAATAAAATATACTTGATCCTACTTTTTTATTTTCTCAGAAAATTCCTAAGAGAGGAATGGATTCTGTAGTCTTTTCTTTCTGGTTCAACATGAAACATCCAAAAACAGATCCAAAATGGAGAAAATTGTAACTAGTCCAGTTAAAATCTTTCACAGTAATGTTCACTGGAGCTCTAACCTTTTATTATGATCCAGATGAAGGAAGGAATAATAAAAGTAGGGCTGAGGCTGTATTTATAGTAGAATGGCCCATTACTGTAACCAACAATGATCCATCTAGAGTATGACTTACAAGTGTTAAAGTACTTTTGCATAATTTGTCACATACAATGAATTATTTTGTAAATTCTACATACAAACAATTTATCTGTATTATGATTTTTTTTTATCGGTTCCGGGGATCGAACTCACGACTGCCTGCTTTTAAGGCAGGCGCTTATGCCGCTGAGCTAAATCCCCAGCCCCTGTATTATGATTTTTAAGTTGAGCATGATGTATGACGATTCCGTATTGACTTAGTTTAGAAAAGGTAAGCATTTCAGTAGTCCTAAATTACAATCTGAGCTGTCTTTATCTATGGACAAAAACAAGTTAAATTAAAACAGGAAAAACTATTGTAACCCTTTGGACAGGGGTGAGGATGTACATCTATAATCCCAGTACCTAGGAGGCTGAGGCAGGAGGATTACAGTGAGTTCAAGGCCAACCCGGGAAGTCTGCACTACAAAGCAACACCTTGTCTCAAAAACAAAATGAAAACACACTCATTGTAACCTTTGCTAAAGTTTCTTTTCAATATTATACTTGAGCTTTAGGAAAAATAACTTTGTAACCTTTACTCACCACTTCTGTGTTCTTATGTTGCAATAATAATTTAAAAAAGCAATTTAAGTACTTTCAGTAGCTGAGAAGGCATTATAAGATAGGTAGCTAAGTTGCCCAGGTTGGCATAAAACAAAAACAGAACCTGATTTAGGAGCCCTGACTCCAAAATCAGAATTTGTAGGGATAAATATAGACTTTTTCTTGCTAATTATATCACTCTGAGCAACTCTTTTCTGAGTCTTGGTTTTCATAGCAAAAGCATGAAGACAATAATACCAACTTCAGAAAGCTCTGGAGAGAGATTAATCAAAACAAACAACAAAAGGCTTAGAAAAAGGCCTGGCATATAGTAATCACCACAGAGATGTCAGTTATTATTTTAAAAATTGGCTATTCATAGCTTTCATAAAATAAGTGGCCCTAAAAAGTAACAGGTATATGTGCACATTTATATATTGTATATATCTACACAAAGAGGGAAAAAGAAAATATTAGACAACTGGCAGACATGACACTCACCAATAATCAGTGAGAGAGCGTTTTATTAAATAAATGGTTAGATGAAATTGCTCATTTAAATACTGGGCTTGAGTATGTTAGGTAATCATTAAAGCAGACCCCTATTTATTTGTGAGAATAAAACCACACAGAGCCGGTTCCAGGTCAGCAGTGCACAAACTCAGTCTAAAGTCCACATCTAAAGTCCCTCCACCTGCTTGAACACAACTAAGAACCAAGAATAGTTTTTGCATGTTTAAGTGGCTGAATAAAATTCAAAAGAATAGCCTGTCACACTTTTAAAGAATCAAAATTTCAGTGCCCCTACATGAAGTGTACTAGAACTTGGGTATGTTCATTTGTTTTTGTACTGTCTGGGGCTGCTTTCACTCCACAAAAGCAGATTTGGGGAGCAGAGATAGAAAACCCATGTCCATGAAGCCTAAAATATTTACAATTTGGATCTCTACAGAAAACTTTACCAACAATGGTCCATTCTAGCAGCTCTCCAAAGGTGGAGACCACTGTGGCCTCTCGCTTAGTGCCTGGCCTAAAACTAGACTAAGTAAATATTTGAAGACTGGATGAGGTATCAACCTGAGGAGCCTGAGGTGGGGCACCTCAGATGTGGTAACATAAGCCCTTTGGAAAACAGAACAAACCCAGGAAGAAGCTTTGCTTTGTTGTCCATAATTCTAATGGTAGAATTTGAGGCCATACAGAAGAGTAGGAAAAAGTTCTATATTTACCAGGAGAAAGACAGACAGACAGACAGACAGAGACAGGGAAACCAAAAGAAACAGAGACAGAAAGAAATAGAGACAGAAATAGACAGACAGACAGGCAAACAGAAAGACAAGAGATCCCACTTCTCCTACTCCAACCCTTCGTACTGAGGATTACACCCAGGTATGCTCTAGGCTACATGCCCTTTCTATTTTTTGAGACATGGTCTCCCTAAATTCCCCAGGTTGCCCTAGAATTTAGGCGATCCTCCAGCCTAAGTCTCCAGAGTAGCTAGGATTACAGGCATGCCTAGTCACATTCAGCTTCATAGTTTATTTTAAAAAAAAAAAACTGCAAAGGTACAAGTACAAGAGAATTAGTTTAGAGAAAATACTTAGAGGAAAAAATTGTGTAGGTTTGCTTTATCACCACTTTTTAAAAGCTGAAGGGTTTACAGTTTTAAATTGCACCTATGTAAGTATGCCCTCAAACCACCATCTCATTGTACTCTATGATAGCTATAGCAGTCTCCACCACCACATTCAACCAAAGGAAAGAACTCTTTTTTTTTTTTTTGTCTTTTTCCTTTTTATTGGTACCGGGGATCGAACTCAAGACTGCCTGCTTGCAAGGCAGACGCTTATGCCGCTGAGCTAAATCCCCAGCCCCCATTTTTAAGACAATATAGCCACAAGCTGGTCACAGAGGAATGCTATTAGCATGATGTTGAGTAAATCCAGACACCATTTTAAATAAGGGAAGTTAATAGAAGTGAACAATATTTAACATGGAGATGAAAGTGCAATATTCATTCTAAATTAAGCTAATTCATGTAAAACATTTAGAAGAACCTGGCACATGGGGGACACTCACTAAATACAATGGTACCTTGATCACAAATGCTTCTGTTTGCAAACTTTGTTTCTGCAAACTAACAGTCTTCTTTTAAAGGTGGTACAAAGGTGCTTTCTCATTTACTGAATGTCCCTCTGCTTCCCTCACGTTTGACCCTTTCAAGACAAGCAGGGTCATGTGATTAGTTCTGGCCAATGGGCTATGGGAAGTGATTCCTGTTACTCTAAGCCAAAGCATTTCAGAGCTGGTATGTGATTCTCCAGTTCCCCTTCCCCTGCTGGGACAATTTATAAATAAAGAATAAAATAAAAGATAAATAATAGGAAGTAGAAATCTAGATCCTTCTCGAAGGGGAAGGGATCAAGAGATGAGGGAAGGGCTGAGGATTTAGCTCAGTGGCATACACATGCCTGGCAAGGTAAGGACATGAGTTTGATACCCAGTACAAAAAAAAAAAAAGCCATGAGGGAAGAAGTGAGTAGTAGTACAGGATAAAAGAAGGAACCAGGATGGTTGGTGTACATTCATCAACTCCACAAGGCAATATAAACATTGTGTGCTGCAAACATGTACAAAAAAAAGGAAGGAGACCAAAGGATGATGAAGAGGACAGGTGGGAAGGGAAGGAAAAGCGAAAAGGCATGAGATTGCAGCCCTTCCAGGGGGAGAACCAGCAGTGTCTCCTGAGATCCACGCCATGTTGGAATTGAGGACGCTGTGAAAACAAATGACCATCCTGCCTCCCTGCTTAGCAATAGTGAACCTACTCTACATGGCCTAGAGTCAAATATCCCACTTCCCCTACGCCCCTTCCCCCCACCCCCAGCACCCATTAGCAAATGGGAACCAGAAATCTGAGCATCTCCTGGGAGGTTGGCCATAGCAAATAAGGGGGACTTCCTTCTACCATTTCTTTGAAGGCAAATATTTTTATTACTGTTTTGCTCTTTTCTGATTAATGGTACTGCTCTATTCAATATTCTGTTTTGATAAGTTCTGTAGTGTTGTATATTTCATCTCATTTTGATATACGTGATTGAAAGAACAATTATTATAAAGATACCAAAATATACTGTGATACCTATTACTGTTATCCTGGTAACCTGCTGTGAAGTTCTGTACCAATTTCACTGTACGATCTTAGTTGGCTTTATTCTGACTTGTTCTGTTGTATACTTTCAAAATAAAAAAAAAAGAAGAAGAAAAGGCATTAAGATGTGTCATGTGTCTGCACCAACTCTACACAAAGAATGCAGACATCATGTACTACTAACATATACTAATAAAAAAATCAGTAGCAATCTTAGGGTTAATTTGTCACTGCAGCACAGACTATATATACTTTATCCCACCTAGGTTTGCTATCTTAGTAATATAAAAAGAAATCTTGTATGGTGGTGATCAACCAGTGTGGGCAATGTATAACAATTAGCTGAATAAAATGGTAAATTATCCAGATCTTCTTCAGTGATCTGTAGAATTTTTTTGTCAAGTATATTGATAGATTATTACATACCTACCACACCTACCCCTATTTAAAAACAGATATTTGTAACTAAATTCCCTATGCCATTCATGTGCTGATTTAAAAAAAAAAAACTGGTAAGTTAACTGAGATATACTTTGAGCAATGGAACCATTGATATACACAAGAGCCTGGGGGAACATGATGTTCTTCTACAGTTTCCTGTGTGATGACCCCCAGATTTTATTTTCAGGAGAAATGTGGCCAGAGTTACTGCTCCACAACCAAACAGTATGGTGTAAAGCCTAAGGCAAAGCTGGTTGAGTTTCCTTTGTTAACAGTCAAAAAAAAAAAAAATGCTGCTAACTAGACAGAAGGTTTTTAGTAGGTCTGGGAACACAGAAAAATACTATCTCCTCTGGCTGATAGTAAAAATATCCAGTGAAAAAAGGACTTGTACCTGTGTTCCTCAATATATTCCTGATTTAAAACCACTGGACACTGTGAAGCCTGGCAGGCAGCAAAGGCAGGCAGCTTGCACAGCTCTGGGTGAAAATCTCAGATCTTCTGACAAGCTATGTGAGACAGGCCAGTAACACAGCCTCTCTAGGCCTCAGTTCCCTCCTTTTTCCCAAAGCATTTGTAAAGATTACTAGAATTGTTATAAGTGTAAGTACTCAATATAGCACATGAGGCTTTGAGGGGACCTCCAGACACAAACCATAACAGATATGGAGATCAGTGCAAAGGCCTCACGTGCAGTGGTTCAATCCCCACTACTGCCCCTCAAAAAAAAACAGTAATAAACTCTGGTGAGGATGTGAAGAAACAGAAGCCTTCATATACTGCTGGTAGGAATACAAAATAGCCAATTTGGAAACAGTTGGGCAGTTAATTTCTTGAAATGCAGAGCTACCATGTGACTCAGCAGTTCCACTTCAAAGTATTGTATATGCCTAGAAGAAATAAAAACAAATGTCCCCAAAACTACTTCACAAATGTACATAGCAGTACACAAAGTGATGAAAATAAAATACTGACTTCATAGCTTAAATGAATGAATTGTGTGGTATTATACCTCATAAAATTGTTAATTAGAAACAGCAGGGTCACAATGTACCAAAAAACAATGCTAAAACACCTTTAAGACTCTTTAAGGCAAATGCTTTGACAATGCCTTGCTTATATAAAACTTTAATTTCCCTGATAACTCTTGCTGCTTAATTTTATAATACCCTTCTTACAGTGCCCTCAGAACATAATAATGAAAAACAAACTATGCATATAGAAGTTTTGACTGAATCTCAGTATCCTTTTTAGATTAAATGAGTAACATATATAATATATGGCTTCCCATCAGTGTGCCCAAAATATGAAATATGATGCAGAATATACCTACTGATACTTACTAATAAATTAAGTTATAAAAAATGAGTATTATCACCCCTTTTGTATATTACTTCAGAATACAGTAACTTCCTCTGAATTACTAGAAAATTGTAATGTTTTCAGTTCTCCCTTACTTATTGTGCAGGTCAAATAAGCAACCTAACGCTAATCTGGAAGATATAAATTCAATTAAAACTTAGTCTCCCACAGCACAATACATACCACATAAAGACAGCATAACTGTAAAATAGTTACAAAATTTCATTTTCTCATCCTACATATTCTAGACTGACAAGAAATATATTCGTTTTAAAAAACAAAATTACTTTATTCAGGATTAAAGAAGTTAATTTTTCCTGTGTTAAATAACATTCCATAAAGTATAAATTGTTAACACTAAAAAAGCTATAAAATACCAGGTAAGATAACTAAGTTTTGGTCCTCCTTCGTTCCACAGGTATCCAAACATCCAAATACGTATCTAAATTACATCATTAATAAACATATCTTTGATCATCTCTGTAAGCTACTCTCCTACTCGAACTCCTGGGTCCAAGCGACCTTCCTGTCTTAGCCTCCTTCCTAGCATCTGCGACTACAGGTGTGTCTCACCCCATCCAGCTCTCACTTACAACCTCAATTCATATGTCTCAGTTTATTACAGAGGTGACAGTATTGCAAGCATTGCCTACATGGAAAACATCATTTTTGCATATTATTTTATTCATTCTAGAATTACCCTGGAATGCATGTGAAACAACAATCCTAAATATTTTGAGTTCAAGTATCTATTAATTCTTAGAAATGGCTAGGGTAGCTTCAAGATTTACTACTAACAAAACACAGATCTGGGAGTTGTCTCACTTAACAAAGGAGAATATATTCTAAGACCTCTCAGTAGTTACCTTGAAATCATCAACAGTACTATATATTCCTATTTTTTACATATAAATATTTTCTGATATATACAAGGTATGATACAAAACTGAATATTTTATTACAGTAAAAGGTATGTTGTCATTACGCCCCCTCAAAATATTCCTCCTCATTCTGAACACATTTATTCTACAATTTTTTTTTTTTTTGAGTCAGGGTCTCACTTCACAATTCAGGTTGGCCTTGAACTCACTATGTAGCCCAGGCTGGTCTTGAATTTGTAATCCTCCTGCCTCAACCTCTGAAGTGCTGAGATTTTAGGCATCACCACCACCCCTGGCTTATCCTATAGTTTTTGCCATTTTCTGAAGCAGTTCTAGAAGTCCTCCTTCCAGGGTGTTTTTAGTTGCATTGTTGTAGCTACCACAAGTCTCAAACTGATGCCAGATATTTACCTTTCTTGTTCATTTTGATTTTGAGGATGTGCCAGAAGTCACACAGTACCAGATCTGGTGAACAAGATGGATGAGAACATACTGCCAATGGCACTCATCAATAGTGGCACCATGGTCGAATTTTTTTAAATCATAGTTTGTAAAGATATTCACAAAAGAGCAGTGTTTTGAGGGGGATTCATGTGTCTTTTACTATAATAACATTTTTAACTTAAATAGTCCCTATCTATTTTAATCACATCTAACATACACCTAACATAACAGTTTAATTTTATAAATTAGGTACTATAAGAGATCAATAATAATAACTAGTAAACTAATAAAGTAGAAAAATTACAACAATATACTATAAATTATACCATATAGTTTAACTCTCTTATGTCCTGTTTTCAACTCCTTGTGATAAAATGAGCTGGTACAATGCCTGTCTTATGAGATGACATGAAGGGAAAGGACATAGGCACTGTGACATAGTGTTAGGCTACTACAGATCTTCTCCACCAGTATCCCAGAACCATTCTGAGTAGCAGGGTGAAACTCTTACCACTCAACTCTGTCCCATAATTTGAGTCATCTCTTTGTCCAGACCATCCCTGCTGTTACCCACCTATTAGTCACTCAGCAGTCACTTTGGTTATCACCTTTCAAGGTACTGCAGTATTTGTGTTCAAGCAACACTCACAATGCCATTCAATTTAAAATTTATGATTTGCCAGGTGTGGTAGTACACACCTATAATTCCAGCACTTGGGAGGCTGGGGCAGGAAGATTTTGAGTTTGGTGCTATCCTGGACTACTTAGCCAGTTCAAGGTTGGCTTGGACTACAAAGCAAGACCCTGTCTTGAGGGGCTAAAAAAAAACATGATTAATTATCTGGAACTTTCCATGTCACGTTTTTATACTACATTTAACAAGAGTAATTGAAACCACAGCAAGATCACAGATAAGGGGGAACTACTATAGTTAAAAATAAGGCACCATGATCTTAAGTCATTATGAGCAAAAACCTAGAAAGTATTATAGGCACATGGGCAGGCTGAGAGTATGGATAAGTGTAGATTCATCCACTCATTAATTCATTTTTTTCTCCCATTCAGCAACTTGCAAGGCTACTGGGTATGAAGAATAGGGGCACAAGTGAAAAATGATAAACCCTGCCAAAACAACATAGCCACGAGAATTAATGAGACAATAAAATTTAGCATTAGAAAACTGTTGGCTAAAATTTGCATGGTATTTTTCAATTTACATATTTGTTTAATCCATAGAAAAAAGAAAGAGAAAAACAAGCAAGGTTTAAATGAACTGAGTGCTTAAAGAGGACAAGCCCTCAGAGATCCTCCCAGGTTTGGCCTTGGGCAAGAGATAAGTCAATCTGTCCAGACCCACGCACTCATTAAGCTGTCTGTCTACCAGTCTCTAGCATATAGCAACGCCAGGGTGACAATTCTTGATTTTAGAAACTACCCTTTTCTTAATACACTGTAGCTCCTCAGCAGGACAGTTTTGGCGAATATACACAGAAGATTATCAAAATCTCTAGCGAGACACATATGTCTTCCCCTCTCACCCTCAAGAGATGAATGGAAAGGCCCATACTAGCCTTAGTGCCCTCAATTCCCCAGACACAAGTTCTTCCTCTATAAAAGGAGCAGACAGCTCAAAAGGACACATTGCTGTCAATCTTACCTTTCACGATGGAATCTTTCATAACGACACCAACTGCATAGTCTAGTTTCAACTTTTAAATGACATGTCCCTTACAACCATTTAAAATAACTACAGGGGGGCTGGAGATTTAGCTCAGTGGTATAAGCGCCTGCTTTGCAAGCAGGCAGTCTTGAGTTCGATCCCTGGTACCGATAAAAAAGAAAAAGACAAAAAAAAATTAAAAAAAAAAAAACAACTACAGGAATCACTAGTTTTAGGGATTTACTGATTTTTATCTCTGTAATTTGTGTCCTAGAAGTCAACTGGTTGTGCTTTTATATTTTACGTATTTCTGAAAGATTTAGAAGCTTCTAGTAATTAATGTTTGCAAGCCTCTAATGTAGTTGATATACATATATGAAGATCAGACCCAGAAAAAAGCATTGCAGACAGTATTAACCACTGATCAGTGCACTATTTCTATAGGGCACCACCTTTTTTGTGTTTTTGGGGAGTGGAAGGAACCAGCAAGCAGAGTAAACCTGAGATAAGCTTGTAACTAAATCACCAGATAAACCTATGACTCAACACTATCTATAGATAGTGTTCTACAGAATAAAGTCCAAATCCCACAACTTTATCCTCTAAAACATTCCACAATTTGGTCCTAATATGCTTTCCACAGTACATCCCTGTATATCCCCACACAAACCAAAGTTCTCATCACTGACTAAACCTGCATTTTCCTGTCCCCTCACCAACCTCAGTTTGAGCTGCCTTTTTGTCTAGAATCCTCTCCCCATTACACTCAATGCCACTGTCTGGATGTGTGCCGGAAGTCTGGTCTCCAAGGTGGCAGTATTGAACATTTAAGAGTGGAGATAATCAAAGGTATGAGGTCATAGGGAACTAAATTTTGTTTCTGAATTAGTTCTCCCAAAAGTGGGTTGTAAGAAAGTGAGGCCACCCACAGGCTTGATGCCTTTGCACTTGACTATTTCTTGCCATGTTGTGGCACAGCCCTTAGGGGCCTTCACCAGAAGCTGCTCTATCTAGGACTTTCACCTTCCACATCTATGAGCTATATAAATCTCTCTTCTTTATAAAGTACTCAGACTCAGACATTTTGTTCAAAACAAAAAATAAACTCATATATTTCCACTTCAAATGCCTCCTCATTTGGGGGGTGGGTATCGGGATTGAACTCACAACCTTGCACTTGCCAACTAGGTGCTTGTGCCACTGAGGAAAACCCCTGGCCCCTCAATTATTTTCTTTATGCTCCTCATTTCAGATGGCTTACAAAGATGCACAAAACATCAGAAGGATAGCATAATCAGTGATGGCGAACCATTGAGAGCTTTTAATGACAACAAACAGGTAACTACACACATTTCATCACCACTAGCATAAGTCCTTCCCTCAGCTATGCCTTGCCTACCCTAACTATTGTAATGGATGGGACTTTTCCACGTCACACCTGATTTTTATACATTCTAACAACACACTTAGCACCAGCTGTCCTGTTCTGTAGCTACAAATGCAGGCATTTGAATCTTCCAAGAAAACTGCAGGTTTTGTGAGGGTAGGAAAGGAACTCTGTGTAGTTGTTTAAGCCCTGTTTCTTAGCTCAGAGCTTGCAGGTTATTTCAAAAATATCTCTTGAAATATAGAGAGAGTAACAGAACTTAAATATATATCCCTTGAACATACTAGTCATTCATGCAAAATCCAAATATCCCTTGAACATAGTAGTCATTCATACTTGATTTGGGTCAACTCCCAAATTGGGTCCACTAGACTGACATTGGCTATTCAGCCATTCATTCTAAGGTGAAATGATAAAAGCAATTATTTTAAATGTGGAATGTAAGAAAAGGGATATTTCCTTGAGAAATTGGTAGGGTTTGAGGGGGAGGATATAAGAAATTTCCAGAGGGGGCTGGGGATTTAGCTCAGCAGCATAAGCTCCTGCCTTGCAAGCAGGCAGTCGTGAGTTCGATCCCTGGTACCAATAAAAACGAAAAAGACCAAAAAAAAGAAATTTCCAGAGGGTACAGAGCAGCAACTACTTAGTAAATGGGACTAAGTTTAAAAACAACAGTAACAAAGTGTCAATTTTGCAAAGCTAGTAAACTTTCAAACTTTTTTTTATATCTATCTCATATAATCCTGTACTTAGTAAATGGGACTAAGTTTAAAAACAACAATAACAAAAGTGTCAATTTTGCAAAGCTAGTAAACTTTCAAACTTTTTTTTTTAAATCTATCTCATATAACCCTGTACTTTGTCCCAGTAATTCTCAAGGTATGGTTCCCTTACCATCAGCTTAGAATCACCTAGAAACTTGTCAAAATGTAAAATCTCTAGCCTTACCCTGGAAACTCTGAGAAGACATACAGTAATGTGTTTTTAAAATGCTCTCAAGATGATTCTTACACATGCTCATGTTTTAGAAAAATGGAAGGATCTAAACTGTCACAAAGAGGCCAGCTTTCTCTGTCTCCACACTTACTTTGCTCCACAGAAAGCTTTTTCTGATTATCAACTGAACTAATGCTTTGCTTTCAAGACTCAGCTCTCAAGGTCACCTTCACCTTGAAGCCTTCCCTGTCCCAGTGAACAGACTTCACTGCTTTCTTTTCTGCATCCCTTCAAAGCTCCACTCCACTGCTCCCCTTGGTGCCACAGGAAGGGGACCTTCTATCTGCCTGAGACCTCTGGTATGCAGGGAATGTCTTCTGTGTGGCCCTATCTCCAACCAAGCTCTTTTGCAAGAAACCTCTGGTTAACAACACATTCAATCTGTCTGCATGATAAAGATTAATAAATATCACTATTTTTTGAGTTTTGGGGGTTTTTTTGTCCTGGGAATCGAACACATGACCTTGTGCTTGCCAGGCAGGCATTGTTATATCCTGGGCCCTAATAAATATTGTCAGGAAGTTCAGGAGGTATTTACTAGACACCTCTGTCAACAGAGAAATCACTTAAAGAGTTCCATAGTGACCCTTGACCACAAAACACATCTAGGGTTTTATAAAAGTCAAAAAAGCTTTCACAGAGAAATCATTTCCTCTGGTCAGAGAAAGAAGAAAATAGAGATTGAGAAAGTACTTGCTTTAGAGACTGAAGTTTCATGAAAATGGGACTCTATATCTATCTTGGCTATGTTATTATCCCAATTAAGCCCTGACATTTTGTCAGATGCTGAAATTAAGAGACTTAGAGTGTGATCTCTGCCACTTTCAAACAGGTTAACTCTACACAAGTGAGTCATTCTCAAAGTCCAGGACACTAAAAGCAAAAAATAATTATAACTGTCAACGAATACCTTATCTCCTTATCTTATGTTTATCTTATGCTTTCACATTCACAATCCTATTTAATCATCAAAATTGCCTCCAAGACAAGATACCCTTTCTCGTAGGATCAAAAACAATCACAGACTTTGAATTCCCAACCACTGCTGTGATCATAGGCCAACTGATTTCAGATATCTAAGCCCCTGGTTGCTCCAAGGTCCCTTTTGATTGACCATTAAACATTCAGAGGTTTCCAGATTATCTTTTTTTCCAGTGATGGTTATCTTGGCTTTAACTTGGCTATTTGAGAATAAGAAAAGGAATCAAGCAAATTGCTGGTGACTGTTTTCTTTCCAGAATTAATTCATTTGCATGACAAGTTTTGCTATTTAAAAAAATAAATAAATAAATACCAGGTTTTTGAGAGCTGTGTTTCACACCTGGCACCCCACTAACCTGCTAATACTAAAACTTCTGCAAGAAATAGGCAACTCTTGAAAATCTTCCCTGGATCAAAGGGTATCATGATAAAGTACCAGAAGACAAGAGGGTGGAAAAGGGGCTTTCCCAGAACAAAATTCCAAGAAAGCTCTCTAGTGAAACAGTGCAGAAGTCTTTGAATAATTTTTGATTTGTTCACAAAGGTTATAAACATTAACTTGATACTATCTTTCCACCAAATTATTGATGAGTAGCATTAAAATCCTCAGCAGAGACTCATTTATCAAACCTCAGAATTCTAGTTTGCATTGACTTTTATCTATAAACAGTATACAGTATGTATATATTTATCATCAAGGACAAAAAATGGAGGAAAAAATCAATACAGTCCTACAAGATGCCACTCAAGAGGACAAAAAGTGAACTGAAACAAAAAGTCTAATTGTGCTATTGGTTACTCACCATAAACAAGTCAGTTCTGAATTTCTTTTCTGTTATTTCAAAATTTAAGTGGATTCTGAACACCAGCTATGGGAGCACACATACATGCACCTTGTGTTTTCTATCTAAGCATTCAAACTGCTTGACTAACATCAGCTTTCAGCCATTGCCTGCCCTGCACGTACTGTGATTTTACATCCCTGATCTGTGTGGGTTGACTTCTTCAGGGTTCCACAAGACTCCACGGGAATATTTTCAGGGGCGGGGTAACAAGTAGCTCTTGGTCCAAGGTATAATTAACATGTTGATCTTTCTACACTATGCCAATGTCTTAAACTCAAATTTAACAGAAATTCTATTTTGGCATTACCATTAAAATCTCTCATTCCTGATTCTCCAAAAAGTTCAACAAGTTTTTGTCAATTTTTATTTTTTAAAAAAGTTATTTTTCTCAAATTGGATCTTTTAACAGTTTTATTGTGTTTCTCAGTAATAGAGTAAATCTGGCTTCCTTCAGTGTTTCAAATCAACCATACTCCAAACCCTTGGCTTTTTATTATATTAAAGAAAAGCCCCCCCACACACACACACAACTTCTCCTATATTACTAAGGTATATACAACCACCTCAACACCAAAAAGACAGTTTCTCATGTTTTATTTGTGGTCAGCTTGGACTTTTGGAAGGATGTATGATGGTGTGATATGAATTATCATCCAAATATTCTTGCAGCTTTAAAACTATATACTGCTAAAAAAAATGTCAAAAAAATTCAAAGTTACCTCAGTTTAAAGTCCTCTTCACAATAGATTTATTTGTTTGTTTGTTTGTTTGCAAGGTCTCACTATGTAGTTTAGGCTGGTCTTGGGCTTACTATGTAACCCAGGTTGGCCTGGAACTCACAAAGATCCTTCTGCCTCAGCCTCCTGAGTGTTGGGATTTACAGGGGCATGGCACCACACATGGTTCACAAGTGGACTTTATGAAAGCTATCTCTGGCTCTCCCAGAAAATATTTTCTGGTCAAAAAAATATTTTAAAGAAGAAAAAAATTCTCCTAATCATCTACTCATTCTTTCTGTGCCTCCAATATAGTAAAGAAACAGCTTGCTTTTTCAGAAGCCAAGTTACATGTTACATACACATTCACACATATACACATACACACATACACACAATGGCAAATATGCACTTCCAAACAGAGCAGTACTGAAAATACCTACGATGATCAAAGTTGGCACAGCCCCCCACATCCCATGTGACCTTATTCTGTAGTGAAGTTTCCCACAAGAAAATTAACAATGTTTTAGCCAGACGTGGCATCACATGCCTGTAATCCCAGCACTTGGGAGACTGAGGCTAGAGGATCACAGTGAGTTCACTCCAGCCTGAATTACATACCAAGACCCCCTCAATAAAAAATTAACTATCTTCAATTTTATACTATTTTGTTTTGTATGAATTCGTTGTGTGTGAAGATATAGACAACCATTTAGAAGAAAACAAGAGACATTATGGTAGACACTGTAGATCTCCTGTTGTCTTGTTTTGAAATCTGTGTCACTTACATTGTTTTATTCTGATCTGCTTTGTTCTGTTTTGGTATGTTTAGTTTTACCCTTTTTTTAAAATAAAAAAAGTTAACTATCTTATATCAAAGCTGTATGCAGCACAAAGGCCTCTCTCTCCTTGATTTCTACCTGCCCCCACGGTGAAATGTTGATTTGGAACTGGAAAGCATACTGAGTTTTTGGCTGTTGAGGTGAATAAATGCAAGACACCAGAGGCCCCTAGGGTTTCCTTTCATACCCAGAACACAGGCCCTGGGGACATGAGGAAGCACTCAGGGGAAGGTGAAGCAGAACAGGCAAGGTAAAGAGCTCAGGCAGCACAGAAGAGAAAGAGAATCCTCATCTGGGTTCCTCTATGCAACTTCCGGGAGAGGGTCAGCTCCCTGTGTAATCACATTATCAGGGGGAGGAAGGAGAGCACATTTTCTCACAGCCACTTGATAGGTCAGTCCAGTAGTCAAGCCTAGGGCCTGCTGGAAAGACTTCTAAGTTATTTGACCTGACACCATCCCTGAGGTATCTGTGCCTACCTCTAAGTAGACCACAATAACTTCAGAATTCTCTAATCCTTCAAATTCCTGGAGAATGTATTTGGGTGGGGATTCTCTCTCAGGGGTTGTGACTACAGTTCAGGGTTCAGAACTCACAGCTTTTCCAGGAGCTTCCAGCAAAGTATCGCAGCACCTCAGGAAAAAAGAGAAAAGCCCTAACTGGTGGAATCCCATGATTCTATACAAGGTGAGCTTCCCACCTCCAATCCCTAAGCATTTCACTGATCATAATCAACCCACACTACACCTAACCCAGAGAGAGAGTGGGGCAGATCAGAAATAGCTTAATGGTAAAAGACTGTCTGTGTCACTGAGAATGCTTCAAAGGAAAAGCAGATAAAGACTAACTGGAATTTTTAAAGTCATTCATCACTGTTTTTTTGCCTCTCAAATTAAAGTCTTCCTTAGAGAATGTTGGAAATTTCACCAGCTAAAAGTTGTGGTCTCTCTAAGGAACAGTTAGAGTGGCCCAGATAAAGATATTTGATTATTTGAGCTCTTGGGACCTGAAGTCCAGCAAGCTTAGGGTCAAATCTCAGCTCAAATGAGGGTCAACCATTTGACCTCCGGTGATTTTATCTCCTAAGTTTCAGTTTTCTCATCTAGAAGATGAGGGTAATGATTGCACCTACTTCATAGGATAGTTTATAAAGATAAAATGACACGCTGCTTATAAAAATATTCAGTACACTGTCTGATCAACGGAAAACGCTCCATAAAACTAGTTACGAATGCAGTATTACTATTATTACGTCTTGGGAAAGTTACATAACATGGTCATTTTATACAAGGCCACAGGAAACTCTAGGTTTTAAAATCTGACCAGGGTCTTTCCATATAGGTCAAGCTGTCCTTGAACTCACTACATAGCTCAAGCTGCCCAGGAGCTGGCAGTAATCCTCCTGCTTCAGCGTCCCAAATGCTGGGATTACAAGCATCTGCCACTATACCTGGCTTAAAATCTGGACATTTAAAGTACAGTGTACGAGACAATAATTTCAACAAACTGCATGATTTTGCATCTGTCTAATCAATTGCCATTAATGTCAGGATTTTAAAAAGATAATCTCTTGTTAATCAGGCCAACCCTCCCTTTCCCTACTGCCAACCATGTCATAGTCTTTCGGTCTGTTCCCTCAACTCACTCTCTCTTGTCTCTCCCTTTCCCTCTCTCTTTGTCGTACACTTTTATAAGGACAGACATAACTGCCTATAAAAAATGAAGAAGGTGGTCAATCAGGTGTGTCAATTGTTGCCACCCAACAGCTCCCTTGATGCTGTGTGCTTTTTGATTTGCAAAATACCTATTTGCAACATCTGTTCCAAATAAACAAATATTCCGAAACACAAGAGTTTAGGGTCAGCGCACTGCCTTCTGTCTTATTTTTCTAGGGCAATTTGATCACAAGTCCCTCCCTCAACTCTTACTCCTTCATTCCTGGGTTATAAACATTACCTTTCAGTACTACTCTCTCCAATCCATGGCTCATCACCTCCTAATAACGCAGAATGTCCTCTATAAAGTCTCTGCCCAAGGACTTTGGGCCAAGGTGTTTCTTCTGCCTCTGATAAGCTAATCTCCGAATGACTCTTCCAGATTCTTCCTCGGTTCTCCCAGCTGAAGATTCCCAAGTCACCAACCACACACACTTGCACTCATGCTTGCATGCACACACTAGCTTTTGTACACTCAAGTTTGCATTTTCCAGTCATTCTTTGCATCTCATCTCTTCTGGTGACAAAGACCTTCTCTCATCAGCCACCTAATTTTCATGTTCTGATTACTCTCTCAGAGCTCTCAACCCACACGACCTTTTGAACTGGAGTATCCTGCTGCCAACTCAAATTAACCTTGGGATCAATAACTTTGAACAGTAAAAGTTAATGAGCATAGTAGTGAAGAAACTTGAACAGAGTCTCTGCCTATGCCGCTAACCAGCTTAGTTAAGCATATCTCGTGCCTCTACCAGAAGGGCATGGTCTGGGTAGCTCTAAGATCCTAACTGCCTGCCTTCCTCAGGCCAACAGTCCTTCTTTCATAGAATAACTACTGAGTGTGATAATGCAAAGCAGGGTGTCTGATGCTCTCAGGATCGCAGTGTAAAGATCTTCCCTCAAAGAACTTACCATCTACAATGGGAAATGAGACGGTAACATCAATAACTGAAAGAAGCCAAAACGAGGTAATGGTCCAATTCAAGTTGCCATGTAAGGAATACTACAAGCCCATCAGTACACTCCAACTCTGAGCCTAAGTAATTTTCAACATGTCTTTTCCTCTCTCCATCTATTCTTTCACTAAATGCTTCTTCCTCTACATCATTTTTAAAATCTGTGCTCTCTACTCTGCATTTGAGTTGCATTCTTAATCTGTGCCTTAGACAACTGTTCCTTATTTATGTTGTTCCTCTGTCTCCAGCACTCCCCCAAACTAACCTACGATCTCTTATCAAAACACGAGATTCACAGAATCCCCGTTAGGCTGGTGTGACTTGGCTGCTCCCTCGCTTCAGCTGTAAGACAGTTTCTCCCTTACTACAGAACATCCTCACGGACCTCCTTACAAAACCATCCTTCCCTCCCACAAAGTGGCCAAGAATGTATTTTGTATTTAATACTGGGTGGAATGTTTATGTCACGGGCTTTAAGCTTTAAGAATTTATACAATCTGACAATTTTGTAACCAGAAAACTGGGATGTGTGCTAAAATATAGTGAGGATGCTATACACAAAGCAGAACCCAGCTGCGCAGGCAACAGTACTGACTACTACAGAGTTATAAAGAGGGACAGCGCTTCTCACTGCAGCAGTCAAGGAAGGTTTCCAGGAAGAGATCACACTTCAGCATGTTAAACCTTGCAGCACCCGCAGGACTTCAATAGAGAGGGAGGCAAACAAACATTCCAGTCAGGGAAGGATAGTGATTTGGTTTTAAGATCAGCAAATTGGCAGGTGGGGCTTGAGTGACCAGGTCATCTTTGAAAGAAGCTCAGCCAAAGAAACACTGAATTTTCTGCTTTAACTAGACTACAAAAGTTAAAGACAGTGGAAGAGAAAGTTCAATAATCTAAACAAATTGTGAGAAGAGTATAGGGGAAAGGAAGCAAACATGCCTGAAATCAGAAAACCTAGTTCCAGGCCCAGCTTTGCCAAGGAGGGGCTAGGGTAAGCTGCAGCAAGTCATCTAACCTCACTGTTCTCAGTTTTCTCATTTGTAAACTGAAGCAACTGAACTGACTGACCTCAAAGGTCCCTACGGTACCAAACTGGACCAACTGTATATTATTTCTGCCATTAAAACATTCATCACGGGAGCATGCTGGGAGGGGGCTGTATTACCTTTCTATGTATTTCTTTTTCTGAACTAAGAATGTTCTTTTTCCTAAATTTACTATTATTAGGTATGCTTCCCCATCACAATTTAACACTTTCCTGTAGAATTTGACTACAGAATTCAATTTAAAGTAAAAGGAGCTAATTACAAGGGGGCAAGGGTTGTGGCACCTAAACGAAGTTCAGGGTGCTCCTCCTGGCCTGAAATTTTGCTTATGGTTCATTCACAGATTCTCCACTAAATTTGTGCACCACAGCCTTAGGCTTTTACAAATGTATCCAACACTGCAGCCTAGAGTAAATTATTCCCATATAAACCGCAAAATGTGACAGTAAACAAAGAGATAAAGTCTAGAGACTGATACACAAAAATCTCCTTTAATAGTATCAAAGTGGGGTAGTAATGTTAAAAAGTAAGGGAATTAAAAAAAAAAAAACTCTTTGGTAAAGTCTGCATTTGAAAATGAAGCCAAAACATGGAAAGTTTTTGGCACTGAAATTCGCTGAAACTTGGTATTTCTTATGCCGCATCCAGAGGTCCCTATGCTCCAAGAAAGGCAGCAAACCCAGCAAGCACGGATACGATTTCAATTCTGGTCTTATTGATCCTATGCACCAAAAGGCCAAAGACAAGTAAGCCAAAAATCTGAAGCCAAACAACCGGATCAGAAAACCTCACCAGCAGCCACCAAAGTTTAAACAAGTAACTTCACAAAATTCCCTTCTTCGTGCAGCGACCCTAACGCAGTTCTCACGCACACGTTCGGGCAGAACCGACCCGCGATGCAACCAACACCTGCGGACGCTCTCGCAGCTCAGCCTGCGCAGGGGTGCGCGGGGCCGCCCTGGACTCCAGCTACCGAGCCACCCCGGACGCTGTCCCTAGCCGCCTGCGCCTCAAAATAAAGCTTTGCTGTCCTCTATGCGTCCAGCCTTCTCTTCGGGTTCCACTCCCGCATCCCCTCGCCGGGTACCTGTTCCGCGGTCCCGCAGCTCCGGACGCGGATCCAGGGAGCCGTTGCCTGACTCTGCAGCCGCCTTTGCGCTCTCGCCAGCCGCCGCGCTCGCGCTACTGCGCATGGCCAGCCTGCACCCGGGCCGTAAACTCGGATTCCACTTTCCGGATTTTGGCTGCGGCTCCTGGAAGCCGCGGAGCCCAGAGCCTGCTTTCCTGCGGTGCTGCAGGTGTTGAGGGCAGAGGCTTGGAGGAGAGATGCATGGGTGCTATGGCAACGTTATCTCTTCCTTGCACAGTTCACCAAGCTTTAAAATAACCATCCACGTCCTTGGTCTTCAAACTTTGGTGGGGGTTGGAAACTCTTGGCGGGCTTCTTAAAATAGATCCCACACCTGGAGTATCAGATTCAGGAAGTCTGGAGTGAGACAGTTTGCACTTGTAGTATGTTCTCGGGGTGCTATGTAATAGGAGTACCACACTTTGAACGTCACAGGTGAAAAGGACAGGTGTCTGTTATTGAAGAAAAATGTTTCTGTCCTAGCTGCACCCCATTTGAGATTACACGTGATACTTCCTCTTGTTTTAACAGTCACACCTGCTTAAAACAAATAACTAAAGGCTGCCCTCAAACAAAGGTGGGCTATTTCTTCTGTGAGTCAGCTGAGCGGAATGCAGCTCCAAGAGTTTTCACAAACGCCAGTTCAATTCACAGAATCCTCACCCAAAAAATACATGTATAGTATGTGAGAAAAATTAAAACGGATTCGCACAAAGACTTCAACACGAATGTTCATAGCTGTATCTTTTCACAATCTGGAAGGAACTCTGTCCATTAAGCAATTGAGTGAGGAAATGATTTGTAGTACCTTTATACAAGGAAATATCACTCACTGATAAAAACAGAAGGAACTACACAGGCTCCAACACGGATAAATTTCAAAATCATTATGCTTTACTGAAGAAGCCAGAACCAAAATACACATTACTATAATCTGATTCAATTTATATGAAATCTTAACAAATACTGACAAAGGGCTGGAACCAGGGGTGGAAGAAAGGATGGATTGCAAAGGAATAAAAATCTTTGAGGATAACAGAACTTCTCCCTTTTGTAATTGGAGTGATATCGCAGACGTATACAGGTGTGCTGTTTAGCTATATGACCTTTCTTTTGTATAAATTATTCCCCTGTAGAGTTGCAAAGAAAACATTTCAAGCACACTTGTGATCTGTTGATAAGGCAAGTTCATGAGGAAATGAGAATTCAAAATATAATAAAACGTGACTTTGCAGAAGGGCAAAATGACAAGTCACCCTCTGTAGAAGCTAAAAATAATCACTATCTAAAGCAACCATCTGTATTAGTAACCCCAAGATCTATTTGTAATATGTTGGTGACAAAACTAAAATGTTTCCCAAAAATATCTGTCAAATCTAAGTATATCATTAAAAGTGGACAGTGAAAAAAAGAACAACTACTGCATAATTAAGAAGAAAAATTTTTATCTACTCAACTGACTTTATTTACTACCAATGAGAAATAAGGCTTTCCAACTGTTTCCAGGAGCCATGGACTTTGTTCTGTGTCAAAGACTTGAGCCCAGCTGACATAGTATTACTTTCATAGTAGAGTGTATTATGAGATATTATTTGATTTTTTTAAAAAGTCCTACTGATAAATCAAAGAGGAATCATTTGAAAACATTTGAAGCAAAGGCTTCAGATAGAAAAATTTCACAGAAAAGTGATACTGTATCTGGTGGGCCCAAGTATACACTGTAGTTTTAAGAATTATGTGTTCCAGTTTTTCTAAATTAGTCCCAATTGTAAATATTTAACACATGAATTAGGCCCAGTCATGTATTTCAACTGTTGGTTTAAGGAGTTAAAATTACCAACTAAAGCTGAAATGGACGATTTCCTGGATCCTCTATGTCTTGAGGAAATACTAATAACAATAATAAGTGTTATTGCCAGGGATTTAGCTCAGCCGCATAGGCGCCTGCCTGGCAAGCACAAGGTCATGAGTTCGATCTCTGGTACTAAAACATAAATAAATAAATAATAAGTGTTATTGAGCTCCTACTAGGCATCAGTCACCACTTTAAGCACTCTATAGTGTTTTCTCATGGCATATCAAAAATTATCTGATAGGTGAGAAAACTGAGTTATAAATGTTCATTATTTTTCTCATAACACATTTAAATAGACTAGCAAAATAAAAACCAAAGGCAACTAAGTAAAACTGTCTTTTATATTACACAAAGACAATTTTTGCTGATTCCATACTTGCCCAAAATCTACCTGACTTATAAATTTATTTTTTCTGGCTCACTGATATCGAGAAGGTTACCACAATGACCAGAACTCCAGTGATCCTCACCATCATTGCTAACATTTATTCTATATTTTATGTGCAAAGTCTTTTGCCCAGAAGTTCACTTATTTCATTTAATATTTGCAAGGACAAAAGTAGAGATTCAGAAATATTATGTAACAAAGACATAATGGAACCAACATTCCAACTCAAATTCAACTCAGAATTTGTGTTATTAACCACAATACTAGTCCCTACAAAATTGTATCTTTCAATCCAAACGAAAGTAGTAGGTATTCCGTATTACAAGTGCGTCTCTGAAAATGGCTAGTGTTGGTTCCCAGAGCATGATAGTTTGTCAAATGCTTATGACCACAACATTCAACTGCCACCCAACTCTGATCTTAATCCTAAAACCAGCTGCTACCTATGAGCACCAATTTTATTGTCCATTTCAGGAAAAGTAAATGTATTTTGAGTAACACCAGAAAGTATGATGTGAACATATTTCACTTATTAGACTTTTCCAGAATAAAGTAGAATATATATACGAAAAAGGCTAAGATTTAGATTTAGCTCAATTCTAGATTTTCGATAGTTGTTCTTCTTTTAAAATAATTCAGAGGAGAAAAAATAACCTGAGAAATAAGACATAAAATATAATCAATCTCTCTCTCTCTCTGCTTCTCCCTCTGTCTCTGTCACACACACAAACACACGTGCATACACATATATTATTTAATAGAGATTGGATCAAAATAGCCAATCAAGCATATGCCAACACCATACCCATCACCTAAAATTCTATGAAATGATAAGGAGATAATTTTTTAAAGTTAAAAATATCCTAGGAAAACAGGAAAAATTTCTACCAACAAATGAGTAATGTTGAGAAAAGGATGCACATGGATTACATCAAACAAAATTGGGAACTGGGGAGTATGCTCTGTGGCAGAGTACAAGCTTAGCATTTCAAGCCCCTGGGTTAAAATTTCCCTGTACAAAAGACAGAAATACAGGAAGGGAAGGGAGGGAGAAAAGAAAAGATCAACTCAACTCATATAGATGTGGCAGCTAAAATACAATGGGGCTGTGTGTGTGCAAACCCATAGCTAATGTATCAAAAAATGGAGGAGGAAGGCTCTAAAACATAGATCAGGGAGAGACATTGAGAAGAGATTTAGACAGCTAGCTAGCCCATTCCTTTCTCCCCAGCTGGTACTAAACTATGGCCCAAAAGCTGAAAACTGACAGGAAGAACATAAATCTTCCTTGAGGATACTCTGTCAGCATCTCCAGGGCTGCTCCTCACCCAAACCAGCCAAGATTAGAGTCAATAAAAAACAAAATGAACAAAGATTCTAAAATATAAAAGTTGAACAGATAACTAACACTATCACACATTAGGGAAAAAATCATCACAAAAGAGGCACCATTTCTACAACTATTAATCTTATTAAAGAAAACAGGGCTACAGAACAATCAGAAGAAGAAGTTTGAAAATTGAAATTAGTATTGTTATAGAAACATGAGAAGAGGGTCTGGGAACCAGCCCCATGTGCAGGCTGCCACCAGACTGGGAACAGCCAGACCCCAGCTTCTCCCCGCGAGTCAGCACTATTCACACACTAGCGGGAGAGAGAACAAGGCCACCCCAGGAAGCAAGTCCAGTCTAGGAACCAGCACTATGCACAGGCCATCACTGGAATGGGAACAGCCAGACCCTGGCTCCTTCCAGCATGCAGGCTGGCAAACAAGAAGTACCAGTCCCCCTGCCCACTCAACCCGGTAAGTGACTGGCTTATCTGGAGAAACATAGACTGTGATGATAGCTATTGAGATGAAATGCAGTGTGGCATCTAGGAGGCATCTCCTGAGGATTGTAGTCATTGTTGATCCCTATGGTCTTGTTTTGAAGTCCTATATCATTTCCATTGTGTTGTTGGGTTGGATTTTGTTCTCTTTTGTTTTGTTTGATTATGTTAAATCTGATGGCAGGAGTAGCCATTTCAAAGATAGCAAGATATATTGTGGTAGCAATTTGGGATTCACTAGTGGCTTGTTTTGAAGTCCTTTATTGCATTCATTGTCTTGTTTTTATTGTTTCTATTCTATTCTGTTCTGTTTGATTTTTACTATATCCAAAATTATCTGCAGCCATTTTGAAGACATCAAAAGGCATTATGGTAAATATTATTGATTTTGAAGTCCAGTATTACTTACACTGGTTTGTTTTGATTGGTTTTATTCTATTTTATCCTCTGTAAAATAAAAAAAGAAACAAAAGAAGATATAATATGTACAAAAATTATCTATATGTTGGGAAAGGTTAATATTCACAATATATTAAAATTTTGATGACTGAGTTTAAAAACTAAATGAAAGGCTTAGGTTTCACAATAGATACAGGTTACCCTGTGGAAAATCAGAGTGAGCAATTATCTTAGAATTAAGTCAGCCGAGTAGACAGTGGCAGAAAACTGGCTTTAGGGCCAAGAAGGATGAGCCAAGCAGTTTATTACATTATCTGCCTGTAACACATCCTCACTTGGGAAAAAAAAAACCAAACATGTTAACATTAACAGAAACAGATGACAAATTATTAAATAGAGGTATAGAGTCTGGTAGAGGTACAGATTGTCCCCAAATATATTTTTATTTATGATATATTTAGCTTATTAAAATGATAACATTTTGGACCAGGGGTTTACTTCAGCGGCATAAGCACCTGCTGGGCAAATGCAAGGTCCTGAGTCTGATCCCCAGTACCAAAAAAAAAAAAAAAAAAGGTAACATTTCAATCTAATAAGAAAACTGTGGACTAGTCAGTGATACATTAAAAAGATATCATGCACGTGCTACCCAATTCTCAGTTGTTTTCCTGGAAAACCAAAACCAGTATTTCTTATATTCACTTGTAGCTGGGCTTCCAAATATGATTTAGGTTCCACTAAGTCATGTAGACCTTGATTCAGATTTCAATTGTATAGAGACAAACACAACACAAATTACAAATTAGGAAATTTTGCAGTTTCTTAGTCCTTTCAGAGTTAGTAACTATCTTCCTTACACGTAAATTGGGAATTCCCTTGAATATTCATAACAAAGTATGCAGATCTCAAAGTTTTCTTATATTATACATGTGCCTTTAAAAAATCCTTTATTAGGGACCAGAGGTTTAGCTCAGCAGTGTAAGTGCCTGCTTGGCAAATGTGAATTTGTGAGTTTGATTCCCAGTACAAAAAAAAAATAAAAAATACTCTCTTTTTTCAGTAGTGGGGATTCAGCTCAGAGCCTCACACGTTAGGCAAGTGCCCTACCACTGAGCTACACTGCCAGTCCTAAACTCTTTATTCTTAAACTAGTAGAAGGAGCTTCCATCCCAATTTCTACACTATATAGTTTGAAAACAATTTTGTTTATTCAACGGTGATCTGTAGATAAATAAGAAAACTAATGCTAGTAAACGGCAATAGAAGTGATTATAGATAAATCAAAAGATTTGTGAAATCTTAATAAAAAGTATGGAGAACATTTTTAACCTTGTGGTTACTCTTCTTAAGCAAAACTCAAAACCCAGAAGTCATAAAGGGAAAGATGGACAGATTTGGCATAATACAATTGTGCTATAATAAAAATTAAAATGCCTCTATGGCAAGAACCATTTAGTCAAAAATAAGTGTTCTCAGATAAAAATCAGAGAGGAGTTAACAGCCATAATATATTACAATGCTATTTTTTTTTTTTTGTCTTTTTCCTTTTTATCGGTACTGGGGATTGAACTCACGACTGCCTGCTTGCAAGGCAGGCGCTTATGCCGCTGAGCTAAATCTCCAGCCCCTACAATGCTATTTTTAAAAGACACCACTGTATTAAAACTGATAAATTTCCATCAGGTAATTTTTATAGAAAAATTCAAAATGATCCATAGACCTGTGAGGAAATACTTGAACTTGCTGTTAAATAGAGTAATGAATACTCCATAAGAACTAATGTGTGTGTGTGTGTGTGTGTGTGTGTGTGTGTGGTCCTGAGGTGCAAACCCAGCCTCTTACACACTGAGCTACACACTCAGTCATTTTTAATTTTTTTAATTTTGAGACAGGGTCTTGTTAAGTTGCTAAATCACCCAGATGAGACTTGATATCCAGATCCTCCTGCCTCTGCTTTCCAGAGTGATGGAATTACAGGTGTGCAGCATCACACCTGTAATGGGGCCCATTTAATAATGGATTTTTTTTTTTTTTGTCTTTTTCGTTTTTATCGGTACCCGGGATCAAACTCACGACTGCCTGCTTGCAAGGCAGGTGCTTATGCCGCTGAGCTAAATCTACAGCCCCTAATAATGGATTTTTTGTAGTGTCCTCTGATGAACAGTACCAATGCATTAGTGGTTTGGTTGTATTGGGTCCTTTGTTTTATTAATTATCAGAATGTTGGCTGATAGTTATGTTGTCCATCATTTGAGGCTTTACTCAATGAAAACCAACAGGCCCTCTTTTAACTTTCATCTATGTTTGACAACATTTAATACATAACCCAGCTATCAAAGGAGGGGAGTTGCAAAATCACATTTGGTTTTGAAGAAGCTTCACTATCTGCTGTGTAAAATAACTCCAGATAATATCAGCACCAAATAGATGCTTGTTAAAAAAAAACTGAGTGTGTGTTGTTTCCACTGAAGTTCATTCAAATCTAGAAAGAAATTTGCAAAACTGTTTATCTCATTCTTTAAGATTTATATTCTTTATAGTATTCATTACAGTGTAAAATTCCAACTGACAGAATACCATAAATGAAAGAAAACAACTTCTTAGATTTGGATTTCCACAAGAAGTCGATCCGGACTCTGGCCATCTGGCAGCAAACCTAGTCCATCTTAGTCTGAACAGGGTTGTAGTGCCACCTCCTGCTTATTTTGGGCAGTAGTTTAATCATTAACGGGAACAGTTCCACACTCATAGCTCACTGGAATTCCTGTAACATTGCTTGGTGCCTGTTTGTAAATTTAATCCAGGATACCAAGCTGAGGAAATACCAAGGACACTGGGACACTCTTACAACACTTCCTTTGCCTCCTGCTTCAGCCTTCTCTACACTCTCCATCACTCCAAATGATAAAAGGAGGCTGAGAACACAGGAACCAATTAACGACTGAATTGTGTCCAGATTTACATTATGCACATTAAATTGTAGTATTAAGTATATACAGTTAACACACATAATAAGGTTCATGTTTTAAAAATATCAACAAAACTAGTGATGAGAAAAAGAATTGAGTGTGGTAATGCCCACCCCTAATCCTAGCTGTTTGGAGGCTGTGAGGGCTGCAGGTTCAAGGCCAAGCTGGGCAAGTTAACCAGACCTTGCCACAAAATGAAGAAAGATGGGGATGCAGATCAGCGCTGGAGTGTTTGCTTAGCAGAGGCAAGTTTCGGAGGGGAGGGTGTTGGGGGAGCCCAGTGTGGAGAATGGACTGGAGAGGAAACCAACTACCTGAAGGAAGACAGACAAGCTAGCTGTGGTTGCAGTAACACAGGCACAAGGCAATGAGTTTCTTCAAGCAGAAGGGTGAGAGTGCGGTGTGGAAGAAAGTGAACAGATTTGATATTTAGGGACCACAACTGAGTCTTTATCTTTTAGAGATGCAAACTGAAATATTTAAAGATAACTTGGTATGATTTCTGGGATTTTCCTTAAAGTGATCCATCTGTGAAGAGGAAATATCAGAGACGTGATTACAGACAAATCAAAAACTGGCCATATGCTGAAACTGCCAATTGGTGATAGATGCAAGGGACTCCTACAGTTTGTTTACTTTTGTATACATTTGAAAATTATTGAAGTAAAAGTTTAAAAAATAAAATGCCAGGAAATATTTGAGGGGAAAATTCAGTAGAACGGTAAGAATGTGACGTATAAACTTGGAGAAAGAGTAAAAGCAGTGACCTTGGGCATGATAAAAAGATGGAAAGTTAATTGAATCCTTGGGAGTGAATGAGGTTACCAAAGAATAAAAATGAGGCTGGGGTATAGACAATGGTAGTACTAGTGGTAGTACTAGTGGGTTCGGTGCCAACCACTGGGAGGAGGGGAGGACAGAGACTGAATGAAGTAAGCTAGAATCCACCACAGTCAAAGAAACGGCAATGGAAGTATGGCCAACAAGATAGTCCTGCAGGAAACAAAAATATCAAGCATTCAAGAAGACAGTGCTCTACCCTGTCAAATACTGTTGAGAAGCCAAGAAAGGAAATCCACATCATTTGGATTTATCTATGTGAAAGCCATTGGTGACTCTGGTGAGAAGCAATTAACTTAGGGACTGGGGAACAGAACAGAGCATATACTTAGCTTTAGGGCTACAGTGGAATATGAAACATATAACATCAGAATGTATGAAAAACTCTTTCAAAAAGTTTGGCAGGGGACAGAAATCCACGGGTACTTGGATGAGGATAAGCAGGAATGCTGGGTACTGTGACATTCGTTGCTCACTGATTGATACACTGCTAAAGATGATTATTTCTCTAAATAATCTGCTGCTTCTTTTTATTTTGTCCTACAACTTCCACAAAATTCAAATTTAGAGTATAAAATCTTCTAGTATCTCTCCATTATGTGCTGATGTGTAAATATCTCAAGACAGAATACTGTCACCTTCTCTAACACCAGCAAACTGAACCCCAGCCACTCCGTGACCCCTTTTCTTTTGCTCTACCAGGATTTATATCCAGTGAGTACTATGCCACATCCCTACCCCTTTTCATTTTTTAAAAAAATTTGAGACAGTTTCTTGTTAAATCTCCAATTCTGCAGTCTTGTCTCAAATTTGCAATCCTCCCTCACCCTTCCACAGAGCTGAGATTACAAGTGTGTGCCAATGTGCTTCACTCATTCCTCCTTCTGGATGTGTATTGCTCACACTGACACTCCTACTTAAAGTACATTCCTCTCCCCTAATGTTTGTCCCTTTGAATCCTGCTCTTCCTTTAGGTCCCAGATCAAATACAGTAACATTTTCTCCTTGAACCCCTTCCTGACCCACCTCCTCTTTCCACTGGAGTAGATACAATCCCCTCCTCTTTTTTTCTTCTAGTGCCCGCTGTTTATATCTCTCTGTGGCATTCATCAGATTTTGCTTGTATTTCAATTCTCTGGGTGGTTATGATATCCTTTCTATATCCACAAATTGTACGTTACTTGAAACTGACTTTATTTTCCTCATCTTTGTATCTGTCACAGAAGTTTCTAACAGTATCTTGCACAAGAGTGACTTCTGAATTAAATTAGATTTCCAGGGCTCTATTGTTCATGTTTGGGGGTTTAAACTGCTTTTTAGAATTACAATGATACTTGCTATTGCTTTCCACATAACATTGTTATTTTTATAATTTTTCTCATTATCATCTAAAAATAGTAGCTAAAACTTGCTACTTTGTAGTTACTTTATTTTTATATATATGCTTTACAATTTAAGTTATATTTAATACATTTTGAGATATCCTAATCATACTGATACAAATATGGTAGTCATATAACACCCACTCAGATATAACAAAAGTTAAATTTATCATGATTAATTCGAATCCTAAAATTAAACCTATAGAGCTATATTGAAACTTCATTTCATTCCTTTCTTTCCTTTCCAGAGGTATATCTGCACATGTAGTTGATACATATCCCTCCCAACCATATATATACAGACATATATATCATATGTATATATATTTGTTTATGTGTGCGGTTACATGCGTATGTATGGTGTGTGGTGCTGGGACTCAAATGTAGGACCTCATGCGTGGTAGGCAAATAGCCAAGTATTCTACCACTGAGCTATACCTCAACTTTCTCACTATTATCATTATTATGTGTTTTACTTAACTCACACAAATAATTATTTTGTGGTTTTAAGATTATCCCTAAGTGATACAATATTCTTATGAAGGCATTTGATATTTGCTTTTTTCACTCAATATTGTCAGAATTTATTCTTGTAGGCATATATAGTATACTTCATTCATCTAAACTAGGTAGGTACGACTCTACCATCCCATATTTAACCTTTGCTATAATCTTGCAAGGTAGATAGTACTAATTCTGTATTACAGATGAAAAAATTTAATTACAGAGAAATTAAGTACTTTAGTAAGGTTATAGTTTCTAGCAAATGGAAAGAGAACTCTTGCACGGCCTGAAACACCTAATCCCATGTTTTCTCCACTATAACATTCAATGATTTTATTCAGCAAATGGACATGCTGGACACTGTTTTAGGTCCTAAGTATCTAACAGTGAAGTAAACAGACAAGACCTTGCTCTCAAGAGCCTTATATTTGAAAAAGAGTAAATAAAAAGATATGCAACATATTGTTTTAAGCGCCTGAAGCAAATTAAAATAGGAGGAGGAAAAGAGTGCATATATGTTAATCCATATGCTCTCTGATGTCATTTCAGCAAACATCTCGGGAGAAAAAGGAACGGTGAGGAAGGGTGTTCAAGGCCAAAGCATGGGGGGCAGTAAATGAAGCAGGAATACACAGTATTTAGTTGTCACTCCATCATTTTAATTTTTTAGGTACTGTATAGTTAACTATCCTCATGTACCAGTGAACAAATGTAGACATCCTGCATGATTTTATCTGACTAAATGAACGATTTTGACATTGTTAGCAGTATTTAATGGCGCCTATCTTTCGAATAAAAATTTGGGAGAAGTAGAAAATATCTGAGGCCGCAATAATTTATTTACTTTAAAAATTAAATCGTAAATTGTAGATGACCACAATTGGTGACATTTCCATACGCGGCACTGCTGCAGATTTGATGAGATATAAATCAAATAAAATCCACTTTTTTTTTTTTTGAGACAGGGTCTCTCTACGCAGTTCAGGCTGGTCTTGAGCTCACTTTGTAGCCCAGGCTGGTCTCAAACTCTCAATCATCCTCCTGCCTCAGACTGTTGTGATTACAGGCGTGAGCCACCACACTTGACTCAAGTTCACTTTTAAATGTTAAAGACTGTTAGGGCTCTAACAAAACTTAGTCACTTTAAGTTGAAAACAATGCTGGAATGAGAAGAACTAGAAGCAGCCCACTTTTTGCCCTGCATCTCTCAGCCTAGATGAGGAATACTTAAAATACGTGGGTTTATAAACCTGGGCTGTAGTGGTGGCCTTTACTTGCTGAATTCTGTTTTCACATTTGTGAAGCGAAGGAGTCTGGACTGGCAGTCAGGCTTCTTTGCGAGCCAATCCGTGTGGCTGAGCCCAGCACCCCAGCCGGCGAGCCGCGGAGAGGTCAGCCGCCCAAACGCTGAACTACCCGCGCGCCGACTCGGGGCACGCCCCGCTCGTGCACCCCGCCCCCTGCAGTTTCGCGGCTTCCCCTGGGTCCTAAGCAGAAAAGAATAGCATCCTGAAGCGTAAGACCACTTCTTCCGTGAAGAGTTTTGGGCCCTGCGAGGCCCCGTCTGCTGTCGCATTCGCACCGGAGACATCTGTGGAGACGCCGGGAACTCGTGGCGGCGTGGATGCACACTGCTAAATAGTACCAGCATGGGCGAGCATGGTCTGGAATTGGCCTCCATGATTCCCGCTCTGCGGGAGCTGGGCAGGTAGGGCCCAAGTCCCGCGGTCTGTGTGTGTGTTTGGGGTGGGGGTCCCACGTCGTCCTCTTCGAGCGCAGCAGGCGTCCGCTCCCCGCCCCCTAGCCGCGATTTGGCTCCCTGTGCCTCAGCCCTTGCGGAAGTGCTCTCTCTCGGATCGGGGCGCTTCTCCGTCACAGTGGCGGCTAAATAAAATCAGGGGCACCGTCACAAGACCTACGGGAAGCCAGTCCGAGAAAAGGGAGCGTGCGGGAGTTCTCCCAAGCTGGAGGTTTCGCCTTCTGCAGCCGGAGTGGGGAACCCGTTCTGATCACTATTCTGCTCCGCTGTGTACGCTCATTGGCTTCTAAAAAACCTGATTCTCAGATAAGAGACAGGTTCTATTCTTTATAATAACTTGTGGAGTAATTGACTTACGTTGTATCCCTACAATGCCCGCGAAGGGAAAAATCACAGCTTCTCATTTTCAGCAAGGTTGTTTGCTAGAACAAGGCAGTTAATTTTCTCTCTTTGAAGAGAAATCATAGTCTGTTTTAGAGATGTGATTTTCTTCGTCTCAGTCCCTGGCTGATATTTTAATCCGAGAAATCCATCACCAGAGTCCACAAAATCTAAAATGCAAGGTGTTACCAAGAATTGAAGATAAGATTTCATTTGTAAATGCTTGTTTTCTGTAAACCCCAAGAGTAAAATATATAAGCCAGTTGTTTTACCAAAGAGCCAATTGTTTTACTACTGTTTGCCATCCCCTTTAACAAATGGACTTTCCTCAAATGGGACTCAAGTGTAGACTGGATTTTTTGGTTTTGTTTTTTATTTTCACTATAAGAAATAAATGGATATATACTAATATTAGAGTTGAGTTATTATAATTTTTTGGTTTTTGTACAGGGATTGAATTCAGGACCTCGCGTTTGCCAAGCAGTTGCTTATGCCGCTGAGCTAAACCCCTGGCCCTAGAGTTGAATTATTGATTGGAACAATTGCTTCTTTAACAGGAAACTTTCCACATAAGGTCAATAGTACTGACGTTAAGTTCATGAGATAGCTGCTTTTCTTTTTTCAGCGCAGTTGTGTGGTCATTTCCACTTGCTGATCATACAAAGGAATCTAGTCTTTCTCACATAAGAGAATAAACTGAGACACCATTCTTGACCTAACTGCATTACTCTTCTTTTGTGTGAATTTTTTTCACTTTGTGTGAGTGTGACAAGCGTATTTGTGTCAACGTTTTGTAAAGTACTACTTTTGTTTTCTTTTCCTTTTTTTTTTTTTTTTTTTTTGTACCGGGGATCGAACTCATGACTTGGCGTTTGCCTAGCAGGCACTTAAGCCACTGAGTTAAACCCCGGCCCAACTATTCTAAAAGAAGATAAAAACAAGGAATCATTTTAGGAAGTTGATGACAAATTTGAATCCTTTAGGATCACTGTGAAGTTTAGTGTGTTTTTCCCATCTTGATTTAATGTAGAATTAGTTGATTAATTATTCTTTTCTCTCTTCTTGAGACTTGTTAGTAAAACAAATGGTTTCTTGGATATATATATATATATATATATAGCCTTTATCAACAGAGCCTATGCTACATTTCATCTAGATTGTTGCAGCTATTCTGATAAAAATATAAAAGTTACATAATAGATAGTTACCTTTTTTTTTTTTTTTTGGTGCTCAAGATCGAACTCACAACCTTGTGCATGCTAGCCACTGAGCTAAATCCCTGGCCCACAAATAGTTTTTAATTGCCCTGACTTTGTCATTAAAAAAAAGCTTATTTATTTTCATGGCACGTCTATAATATAGATGGAGCAAGTGTTATTGTTTGTATATTAAGTAACAGAGTTAGCCAGACTTTGTGGCACAGGCCTATAACCCCAGCACTGTGGGAGACTGAGGCAGGAGGGTGGAGAGTTCAAGCTCTCCCTGGGCAATTTAATAGACTTAGCAACTAGGCATGTTTCTGTCTCAAAATAAAACATAAAAAGGGCTGCGGATGAAGCTTAGATGTGAAGGCCTTTGGTTCATGGCCAGGTTGGTGGGAAGTGTCAGCGAAATTGAAGAACCAAAGTTGCAGCTAGCAAGTATCAGACCTGGATTTCAGAGTCAGGCCTTTTGTTGAAAAAAAAATTTTTAAATGAGATGCCAGTGTTCTGATGGCTGGACTCCTTTTGCCTTAGTTGCCCAGGAATTTAATCCTATCCCACTTTTTTTGCCATTAGTAATCTTTACTCTGTGAAGTCTGTCTAGGTGATCTTTTCCTCTCTCCTGCCTTTGACTACCATTTGCAAATTGATAATACAAATATATTTTTCCAAACCATGTATCCTATACATTGTTACAGATTTACATGTGTACATCTAACAACTGTATACTGGTATTTTCATTAGGTGTCCTATATCTAATTAGAAATGAGTATACCCAGTGCATATTCTCCATGTGTCCTAACCTCACCAATTTAAAAAAAATAAATTTTAATTTGTTTGCTGCTAGGGATTGAAAATTGCCCTCATGCATGGTAAGCATGTGCTCTACCGCTGAACTATATCTCTGGACCCCTTCTTAAAATTTTTTTTTAAGTTCCTCTCATTGACTAAAGTACTGTGTTATTAGTAAACTGTATCATTCGCTTATTTCTCCAAACAAAGAATGTAGAACTCATTCTTCCTTTCTTAGTATTTGAGTGATGCCGTTGGTCCTCTTGCAATTTTATTTAGTTAAAAAGCTTTAAATATCTATATTACCTTTCTCAGACTACAATCACCATTGTCATCTGATGACTCCCAATTTATATCTGTAGTCCAAAAATATGTCTGAAAGAGCAGAACGTGGTGGCATACCTGTAATCTTGGCACTGGGGAGGCTAAGGCAGGAGGATCATTGTGAATTTGAGACCAGCCTGGTCTGTAAAGTGAGATCAAAGCCAGCCTGAACTGTATAGTGAGACTCTGTCTCAAAAGGGCAAAAAGACAAAAAAAAAAAAAATTATGTATCCGATAGATTATTATCTAGAATACATAAGGACTTCTATAACGTAAAACAATACAACTTGGTGAAAAACAGGACTTGAACAGATGTATCTCTAGAGAAGATCTTTAATAATCAGTTAACACATGGAAAGATGCTCAGTGTTACTAATCATCAGGAAGATACAAGGAAATACCATTCCACACCAATTAGTATAGCAATTATATTTTTTAAAGCTAGTAAGTGTTGGTAAGAATGTGAGGAAATTGGAAATCTTGTATACTACTAAAGAGATATGAAGTGGTATAAAAATAATGTGGGAATGCCACAAAAAACAAAACAAAACTTAAACATAGAAATACTTTATGTTCTAGCAATCCTACTTCTGGATATGTACCTGAAAAACTTGAAAGCAGGAACTTGAGCAGATATTTTTACATTCATGTTTATAGCAGCATTATTCATAATACCTAAAGTGAGAAAGCTCAAGTGCTGATCTACAGAAGAATGTATAAGCAAAATGTGGTATTCCTAAATATGATGGGACATCAGTTAGCCTTAAAAATGAAGGAAATTTTGATACTCTACAACACAGGTGAAGACATTATGCGTAGTGAAATCAGTCTGTCAGAAAAGAATAGATATTGTAACATTCTCTATGTGTGAGGTACCTAAATTTAATTAAATTCGTGGAGACAGAGTGCCATGGTGGTTGCTAAAGGATAGGAGGAGAGAGAAATAGTAAGTTACAGTTGATTGGATATAAAGTTGTGGTTTGGGAAGAGAAGTTCTAGAGAAGGATGGTGGTAATTGTTGCAATGAATATACTTAATATCATGGAATATGCATTTAAAAGTTACAAAAATAGTAAGCTTCATGTAATTTTTATTTTGCAAAAAGAAATCCAAATGATATTTTGAAGAACTAATTTGATCCTATTGATTATTCCTTTCTTCAAGTCCTAACTTTTTTGACCTCTACAGTCTAACTCATGGCCTGTCTTTCTGTTTCTCAGATCCCGTTTTCCTTTATTAGGTTTAATAATTTTTTAAATTTAGGTTTTCTACCTTTCTTTAATTTAGGTTTCTTTTGACTTTCTTGTTACTGACTTATAACTGCCTTCATATCACAGTCGTTAATCACTGTGTGATCTTAGATGGGTTATTTAATCTTTATGTCAGTCTCAAGTCCAGTTTAGATTTGATATTCCTAACTTGTTGCCTGTGAATTGAATAATGGGCCACATATTTAAACTTGTTTGCTAGATATTATATAATGATGATTTATATCTAGACTAGGATATTTTTTGAGGTTTAAACTAATTTCAACTCTTTGGAACATCTCGTAGTTTCCCGAGATCTTAAACTCATTATTGTTAAAATTGGTTTGGTTTTTCTTCCTGTACCTGTACTCCCTCCTCTGATATGGTAAATGGACTTAGATTCTACCCTGAAAACTGGACTAGGCTGACTTACCATATTTCCTCCACTAAACCTCTTTCATTTTCCTAATAGTAGCTTCTGATTTGTTGCCTGGCATATTATGGGTCTACAGTAAATGTTGGTTGACTACAAGTAGGACTGTCTTATTCTGTTTTAAGTGAATCACTATGTGATTCTTAACCTATAGCACAGATTGTCTACTAAGTTCTTATATTCTCTTCTGTGATGATTTTTGTTGTTTTTTGAGATAAGGTCTTGCTTTATAGTTCAGGCTGGCATTGAATTCATGACACTGCCCACTCTTGCCTCGAACTCACAGCAATCCTCCTGCCTTAGCCTCTATGGTACGAGGATTACAGGTGTGTACCACCACCATTCCTGGCCTTTTAGATTTCAAGTTGAAGTCATTCAAGATTCCACTGTGCAATACTTAATTGTATCTCTCCTCCTTGCTATTGTTTCTTAATTTTTTAAGACTAAACACTGTATATGGTATTTTTTTTTTGATACTGGGGATCGAATTTACCACCTCGTACTTGCCCAGCAGGTGCTTGTGCCACTGAGCTAAATCCCCAACTGTATATGTATTTTTTAAAAACATTTTTTTTACCTTTTATTATGCCAAATTTCAAACATAACAAAAGAAAAAATACTATATTGATTAATCCATCATGCAACAGTGATCAATTCATGGCCTTTTTCATATCAACACAAATTACTTTGAAGCAAATTTCAGACATCATTTCATCTATTAATATCAGTATTTATGAAGGATAAACTGACTAAACAGTCATCAACCCATGATTATACCTAAAGATAATAGTTTCTTAGTAACAAATATCTAGTGTGAGCTCAAGTTTTACTAATTGTTGGGGCTGGGGATTTAGCTCAGCGGCATAAGCGCCTGCCTTGCAAGCATGTGGTCGTGAGTTCAATCCCTAGTACCGATTAAAAAAAGAAAAATTAAATTAAAAAAAAGTTTTACTAATTGTCAAGTAATTTTTATGTGGAATCAGAATTTAGGATCATGCATTGTAGTTAGTTGATATGACTCTTAACTCTTACTCCCCTTAGAATTTATTTGTTGAATAAATTGTGAATTATAAGTTGTTACAAAAGCCTAGATGGGCTTTGTTTATGGAAATATAATGGAAACCATGTGTAATTCAAATTTTTCTAGTATTTCCATTGGCACAGCACCTAGCTAGCATGAGGTCCTGAGTTTGATTTCTGGTACCAAAAAAAGAAAAGTAGAAAGGAGATAGGCATGGTACATGCCTATAATCCTAGCATTTGGGAGGCTGAGGCAGGAGGATTTCTGTGAGTTTGAGGCCAGTCTGTACTACAAAGTGAGACCTTGTCTCAGAAAACCAAACAAGAAAAATAAAAGAAATAGGTAAATTATTCCTTGCGATATGTTTAATTCTTTATATACAAATATTTCAAATAATTATTGTAGTTAATATATAGTTATTAATAAAATAGTCAGGCCGGGGATTTAGCTTAGTGGCAAAGGCTCCTGCCTGGCAGGCGCGAGGTTGTTAGTTCAATCCCTAGTACCAAAAAAAGAAAAATAAATAAAATACTCGCTTTTTTCTTCTGTTAGAAATACAGTGTGTATTTTATACTTTTAACACATCTCAATTTTGGGGGAGGGTACTAGGAATTGAACTCAGTACCTTGGGCTTGCCAGGCAGGCACTGTGCCACTGAGTAGTATCACTGGCCCAACACATCGCAATTTAGACTAGCCTCATTTTAGATATTGAATCATGTGTCTAGCACCTACCAAACTGAGTAGGGCAGGTCTAGATTACACAGATAAGATTCTCATGGTGTCATTCAACACTTTTCTTTCTTTTTCCCCACCTAAGTTTGTGGTATGTGTTTATAGATTGTTCACTTTTTAAGCAGACGAATATGGTAAAACCATTTGATAAATTCAATTTAGAGAATTTTTTAAAGTGAAATTATGAGTCACCTTACAGATTAAAAGCTTTTTATTTGTATTTTTAGTGCCAGTCCAGAGGAATATAATACAGTCGTACAGAAGCCAAGACAAATTCTGTGTCAGTTCATTGACCGAATACTTACAGATGTAAACGTTGGTAAGCTTTCTTATGTAAACTTTATTCTTATATAGTTATTTCAACATATAAACTGTATGAATTAGATTGTATTTTTCTACGTATTGCTATTTTTCCCTAGGTAATTTTACTTATAAAGTTATTATTTATGATAATTGCTATTTTTAAGCATGCCATTTATTCTTGTAACATGTGATTTAGATAATTTTGTTTTTTAGTAGTAATCTAGATTTTTTTTTTACTGCTTGTTGTCAGCTCTCCAATATCAGATATTATATATAAAACATATTTGGCTGAGTCCAATCATGTGGACCTTATTTTAGCAACATTTTGTACCAGCCAGGGAAACAGTAAATGCCACAAAAAGCTGTTTAAATAAGAGTGACCACCTTTGTTGGGAAAAGAATTGTGTGTTGTTAAATCAACTCTGGCCTGTTTGTGGCAATCTAAAAGATAAATATTGCTAAGTTGACAAGAAAGTATCTTATCTGTTGAAATTACATAGGAAGGTTAATGTGGAATAGCATTTAGCTCAGGATTTAATTTTCATTCATATTGGCACAGATTTTATGATTTATAATAACCGTTTAGCCTTTCTTATTTGAATCAATGAAGTTAAGGATTGCTGAAAAATAATGAAGGACTAGAAATACTTGTAAAATACCTGTATTTTTATGGTACTCTTGTTTAGACCACTTGTCTTTCCCCTCTGCTTGACCAATTCCTCATCTAAGAATTCCCAGACACCTGTTTCCTCATTTTCTGGATTAATGCAGCTACTATATTGTACTATTATTATTATTAGTTTGACTACCAGATTATGAGATTTTTTTTAAAAACCCTCAGATTTTAGCACGCTGCCAGGTTTATAGCACACATTTGCTAAACTACATGTGGGATAGGTGAGTGCATATGATTGTTTAACATTTAAAATTAGATTTTTATTTTTTTTTTTGTCTTTTTTGTTTTTATCGCTACCAGGGATCGAACTCACGACTGCCTGCTTGCAAGGCAGGCACTTATGCTGCTGAGCTAAATCACCAGCCCCTGGTGAATATAATTCTGATTACCAAAACCTTATTTTTTTAAAGGTCTGCTGCTTAATTTGTCATGACTCTTTAAAAATTTTTTTATTATTTTAGTTGCTCTAGAACTTGTAAAAAAAACTGACTCTCAGCCAACCTCTGTGATGTTGCTTGATTTCATCCAGCATATCATGAAATCTTCCCCACTTATGTTTGTAAATGGGAATGGGAGCCAGGGGCAAAATGAGGCCAAACATAGCTGTATTGGTAAGTGCTGGTATTATTCCTGCATTCATCTGTGATCTGTTTTATGGAATTTATCTATTTCTGCTCTTCTGAGATATCACATACATGACCGTACTTTTTTCGTAGTATCTATCTTTCATTTTGCTCTTCAAATTGTTTATTCTTTGGATTTTTCATACAAAAGAAACCATGCCATATTTAAGTTTCTATGTCTGATTTATTTTCCTTAACATTATAATCTTAAGGTACATCCATTTGCCTATTAAATAACCCAAATGTTTCCTCTTTGTGGCAAAATAGTACTCCATTGTATGCAAATACTGTATTTTCTTTATCCATTCATCTCCTGATGTATAGGCTACTTCCAAAATTTAAACTACTCTGAGTTGTGCTGCTGTAAACCTGGGTTTGTATGTGTTGCTGTAATATGATGTCTTTAAATCTTTTGAGAATATACCTAATGGAGAATAGCTGCATCAAATGGAATTTCTATGTCTAGTTTTTGAAGAATCGCCATACTGATATCCACAATGGTTATACTAGTTTACATCTCCATCAGTAGTATAGAAAGGTTCTTTCTTCCACACAACATTGCCAGCATTTGTTCTTACTCAATTTCTTGATTTCTTTTCTTTCTGGAGTAAGATGGAATCTTATAGGGTTATTTTAATTTGCATTGCTCTGATGACCAGGGATACTGAACGTGTTTTTATGTATTTGTCAGCCATTTGTACTTCTAGTGTGTATTCATTTCAGTTGACCATTTTTTTTGTTTGGTCTTTTAATGATGAAGGTCTATTTTTTTTTTTCTTTGAGACAAGATTTTGTGATGTAGTTCAGCTAGTCTTGAACAATTTACTATGTAGCCCAGGATGGTTCCAAACTTGTAGTGATTTTTCTGCCTCAGCCTTACTGCTGGGATTACAAGCATGTGTTTCCTCACCTGCTAAGTTCTTTATATGTTCTAGATATTAATTCTGTTTTATTTTAAAAAAATTTAATGGTTTTTTTGAGACAGTCCTAATCTGCAGAAGTCTTCCTGCCTCAGCATTCCAAGGGCTAGGATTACAGGAATGTATCACCATCCTGGTTCTGTTTTAATATTTAGATCTTTGACCCATTTTGATTTTATTTTGTACATAGTGAGTGATATGGTTCTAGAGTCAATGTTCTGCATGTGGAAAGCCTGCTTTCCCAGCACCATTTGTTAAAGATGACTACGATTTATTCTTATGCAACTGGAATAGTCACCACTCATTTTTTTTTCCCCGTGTTAGGGACTAATCTATGGCTATGTGTGTGCTAGACAAAAGCCACTACCCTTGAAATGCACCCTCAGCTCACCTCTCAATACATAGGGATTGTACTAGCTTCCATTTGTTTAACATTTCTTTCTTTTTTTTTTTTTGGTCTTTTTTGTTTTTATCGGTACCAGGGATCGAACTCATGACTGCCTGCTTGCAAGGCAGGCGCTTATGCCGCTGAGCTAAATCCCCAGCCCCTGTTTAACATTTCTTACACTTTGGGAATCTCTCTGAGTTTTTCACATACATTATCTTATGTGATCCTTGTCACAACCTGTAATGTAGATTATTCTACTTTCTTAGATGCAGAGAAATACACAGGTCAAGCACTTAGTAAATATAGGCTTGGAGCTTGTCTTTCTGACTCAGTGTTGATATTCTAAATTACTGTAATATTTCCATTGTATAAGGAATGTAGACTGTTTTGTTAATGAAGATTATATATAGAAAATCATCAAGTATTTAACAAATAAACTTTTGACATATTTGGCTATTTAATATCTTTTTTGTTTGTTTCAAAGAATTCAGTAATTGGATCATAACAAGACTTTTGCGGATTGCAGCAACTCCATCCTGTTACATGTTGCATAGGAAAATCTCTGAAGTTATCTGCTCATTATTATTTCTTTTTAAAAGCAAGAGTCCTGCTATTTTTGGAGTATTCACAAAGGAATTATTATGTCTTTTTGAAGACTTGATTTACCTCCACAGAAGAAATGCAATGGGAGATATTATGGAATGGCCAGTGGTTGTGAACAAATTTTTAAGCCACTTAGATAAACACTTAGGATGTCTACAGCCAGCTCCTTTGCAGTTCATGAACATGCAAAGTTTAGAATTTGTTGAAGTCACCTTATTAATGGTTCTTATTCGCATTATTACAACTGTGTTTTTTAGAAGGCAAGAACTCATACTTTGGAGGATAGGTTGTGGTTTCCTAGAGTATGGTAATACAAAAATTAAATCATTAGCAATTAGCCTTTTAACTGAACTCTTTGAACTTGGAGGACTACCAGCACAACCAGCCAGCGTTTTCTTCAACTCTTTTGTAGAATTGTTAAAGCACCTAGTAGAAATGGACACTGACCAGTTGAAATTATATGAAGAGCCACTATCAAAGCTAATAAAGACAATATTCCCCTTTGAAGCAGAAGTTTATAAAAATATTGAACCTGTCTATTTAAATATGCTGCTGGAAAAACTGTGTGTCATGTTTGAAGATGGTGTGCTTCTGCAGCTCAAGTCTGATTTGCTAAAAGCAGCGTTGTGTCATTTACTGCAATATTTCCTTAAATTTGTGCCAGCTGAGTATGAATCTGCCTTACAAGTCAGGAAAGTCTATGTGAGAAATATTTGTAGAGCTATTGTGGATGTTCTTGGAGTTCAGGTAAATACAGAGGTAAGAAATGTTTAAGATTATTTGTTAAGTATATATTTTGTTCTCTTAAGTTTATGCATATATGTTAAGATGTAATAATGGGAAAACAGAATATCTTTAATAATGTATTTTGGGAGCATAATGATTTTCACAGTCCAGCCACAGTCTAATGGCTCCTATTAAGGATTTTTACTTTGATTTCAAAGTATTTGTTTATTTAAGTGTTAATGAACTGTCAGTGGAGTACAGTATGTTAAAATAGAATTTGTGAAGTACAAGTGTGTTTGTTACATTCTTAATTGAAAGGGACTAATTATCAACTTTGGTCCCTCACATGGATTTTATCTTTAATGGGTTATAATCAATCAATTATTTTTAGGGATCCCAAGAATAATTTAGTCATGCCAAATTATGCCCCTTTTCCTGTTTGAATCGTGGGAGACAGGCCATATAATAAATGTACAGATGTATATTTATTTGATTAACATTTTAATTTAGTGACTCTGAATCTTGCTGGATTTATATTATGCGAAAAATTAGTAATTCCTTTATAGATTTTTTTTCTTTGTAACATGTTAATAAAAAAATGGAATAAAGAGAGAGCTGGAACCATCCTCGGTGTATGGAATATGAAATAATGTAGATTAACTTGGGTGTTTGGTTTGCCTTATGAAGCCTCGAAAATGTTTACTAGAAAATGTTCCACTTAGTGAATTCTTCCTGCCTATAAATAATATAGACATATTTTCTAAAAGTTAGTTTCTGAAATTATTTTTGTTTTCTTAGTACTTGTTGGACCCACTTTACACAGCGTTGAAAATGGAAAGTATGGAAATCATTGAAGAACTTTACTGCCACATTCCACAGGAAAACCTTAGCAGTAATAGTGATGAAGTATCCCCCAAAAGACGTAGACTCAGCTCCTCTCTAAACTCTTCCAGAAGAGCATCAAAACAGTCTGAAGAGTATGATCTCATTGTTTTTACTTGCTTGTTTAATAAAATTTTACTCACTTTTAAAAATCAACTTTGGCAGCTGGGTGTTGGCTTGTGCCTGTAATCCCAGCTCTTGGGAGGCTGAGGCAGGAGGATCATTTTGAGTTCAAGATCAGCCTGGGCTACAAAGTGAGCTCAAGGCCAGCCTGAAATGTATAGAAAGACGCTGTTTCAAAAAGACAAAAAAAAAAAGAAAAAAAAAAACCATCAACTTTAAGTGTATACACACAAAATGTAATACAGTCAAAGGAATGCTTGAAATATTTTACTAGTTCTTATGGTTTATTCTAGTATGAACTGTTTCATGGCTGAATATAGTTACTTTGAATTTTTTTACATGCCTGTTTAATGTAGCTTTTTAATATTGACAAATATCTAAGACATTGATCCATCAGTTTTTTAGTTGCTAATAAGTAAATTGTTGGTCTTTGTTTGTTTGTTTTTTAATGGGAATTGAATTTAGGACCTTGCACTTACCATGTTGGATTTTTATTAATGTAGTCAAAGAATCACCATATTCCAGCCAGCCTAAACATAATTTTAATTGTTTAAATCTATCCTGTTGTAGATAGAAGTTGATATCGTATACCATTTTTCTCTTTTAAATATGTTTCTGTTTTTGTTTTTTGTTTGTTTTTGTTTTTTGGTGTTGGAGATTTGGTGTTGGTGTTGCACATGTTAAGCACACACTCTAACTTGTACCGTTAGCTCCATGCTTCATGTTTGAACTGAGCCTGAATATTAATATCTTTGTGCTGTGGTTGTAATTTATTATAGAATTATAAACGTGGATATGAGCAAAAAGAACATAATATGGAGTGCCCTGAGACAGAAAGCTGAATCCCTTCAGCTTTCCCTTGAATCTAGCAGTTTAAAGAAACCTGTAATTGAGACTCTAGAAGGAATTGCTGTTATCTTACAACTGACTGCTTTGTGTACAGTTCACTGTTCTCATCAAAGGCTGAACTGGTAAAATAACTTAAATTCTCTGGGTGGGTTTCCTGTAATGAGTTTGGGATTTCTGTTTAGGGGATGACCTCATTATTCAATTGATTATTGTAACCATAGAACAAACACTTTTAAATTTTCTGCTCACTGCCTACTAAATGCTGGACACTGCTAGGCAGTGTTCACATCCTATTTAATGTTTACATCAATGCTAGAGGTAAATGTGATTGTGCCCATTTTACAGATTAAATATTAAGGCTTTCATGGTTTTTTCATCTAAAGCTAAACTAAATTTCCTAAAGTACAAAAGTGGAAGGTATCATAAAATATGTATAACTGAAAAGTCAGTGTTCTTTTGACTCTGCCATTTCTCCTTTTGATAATAAAAACAGGAGTTTAGAACTCATTACATTTCCAATTTAGTATCTTTTTAAAATTTTATTTATTTATATTTTTAGTACCAGGAATTGAACTCACGACCTTGTGCTTGCCAGGCAGGCACTGTGCCACTGAGTTTATATCTGGCCCCTCCAGTTTACTATTCTTAATACAAATTTTTTATTAGAAGTGCCAAAATGAGATTTCTCTCTGAAGATTTAGTTTTGTTTTTAGTGCCATGTTTTAGCATTCTTTGTTAATTTTGTAACTGTCTGTATTTCCTGACTTACTATTAACTAGCCAATATAGAATTGTAAAAGAGATTTTAAAGGCAAGTATATTAATTTGTTCCATCAAATTTGAAATTTGAGATAATCTGAAAGAATAGATTAGACTGAAGATGCATAATGAAGGATATACAAATCAGTTAATAATTACATACACATATCCTGGGCATGGTGGCTCGTGGCTGTAATCTCAGCACTCGAGAAGCTGAGGCAATAGGATCCATGTGAGTTTGAGACCAGTCTGGACTACAAAGTGAGCTCAAGGCGAGACCATAACTGCATAGCGAGACTCTGTCTCAAAAACTCATATATCTTCTGTCATTTTTAGGCTTGGTGAAGCCACATTTATGGATTCTGGATTAATTTAAATTCCCAGATCATTAAGTAATTTAAGCCAGCATAAAGAAATTAAACTTAAAGTAATAATGCCTTTAATTGATTTGCATATTTATGTAAATTGGTTTAAGGTTACGTAAAGGTTATGTAAATTGTGATTTAAATGGTGCTGGGAATCAAACCCAGGACCTTACACAGTCAAGGCAAAAACTCTATTAAGTGCTCAATCACAGAACCATATCCCTGGTCCTGTAGGTTAGTTTTGTAATCACAGTTTTCCTTGTGTTTTGCTACAAGATTATGTTTGACTAATAAAACTCATCTTGATTCTAATGTCTTTTTTTTAAAAATGTACTTTTTTCAGCCATAATTTCAAGGATTGTCAACACACATCTAAGAAGAAACCTTCAATAGCGATAACTTGGATGTCTTTGAATTTTTATACAAAAGTACTTACCACCTGTAGGAATTTGTTAGAATCTGTTCAGAAACCTGAGCTAGAGGCAGTCATTGATAATGTGGTGAAGATTTATGATGCTTTGATTTATATGCAAGGTAAGTACAAATAACCAGAACAGAATAAACTTAAGTCATTGCAGAAATACTTTTCTTTTTGCCTAAAGCCTAAATGCATGATCCTTTAGGATTCCCAGCAGTATTTTTTTTTTTTTTAATTTAAGGAGAAAAGAAAAAAAAAAAACAGTGAAGGGGTACAAGTTATACAGATTTACAGAAGAAAAAAATGCGCAGTAGGAAATCACTAGTTAATGGATTACATATTGCCATCTTAGAAATAATTGTTCAAGTCACAAAATTAAAGCTCGTAGAGTGAACATTCTAACAATGATACTGCAAACAGTTCTGTTCAATGATCCAATAAAACTCTGTGATATCATTTTCTATCTTATACACTTAAATATACATGCAGTTATATAGTTTAGAGCACTTTCTTTTCCTCTCTTTTGTACAATGACTATTACACATTTTGGGTTTCATTGCTCCCACGGTTCTTATTGCTTTTTTGGAAGAGAGTAAACCCAAATGTGACATAACAGAACAGAATCGGTCAAGTCAAAAGGGTGGACATAATAGATAATATAAAAACATAATACAAGGTGATCAACAATGGTTACCATAATGCCTCCCGCTATCTCTAATAGAATTGCCTAAATCATTAGTTGTAATACAATTGAACAAAACAGTAAAGAACAAAACCGACAAAACCAAAACATTGGAGACATTGTAGGTCTTCAAAAGTAGATAAAAGTCAACGAGAATGGGTGTTACAATGAATCTCATTATCTTCTCAGCTGATGCCTAAACTTTCGAACCTGATACTATCCAGTAAAACAGAATAGAGGAACCTCAGTCAAAAACAAGATGGTGAGAGTAATACAGGGCTTCAAATCGAGATAATAGAAAGTCAAAGTGGGTTACTATATTATATCCTGCTATTTTTTTTCCCTTTAATTAAACGGATAAAAATGAAAAAGTAAATAATGGAGTGGAGATTGAGAAAAAAAGAGGGCATAACAGCGAAACAGGGCAACCATTTAAGCAGAATAGTGTTTCACCACCAGATAATTCCGACCCAAAAGTAGTTACCATATTGACTCTTTCCTTGAAGTCCTTGAGTACAACTTTGTATACTGTAGCATTAAGTATATCAAAACAATGTAAAACCATTTAAGAGAATGACAGCATTATAGAGGATTTAGAATTGACTAACAGAAAATGAACAATGGTTTCTGTATAATCTCCTTGTCTTTAAAAGGTTTTTGCTTATACTATCGTACATAATAAAATCCAATAAGATACAACCTGTTTAGACCATTGGAGACAGAAGAACAAAAGCTAGATGAGACTTCAAAACAAGATGGTACTAAATCAGTATTACCTATTAAGATGTCATTTTCTCCAAAATACCCAGCAGTATTTTTTTACCAGATAATTCAGCTTAATTTGTTTGTGCAATATTTTGATTCATTATTCTTACATTGTAATTATTTATTTATTTATTTATTTATTTATTTATTGGTCTTTTTGAGACAGGGTTTCATGTAGTTTAGGCTGGCCTTGAGCTCACTGTGTAGCTCAGGCTGGTCTCGAACTCTAAACAATTAACCTGCCTCAACCTCCCAAGTGCTGTTGATTCATTATTATTATTATTTTGGTATCTGGATCAAACTCATGACCGTGTACTTGCAAGGCAGGCACTTACGCCTGCTGAGCTAAATCCCCGGCCCTTGATTCATTATTCTTTAGTCAAGGTCCCATTTGATTTGTTTGGCATCATAGACCTCAGAACATCATTCATGGGACTAGCAGTATAGCCTAGTGGTAGTGTGTGTGCTTTGCATATGCGAGTCAGTTTCCAGCACCAGAAAAAAAGAGGAAGAAGGCGAGAACTCATTCATAACCTTTTTACATTAATAATCCTGTTTTTTGAATGTGTATTACAATTTGATTTTTTTGAGTGTCTTGTTTTTATTTAAAAAGACACAAAGTTAGATATGATTAAGAAAAAGTAGCTGGGGATATAGCTTAATGGCATAAATGCCTTGCCTGGAAAGCACAAGATCATGAGTTCAGTTCCCAGTACCAAAAAAAACCCAAAAGATTTAGCTGGACATGGCTTATGCCTGTAATCCCAGCACTCCAGAGGCTGAGGCAGGAGAATCATTGCAAATTCAGGACCAGTCTGGGCTACAAAGTGAGCTCTGCACCAGCTTGAACCACATAGTGAGAGCCTGTCTTCAAAAAGACAAAAGAAAAAAAGGAAAGGTATAATTGATGACCTATTATATATTACTGTAGTAAAAAGTTCATTTGAAGATCATATTCTGGAAGATTTGTGTGGAATGCTGTCACTTCCATGGATTTATTCCCATTCTGATGATGACTCTTTAAAGTTGACCACATTTGCCAATAACCTGCTAACACTAAGCCAGAAGACTTTAGATAGCTACTGTAAGTAGTCACAAAATTGTGTTTATGTATTTGCTTTGGCTTTGTTTTAACTTATCTCTGTGTAGTTTCTAACATTTATATTTTTTCGATAATTCAAAGAGGCGGTGTACTTCTAACACTATAATCTGGAAATGAGTTGGATATGTAAGAAGTAACAAATGAAAGCCTGCCCCCATCTATCCCATTTCCTTTCTGTGAAAAGTTTGAAATATATCCTTATGTCTCTTTATATTTTAGATGCTTATGAAATATTTGCAAAATACAAAAAGAAAATATAGGTTAATAATTCACCAACCGCTCTTACACAAACTTCCTACTGTAAGAATAATAATGCTGGGTGTGGTGGCGCATGCCTGTAATCACAGCACTCAGGAGGCTGAGGTAGGAGGATTGTTGCAAGTTTTAGACCAACCTGAGCTACAGAGTAAGCTCAAGGCCAGCCTAAATTGCATAGTGAGGCCTTGTCTCAAAAAGACTAAAAAAAAGAAATAACAGTGTTAGAGCCAAGGATTTAGCTCAGTGGAGCAAGCACCTGCCTGGCAAGCATGAGGTTGCGAGTTGGATCCCCAGCACCAAAAAAAAAAAAGTGTTAGAGAAATAATAGAAGTCCATTGATCATCACCTCTCAGTTTGATTTCCCTCATTCTTTCCCCAGAGATAACTGTCACTCTGAATTTGTCATTTATTATTCTGATAACCACTTTATTAATTTTAACATATATATTTATCCTTAATAGTACATATATTTGTCTTTCTTACAACTTGTGTTTTATCAGTCGACATTATCTTTATGGAACTTATCTGTAGTGATGCTTATAATTCTAATATTTCATTTAAACTTTTGAATAGTAGTCAACTGTATGGATAAACACCCATCATGTCTCCTGTTGATGGACAGTCAAATTGTGTCCAGGCATTCAGAATCACAAGTAAAATTTGAATTGTTAAAAATAGACATTCTTGGAGCTAAGGATTTAGCTCAGCGGCATAAGCGCCTGCCTTGCAAGCAGGCAGTCGTGAGTTGGATCCCTGGTACCGATAAAAACGAAAAAGACAAAAAAAATAGACATTCTTATGCTACAACCAGACCTATTGATTCAGAGTCTGCATTTTCACAATATCAGGCAATTTATGTACATACTGAAGTTGGAGAAGCACTGTTTTAAGTTAACAGCCTAGGTGTGGGGTCACTGGGTTTTAGGATTTATATATCCTCCACTCTGTTCTGCTGTATAATTCTATAAAGGTGTGCCTACTTGCACTTCTGTTAAGCAGAATATGAGCATTGCTGTTTTACATTTTCACTCGTAGTACTTGACAGTATAGGTCTTTAAAATTTATCTAGAATAAAGATGAAAATTTCATGGAGATAACTATTTTAAGATTGTTTTGCTATCTGATGAATGTGAGTTTTCAATTTGTGTTTCCACTTAAAAATATTATACTTAGACCATTTTCAGTGCACCTGCTGTATTTTCTGAAAAGGAACTTTAAATTTAGATAGATACTATATATACTTCAAATGTTACTTAATTTCACAACATCCATACATACGGTATGTATAAAATATATATATATATATATGTATGCATTTGTTTGTAAAAGTTAGCACTATTACGAATCTGACAATAGACTTAATTTCTTCAGCACCACAGGCACAGTCACGATGTGTGTTTCTTCTAACTCTGTTTCCAAGAAGAATATTCCTTAAATGGAGAACAGCAGTGTACAACTGGGCCCTGGAGAGCTCCCATGAAGTAATACGGGCTAGTTGTGTTAACGGATTTTTTATCTTATTGCAGCAGGAAAATTCTTGTAACACAGTTCCCAAGATCCTTATGTATGTATAAGATTTTAATTTGAATATATCACTTAACTGGAAAGATAATTCTCTGGCTGTATATGTAAAATTATGTTTATTGCTAAATGTACAGAGCAAATAATGATTTTAGTTTTGGAATTAAAATTTTTTTTTGTTTGCCTTCTGAGCTTTGTCATTATAGTACCTTTGTTTCTGATGAAGCAAGTCTAAGACAAAAATTTAATGGAAAATTAGTACTTTTTCTTTATTTCTCCTCAGAGATAAAGTCAAAGATGATTCTGACATCGTCAAGAAAGAGTTTGCTTCTATTCTTGGTCAACTTGTCTGTATTCTTGATGGCCAGTTTTATCTGACAAGTTCTTCAGTGGAACCTTTCTCTGAACATGGACATGTAGACCTCTTCTGTAAGACCGTAAAAGCCACTTCTCAACACTCATGTGCATCTTCTCAACTGAAAGCTTCTATTTGTAAGCAGTTTCTTTTCCTACTGGAAAAAAAGATATCTAGTCCAGTAAAACTTGGTGAGTGACTGATTTACTTAATACTTCAAAAACTGATTTAAGAGCCGTTTATCAAATCAGTGATAGAATTATTCTGAAGCCTTAAACAATTATAGCAAGTTAAATGATTGATAGATTGAATGCCCAGTAATGATTACTTATAAATGGAATGACTGTCATTAGTCTGCATCACAAAATCATAAGAAAAGTGATTTTTGGATTTTCAACATGTTCTTGTGAAACACAAAACAAAGATACATATTCTTGTGATTTGGTAGCCTAATGGGGCATTTTCATGGTTGGTTTATCATCATCAGGCTCAGTATTCTATATCTCCTTTACGAATACCAGATACCTTCTTAATGTATCTGTCACCTCTTTGGACCTTCAGAATTTTAAATAGTTAGACTACCTTGTCCTACTGAGGACTGTAGATTGGGTCTCTGTACCATTACTTTGCAATGTTAATGGAATATGAGTTTGTTGGAAGGATGATATTTACAGAAATACTTGGGAAATGTGTTGCTTATTTTTCTCTCATTACTGAGTCAAATTACCCAATCCCTAAAATTTAGGAAGGAAAAGTTATTTAGCTCACAGTTTGTGGAGGTTTCAGTCTGTAACCTGCTAGCTCCAAGGCAGAGTGGCACATGACAGAGGGCAACAGTTCATGGTGGCCAGAAGACTGCAGAAGCAACAACAGCAAAAAGGAGAACCTCAGAGCTCTTTCTGTCTATTACATGTGGGCTACCCACCCTAGGGTGAGATAAACATTACCATTTCAAAAGTTACAAGGATTGGGACCAAAGCAAGTCCAAAATCCAACAGGGCAAACATTAAGTTCTGTAGTTCTATATGCTGCATCCAACACAATCTATGGCAAATTATAAGCTCCAAAGGGCTTGACTGATTCCTCCCCTGTGGCACTGCTGGTGATACTCCCACAGCTTTTCTCTTGGGGCTGCTCTTGGCCCTTCTTGCAGTTTTCCTCAGATGATCCACATTCCTAGTTTCTTCAAACATCTGGGGTCTCCGCTGCATCTTTGGCTTCACACTCACAGGTTCATTCAATGCCCTCTGAGGGGCACATTGCCTGGCCTCTCAAACCTGAAATCAGGGCAGTTTTTTTAACCTTACAACTCTTGCATTTTGCATGCACCTAAAACTAGCACCACATGGATGATGCCACGATCTATTGCCAGAGCAGAGCTAGAGCAGTAGACAAGGTTTCCTCTCTTTGTTGCAGGGTTAAGTGCTTGGATCACTGAGCACTATGAACCTGATTCTGAAAAACAAATTCTCTATGCCATTGCCTTTCTGGAATCTGCCTCAGTGACCTTCACTGCTATTCTAGAACAGTGTGGCCACTACCATCCCGGAACATGGCACACTGCAGCTTTCTCCTCAAAGCAGAGTTGTTTGCTTTTGCAATTTGGAGGCTACAAAGGGTGGAGACTTGCTGCTTCCTCTAATACTCACAGGCTATCTTTTCTATTGTCCCTATCCTTTGCAGCAGTTGACACTATACAGCTTTACTGGAGCCTTTTTTCTGATCAAATTCACAATGTTTTAAATCATCCTGCTAGCTCTCTGTTCTTGATTCTCAACATCTTCCTAAAAACCCCAAATAGCAGCCATACCACAAACTCAATAATTAGCTGCCTTGAAATTTCTTCCACCAGATTTATTAGTCCACCACCCTTAATCTCAGTCTCAGGCAAAGTCTCTGGACATCAGCAAAATGCAGACAAACTTTCTGCCAAGCTGTAACACATTGTCTGGATTCCAGCAGTCAGTGCAGTACTTCTTTCCAGCTGAGACCTCCCAAACCTGACTTCACCAGTTTTCTGGTCTTCTGAGCTCTGACCAGAAACTCTCATACAGAACACCCTGACATTCCAGCTCTGTTCTTTCAGATGACATCTCTAAACCTCTCCAAACTCTTCCCACAAGCTCTTAAATGACATGGTCAGGTATTGTCAAAGCAACAACCCCACTTTTCTCTGGTACCGAAGTCTATGTTGGTATAGTTGCTGAGACAATATATCTCAGGCCCAAAATTAAGGAAGGAAAGGTTTATTTAGCTCACAGTTTTTGGAAGTTTCAGTTCATTATATGCTGGGTTCAAGCAGGGCAGCTCATAGCAGAGGAGCAACAGTTCATGGTGACAGAAGACAGCAAAAGTAACAAAAAACAGACAGGGGAGGAGTACAGAGAAGACCATAACAGGAGATCTGTTTGTTTCAGTAGAAAGTTGCAAATTATTCTTAAAAGTAGGGGTTTTGTTTGTGTTTGTTTGTTTTATCAAACTCATGACCTCATGCTTGCCAGGCAAATTCTTACATTTTCAAAGATTGTAAGTGGTTTCTAGGGCCCTGTAAATCCTGTAATATTAACAGTAAGGCTAAGATTCCTTGAATTCAAGGGTTTTTTTTTTGTTTTTTTTTTTTTAGTACCAGGGTTTGAACTCATGACCTCATGCTTGCTAGGTGGGTGCTTATACCACTGAGCTAAATCCCTGGCCCTAGTTCAAGCGTTTTTTAATTAGTGAAATGTGTATTTGAATCTATCTTGGTACATATAATGATCTACAAAATCTAAAAATGACTTATTACTTTATAACTTAAAAATTCTAGAATTTATTTTAGATTTAAATCATTTATGACATTATTAAATATAAAGTAGATTTAAATATTAAATGTTGCCATATGAGGGAGAGAAAGTTGTTCGTGGCACATTACTTATTGACAAGTTTTTACCTTACAGTTTATATGATTCATAAGTTAAATTTGACAATACAAACTCTTCCTCTTTAGCTTTCATCGACAATCTGCATCATCTTTGTAAGCATCTTGATTTCAGAGAAGATGAAACAGATGTAAAAGCAGTTCTTGGAACTTTATTAAATTTAATGGAAGATCCAGACAAGGATGTTAGAGTGGCTTTTAGTGGAAATATCAAATATATATTGGAATGCTTGGATTCTGAAGATGGATTTATAAAAGAGGTTAATAATTTTTATTTTTAACATGTTGATTTTCATAAATTAAGCTCCAAAAAGTTTTAATCTGTTAATTGTATTATTTTAGCTTTTTGTCTTAAGAATGAAGGAAGCATATACAAATGCCCAAATATCAAGAAATAATGAGTTGAAGGATACCTTGATTCTTACAACAGGTGATATTGGAAGGTATAGTTGGCAGTTTTTATATTCTTCTTTTAGTCATTGTCTTTTTTTATTTGCCTATTATTAGAAATAGTGGCAAAAAAGAAAAAACAATAGTGACAGCTGGGGAATGTAGTAGCTCCCAAGTAGTGATATGAAATATCTGATAAAATAGGAAAAAAATAAGTAGGTTGGTATGTATTTTATTTGTGGTTTTCCATTGGTTTTTGAGATATTGACTATGCTTATATATGTGTGTTGGTTTGTTTTTTAACTTTAGGGCAGCAAAAGGGGATTTGGTACCTTTCGCTCTCTTGCACCTGTTGCATTGTTTGTTATCCAAATCAGCGTCTGTCTCTGGAGCAGCATACACAGAAATTAGAGCACTGGCTGCAGCTAAAAGTGTTAAATTACAAAATTTTTTCAGTCAGTATAAAAAACCGATTTGTCAGGTGAGTGTCAGTATTCATCTTTATTACAGCAGCTCAGGAGGCTAAGGTGAAAGATTTGCTTGAGCACAGAACTTTGAGACCAGCCTGGGGAGCATAGTGAGACCCCATCTCAAAGAAAAAGTACATGCACTATTTTTTTTTTCGTTTGTTTGTTTGTTTGCCTTTTTAAAAATATATTTCATTGAAGACAACTGAAATCTTACATTTTATATTTTAGCATTTGGGGTGGAATTTATATATTGTAAGTAAAAGGGGAAAATCATCTTAATGATTAATTGAATTACTACACTGTTGTTAGCCTTTAGAGAGATACCATTTTTTAGTGCTTTTAATGTTAATAAGCTTTTGCACCTTGACTTACGGATTCAGCACTTTGTTTTCAGAAAGGTGTATTCAATTAATGGCTAAAAGATTAAAGTTTGGTGAATACTGGTTTTATCCTATATTTGTGGTATGATCCTTAGCGTGAAATTTGATATTGTCCTTTTATGTTTACTTAAAAATCATTAAAACTTTTTCCTTGTATGAAAACTAACAAAATCGTTTCTGTTGTAGTTTTTGGTAGAATCCCTCCATTCCAGTCAGATGACAGCACTTCCAAGTATTACTTACCAGAGTGCTGAGATGCGAAAACAAGACATAGCTCACCAGAGAGAAATGACTTTAAATACTTTGTCTGAAATTGCCAACGTTTTTGATTTTCCTGACCTCAATCGTTTCCTTACTGTAAGTTGTAGTATGTACTTGTCTTAATTGAGGTTTTTAATATTTTATTCATTTCATTTAAATTTTTGGTTATTTTTAAGAAAACCTGACATTAAGGAGCACGTGGACCCCAGTTTCCAAACATACATTTAAAAAAATTAAAAAAAAATTTTTTTTGGTCTTTTTGAGACAGTGTTTCACTATGCAGTTCAAGGTGGCCTTGAACTCACAGCAGACCTTTTGCCTCAGCTTCCTGAGTGCTGAGGTTACAGATGTGGACTAGTACTCCAGTATACATTTTTAAATTTTGGTATGAGATTATTTATATTATAAAACTTAAGTTCATGTTGATTTTGAGTTATCATTTTGTATGGAAATTAATTCAGTAAACTGAGCTTTTGTGCCATTAGTTCTATGATTGGGTCCATTAGTAATTCAGACTAATATGATTACTTAAGGAGGTAGAGGAATGAAGTACGTAATTAGTAGTATATGGGATCTGATGTGAATCCAAACTCCTCAGTTTGTAGTATGGAATGACTAGGAAGTCTTTGAAATTTGTTGAAGCTGAGCTTTAAAAGATGATGGAGAGGTTGTTTTCTTTACCTTGTCCTCAAAACAAAGATTATGTGTTAAAGATCACAAAAATATTTATACCTTTTGTTAACTCACTTTTACTCAGGGAAACAAAAGGAACAGATATTGCAGTGTTATCCAAGTAGCAAGACAAAAACAAAAAGAAAAGAAACTAAATGTCTAACTTTAGGTCATAGAGTGTTACCTAACCATTTTAATGAAATAATTAGGACTTTGTAAAAAATATCTTGTAATATTTCAGTGGCCTTACAGTGTTCATATTAAATTGGAAAGCATAACACGAGTAAGATGTGTTTCTGAAGCCATTCGAGTCTTATTATTTTATCTCCAGTGCTTACAGCAGTGATCAACTTATAGTAAGTGTTCATTAGGTGCATGGAGAATGAATAAATTAAAGACCAACCACTTCATCTTTGGATTTTGTATGTCTTTTATGAACAAGATCTTGAAGGAAATAGACAAAAATGATAATAGAGTTGTTGCAATGTTAGGATGTTAGATGTATTAGAAGGTTTTAATATTGCAGCATTAATTACTTTAAATTTGCAATTATGATTGCTCTTGCTTACTCTGTAAATACAAGTTAAAGAATCTGTCAAATTTATGACTTCCACTTATGTATATATTTAATACATATTCATGAGAAATTATTTTCTTTTTCTTTTGTCTTTGAGGCTGGGTTTCACTATGCAGTTCAGGCTAGGATTGATTGCACTTTGTAATCCAGGCTGGCCCTGATCAAATTCACAGTGATCCTTTTGCCTCAGCCTCCTGAGTGCTAGGATTACGGGACTGTACCACCATGCCTGGTGAATTATTTTCTTTACTTTTACATTTGCTTTTTTATTCTGTCATTTCACCTTGATCATGTAAGCTCTGTGCCATCAAGTGGCTTGCCTGTTTTGTTTATTGTATAACTGTAGTGTCTGGATTATAGTAGATCCTCAGGAAATATCAATCAAGTGAGTAAATAATAAATCTGAATTCAAATGTAAGTGATATATGTGTGGCATTTAAGAGTATTTTTATGCGTATGTGATTCATACTTGTAGTGCCAGCACTCAGGAGGCTGAGGCAGGAGGAGCACTGTCAGCCTGGGGTGCAAAGTGAGTTCAAGGCCAGCCTGAACTACATAGTGAAACCCTATCTCAAAAAGACCAAAAAAATTAAAACCATATATGTATTATATAATATAGTATATATATTATATATATATTTTGGGCATAACTTATGTGAATATGTTATCATACAGAGAAATTCATTTTTCAGTAGTTACTGTGTTCTTTTTCAGAGGACATTACAAGTTCTATTGCCTGATCTTGCTGCCAAAGCAAGTCCTGCAGCTTCTGCTCTCATTCGAACTTTAGGAAAACAATTAAATGTCAGTCGTAGAGAGATCTTGATAAATAACTTCAAATACATTTTTTCTCATTTGGTTTGTTCCTGTTCCAAAGATGAATTAGAACGTGCCCTTCATTATCTAAAGGTAATTGAATATTTGCATATTTCGTTTGTTTAAATTAGCATTATGGGGCCAAGGATATAGCTCAGCAGCAGAGCACCTGCCTGGCAAGTGTGAGGTCATGAGTTCAATTCCCTGTATAAGTAAATAAATAAACAAACAAATAAGCACTGTGGAAAAGCTATTGTTACATTCTAAAAGAAAGAAATGTATAACCTATCCTAGAATATAAGTTAAAAAAAAAAAAGAATATAAGTTTAAATGTTGTTATGTTAATTAATCTTGTCCTGGGAACATATTAAGCAGAATTCTTGCTAGGTTTTCTTTGATCATTTCACCTTAATGAGATAAGACAGTCATCTTTTTATGGATGAGGTTCTTACCTAATTTCATTTTAGCATTTTTGATTGACTGAGCTGTAAACTTACTGATGCTACACAATTAAATTGTGATTAAATCTACAGAAAGAGATAGCCACCTTCAACTATATTATATCTGTGTTTAGTATTTAGTGTTCTGCTTACAATTTGGCCTTGCTGCTTTTTAAATGTAGGATGTCTTATGACCAAAATGAAGACTATGAAACTATGGGGGAACATATAAACCTTTCAGAAAAATGCATATAACTTTATATTTTTATGTTAATTTGGTTTATTTTTCATAATATACCAATAGCAGATCTCCACATGAGAGTTACTGCAGATTGATTGTATTTGTTCCACATGAAAGTTACTGCAGATTGATTATATTCGTTCATCTTGAAAAAGTAAATCTGTGTTGTGAAAGTAGAATGGTAGTAAGTGTTTATAAGGTATATATAATGTATGTCAGAAACTTTTATATCTACCTAATCCTATGAATTATTTCACTTAATTCTCACCTTCTCAGTGAGATAAAGTTGAGTATCCTGTATCTGAAAGACTTTGGACCAGATTACAGATTTTGGAATATTAATATATACATAATGAGATATTTTGAGGGTGGGACCTAAGACTAAACATAGAATTCATTTATGTTTTATATATACCTTAAATATGTAGCCTGAAAATAATTTTGTATAATAGTATGTTTGCATTTTGACTGCAACCATCTCATGAGATCAGATGTGGAATTTTCTACTTGTGGCTTTAGGTCAGGTAAGCTCTCAAAAAGTTTTGCAATTTTAGGTTAGGGATACTTAGCCTGTATTACTATTTGTTTTGTAGATGAGCAAACTGAAGAACGGTTAGAATAGGTGACTTCTCCAAGTACCAACGTAACTATTAAGTGAAAGAAGTAGAATTTAAGCAGTCTGACGAGGAAAACTTCCTTTAGCCAATAACCTGTTTCCTTTCAGAGTTTGTGTGTCTATAAATATGGAGTCGATGATAGGATTAAAACTTTAGACAAAACTAGGGCTTTCCTTTTAAACTTTATTTCAAAATAAAGTCTGATCACTTCTGTTACATATAACCTATGGTGAACCCAGTAGGAGAGAACAAATTAGAATCCTTTTCCAATGTCTTTTCTTAATATTGTTAGTAAATTCTGTAACCTGGTCTAAAGCTCTTGATTTACTAATGGCATGTTAAAATCAACATGTTAATTTTCACATTGCTAATAGGAATAAAAAAGAAACTTTTAAAAATGTCTTTGGGTTAGAATGAAACAGAAATTGAACTGGGAAGCCTATTGAGACAGGATTTCCAAGGATTGCATAATGAATTACTACTGCGTATTGGAGAACATTATCAACAAGTTTTCAATGGTTTGTCAATACTTGCCTCATTTGCATCTAGTGATGATCCATATCAGGGTCCAAGAGAGATCACATCACCTGAACTGATGGTAAGAACTATATTATATCTGGATTTTTTGTTTTTCTCCTTGTTTGTAACCTGATTATTAAATTGAAGAAACTTACTTTCTTTCATTTTCCATTTCTTTAAGTCTTTAGTTGGGATTTTTATTTTGAAAAAAGTTTAAGTTGCAAGGGCACAGTAAAACATTAGGAACATACATTAGCTTTGAAAAATGTGGATTTTTCAGGTGATTTTGAGAACTACTTTTCACTGAGTAAAAAATGGCATTTTTCTTTAGTTTTTAATTGTATATTGTTTGTAGTGCATCACACACATCCCCAGTACCCTTCTTTGACAGAGCAAACTAGTAAGTTCTAAACATAGTTTGACCCATTTTTGTACTAAAGGGAAATTAGATGATATATTATCCTTTTTAAACATTTTTTACCTTCAATGCATATCTGAAATCATATTACTATTTTCTTTTTTCATTTAAAAAATTAATATTGTCATACTTTTTTTCCATTTAATTCTCCTTGTTTCTTAAGAAAACTCAAGGGATTACCAATAAAATATCTTCTAAGAGCTTTCTTTTTATTTTATTTTATTTGTCTTTTTTGTTTTTATCGGTACCAGGGATCGAACTCACGACTGCCTGCTTGCAAGGCAGGCACTTATGCCGCTGAGCTAAATCCCCAGCCTTCTAAGAGCTTTCTATTTTTGCTTTCTTATTTCCCATCGAATGAACCCATTATTAGAATTTGAGTTTGTTCTCACTGTTGTGAAATTCTTCTTTGTTGGGGCTCTGCTATTAAATTTAATTTTCTTTGTCTTCTCCTTATTCAACTTCTCAGTAGCATTCAACACAGTTGATCATCCTTTACTATGTGGCATCAGTCTACTGCATTGGCTTGATTGTCTTTTTGGTTAAATGTAGACTCATATTTAGGTCTTGTTTGGCTTTATCCTTTCTCTACTTTCTCTTTTAAATGTTAGAGTGACTCAGTGACTGGCTCTTTTTTCCTATCAGCAGTCTTTCTTTAAATGGCCCTTTGGCCTTTAATATGATATACATAAGTCTGCCAAACAATGTGTACATATTTCAGCAGTTTAATGTACTAATAAATGTCTAGAAGCTAAAGACCACCACTCTGAGTACCTATTTTAATTGTAGAGGCCAAAGGTAACTTGTATTAATCTCATGGTGTCTCAATAAATGCAGTATTAAATTGTTTATAAAAGCTTTTTTGGGCCAGAGATACAGCTCAGTGGCACCAGCGCCTGCGTAGCAAGTGCAACAACCTGAGTTCAATTCCCAGTACAAAAGAGAAAAAAAAAAAATCGAAAAGCTTCTTTTTCCCTGATCTTTTTTTTTTTTTTTTTTTTTTTTTTGGTGGACTCTGTATGTTTGGACGATTTCATACTTGAAATTTCAGTCTAGATCTCCTTTAAGCTTGGAACTTTTGACTTTATATAGGTTAGCTCTTGGAAGGAAAGGGATGGCATGCACACAAATAAATGAAAATAATGTGGGGGCTATTTCCATTGTCATGGGCAAGGCTAAGGCAGATAGCAAGTAATGTGAAGGAACCCAACAGCTGCAAACAGCAGATACGTTTATGTAGTCCTGGAAAGGAAAAGAAATCATATTACTAGCATCTGGTTGAGAGCTACAACCGTGAGATGGGCCCTCGCCTTACTGTAGAAGGATGCAGCGCCTGCTAGAATACTTCAAAACAAAGGAGCAGGAAATATACTTACCACATTCTCTCTTCCTACTTTCTTTTCTTCCTTTGGTGGTGTATCCTGTTGACAGAATTAGATGGGATGCCAGGGGCTGCAGATGGGATGCAGTTTAGCCAGCCCCACAGGCACACAGAGCAGGGCAAAAGAGTGCAGGGAAGGTTCTGAGCATATGAAGAGAGGATGGCAAATGAGATCATCCAAGTTCCTTTTGATCGTATCTACTCAACTGCATTGTATGCATCTTAACAGATTGAACCATGACATATCCATTAGGGATCTTTGTTGCCCTCTGTGCTCGGTAGAGTACATGTTTACTGTACATGAGGCTCTGGGTTTAGTCTATAGCAAGCAACAGAGAAAGAGAAAATCTTTATTTTCCCTCCATGTTTCTGTCCTCCTGTTGTCCCTTTCTCTGGAAATTATAAATTGTACCATTATTTATCTACTTGATTCATTCAAAACCTGGGAAGTATTTATGAGCATTTTATGTTAGAAGCATAGGCTGGAGCTATAAAGTTAGTGAATCATGGCCTACTATGCCAAAATCAGACTCACTCTAAGCCAAAAGTTTATAAAATAAAATGTAATTTTGGCTTGAAAAACATGACTTTCTGTGCTTGTCAAAAGAAAAGTTTATCCCAACATTTAATCTGGAGAGACATGTCTATACTGAACTCCTCTGCTCTGTACACAATCTCCTATTTATCCTTTCTTGGCAGTGCCAATTGTCTATAGGAGTCTTGACATCGACCCATGCAACTTTCTTCTAGACTTAGAAAATATTTCAATTGCCATTTTATTCTTAGCTCCTTTGTTTGCCATTGTTCCTACTTGAATATAAGAATTTGAAAAATGGAATTACTATATGTAGTCACAGTTTATTTTTTATTTTTAAATTTATATATTGTAGATATGCATAATGATCACATTCATCATAGGAAATTTGTTACTCATATATGATATGTCTTCTTTTTTTCCCATTCCCCTCCTCTCTCTTCAACCCCTCATCTCTTCTTTATCACAGTATATAATAAAATAGTAACTTAAAATTAATTTAAGTAACTTAAAATTAATTCAACATTTTATATATAAGCGAGAGCATGTTACCTTATTTAATCTTTAATGCAACTGTATGCAATGTGTGCTTTCTGTGTTTCCATGTTCTCCCTTTGCAAACTCAAACTGTCAAAGATGGATCATCTTTTTGAGTCAAGTCTCACTAAATCACTAAATTGCCCAAGCCTAGTTTCAAACTTGTCATCCTCCTGTCTCAGACTTCCAGAATGCTGAAATGATTATAGGTGTGCACCACTATACTCAACTCTAGTTTTGGTAGTTTTTAATGTGTAATAATAATTATGAGGAGCTGGAGATGTAGCTCAGTAAGATGGCCCTGGGTTCAATCTTCCTGTCAAAATTGGGATTCCCCCCATGTTTGGCTGATTTAAAGCTCATTCCCTCTACGTTAGGCCCTTTCATCAAGAGAGAATTAACTATTCCCTGAGTTCAATCTCTGTTACTGAAAAAAAAGAAAAAGAACAGAAGACAAAAATTAACTCCTTTCACTTTGGGAGACATAAAGTGTGGTAGTCAGTGATAACTTACCTGCAGTTGTTAATCCCACTGGACTTGTACCACTTTGCCACTATTTACCTTAGAGGATATTCACACCTAAGTCAGACCATTGTTTTGACTTTTCCTTAACCTAGTACTTCCCATGTACCCTTAGCTCTAAATGCTGTAGAATAAGGACAATTGTCTTTCCTATTGTTTTTTTCCATCTTCACTCCAGTGTGGATTTTGGCCTGAAACATATCCCGCCCAGCTCAGTCCATGATTCAAAAGTTCATGATTTTCTCATTGTATTGTATTGTTTTTATCATATCTTACCATGAGGGTGTAAGTCAGTTTCATTAACTTCTTTGAATGCCAGATATGAAAATGCATGCTTGTGGAGAAAGTTAATTCACTACATATTTATTTCCAATTTTCTAGTTGAATAAAATGTAAATGTTACTAATTAAATAATGGAGTTGTCCTTTTCAGAAGTTTAGTGTGTATAACACTTATGTAATACCTTTTTGTGTTTGTTTCCCCTTATTTAGGCTGACTATTTGCAACCTAAATTATTGGGCATTTTGGCTTTTTTCAACATGCAGTTACTGAGCTCTAGTGTTGGAATTGAAGATAAGAAAATGGTAAGTTCAGTTCCAAAGTTCTAGAATAGAATTCATGTAGAACATTGCAGAAGACATGATTTGTGCTTCTATATACAGACATTCAAAGGAAAAAAATAAATATTTGATATTATATATTACTGGATAGTTTTATAAGCTTTTGAGAATTTTTTTACTATTGATTACTGTGGATTCATTCTATTTACTTCAAAAAATTTTACAGTGCTTTTAAATTCAAATGATTTTAATCTATGGGCATGGTAGCATGTATCTATAATTCCATCACTGGAGGCTGAGGCAGGAGGATCACTGTAAGTTTGAGGCCAGCCTGGGCTACATATGAGTTTATCAACAGCCTGAGCTACATAGTAAGACCAGATCTCAAAAAGAAAAAAAAATTCAATTCAATTTACGTTTGTCTTGAATAGCAGTTTGAGATAGGTATGAAGAAAATTAAACATTGTATATCTTGTCTTTAATAAATTTGAAAGTTGACTGTTCTGGAGGACCACTGGATCAAAATACCAAATCACTTTCAAAGGAAACAAAAGCAGAATTCAGCTTGTATTTTTCAAATTCCTGATTGCCACATAAATTGATACATTGAACTAGCCATCCAGAGTTTTAGTTCAGCGGTGCAAATACCTGCCAGGCAAGCATGAGGTTATGATTTTAATCTCTGTTATCAAAACAAATTTTTTTTGAGCTGGCCAATATTTACTAGACTCTTTATATTATTTGCAAATAAATGGTACCCTGATATTTGGGTACAAAATACTTGCTCTTAGAGCTCACCTATTTCTGAAAACTTGTTTATAAACTTTGTTTTAAAGTTCTGTTTACTTTATAGGCCTTAAATAGTTTGATGTCTTTGATGACGTTGATGGGCCCCAAACATGTCAGCGCTGTGAGGGTGAAAATGATGACAACATTGAGAACTGGACTTCGATTCAAGGATGAGTTTCCTGAATTGTGTTGCAGGTAAATGACTGCTTGAGTTCATTAGTTTTTTTACATTTCCCGATAGAACTAGCTTGAATTCTTATTTGTTTGAGGGAAATTAGGTTCAAAACATAAAAAATTAAGGTAGAAAGGCTATTTGTGTTGAAAAGGTATTGTATTTACTTCTTTGAAAATACTCCTAGCATACCAGAAATAGAAGTGTTAGTAGACCCCCTGTCCCTATTCCCTACACTTCATCAGCAGTCACCAGTGTTACTAAACTTATTTTATGTATTCAACTTCCAATTTTTTTAAGTGGAGTATTTTAAAGAAAATCTCCAAATCACATCATTATTCAAATATACCTAATGGATAAAGGTATTAAAAAATAGCCGTCAGAATTAGAATTTCTGATATCAGCTAAAATTCAGTGCATATTCACATTTCTTCTAGTTGTCTCAAAAGGTATTTTCCCCAAGGCACGTTGGTTTATTTGAATCTAAGACTAAATAAGGTCACCATATCACACAGGTGGTCTTTGGCTTCTTAAATATCGTTTATGACACTTTGCCTTTTAATTCCCTCCTTATACACCTGTATTGTTTCATTCCCTTAAAATTTTGGTGTTTATCAGTGGAGATTTCTCAAAAAACTAGGATTGGAGGTCCATTTCAACCCAGCTATTGCCCTTCTGGATATCTTCCCAAGAGAATTAAAAACATCAGTGATATATGTGCACCCATTATTATAGCAGCATAGTTTATAATAGCCAGATCTTCAAAATAACCTAAATGTCCATCTACTGAGGAATGGATAAAAATGATGTGGTATTTTATACCATGGACTACTACTCAGCCATAAAGAATAATAAACTATGCTTTTATAGATGAATGGAGGCACCTTGAGAACATACTTATTAGTGAAATAAATAAGACACACGTGTAAGCATCATATTTGATTCATTAGTGTGACAAGCTGAAAGAAAAAAATCTATATGTGTATGAATATGTATATAAAACAATAGTTAAAATAGTTATACTACTGATTTCTCTGAATTCACTGAAGATAAAGATTTGTACTAGTATTGTTAGGACAGTTGAAGGCAAATGTCTTGCGTTCTGGGTGAATGGGTTGGGGATGACAATGCACAATATATTTACCATTGTTGCCCTGATTGACATGCTTTGAAATTTTGATGTAGTTGTCATTGTTGTCCTCTTCTTTTTCTTCTTCTCTCTTTTTATCCTTGAGTAAAATGGATTAAAAAAACAGTTTGGGTCATTAGAATTCAGCTGATTACTGATTTAAGTTTTTCTTTTTTTTTTTTTTATTTAAGAGGAAAAAGAGAAAAACACAAAACAAAGCAGTGTAAGGTTACATATAATACAGAACTACAAAAAAAAAATAACAGTAAGAAATCACCTGTTAATAGATTACATATTATCATCTTGGAAATAGTTGCTCAAATCACAGTATCAAAGAATACAAAGTAGACATTCAAACAGAGAGACTGCAAACAGCTGTGTTCAATGATCCAAAAACATTAATATAGTCAGCTATTCAACAGATTTAAGTTTTTCTTTATCCTTTTTTTCCTTTCATTATTTCCATATAAATTAGAAAATTAGATACAGATCCTTGATTAGGTTTATGTTGTTTTGTTTTGTTTGTTTGTTTTTTTGATTTATGTTGTTTTTTAATGAAAAAAATAGCTCATGGTTGAGGCTTTTTACTTGTGTTGTCCCCCAACACGAGCCACATGCACTTTTGTTGTCCACTTTCAGTAATGCTAAGTCAGTATTTGGATCCCTCTAGTATAAAATTCCATTGATAGTTCATCTAAGGGTTTTAGCATTAATTAATGACATTCCCTATTTTTTACAAATGAGATGTTTCTTAGAACAAAACTCAATAAAAAATTCATTTATTCGGAAACAATTCAGATAGGGACAGCAATTAATATATGATAAGCCATGTTAGATACTTAAATATTTCCCTTTATCAATTTTCAAACTATAGGTTATGTGCCCTACCAACATCCAGAGAAAGTTTTGCTTTCTTTTTTATGTATTCTTTTAATCACATAAATTATTGTATTTTTAATCACATAAATTTTTAATCCGTGAAAATCACTATTTTTGTGGCCAAAATTTCTCACCTTTGGTAGTAGGATTCTCTTTCAGTTAGCATTATGGTTTTTGATATGACATTATTAATTCTGTAGATTCTCTGCTTTCTAGCATGATAAGATGACCTATATTCATGTTGTACATTTGTGCCCCTGGCCCAGAATCAGTAATTTTTTAAGGAGTCGTGGCTCTAGTTCCTTAGTGCACAGATTAATTCCCCACCTGACACTATTGGACCTACGCATTGCTATTAAATTGTCTTTGCTTATAAATCTTAAGTGAATAGAGCAACTAGTAACTTCATATATTTTATAGAGAAAATCATGAATTTTATATTTCCAATTCAAATAGGAGATTATATACTTTTTACTTAGCTTGTAATGGTTTTGTATTTTATTTTCTGTATCTTTTTCTTAGTGATTTACAATTATACATTGTTTTTTCTATGTACATACTTGATGCTTAAAGTGACAATTTCAAAGATACTGCTAGTAGTAAGACTACTGAATGCAATTTCATGTTCTGAAAATATATAGTCAGAAGAATGTCTTCTAAAATCATGGGAAGTAATTCTTTTCTGTGTGTCTGTGCCTCCAATTTGATCCTCAGTTTCCATTGTATCAGTTTCTTTAAAATGTGTTAGGGGTAAAGCCAGGTACACTGAGTATAATTGCAGCCTCCTGGAGGCTGAAGTGAGAAGTTCAGGGCCAGCTACAGGAATTCATTGATGTCTCAAAAAGAGAAGAAAAATACAGAAACAAAAAAACTAGGAGTTGCTCTTTCCCTCTATTTTGTTTAACTTAAAAATCACAAAACATTTGCATAATCTCAGATTCAAATCTGTGTAACAAATTATACTCAGAAATGTAGCTTCTATTCCTGACCCCTAGAGGTATCCTTTTTAATTGTTATATATCCTTGTTTTTTTTAAAAGGTCAGTTGCTCCTTGACTTTGTAGTTCATTCCTAATAAACTCATTGTAAGTTGAAAATAATCACACATTGAAAATCTTTTTAATGTACCTAACCTACCAGACATAATTTATAGTAGCCTAACTCAAATGAGCTCAGAAAACTTACAGCATTTTACAGTTGGGCAAAATTGTCTAGCATAAAGCCTATTTTATAATAAAGTACTGAATATCTCATATAATTTATTGAATACATGCAGTATATCTGTTGTTTACCCTCATGATTGCGTGATTGACTGAAAACTGATTTATGCTATTGCTGGCATCACACAAGAGAATTGTGCTATGTATTGTTACCTGAGAGAAAGATACAAATTCAAAATTTCAAGTCTGATTTATATGAATTGTGTAATTTATATGAATTGTGTATGATTTATATGAATTGTGAACTAGAGCCACGACTCCTTAAAAAATTACTGATTCTGGAACATTTGCTCCATTGTAAAGTGGAAACAGAATCTTTGAATAATCGTTAGTCAGAGAACACCTGCGCATGCACACATTCACACATCAGATTTTGGGAGGTTGGGTTTTAAAGAGGGTCTTTCAGTGTATTCCAGGCTGGCTGTGAACTCAGCTATGTAGCCCAGGCTGGCCTCGAATTGATGGCAGTCCTCTTTCTTCAGCCTCCCAACTGCTGGGATTATAGACATGTGCCATGAAGTCCAACATACATCAGATTTCTTTTTTTTGTCTTTTTCCTTTTTATTGGTACCAGGGATTGAACTCACGACTGCCTGCTTGCAAGGCAGGTGCTTATGCCGCTGAGCTAAATCCCCAGCCCCTACATCAGATTTCTTAAAAATTAACCTTGCTCCAGAGTGTTGGTTTTCATCTTGCTTTTTTGACTTAATATAATTTGGAGATTGCTTTGGTTGAATATATAGTACTTAATTTCATGGCAGTTTTTAAAAACTGCTATGTAATCTGACATATTTATCTGTGCTGCTGTATAATCTGCTGTATAGATATGTATATATACATATAAATTACACATATAATTGTTTATTCAACTTTAAAATAGTGGAACTTAATTTTATTGACTTTTTCACATAGAGCTTGGGACTGCTTTGTTCGCTGCCTGGATCATGCTTGTCTAGGATCCCTTCTCAGTCATGTAATAGTCGCTTTGTTACCACTCATACATATCCAGCCTATAGAAACTGCAGCTATCTTTCACTACCTCATCATTGAAAACAGGTATTGTAACTGAACTCATACTAAAAATAGTAACTTTTTACCATGTTTTATGTCGTAACCTTTTAGGATTACTATTAGTAATATGAAACTATTCACTTATTTTAATTTTAGAGTTCATCAATAAATGGAAATTAGCATGTAATTAAATTGTTGATACAGTTTCTGTTGTGTTGATTTAAAACTCATTTAAAATTATTTTTCTTTAAATCTGACAAGGTAAAACTAAATGTACCTTTGTTAGTACAATTAAAAGACAATCAAGTAACTTAAGAAAGATTAAGAAGGGGTTATTTATCTATTTTCTCTCTATTACCTACTTGGAAACCCTTATTACTTCATTGCATTAAGCTTTGAGCCAGTCTCCCTTACTTTAGCTTTTACTTCATTTTTCTTGATATTATTTCTAGAATGCCCTTTTAAAAGCATCTCTTTCTAGTGTGGTGGCACACACCTGTAATCCCAGTACTCAGGAGGCTGAGACAATAGAATCACTGCAATTCGAGGCCAGCCTGAGTTACATAGTGACTTCAAGGTCAGCTTGTGCTACTAAAAAAAAAAATTTCTTGATCTGCATCATCTCAGTATACAGTGATGTTTTATAGTTTTCTGTTTCTAACAGATAGATTTCATATCACTCAAGGCTTTCAGAAAGCTAGCTACATCTTATTTCTTTTGTTTTGTTACTGTTTTTTGAGACAAGGTCTTGTTATATAGTACAGGCTGGCCTTGAACTTACTGTGTAGCCTCTAATTCAGGCTGGCCTTGAACTTACTGTGTAGCCTCAGCTATCCATGAACTTAATGTGTGGCCTCTAATTCATGGTGATTCTCCTTCACCCTCCAGGGTGTTGGGATGAGACGTATGCACCATCATGCTTGGGCTCTTTTGACTCCAGCTGCTTTTTAGTCTTCACATGAAAATTTTTTCACAAACTGTTCTATGTCATAGTTTCTTCCTTAAAAGTTAGGATTTAAGTACATACTAATTATTTACCTACTCACCTTTATTCTATTGTAATTCTTTTTAATCATTTCCACTGATTTTCCAATCAAGGAAAAAGTACAGAAGAAACAATGTTTTTATTCATTCAAAATACTGTTATTTTACTGTTATTTTGTATTTTTGCATATGTTAGAACAGTGGAATCACCAGTTTAGATCATTTTTCAAATACTCTTAGATTACTGTGTAAGTATTCACATCTGTGCTGTTTGTTCTAGATGCTGTTTGTTCTATCATTTTTCTCATGTTTTCAAAGCGTATATAATAAGAAAAATTTCTCACACCGTATTAAATAGAAGAAATTAAACTCCCTGAATGGAGAACTATTTTTGCTTCATTTATTATTCTTACGTATGTAGCACAGAACTTAGTGCAATCTGGTGCATACTAGTTATTTAATATATATTTGTTGCGTGAGTTGATGAAGACTAAAATTAGAGGTACTGGACTTATATTTGGACCCAAATATTAGTATTGGAACAGTAGTATTCATGTTCTTGGCAAATAATTCTTTGTATTTCATCTAACCATTAGGGATGCTGTGCAAGATTTTCTTCATGAAATATATTTTTTACCTGATCATCCAGAATTAAAAAAGATAAAAGCAGTTCTCCTGGAATACAGAAAGGTATTTTTTAAATTATGATTTGGAAGATACAGATAAGAAATTGTTTGCAACTTCTAATACATTCAGTAAAGATCCTTTGAAATTAAATGTATGGATAATATGATCATATCATGGTAGCTATTTCCTTGTGATTAGATAATGATTCCATAAATCCATGCCTTTTGGTGGGAAGTTTTAGCATTTAGATCAAAGATGTATAGCATTTGATAGGCCAGAGAACAAATACTGTTCTTGAAATTTTACCACCTAGGTCAATAAATCTTTGCAGTTCCAAGAAAGAAGTTGTCCTAATTGTATGTTCTGCCAGAAGAAAGAAAACTGTGGGAGGATTCTAGTTTTGTTGTGCTGCACATTATGCTATAGTCAGGTCTAAATGATTTCTGAGCCTTAGAAGGGCAAGAATACATAGTTCCAACATTCTGAAGTGTAATGAGCTCTCTGAAATTATGAAAATATTAATGATAGTTTCATAGCATTTCCAGGCAGAAAGTAGAATACTTGACCTTGGGTATCACATTAAGTAGTGAAAGGAGAAGGTTGAATTATTTATGTTGTCCATAGTCTTGGTTCAGTGCTATAATATAGCCCTCTGTAAGTCAGGGAAAGCTTGTATTTTTAATCAAAAAGCATTTGTTTTAGAGAAATAATTTTCTATTTAGTTGCAATAAAATCTTTAGGTTTAAAGATTTTAGAATAAAATCTTTTTTCTGGAGAATTACTAACTATTGCATATACTTTGGAAAGGAAGAGATGGAAATTTCATTAATTTTTAAAGCCAATGTGCGTAGTCTGATTTATACAGGAAATTCAGGCCTTTGGAAATGGTCGTAAAGGTAATACTTAGGCGTATCTCTATGTGCTTTTTATAGGAAACATCTGAGAGTACTGGTCTTCAAACAACTCTTCAGCTATCCATGAAAGCAATTCAACATGAAAATGTAGATGTTCGTATTCATGCCCTTACCAGCCTTAAAGAAATTTTGTATAAAAATCAGGTAAGTTCAATTCCCCACAATAAATGTAATCATTGTACACTACAAACATGTACTATTAATAAAAAAAGGACACAGTTCTGAAGACTATGCACCATTCAATAATTTAATAAAGATATTCCTAATGTAAAAATAATCAGAATGTTAAGATGATATAATATAAAAACGATAGGATTGGGAGGCTGAAGCAGGAGAATTGTTGCAAATTTGAGACCAGCATGGGCTACAAAATGAGCTCAAGGCCAGCTTGAACTACTTAGCAAGACACTGCCTCAAAAAGACAAAATACATAAATGCTCTAGGAAAGAAAAGTTAGAGGTTTAAAGAAAAGATAATAGATCAACATTTTTATTTGACACTCAACAGATGCAATTTTTAGACTCAATGAAATATTTAATTTTTCTTTTTCCTAGTTTATCAAATCTAAGAGTCAGTAATTGGGCTGGGTATTTAGCTCAGTGGCAAAAGTGCCTGCCTGGCAAGCGCAAGGTCCTGAGTTCAATCCCCAGTCCCCCCACCAAAAAAAAGTCAGTAATTGATGAGATACCCATTAGCCTGAGTCCTAGAGATCTGCAATTTGTTGTTGTCAAAGGGTCATGATTTCATGGTTCAGAAAATGTTCCTAAGATTCATGTATTTGTGTATCAGTAGTTTATGAGTCTTCAGAAATAATTTTCTATAGATGTCTGTCATATTAAAGATCAAATTAACTGGTTTAATGAAGGCTTATTTAGCAACATAATATAGGTTATCCCTAACCTTGATGTTAGTAAAAACTAGTATTTAAAATACCAGATCACTGTAAGCATATAACTTCTAAAAAATTAACTGAATTAAACTTTTACATATCAGTAACCTGTATGGTAAGACATAGGGACCTAAAGACCCTCAAGACTTACTGGCATATAAAACTAGGGTATGTGTCTCTCCATGATAGAAGTAAGCATTTACTTAGGAAAAAAAGACATACATAATGGTAGTGAATACATGTGATTTCTGGGGCAATGAGCTTCTATAATCATAGTAGATAGCAGCTAACCTGGAGAAGATTTCCACTAGATGTGAGGAAACTTGAATTTCTTACAGCTTAAATGATATGCCTTCCTGACTGTGTATGTGTACTGTCAGTGTCGTGGCCTCAATTCTTGCCCTAAACTAAACTAAACTGTCCTGTGTAGATCTTGCCATAGATCTCTACATGAGTTTCATATAATTAAATTATTCAAGGACTTGTAGCTTTTTAATGTAATAAAGACTAATTAATAAAGGATCTCTTCTTGGCACAAAGATTTCTTTTGTTTTTTTGTCTTTTTCATTTTCATCGGTACTGGGGATCGAACTCACAACTGCCTGCTTGCGAGGCAGGCGCTTATGCCACTGAGCTAAATCTCCAGCCCCCAGCACAAAGATTTCTTATTTAGATTGTTTCCAAGCAGATGGCACAATTATATTCTAATGTAAAGTGACTATGTCTCAGTCATTGCCTGCTAAATTGAAATTATCAAATGGGAGAACTCAAGGTAATTTCTTGTATTCTTAGGAAAAAGCCAGAACTGCTTACTACCTATAACACAAAAGATAAATCACACCTGGTAATTTCCTGACAAGTATTCCTTCAATAAAACTCTACTACTAATGGATTACCCAATAGAACAAAAAGGAAAGTGCTCTCTTGCAGGAGTCACAGTACAAATTGAATAGTCTGACTATGTAAGGCATAGTTGCTGTAGACTGTTAAAGAGTATTTTTTAAAGTAAGAATAAATTTAGATTAGCATTGGTGTATAGTTGGATAGATTTATTATAGATTGGTAAGAAAAAAATAAAATTTTAGAGTCAAGGAGCGCTTAAAGATCCACAAGGAAAAAAGAATAAAATAAAAACCTAGAGACAAATGTCTTCCCAGCCATATTCCAGCAGCACCAGAGTGTAACATGTTGGGAATTTTAAAGAGCTACAGATAATGTTAACTCAGACCACAAATGAATTCAGTAAAATAGAATATAATATTAACATAGAAAGATCAGTACTCTTAAACAGTAGTCAGGTGAAAATTTTATTGGAAAATCTCATTTACAAGAGCATGAAAAGATAATGTAGCTGAGAAAAAGCTTAGCAGAAAATCTGTGAACTCTAAAACACTTCTGCAAATATAGACAACTATAGATTTAAACAAATGGAAAATACCTTTTATTGGATAATTCATGAATTTAATGGAATGTGAATAAAAATGCCAGTTTTTTGTTCATTTTTTAGTTACCATTTTTTTTTAAAGCTAGACAGTATATGTGGAAAAGGGTAACTGAAAAAAATGGAATGATTCTTTGAAAAGATAAAATTATTTTACTATGATTAAAAGATAAAATGATTCTTTGAAAAGATAACTGAAAAAATGGAATGATTCTTTGAAAAGATAAAATTATTTTACTATGATTAAAAGATAAAATGATTCTTTGAAAAGATAACTGAAAAAATGGAATGATTCTTTGAAAAGATAAAATTGAAAATTGAAACCCTTAGCTGAACCAAAAACAAGAGAGAGAAAGCCCAAATGTGAGGAAGGAATTACTACAACAGACACCACTGAAATGCAGGGCATCATTAGGAAATAAGAAATATGCTGAGAAATTTTAAAGTGTAGTAGAATTGGACAAATTTATTGAGCCATATGACCTCTCAAAATTGAATGAAGACTCCATAAAATGCCTGAATAGATCACTAACAAGCAATGAAATTGAAGCAGTAATAAATGTCTCCCAACCAAGAAAAACCCAAGACCAGATGGATTCACTGCTAAATTTTACCAGAATTTTAGGGAAGAATTTTTTTCTTTTTTCTTTTTTTTTTTTTTTTTTTGTCTTTTTCCTTTTTATTGGTACTGGGGATCGAACTCACGACTGCATGCTTGCAAGGCAGGCGCTTATGCTGCTGAGCTAAATCCCCAGCCCCTAGGGAAGAATTAATATCAGTACTTCTCAAACTATTCGATAAAATGGAAAGTAACTGTTCCAAATTTATTTTACAAAGTCAGTATTACCCTGCTACCAAAAGCTGGTAAGAACATGACAAAAAAAGAAAACTATAGACCAATATCCTTGGTGAGTATAGATGCCAAAATCTTCAGTAAAATAACTACAAATCGGGGCTGGGGATATAGCTCAGTGGCACAGTGCCTACCTGGCAAGCGTGAAGTTGTGAGTTCAATCCCTGGTACTGGTAAAAAAAAAAACAAAAAACCTACAAATCAAATTCAACATTATAGTAAAAAGTCATATACCACAATCAAATTGATTTCATTCCAGGTTGCAAGGTTAGCTTACCATATGCAGATCAATAAATGTAATATACATCATTAGAATAAAAGAGAAGGGGCTGGGGATTTAGCTCAGCGGCATAAGCGCCTGTCTTTTTTTTTTTTTTTTTGTCTTTTTCATTTTTTATCGGTACCAGGGATCGAACTCACGACTGCCTGCTTCAAGACAGGCGCCTTGCAAGCAGGCAGTCGTGAGTTCGATCCCTGGTACCGATAAAAAATGAAAAAGACAAAAAAAAAAAAAAAAAAAAGAATAAAGGAGAAAAAAAAATCACATATCATCTTGATACAGAAAAGACTTTAATAAAATGTAATAGCCTTTGATGGTAAAAATCTCATATAAATTGGGTATAAAAAGATCATATCTCAACATATATTCAGCAATCCCATAGTCATACCATACTAAATGGGGCAAAAACTGGAAGCATTTCCTCTAAAGTCAGGAATAAGACAAAGATGTCCATTCTCAACACTTGTGTTTGTATGTATAGCACTAAAAACTAGCCAGAAAAATCACACAAAAGAAAGAAATATAAGGTATATAAATTGGAAAGGAGAAAATCTGGTTATTTCTATTTACAGATGACATGATTCTGTTCCTAGAAAACCCAAAAGAGCCCATCAAAATCTTTTAAAACTGATAAATTCAGCAAAGCAATAAAATATATAAAATCAACATTTAAAAAAAATCAGTAGCTTTCCTATATACGAGTAATAAACTTGCTAAAAAATAAATCAGGAAAGCAGTCCCATTGTGCACAATAACCTCAGAAAGCTGGGGGAGGGGGTGTACCAAGAAGGAATCAGCCTAACCAAGGAAATGAAAGACATCTACAGTAAAAATAAAAAAACACTGAAGAAAGAAATAGAAGATAGGAAGAGCTTTCACATTCATAGATTATGATAATTAATACTGTTGGCCACAGAACTAAAAATTATCCAGAGATTGGGTCCACATCAAAATACCAATGACATTCTTTGCAGAACTAGAAAAAACAATCCTAAAATTCCTCCCAGTAGCCAAAGCATTTTGAGGTTTGAAAAAACATTATGCCACAGTCAGCATGATACCTGATTTCAAAATACACCACAGAGCCATGGAAACAAAAACAGCATAATATTGGCATGAAATTAGACATACAGGCCAGTGATATAGAAAATCCAGAAATGAACCCAGGCATTTTTTGAAAAAAAATACTTAAACCAACATGTTTTCTCGTTGTCTCTTTAATCCTACTTCTTTTCCCAAAAAAGATTGACAGTCTTTTTCCGGTTTTTATTTTTTCTACTAATTTTAAATGCAGTGCTTTTCAATCTTTTATCTAATAGTTGTTCTTCCATATTTACTGAAATAACTACCATCCTATAGAGTTATCTAGTTTTTTTATCTTCACTGCTTCATCTTGTGTTTTCACTATACATATCATATATTTTCATTATTTACATGTATATTTTCCCATTAGATTGAATTCATTGAGATAAAACTACTCTTTTTTGCATAATACCATAAAAGTAACTTTTAATAGGTCACTAAGACACTTAGTGATTCTAGTCATATGGTAACCTTTCATGAGTTATGTGAATTCACTAAAAATCAGTTGAAAAGGGTTGTTGATAGAAAAATTAAGTTCGTTAGTGTCTATGTCAGATTTCCTTAATATCCTTAAGCCTTTTGGTTTTAGTAGAGTAGTGACAAACCTATGGCACGCATGCTGCAGTGGACTGTTTATATTTTTGAAACCTCTAAAAGGTTTGCCCTCACTGCTGTAGGAGAATATATGAGTTTATAGAAGTTATGTATAAACTTTCTTTCTTTTATTTTAGGAAAAACTGATAAAATACGCAACTGATAGTGAAACAGTAGAACCTGTTATCTCACAGTTGGTGACAGTACTTTTGAAAGGTTGTCAAGATGCAAACTCTCAAGCTCGCTTACTCTGTGGAGAATGTTTAGGGGAGTTGGGAGCAATAGATCCAGGTCGATTAGATTTCTCAACAACTGAAACCCAAGGAAAAGACTTTACATTTGTGGTAAGAAGTGATAATTTGAAATAAGATTTCTCTATTCATTGAGTTTATATGTTTCATTTACAAAGAACAATTTAAATTATTCTTAGTACCAGTTTGATCTAAGTAAAAAAATTTGGGTAACTCTAATTTTATTTCTTAATACTACTGTGAAGCCTTTTAGCCAAAAGCAATAAAATTTGAGCCAAATCTACTGTGCTGTGTTCTTGCAATTAAATCTCCCTAATCTAATTATGACAGTACTTGAAGCTTAATTATTTAAATATTACTGTTTAAATACTATTACTGCTGTTTGCATGGGAAACTAGTTTCCCAGGGTATTGTAATAGTGTTTTAAAAAGCATTTTGTAGTCAAACGAGTTTCAAAAATCCCTGTAAAATGGCCCGTTCTATAGATTGAAATTTGGGGAGTGCTATATTTTTGAGTTTTTTTGAAGAAAGAAAAACATACAATGCAAATTACTAGAGCTGTTCAGAAATTGAATGATTGTAATATTCTTAAAAAAAATAGCCTAAAGAGATTTATATTTTGATTTCGTAGCTATAGATTACTTTTTAGCCTTAGTTTGAACCGTATTCTTTTCTTTTTCTGAATTAAATTTACTTAGGGAATTAATTCACCACAGAAGGTACAGTTCACCTTAAAACAATTTATATGCCAAATATCACCTTTTCTTTTTTTCTGTTTTTTTTTTTTTTTTTGAGGCTGGAGTAGAAGATTTAAATTTTGCATATGGGTTATTGATGGAGTTAACAAGAGCTTACCTTGCATATGCAGATAACAGCCGAGCTCAAGATTCAGCTGCTTATGCCATTCAGGTAAAAATGTTTGCCCATAGTAATCAATACTGGCTTTACACTGATGACATCTAGTAAGACAGTTGTAAATTTTATATTTATGAATTTTATATTTATTTTAGCTATCATTTTCATCATCAAAATACTACAAATTCATCTTAAACACTTTAGAGAGTACAGAAATAACTCTTTTAACATTTTATTACAGGTATCTGAAGATTTTTAATGTACACAGAAATGTATGGCTTTCTCCTTAAAATAAGTTTGATTATAATATTCAAGATACTCTGTAATTAACAACTGATCAATGCAAGACATTTAAAATTTTAGCAGCCTTGTATAGTGATGCCTGCTTGTAATCCCAGCACTTGGGAGGCTGAGGCAGAAAGATTGCCATGAGTTTGAGGCCAGATTGGGCTACAGAGTGAGTTCAATGCCAGCATACATTGCATAGCAATACTCTGTCTCAAACAAAGCAAAATTTTAAGCATTCACTATTTCTTTCAATTATCCTTTTATCTTCAATTCATTCTTCTTAATGACTTGTTAATAATCATATATACCATAGTTTTTTGAAGAAATTTGCTTACAGCATTTAGGTTGTGTTCAGTGCTTTGCTTTTACCAAAAAAAAAAAAGAAAGAAAGATAGATACATTCAGGGAGCATACATATTGTATTAGTCAGGGGTTGTGAGGAAAACAATTAGAATGAGGACACAGAATATAAAATACTATTTTATGATGGTCACCCAGCGTTAAAAGAAAGTGCAGGAAATCTGTCTATAACTGAAGACCCAAAGGCCTGGGTCCCACAGCAATGTCCTGCGTGAGTCCAGATGAAGACGAGAGCTCATGACAATGCCTCCCATGAGTCCAACTTTAAGAGCCCACAAGAAGGACTTCACCAATCTGTTTTACAGATCTGTGCTGGGAAGGCCCCAAAATCAGTGGTGGAAGCTAGAAAGTCTGTGCCAGCGGGGTGGAGATGTACTGGTAGGTTGAGGTTTCTATCTGAAGCCGAGAAGTCACACTCACTTTTAAAATAAGGACCAGGGCTGCACTGAAAAGTACCATAGTCATCCTCAGCAACACAGAGGTCCTGAGCTCCTCTGATGCGAAGAACAGTCAAGTACATGCCAGGAAGCAACCATGACAGGCTACACTTGGAGATAAAACAGCACACATTTTCCCCCCTGGAGCCAGGAAGCAATACTCGATGTAAGGACCAGAGCTCCCTCAAAGTGGACCACAGCCACTGTCACCAACAAGGTCCTAAGCCACTCCGATGGCAGTGGTCGAACTCACACCTGGGGAAGCTAGTCATGACAAGCTCCTCCAGGAGAATCAGCAGCTCAAACAGCAACACTTAGAGAAAGCCACAATGCCTAGCTCTTCTCCACGTCTCTGTTTATGCTGGCAACTTTCCTCAGATGGAACATTTATGCTCAGCAGCATGCTGATTTAATTCAGCTGGTGTTAAGTTGACCACTAGTTTTTAATCCATAACATATATTTCCCAGGAATAAGAATTTAAGATTGAGAATTGCCAATGGGCTGTTTAATAACAAGGTGGTCATTGTGACCTTGACAAGACCAGTTTTAAAGAACATGCAGGAAGAAAGGAGTTAAAGAAATTTGAGAAACTCTTCATGAACATTGTTACCAAGGAGAAGAAATGAATGGAAGAGTAACTGGGAAGGAAAGAAGAGTAAAGATGGAAAAACTAATAGTATGTTTCTATGTTCCCTGCAATGGAAAGAGGAATAAAAGTGGAAAAAATGATAGTATGTTTTTATGTTCTCTAGAATGGGTGTAGGGTATATAGGCTAAACATGCATTCTACCTCTGATCTACATCCCAGCCCTGAGGTAATATTTAGGCAGAGAGGTATGGAGTATAACATACAAGTGGAAAGAGTAGCCTTAATTTAAAACAGGAACTGGCCTGGGGATATAGCTCAGTGGCACACATATCTGCCTGACAAAAACAAGATCCTGAGTTCAAATCTTGGTACCAAAAAATATTTTAAAAACAAATTTACCTTTGGCTGGCATAAGCACTTGCCTGGCAAGTGAGAAGTCATGAGTTCGATCCCTGGTACCAAATAAGTTAAATAAATAAATAATAAACAAACAGGAACAACCCAGGTCCTCAGAGCGAGAAAGAATACATATTGTAAAGGCACAAATATCTTGGAAGTTTTGGAGGTCTTCTAACTACTTTTTTCAATAAAGTGAGAAGCAAGGCCTTTAAATCTAAGCATGTGTTTTTGAGAGTCTAGATGGTCCTGAAACCAAAAAGAGAATTGCTGATATAGTAAGTCTGTAATTGGAAATTAAGAAGATTACTTTTCCAATGACTTCAAAATCAGCAGAAAAGTCTGGCTCCAAACAAAATTTTCATAACATTTTAAAGTTAAGTGAAACATGGGAGTTTAGGTACTCTGAACTTTTTAAAGGCTTTCTTAGCATAAATGTAAAGTACATATTTTATCAGATGGTGTTAATATTTAGTAAGTATCAGGAAAACATCTATTACAAATTTTCAGTGGAATAGGAAAGAATACGTGATTAAAGATAGTATATTCTGTGTCCTGTTTTAAACAAATATTTAGAAACTAAGAAATTTTTTTCACTTACAAAGTCCTTTTAAAAAAAAAATAAAAAACTAGAAAGGAAAGTTTAACCATTTAATCTGTAGGCCTACGTAGTAAGTAAATTGGTCTTTAACATCTGTTTTCAGAATATTAAGCTTACCATTTTATTTCCTACCATTTGAGATAACCTCTGTGTGTGTGTGTCTGTGTGTGTGTGTGTGTGTTTACTGTTTAAATATATCATTGCTTTCATCATAACTCAGAAAAATATCAAATTGTAAGGATGGAGGTACAGCTCAGTGGTAGAGCTCATGGTTAGCATGAAAGGCTATAAGATCTATCCCTAACACCAAAAGAAAAAATTCAAGGAGTATAATTTTACAAACATAGAAAATACCTTTTTTTCTCCAAATTAATCTTACATTGCATAGTATCATAAACTAGTTTCATATTCAAGCTGCCATAGCTTCAGATCCCTAAATAAGTTACATAAATGGTTCTAGGCATTGAAATAAATATCCGATGGAAGTTCCCAGGTCTAGTTTTATGACTGTTTATTTTTCTATGCACATTATATGTAGTACACTAAGTAATAAAAAGGTTTATCAGTTTCACTGTGAACTTAACGATTATAAAATATGTGTTTGTAGGAGTTACTTTCTATTTATGACTGTAGAGAGATGCAGAATAATGGCCCAGGTCACCAGTTGTGGAAGAGATTTCCTGAGCATGTTCGGGAAATATTAGAACCTCATCTAAATACTAGGTATGTAAATTCATTTCAGCTATTTTCACAATTTTTTTTTACTTGATAGACATCAGTATTTTTCATAAAGTTTTGTAGCATTAAAAGTGTTTTTAACCAACCATGGTAGCACACACATGTAATTCCAGCTTTTCACAAGGATAAGGCCAGAAACACCATGTTTGAGGCCAGCTTAAACAACTTAATGAGACTGTTTCAAAATAAAAAATAAAAAGAGCTGAGTTTGTAGGAAACAACTTTCAAGTGGTTATGTATAAAAGTGACCTTACGCAAGCAATGAGAGTTCTTATGATGTACTTTTGTATCTGAGAGATTAGATGTTTCCTAACTGGTGGAAGTTAGATTTATCTAGCTGAGATCTGCTCATTGAAATTACTGCCTCATAAAATAAGAAGCAGTAAGGGCAGTTAAATTGGAGTTGACTCTCTTTTGTATGAAATAGTAAAATACCAGATTAGCCATCTAGTAGGTTTTGTAGCTTAGATTGTTTGATACTTCATAGGGCCTGAGGAGATATAAAATTTCTTCAGACTATATGCATATCCCCTTGAGATTTTTTTCAGTAAAAGGCTAGGAATGTGGCTCAGTTCAAGGGCCCTGAGTTGAATCTTTAGAATCCCAAAAACTTTTTTTTTCAGTTGAGCTATTTATATATAATCAATAAATGTAGATTGAAGGATACTTATACTTAGAAGATACAATTTTTAGACAGACCAACTACAGTTCAAAATTACCACAGAAATAATTTAAAAAGAAACCATCAGTATGTGACTGGGCTGAACCTGGCTAGTACCTCAACAATAGTACCTGAGTGGTACTTGAGCAGCCTCCAAACTAGGACAGTCACAGCTCTGATGGGGAATTAGGCCTAAAGGGAGTAAGATCTTACTCTTCATAATAGTAAAAGGTAAAGTATAGGTGATTTGAGGAGAGTGGTGATGTGAGGAGGGAGAGTGGTGATGATTTGGAGTAACCACTGTGGAAAATGACAGAGGCTCTCTCTCTCTCTCTCTCTCTCTATATATATATATATATATATATATATATATATAGTGTGTATATATATATATAGTGTATATATATATATATATATATATAATGTATACATGTCTATAGTAAGCTAATTAGTGGTTTTCTTCTGCCAGTGTAGTATTCTCAGTATCACGCTAGGAAAGAAAGTCATTTAAACTGGTGTAAGGATGGGAGACTGGCAGGTGGGTACAGGTGGTAGAGTATGTGGCAATGGAATCAGTAAAGGCTGTTACCAAGAGAGAGCTAATGTGAATGATCATAGATCTCCTCATCTATGAGAATATCATAGATATTAACATGGTGAAGGGACAAAAAATAACCAGTGAGAGAGGGCAGATATGTTGGAGTAACTGGGTAAAAGAACTAAAAATTTAGAAAACTGTAGAAACTGAATGAGATATCTCCATAGTTGATTTTGAAAGTGAAGATATTTTTGTATCAGTAAAGGAGTCTTGATAATTGAATAGAGAAGAAAGTCATTGAGAAGTACTTAGTTTTATTAAATGGTTCAGCCAGACATTAAAGCCACCAAGGATAATAAGACTTATGAAAGAAAGAAAACATCAAGCAATGGGCTGCAGGTATTAACGGGTATGATAATTATTGAGTTTGATAGATGCCCTCAATGACAAATATTAAAAAACAGTGTACCTGTGTGGCTTGAACTTCAAAGATGTCTTTATTGCACAGGTGTAGAGTTGGAAGGATCTGAAGAAAAGAAATAGATTCAAGTCTTTACAAGTACTTGAATAACTTCCCATGCCACCCGTAGGTATAGCGGAGCCTGTATGGTGGCTTTAGTTCCAGAATTCTGGGGGGCTGAGACAGAAGGATTGCAAGTTCCAGCCCAGCCTAGGCAACTTAGCAACTTAACTAGACTCTGTTTCAAAATAAAAAAATTAAGGCTCTGCAGATGTAGCTCAGTGAGAATGCCTTAGGTTCAGTCCCCAGTATGTGCTAGTTAGTTTTGTTTTGTTTTGTTTTGTTTTGTTTAAAGGGGGGCAGGGATTTAGCTCAGTGGAACAGTGCCTGCCTAGCAAATGTGAGGTTCTGAGTTTGATTCCCAGTATCCAAAAAAAAAAAAAAGATAGTGTAAAAGTGTTATTTTTAATCAGATTTCAGTAAAGACAAAGCAATGCTTAGGTAAGTTAATAGAGTTGATATAATTTTTTATTCTTCATAAAAGTTTTAAACAGATATATGTTATTTTTAATAAGCAAATTTTCAAAATTACAGATACAAGAGTTCGCAGAAGTCAACAGATTGGTCTCAAGTAAAGAAGCCAATTTACTTAAGTAAACTAGGTAATAACTTCGCAGAATGGTCAGCGTCTTGGGCAGGTTATCTTATAACAAAGGTAAGATGAGAACCCTATTTAAAATTCTTCAAATGTACACAAATTCTAAAGGAAATGAGAATATCTGTCTGAATGCATAGTAAACGCAAAATATTTGTAGTGATAATGAGGGAAAGTTTTAAAGACAGTGTTTACTAATAGAGACTATGTCTATTGTTACTAATAGATTTTTGGTGAAAAGGTAGTTATTTTATCAAATCATTTATCATAGAACTAATATGTTTTAAAATATCTATTACATTATGTGTATCTTTTACATTGTAAAATGTATTTAAAATATAATGTGAATGCTCTTATCAGTTTTTACATAATAAAAAGATTTATGTAATATCTTTCTGTTGTACTTTTTAAAGGACAGTGTATCATCTAAACATTATCTAAAATAGAAATATATTTTAAAATAAAATTTTATGCAAAAATAAAAATGTATTTTTGATGTTTTCTTAGTATGAAATTTGTACAGGCCTGAACGAAAAAAGATAAACTGTATTCTAAGAAAATATTTCAGGCATAATTAAAATTCTCAATTTTTGTTTTAAATTAAGTTTCTGTCAGTATTTAAAAAAAAATTTGTAAGTGCCAGTTTCAAGATACTTTTCTTTTTTATGAATGCACTGAAATGTGTATGAAATTAACTACTTCTAGCTCTGGGATATTTTATTTATTTCTGGTTTTAAGTGAAAGTTTTATATTTGAAGAAAAAAATCTTTATAATTTAAAAGAGTTCATTAGTTGGTAAATTGGAGGTTAGGTAATATTAATAAAATCTGACTTTAACCACAGTAATTTAATTTTTAAATTGACAAACATTGTATTTAAGGTGTACAGTTAACTTTTTCCTTTAGTTTTTCATTTATTGCTTATAATGTGAATCTCATATTTAATGTACTGTTCTATAACATAATTTAAATTTTTCACTTAGGGAGTTAACACTAAGTTTAAAGTTAGCTAAGTCAAATGTGTTATAATTAGGAAAGGTTATTTGTAACTAACAAAACATTATACACTGAAAACAGTATTGTAAGTGGGTGAGATATCATTCATTCTGTGGCAGTTGGCAGCTCAGATAACTGTGTTGCCTTTAAGGTTTCAGCATTCACCCATTTGGGGATATTGGGAGTGACCTGCGAGAGGGTAAATTGAAATCTTGCTGCTTGTTACATATGGCTCTCTCTATAGAGAATGCTTGCCCTGCCATAGTGAATTATTTCATGTGTTATATTTTGACATTCAATCAATAGAATAAAAGATGTAAAACTACTTATTCTCACTAAAACTTTTGAGTTTACAGGTTAGGCATGATCTTGCCAGTAAAATCTTCACCTGCTGTAGCATAATGATGAAGCATGATTTCAAGGTGACCATCTATCTGCTTCCACATATTCTAGTGTATGTCTTGTTGGGTGGTAATCAGGAAGACCAGCAAGAGGTGAGAAATACCGTTTTATTTGGTTTGTGAACATGTGAAACTTAATTTTTGCAATGTAATTACTATTAGAAAAGATATAGATAAGTAGGAAATTTAGATCTATGTTTGACTATGTGTGTTTCGTTACATGTCCAAAGTCATTTTTAAACATGATTATAAAATTAGAAACTGTATGTTATATACACCAAGTATATATAGAACTTGTTGAAAGAATGCCTCAGAAGCTACCAGTAGTGATTTTTCCTGGGGAACAGTAGAGTCAATAAAAGTAGGACTGGTGGGGGGAGGTGGTGGGATGGGGATTTAGCTCAGCAGCGTAAGCACCTGCCTGGCAAGCATGAGGTTCGAAGTTTGATCCCCGGTTCCAAAAAAAAACATATAGGAAAAGAAAATTATTTTACTTTTTAGTTGTGTAAAGTTTTATGGCTCTGGATTTTCTTTAACCACATACATATTACACTATTTATTTTTATTTATTGTGGATTTTTTTTGGTACAGGAAATCGAACTCGAGGCTTTGTGCATGACAGCCAAATGCTCTACCACCACACTGTACTCTAGCCCCACAGTGTACTTTTTAAAAAAGAGAATATTAATAGATATTAATAATATTAATACAACATAAATAATATGTTATATTCTTAAAGTATAATTGCACATAATTTTACAAAGAAAACCATTACCAAGCCTATATCTTAAGGTCATCATTATTAGTATGATATGGAGTTTTTAAAAATGCAGTTAGTTTTGTGTACCTTTTGATTACTATTCTTAATCATATATCTAGGTTTTTAAAAATGCAATTGGTTTTGCTTTTTTTTAAATGACATCTTCCTATAAGTATTGTTCCATAATTCGCTTCTCTCCAGACTGAACCGAGAGGTGTTCTACTCATGTTCTACATCTCCAACCCTTTTTATTTTTCATTTTGAGACCATTGCTCACTAAGTTGCTGAGGCCTTAAACTTGCAGTCCACCTACCTCTACCTCTTGAGTACCTGGTGTTATAGGCATGCTCACCCAGGTCTTTATTTTCTAATTTGCCAACATAGATAAATGCTTTTTAAAATTACTACATATTCTTCCCACTTATATGTAGTTACCATATTTTATTTAACTGTTGCCAGTGATAATAAGGTATTTGTGTATTCTTTTAATTAATTGGTAGATGTTCTATATATATTCTTTATATCAGTTTGTCAGTCTGTTGCCATTCATATTTTTAAGTCTTTTCTCAGTGATTTTCTTCTTGATCTTTTTTTCTTCCTTTTGCCATACAGAAATTTTGAATGTCAGTGCCAAGTTTGTCTTTTATAGATTTTGAATTTTAAGTCTTTTATAAGATGGCTTTCCTTATGCACTGAACTATTTTCCTGTATTTTGTTTATAAATCTTAACCTATAAATTTATAGAGTAAGAAGTGATATTTGACACATCTATATATTGTATAATAGTCATACCAGGTAAACTTAATTATATCCTTACATATTTACTTCTTTATAATAGAAACATTAAACATACTTTCTTGTAAGCTTTTCTCTTCTTTTCACAGTATATCTTAGTATTCTCAGTTGCTGAAACAAAATACGCAACACCCAAAATTAAAGGAGGAAAGGTTTATTTATCTCAGTTTATAGAGATTTCGGTTCATGATCAACTGGCGCCAAGGCAGCGTAGGGACAGGAGGAGGGAAGGAAGAAAGTGGGGGGGGAGGGACAGAGACGTGAGAGAGAGAGACCTTTTTAGGTCCCTTATATGTACGCAGGCTATCGACCCTAGGGCAGGTGTAGCACAAATACCGTTGATCCCAGCAGTCAATCATGAATCAGTCACAAAGTCTCCAAGCCCACCCCATGACTGTATGAGGCTTTGGAGGGACATCTAGACACAAAACATAACACAGTGCATTATCATTATCTATAGTTACCCTGTTGTAGTAGAATTTATTCTCTTGTTATCTTTCTTCCTACATTTCACACATAAGTACAGACTTTATCCCATACTTAGCCATGTAATTACTCTGCAATTAACTTGTCCGGACAGAATGAAATATTAGTCTAAGCTTATTTTTATCATTGATAGATAGTTTTGTCACTCACTGAATAATCTATAAGAACATTTATTTTTGTAATTTTGTTAAACTGTTTATTATTTGCTTGGTTTAATTATAACAAGGATGGTTATTGATCTTTTTTTTTCTCTTGAAAATTATTGCTTTAGAATGGTTAGTCTTACATGTCAGATAAATAATAAAAGATGTTATATTAATATGTTATTAACCATTAAATGAATTCTCTTAGGTTTATGCAGAAATTATGGCAGTTTTAGAACATGATGACCAGCATACCATAAGTAGCCAAGACAGTGCATCTGATCTGTCTCAGCTTAGTACACAAACTGTGTTCTCCATGCTTGACCATCTCACGCAATGGGCAAGGAACAAGTTTCAGGTCCTGAATGCCGAGAAACTTCCACAGAATAGATCGAACAGAGATAAGGTCAGCTCTAAGGGTAAGTTTTTAAACTTTTGTTTACTGTCTTTAAATTACTCAACAATTAGCTCCCTGTATCCATTCATTCATTCCTTTATTTATATGTTGGTTTTTTAAGACAGGGTCTCACTGTATAATTCAAGTTGGCTTTGAACTCATAGTGGTCCTTTTGCCTCATCATCTCCAGTGAGATTATAGGCATATACTGCCATGCTTGGCTTCAACTCTATGATTTAGGCATTAGCTCCAAAAAGACCTGCTTTTGCAATTTTTAAATTAGGTAATAGTGTCTACTCCCTGAGAAAAAAAGTGAATTATAAGACCTCTGTGGTTTCCTCCCATTTCCTTGAAATAGACATTTTCTTTGTATAAAATAGGGTGTTTCCCTTATAAAATTTGTAAAGATTAGATACATATTTTATATATAAAGTATAAAATAAATGACATGTTACTATTATTAACCTGACTCTCACTGTTAGCTCATTTATTTGTCACCCCTTCAGTTTATCATGTTTACATATATGTCTTTTCACATTTAAATTTTATATTTCACTATGTCACCTAGATTGGCCTCAAACTCATGGCTATCCTTCTGCTTCAGCCTTCTAAGTGCTAGGGTTACAGGCTTGGTCCATCATACCTGGTTTAAATTTTAAATTTTAAGGAGATTTTAATATCACTTATGATCCACAGAGAAACTATTGTTACTTATTTTTCTCAGTCTCTGCTATATTTGGTATCCAGCAGGCTTTCAAGATACACATATTCCACATCAGTATACTATACCTTGCTATCACTGCTAGAGCTCTATTTCCCCCTTATATTACAGTTCTGCTAACATGACTAAAGAAAGAATCCTATTAGAGTTAAACCTGATAATTGGCCCTTATGTTATGTGCATTTCTTGAGCAGAATAATGTTCAGCACAAAATAATGGATACCCTTCATGTCTCTGAATCACTTTTTTGTTCTTTTAGTAAGTATATGGTTATAATCCTGCTTCTTTATACCTCATCCATTCTCATTGATAACAGATTTTCTACCCTAGGCTTAGGGACTAATTGAAATTTTTTGACAGAGTAACAGTCATTGAAGAGGCCTCTAGAGATTTAACTCAGCTGTATAAGTACCTGCCTTGCAAGCATGCAATTGGGCCAGAGATTTAGCTCAGCTGTATAAGTACCTGCCTTGCAAGCATGCAATTGTAAGTTCAATCCCCAGTACCAAAAAACAGAGAGATACTAGGTTGTGCTGTATGGCAGTAAAAGCTATTCTTTTGCTGTGTGTTGAAATTTCTTAATTTGTGTCTCTCTCTTGTTGTCCATATACCTATTACATACAGCAGTTTATTATTTTTCAAACCTTTTCTGTACTTAGAGCTAGGGGTTTAGCTCAGGGGCGTAAGTGCCTGCCTGGCAAGTGTGAGGTCATGAGTTCAATTTTTTTTATCTGTACTTGGAGATAATTATTTGAGTAATATTTTCCTTTGGACTAGAAAAATATTTCCCATTAATTTAACAATTAAATATTTTTTCCTATTTCTAAATGGGAAAATGGTACTGTAAAACTAAGTATTATTAGCACCATTTTCACTAATATTGCAATTAAAATTCTAGGTTTTAAGAATAACAATTGGAGGTATAGCTATGTAGCAGAGTGTTTTCCATAGCATGCTGGTTTTAATCCCCAGGGCTACAAAATAAATAAATAAAAAAAATAAATTTTAAACTTGAAAAGAAAAAGAGTACTTTTTACCTAATTTTTCTTTCCCTAGTATCTAGCAATATTCTCTCAGTATTTTTGCAGTCATCATTAATAAACAAGTAAATCTTATATCTTTTATATCATGTTTATAGCTTTTAACATTTATCATAGATTGAAATTTAATATTTAAAATAACATTGAAGGACAAGTACTTATACTTCCCCCTCTTAAAATGTTTTAAATTTTTATTAGTTTATGTTTGCTGTGCATAAAGATTATATTCATCATGAAAAAGGTTTTTTCCTTTTGAGACAGGGTCTCACTATGCAGTTCAGGCTGGCCTTGAGCTCACTTTGTAGCCTAGGCTGGTCTTGAACTCTCAAGGATCCTCCTGCCTCAGCCTCCTGAGTGCTGGGATTACAGGCGTGAGCCACCATGCCCGGCTTCATTATCTAACTTTAATTTACTTATACTTTGGGTTTCTCACATAAAGAATGCAATATTTGATCTTGTGTGTCTGATTTATTTCACTTGACCTCATTGTCTCAAGGTATATCCATTTTGCTACAAATTATTTATATTTATCCTTCATTTCCCTTTTCTAGGTCAGAAACAGGCTCAAAAAGTTAAATTAACTGGTAAAATTAATTTAAAAGTTAAATTTTAAAAAAAGTTGATTTAAAAGTTAAACTAAATACTAATGATAGGGTTACAGCAAGAACCTCTGAGCAATCATCCTGTTGTTAGTTGTGTCTTAAATATGATGCCCTAATACATTAGTTTACTTAGTGAAGTAAGTTGATGTTAAATCATTAAAGTGATAAATTTTATCCTGTAAGTCTTCATGCTTTTTTTTTTTTTTATAATCTAGTATCATCTGTGAATTTTGAAGACTATCAGAGTGTAACTCACTTTCTAGACCTCATACCTCAAGATACTCTGGCAGTAGCTTCCTTTCGTTCCAAAGCATACACACGGGCCGTAATGCACTTTGAATCATTTATTATAGAAAAGAAGCAAAATATTCAAGAGCATCTTGGATTTTTACAGGTTTGAAATTGATATACTAAATTACTAATGAAAATTAATATTGTCAATCTTTTTGGTTATTTTCATTGAACATTTTATGTGTTACATTGGGTCTGTTTATTTATAACTCTACAAGCTTAAAGATTAGTGAGAAAATTTAAACCTCATTTTGTCCTACTGTCTTAAGTATATGATATGAATTTGCCCTAAGGAAGAACACTTGACTCATCTTGTATGTAGAGTAGGCAGAGAAATGGGAGTGGGTTAGCCATAGGTCAGATATAGCTTAGAGATGATTTCTTTCGTTATGTGTAGTAGTGGGCAGAAGAATCACTATGGAGTTGCAGAAGAGCATTATGTATACTAATGTACTAATGTTTGGAATGGCAAAAGACGAGAAATTTAGGTAGAGAAGAGATCACAAAAATCATAGAGGAGATCACAAAAATCATTAGGTAGAGAAGAGATCACAAAAATCACAAAAACTTGATCAAGCTTCTCTAGGAGTGTTGAAATAGGAAGGTATTAGAGTCTCAGTGGTAATTTTAGCTAAATGCTTGCGTCAGTTGTTGGAAGAATCTGAAAGGGCTATGAATCAAAGAATTTCTGTTCTCCTTTGAGAAGTAGTAGCCTGCATTTGAGCCTGAGTATTACAGTAGGGAGATTTGTTGGTTATATCAGGTAGCAGGCATGAGAATGCCGGGAGAATAGTGTTTTAGATGATAATATTATAATTGTGTAAGGAAGAAATAAAGGCAATGGATCTAATATAATGGAATTAAATAAGAGATCAAGATTAGTAGACATTTTTAGGTTAAAAAAATATATAGTAAAAGCACTGGAAAATTAGTAGCTTATAGTCTTAGGATGGGTATTAGCCCTTTCTGTCTTTTGTGTTCTTCCTTGTCTGTCTTTAAGTCTATGGTTCATTGTTTAAAAAATCTTTCCCTTATAAGTGCTCAAACCCTTTGTTTTTCTCCTGTCAATTTGAAAGTATTCACTTTTCAAAACTAAACTGTTTAAAACTCTTCTCATTAAGACATCTCCTACTGCTTCTGAGATATTTTATTCTCCTGGTTTTTTTTTTTTCTGTTGGTTGTATTTGCTTGTGCTTCATCATCAAGAAACTCTAGTCTCTGTCCTCAGCAATGTTTTTTGTTTTTTGTTTTTTGTTTTTTGTTTTTGTGCTTGCCAGGCAGGCACTTGTGCCGCTGAGCTAAATCCCTGGCCCACGGCTTTTCTTTATCTCTACCCATTTCTTAGATTTTTCCTATTGTTAAAGAATGTCTTTATGCTAATTACTTCTCAAATTGTTATCTTTAAACTGAATATCTCCTTTGAGCTCAGATTATTAATGTCTTGGCTTTCTTAAATATAAAAAAAGTTTACATAAAATAAAACACTTATAAACTGTACTCAACAAAAACTGTTATCAGTTGGATTCAGACAGTTTCAGGACCTTCAGGTTCCTTATAACTGTTGGTAACAGTAGCTTTGTATGTACATAGAATTAAGAGGGATAGGATAATAGAATGCCTTGAAATAAATTTTTAACTTTACAGTGAATATGCCATGAAGCAGATACTATTTGAGGAAGATTTTTTTTGTGTTCTTTTCATGTGTGCTGGTAGAATCATAGTTGGCTGGGTTTTTTTGTTTTTGTTTTTGTTTTTTGCTTTTGTTTTCTGATTGTGTTTTTTCCCAATTGTTGGAACAAAGAAATTGTATGGTGCTATGCATGAACCAGATGGGGTGGCTGGAGTGAGTGCAATTCGAAAAGCGGAACCATCTCTGAAAGAACAAATCCTTGAACATGAAAGCATTGGTTTGCTGAGGGATGCCACTGCTTGTTATGACAGGGCTATTCAGCTGGAACCAGACCAGGTAAGGTGATGACTGATAAGTAGGAAACCGAAAACTTTACTTTCAATACTGTCTTAGCCAGTTTCATAGTATATGGTATCTGGAAAATACTTAACCAACTCAGTTTCTTTACTAGCAAAATAAGGCACTTATACTAGATAATCTAAAAATCCCCTTCCAGTGCTAAATCTCTATGACATTAGCAACCTCCCAAATCATTGAGATTTATTTTGCAGTATATTTACATCACAAGTCTAGTAATTAGAACATAATGTAATTTTAGTTTGGTATTAAAAGTAAAAACTGTAGGCCAAGTTTGGTGACCACACTCTTATTGTAGCACTCTGGGGAGCCCTTAGGCTAGAGGATTGGAAGTACAAAGCCAGCTTTAGCAAATTTGTGACTGAGACCCTATCTCAAATAGAAAGGGTGGGAAACTAGGGTTGTAGCTCAGTGCAAAAGTTCTGGGTTCAATCCCCAGTGCCAAAAAAAAAACCCAAAATCATGTAATTTGTACATTTATTTTTGATAATACTAGCGAAAAATAGTAGCACACATCTGTAATCCCAGCACTTGAAAGGCTGAGGCAGGAAATTAGTTGCAAGTTCAAGAACAGTCTGGCCTACATAGTGAGTTCAAGCTAGCCTAAACTAAGTAGCAATCAGAGCCTGCTCAAAAATCAAAAACCAACACAAAAAATATTAGTAATGCTGATTCTTTACAACCTTAGAAGCTTTCATGTTTCACACACACATGTACTACACTTACCTAGCTAGAAAATTGAAATGATTGATTACAATCATTGAGCTAATGATAGTAAATTATCTTCTGGGAGAAGAAAGGAATTTAGGAATCACTGATATGTAATCCTTGTTTATTAATTTATAATCTTGATTGATGGATTGACAGTGTTAGATAATCTGTCAAGGTTTTGCTTTTGAAAATACCTGATGTACTTTTTTCCTCAAAAGTTCAATACTATATAAAGCCTTTATTTTTCTCAATCTTGTTTTCAATTTTAAACAATATTGTACAATTCTATTTACCATTCTTTTTACTTACTAAAGCTGAGTATATAAATAATATTGTAATCCTTGCATTTAAGTTTTTAGAAATAGGACAAATAATCTTTAAAATTTTAAATATATTATATAGCTTTATACTTATTATATTTGATCCAGCCCATAAATTAGAAAAAATCTGGAGTAATATAATAAATTAAAACTGAGATTTTTAAAAAGTTACCTTCATTTTTTTCTGTTAGTTTAAGTGTATTAGGACAGTAGGAGGAGAGGAAAAGGCTGTGCTATCAGTTCAGGCAAGCTGGTTGTTAAAAAGACGTAAGCACAATGAGGTAAATAATATCAGTTAAACTGTGGTTCCCAAGATGAATTTAATGTGATAATTGCTGTCTCAAATATTTTTAAATTTACAGATCATTCATTATCATGGTGTAGTGAAGTCAATGTTAGGTCTTGGTCAGCTTTCTACTGTAATCACTCAGGTGAATGGAGTGCATGCTAACAGGTAATATTTTATAAAAGAATGATTTTTTTCTCTGTGTCTGATTAGGGACTTTTTAATTTGTATTTTGGGCAAATTAATGCCTCCTAAAGTAATGAGTGTTTCATACATTTCCTCAGTGTTGGAGATAAATAATAAACTTTGTTTTCTACTTTTTCTTAAGTCAGTAGACCACTTAATTTCTTTTTTTCTCTCTCAAGAATCATGTTTGAATTAGATTTTCCTTAACACTAAAAGCTTCCAGAACCTCCCTGCCACCAGGGTCACTCATTAGGACACATTTTGGGATCCAAAAGCATTTGTACGCTGCCTATAGTTCTGGTACCAGTTATGCTCTGTAGTATTTTAACATTAAAAAAAATAGTAAGTCATTTGTTATATTTTCATGTTACTTTTACTACAGGAAGAAGAAGGAAGATTTTTAAGGATATTGATACCAGCCTCTGTGGGCCCTTTTGTATTTTTATAATATGAATGTATGCATGCTGCATGCACTGTTACTAGATAATTAAATAGGAAATTGTGCCTAGGCCAGGTTCTAGTTTATAATATATATAGTATTTAGTTATTAATCAAATGATATTATTAATAAAGAAATACAAACAAAGTCAGTTGCTTCTATGCAATCATGATCTAAAATATCACTGTTTATCCTAGTGTCACCTAAACAAAATCTGTGGGGGAGAAAAGTAGCCTCATAGCTGAGCATGGTAGTGTGCATCTGTAGTCCCAGCCCTAGGAAGGCTGAGGTAAGAAGAGGATTACTGGAGCCTAGGAATTTAGGGCAACATAATGGAAGCCTACCTGTGTTTTTTGGGGGATTTTTTGTTTGTTTTTGTTTTTGTTTTTGTTTTGAGGCAGGAGCTTGCAGGTTGATTGGGTTGTTCTCAACTCCTAATAAGTAGATTTAGCCTCCCTAGTGCTGGGATTATAAGCCTGCACCACCATGCTTGGAGCATTTGCAACTTTCTTATACCCTTGGTGTAAAGTAGCCTATAGAGCCCTCAACTGTCCCCTACCCACAACTATGGCTTCTCTATTTTTATATTAAGTTTAGTTTAAAATCCTAAATTATTAGACCTACTATCTGTTCCTCCCATGCTCTTTATTCAAGTTAAGCACACAGATAATTTGTCAGTGGACTATGTTATTATCCAGTAATTAATTCTGTTCTTATATATAGTACAACTTAATTTGTGGATAGTTCTATCAAAAAATAGTTATATTAATAAAAATGGTTTTGAAATATTAAAATCTTATTTCTGGATAGTGATAATTACTATACATTGAAATACAAAATAAAATACAATACAAATATAGTAAATAAAAATGGACGCAATCAAAATATCTGAGCCAATGAAAAAATTTACCACTTTTAAATAAATTAATATGTAGCTTATATAATTTTCTTTAATAGGTCTGAATGGACAGATGAACTAAATACATACAGAGTGGAAGCAGCTTGGAAATTGTCACAGTGGGATTTGGTGGAAAACTATTTGGCAGCAGGTGAAATACTTCTTAAAATATAAGGAATTTTAATTTGTCATATATATTCAGACAAGTAATTAGCAGCGTTCATAATTAATCTCTTAGCTTGTTTTAATTTTGCCTGTTTCATTGTTTGAAGTAGAGTAATGGTTCAGTATTTTTGCAGACCATTTTATCAAATGAAGTAAAGCTGGCTTTTAGACCCATCTACCATGGCATTTCTTGACTGTCCATTTGATTTTCAGATGGAAAATCTACATCATGGAGTGTCAGACTGGGACAGCTACTATTATCAGCCAAAAAAAGAGATACCACAACTTTTTATGACACATTGAAACTGGTGAGAGCAGAGCAAATTGTACCTCTTTCAGCTGCAAGCTTTGAAAGAGGCTCTTACCAACGAGGATATGAATATATTGTGAGGTATTTGGGGGCTCCCATTTTTATATTAATGATCTATAAATGTCACCTAATGAGTAAATAATTGTAATAATATGTGTGGTATATTGTTGAGGTATGCAAAATGGCTCTGTAGTCTTTTTACCTATTGTTTTTTAAAACAAATTTTTTAACCTACATCCTTTAATTATGGGACTAATAAAAATGTAAAAAGATACTCAACCTCTTATAATATATCATAGTTTACTTTCGGTATAAGTAACGTAAATAATCTAGACATCTATGTACTTTCCACACAGGAATTTAGTACTTAACTGGTTCCCTTTCCTTATTATTCACAAATACATTACACACACACAGACACAAGAAGGCACTGTATTGCCAGAAAAAAAAATACTAACTTTTAGAGATGAGGAAGAAAATAGTGGAAATTTTAGGTCTCTTAACTCACTTGTGTCAAAAATGATGTTTTGTAATTGAACTATGATAAATTTAAAATTATATCAAGCCCCTTTGGTTGACATCCTAATGAAACCAGAAATTGAGCCATTGAATTTGTCTAAGTTTTGACTGATCAGCAATATCCTTATGCATTGCATAATGAGTCATAGACATTGAATATTACATAAAGGAGGGGAAGTTAGTGTGAATATATTACCATTTCCATGAAAAAAATTAAAACTGTGTTCATTTCACAATTTTTATTGACAGATGTTGTGCCAGGCTCTTTTACAACACCAATAGCATGCAATTATTTTATGTTGATTTATAATGGATTTATATTAAAATTTTCATGTAGATAATAAAGTTCAAGTTCTGTACATTTCTATTTGAGAAAAAAGTTTATACATTTATGTTTAGACTTACATGCTATTCTTAATATAATTCATAAAAATTTGGGAATCACAGTAAAGGACTAAATATTTTAACTGACATAAATTGGTGTTTAGACTCAATTTGAAATCAAACTTATCAGTGTTACTGGTTATATAGTAAAATTATATACTGAAATTATGCCAAAGAAATTGCACATTCGTATTCTTCATGGCTAATTTGAAATATATGCTTTATGTAATACAAATCTATGAGATTAATAAGACTGAATATGATAACATTTTAACATGAGCTCTCTCTGTCTTCAGATTGCACATGTTGTGCGAATTGGAGCATAGCATCAGACCACTGTTTCACCAGTCTCCAGGTGATAGTTTTCAAGAAGATTCTCTAAACTGGGCAGCTCGACTAGAAATGACCCAGAATTCCTATAGAGCTAAGGAACCCATCCTCGCTCTCAGAAGGGCTTTACTAAGCCTCAACAAAAGGTTTTCATATTACTTTTTAAACTGTCAAATATCTTGAATTTAGTGTTTGGAAACTACAGTATTTGATCATATTTTTATTTCCTAATTTTGTGTCTGATTGTGTTTTTCTGTTTTCAATCCTTTATGCCATAATATATAATTGCAACAAATCTAGATCTTAGAAGAATCAACTTTATGTTATTTATCTTTTGAATGTTAAAAGAAGTCTCTGAACAAATCTTCATAAATTTATGAGAAATAAATGCAGCACTATAAAAACATTAAAATCAGGATTTTTAAATCAAATAGATCACTGGTTCTGTGTTGGGCAGAGATGTTTTAGTTAAGTTGATAAATACCAACAAATACTGATAAATGCTCTTTTTTTCTTGCCTTTAGACCAGATAACAGTGAAATGATTGGAGAATGCTGGCTACAGAGTGCCAGAGTAGCTAGAAAGGCAGGTCACCACCAAACAGCCTATAATGCTCTCCTCAACGCAGGAGAATCACGACTTGCCGAACTGTGTGTGGAAAGGGCAAAGTGGCTCTGGTCCAAGGTAAAGACCAAGGGAATTTCATGAGATAAATCTATTCTGTTAAGAGTTATGCACTTACTATACTATGGAGGTGCAACTGAGAGAAGATACCTGACCCCAATTTAGATTTTTTTCTCTGTCACTTTTCTTCTTGATTATATCTACTGTAGTCTGGAAGAAATTGTTTCTTAAACAAGAATTCAAGTGCTTTCTCATGTCAAGTCTATAATTATATTTTGTAGCTGGGGACTTAGCTCAATGGCGCAATCGTGAGGTTGTGAGTTCAATCCCAGGTACCAAAAAAAATTTTTTTTTGTTTTGTTTTATTTTCTTTTCATTTTTCATCTCCTCTACATTTTCCTAGAGGAAAATAACCAGTTCTTTATTTTTACCTTGTATCTAACACTTAACACTGGTCTCTCTTTCCATACTCTACTTTTCTAAGAAAGACTTTATTGCAGGATACGTATATTAGGCACTCAATAAATATTTAAATATCTGAACCACTTGTAAAATTAATGTCCCATATTTAATGGTTATTACTTACATGTCTTCTCATGCTTGGCACCAGTTTAGAATTAGTAGGAGGCATAGTACATTGATCAGCTTTCCCATTGCTTAGATGAAATGCCCTATAATTTGAAGAGAAGAATTTTAATTTGGCTTAGTTTCAGCCCATGGTTGGCTGGTTCCAAGCAGAAACATGATGATGAAGGACATGGTAAAGCAGAGCATGTTGAAAAGAGTGCCACTGTAAAGAACTCTCCAGAGCATACCTGCAGTGAGTCACCTCCAACTGGCCCCATCTCCTAATGATAACATGCAGCAATGAATATCCCTGGGTAAATCTGCTGATAAGTTAGCACCTCCACGATCCAGTTACCTCTCCAGGAGTTTATTAATGTAGTCAAATTGACAGTGTTCACTTGCCCACATATCATGTTCTGAAATTGAGACTTGATAGCTATAATTGAAGCTACTTGTGATTGTACCAACGTCATGGTAGCTGAGAAAAGTTAGGGGAGGAAGGGCTGGGGATTTAGCTCAGCGGCATAAGCGCCTGCCTTGCAAGCAGACAGTCGTGAGTTTGATCCCCGGTACCGATAAAAAAGAAAAAAAAAAAAGTTAGGTGAGGAGATTATTTCCTGGGTTCATGTGGAAGGTATTAATTCACCCTGCATTAGTTGATATCTGCCCATAGTATGAGCTAGTGCCAGACTGCTATATATTGCTTATATTCAGTAAGTCGTTGTCTGATACTTATTAACTATTTCTCTATCCATAATCTCTACTTTTCCGAGACTTTATTCCATCCTCTCATCTAAAGCAGCTGTGTGCTTAAGCTCCTTCTTCACCCTCTCTTTCTATATCTAGGTGAACAGTTAAGTCTCTTTTCCTTTGTCCTTTTATATTTTTCTTGAATAGTCTCCTTACTTATTTCTACTGCTTTAATTCATACTTTGTATTTACAGCCTCTATAAATATTAACAACCTTTTAGTTTCTCTCAAAGACTTTTACTACAGTCTGAAATCTTTCAAAAATACTGTGAAACATGTTACTTCAAAAAGATTAAATCAAAGTATTCTTACAATTAAGAGTGAGTCTGAACTCTATAAAATACATATAAGCCCTTTCTGATTATGTGTCATCCCAAATTCAGCTTCATTCATCATTAACTCACAAATACTTTAGCCTTCAGCTAAGTCCAGACTACAGATGCTTACTTGACTTATGATGGGGTTTCATCCCAATAAATCCATTATAAGTTGAAAGCATCTTAAGTCAAAGAGTGTTTAATAAAACTAACCTACTGATCATAAGTCATACACTTTTGTATTTATTTTGTTTTTAAAGTTTTGTCCTATAGTTCAGAGTGGTCTGGAGCTCTGTGTATAGCACAGGTTGGTCTTAAACTCACTTTCTCCTGCCTCAGCCTCTTGAATGCTGGAATTACTGGCATGCACTATGTCTTGGTTACTTTTCTCTTGTTGCTGGGACAAAACAATTGACATCCAAAATGAAAGAAGGAAAGGTTTATGTAGCTTACAGTTTTTAGAATTTCAGTGCATTATCAGCTAGCTCCAAGTCAGGGTGGCATGGCACTGGGGCAATACTTCAAGGCGGCAGCCAGAGAAAAAAGGGGGAAAATAAGCCTCTTCTCCTTCCAGGGCAGGTGTAGCACTCACAAAAGCACCTTGCCCTCCTTTGCACAGGTTGAGGATATTTACAGATTAAGAACCCTCGCTTCCTACAGCGTGTCTCAGTTAAACTTCTAAACTTCTCAAGTCTTAAATGAATTGTACTGTGGCATATTGTTCTCTTTTTTAGTTGTTATTTTCTTACTGTACCTTATTTATAGATTAAATTTTTATTCTAAGTATATACATATGGGAAAAAACATATATAGAGAGGTTGATATTATTCGTAATTTCAGACATCTTCTGGGAGTCTTGGAATATATTCCTACAGATAAGGGGGAATAGCAAAGTATCAGTTATTTGCTTTCTTGCTTACATGCAGTCCATGAGCTGTGACTGATTGCCACTGCCCAGTGACACAGGATGGTATCCCACGCCAGCCCAGGACAAGATCTGAATTCAAAGTATTTGCATAGCAGAGGAAACAACCAACAGAGTGAAGAGCTGACTTACAAGATGAGAAAAAGGTTTTGCCAGTTACTCCTCACATAAAGGGCTACTATCCAGGATATATAAAGAATTCAAAGTTATATTTTCCCCCCTCAAATTTAAAGAACCAAAACCCCAGTCAGGCGCAGTGATAGTGTACACATTGTGCACTGTCATCCCTGTATCATTCACCCAGAGCACAAGACATCTGCATTCAATTGTTGGAACAACACTGGCACAAATCTTTCTCTTCAGTGACTTCGAGAAGTCAGTAGTATAACTTTCTTAACTATCCTTTATATATATATATTCATACACATATGTTGTTTCTTTCAACTTCTCACACTAATGAGACAATACAATAAACTCAATATATAAAGTACAAAATAAAAGACAGAAATAGGAAAAATACAGAAAAAAGTTATTGTAGTCCAACATGGACAGTGTATCTAAAAGTGTACCTTGATTTAATAAAATTGTCTTATATGGTTTTTTTGAAATCATTTTTGTCCTAGTCTGGCTGTTAAACTGTATGTATGATAATTAACTTTATAAGGACTTACAAATAAATTAAGCTGATTAAATTTTCACCATGAAACTTTGGTAAAAAAGTAAATTTAAAGTATGGCTTCTGCAAGATGTGTGTGATTTTTGTACCCTTGAAAAGTCAGAAAAAGCAGCCAAGTGTGGTGATGCACATCTGTAATCCCAGCACTTGGGATGTTGAGGCAGGAGGATAGCTGCAAGTTCAAGGCCAGCCTGAAATGTATACTGAAACCTGTCTCAAAAAGACAAAACAACCACCCCAAAAAGAGTCAGAAAATTCTAGGTGGAAACTATCTTAAGTTGGAGACTATCTGTACTTTCTTTCTCACAATTAAAATTACTTCTACATAGACTATCTTTAATTTAGTTCTTTTCCAAGAAGATTTCTGCTCACTTTTTAATACTTAATTCAGATTTTATCCCATTGAAAATCTTTCCTGATTTCTAGTACCCTCCATTTTTTTTGTATGTTCAGGTACATTTAGTTATGTGTATTCCCCTGTGATAGCATGTTACACAAGGTGTTATTTTAACGAGTATGTTTCCTTGCTATGAAGTTTTTAAGCCAGAGACTTAATTTATGATTGACATTCCAATGTTTCCATATTTCTTTAGTTTTTCTTGTACTTCAACTATATATATATATATATATATATATTTTTTTTTTTTTTTTTTTTTTTTTTTTTTTTTTTTTTTTTTTTTTTTGTCTTTTTCCTTTTTATCGGTACCAGGGATCGAACTCACGACTGCCTGCTTACAAGGCAGGCACTTATACCGCTGAGCTAAAACCCCAGCCCCTGTACTTCAACTATAAAATGAATAAGAATCATGTATGAAATGAATCAATGCTTTTTATAATTTTTCTTTGATAAGTGGGTAATGAGCTTGGTGTGGCACATACCTATAATCCCAACAGTTAAAAGAGTTAAGGCAGGAGAATCACTGGGAGCAAGCAAGACCTTGTATCAAAAAAAACCAAAAACGGGGCTGGGGATTTAGCTCAGTGGCATAAGCGTCTGCCTTGCAAGAGCACCGTTGTGAGTTTGATCCCTGGTACCAATAAAAAAAAAAAGGCAGGTAATAAAAGATAAGCATCAAATTACAAACAGATTTGTATTTTGTATCTAAATATATGTAATGATCTTTAAAGTCCAATAATTTTGCTTTTCAGAAAATAAGAATATGTTATTAAATTAAAAGGCTTGTTATTATTGCCTTTTTTTCTTTTTCTTTTTTTAGGGTGATGTTCACCAAGCACTTATTGTTCTTCAAAAAGGTGTTGAATTATATTTCCCTGAAAATAAAACCCCAACTGAGAGTAAGAACATGTTAATCCTTGGTCGAGCTACACTATTAGTGGGCCGATTCATGGAAGAAACTGCTAACTTTGAAAGCAATGCAATTATGAAAAAATACAAGGTGAGTATATAACTAATATAATTTCATTTAGAAATCCAGTGAATCCATTTTGCTTTTGAAATTGGATATATTGATTTTTCAAGTATGTATGGAAGATATATAAGTAGAAAACCAGTAGAGCAGTTGGCTAGAACGTGCAGGGCAGACTAAGAAAAAGTTAAATGAATTCCTGTTCACATAGGAATCTCCCTGAGTTTTTGGCCAAATACCAGATTACAGGATTAAGAGTTATCAATTCACCAGGCAAATGGATGGAGCATTCAGTAGAGAGACCTTAAAGAGGTCTCACTATAGATAAGACTAAATTAGCCCTACACTAAAAACTTTTGCACGTCTACCCTAGAATAACATTAAAACAAGCTTTTAAATGATAAAGCTGATTTCCAAGTAACTTTGCTGCTTGCCAGTTCAAATTGTAATACCCAGGGGCTGGGGTTTTAGCTCAGTGGCATAAGCACCTGCCTTGCAAGCAGGTGGTCGTGAGTTCGATCCTGGGTACCGTTAAAAAAAAAAAAATTCAAACTATAATACCCTTTAAAACAGTACTACAAAATCTAAAACTTAACAACAAAATGATGTGGGTCTAGCATCTAATAAAACAATCACTCGAGTCAAAGCAGGTGACAGACATGGCTAATCTTCAGATCTGCAAATGTTGAGTTCTAAGCAAAAGATATAGTAGGAGTCCACTGCCTACTCCCTTGTACACAAGAAGATCTTGAGCCATCTAAGAAACTAAGCTTGCTTTGCATCAAATATTGGACTAAAGAGTCTTGATGTGGTGTAGATACTGAAGCCGTACTTACAAATTTTATTTTATGTAAAGGGAGATTGTCTAGCTTGGTGTGGTAATACTTATCTGTAAGTAATCTCTGGGAGGCTGAGGCAAAAGGATTGCACGTTCAAGCCCAGCCTGGGCAATTGAGTGACATACCTAGGCTCTGCCTCAAATAAAAAAAGATTATTTTAAAAGGGCAGTGAGGGGCTAGGGATTTAGCTGTGGCATAAGTGCCTGCCTTGCAAGTGCGTGGTTGTGAGTTTGATCCTTGGTACCGATAAAAGGGGGGGGGGCAGTGATACAACTCAGTGTGGATGTCCTAGGGTCAGTACCCAGTAGTAGGTGTGTAAGAGTGTCATTTGAATGTGTTTTAAGGCATATTATCTGAGGAACAAAGAAATTAACCAATACAGTAAAGTATGATAGCAGACACCCCAGATCTCCCATTTCTGCCTGGGTTGAAGGAGAGAGATACCTCTTCATACCAACTCTTCCAGTTCTGATTACTTTGGGTACATCCCCAATTCCTATCACAACAGTTTGAGTAGCCCTTTTTGTGTGCCTATTGCCTACATAACATGTAGACCAAAAAACTCAGAGAAAGACTAAAGGCACACTACTATAGTACGACATGGAAGTGAGGGACTGCAGTTGTTATGATTCCGTTTGTATGAAATAGCTAGAATATGCAAATTCATAGAGACAGAAAGTAGATTAATGGTTGCCAGAAGCTAGGGATTATATATGGAAAGCAATGACCAATTTGCAGGGGTTTTTTTTAATGATGAAAATGTTCTGGAATTAGGTTCTGAGAAACCTTCATTAAAGAAACTATTATAAAGCAAATTTAAATGAGTAAACTTTATAGTGTATGAATTACAGCTCAAAAGAACTTGTTTTTAAATCATTCAAATGAAATTTCTTGTTCATTTTTTATGTGAAATCCTTTACATGAAAAAAGTGTATCTGAAATGAAAAGTACTTAATATTCAAAACTGAAACTCTTACTGCTATGGGAATGAAAAAGTTAACATACATACTTACTAAGTGACAAATCATGTAATCTTTAACTCTTACCTTACTACCTTAAGGTACTTCAAAGTGAATTGTACACCTAAACTGAAAAGCTACAATTACAAACTTCTAGATTAAAAAATAGAAAGAAATCTTTATAACCTTAGGTTAGGCAAAACTTTCTTAGATCACACAAAGGATTAACTACATTAAAGAGAAGCTAAAAAATTAGTTTCCATCAGAGTTAAAACTTACTATAGAAAAGACACTCAACAAGATGAAAAGCAGATAGATTGGAAGAAAATATAGTGTGCGTTTGTCTAATGAATTTTATTCAAATTATGAAGAAATCTAAATTTGTTAAGACAAAACAGCTCAATTTAAAGATCTGCCCAAGTTTTGCCAAAGAGTACATATTAATGGTTAAAAAGCGCATGAAAAGGGGGCTGGGGATTTAGCTGAGCGGCATAAGCGCCTGCCTTGCAAGCATGTGGCCATGAGTTCAATTTCCGGTACTGATAAAAAAACTTAAAAAAAAAAACCACCTCATGAAAAGACATCACTAATGAGGAAAATGCAAATTTTTAAAATCAAAGTGGAATCCACTTCTCATGTCAATAGTTGCCTGGTTAGTGGGTCGGAGAAGATTGGTATGCTTAAGTATAAAAATTATATTGAAGGAAATTATGCTTCAGTAAAAATTTAAAACATCTTTTTTAGAATAGCATCAGAAATATGAAAGACCTCAGATTAAATTACATGAGACCTCTATAGAAAAAAACTTAAAATATTATTTGTGAAGTTTTAAAAGACCTAAATAAATGGGATTGTACCATACTTATGGATATGACAATAATATAAAGATGTTATTTCTATACAAATTGACCTAGGTGTTTAATTCAGTTCTTATCAAATGCTAACCTGTAATTTATGTAGAACTTTTATGTGGCCTGTGCCTGTAATGCCAGCAGTAGGGAGGCTAAACCAAGAGGACTGCAAATTTTACGCCATCCTGAACTATAAAGTAAGACTCTGTCTAAAAAAAATAACTTAAAAAATGAAATTTATGTAGAAATTCAAAGACTGAGAATAACCAGAAACATTTTTTTCTTTCACACTTTTATTTTTTTGTTTTTATTTTGAAAAAATTCCAAACTTAAATATTAAGTTGCAGAAACAGAGAATTCCCATATCTACCCTTTATACATTTTTCCTAATTTTAGTATCATATACAACAATAGTACAATGACCAGATCTAAGAAATTAATATGATACAGTACTACCATATGTGGTCAGTGATGTTCTAATTCAGGACCTCTAGCAGTATTAGTTACATTTTCTTAATCTATTGTTAGCTACCCAAGACACACTTTACAATACTGTATGAAATTGGGTGCAATCAGAAGATAGGTGACAAATCAAAAGAATTGAGAGTTTAATGAAAAAGTAGGTTAAAGGAAATCAACAATGGATGGTAAACTACCCTATTTCTAGCAATAGCAGGAAACCTTGGCACATGTAAATCTGAAAGATCAGTAAGAGAGAACATTTACTGGGATCTGTAAAAAGATCTGTTTTTTAGGAAGGGGCCTTCAAATTAGAACCTAATCTTGAGGAAAGAAATAAATCTACTGTCAGCTGTATCCTAGCAGGAGCAAATAGAGTAGAAATGGCTGAGGATTTAGCTTAGTGGCATAAGCATCTGCCTGAGAAGTGCAAGGTCATGAGTTCGATCCCTGGCACCAAAATACAAGAAAACAGAGTAGAAAGACTTTGAACTTACTGTCTTCCTGTCCACTAACCTGTTATAATTTTCCATTTTCTAAACCTCACAGGAAACTAGAGAGCAAACAAACTCACTGATATAAATCATCAATGTCAATTTCTGGGCCCCTGAGCAGGATTAAAAGCCTAAAGGATGGCAAGTATATTTGTAGGGTGGAATAGAGTAACCAGCATAGTTATCAAGATTTACTGAGAACTATAAGGGCTGGGGATTTAGCTCAGCAGCATAAGTGCCTGCTGGGCAAGCGTGAGGTCATGAGTTTGATCCCTGGTACAAAAAAACTAAACTAAACTAAAAAACTATAGTGATTAAGATGGCAGTGTTAAAAAAAAGAGAAGATGTCTATGTATTCCTCAAAAGTTGAGAAATAAACCAATAGAACAGAACAGAGAGCCCAGATAGATTTCAGTTGGCATTATAGGGTAAGAAAATACAGTATTTTCAATAAATGTTTTGTCTTTTGAATCAGGAAAATGCTGTATTATTTGGATCATCTTACTGGGAAAAAATATCAAACTTGATCCCTTCTTCATACAAGAAACAAAAATGACCTTCAGTTACTTAGTTGGTCTAGGAGAGAACTTTTTTTTTTGCAGTGGTAGGGATTAAACCCAAGGCCTTCATACTGTGCTGTATCTCCAGCCCTTTAAAAAATTACTTAAAGCAAGGCCTCACTAACTTGCCTAGCTTGAGTTCAAACTTGTAATCCTCCTCTCTCAAACTCCCAGATTGCTGGGATTGCAGATCTACACCTCCATGCCAGCTGAGGACTTCTTAAACATACTGTAACACTTGACCATAAGTAAAACATCTACCAGGGCTAGAGGTTTAGCTCAGTGGCATAAGCACCTGCCTTGGAAGCAGGCAGTCGTGAGTTCGATCCCCGGTACCGATAAAAACGAAAAAGACCAAAAAAAAAAAAAAAAAAAAAAAGAAAGAAAGAAAAACATCTGCTTATCAGAAGATTAAATTACAAGTAAGGTACAGATAATAGATACTTGTATTACATCTAAATGATAACAGGTTTATGTCCACAATATACTGTGACCCAGTATGTCCCTACAAGATGTGTTTGAGAAAGTATATAGCATCATTATTTCTGGATTTTATATTGGAAGTAAAAGATCGATTAGTTACAGAATGGATAAAATTTTGTGTGATGCTGTCATGAAATGTAGCAAATTAAAGTCATATGCAACAGTTTGAACTGTGTATCAGCCTTATACTTTTGATCCTCAATCATCTATTCATACTTAACTTCCCAGTGTAGTGTGAGACATTCTTAAATAGTTGCGTTGTCTTTATTGTAGGATGTCATCTTGTTCCTACCAGAGTGGGAAGATGGACATTTTTACCTTGCTAAGTACTATGACAAATTGATGCCCATGGTAACAGACAACAAAATGGAAAAGCAAGGTGATCTCATCAGGTATATAGTTCTTCACTTTGGAAGGTGAGTGTGAGAACTGCTTGTCTGCAAATTAAGTATGTCAAGATGACCTTTACCATATAACTTAGCGTATTCAAGATGTTTTCTGCTTTATTATTAATTCAGTCTATCACTTCTTATGAAATAGAAATTATTCCCTGGGTGCAATTTTTTCTTCCCTTTAAAAAAAAACTTAAAAAAAAATAAACATTTAAAATAACTGTTAGTGGAAAAATAATACATTTAAAAGACTTTAATACAGAGAATATGTAATAAAAGTTGTCCTTTCATTCCAGACCCTGTTCTTTCAAGTCCCCAACCATAGACTATAGATATTTAATGGTTAAATTACAATGAAATGTTTTCTTCTAGTCCATTTCTGTGAGAACTAGTGTATAAGAAAATAATTTTGACATTACACTAGAGAAAGAGCTTATTCTTAAACTAGATAGCAAGTGAAATTTTACTTAATTTCAAATATCAGTGTATTATAGTCAAGTAGTTTATTGTGTTGTATCACGCTTACTATTTAAGTTTGCATTATTATTAATTCCTAAGTAATGATAATGACATTTGATAGGTTAGCAATTCAGATGTATTTATCTAAATAGCCGAGTTTATCTTGAGTAGCTGCTTGTTTTTGCTGATTAAGTATAAATGTTTGCCCTCAAGGAGCTAAAGTTTAAAAAGAGAGAGAAGTCTTCAGTACATAAAACATTTAAATAATAGTACATTTTAGAATAGGTGAGCAGATACCAAAATACTATAAATATCACATACTTTTCTAATGTTACAGAATGATTGTTGGTTGAAGAAAGAGGAACAGAGAATTAGTGTTTAATGGTATCAAATTTCAGTTTAGGAAGATAAAAAGCTCTAAAGATGGATAGAGTTGATAGTTGCACAATAATAACATGTAACAATTTGAATACACAACAATGTAAAATTTGTTATATCCATTTTATAAAATAGAATAATTTTTTGATAAAGTAAGCTGATGGACAGTCTTCAGAAATGTTATAGTAAGGAGAAAACGTGAGTAATTTCACAGATTTAATAAGAAACAAGATTGAGGAGCTGGGGATTTAGCTCAGCGGCATAAGCACCTGCCTTGTAAGCAGGTGGTCGTGAGTTCAATCCCTGGTACCGGTAAAAATGAAAAAGACCAAAAAAAAAAAAAAAAAAAAAAAAAGAAACAAGATTGAATGGTTTGCTCACAGAGTGGTAAAGAAACTACTTGAGGCAAAGTATGTACTGGTGAGTATGAGAGGAAGATTGGAAAATTACAGAGGAACAAGATTGTGCATATTTGATTCCAAGGCAGTATTTCATATATTCTATAGCTTGTCCCTTCCTATTTTTGAACAGGGGAAAGCATGATGGCCTGAATTTCAGGAATATTAGTCCATTATCTGTCAAAGGGAAGAAATGAGAAATTGGGGTGACCAACTTGTTATGATTTCCAAGAAAAATAATTATGGACCTAACCTAACCTTATGGCCATGACATAAAAATGAAGACACAGACTATAAGGACAATTTTAAGGGATTGACAGGATTGACAGGACTAGCTCTGATCTTTTGTAATTTTTTGTAGAGGCCATGTAAATCTACGAATATTGCCAGGCATGGTGGCATATACCTGTAATACTAGCACTTGGGAGGCAGAGGCAGGAGGCATGCCTATAATACTAGCAGTTGGGAGACTGAGGCTCCTCTTGAACTACCAAAAAGGAAAAAAAAAAAGAGAGAGAGGGGCATCAAAAATAGCCTCTACTAGGAAAAAATATTGACAACATGTTTGTCAGAGAATACGTATAACTGAATTGTTCATTTTGAAAAAAATTTTAGTTCATAACATAAAAATGACTACTATGCTAATAATATTTTTTATCTATATAATTACAGATCACTACAGTATGGAAATCAATTCATATATCAGTCAATGCCACGAATGTTATCACTATGGCTTGATTTTGGTGCTAAGGCATTTGAATGGGAAAAAGGTATAACTCTTGTAAAAAACTGTAAGGGACTAGGAAGAAGTATAACTTTGGTATAGTCATAGCTTCACAGTGTAATTTACTAATGCTGAGAATGTTGGCTTGATAATCTACTTTCCTAAAAGCTATGGGTAGATTTTGAAATGAAAATGCTCTATAAATATAAAAAGGGACTGGAAAGACAAATCATTGTAGTTACAATTCAGCATTTTCAAGTGTGAACCCAGCACATATTAAAAGACGTTTAAGCCAAATAAGTTACCCTAAAAATTACAATGATTGGTAAAAATTATGTTAGCCTTTTTTCTACTTGTACAGTACCATCTATTTTTCACAAATTGGCAAGTGCTGTAGCTTTGGGCATAGAAATAATATGTTTTAAAGCTGTTAAAACAGTTTTGGGCATAGGGAGAGTGGAAGAAGGGGAAGTAAAAAGAACGAAGGTGTGCTTTGTATACAGTACTAATTCCGCATGAGGAATGTAATCATAACAAGGCTGGAGATTTAGCTCAATGGCATAAGTGCTTGTCTGACAAGTGCAAGGTCATGAGTTTGATCTCTAGTAATCATTATATACTGCAACATGTACTAATAAAAATTTTATAAAATTAAGAAAAAAAGAATTTTGCTAGGCATCTTGGCTATTGCCTGTAATCAGCACTCTGGAGTCTGAGCCAAGAGGATCGTGAGTCCAGCTGAGCTATATAGTGAGACCCTGTCTCAAATAAATATGTACATACATACCAATATTTTTCTTCTGTGAAATGAACCAGTACTGTTTGATTTTTTTCCTTACATTTCTAAACTGATTTTTTTTCTAGCTGGCCGTTCTGATCGTGTACAGATGAGAAACGACTTGGCTAAAATAAATAAGGTTATCACAGAGCACACAAATCAGTTAGCTCCCTATCAATTTTTGACTGCTTTTTCACAATTGATCTCTCGAATTTGCCATTCCTATGATGAAGTTTTTGTTGTCTTGATGGAAATAATAGCCAAAGTGTTTCTTGCCTATCCTCAGCAAGCAATGTGGATGATGACAGCTGTGTCAAAGGTAACATTAATCACAAAATGTCTCTTACTGTTTTATGTGGCATTCATTACTTAATGCTAATAGATAAATGAGAGTTCTAGGGTTTTTGGTCCATATTTGGTGAGTAATTCAAATACTTTCTAAAAAGAAATTATGGCATTATACTTCATTTTAATATTGGGAGACACCAGGCATGGTGGCACATGCCTATAATCCTAGCACTAAGGAGGCTAAGACAGGAGAATTACAGTGAGTTCAGGTCAGCCTGGGCTGCATAAATAAGTTCAAGGCCAGTCTGCACATATACATGTATGTATATATACTTGCTCTTTTTTTGCAGGTAACATATTTTTTTTATTTAAAGAAAGATTAAACAAAACAGTAAACAGGTAGATACAATATACACTTTCAAAGAAAAAAATAGTAATAAATCACCAGTTGATGTTTACATATTGTCCTCTTACAAATAATTGTTCAAGATACAAAAGTGGAACATATAAGTGGGAATTCAAACAGATTGCAAATAGTTCTATTCAACTATCCAACAAAAACTTGGTAATATGATTATCCTGTACACTTAAACATATACGCTTGTATAAAAGGAACAAAAATATGGGAAGAGGGAGCAACAAGAAAGGGTCCTCGGCCCCCAATCCTGAGAAACATGCAATATCAGACATGGCACCAATAGACATAAAGCTAAAGCGCTATCTCCAGCCTCATACACGAGTTCAGGAATGAAGTTATTAACGACCGGAAGCAAGATATAAGTAGAATAGTTAGAGAAATGCTAAGCACCGCCCAAGAAAAAACAGATGGTGGAATGGAAGAACATTAAAAAAGGGGAGAATTGTTTGATGGAGAAAATAGAGAAAACATAGAATACGTGAAGCAGGTTCAAAGCGATTACCAGGAAACTAAAAACTCTATCGAAAGCTGGCATAACAGCTTGAAAGAAACGAAGGATAGAACTGGAGGGCAGATTTGTAATATGGGAGCATGAAAAGAAAAGCTTCTTAAAAATAACAAAAAAAAAACGACAATACAAAGGCTAGAAGATGATAAGAGGATCTATAATTTAAGAATTAAGAACATCGGGGGCTGGAGATTTAGCTCAGCGGCATAAGCGCCTGCCTTGCAAGCAGGCAGTCGTGAGTTCAATCCCTGGTACTGATAAAAAGGAAAAAGACAAAAAAAAAAAAAAAAAAGAATTAAGAACATAAAAGAAGAAGTAGGGACACAAACAAATGGACTACAAAAGCTATTCACAAATAATCCAAGAGAATTTCCCTAATTTAGCAAAGGTAAAGATACTCAGATGTATGAGGCATACAGAACCCCAGCCACCTACAACCTAAACAGAGCTACACCCAGGCATATAATAATCAAAATTCCAGAAATCCATTATAAGAACAGAATATTAGAAGTCGTCAGAGACAATAAACAGATCACTTACAAGGGAACACCCATCAGAATTACAGCAGACTTCTCGGCACAAACCATCAAATCACGAAGAGCGTGGGGGGAAATAATTCAAGCTGTGAAAGATAATAACCTCCAGCCAAGATTGATATATCCTGCACAACTGTCCCTAGAAATTGATGGAAAAACAAGGTGCTTCCAGGATAAAGAAGAACTAGGGAAATTTGCAACCACCAATTCAACTCTACAGAGAATAATGCAGGACATTCTAAAAAAGGAAAATGCCAAGATTCCAGAAACTGGCAGAGAGGCCACAATGAATGGAGCAGAAAGCGAAATGAAGAAGACAAACCGACAACAAACGACAGAAAAAGAGCTCAACAGAAATGAGGCAGAAGGGGCTGGGAATTTAGCTCAGCGGCATTAGCACCTGCCTTGCAAGCAGGCGGTCGTGAGTTCGATCCCTGGTAAGGATGAAAAGGAAAAAGACAAAAAAAAAAAAGAAATGAGGCAAAGAAGATCGGATGGTAGGAACAGCTATCTTGGAGAAAACAAGACATCATAATAGCTAGTGCTGATTTAATATCATCTTGTTTTGAAGTCCCATCACACTTGTATTCTGTCTCCATCGGTCTTAAAAGGTTGTATCGACTTGAACAATTATTTCTAAGATGACAATATGTAATCCATTAACTAGTGATTTCCTGCTGTTCATTTTTTTTCTGTAAATCTGTATAACTTGTACCCTTTCTCTGCTTTTTTTTCTTTTCTCCTTAAATAAAATTAAAAAAAAAAGGTATCGTATTGGATTTTATTATATATGATAATATAAGTAAAAACTTTTATAGACAAGGAGATTTTACAGAAACCATTGTTCATTTTCTGTTAATTGGTTCTAAATATCCTGTAATAATGTCATTCTCTTGAATGGTTTTATAGTGTCTTGATATGTTTGACGCTACAGTATATGAAGTTATACTCAAAGATTTCAAGGAAAGAGACACTATGGTAACTATTTTTATGTCAGGGTATCTTGTGGTGAAACTATTTTGCTTAAATGGTTATGTTTTGACCTGCGCTGTTCTGTTGTTATGCCCTCTTTTATCTCAATCCCTTTTTTTTAAATTATTTTTTTTTAATCTTTTTAATTAAGGGAAAAATAAAAAGTAGCAGGATACATTATAGTAATCTACTTTGATTTCCTGGTACATGCCCACATCTTAATTCAACATCCTTTTCTTTTCTTTTTTTTTTTTTGTCTTTTTCATTTTTATCGGTACCGGGGATTGAACTCACGACTGCCTGCTTTCAAGACAGGCGCTTATGCCACTGAGCTAAATCCCAAGCCCCTACTTTAATTTCCTATTAACTTGATTTGAAATCCTATATTGCCCGTACCATCTTGTTTTGACTGATTTTCCCCTATTCTGCTTTGCTTGATAATACCAAGTTCAAAAGTATAGGCAAAACTGTGAAGACAATAAGATTCATTATGATGCCCATTCCAGTTGACTATTATCTTCTTTTAAAGTCCTGTAATGTCTCCAATGCTTTGGTTTTATTCTTTACTGTTTTGTTCAATTTTATTAAAACTGGCAATTCTTCTTAAAATGGCAAGAGGCAGTATGGTAACCATTGTTATCACCTTGTATTTTGTTTTTACATTATCTATTATGTCCATCCTTTTGATTTTACTGACTCTGTTCTGATATGTTGCATCTGGTTTTACTCTCTTCAAAAAAAGTAATAAGAACTGTGGGAATAATAAAACCCAAAATGTGTAACTGTCATTGTACAAAAGAAAAGAAAGTGCTCTAAAGGTTAAAACTGCATATATGTTTAAGTGTATAAGATAGAAAACCATATTACTGAGTTTTTTTGGATCATTGAACAAAACTGTTTGCACTCTCAGTTTGAAAGTCTCCTTTATATGCTTCAATTTTGTAACTTGAACAACTATTTCTAAGATGAGAATATGTAATCTATTAACTAGTGATTTCTTACTGTTTATTTTTTAAATTTTGTGTTACATTTTTATCGGTACCGGGGATCGAACTCACGACTGCCTGCTTGCAAGGCAGGTGCTTATGCCGCTGAGCTAAATCCCCAGCCCCCTGTATATATATTTTCTAAGCATGTTTTCATACTGAATTTATATCACATTGAAGTATAATTTTATGTTTTTCACTTACAATATCTCTATGTCACCAAATATTCTTTCAAGACACATTTTTAGACATAAAAAATTCCAAAGTAGCTATATTCAGTTGTTCATTAGATTATTTGTATTTTTTTTGCTGTTGTAACACAGGTGAGTAAATCTGAGTTTTTTCACATTTCTCATTATTTCTTCAGTGTAAATACCAAGAAGGGAATTCATCAGTTTGTAGAGTACTTACATTTTTATGGCCCTTAATGGTATTACCAGGTTGATTTCCAAGAATTTTATGCCAATATAAACACTCATCATAAGTATTTTTTCAGTTGGCATTTTTCAATCAAGTTTTCAACTTTCTAAGTCTTACTGCAATTCAACTTAACTTTTTTTTTTTCTGACAGTCCTCTTATCCAATGCGTGTGAACAGATGCAAGGAAATCCTAAATAAAGCTATCCATATGAAAAATTCTTTAGAAAAATTTGTTGGAGATGCAACTCGTCTAACTGACAAGCTTCTAGAATTGTGCAACAAATCGGTACTACCATAGATCTGTGCTGCAAATAGACTAGCTTTGAGTAATTGTTTATAAAACATATGATTTGAGCTGTTTTTTCATTTGATTAATTAAATTAAAATTCTGAAATATGTATCAAATTGTATACTTAATTTATGATTTTTTTGGGGGGGGGAAGGGGTTGGGGATCCAACCCAGGGCTTGTACCAGGTTTAGGCAGGGGCTCTGCTACTGAGCTCCAACCCTACTCCCTATATGATTTATCTTAATAGAGACTTTAAAGTATTTTCTAACATAGTAAATCATAAAAATATATGTATAAAATACTCAGTTATTTAAAGTAGCCTCCACTTATACTTTGTCATATCTTTAAACTTTTAAACATGTATATTAACCTGCTTGTCTAATAGCTCACATTTCATAGAGGTTTCAGTGCATAATTAACTGGGCCTGGGGTAAAGTGGTTTGACAGAAGGGCATTCCAGGGGAGAAACAGTTCATGGTGGCAAAAGATAACATAGGCAAGCAAGGGAGAGAAAGACAAGCTCTTTTTGTCCCTTATATTGTATCCAGTCTCCTGGGATGAGGGTGGTGCCAATCCAGTTAGTGGACTGATACAGCAATCTCTATTAATTCTGTTTGACCTCTAATGAACTTGACATTCTCAAAATCTTATGTTATCAGACACTGGCACTATTAGAAGTATAGTGCATGTGTAGGTTTCCAATTTTTTATCTGAAATCTTCATGGCAAACTACACTGAAGAATTCAAAATTTTCCATATTTTTAAACGTGCATATACTTTATATTGGATATCACTGCTAACTCTAATCTGTTGGAATAGCCTGTACTCAAACACACCATTCTTTCTGCATTGAAATAATATAACCTTTACACTAAAGGAGAAATTTAGCAAAATTTATCATTTTGCTGCATAATAAGATTTGATACTCCCAAAAAAAGAATTTGCCTTATAGATCTTTTTAGATTTTCTAATGTCTGATAACACATCATAAACCTCAGGTATCTCCTTTAGTCATTAAATAGTTCTATGTTATAAATGCTGTTTTGATGGGTAAAAGAGAACTTTAAAAAAGATGGGAATGTAGCTCAGTGAAAAGGCTCTGAGTCCAATCCCCAGGTAGGGTAGGAGGGGGAGACTTTAAAAACTATATTGCTGAGCCCTTGTAATTAAGATAGTGTAAAAGTGAAGTGTTTATTGTGATGCAATCAATGTTTTATAATTCAGAGTAAACAAAGATAAATTAAAATGCACTATTTTCTTTTTTTCAGGTTGATGGAAGTAGTTCCACATTAAGCATGAGCACTCACTTTAAAATGCTAAAAAGGCTGGTAGAAGAAGCAACATTTAGTGAAATCCTCATTCCTTTGCAGTCAGTCATGATACCTACTCTTCCATCTATTCCGGGTGCCCATGATAATCATGATCCATTTCCTGGGCACTGGGCCTATATTGCAGGTTTTGATGATACGGTAAACTATAGTTTTACATGTCTATAACTATAATACTAAAATTTAGTTAAAAACATCAAGTCGGGCTGGGGATTTAGCTCAGTGGCATAAAGCACCTGTCTTGCAAGCAGGCAGTCGTGAGTTCGATCCCCGGTACCGATAAAAAAGAAAAAGACAGAAAAAAAAAAAAAATCAAGTCAAGCTAAGAATCTAGATGAATTTTATTTTATTTATTTATTTTTATTTTTGGTACTAGGGATCGAACTCACAACCTTGCACTGACCAAGCAAACGCTTACACCACTGAGCTAAATTCCCAGCCCTAAGTGTATTTTATTTGCAAAGAAAAAAAAAGACTGGAAGCTGGGCATGGTGGTGCACTCCTGTAATCCCAGTACTCAGGAAGATAAGGCAGGTGCATTGTTGCAAGTTCCAGACCAGCCTGAGCTACAAAGAGAGCGTAAGGCCTGCCTGAACTGCATAGTGAGACTCTGTCTCAAAAAGACAAAAGACAAAAAAAAAAAGACTGGAAATACAGAAACATGAAACCGTCTTGTACTGTAGAAAATTGATGGATAAAAATTCTGTTTGACTCGATATTTTATTTTTTCCCCACATGCTCATATTGTGATAGTGTGACTCTAATCCTTGTTTTTAGAATTTAATTTTTCCATATTCTTTTTTGTCTTAAAAATAGAAACGCAAAAAAGTAAAATACAAATTTTATTTGCATCGTGGGAAGAAGTGAAAATCTCATAAGAGCTTGGGTTTTTAAATGAAATATAGCTTTTGGCATATGATTTTTTGTTTGTTTGTTTATTCATTTTCTTTGTGAGACAGGGTCTCCTACTATGTGGTTCAGGCTAGTCTTGTGCTTACTGTGTAGTCCTGGCTGGCTTCCAACTCATACTGGTCCTCCTCCCCACTACCTCCTGAGTGCTGTGATTACAGTTCTGTGCCACCCTGCCCAGCAACATATGGTTATTTTTAAAGAAATGGTGCTAAGTACTTTCCCTAAGTAAATACTTTTGAAAGTTGAATATGTATTCTAGTATTTGTATGGCTCAGAAGATTTATACTTTCATAGCTAATTACTCCTCATAATGAATTATTAATCATTTTTATTACTGTCATTTTTGTTGTTAACTTAGAATTCTTCATCCCATTACCTCTTTAGGTAGGCTTCATTTTGGATTTTTTTATTTTTTTTTCAAAAGTCAAATTATTTTCAGTTAATGGTCAGTTCTTACATTAAAAACAATTTAAAAGGTCTTTCATAAATCTTAAATAGATATTTCAAAAATCATAAATATTGTGACTTTTTAAAAGGAATTGCCTCAATTTACATATGTAACTACCTGCTTTACTGATTAAGTAATCTTTTTACATCATGCTGATTTCTAAAGGGTGAAACTGTGTCATAAGAATGGTTATTCTTTTTTAGATGTTAGATAATGAAATTGTTAAAATACAGATTTACTACAGAGTACAGGTTATTCCTTTATTACTTTGTGACATCAGGTTTATAATATGGAGACTTTAAACAAAGGAGTTTGGTCTTAAAACTCATCCTTATTTAGGTGGAAATTCTTGCTTCTCTTCAAAAACCAAAGAAGATCTCTTTAAAAGGATCAGATGGAAAGTTCTACATCATGATGTGTAAGCCAAAAGATGATCTGAGAAAAGACTGTAGACTAATGGAATTCAATTCATTGATTAATAAGGTTTGGAGATAATTTTTATTTTATAATTACCAGATTACTTTCAGTATGGTATAAGTTTCTCAGTATGTAGACCTGTCACTTATAGGAAAAAGAAATGAAATGTACTTTTTTATTTTCACTTGCTTTTATTGTGATACAACACACATAACAGAAAATTTACCATATAAGCCATTTCATGTAAGTAGTTCAGTGGCATTAAGTATATTCACATAGTTGTGTGACCATCACTGCCACGCCTTTCAGAATTTTTAGATCTTCCCACGTTGAAACTGTTTATATTAGATAATAACTCCACATTTCCTGTCCATTCCAGCCTCAAACAATTCTTTCAGTTTCTATTAGTTTGAGCACTCTGGGTACTACATCCAGGGGAATTTTGTAATATTTCTCCTTTTATAACTGGGTCATTTCACTTGTCATTATGACTTAAGGTTCAGAATTTCCTACCTATTAAAATTGATTGATACTCCATTGCATATGTACGCTACACTTACCCATTAATGAACACTTGAGTTGCTTCCATGTTTTATGTACTATAAATAATGTTGCTTTGAACATGAATATGCAAATATCTGCTCAAGTCCCAGCTATCAGTATTTTAGGTATATACTTGTAAATAAAATTGCATGTCTCAATTTTTAATAAATATGATTACTGGGCAACCTGCTCGGGACCCCTTCTGTCTCTTTTCAGACAGAAGCTTTCTTTCTCTCAATAAATATATTCTACTCTTAAAAATACATAAATAAATAAATTTATATGATTGCTTTAAAGAAAAAATACAAGCCATATTAATATGGAAAATATTTCCTATGACATATCTGTAATATATATGTATATTGGATTAATTTGTGTTAACGCTCTTTTATTTTTTTGAGACAAGGTCTCACTCTGTAGTTCAGGCTGACCTTAAACTCATTATGTAGTCCAGGCAGGCGTCCAATTCACAATGATCCTCCTCCCTCATTCTCCTGAGTACTGAGATTAGAGGCATGAACAACCACACCCAGTTGGATTATGTTTTCAATGCTAGAAAAAAAAATTCTACTTTTATTCACCTCACTGAAGTAATCATTAGTATTTTTTATGTTCTACTGGTGTTGATATTTATCTCAAAGATAATATAAGAAATCCCATTAAATTTTTATTATAAATACATGGTCTTATGTCTTGAATTATTCTTTAGGTAGTTTATAATTGCACAACGTATTATTTTCCATTTGTGAAAATTAATCAATACTGTGGAAAGATGAAACTTTTTTTTATAAGTTTTTGTCTTTCCTTCCTAACCCCTCCCCACACATTTCTTAGTTATTTGTTTTTGTTTTATTTTATTTTGTATTTTGAGACAGTCTCGCTATGTAGTTCAGGCTGCCTTGAATTCACTCTATGTACCCCGAGCTGACTTTGAACTCTTTTAACAGTCCTACCTGCAGTCTTCCTGCCTCGCCTTCTGAGTGCTGGAATTATAGATACACATTGTCATCACGCCCCATACATTTCAGTGTACCTTTTTTTTTTTACTTACTTATTTATTTATTTGGAGGGAGTTCGTTTGTTTGTTTGGTACTGGGGATCAAACTCACAACCTCGCACTTGCCAGACAGGCACTTAAGCCACTGAGCTAAATTTCCAGCCCCTGAGTTTTTGTTTTTTGAGACAGTCTCACTGCATAGTACCAGATGGCCCTGAACTCACTTCTATAGCCCTGGCTGCGGTTAAACTTGTGGTTTTCTTTCTGCTTCAGCCTCCTAAATGATGGAAGTACAGGCCTATGTACCATGTCCGCCTTCAGTGTATCTTTTTTAGGGAGTGGGAAGGTACTAGGAATCAAACTCAGGGCCTCTTCGTTTGCCAGGCCGACACTGAACCACTGAGATAAATTCCTGGCCCTTCAGTGTACCTTTTTTTATTACCAGAAAGAGTCTGTGACCTTTAGCATAAAAAAATAAGCAGTAAGTGATTTGTTTTGCTTGGGATTTTATGTTGTTGTTGTTTGTATGTGTGTTTTTTTGAGACAAGGTCTCAAAGACTACACAGTTAAGGCTGGCCTTGAACCCACTTCAGAGCCCAGGTTGGCCTACTCATGGCTTGTTTTGTTTGTAAGGAGTTATGGACTGGAAATGTTTCTCAGTGATAGACCACAGAGGCTCTAGATTCAGTGTCTAGCACCAGGACAACTACCAAAAAAGGGCACAATTGTGATCTGTGCTTGTTTTAACCAAAAGTAATTTAAAAATTAATACTACATTTAAAACTCATTTCAAAGGCAATATAATGAGAATTTTCATTTGAAATATTTGATAAGTCGCTACTTTAATTCACTATTAAACAACTCGTTTATTCTTGAACGTGTTTCTCCTTTGAGTATCAATTGCCTTGGCTTTAATTTATAAATTTATATATATATTTCTGATTAAGATATTACTATAACCACTCATTAACATGATCAAATAAAATAGCCTGATGGTGGCAAAAACTACTATAATCTTAACAGTTTTGATCTTACAAGCCTCAGACTGCTTTTTATCTGAAATTCTATTACTATGCTATTTTTCTGACATTTATGAAACCTACTTAATCCTAAAATTTAAATGTGGTTTTGGTCAGTGATTGTGCTTTTGAAATGAAGAAGTTACAATTATAGATATGTACTTTATTTGGCTATCTCATAGTGTTCCAGAATTAAATATTATATAATTTTTTCTTGTATATCTGGATTAATCACATTAAATATGTAAGGCTTTCTTGTTCTAGAGGAATAGCTCTTGAAGTAAAACTGTAATATTCACAATATAGTAAGAAATACATTTTGAGGATGTTATATGACTCATAGTTTTTTTCATGTGCTTTTTAGATAATGAAAATTAAACACCATCCTCTGGGCCTGTGGACTTCACATTTCAGTAATATCTATAAAGCAATAGTAAGCAATAGTATTTTGTCACTGTTAGATTTATAACTACAACATAATATAATTACCATATTAACAGTGATGGGGGGGTCGTAATGGGAATTGAATTCATGACTTCATGCTTGCCAGGCAGGCACTTGTGCCACTGAGCTAGACCCCCGGCCCTAATAGTGAATAAGTAAAAAGGACTTACCCAAGGCAATTTTAGTGATTTGGAAATAGATTAAAGACCCTATCCCAGTCATTTTCTTCTCTTTCAAAAGAATTACTCATCTATACTACACATAGTAAATGTTCATTAGCATCCGTTTACTATAAAGTGAAGCTATTTAGCTGTATTTGATACAGCACGTAGAAATTTTGAGTTGTAATGTTTTAAATGTATGTCCACTTTTTTGTTTAATAGTGTTTAAGAAAAGATGCAGAATCTCGTAGACGAGAACTTCACATCCGAACATATGCAGTTATTCCACTGAATGATGAATGTGGGATTATTGAATGGGTGAACAATACTGCTGGCTTGAGGCCTATTTTGACCAAAATATATAAAGAAAAAGGTACTAAATGTTTTAAGTATATAATATAGAATTAATAACTACATGCATAAAATATAGATATAATTATTTTTATTTATTTATTTTACTTTATTTTGTGTTTTAGTGAAATTGATAACTTTCATGTATAGAAGCGCTTAAATGTTTTCTTTTGTTTCTTCCACTTTTCTTTTTTACCCTTCCTCCTTTAATTTTATTCTTTTGAATCCTTACTTATCTTCATTGGGGAAGGATTTGAGGTAGTTTACAAAAACGTGTGAAAATTTGTACTTTTCACATATTGGTTAGAAATTTTGAAACTATTTTGTGTGTATGTAAGTCTTTAGCAAATTATGCATAATAAGAGCTGGTTTTCTTACTGTCCAAAACAGAAAATGAAAGAGACTAGGCTAGAATCAAACTAGAAGTATTTGATTAGAGTAATGGAGTCCCATCATCATAACCTGAATAATTTGAGAAAAAATAAATAAGAGTAGGGGCAGGGATTTAGCTGAGCATTGTAAGCACCTGCCTGGCAAGCGTGAGGTCATGAGTTCAATCTATGGTACCCAAATAAATACATAAATAAATAAATAACAATGATTGACTATAAATTGTGAAATAAATAACATGTTCACATTGACATAAATATACTAGAATGAATGAACAAATTAATGAATAGAGAAGTAAGAAGTTTTTTCTCCCAGTAGAATTGCAATGGGTAAATGTAAGGAATAGAATAGAAAATCACCAAACTCCATGATAATAAATGTGGTAAGTAGTTAATAGGGTAAAGTAGAATTAAATGCAAGATATTTTCAGAGTCTCAAAGTGCTGCCTCATACGATAGATAAGTATTAATTGTGAGGGGGGAAAATTACTACCTGTATAGAAGAAAAACAAAAATATAAGTGGTCAACACTTAAAGACAGATGTTTCTCAGATTTGATACCTTAAGAAAACAAAACAGATGGATATAATATGGAATCCTGCATTGGATCCTAACCTAGAAAGAAAGGGTACTAGTGGGACAGTTAGTAAAATCTAAATAAGGCCTAGGGTTAGTTAATAATACAGTAACAATAAGAATTTACTGTTATAATTATACTACTGTTTAACCAGATATGAACACTAAGGAGTGCTGCATAAGGAATATATAGGAACTGCTTATCATTTATGCCTCTTTTTTCTAAGTCTAAAATTACTTCACAATACTTGAAATGCATATAATGTAATGCATCAAAAATAAATGTCAAATTAGCACAGTGAACAAAATAAATAGATCAGTCTTCTAAGGTGGTACACAAAAACAACACAAACTTAAGTGCGTTATATCTGTAAGGATAGCAACCTTTGGATTATTGAATTATGGGCCCACCTAAATGACCTTATCTTAACTTGACACATCTGCAAAGACCCTGTTTCCAGAGGAGAGCAGGAGATGTGGGGGTAAAAAAGAAGATGCATTATGTATGTGTACTAACTTCTCAATGAGTGTAATCATGACACACTGCTGGCATTTACTAGTAAAAATTAAAATTAAAAAATAAAGCCAGGCATGGTGTAGCATACCTGTAATCTCAGTACTCAGGAGGCTGAGTAGGGGGATCACTGCAAGTTCAAGTCAGTTTGGGCTACATAGTGACTTTCAAAGCCAATCTAAATTACAAAGTAAGATCCTATCTCAAAGCAAACAAAAAACCTCTAAAATATCCCGTATTTCCAAATAAAGTCACATTCTTTAATTGATTTCTTAAAATATATGATTCAATCTATAGCAATAAATGATACTAATAAATTACTTGATTATGGGCATTGTGATAAGTACATTATATACATTATTTTAAAGGCTGATTGACTTTTTGTGGGGAAGGGATATCGGGGATCAAATGCACAGCCTGGCACTTGCCAAAGGGTACTTTCGCTGCTAAGCTAAATCCCCAGCCAAGGCTGAGTATTGTGTAGATCATATCAGAGAAGTAACTTGTCTAAATTCATGTTTAACATATTGTAGAGGTGAAACTTAAGCACATTTAAGTCACATTTGAAAGATTTTACTGTTGACTTTTATTTAGAAGGATAAAATGTTGTATGTTTTAGTTATTGATAGCGGATTTGTTTGCTTTTTGACAATCTCACTATGTGGTCTAAATTGGCTTTGGACTTGCTATGAAGCCTAGGCTGTCCTTGAACTTGGAGATGTCCACACCTCAGTTTCTTGAGTGCTGGGCTTATAGGAATGCATCACCATACTTGGCCTTGATGTTAGATAGATTTGTTTAAAAAACTACCTTTTACCATTTTGTAAATACAAGTGAACTATATGACACTTGAGGCTGACACCCTTAAATCATTAACCTTGTTCATGAAACTACAGACTAGTTGTGAATTGTGATGCTTATTTTAAAAATCAGTTGTTCTATGAATTTTATAGACTAGTTTATCAAATGAATTATTTCAGAGCACCAATGTTAGTTCCTTAGTAATGGTTTGATTTGAACATGTACTTCATCCTGATTAACAGTATTATATGTACTCTCATCAAGTATTGCAGCATTTTCACAATTCCAAGAGTGAATTTGCACTGGAAGTTTTCTGAGTCTTGTATTCTGGAGTTATGTGGTCACATCACATTGGTTTTTGTGAACAGTGATTTTCATTAGTAAGAGGCTCTATTTTTTTTTTTTTTTTTTTTTTTTTTGTCTTTTTCGTTTTTTTCGGTACCAGGGATCGAACTCACGACTGCCTGCTTGCAAGGCAGGTGCTTATGCCGCTGAGCTAAATCCCCAGCCCCAAGGCTCTATTTTTTGTTCTTAAAGGGAAAATGACATGACATTTTATTATGATATCAGAAAGATTATATATGCATGATTGAAAATGTTTCAGATATTCTTGCTTTTGAGTAACAATTTGACATTCCCTGTTCAAGTTTAACAAAACTATTTTTGCTACTTTTCTCATTTGGCTATGATTAATGGAAATCACTGCCTTGTAGGAGTATATATGACAGGAAAGGAACTTCGCCAATGTATGTTGCCAAAGTCAGCATCTTTATCAGAAAAATTCAAAGTATTCCAAGAATTTTTGCTTCCCAGGCATCCTCCTGTTTTTCATGAGTGGTTTCTGAGAACATTTCCTGATCCTACGTCATGGTAAGTTACCAAGAATGTTATAGCTGAATGTTTATTTTAATATTTTTTATTTTTTGTTGCCTTGTCTGTCATAAGGCTATTTGATGGGCATTATATTTCCTTTAGGTACAGTAGCAGATCAGCATACTGCCGTTCTACTGCTGTTATGTCAATGGTCGGTTATATCCTGGGGCTTGGAGACCGTCATGGCGAAAACATTCTTTTTGATTCTTTGACTGGTGAATGTGTACATGTGGATTTCAACTGTCTTTTTAATAAGGTATGTAATGTGACTTAGTGTAATTAATTTTATATTTTCTCCCAATTTCCTTTCTACCACTTCCTTTTTTAGACATACTTAATGCTAAGTAACACTCATAGCTGTATCACATTGAGTTTCTTGTCTAGTTTTCATGAGTGAATCCATAGTAGTGTAATTTAGGATGGAGAGAATGTAGAAGAGTGATATATAATAAAATCTAAAAGCATGTTATGACTCACTTAGTTACTATATTATGTGAACATGGGCAGATCAGTTCATTTACTGAGACTTAATTTCAGAGAATTTAATATTATAGCTTCCCAATCTAGCAGTTCATCATAATTATACGATAGTTTTAAAAATACAGAAGATCCAGGCATAATCCCAGCACTAGGGAGGCTGAAGCAGCAGGATTGCCACAGGTTCAAGACCAGTTTGGGCTACATAGTGATTCAAAGCTAGCCTGAAGTACATAACTGCATAGCAAGACTCTGTCTCAAAAGGAAAACAAACACACACGCATACACATATAGCTGCGGATGTAATTTAGTGTTGGAGCACTTACCCAGCATACACCAGCAGTCCCCAGTATTGCAAAATAAAACAAAAGAAAATGATAAAAACAGATACCTAGAAAATAGCCCATGAGATTCAGATTCAGTATGTCTAAAGTAAGGCTTTGGGAAGAAATTAAAGCAATCAGTCTCATCTCTAAAGCCCCCTACAATTTTCTGTGGCTAAAATGCTGGTGGGCTGGCCTCTGTGGTATAGTCCTCTAATCACAGCACTTGGGAGGCTGAGGCAGGAAGATTGCCACAAGTTCCAGGTCAACCTGGGCTACATAGTGAGTTCAAGGACACCCTGAACTATGTAGTGAAAGGCTATCTTTTTTTAAAAAATTTTTTGCCTGAAGGATAGATTGGTAGGTTAGCCTGTGCTTATTCATTCACCATTTTCTCTGAGTTGCTATTTCAGGAGACTGAGAAAGATCATACATTCAACTGAGAATAAATCAGAGATAAACCACTAGTATAAATTAAACCATGTAAAAGAGGACTTTAAGGTTACTCATTGGAGGGATAAAAGTACCCTGGAAAAGCAAATTAGAGAACAGCAAAAAATGCAAAAGTGGATTTGTATAACATATTTCATATCTTATCTGAGGAATGTATCTGACACCTGGCTGTTTCTTTTTACCTCCTGTTTTAAAGTGAAAGTTGTAAAGAAGAAAAATATGAGAATTTTTGTTTGTATTTTGTATTATTTCAAGGAAAACATTAGGAAGTTAATGAGAATACTGAATGCATAAAAACTTCTCTGTAACAGTATTCACTATACTAAATCGGTGAAAGGTGAATGTTAGTCGTCTAGATCTTACCCCAAGATCAAGTTTGGTTTCGTTCCCCATAAGCAAAGGCAGAGAGTCAGGTGACTCTTTCATGCTGTTTTTGTGAGGCTGTTTTTGCTCCTTGCTAAAACTGTTTAGCCATGAAGTTCTAAATTCTGTATTTGAATAATTGCATTGCTTTTAAGGGTGAAACCTTTGAAGTTCCAGAAATTGTACCATTTCGCCTAACTCATAACATGGTTAATGGAATGGGTCCTATGGGAACAGAGGGTCTTTTTCGAAGAGCATGTGAAGTTACACTGAGACTGATGCGAGATCAGAGAGAGCCTTTAATGAGGTAATCATCCATACTTTGTAAATAATTTAGCAGTGACCTTGTTTTGTAAATATTTGTTCCCCAAGTATCTACTTTATTTAGTAATCACTTCTTTCTTTCTATGGATTTGCCTATTCTAGACATTTCATTTAAGTATAATCATATTCTATGTGGCCTTTAATTTTTTTGGTTTTGGAGGGGTTTTTTTTTTTTTGGTGAAAGAGCACATTTATTGGGGAAGCTACACAGTGGCCACAGACAAAGGCCAATCAGTGGACATCCTACAGGTCATATTGGAAAAAAAAATTAACTGTAACAGAATTTCCCTTGGAACACTTTTCAAATCTCTTCCTTCTCAGGGTTTGGGAAAAATCCCAACCATTTTCCTGAAGGCAGCTGTGGTTCACTCGAGGTACAATCCCTCAAGGGTATCTTCCTGCTTCTTATATAATACATTTTCTTTAGATTTTTTGACATCTTTGTTACTTTCATTCTATATTCTCTCAAGGCGAGTTTCTATATAGATTGCCTTGATGTCGCCACCATGATCAGGTGATGTAACCAGTTATTCAGGTTATATCACTGGCCAGCATCATCGTGCTTATGTGAATCTGAAAGACATGCTTTTAGTCTTCTTGAGACATGAAGACCTCAATCTTCCTGTCACTATGCCCCGATCTGATGAATGCTGGGATCCAAAGTTTCTATTCGATTTGGGCCATGGCAACTTTCACATCTCTCTGAGTCAGATCTTTCCAGTTGGTTCAACAGTTCCAACACTGCTGAATTTCTCTCTCACCTCCAGGGTACGAACCATATTTTGTGGTCCCAGTGGCCTCAGTTTTATTAATAAACAAAGGGCTGGGGATTTAGCTCAGTAGCTTAAGTGCTTTCCTGGTAAGAGCAAGATTGTGAGTTCAATCCCTGGTACCAAAAAAAAAAAAATTTAATAAACAGGATTGATGAGCTAGGTGTGGTGGCTCACGCCTCTAATCCCAGCACTCGGGAGACTGAGGCAGGATGATCATTGCGAGTTTGAGACCAGCCTGGGCTACAAAGTGAGCTCAAAGCCAGCCTGAACTGCATAGCGAGATCCTATCTCAAAAAGACCAAAAAAAAGAAAAAAGATAGATGGTGCATGTTCTTCTAAGACTTGAAACAATTCTCATACCAGTATGAGCCCATCTTCTAGGCACTTCTGAATAAGTTCAGAGACAACCACTCTCAAGGAAATAGCTGAAGTTTGGTTTTTTACTGCTTTGGCTAGCAAAGTTCTAGTTGTGACAGGTAGACCACAGAGTATGACCTGTTTAAGGGGTTTTATACCCATCGTAGTATTCAGGATGGATGAGAGGAAGCACCATGGATTCCTTACTTTCCTAGATTTGATTGTCCAACCCACCATTGTTGGCATAGTTTCCTGGGCGGCCTTTTCCACCTTCATCACTGTGACCAGAGGATCTGTGTCATCCCATCATCACCCCAACCATGGCATACACCCTGTTATTGAGTAGAACTGGGCACCCTGGTTCCAGCAGATTCTTGTGCACAAGTGTTCTGAGCTCACAGATATAGACACAATGCTGTGATTGTCACCAAGGATTTCTTCCAAGGTTCCTACCGACATTGGGATTCCCCTCAGAAGTCCACCTTTGACCTTTCCCCCTCTTGCTATTCTTCTATTGGTTTCATTTGTTACTGATTTCTAATGAATTCCTCCTCCATGAGAATAGTCTTTAATTGTCTCTTAACTTGAATAATTTTAAGAGGCACCGAGTGTAAAATGTCACCAGTGGCAGTTTGCTGGCAGTACCTGCTCTCTTTGTTTTCTTCTTTTTCCCCACTCTAGTTGAACTGGAGGTTCACATTGCTTTTTCTGGTCCTTGTCCTTCCTTCTTACCTTCTCCAAGACTATGACCACCAATCTGACTTTGACGCTTATTGCATTGGTGGCTCTATTTTTTGTGTTTATTTTTTCATATAATCTCACTGTGTAGTTGACGCTGGCCTTGAACTCATGGCAGACCTCTTACATAAGCCTCCTGAGTGCTGGAAACACAGGCATACATCACCATGTCTAGCTATATGTGGCTTTTTGTGTCTTATCTTCTTTCACTTAGCATGTTTTTAAGATTACTTGTGTATGTCTTGGTTACTTTTCTCTCATTGCTGAGACAAAAATACCTGATGCCCAAAATTAAGGAAGGAAAGGTTTATTTATCTTATAGTTTGTAGAGGTTTCAGTCCATAATCAGCTGGCTCCAAGAAAGTGGCATGGTCAGGGGCAACGGTTCATGGCTGCAGAAGACAGCAAAAGCAACAAGAGCAAAAAGAGAGAAGAATAGGGAGAAAAGTCTTTCCCTTATATTGTATGTTGGCTATCAACCCTAGGGTGGGTATAGTACTTACGCACATAATCCCAGCATTGGATCATGAATCACAGATTCTAAAAGCATATCCCCATGGCTGCATGAGGCTTTGGGGGACATCTAGACACAAACCTTAACACTGTATAAGTACTTCATTCTTTATTGCCAAATAATTTGTTGCCGATATATACGTTTTATTTATTCATCAGTTGAAAGACATTCATGCTGTTTCCACCTTTCAGCTATTATGAATAGAGTGACTGTGTACATTGTACAAAACTTTACACAGGCCAGGTGTGGTGGTGCATGCCTGTGATCCCAGCATTCAAGAGGTTGAGGCAAGAGGATCACCAGAGTTTGAGGCCAGCCTGCATTACATAGTGAAACCCTGTCTCGACAACAAAAACTTTATGTCAGTATATATATATATACATAACAGTAGAATTGCTTCTGGGTACGGTGGCACACTACCATAATCTCAGCACTTCTAGCAGGAGGATACCTCAAGCTCAACACCAGTGTGGGCTACAAAGTGAGTAGTGCCACCCCAAACTGCATAGTGAGATCCTGTTTCAAAAAAACCAAACAAAAAAAAAAAAAAAAAAAAAAGAGCTGAATCACACATTAGCTACAAATGTAACATTTTGAGGAACTTTCAAATTATTTTCAAAGCAATGATAATACTTCATAATCCCCATAGTAATCTAAGTTCCAGTTTCTCCACATCTTTACCAACATTTAGTCTTTTATTTTTTAGTTGTTCTCCTAGGTGTGAAATGATCTCTGATGGTTTTATTTTGTGTTTCCTGATAACCAGGAATGTTGAGCATCTTTTCATCTGTTTGTCATTTGTATTTTCTTTGAATAAATGTCTATCTAAATCTGTGGCCTGTATTATTTCAAGGTAAGGAATAAATTCATTCAAAAATACTCATTTATCAATTCAAGTATACATTTTTTTTTCTTTTTTCTGGTACCGGGGATCGAACTCACAGTCGCCTGCTTGCAAGACAGGTGCTTATGCCACTGAGCTAAATCCCCAGCCCCTCAAATATACATTTAACAATGGCACACATAACTCATCTTAGTCTCCAAAACCACCTCTTTTTTGTCTTGCCTTTTACCACTTTTTCCTTTCATTTTCCCCTTCTGTACTCCTAAACAATAATTTTAGATAACCTTACTGTCAGAGTACTAGCACAATAATGTCTTATTCATTTCTCATCAGGTTCTTGTCTTTTGCTGTCTTTTATATGTTGGGTTTTTTTTTTTTTTTTTGTCTTTTTTTCATTTTTATTGGTACAGGGGATCAAACTCACGACTGCCTGCTTGCAAGGCAGGTACTTATGCCGCTGAGCTAAATCCCCAGCCCCTGTATGTTGATTTTTAACAAGATATCTGTTTGAAAAGATAACTATATTATTACTATAATATTTTCTTTAATTTTAGTGTCTTAAAGACTTTTATACATGATCCTCTTGTGGAATGGAGCAAACCAGTAAAAGGACATTCCAAAGCGCCACTGAATGAAACTGGAGAAGTTGTCAATGAAAAGGTTAGTAGAAGGTGCAGCTTAAAATTAATATTGTATTATCTACAAATAAGAACAGCTTCTAAATACTATCACTGACTGAATACTGATTACTCTGAAATGTAAAGTTTTTAAAATTGTTATTCTGGCATTTATATAATAAAACAGATTAAGCACATTTGTTTAATTATACACAGCTTACAGTTAAGAAATAGTGTGAAAACCTTGAGTACAAATTGTCTGTGAATTTATGGCCATGTTGGAACACTGTCATAATCCTTTTTGAAAAATGTAGTGGTAGCTGGGCGTGGTGGCTCACACCTATAATCCCAGCACTCGCACTTGGGAGGCTGAGGTGGGAGGATCATTGTGAGCTCAAGGCCAGCCTGAACTGCATAGCGAGACCCTGTCTCAAAAAGACAAAAAAAAAAAAGAAAAATGTAATGGTTGCTGTGCTATTACAAGTAATGAAATCCTCAGTGTTTGCTCACAGTTACTTTTAATAAATTACAGAGATTGGTTTATTTTGGGATTTAGGGTTTTTGTTTTGTTTTGTTTTGTTTTTTGGTACCAAAAGAAAGAGTTTTGTATATACTAAACACATGCCTTACCACTAAACTGTAGTCTTACCTGAGGATTGCTTTTCTAGTATTATTCTGTCTTTTGCATTCTGATAAAATTTTTCTTAAGATATAACTGTGTAGAATTCTCCCATCAAAGTACTAATCAGGCCCAAACCTGCTTGGCTTCCGGGATCAGATGAGATAGGGCATGTTCAGGGAGGTATGGGCATAGATATGTGTAGAATTCTAAGTAGTTCTCTTAGAATATTCATTTGCAAGCAAGAATGTTTTTTGTAATGTAAATATCAGCATTGTTGCTATTATTGGTGTTCATTCAAACATTTAAGTTCTAAATACTTTCAAACCAGATTTTGTTTTTTGGGTTTTTTTCTCTTTGTGGTATTGGACATTGTACTCAAAGTCTCATGCATATTAGGCAAATATGAATTACTACTGAATTACACTCCAGCCTTCAAAATGAGTATTTTAAATTTTCTGGACTTGTAGTGTGGAAATAATTCCCGGACATTTCATGTAGTCCAGAAACATATCCAGTCAGTTCATGGCGAACCAAATCGCAAGCCTCAAAGTCATTATGTTAAGTTTCTGAATTTGTTTTATTTCTTTCAGTATAAAAGGCTATTGACATCAATATTTGCTAAATATCAAGAGAGGCAGAAATTCCAAATTACCAACACTACATATTGTTGGGTGCCTAGCCCTAATGATTTTTTATTTCATTTTAGGCCAAGACTCATGTCCTTGACATTGAGCAGCGACTACAGGGTGTAATCAAGACTAGAAATAGAGTAACAGGACTGCCATTATCTATTGAAGGACATGTGCATTACCTTATACAGGAAGCTACTGATGAAAATTTACTATGTCAAATGTATCTTGGTTGGACACCATATATGTGAAATAAAATTATGTAAAAAGTATGCTAAAAATCAAATGAATGTGTTTGTTATAAATCTGTGTTGTGTCTATTCATTTCTAACATAAATTCTATGCTGCACATGGTGATGCACACTTGTAATCTCATCACTTGGGAGTCTAGGGTAAGGGGATTGCCTAGTGTTTGAAGCCAGCCTGAACTACACAGTAATACTCTGTCCCAATAAAATAAAACAACCTAAATAAACATTTTGTAATTTTTTTTTTCTGCTGGTTCTGGGAATGATCCCAAGACCTAAGTCCTCATGTATGTAAGCATGCCTTCTGCTACTGAACTACATCCCCATCCCCAATACTCTTATTTTATTTTAATTTTTTTGGTACCAGGGATCAAACTTGTGACCTCGTGCTTGCCAGGCAGATGCTTATGCCGGGGCTAAATCCCAGCCCAATATTCTGTTTATTTTAAAGATGCTGTCATACTGTAGGTGTACCAGAATGCACAATCCAGTGGTAATGAGGGAAGTAATATTTTTGTGTATGGTTGAATGTGATGGAGAAAAACAATACCCAGAAAACATGACTATAAAATTAAATGTATAGGGCTGGGGATCCAGCTAAAAGGTACAGCCCCTGCCTGGCAGGTGCAAAGTTGAGTTCCATCTCCAGTACCAAAAAACCCAAAAACTAAAAAAGAACAACAAGATGTGTGTGTGTGTGTGTGTGTGTGTGTGTGTGTGTATATATATATATATATATAAAACCATATCAAGAGCTTAGTGTTAAGGGAGGCTAGTTAGAAAATCATTTAACAAAAATCTGGTATAGACTGCTTTCTGGGGGGGAGGGGGCGTTGGGACAGGGCCTTGCTGTGTACTTCAGGCTGACCTTGAGCCCATGGTGATCCCTCTGCCTCAGCTTCCATAAGTGTAGGGATTACCAGGCATGTGCCACCACGCTCAGCAAAGAACGCTTTTAAAATTTACTGTGTTTACATTCCTCAGAAAATAGCCAACCCCCCCCACCACCCGTCACAACTTGATCCAAATAAATCAGGCCTTTCCAAATTTATTGACAATAGTGAGATTAGCAATCCCAGGAGGCAGTAGTCGGGACAAAAGTCATTATTAAATATCTTCCTGATAGTCCCGTAGTTTTCGTACCATTTCTAAATCCGTAGTCGTACAAACGCATTTTTAGAACTAAGGCGAACATCCCAAGCCTGTCGGGTTCTCTTCAAACAGTCAGCGAGACCGGAGAGCTGCGAGGTGGCGCGATAAGCCCCGCCCCGGGACGCGTCCTCAGAGCCCGCCGCTCTAGGCCCCAGGACGCTCTCTATGGTCGGGCTGGCGGAGTGTTGTCATCGGTGGAGCGACGGCCCGAGGCGGCGGCGCAGGCCCTGGCGGGGCGTTTGGTTTCGGTTTGTCCCTGTCTGGAATTGGTGTTGACGGTCGAAATGGGAGTCCCGAAGTTTTACCGGTGGATCTCGGAGCGTTATCCCTGCCTCAGCGAAGTAGTGAAAGAGCATCAGGTGGGTGAGCGTGGACCAGCTGCTCGTAAGGCCGAGAACCCCGGACTCCTTGGTCCGCTCTGCGACTGGGCGCCTCTCGTAGTCTGCAGATGGGTGGCGGACAGAGGGGCCCAAGGGCTTGAGGATGCCTGGGAACACTGTGCCCCCACACGCAGGTTCGGCTTTTGCAGAGGTCCGGGAGGTCTAATGGTTCTGCCGCGACAGGGCCTTCCGCAACGCTTTTAGTGAGCTCCCGCTTCCTCCTGGCGATCGGCAAGTTAGCTTTTCCAGTAGCCCGGCTGTAGAGCTGGACTGGATGCCCTCTTAGGTGCCCCACACTACCCCATACCCTACAGCATAGGGTACGAACAATACCTGCAGCCTCTGCATTGGCATCGCCCTGTTTACTATCTAGGACTGCATCCTACCTCACCCCACACGTTACACTTGTTGACGTGGCTGATGGTTCTAGTGTATGATGCCTTTGATGCTCTTTTTCACCCTCAAAGACTGTCCCCACCCCTTTGGCCAAAACTAACAACTCTAGGATGGGAAGGAGGGGTTGAAGACTTAGCTGTGTCGGAGCGGGAACAAGAATATTACTGCTGCTGTTTGGTGTATAGTGATTGATGCCTGAGCAATGTTTATGTGTAGATTACAGGTCTGTCTATCTATATATCTAGATATCTATATCTATCTATGAAAAGAAAGCAGTGGTCTACTTGGTTAAACTAGGGAGTGACACTTTAGCGTTTGCCACATGCAAAAAAACTTTGCTCTTTTGTCACTTTTGAAATCTGCATAGTTGATTGAATTAGTTGTGATACAGAACATTGTGTTGATATTGGCAGCTGTCTATTACAGTTCTTTTTCAAATGTATAAGAATACAATTAGGCCTCTGCAAAAAATTTTTTGTTGCTAGATTCCAATCAATTTTGGTATGTGGGGAAAAGTTACAAAAATTTCAAAATGCTTGCTTATCTTTCATTTATTTAAAGCACAGGTTTAACTGTATAAACACCTACCTAGCAAACACAAGGTCATAAATTCAAATCCCATTACCTAAGAATAGAATAGAGTAGAATAGAATAGAATAGAATAGGGGTTTAATTAGATTTAGAGGGACATTTATTTTCAAAGAGGAGTGTAAAAAAATACTGGTACATTACAGAAATGGAAACTACTAAGTCTGCCTTTTTCTGGGCCCTTCAAACAACAAATGTTTGAGTATGTGCACTGCATCAGTCATTTTATCTCTGTTTAAAAAAAGGGATTGCTATTCAGAATGACTTGATAATACATAATTTTTCTATAATATTTTCATTCTGTACTCTTTGATACAGAGTCTCGTTGGTGAAACTCTTCTTGAATTCTCCCTACCTTGAATAATTTTGTTACTGAAAAGTAATCTTTTTAATGTGACTTTATTTTTATTTTATGTTGTTTTTTTGAGACAGTCTCACTTACATAGTTCATACTGGCCTTGAACTCACTGTGTAGCCTCCAACTAACCTCTAACTCACAGTGATTCTCCTGCCTCATCCTAGTGTACCCTGGGATTTCAGACAGGTGCACCATGTTCAGCTTTAATGCAGTTTTATGACATGGACACTAAGGATAGGTTTTGTGACAGCTTTACTCTAAATAGAAACTGGAGGAGGATTATTTTTAAAATTTCACTGTAATAAACCTTAAAACTTGGTGGGTCAAAGTGATGTCTTTCACAAATGTTTGATTAAAAAGAGATAAATGACCCACCAACTTACTCGCTGAAGCAACAATTCAAGATGATATATCTACATAACCCACCGTAGTTCAAAAGCCAGTTCTAATGGGGCAGCATAGTTTTTTAGTGTCTCAATCCTCAAGTGAAACAAAAAGAGAAATGTAGCAAAATTTAGCATCCATGAAACAATTACAACAAAACATGTAACATGATATATCGTACTTTATGGTTCAGTATTACTGGTTACCTTAGGATCCAAATAAAAAAATAAGGGTAAACTGCCAACACCTTATAGATTCATTCAGTATTGTGCAAGAGAATCAAAGAAGCAATGGGGAAACTTCTGATGGACCTAAGAACAGGGAAACTGCAGAATAGACCAAAAAATATTTTGGTCACTAAAATATTTGTGAGGCCAGCTGATAAAAAGAAGCTCTGAAACTGAGGAGTTTCATTCAGTTTGGGATTAACTGAGGGAAGGGTCTACAGTAATGAAAACCATAGAAGCCAGGCAATATACCGCCAATAAACTGGAAAAACTGCCTTGCTGAAATGCTTGCATGGGGCAGACCCTACCCTAAGGAGAAACTACTTGGAATAGAATCAAAATTTCTCACTAAAGGAAAATAGGGACAAGAAAAGAGAAAGTCCAGGTTAAAATTGGGATAGTTAGAATCAAGAAAGCTTAAAAAACAAACCACCATACATACATTTTTAAAGTTTTATTTTAAGGAGGGTAAAACAAACCAGAACAAAAACAGAGCAAAGCAGATCAGAAGAAAACAATGTAAATGACACAGATTTCAAAGAAAAACAACAGGAGATCAACATTGGCTACCATAATGTCTCTTGTTTTCTCCTAAATAGTTGACTATATCTTTATATATAATGAATTCCTACAAAACAAAATAGAATTAAACTGATCAAAACAGAGTAATGAAGGCATTACAGGCATTCAAAACCAGACAATAGGAAAATCTGTAAAAATAAAAAAAAAATAGGAAAATCAACAATGGCTAACATAACGTCTCTTGTTCTCTTCAAAATAGCTGTCCTTACCTTCATATATGTTGAAATTAAATAATACAAAACAGACTAAAACCACTCCAAACAAAGAATAAAATCATTGCTAGATTTCACAGCATTTTGATAGGAAATCAGCAATGGATATCATAATGTCTCTTTTTCTTCAAAGTAGCTGTTCATATCATCACAAATAATACAGTCAATTCTTGTAAACTGTTTATGAGAAGTACTAGGCGTATAAGCCTCTACATGTATATCTGTTCTTTCCACTTTTCAGGGAAAAAGAGAACAAATTACCAGAAAAACAAGAAACAAAAAAGACAACACTAGCAAGGAGCCCAAAACAATGACAATATAGGCTTTAAACAAGGTGGTAGGAATGTAATTAAGGTTGTTATTTTACATAGTAATCTTTAAAAGAATTCCTCAGATCACCAGACACAAACATATAAAATTGATTCAATCCTATGAATGTTAACTATTTTGTTCCAAGAAATAATGGAATTTGTAGCACAGTTATCTTAACTATTTTCAGTGTGTTTATACAAATTTAGATATTTTTCTTTTCCCTTTTTACCCCTCCTTTTCCATGAGATATTATTTTTTTCTCTTTGAGCAGTTGCTTACTGTTTCACAATATTTATTGAAGGTTTTGTATCTTATTTATATTTTCAGTTTCTTACACTAGGGAGACAATATGGTATTTACACATGTGAGTTTGATTTATTTCACGTATGTGCATGGTCTCAAATCGCATCCATTTACCTATAAAAGCCTCAATGTGATTCTTTATAGCTGAGTCGTATTCCATTGTATAAAAATACCACATATTTTTTGCCCATTCCTCAATTGATGGGCATTTGGGTTGTTTCCAAGATTTGGCTATTACAAATTCTGCTGCTATAAATGTGGGTTAATTGTGGTATGATGTTTTCAGTTCTTCTGGGAATGTACCAAGAAGTGAATAGCTGGGTCAAATGGGACTTCCAATCCCAGCATTTTGAAGAACCTCCAGACTGATTTCCACAGTGATTTCATCAGTCTATACTCCTGGCACCAGTACAGAAGAGTTCCTTTTCGCCCACACCTCTCCAGCACTTGTTATTGGTGGTTTTCTTGATCGTGACCATTTGTTCTGAAGTGAGATGGAATCTCAGTGTGGTTTTCATTTGCATATCTCTAATGACTAATAATGCTGAACATCTTTTCATGTATTTATTTGCCATTTCTATTTCTTCAGCTGAGAAGTGTTTATTCATCTCAGATGCCCATTTTTGGATTGGGTCTTTGAATTTTGGGGGCCTGATATTTTAAAATTCTTTATATATTCTAGATAGAAGTTCTTTATCTGAGGGACAATTGACTTAAGATTCCTTCAAAATTCATAGGTTTCCTTTTTATTCTGGAGATTTCTTTTGACATGCAAAAGCTTTTTAATAAGATGAGATCCCAGTTACTGATTCTGGGAAATATTTCCCATGCAGTTTGATTTTTTTTTGAAGAATTCTCTGCCTACCTCTATGTCTTCAAGATTTTTACCTACTTTGTCTTGTCTTCCAGCAGATTTAGTATTTCTGTTTTAATGTTTCAGTTCTTTGATCCATTTTTACTTTAGTTTAGTACAGGGTGATAGGCATGGGTCTCTTTAGTTTTTGGCATATGAGAGCCAGTTTTTCCAGCACCACCTATTAAAGAGACTATCTTTCTTCTAGAGAATATGTTTGGACCCTTTGTCAAAGACAAGGTGATTGAGTCTGTTTGTAGTTGTTGTTACATCTTCTAATCTATTCCGTTGATCTTGAGGTATGCTTTTTATTCCAATACCATGCTGATTTTATTACAATAGCTTTGTAGTATAGACATTGTCAAGTCAGACATTGTGATGCCTCCTGCCTTGCCTTTGTTGCTTAGAATTGCCTTTGCTATTCTAGATCTTTTCTGGTTCCAGATGAATTTTAGGAATGATTTCTCTAGATCTGTGAGGTATGCTAGTAGCATTTGGATGTGAATTGTATTAAATCTGTATAACAATTTTGGGAGAATGGCCATTTTCACAATATTTATTCTTCCTATCCATGAACAGAAAATGTCTTTCCATTTTCTGAGATCCTCTTCAATTTCTTTTTCAGTGTATTATAATTTTCGCTGAATAGATCTTTTGCTTCCTTTGTTAGATTGATTCCTAAGTATTTCATTTTTTTGGATGCTATTGTGAAAAGTGTGGCTTCTCTTACTTCTTTCTCAATGCGTTTATATATGGGAATGCTATTGATTTTTGAGTGTTGACTTTGTATCCAGCTACATTATTGAATTTATTTATTATACTAAGGAGTTTTCAATGGAGTTTTGGGAGTCTTCTATGTAGAGTATCATGTCATCTGCAAATAATGATAATTTAACTTCTTCTTTTCCTATCTTTACTTCTTTTATTTCTCTCTCTTGTCTAATTGCCCTGGCTAGTATTTCAAGCATTATATTGAATAGGAGTAGTGATAATGGACATCCTTGTTTTGTTCCTGATTTCAGGGTAAAGGCTTTCAGTTTTTGGCTGTTTAATATGCTGCTATTGGTTTGTCATAGATGGCTTTTATCATATTGAGGTAAAGGCCTTCTATTCCTATTTTCTGTAGGGTTCTTATCATGAACAAGTGTTGGACTTTATCAAAAGCTTTTTCTGCATCTATAAAAATGATCATGTGATTTTTATTTTTGGCTCTACTGATATAGTGGATTACATTTATTGATTTGCATATATTGAACCATCCCCGCATTCCTGGAATGAATCACACTTGGTCATGGTATATAATCTTCTTGATGGTTTGCTGCATTCTGTTTGCCAGTATTTTATTGAGAATTTTTGCATGTATGTTCATGAGGGAGATCGGTGTGTAGTTCTCTTTTTTGGTTGGGTCTTTCTCAGGTTATGGTAATAGAGTAATACTTGCTTCCAGGAATGAATTAGGGAGAATTGCTTCCCTTTCAATTTCACTGAATAATTTGAGGAATGTCAGCATTAAGTCTTCCTTGAATTTCTTATAGAATTCCGCAGTGAATCCATCAGGACCAGGGCTTTTCTTTGTTGGTAAGGTTTTAATAACATTTTCAGTTTCAGTAATTGAAATTGGGTTATTCAGCAGTTTTACATCTTCTTGATCCAGCTTTGGTACTTCATATGTTTGTAGAAATCTGTCCATTTCTTCTGTGTTATCAAACCTATGAGAGTAGAGGTTTTCAAAAAAGGTATTGATGATCTGCTGTTTTTCCATGTAGTCTAGTGATTTCACCCTTTTCATTCCTTGTTGCATGAATTTGAGTTTTTTCTTTCCTTTTTCAATAAGGTTGGCTAGGGGCTTATCAGTTTCATTTATTTTTTCAAAGAACCAAATCTTTAATCCATTGATTCTTTGTACTGTTTTCTTAGTCTCTATTGTGTTGATTTCCACTCTGATCTTTATAATTTTTTCCCTTCTTTTGGCTTTGGGCTTGACTTACTCTTCTTTTTCTAGATGTTTGAGATGTAGCATCAGGTTATTTATTTGTGTTCGTTCTGTTTTCCTGATGTGGAAATTCACCACAATAAATTTTCCTCTGTTGACTGTTTTCATTGCATCCCACAGGTTCTAGTAATTTGTGTTTGTGGGTTTTTTTGCCTGTAGATATTGTTTAATTTCTTCTTTAATTTCCTCTGTGACCCTCTGATTGCTCAGGCCTGTATTATTTAATTTCTGTGTGTATGTGGAGTTTTGCAGTTTCTTTTGTCATTAATTTCTAGTTACATAGCACTATGATCCAATAACATGCATGGGATAATTTGAAGTCTTTTGCATTTACTTAAGCATATTCTGTGGGCTTAATTTATGGTCTATTTTAGAGAATGTCCCATGTACTACTGAGAAGAATATATTCTGATGTTGTTGGGTGGGACATTCTGTACACATTCGCTAAATCCATTCGTTCACAGGCGTGATTCAGTTGTTATTTCTTTGCTGATTTTCTGTCTAGTTGATCTGTCTCTTTGTGTCAATAGGGTATTAAGGTCTCCCATTGGGTTCGTGTTATTGTTTATTTGATTTTTCATTTCTGTTAATACAAAATTACAGTCAACTATTTCACAATAAACTATTTCACAATAAACTAATGCACTAAGAAAATTGTATAAGACATGATAGAACAACATAGCAGTTTTGAACACTCAGGAATGAGATGACAGAACTAGGGAAATTCTGTAAATGGAAAAATGATTTTAGAAATAAGGCATAAACAATAAGCAGGATAAGAAAAAATAATGCTTTCCAGGTAGAAAAGAAGAAATTTTTAAGGTATAAAACATTTTTTTTTTTAATCGGTACCGAGGATCGAACTCACAACTGCCTGCTTGCAAGGCAGGTGCTTATGCCGCTGAGCTAAATCCCCAGCCCCTAGGTATAAAACATTTTAAGATTGTAACAAAAATAGAATTATAAGCAGAGAAGAAAATACAAATTTCTATTTGGTGTTTATTTTTGTATTTTTCCAAATACAGTGTTGGATCCTGATTTTATAATTCTGTTGTGCTAAGACATTTCTTATGACTGTTTGTTTGTAGTACATAATAACATTCATTGTGAGGAACTATTACATGTACATAACACATCTTAATTCTGATAATGTACTGTTTGCCTCCCTGCCCTCCAAGTTATATTTTTTTTTATCACTGTCTTCCAACTGCCTACCTCCATCTCTCTATTTTTTCTAATATCTTTTAGTTTGCTCTTTATATTTTGGGTTTCTCATATTAGAAAAACTACGAGATATTTAAGCTCCCAGGTCTAACTTACTTCACTTAACATGATCTCAGAGTGTGTCCATTTTCCTATAAATGATTCATTTATCCTTCTTTTATGGTAGAATACTATATTGTATATAAATACCGCATTTTAGAAAATTTTTATTACTACATTTCAATGATTATATTCACTGTAGAGAGTTGGTACATGTACATACACATTTCAACTCCTTATTTTCCCCCTTTCCTCCACTCCCTTTTATTTTTCCAGCATTAGATTAATTTATTTCTCTAAAGACTTTACAAAATTATCATACAGACATTGAAAACCAGAGTCTGTAGGTCAAAGATCATATAAAACATGTAAGACCATTTTATGAAGTCAAAGTACACTTTTAATTGTACTGTCAGTGCTAGATTATACCTTTCTTTCTTCCTATTATCTGTCTTTTATTTCATACTTTATGTATACAATATTGAGTTTTCATATAAGGGAAGCCATACAGTATTTAAACATATGTCTGAATTATTTCACTTAATATTATGATCTCGTGGTACATCTACCTACAAATCACTCAAGGGTATCCTTTATGCCAAATAATACTACATTGTATATAAATACCATATTTCTTTACCCATTCATCAGTTGATGAACATATGAACTGTTTCCAAGACTTAACTATCATAAATTGTGCTGCTATAAAAATGACGATGCATATACATCATTGGTAAATGCTACATATTCTTTGTCCCCTTATCCATTGATTGACATGTAACTTCTAAGAGTTAACTATTGTGCCTTGTGCTGCTATAAACATAGGTATGCATGTATCATATGATCCCTTTAACTCTTTTAGAAAGATACCTAAGAGGGAAATAGATCAACTACAATTTTTTGTTTTATTTTTTTCGAGGAATCTCCATACTGATTTCCATAATGGTTGTACTGGTTTACATTCCCACCAGCAATGAAGAAAGATTCCTTCCCCCTTTCCCACCCGTCAGGCTCCCCATGATTTGTTGTTATCTCATTTCCTGATGATAGCCATTCTTTCTGAAGTAAGATGATATCTCAGTGTTGTTTTAATTTACATTTATCTAATGGCCAGAGATGTTAAACATTTTTTCAAGTATTTGTCAGCCATTTCTATTTCTTCTGAGCAGTTTCTATTCATTTCTGTTACCCATTTTGAACTGGGTCTTGTACTTTGAAGGATCTGATTTTTGGTTGGTGTTTTGCTTTTGTTTTATTTTGCTGTTTTAGTTTTTATATGTTGTAGATATTCCTCTGTCCAAGGAAAAACTTGCAAAAATTTTTTTCCCATTCTATAGGTTGTCTCTTCACTCTGTTGCTTGCCTCCTTTGCTGCTCAGAAGCTTTTTAGTTTGATATGGTACCTTTTGTTGATTCTTGGTGTTATTTTTTTGTACAATTTAGGTTCTGTTCCCAAATTCCTTCCCTAAGCCTATGTCTTCAAGGGTTTTATCCATTTATCTTCAATCATGAAGTCTTTCTCTTTTAATATTTAAATCTTTGATCCACCTTTATTTCAGTTTAGTACATGGTGAGACATATGGATCTAGATTGAATCTTCTGCTTATATGTAGCCAGTTTTCCAAGCACCATTTGTCTTTTTTTTCACGTAAGTTTTTGGCCCTTTTGTCAAAGATCAGATAGCTAAATGTGCTTTGAGTTGTTTCTGCATTCTTTGTTCTGTATCTTTTTTTTTTTTTGACAGCATAGTGATGTTTTTAATCACTCTTTTTGTATACAATAACTTGAACTCTGAAATTCTGATTCTTCTTGCCTTGCTCTTGTTGCCCAGGATTGATTTTGCAATTGTAGGTTTCTTCTGGTTGCATAAGGACTTTAGTTTTCTCAACTTCTGTGAGGAATGCTATTGGTACTTTGATTCAGATTACATTAAATCTGCATATCAGTTTTGGAAGTGTAGCCATTTTGTTTTTGTTTTGTTTTGTTTTGTTTTGTTTTGGTCTTTTTCCTTTTTTCGGTACCCGGCATCGAACTCACGACTGCCTGCTTGCAAGGCAGGCGCTTATGCCGCTGAGCTAAATCTCCAGCCCCCTAAATGGGTTTCTTATATGCTGTATATCATTGGGTGTTGTTTCTTTCTGTTCTGCCAATCTGTATTCTTTGACTGGGGAACTGAAACCGTTCACATTGAGAATTATTACTGAAAGGTATTGACCATCTCCTATCATTGCATTATTTTCATGTTCCTGATTTCCTTTCATTTTTCTTTCCTACTTTTTAAAAAAAATGTTATTTAAGGAGAAAAAGAAAAAAAAAACAGAAAAAGGGTACAGAATTTCTGAAAAAATAAACAGTAGGAAATCACTAGTTAATAGATGACATATTGTCATCTTAGAAATAGTTGTTCAAGTTACAAAATTAAAGCATATAAAGTGGACATTCAAACAGTGAGACTGCAAAAAGTTCTGTTCAGTGATCCAACAAAACTCAGTAATATGGTTATCTATCTTATACACTTAAATATACATGCAGTTATATCCTTTAGAGCACTTTCTTTTCCTCTCTTTTTTACAATGACAATTACACATATTGGGTTTTATTACTCCCACAGTTCTTATTACTTTTTTTGAAGAGAATAAAACCAAATGTGACATAACAAAACAGAGTCAGTCAAATCAAAAGGATGGACATAATACATAATGTAAAAACAAAATACAAGGTGATCAATAGTGGTTACCATAATGTCTCTTGCTATCTTAAAAAAGAATTGCCTATATCATCAGTTATAATAAAATTGAACAAAACAGTAAAGAACAAAACCAATAAGACCAAAACATTGGAGACATTACGGGACTTCAAAAGAAGATAATAGTCAAACCAGAATGGGCGTCATAATGAATCTTATAGTCTTCACAGTTGTTATCTATACTCTCGAACTTGATACTATCAAGCAAAACAGAATAGAGGAAAATCAGTCCAAACAAGATGGTGAGAGCAATACAGGGTTTCAAATCAAGTTAATAGGAAATCAAAGTGGGTTACTATAATATATCCTGCTATTTTTAATTTATTTTTCCCTTAATTACAAAGATAAAAATAAATAATAAAAAAGGAGATTGAGATAAAAGAGGACATAACAACAAAACAGCACAGGTCAAAACATAACCATTTGAGCAAAATAGTGTTTCACCACAAGATATCCTGACATAAAAATAGTTACCATAGTGTCTCTTTCCTTGAAATCTTTGAGTATAACTTCGTATACTGTAGCGTCAAACATATCAAGACAATGTAAAACCATTCAAGAGAATGACAGTATTACAGTGTATTTAGAACCAACTAAAAGAAAATGAACAATGGTTTCTGTATACTCTCCTTGTCTATAAAAGTTTTTGTTTATATTATCACATACAATAAAATCCAATAAGATACAACATGTTAAGACCGATGGAGACAGAAGAACAAAAGCTTGATGGGACTTCAAAACAAGATGATATTAAATCAGCACCAACTATTATGATGTCTTATTTTCTCCAAGACAGCTGTTCCTACCATCCAACCTTCTCTGCCTCATTTCTGTTGAGCTCGTTTTCTGTCTTTAGTTGTCAGTTTGTCTTCTTCATTTCGCTTTCTGCTCCATTCATTGTGGCCTCTCTGCCACTGTTTCTGGAATCTTGGTATTTTCCTTTTTTAGAATGTCCTGCATTATTCTCTGTAGAGTTGAGTTGGTGGTTGCAAATTCCCCTAGTTCCTCTTTATCCTAGAAGCACCTTGTTTCTCCATCAATTTCTAGGGACAGTTGTGCAGGATATATCAATCTTGGCTGGAGATTATTATCTTTCACAGCTTGAATAATTTCCCCCCTCGCTCTTCATGATTTGATGGTTTGTGCCGAAAAGTCTGCTGTAATTCTGATGGGTGTTCCCTTGTAAGTGATCTGTTTCTTGTCTCTGACGGCTTTTAATATTCTGTTCTCATATTGGATTTCTGGAATTTTAATTATATGTCTGGGTGTAGTTCTGTTGTAGGTGGCTGGGGTTCTGTATGCCTCATACATCTGAGTATTTTTATCTTTTGCTAAATTAGGGAAATTCTCCTGGATTATTTCTGTGAATAGCCTTTGTAGTTCATTTGTTTGTGTCCCTACTTCTTCCTTTACGTTCTTAATTCTTAAGTTATAGATCCTCTTATCATCTTCTAGCCTTTGTATTATTGCTGTTTGTTTCCTTGTTATTTTTAAGAAGTTTTTCATTTCATGCTCCCACATTACAAATCTGTTCTCCAGTTCAGATAATCTATCCTTAGTTTCTTTCAAGCTATTATGCCAGCTTTCAATAGAGTTTTTAGTTTCCTGGTAATCTCTTTTTGAACCTGCTTCATGTATTCTATGTTTTCTCTATTTTCTCCATCAAACAATTCTCCCCTTTTTTTCTGTTCTTCCATTCCACCATTTGTTTTTTCTTGGGCAGTGCTTAGCATTTCTCTTAACTGTTCTACTTATATCTTGCTTTACTTCGTTAAATACTTCACTTTTGAACTCATCTATGAGACTCCGGTGATAACGCTTTAATGTCTATTGGTGCCGTGTCTGATATTGAGTATTTTCTCTCCTCATTCTCCTTTGCATTTACCTTTCCTGGATCAGTGTTCTCAGGACTAGGGGCCGAGTATCCTTTCTTGTTTGTTGCCTCCTCTTTTCATATTTTTTGTTCCTTCCATACAGGTGTATATAGGAGGCCTAGTTTATTTTTTGTCAGTTACAGTTTGTTTGAATCCACGGGTTAGGTGTTCCTGCCCACTGCAGTGTACTAGGGAGACACAGACTTGGGCAGCCTCTGCTGGGCCCACCCCTCCAGGTCAACCTACTGAAGGCCTCACTGCCAGGGTGCACCGCCAGGCACTAGGACCTGGTTTGGGCTAGCCTACTGGGTCTTAGTCCACAGCGTCACCCAGGCCAAGCACTCCCCACCAATCCTGCTTGAGAGGGGAATATGCAACTAAAGTCTCTGCAGTGGCCTGTTCCGGCTAGTCTGCCCAGTCCCAGAATGTCCTCTGTTGGAGCCTCCTCGTCTATGGAAGGGTCCCCGTTCCTCTCACTCACCGCAGGTCGATCAGTGCTCCCCGCCAGTCCCGCTCTCAACTCTGTTCGCCGATTCCCACTCTCAGAGCTTTCGCATCTCTGTCCCTGCTGTGCCAATTCAGATGCACCAGCGGCAGCAGGAAATTCAAATCGCAGTTTCCAGAGGCATGGGTTTCAGCTTCCGTGCTGAGATTTTATCTGTTCTGGTTATAGCACCGAGATTGCATTTCCAGTTGGTTTCTCTCAGCTTAGTTCGTTCCTGGGTCGCCAGGGTATATCTCCCCTTGCTTAGGACTCCTCACACTGCATCATTCCTGGATTCTAAGCTGGCTATCTCAGAGAGCCTCCGTAGCTGCTGTTATCTATCCACCATGTTCTCCCAGAAGTCATTGTTTATGAATTTTAAGCCAGCATGTAATCAAAGTGAGATCCATTGTGCACTTTGAGGGTCTCCTGGGGTCTTTCCTATACAGACTGTAGCTTGTAGAGTTCACAGATAGCAGCCTGCCCAGCTACTTTCTTTTCTACCTTTTCTACTTAGCTGCTCACCTTGGCTGGTATGTTCATTCTACTAGATTTCTTGGCATAGTTGGCTTCATTGTGTCTTTCTAGGATATTCTTGAGAATTTTTTATATTGCTGGTTTGGTAGTGATGATTTTTTTGGGTGGGTGTGGAGGTTGAGAAAGGGTCTTTCCATGTAGTTCACGCCAGCCTTGCTCAAGTGTTTTAATTACAGGTGGTGTCATCACATCAGGCTCAGGTCATGAACTTTTTGAGGTGTTCCTTGTCTTGGACATGCCTCTTTTCTCCATCGATTTTGAAAGAAAGTTTATCAGGATATATATAAGTGTGGGCTGGAAGTTGTCTTTTAGGATTTGAAGCATTTCATTCCAAGCTCTCCTGGCCTTTAAGGTTTTTGTGGGAAAGTCTCCTGTAATTCTGATGAGTTTACCTTTATAAACAGTTTATTGCTTTTCTCTACAGCTTTTTAGATTCTTCCCTTGTGTTAGACTTCTGGTATTTCAACTGTAAAATGTCTTTTGATTGTGGCTATTTGGTTCTGTATACCTCACTTATCTGTGTGTTTAATTCTTTCTCAGTATTTGGAAAACTTTCTTCTGCTATAAATGGGTAAACATGTAAACAGATTATTTTATGCCCTTTGTGTTGGCTTCTGAGTTTTCATTTATTTCAATTAATCTTAGGTTAGTCTTTTTGTCATCAGGCAGATGTTGAATCCAATTTCTTGCTGTTTTTAAGGTGTCTCTGAGTAAGTGGTTTTTGAAAGCATCTCTATCTTCTAATTTTGATATTTTGTCCTCACCTCTGTCACTTCTGCTGTCCGTACTTCACTATAATTATTAATCTGACTGATGTTTTAAAGCTTTTCATGGGCTCTAGTTCTTTGCTAAACTGGTCATTCATGTTTTGTATCTTTTTTTTTTAAAGACAGTATCTTGCTATGAAGTTCACGTTGGCCTTGAACTGATTATATGACGTAGGCTAGTCTCAAACTCACAGTGATCCTCCTGCTTTAATGTCCTAGTGCTGGAGTGCACATGGATGCCACCATACTTCATTCATGTTTTGTATCATTTTGTTTAGTTCATCTAGCTTTTTATTAGTTTCTTCCGTAGGATCTCTGATTGTTTTACTTATTGTCTCCATTATCTGATTAGTTATATTTTCTGTAGTAGTTAAGTAATAGTTGTGTTTTCAGCATATTCTCTATGCTGCCAAGCACCTCATTGATCTGGGGTTATTTTTAATAAATGCATGTTTGCCATACACTGATCATACTCATCATAGGGAGTTTGTATCTTTACATAGTATGTCTTCATTTTTTTTCTCACTCTCCTCCCTTCCACCTGTCTTTCCTGCCCATTTACAAAACCTTTTTTCCCATTTTTCCCCTTTCATTCTCTTTATTTAAATTCCTTTGCCCTTCTGCCCCTCTCCTAGGCCCCCCCCCACCTTGTTCTTCTTCCCATTTGAACATGCTCTTCCTACTTCCTAATGTCTGTCCTCATTTTTTGCTCCTTATTTACTCTTTGGGTTTCTTACATAGGAGAAACAATGCAGTATTTAAATGTGTGTATCTGGCTTTTTTTCACTTAACATTATGATCGCAAAGTGCACCCATTTACCAAAAAATGACTAGTTTATTCTTCTTTATGGCAAAATAGTACTCCATTGTATATAAATACCACATTTTTTTTCTTTATTCATTCATCCTTTGACGGACATACGGGCTGTGTCCAAGAGTTAGCTATTATAAGTTGTGCTGCTGTAAACATGAGTAGGCATATATCACTGTGGTATGATGTTTTTAACTCTTTCAGGAAGATAGCAAGTAATGGGACAGCTGCATCAAGTGGAACCTCTAATTTTAGTGTTTTGGGAAATCTCTGTACTGACTTCCATAGAGGTTATACCAGTTTTCACTTCTACCAACAGTGAAGAAAGGTTCTTTTTTCTCGACAGGCTCATCACCATTTGTTATAAAGTGATTTCTTTATGATAGCCCTTCTTTCTGGAGTGAGATAGAATCTTAGTGTTGTTTTAATTTGCCTTTTTCAAATGACCAGTGATGTTGAGCATTTTTTCATATACAGTGGTACCTCAGTTCCCAAATGCTTTTATTGGCAAACAATTTGGTTTGCACACAGAAGCATTTGGCAAAATTTTGTTTCTGTTTGCAAACTGCATCAGATGAGGAACATGACCATGGCCATCTTTTTTGCCTGAATGCAAATATGGCCATCTTTTACAGAATTATAAAATGAATTAAATGTGCAAACCAAGGTACCAGTATATTTTCTGTTTGTACTTCTTCATCTGAGAAGTGTCAATTCATTTCAGGTGTCTGTTTTTGGATTCAGTCTGTAAACTTTGGAGGGCATAGTTTCTTGAGCTTTTTATATATTCTAGATGTTAGTCCTTTGTCTAAGGAGTACATTAGTAAAAATTTTTCCCCATGCTGTGGGTTATCTCTTCACTCTACTGGTAGTTTGTTTTACTGTGCAATAAATGTTTAATGTAATGTACTCCCAGTTATTGATTCTTTGTACTATTTCCTGTGTGATCCAGGTTCTGTTTATAATATCCTTGTCTATCCCTGTGTCCTGGGAATGAATTTGACTTGGTCATGGTGTATTATTTTTTTGATGATTTGCTGTATTCTGTTTGCCAGTATCTTACTGAGGAGTTTTTGTTTATTTGTTTTGTTTTTATGATTCTCAGGATCCCAGTATGCAGTTCAAGCTGACCTTGGGCTCACTTTGTACCCCAGCCTGGTTTTGAATTTACAGTGATCCTCCTGCCTTAGCCTCCCGAGTACTGGGATTACAGGAATGTGCCACTACATCTGGATTTATTGAGGATTTTTGCATCTGTATTGATTCAGGAGACTGTACTATAGTTCTGTGTTTTGGTTGGATCCTTTTCTTGGTGTCAGGGTAATGCTTGCTTCCATGAATGACTTTGGGAGTATTTTTTCCCTTTCAATTTAGATAGAGTTTGAGGAGTAGTGGCATTAAATCTTCATTGAAGTTCTTATAGGATTTAACAGTGAATCTGCCAGGATCTGAGCTTTTCTTTGTTGGTATCTTTTTTTATTACTTCATTGGTTTCATTGACTAATACTGGGTTATTTAGAACTCATATCTGCTTAAGCTTAGATATTTCATAGTGTCTAGGAGTCTGTCCATTTTATCAATGTTTTCCATCTTATTGGTGTACAAGTTCTCAAAGTAGTTACTGTATTTCTGCAGGGTCTGTTGTGATTTCACTCTCTCCATTCCTAATTGGGTGGATTTGGGTCTTTTTTTTTGTTTGTTTGTTTTTTTTTTTTTTGGATAAGGTTAGCTAAGTGTTTGTCTATTTTATTTAATCTTTCAGAACACCAGCTCTTCAATTCATTGATTCTTTGTAATATTTTCTTAGTCTCAATTGCGTCACTTTTTGCTCTGATCTCTACAATTTTCTTCCTACTATGGTTTTTAGGATTCACTGACTTTTCTCTTTCTAGAAGCTTTAGGTTCAACAATAGATTATTTGTACTCACTGTTTTTCTAATATGGGGATTCATTGCTATAAATTTCCCTTTTAGGGCTGCTTTCATTGTATTCCATAACTTCCATTATACCGTTTTGGCATCATCATTTAATTGTAGAAGCTAATGTCTTCTTTAATTTCATCTGTGACCCACTGATTATTTAGGAAAGTGTTGTTTACTTTCCATGTGTTTATATGTTTTTGTTGGTGTAGTTTTCGGGTTTTTTGTTTGTTTGTTCGTTTTTCTTCTGATCATAGCTATTTGGAGTTCTCTATGTATCACGTATCTATATGACAAAATCTTTTTCCTTGCTCAGAAAATTTTCTGTTATTTCTGTGGAAAGTTTTTTTTAAATGTCTTTTGTGCTATATTTTGATTTTTTAATTGATTTTCATTAATTTTGTATTATTTCTGTTTATATCATCTAGCTGTTCAATTGATTTTTTTTTTTTTTTTTTTTGTGGTCTCTTGCTATTTTTAAGTCTTTCATTTGGTGATCATCAGCCATAACCCCGTCTTCTGAATCTGATATTCTGTCTTCATATTGGTTGATTTTGCTTCATATACTTTCAGTGGAATTTTTAATCTCCCATATACCAGTCTGAATCAGTTTTATGGCCCCCTATTCTTTTTTTTTTTTTTTTTTTTTTTTTTTTTGTCTTTTTTCTTTTTATCGGTACCAGGGATTGAACTCATGACTGCCTGCTTGCAAGGCAGGTGCTTATGCCGCTGAGCTAAACCTCCAGCCCCTCCCTATTCTCTTTGTATGTTACAGATTTATGGTTTCCATTGCCTTTCAAAGCTCCTTTATTTAAAACAATTATTTCATTCATTATGGTTATCATCTCTTTAATTATCTGTGTAATTATTTTTGTTTTGATTTTTGTCAGGAGAGTTATTCATCTCTTGGTACTTCTATTGCTACCATTTCAGAAAGTTCGCCTATGTGGCTTTTAGTTTCTTCCACTTCAGTGCCACCTGGATTTGCTTTAGGTGAGTTGAGAATGTTAGGTTGTTGCTTCATTGTTTTCTCATCTTTTATTTTTGTTGTTGTTGTTGAAATATTTTCTGCTTGGAAATTTTTGAGGCTTGGAAACTGCTTATGTTAGGCAGCTTTATTACTAGTATCAAAATGTTTTCTGGAAATGACTACTTTTTAGCAATGTCTTTTAAGTGTAGCTGGCCTTTGGCCTTTGAGTCGTCCCAAGATCCTGTCTCCTATGTTAACTAGGAATGAAAGGTTGCAGCTCTTTGGCCTAGCATCCAATTCTTTGGCACTGGGCTGTAGTATTGTTTATGACTCCCAGACAATACAGGTATTGCCATACAAGAAAGGTTAATTGATCACAAAGCTACATCACTTTCCCCATCTGTGTTGCATAGATAAGATCTGGGAGTTTTGTTTCCTTTTCTTATTTTTAAAATTTATTTATTTAGTGTGTTTAGGCACATTGTCATGTATTGTATACCATCAAAATCACGTTGCTAGTTCTGGTGATCTCTCTCTCTCTCTCTATTTCAGGCAAAGTCTTGCTATGTAGTTATCTTAGTTACTTTTCTCTCATTGCTGTAACAAAATACCTTTTGCCCAAAAGTAAGGAAAGGTTTATTTAGCTAACAGTTTTTAGAGGTGTTAGCCCATAATTTGCTGGCTCCAAAGTACAGTGGTGTGGTGAGGGACAACCATTCAAGGCAGCAGAAGACAGCCAAAGCAACAAGAGCAAAAGGGGAAAGAGCAAGCCTCTTCCTCCCTTATATTGTATGCAGGCTACTTTCGCTAGGGTGGATGTAGCACTCTCATCATCTGTATGCCCTCTTCTTGCACAGGCTGGGGATATTTACAAAATGAGGACCCTGAGCTCCTGCTGAGTTGCTTCTTTAAACTTCTGAACTTTTCAAATTGAAGCAATGAGTCAACAACCATTATGACATCCCAGGGCGTAAATAGCTGCCCAGGAACATTCCCTCCCCACCCTAGGATATAGAACTAAAGAGTCACTTAGTTCAGCTTCTAAACTTCTCACATTGACACAGTGTATTAACCATTACAGGAGTTAAGCTGCCTTTGAACTCACTGTGTAGCCTGAGCTAGCTTCAAACTCATGCCAATCTTCATGTCTCAGCTTCCTGAGTGCCCGGGGTATTATAGGTATGTACTACCATGGCTGGCTGGAGAGCTTTTTAATCAGTCTTCTTTTCAATGATGCACTGAGGGCATAGTTAACTACTGTCCTTTGTATCTCCAGATCCGACTGTTAGGGTTTTCCAGTGCAATAGAGAGGCAAAAATAAAAAAAAAAGAGGCCTTTAATGAGGACCTGGACTTGGAGAGGTGGAGAGGAGTATAACAACTCATTGCTCATTGGGCTGGGCTTCTCCTCTGACCAGAAAGGAACTGGGCAAAAGGTTATCTGACCTCAGGCCAGAGGTGGGGTTTGGGGTGAGCATTGATGATGTATGAGAAACTGATTAGAATTTTCTTTGTGCACATAGGAAAGGAAAAAGGAAGCTGTAATCAGGACTGAAGGGAAAGGAGGTAGAAATGTTTGTCAGGGAAAATGTCATTTTTGCTTTGGCCTTCCACCTTGTTAGACCACTGACATAATACTCAGTAATTTACAGTAGGGCAGAAACCTTTAACCAACCACCTTTGTTAATTTGGAGGGGGAGGTTGGCCTAGCTCCCTATTCTCTAGGAATTACCACAATATTATTAGTTTGGCTTTTTTTTTTTCCTTTCCTTTTTCTTTTTTTGTCTTTTTGAGACAGTGTCTCTATGTTGTTCAGGCTGACTTTGGGCTCACTTTGTAGCCCAGGCTGATCCCTAGCTTACAGCAACCTTCCTGCCTCAGCCTGCTAAGTGCTGAGATTACAGGAGTGCACCACTACACCCAGCTTAACCACAATATTATTAATGTCACAAAGATAATAGATATGGGTACATAGGAAAACTTATTAATAACAGCTATGCAATACTGCTAGTATCAAGTAAATCAGTAACAATAATGTCCAAGACAAAATGGATATTGACATACATAAGAACCATCATTGTACCACCCTTAACCTTAGAAAAGAAATCTATAATCATAGTATAAACTCTTGAGACCAACCAAATATGACATACACCAAATAGCTAGTAAATGCAGTAACTGTACCACAACAAATGATAGAAAAGAAATCAAGAGTAGTAACATAGAGTAACAAGAGTAGTAACATAGAGTAGTAACATAGAAATCAAGAGTAGTAACAAGAGTACCTAAAGATTAATAAAGATATGGGATGTTAGGAAGGGGAGAATACAAAAAGAAATATTTGAAAAATAAAACATTTGGAGATAAGAAAAGAAAAGCAAGACAAAAGATGTAGTGTGAAGTAGAAAGGTATTTATAGAAAACAGAAAAATAGAAATCATATGAAAAATTTAAAAATAGAAAAGAGGTTAGGGTTTAGCTCATAGGCTCAAATGCCTCCCTGGTAAGCATAAGGTTGTGAGTTCAATCCCCGGTACCAAAAAAAAAATTTTTTTTAAAGAGAAAAAAAGAAAGGACATAAAAAAACAAAGCAGTAAAAGGGTACAAATAATACAGTATTTCAAGAAAAAAAAATACAGTAAGAAATCACCAGTTAATAGGTTACATATTATATCCCTCGAACAATTGTCCAAATTACAAAATTAAAGCATATAAAGTAGACATTCATACAGTGAAATTGGAGACAGTTCCGTTCAATGATCCAACAAAAGCTCAGTAATATGGTTTTCCATCCTACACACTCGAATGTACCTGTAGTTATATTCCTTAGTCCACCTTCGTTTCCTCTCTTTTTTATAATAGCAGACTTTTTTGGTTTTATTACTCCTACGGTTCTTATTACTTTTTTTGAAGAGAATAAAACCAAATGTGACTAAGCAAAACAGAGTCAGCACAGAAAGGTGGGCATAGCACATGATGCAAAAATAGAATACCAAGTGATCAAAAATGGTTACCATTGTGCCTCTTGCTATTTTTAAATTGAGTTGTCTATATCATCAGGTATAATAGGATTGATCAAAACAGTACAGAACAAGACCAATAAAACCTACACTGAAGACCTTACAGGACTTCAAAAAAGAAGGATAATAGTCAAACCATAATGGGTATCATAGTATATCTTATTGCCTTCAAAGTGGTTGCCTATACCCTCAAACTTGATACTATCAAACAAAATAGAATATAGAATAATCAGACAGAACAAGATGGGGAGAGCAATACTGGGGTTCAAATCAGATTAATAGTAAAACCAAGAAAGTTACTATAATAGGTCCTTCTATTTTTAATTTAGTTTTCCCTTAATTAAAAAAATGAGAGAAAATAGATTAATTTTAAAAGGGGGGGGGAGATTGAGATAAGAGAGGACATTGTAACAGAACAACGCAGGGCAGAACCGAACCATTCAAGCATTGTGTTTCACCACCAGATAATCTAACATAATAGTAGTCACCATAGTGCCTCTTTCCTTGAATTGAGTGTAACTTCGTATGCTATAACATCAAGCATATCAAGACAGTGTGAAGCCATTCAAGAGAATGCAAGAATTACAGGGTATTTAGAACCAGCTAAAAGAAAATGAACAACAGTTTCTTTATTATCTCTTTACCTATAAAGAATTTTGCTTATACTATAGCATATAGTGAAATATAGTAAAATACAAGATGTTAAAACCAGTGGAAACAGATGTACCACAGCTTGATGGGACTTCAAAACAAGATGATATTAAATCAGCACTAGCTTTTATGTTGTGTTGTTCTCTTCAAAATAGCTATTTGTACTATCATAGATACTAAAATCGAACAACCCAGGTGCGGTTAATGAGTGAAAACATTATATGGCTTCAAACCAATATGATTGGGAATCATGATTACCACATACTTTTATGTATTCTTATCATTTCTTACAATACACTAGGGAAACTATTTGGTATTTATGCATGTGAGTTTGATTTATTTCACTTATGAGTATGGTCTCAAGCTGCGTCCATTTATTTATAAATATGTCAATGTGATCATTCTTTATAGCTGAGTGGTACTCCATTGTATAAAAATACCACAATTTTTTTATCCATTCTTCAGTTGATGGACACTTAGGTTGTTTCCAAGATCTGGCTATTACAAATTGTGCTGCTATAAACATGGGTGCACATATATCACTGTGGTATGATGCTTTCAGTTCTTCTGGAAATATGCCTAGAAGTGGTATACCTAGGTCAAATGGGGCTTCCAGTCCCAGTTTTCTGAGAAATCTCCAGACTGACCTCCACAATGGTTGCACAAGTCTACACTCCCACCAACAGTGCAGGAGTGTTCCTTTTTCCCCACAGCCTCTCCAGCATTTGTTGTTGGTTTTCTTGATCTTGGCCATTCTTTTAGGAATGAGACGAAATCTCAGTATGGTTTTAATTTGCATTTCTCTAATGGTTAATGATGATGAACATTTTTTCATATATTTATTTGCCGTTTGTATTTCTTCATCAGAGAATTGTTTATTCATCTCAGATGCCCACTTTTGGATTGGGTCTTTGAATTTTGGGGGACTGATTTTTTAAAATTCTTTATATGTTTTAGACAGAAGTCCTTTGTCTGAGGGGCAGTTCACTAAGATTTTTTCCCATTTTGTGGATTTTCTTTTCACTATGCTGGAGATTTTTTTGACGTGCAGAAACTTTTTAGTAATACTTCCCACAATCAATAACTGGATCCCTGACTTAAAGATATACTACAAAGCAACTGTAGTAAAATCAACATGGTACTGGAACCAAAACAGAGCTGAAGATCATTGGAATAGATTAGAAGATACAACCACAAATACAAACACACTCAACCACCTGATCTTCACTCATTAAGACTAGTGCAACCAGTGTGGAGGTCAGTCTGGAGATTTGTCAGAAAACTGGAACTGGAAGCCCCATTTGACCCAGCTATACCACTTCTAGGCATATTTCCAGTTATTGATTCTGGGAAGTATTTCCCGTGCAGTTTGAGTCCTATTCATGAATTCTCTACCTACTCCTATATCTTCAAGGTTTTTACCCAATTTGTCTTCCAATAGATTTAGTGTTTCTGTTTTAATATTTAGATCTTTGATCCATTTAGATTTTATTTTAGTACATGCTGATAGGCATGGGTCTAGTTTTGGTTTTCGGCATATGGAGAGCCAGTTTTTCCACCATTTATTAAAGAGACTGTCGTTCTCCCAGTGAACATGTTTGGCCCCTTTATGAAGATAAGGTGGTTGAGTGTGTTTGTAGTTGTGGTTGTATCTTCTAATCTATGCCACTGATCTTCAGCTCTGTTTTGGTTCCAGTACCATGTTGATTTTACTACAGTTGCTTTGTAGTATAACTTTAAGTCAGGGATTGTGATACCTCCTGCCTTGCCTTTGCTGCTTAGAACTGTCCTTTCTATTCTAGGGCTCTTCTTGCTCCAGATGAATCTTAGGAGTGATTTCTCAAGTTCTGTGAAGTATGTTGGTGGTATTTTTATCGGGATTGCATTGAATCTGTATAAAAGTTTTGGGAGAATGGCCATTTTCACAATATTCATTCTTCCTATCCATGAGCAAGGGATGTCTTTCCATTTTCTGAGATCATCTTCAATTTCATTTTTTCAGTGTATTATCATTTTCCTTGTACAGGTTTTTTACTTCTTTCGTGAGAGTAATTCCTAGATATTTCATTTTTTTGGTTGCTAGTATGAAGGGTGTGGCTTCACTTATTTCTCTCTGTGTGACATTGTTGTTAGTGTATAGGAATGCTATTGATTTTTGAGGATTGACTTTATATCCAGCTACATTACTGAATTTATTTATTATATCTAGCAGTCTTTCAATGAGTTTTGGGAATCTTCTATATAGAGTATCATGTCATCTGCAAATAATGATAGCTTAACTTCTTCTTTTCCTATCTTTATGCCTTTTATTTCTCTCTTGTCTAATTGCTCTGGCTAGTATTTCCAGCACTATATTAAATAGGAGCAGTGATAAGGGACATCCTTGTCTTGTGCCTGATTTTAAAATAAAGGACTTCAATTTTTGGCCATTTAGTATGATATTGGCTGTTGGTTTGTCATAGATGGCCTTTATTATATTGAGGTAAAGACCATCTATTCCAATTTTCTGCAAGGTTCTTATCATGAATGAATGTTGGACCTTATCAAAAGCTTTTTCTGCATCTATAGAAATGATCATGTGGTTCTTAATTTTGGCTCTATTGATATGGTGTATTACATTTATTGATTTATGTATTTTGAACCATCCTTGCATGCCTCGGATGAATCCGACTTGGTCATGGTGTATGATCTTCTTGATGATTTGCTGCATCCTATTTGCCAATATTTTATTGAGGATTTTTGCATCTGTGTTCATTAGGGATATTGGTCTGTAGTTCTCTTTTTCAGTTGGGTCCTTTTCAGGTTTTGGTACTAGAGCAATATTTGCTTCTAGGAACGATTTAGGAAGGATTGCTTCCCTTTCAATTTCATTGAAGAATTTGAGGAGTGTTGGCATTAGGTCTTTGTATTTCTTGTAGAATTCTGCAGTGAATCCGTCTGGGCCTGGGCTCTTCTTTGTAGGTAAGGATTTAATTACGTTTTCAATTTCATTAATAGAAATTGGGTTATTCAGTAGTTTTACATCTTCCTGACCTAGCTTTGGTACTTCGTATTCTTCTAGGAATCTGTCCATTTCCTCTGTGTTATCAAACCTTTGAGAGTAGAGGTTTTCGAAATAGGTGTTGATGTTCTTCTGTATTTCTATAGGGTCTGTAGTGATTTCTCCTCTTTCATTCCTTATTGCATGAATTTGAGCTTTTTCTTCCCTTTTTTTAATAAGGTTGGCGAGGGGCTTATCGATTTTATTTATTCTTTCAAAGAATCAGCTTTTTGATTCATTGATTCTTTGGATTGTTTCCTTAGTCTCTATTGCATTGATTTCTGCTCTGATTTTTATAATTTCCTCTCTTCTTTTGGCTTTGGGCTTGACTTGCTCTCCTTTTTCTGGCTGTCTGAGGTGCAGCATCAGGTTATTTATTTGTATTCGTTCTGTTTTCCTGATGTGGGAACTCAGTGCAATAAATTTTCCTCTGAGGACGGCTTTCATTGCATCCCACAGATTCCGGTAAGTTGTGTTTGTGTTTTCATTTTCTTGTAGGTAGTGTTTAATTTCTTCTTTAATTTCCTCTGTGACCCACTGATTACTCAAGAGTGTGTTACTCAGTTTCCATGTGTTTGTGGGAATTTTGTAGTATCTTTTATCATTAATTTCTAATTTCATAGCGCTATGGTCTGAAAGCATGCATGGGATGATTTCAACCCTTTTGCATTTATTTAGATATGTTTTGTGAATTAATATGTGGTCAGTTTTAGAAAATGATCCATGCACTGCTGAGAAGAATGTGTATTCTGTTGTGGGTGGAATACTCTGTATATGTCTATTAAGTCTATTTGTTCACAGGTGCGATTCAGTTCTTTTATTTCTTTGCTGATTTTGTGTCTGGTTGATCTGCCCATTGGTGTCAATGGTGTGTTAAGATCTCCTGTTAGAATTGTGTCACTGTTAACTTGGTTTTTCATTTCTGTTAGTACTTGTTTTATATAACTGGGTGCTCTGGAATTTGGTGCATATATATTTAAGATAGTTATCTCTTCCTCTTGGAGTTTTCCCCTTACGAGTATGTAGTGACCTTCTTTATCCCTTCTGATCATTATTGGCTTGAAGTTCACATTGTCTATAAACAATATAGCCACCCCTGCTTTTTTTTGGGTTCGTGTTGCATGAAGTATTATTTTCCATCCTTTGACTTTCAGTCTGTGAGTTTCCTTTTGGGTTAGATGGGTTTCTTGTAGACAACATATGGTTGGATTTTGTTTCTTGATCCATTCTGCCAGTCTGTTTCTTTTAATTGGTGCATTGAGACCATTTACATTAATGGTTATAACTGTTATATATTGGTTTATTGTTGACATGTTATCTTTCTGCTGTTGTATCTTTATCTTTCAGTTCTATTTAATTGTCTGCTTTGTTTAGTGGTTTTTTCCTTATATGTGTCTAGGCTATCTTTCAGTATTCTTTGCAGGGTTGGCTTGGTGATCATGTAGTTTTTCAGCTGTTCTTTGTCATGGAAGTATCTTACTTCTCCATCCATTTTGAAGGAAAGTTTTGCAGGGTATATCAGTCTAGGTTGGAAATCATTTTCCTTTAGGATCTGAAATACTTCACTCCATGCTCTTCTTGGCTTTATTGTTTGTGCTGAGAAGTCTCCTGTGATTCTGATAAGTTTTCCTTTATAGGTGATCTGTCTTTTCTCTCTGACAGTTTTTAATATTCTATTCTTTTGTTTGATTTCTAGGATGGCCATTATTATGTGTCTGGGTGTAGTTTTATTTTGGTTATGGCTACTTGGAGTCCTATGTGCTTCATTGATCTTGATACCAGTTTCCAATCTCATGTTTGGGAAATTTTCAGCTATTCTCTAAATATCCTCTTGACATCCTTTATGTTGTTCCCTTCTTTTTCATTTATCCCTATTAACCTTATGTTGTTCCTCTGCGTCATCTTGCAGGTGTTGAATTGTTATTTCCTGATTTCTTGTTATTTTTAAAAGATCTTTCTTTTCCTGTTCACTGGTTGCAATCTTGTCTTTGAGGTCTGAAATTCTATCTTCACATTCATTGAGGCGGTTTTTACAGCTTTCGATGGAGTTTTTGACTTCCTGTATATCTCTTTGCATCTGCTTTATATATTCTGTTTGTTTCTTATATTGTTCATCCAGGGATTCTGTCTTTTTGTTTATCTCCTCCAATTTTTTAACTGTGTCTTCTTTACATATGTTCAGCATCTCCTTCTTTTCTTTTATCATTTCTTCTTTTACCTGAGAGATTATTTCTAGTTTGAATTCCTTTAAGGCTTCTTCTATGCCCATGGCTCCTAGGCTTTTTTGGGATGGCCTGAATGTTTGAGACTGCATTTTGGTCTTTCGTTTTTTCATTTTCCCATATTTTCTAGCTTCAAGTGTTGTTCCAAGTGAGGGAGAGAGGTCAGCCAGGCTGGGATGGAATTCCCTGCCCCCTCCTTACTCACTGATCTGGACAGGAAGTCTGGGCCTGGTCCCCAGGCGCAGAAGAGAGCTCCGCAGGGCTGGGACGGGGCTCTCTGCCTCCTCTGGACCCACTCCACCCAACAGGAAGCCGGATCCTGGCCCCCAGGTGAAGAAGACAGTTCCAGGCCTCCGCTGGACTCACTTGACTGACAGGAAGCCAGAGCCTGGTCCCCAGGCAAAGAAGACAGTTCTGGGTCTCCACTGGACTCACTTGACCGATAGGAAGCCAGAACCTGGTCCCCAGGCAAAGGAGAGTTCGCTGGGCTGGGCCAAAAAAATTTTTTTAAAAAGTAGAAAATGAGGGGCTGGGGATTTAGCTCAGCAGCATAAGCGCCTGCCTTGCAAGCAGGCAGTCATGAGTTCGATCCCTAGTACCGATAAAAATGAAAAAGACCAAAAACAATAGAAAATGAATCTAAAAACAGAAGAAATAAATGTTGTTTTTTTCTCCTGTATTTCTGAGTGAGTAGTTTCCTGCTAGGATCTCCAGTTTTAGAGTCTAGGAAGTTTTGAGTTTCTCCATCTAATCTTATAGTTGTGGATTTCTAAAGTGTACACTGTATTCCTCTGCCGTAGGTCAGTGATGGTGAAACTTATTTTTTTTTTAGTACTAGGGATTGAATTTACCACCTCACTCTTTTTTCAGACAGATGCTTGTGCTGCTGAACTAAAGCCCCAGCCCTGGTGAACTTTTAGAGCACTCAGTGATAAAAACAGCTCGTTGCACCTCAGTTAGGTTCACCCCTCTGGTGTACTGGGCTATGACAGTGTCCGCACCAAGACATTTCCTTGCTCAGGTTGGTAAATAGTGAAGGCAATCAGACTTCAGATCTGTGCTGGTAGGCAGCAGAGCGAGGGTTCAAGTACTTACTGCCAGTGAACACTTTCAGACCCAACTGTTATGGGGCACAACTCAAGCTGGGCCTGGCTTTTCACCACGTGAGTGTGAGCTACATCTTTCCCTCTCTGAGTTTAAACTTCTCAGGGACTCTCTTCCTAGCCGGCTCCCAGCTGGCTATGGTGGTGCACACTTGTAGTTCCAGCACCTGGGAGGCTAAGGCAGGATTGCTTGGAGTTCAAGGCTAGCCTGGGTACATAGTGAGTTCAAAGCTAGCCAGAACTACATAGCAAGATCTTATCTCCAAAAAATGAAAAAAATAAAATTCACCATCTAGCCCATTCCCTGTCTGCAGCTATGTCTATGGCTGTCCCTTACCCTGTCACTGGGTAACCTGAGATGAAGTTGTTTTAATTTGTCTGAGTCCCAGATTTAAATAATCAACCCCTTCCTGAAATGACACCTGGTGCAAGCACTCCCTGGTGATGTGGCTGACATCGGCACTTGAATCCCTCTCCTACTGTTGCCTGGCATACAGAAGGAGTCTTTTGGAACAAAATCCAAGGAGATTTTTGTAGGCATGGGCCCTGCTGCCCTTTCTACCTGGATCTCCCAGCCCTTGCTTCTGGGGAACCTGGTTTTCTTCCTGTTTCTGCTGAGCCACAATTACGGGGGAGAGAGTCCAAATTACTTCTTTTGTCTGCAGTGTAGACCATCTTTCTAACTTCTCTGTAGCTTCTAAGTTTTTTGTCAATTGCTTCCTGACTGGCAATGATTTGCTTCTGTTTCTCTCTTTGACAGTTGTTCTCCAGTGTCTGCATTCCAGTTCTCAGAGAGGCTGAATTTTGCTGCCATCACTACTGAAACATTTTTTTCCTTTCAACAAGAAGGATTTCTTTCTTTCTTTCTATTTATTTATTTATTTTTTTGGTACTGGGGATTTAACTCACCATCCTGTGCTTGCAAGGCAGGCGCTCATACCACTGAGCTAAATCCCCAGCCCCAGAAGGATTTCTTTTTAAATAAAAAAAAAAAAAAGCAGCGGAATGAATACTATAATAAAAGAAAATGTTCTTGAAATTAAGGTTGAAACTGTATACATGTACTTGAGAAAATTGATTCAGAAGATTAATACCATGACATAGTCCAGGAAAATTGCCACCAAAAAAAGAAGAACTAATCTAATGACTTTACTTGAGAATCTCTAAATTGAGAATGTATTTGTCCCATTAGTGTCCCCTTAACAACTGAAGAAAAAAGGACAAAATGAAGATAGTTGTAGCAGGATAAAACTTTGCTTCACCCAGCTTGTTCCATTCCATTGAAGGTTAGTTGCCTGTTTCTAGCATTCATAGCACCACTAAGAAGAGAGAGGAAAACAGTTCCAGAGACATTTTTTTTCATTCCTCATTGGTAGGATGTTGTAGCTTTGTGGTGGATCATGTGCATAGCATATACAGTTCTGTGTACTGTGCACGTGTACACACACACATACACATACCATTACCATCTTCATTCTTACTCAAGCACCAGTTCATCCTTCACCAATCCTCAGAGCTTGGGAGTACCTGTTTATGACCATCTGTGGCCAGGCACAACAGATAAGCAGTATTCTGATATTGTTCTAGGTAGTCTTTTTTTAGCCATCAACATAAACCCATTTGTTTCTTTCTAAAAATCATGGTTGACTTGTACCCCACAATGTCAGGCTTTATTTGGGGAGAAAGGAGGCATATATATATTGCCTTTATTGTCATAGGGTTTGAAGAAAGGAAGAAGTAAACATAGTATCTGGATGTGTCTTTACAAGTCAAAGGTCATAAGCTAATACTATACTCTTAGAGCATTTTGCTAATTATAATCCAGCACAATGCCACTAGAATATTTAAGACACTTACTATAGATTGCATACTGTTTTAAATGCTTTACATGCATGCATTCATTTAATCATGCCAGTTCTAGTATTATTATCTCCATTCTGTATGTGAGGAAACTGAGTCACAAAAAGATTGTTATCTAAAATTGCTTGTTACTGTTGATAATGTGTACTGCAGTAGAGCCTTCATCTTTTTTTTGTTAAATGTGGTAAAATATACATAACAACGTTTACCGTCTGAACCATTTTTAAGTATTCAGGTCACTAATCTCAAGTACATCTATATTTTTATTTTAAGCCGATATTTTAAAAAATAGTCCTGCAGGTCGTGGTACCACATCCCTCTAATTCTAGCACTCTGGTTGCTGAAGCAAGCGTATCACCAAGTTTGAGGCCAGCCGGGCTACATAGTGAGTTTAAGGCCAGCCTGAACTTTTAGTGAGACCCTGTATCCAAAATTTAAAAATGGTGTTCTGTTGCTTAAATATGTACCTTAGTTACTTGTTCAGTGTTAAATTGAATCTCTGTTTCAGAAAAGATTTTCATTATGTTTATACAAGGATTGCTTATTCTGCTTTTATTTTTAAAAAGTCAAAGTTTGTTTTTTTATTTTGTTTTGTTTAGATAGAAACTTGCTATGGAATGAAGGATGGACTTGACCTTGGGATCTTTCTCCCTCAGCTTCCCAAGTGCTGGAATTACAGACATGTTCTACATCATGCCCAGCTAATAATTTTCTTTAACATGTGACGGAGACTCTCCTCTAAAATTCTTTGATTGCAGTAAATAGTACCCATTTTGGGTCTCTCTTTGTGTACAATTGTTTTGATTGTGTTCCCATTACTTCTCACAAACATTTCAATAGAGAAAAAGTAAATGAAAGCCAGAGCCATTAAATTCTTTTTATAAAAGTAGATGCCTGCTAGTCAAAGTTTAGAAATTAATCCAAATTTCACATGCAGCATTTAACGTACACCAAACTTCTTGGCATAATATAAGATTGTAAGGAACAATGTAACAAAAAATAAGGTAACCTAATCAGGTAACTGTGATAATGAAACCAAATATATAATAAGGATATAGGTCATTTTTAGAACCTTGTAATAAAACTAGTCATGGTGGCACATGCCTATAATCACAGCACTCAGAAGGCTGACACAGAAAAATCTCTTAGCTCAAGGCCAGCCCGAACTGCATAGTGAAAGACAAAATAAAATAAAAAATAAACCTTACAGCCAGGCATATAGTGCATGCCTGTAATCCCAGTACTGGGGAGGCTGAGGCAGGAGGATTGTTACAAGTTCAAGACCAGCCTGAGTTGCAAAATGAGCTCAAAGCCAACCTGAACTACATAGTGACACCCTGTCTTAAAAAGACAAAAATAAATAAGTAAGCCTTATAATAAATATGTACACACATTTAGATATAAATGGGCATTATGTTACCCATTTATGGAGGAAATTGAGGCTTTACGAAGTTACTCTAGTAGAAGAAAGGAAGAAAAAAAGGAAGGAAGGAAGGAAACTAATATTTTGAGTACCAAATAAACCAAGCACTTTGTTTTCCTGTGGTATCTTGTTTTATGCCAGTAGATCATTTCCTGGCAGTAAATTTGTTCAAGCTACTGAAACATGTAACTATGTAACATGTCTTCATATTACCAACTCTGCATATTTTTCTTTACTCTATTCAACTGTGGTTGTTCACTCCATTTTTTTTTTTTAATAATCAGGAAACCTAACATTTTGGTTTTATCTTTGAATAATCACTTTCCACAGAAGCTAATCCATTATTATGATTAATGACCTTGAGCTTGTGTGTTTTTCTTTCAGATTCCTGAATTTGACAATTTGTACCTGGATATGAATGGAATTATACATCAGTGTTCTCATCCTAATGATGATGATGTCCACTTCAGAATTTCAGATGACAAAATCTTCACTGACATTTTTCACTACTTGGAAGTGTTGTTTCGCATTATTAAACCTAGGAAAGTGTTCTTTATGGCTGTTGACGGAGTCGCTCCTCGAGCAAAAATGAATCAGCAGCGTGGGAGGCGTTTTAGGTGAAACATTTAAAGATAAATAACATAACACAGCATATCTTCTGGTCATATTTATTTTCTGTTTAAATTCCCACAGAAATGGGAATATCTCCTACTCATAATGCTGTATTATGTCAAATAGGAGGAAATACAAAAATATGTAATTTTATATAATATTCTTAGAGGTCTTGGTTGTATTTAAGATCATAAAATGATAAAGATCATTAAATTATACACATATATATATAATTTAAAGCTATTCAGAGAGTTTTTCTGAGGAGAGATACTGGGATTCAAACTCAGGACCTCACGCTTGCCAGGCTGGCAGTGTGCTGCTGAGCTATTTCCTTGGCCCTATACAGAGATTTTAACCTTGTTTCTAGCTTGAATTTGACATTTGTTTCTGACATGAATTACCCTGAAAGTGCTTACAATATTTTGTGTGTTTTTATTGTCTTGAAATCTAATTTCTCCAATCCTTACATGAAAAATTCAATTCTTTTATAAGAGCAAAGGATTCTGAGGCTCACCTTTATCAGTTGCATTATTTCAAAACTTAAATATTGTTGAACCTTAAAATTGATGAATTAATATTTAACTGAAAGACCTAAATAGCAGTTTATGTAAAAGTTAGTACTTTTGTTTTCAGGAAGTTTAAGTTTTATTTGTTTTGTTTTCTTTACCTGTAAGGTCAGCCAAAGAGGCAGAAGACAAAATAAAAAAGGCAGTTGAAAAGGGAGAAACTCTTCCTACAGAGGCCAGGTTTGATTCCAACTGTATTACACCAGGTAAAGTCACTGAGAGAAAATCTATGGAAGAATTAAAATGTAATTTGAAAGTTTATTGTTTCAAATGTCTAAATGTGTTTATATTTACTATTTATTTGGGCCCTGGGGTTGCATTTGCTGTATTTTCCCACTTGTATCTGATTGTGAGATAGTTTGAACACACTGATCACAAATGTCCCATAAAGTCCCGCAGTAGGATTTTCAAATGTTGATAAGAACAGATATGGTCAGGACCCTCCAGATACACTGAATTCCAGACCTGGAACTTACAAGATCTTTCAGTTTGACTCCTGCCATTTCTTGGAATGAAACAATCTCAGTGAGGTGGTAATTTCATGTAGCTTACTTTTTGTTTCAGGATAAGAAACCCATTGTCCTGCTCCACCTCTCAGCAGCAGCTAAGATTTGTATGACTTTAAGGAAAATAAATACAATACATATATCAGTAATACGTTTAACAGATTCATGACTGAGCCACAGTTCGTATCTCTTACTGCCAGGTGTGCCTTGAACCACTGGGTGGTACATGCATATGACTGTTTCAGTTCTGCCACCAGTGGTGTACACTGATAGATGAGACCGTCTGTCAAGCAGGTACCACTGATGATACAAGGCACCTGATTGGACAGTCATATAAATATCAACAATGGTTCAAGCAAGAGAGAATATATTAATTTAATTGTATATACAGCTACATACTCTATACTCTTCAGCTTTGTGTAGCATCATTATATTCCTTTACTTTGAATGAACGTGTTAAAATATAACTTTCTCATGAGTTCATTACTACCAATAGTAATTTCTCTTTTACTCTGTGCCCTATATATTACTCAATTTAATAATGTTTTATCTTGATTATAGTTTTAAGACTGTGTTGCCTTTGATTATTATCACACGGGGTTTTCCTAAAACAAAATCATTGTAAACTGAATTTCAAAATTAATAATAATTTTCAGATTAATAATAATAGGTATTATCAGTATAATTACTGGCAATTGAAGCTGCATGTCTTATGAAATTACTGTAGAGATCAGCAAAAGAAGTAGAGAGTTGAGATTCATTAAACTTTGCCCTTTAAGTATATAAAAATACTTACAGCATAGTTGTTAGACAACAGTAGAAGTCCTTGACTTTTCCTGACACTGACTTCATTTAGGATAACTAATAGCATTTGAAACAGGATATTTGCTAGAGAATGATACATTTTTTGCTCCCAGGATAGGCAAAAGCACTTTTAACCTTTTTTAGAGATCCTATCTATCCCTACCTATTTGATCTGATTATTGTATTATCACTGGGAATTCATTGTTTTTATGTCTTTTAGAGATTAACTGTTTAAACCTTTTTGTTTATAGGGACTGAATTCATGGCCAGGTTACATGAACATCTAAAGTATTTTGTAAATATGAAAATTTCCACAGACAAGTCATGGCAAGGAGTTACCATCTACTTCTCAGGCCATGAGGTTATCATCTTTTTTTATTTTAAATTTTTAAAAATGTATTTAATATTCTGAAGCATAGCATATTACCACATGTTTTAAAAACATTATATTTAGACTCCCGGAGAAGGAGAACATAAAATCATGGAATTTATCAGATCGGAAAAAGCAAAGCAAGATCATGACCCAAACACCAGACACTGTCTTTACGGTTTAGATGCTGACTTGGTAAGTATAACATTTATTGTTATATAAGATTATGCCTTTATAAGTAAATAAGGGACTTGACTTACGCAAGAATCTTACTGCTTATGAAAACAAATATAGAAGACAAAATAATTATTGCTACTTTAGTCTTTACCAAATCTTTATGATCAACTGGTATCTATATTTTACAATTGTGACACCCCTTGCTGCTTGTAGTATTCTTCTGAAGTCATGACTTATATGTAGCCCATGACATATAGTACATCTTTATCAAACAACTCTAAAACCCAAGAATCTTTACTAAACATCATGTTTAACTTTTTATTATGGAAATTGTCAAGCTCAACAAAAATAGGAAAGATAAACTATTCATGAAGTACACCTATATTTCCTTTGTACAGAACGTTGAGGCTGGAGGGTTGAAAGCTTAAAGCTAGCCTTGACAGTTTAGTGAAACACTGCCTAAAATTTTTTTTTTTTTTGTCTTTTTCCTTTTTATCAGTCCCGGGGATCGAACTCACAACTGCCTGCTTGCAAGGCAGGCTCTTATGCCGCTGAGCTAAATCCCCAGCCCCTAATTTTTTTTTTATACCGGGAATTGAACTCACAACCTCGCACTTACCTATAAGTGCTTGAATCGCTGAGCTAACGCCCCGGCCTTGGTTATTTATTTATTTATTTATTTGTTTGTTTGTTTTTTTCATTTTTATCAGTACCAGGGATCGTACTCACAACCGCCTGCTTGCAAAGCAGGTGCTTATGCTGCTGAGCTAAATCCCCAGCCCCTATTTATTTTTTTAAAGGCTGGGAATGTAGCTCACTGCTCTCTTGGTTTAACTCCTAGTACCACCACCAAAAAAAAAAGCTCAATAGCATAATGACATTTCCTGTGTTCTTCATTTAGTTAATCTACTGTCCTTGTCTCCTATTTCTTACTGTATCACTGTGGGTTATTAAATTCCAGCATTATATCATTTAATCTGTACTTTTTTTGCATAATTTTCTCTAATGGAGGTTTTTTAAAACTGAAAGAAAAATGGTTTTTGTTTTTTGGTTTCTTTTTTTTTTTTTTGAGAAAGGGTCTTGCTATGTAGTCAAACTGATCTCTAACTAGCCACAATCCTCTTGCCTCAGCCTCTCAAGTACCGGGATTATAGGCATGCACCACCCGCCTATCTAAAATAAAATACTTAAAAATGATTCCATTATCTTACATAAAACAAAAATTAGCAGTCATGTTTAATATATAAGTAAGTGGTTCATATTGTCATCTCCTTAGTTGGATTATAAATGTTTCTTTTATTTTTTTATTTTCGCTGTTGGAATTGGTATTAAAACAAAATAGACAATATACATTGTACTTTATTGATATATATCACTAGACTTTTGAATTAATTTTGGAGTTTAGGATACTTTGCTAGAAAATTAACTGAAAATTAAGAATGTTTGTTTCTTTAATTAAGAAAATTTGGGGGATTATAGAGGGAAGAAGTATGGTAAGAGGGGACAGAATGGCAGTTACAAAAGTATTGGGCCCAAAAGTTGAACATGTTTTTCCTAGAAAAGTACATTAACTTTATCACATTTATATTCTACAAATGGATATTTTTGTATTTATATATTTAATGTCCTCATTATTGCTCTTTGCAGAAATATTTCTAATAGCTCTTATGTATTTGATACAATAAGAACTGAGAGTATAGAAATATTTCATAATCATTTTTCCACAGATCATGCTTGGATTAACAAGTCATGAGGCACATTTTTCACTTTTAAGAGAAGAAGTTCGATTTGGTGGCAAAAAAACCCACAGGTAAACTACATTGCGTACAAATTGGAACAAAACAGAAATTAAGCCTCTTGGCTATTGTGACTTTCCTCAAGGAACCAGCTCTGCTTTTTCTAGGGTGCACTGTTGTCTTGCTTTTTCTCATTTTACTTAACCCAAGCTTACGCTGCAGTGCCAGTTTCTTCCCTACTGTTCACTTTCATTTTCTTGAATAAATTTTACCAGTGCTTTAAAAAAAACTTAATAGATATGTAGCATGTAAATATTTCCTTTCAACTCATTGATTGCCTTTTCACTTGATTGATAGTATTATTTGATACACAAAGTTTTTATTTATGTATATATGTATGTATGTATGTATATATGTATTTTTATTCTTTTTGAGACAGAATTTCACTGTGCAGTTCAGGCTGGCCTTAAACTCATTTTGTAGCCCAAGCTGCCCTTGAACTCTCAGCAATCCTCCTGCCTGAGTCTCCCAAGTACTAGGATTACATGCGTGTGCCACCATGTCTGGCTTTAATTTTAATACATCCCAGTTTATCTTTTCTTCTTTCTTTCTTTCTTTCTTTCTTTCTTTTTTTCTTTCTTTCTTTCTTTCTTTCTTTCTTTCTTTCTTTCTTTCTTTCCTCTGTTTTTAGTATAATATCCAAGAAATCTTTGCTAAATCCAGTGTCATAAAGTTAGTGTCTCCATTGTTTCATTCTAAGAGTTTTAATTTTTACTCTTGGGGTTTGGTTTGGTTTGGTTTGCAGTGGCTGGATCAAATCCAGAGGCTTTTGCAAGCTAGCCAAGCACTCTACCATCAAGCTACATCCTAAGCCCTCAGTTTTACAGTTTTAATTTTTATATTTAGGTTTTTGGTCTATTTTGATTTAATTTTTATATATGGTATAACGTAAGAGTTCAACTCCATTCTTTTGCATGTGGATATTCAGTTTTCTCAGAACTATTTATTGAAAAGACTTTTCCTATGAATCGAGCATAGTGGCAGATGTCTGTAATCCTAACACTTGAAGAGGCAGAAGGATTGCTGTGAGTTCAGGGCCAGTCTGGGCTGCCACTAGTAAGTTCACCAATGACCTGCCTTAACGTAGAGAAGTAGCATCTCAAAAGAAAAAAAAAAACAAAAAACACTTTCGCTATTGAATGTCTTGGTAGCCTAGTTGGAAATCATTTGATCATAATACAGGTTCTATTTCTTCTGCTTAGTATTCTGTTCCATTGATGTGTAGCAGTAGTGGTGAACCTGTGGCACGTATGCCGCAAGGGGCTCTTTATGTCATTGAACACTCTAAAATGTTCAGCATCCCTGATCTTGTCTTCGTACTAGTACATGATTAATGTAGCTTTGACTAAGTAAATTTAAGAGTATAAAGCATATTAAACAAATTATATGCCATTCATAAATAAAATTTATCCCAAAAATGCCAAAATCAGGAAAAATGAGACCTTGTGTTTTCTCCCAAGATTGTTTTATCTATTTGGGATCTCCTGAAATTAGATAATGATTTTTAAGATAGATTCCTTTATTTTTGTGGAAAATATCATTGGGATTTTGATAGAAATTATATTAAATTTGTAGATGCCTTTGGGCATCTTGATCTTAAACCTTCCAGTTCATGAACACAAGGTGTCTTTCCATTGTAGCATATCCTTTTCTTGCTATAACATTTTTTAGTTTTTCATGTACAAATCTTAGCTTCATGGTTAAATTCATAAATAGAAGCATTTTCTTAATTTCTTTTGGATTATTCATTTGTGGTGTGTAGAAATTCAACTGATTGTATACCCTGTAGATGGACTGAACTAGTTTTTTTAGGCCTTATAATTTTTTGTGTGTAAAAATTTGCATATAATGAATCATGGCACCTATAATAGATTTGCTTCTTCCTTTTCAATTTGTTTATTTGTTTGTCTGTTTGTTTTTCTGCCTAAATCCTCTGCTAGGTCTTTGAGAATAGTGTTGAATAGCTGTAGTATTTTTGTTTTGGTTTTTGCTTTTTGTAGTACTAGGAATCAAAACCAGGGCAATGCTAGGCAAGTGCTCTACAGCTGAGTTACAGTCTTGCTCCATCCCTCTTTTGTCGTTTTTTTGAGATTCCTCCATCTCACTGTATAGCCAAGGCTATCTGTGGAATCACAGTCCTTCCTCAGGATCAAGAGTAGCTGGGGTTACAGGTATACATTGCTGTGCCCTGCTTGCTAGAGCTATGATGAAGGCATCCTTATCTGCTTCCTGATCTTAGAAGGAAAACTTTCACTCTTATACTATTGAACAAAAACTATGGATTTTTATAAATACCCTTTATCATATTAAGGAAATTAATTCTCCCTTTAACCATAGTTTATCAGATGTTTTTATCAGTGTCAAATATTGTTACTGTTTTTTCTGCAAAATGATCATGTGGTATTTTTCTCCCTTCATTGATTAATTTTCTTTTTCAAGGATAGAATTTCAAGGATAGAAATAAAAAGGAAGAAAAAAAACTAATAAAATTTTAAAACATGTCAGTCAAGGGGCAGCAATGGTACATACATTGCACATTGCTATCCCCAAATTAATTTTCTTATGTTGAACTACATTCGCATTTTCAGGATAAATCTTATTTATGAATGGCATATAATTTGTTTAATATGCTTTATCCTCTTAATTTTACTTATAGTTAAATCCTGAGCATAGACCATTAATCAAGAATGTAGAACCTGGGGCTGGGGATTTAGCTTAGCGGCATAAGTGCCTGCCTTGCAGGTGGTGTGGTCGTGAGTTTGAGCCTCTGTACCGATTAAAAAAAAAAAAAAAGTATATAGAACCTTATACAATCCAGAGAGAGAAGCAAGTGATATTGCATCACCACTGTGGCCCTGGACTAATCTGCAATAAATATAAAAATACATACTCACTCATCTTCATGCTTTCTGCTAATGGCCAGTCTTAAGTGGGCCAGATCCCATTGATTTCTTACATTTATTTTATGTTATGTTATGTTATGTTATGTTATGTTATTTTATGTTATGTTATGTTATGTTGTTATAATTTCATGTTATTTTATTTTATTTATTTTATTTTATGCCTCTGAATTCTGAGTCCTCCCCCAGAAAACATGATATAAACCAATTCTTATGGATTTACCATGTTTCTTCTACTATAATTGTATTTTTATTCTTACATTATGCTGCAACTTTTATGTGAATTACATGCTTTAATTACAAGGCTTAATTATCTCCTAATGACCTTAAATGTATAATTCACTCCATTTTGATCCTCTGATTAATTACAGGGTGTGTGCACCAGAAGAAACCACATTTCACCTCCTACATTTGTCATTAATGAGAGAATATATTGACTATGAGTTTTCAATATTAAAAGTAAGTACTAATATGGCCATGGACCAAGGCTTTGCATGCAGAAATTTCCACAGGATTTCACTATTTCTCCATTTTGTCACAGGAAAAGATCACATTTAAATATGATATTGAAAGAATTATAGATGATTGGATTTTGATGGGATTTCTTGTTGGCAATGATTTTATCCCTCATCTACCTCACTTACATATTAATCATGATGCACTGCCTCTTCTTTATGGAACATATATTACCATCTTGCCCGAACTTGGGGGTAAGAAAACTTCAGTATGTTTTTGAGTGTACTTGAATTTAGTACTGAGTTACCCTAAATGTGTTACTCACTTTACTAGATTATTACAGGCACAACTAAAGTAGGTGACACTGGGGGTTTCTTTCAATCTAAAGTGCCAGACATTGATGTCATTTTCAGTGACTCCAAAGGAAAATAAATGACCAGAGTTAAGCTCCCTCACTTATTGATAAAGTAGTCTTTACCTTTAACTACCTAAAGAAAATCAGAACTTGTTGGTTACGGTTAACTCCTTTCATATTTAAGCATAGAAATTCAGTTATTGTGAATGTATATGTGTCATATTGTTTAATATGAAGAAAAGGATTTCAACTAAAATGGAAAACTGACAAGCACAGTGAGACTATATGAAACATACAACAGTATCAGGACATCAGGGTTTTTCTTAAGTTAACTTACTAAGTTGAATGACCTGGAGATTGTAGAACATAGTTTAATTTTTACCAAATGTTGGAAATGTGAGAAACTTATTATGTGGACCTGCAATTTCTCATATTTTGCTTCAGAATATATGTATTGTATATTACAGTGACATAAGGGTCTTAGAAACTAGGCATGGTTTATATTATAGCCTAACCTTGGGTTTTTTCTTGATTAGCACAATGTTAACACTCAACAGTTTACAGAAAGAATTGGGTAGGCTTGTGTAGAAAAACTAATGTCAGCTTTTAGTAAAAAGTTGGGTTTTGCTTTTTGTAGGTTATATTAATGAAAGCGGATATCTCAACTTACCTCGCTTTGAGAAATACCTTGTGAAACTATCTGATGTAAGTAACCATAGTTTTTGGTTTACTTTTCTCAGGTAGATATAAATGGTCAGTAACTAATTAAATACTGTCAGAAGAAAAAGATTTCATAATTTTATTTCAGCTACTTATGCTATATACCTTTACCTAAGTAAATCACATTTTTACTTTTTATATTTAATTTTTTGAGTAAAAGATAAGGTCCTTCTGTTTATAAAAAAGTAAATCTCCAATTTCCTATGTCCCAGAAATAATCACTGTTATAAGTTTGATTTTTGTTCTTTCAGATATACTTAAGTCATTTTAAAACAAATTTGTTTTTGACAGTTTGATCGGGAGCACTTCAGTGAAGTTTTTGTGGACCTAAAGTGGTTTGAAAGCAAAGTTGGTAACAAGTATCTCAATGAAGCAGCAGGAATCGCAGCAGAAGAAGCCAAGAACTACAAGGAAAAGAAAAAATCAAAGGTGTCCATTTTTTTAGATGTCCTTTCATTTTTTTACCTGTAAAGGTAAAACTGATATTCCTTGTTTCTCATTTTCCTTCTTTTGATTTTGGGATTACCTTATTTCATTTTCATTTCTTCTTTTCTATAGGAATCTAAAAACTACTTTGGTTTCTTTTTGCTATAGTAAGAGACTGTCATTTAGATCTAATGCTTAAAAATTAATTTATTTTTACTCTTAAAGAAGAACATTGTTTTCTTTGGTTTTTCATCCTATTAATAAGTACAGGAAACGTTTCTAAATGTAACAGCTCAGAAAATTACTTTGTAAAAAATGACCTTTTTTTAAATTGTACTGGGTATTAAACTCAATAATCTTGCAACTGCCAAGCAGGTGCTTATGCCACTGAGCTAAATCCCCAGCCAAAAATGATTATTTAAATCATTGTCTTTTAAAACAATGGACCAAAGCATTGATTTTTTTTAAAATGTGTGTATTTATAGCATTTCATTATATGAGACATTAAAACAATGAATTTTTTCTATAAATATTTTTTGTACAAAAAACCTAGCAATAGGCTAGCTTAAGAGTATTAGTGATACATTATCTAGTAAATGTTATTTGTTTAATAAATTAATGGTAGAATCAGTTAGAATGTACTAGCACTTTGTAAAACGTTTCTAATAAGCTCTAAAGAGTGATTTTTATGTTAGCTTCAGAAACCTCTGAAAATTTCTTTAGCCTGTCAATAATTAAGGGATCCTGATAAGTTTCTTATACTCTTTACAGTACTGATTGATCCTAATTAGTTTCAAATCTAGTAAAGCTTCCTTGAGGAAGGGCAACTACCCAGGTTTTCTCTAGCATTGTTTTTCCAATTACTTGGCTCTCTGTTGGAATTTAGCAGCAATCAGTCTATATTTCATCATTAGTTTCTGTTTGTTTTTTCTTGTTATATTTTTCCTCCTAAGAAAATGAGCTTTGTAACTTTTTGAGGACCTGTATGCATAAAATTTATATGTCAGTTTTGTGTGACTGTCCTGGCTCAGCTCAGTCCTTAAATGTCATCACTCTTCCTGACACATATGGCTAATATAAGAGACATTGTGCAGGAAAAGCCCCGGGGCACATGAAGTTGGTAGAGGTCAATTGAAGTTGGACAAAGAAAAGGAAACGGAGATAAGGGAGTAGTTAAGAACTGAGTCACTTGTCATAGCTAGGCAATCAGAAAACTAAGAGAAAGAAGATCACAGTGCACAGAAACCAGATGGGCAGGATATGAAAAATTTGATATTGATTATATACTCTTTTCTAAGTAAATGCAATACTCTTAAAAGTATATTCTTGGAACACATAAACTTAAATGTATTTTTCATTTATACTGGCATGAATCACTCATTAAATATCTTTGAATGGCCTGAATTCTAAGTTCTACCTTATCAGTCATTTTATAACAGTTTATAATTTTTATAGGGCCAGGAAAATTCTGTATGTTGGGCTGCTTTAGACAAAAGTGAAGGTGAAATGGTAGTTTCTAAAGGTAAGTACAAACTTTGTATGTTATATCTTTGACAGGATAGTAGTTATACTTTTCCTTTATTAGTACTAATTTAATATTGAAGGGGATAGATTTCCTAGTTCATAAGCATTAAATCTGATATATATATATATATATATATATATATATATATATATATATACATACATATATATATATATATATATTTATCAAATTACTGAGTGGGAAACAATATATTCATAATTGTCACTTACTATCTTTCTGGCTTTTTCTCCTAGATAATTTAGAAGATGAAACTGAAGATGATGACCTCTTTGAAACTGAGTTTAGACAATACAAAAGAACATATTACATGACAAAGATGGGGGTTGACGTAGTATCTGAGTATGTTTTTGCTAATCTTTTTACTTTAAAGAGTGGGAAAAACAGTTCTTAAGAAAACAGCATAATTTTTGCAAAATAGAAGAGTTTTTTTGGTTTCTTAAATTATTATAGATTTCAACTAGATTCACCTTGGAAAAGGTGATATTTGTCCTTATATTCAAGGGCGTTTCTTACGAAGTTTTTTACAATAGTAAAAATATAGAAATAATCTAAATGTCTGGCAAGAAGATTCATCACCATCATCCTCTGCTTCATCATCTGTCTTACCATCTCTGTGTGTCATCTACACATCTTTTACAAAATCTGTAGAACTACTAAACTAGCAATTACAGAAAGTTCATAACAATTTGGAAAGATACACAAATTTTAAAGGCAGGACAGCCAGGCATAGTAGCATATGCCTGCAATCCCAGCACTCAGAAGGCTGAGGTAGGAGGATCACTGCAAGCTCAAGGCCAGCCTGGGCTACATAGTGAGTTTAAGGACAGCCTGGACTACACAATGAGACCCTGTCTCAAAAAATAAAAAGTAAAGGCATAACATAAAATCATACTTGTCTGTGGTATACTCTAATACTTTGGCAAAACCAAGCTCAATATAGACAAAAGACTAAAACCAATGTGGTAGTTTGCACCTATTATTCACAAGGATAAGGTAAAAAGGTAGAAAGATGGCTGGAGCCCAGAAGTTCAGGATTAACCTAGGCAACATAGGAAAGCCCTATCTAAAAAAAAATAATAAATTAAAATTTTAAAACATGACTGAAACGAAACATACCAAATGAATAGTGAGTGCTATAAGGTGATAAAAGGAGCTTTTCTGAAAAGACACCTATCAAAATGAAGAGTGATTGCTATAAGATGCTAAAATACACTTTTCTTCATTATCTACGTTTCTAGTATTATGGAAACTCTTGTTTTATAATAAGAAAGTAAGAAATTTCATGTTTAAAATCACACCCACCCAGAAATATGGGAACAAGGAATTTCCATGTGACCGCTTTTGGCAGTAGGATGGAGCTCATTTTGTTTGATTTAGTTCTGGTGATTTGAAGATTTATTTTACCCAAACCTTAAGTGATAACATTGGGCTTTTGACAAAGGCAGGACAAAAAGAAAATCCTGTTCGGTAGATACAGCACTTTTCAAAAGGTAGGCTGGCTGCTATGTACAGACTTCTGAAAACATCCTGGTTGGGTCTCATCTCATCCCCACTGCTTAAGAAAGTGCTAGCATCACTTTATATAAAGCTTCATGGGCTAAATATTCAAACTTTTAAGCCAAAGATATAATGCACTGACTGGTTAAATAAGTATAGCAAGCCAGGCATGATGGCACACACCTGTATTCCCAGCTATGGAAGAGACTCCGGCAGGAGGTGCAGAGTGAAGTTCAAACCCCAGGACAACTGAGCAAGATCCTCTTTCACAGTTAATTAAAAAATATGGATGGAGCTCAGTGGTAAAATACTCCTGGGTTCAATTTCTAGTACCACAAAAAGGAAAAATGGGTTTGGAGGAGAGGCACAACAGGCTTAACTCTTTTGATACTTGATTTAGAACTGTAAGGCAAGTCTTTTATGTGAGAAGGTGGAACTTTTAAATATTGTAAAGTTTTCCTGATTAAATTCTCAGATATTATATAATTTTTAGCTAATTCATTGATAAGTAAGCTGTGTGGCATAAAATATGATATAGATGTGCTCTAAAGACACTGGCCTAACTTAAAAGACAATGTTGTAATGAAAGTATTCCTTTCTATTTTCAGTGACTTTCTAGCTGACCAAGCTGTATGTTATGTTCAAGCAATACAGTGGATTTTGCACTATTACTATCACGGTGTTCAGTCCTGGAGTTGGTAAGACCATATCTTTGTATAATGGTTCAGTCTACAAGAATTTCATCTAAACATCTCTTTTCTCTTTATTTATGATGTATGCATCAAATTTAAATGCAGGTAATTCGTTCTTAAATGAAAATATTGAACAACATGTTTTCTAAGAGAGACTTAACCCTACCAAATGGCCCATTATAAAAGGTCTTTGTTAATCTAAGAACATACAAATTCACTATGGGAATGAATCAGGACTGAGGATGTAGCTCAGTGGTAGAATGCTTGCCTAGCATGCAAGAGACCCACCCTGAGTTTGATCTCCAGCACCACAAAGCAAAAGGAAAAAAAAGATTAATCAACTATGATAAAGTCTTGATAACTGTTGGATTTGGATCATAGTTACATGGCAGTATTGATTATATCCTCTACATATTTGTGTTTGAGAATTATTCTCTGACAAGAGTAATCTTTAAAAAATGAGTATTTGTATATTAAAGAAGGAAAAAACAAAAGTTACTCATTTTTACTAGAAATAGTCATAATTCACCATTTCTCTTATGCTCCATATTCCTGCACATTTCATCTGCATTTTCAAACCAGCCACCAAAATAGGAAAATAACAACAACAAAAAAAATCATGTTCTGAAAGGTAGAGACTTAAATGACAATATAGTTCTATCTTCGAAGCACTTCTGCTAGGCTCTATTTTAGAACACTGTCCAACAATATAAACTAGTGCAAAGTAATATGGCCTTAATTATGATTTAATTTACTAGCAGTCTTTTAATAAAAATTTTTACAGTCACCAGATTTTCTGAGCCCTGTGGTGAATAATGTAATGAAAAACAAAAAATTAATTTGACATTTTTAAGAAAGTTAATATAAGTTATTCCTGCCATATTACAGACATTAAAGCCAGATCCCTAAATCCATGTTCTCATATAGTCTTCAAAACTAAAGTAAACATTGTCTGCTCTTTGATTCATATGAGGAAACTATGATTATATAATCAAGAATCAAATCCAAGCCAAAGTCTGTATGTCTTACATTATTCCCCTTGCCATTCTGCCTCCTAAACTTTCCTATCCTTTTGAAATTTATGCCATAATTATGGAATATAAGAACATTCTTTTTATGGTATCTTTAGCAAACAAGAGTATATACTGAAAATTTTTAAATTGTGTGTTCAAAGTTTTGTGAAAATATTTATGCCTATAGTTATACATGGGAACGTATTAAATTAGTGTGTATGTTTAAGATACAGTTTTATCTTCATTACAAATTTAATGATATGTACACTAATTGAAAGACAAAAAATCTTGCAGCTGATTGGTAATGGCAGTATAAATTTAGATTTACTGTTCTTCATTCTTCTCTCTGTTCCTGTGAACTAACTTGAACATTTCTCAGAACATTCAGTTGCTCCAGATCCCTTGCATTAGAGGTTGCAGAGTCAAATCACTAGACTGAAATTTCTCTGACTACCCTCATTACTATCCAACCTCCTGTCTGAAAGATTCATAATTAGTATTTGGGGAGTAAATAGAAACAATACATCGCTGAGGTATAGCATATTGGTAGAATACTTGCTTAATATGCTGGATTTCATGTCCAGCACCACAAGAGAAAACAAAATAAAAACAACAGCAACAGCATTACAAGCTTGGCTTAGTGGCATATGCCTATTTTCCCACCACTGGGAAGCTGAGGCGGGAGAATCCCTTGAGACAGGAGTTTGAGACTAGCCTGGTAACTTAGCAAGAATCTCCTGCCCACATCTCAAAAACAGAACAAAAAAGCATTATATTATATTTATCCTGAATTGACCTGATACATCCAGTTTTGTTTTTTGTTTTTGCTTTTTTAGCAGTAGCAAAGTTTTGTTAAAGGTAGGAAAAGAAACAGGCTCTGAAAAGCAATGTTAGCTCAAGTAAAACTAGAAAAAGAAGCACTGTATACCCTACAGAGTAAGGGTGGGCACCATGAAGTGAGAACAAAGTGGCCTACATCCAGTTCTATAAATGTAAGAAAATTTACACCGCACTTTAAGAAATGCTGTGTCGGTTTCCATCATGGATCCTAAATTTTTCAACATTGCTTGTTCTTGTTTTGGTTTTCTGACATATGGTCCTACCGTGTAGCCCGGGCTGGCCTTGAGCTCAGGAGTCCTTCTGCCTCAGCCTCCAGAGTGCTGGGATAACAGAAATGTACCATTAGACCTGGCTAACATTGCTAGTTTCTTATACTCAAGTGATAGAATTATGCGTGGTATTTAATTATTCTTTAAAATTGTTATGTGCTATAAAATATAGAAAAAATAGTATTAACCTGTTTCATAAAAGTTTACTGTTGTCTAAAGCTTATTTTGTTTTATAGGTTTTATCCCTATCATTATGCACCTTTCCTATCTGATATCCGAAACATCAGTACACTCAAAATCCATTTTGAACTTGGAAAACCTTTTAAGCCATTTGAGCAGCTTCTTGCTGTGCTTCCAGCTGCTAGCAAAAATTTGCTTCCTGTATGCTACCAGGTGGGTGTTAAGATTGATTTTCTCTTAAATTGAATGGTTTTTATATCCTTTCTGCTATACGCATTCTTTGTCCAAACCTAGAAACAATAATAGCCAAATTTATTTAATAGACAAGTACATTCATTTTCAGTTCTAAATACAGTATGTTTCTTTAACAAGAAAATGAAAAGTAATCCTTCGATTTAAATTGACTTTGTTTTAAAAATGCAAATTCCATAAACTATTCAGAGCCTAGCCGCTTCATTTATTGCCTATAAGTGCATCTTTAATTTGTCTCTACATTGAAGAAGGTAAACTAAAACCGATATAAAGTTGGAAGCCATCTCTTAACATACAATTAAAAGTTTATTCCTGTATTCTTTTACCCACTACCTATTTGACTAAAATACTGGGATGCTGTGTCCTGGGCAGCCAGCAGGGTCGAGAGTGGGGGATGGGAGATTAGGGAAAAGCTAGACACACTGAAAGGAAAGCTGGAAATGGGTGGGACCTGACTTCTCTGGTGGAAAGACAGCAACAGCCTGGCAGCCTGCATCTGCAAAAGTAGGGGAAGCTCATGACAAAGTCAAAAGTGCAAGGTCTCAGTGTTTTGCTGAGAACACTGAACGTGAAATATTCTCAGAACTATCCATGCTGCATTTAACAGGAAGAAACACTAAGGCCAGACTCCTACTGGACTGGCCTTCCTCTAGTCCCAAGGAGTTCACTAACGTCCAGCTCAATCATGGCTCAGCCACTCCCCACATTGTAATAAGCTATTTATCTTAACCTCAGTATCACCTGAGTCTATATTTGAATTTGGCATTTTCTTTATCAAATTGGGAGGGTTTTGTTTGGGTTTGGTTTTTGGTTTGGGGTGTTTTGTTTGTTTTCTTTTTTGTCTAATATATTTCACGTAACAAGAGGAGGACATTCACCAAAATTATATTAAATCTACTAAATTCATTATGAATATAAACTTCATTTAGTTCTTCTAAGATAACAGTCTGTTCTATGCTCTAATTCCAGAAATTGGAATGGATATATGCAATGTACACATACACAAAGAACTTTCGCTTCCTTGTCATTGTCAGATTCTTTGCTGTATCTTTCTGAACCTTAGCCTGTCCTTTAACTTCTAACTTCTCTTCATAAATTTCTTTGTTGCTTCTTTTTCCTTCTTTTGAATATATTGAACTTTGATGTTCAACCACTGTGGCCAAGTGTGGCTATGCTACATACATTATGGCTATATCTGTTTTATTTGCTCAGTACACATGCCGTATGATACTAAGTATTGAGGATTATCCTAGGAATATGCAGTTTTGTTTCTTTAATAAAAATGTTGTATCATAGTCTTTCATCATTTCTTTTTACCGTCTTTCTGTTTGTCTATCTCTGTTACAAAATCTCCATTAAAACATGAGTTGTGGAACTCTCTTTCTTTGATATTAGTGATACAGTGGTTCTTAGACTTTTAGGATTTTTTTTCTTGAATCAATTCATTGGTTCATAAAGGTAAGTTGTGAAATGAACTGAAGAGCTGAATAAAAAAACATTATTTAAGTGTCTTTATAGAATAAAAAGACAATAAAAAACAAAAGTGGCAAAATTAATATTCGGAATAAAGGTGATTTTGCTGCATAACTAGGTTAATGAAACTGAATTTTCAATGAGAATTCTTAATTAAAAATCAAAATATAGCATGTACATTAAAACATCTAAAATACAAAAATGTACTTTGCTTAGAAATTTTAAAATATGACATGTAAGGAAATATAAATATTTTAATGCGCTGTATTGATACTAGTTTTTATATTTCTGTTATACTGTTTTATATTTTCACAGCATTTGATGACCAGCGAAGACTCACCAATTATAGAATATTATCCACCTGATTTTAAAACTGACCTAAATGGAAAACAACAGGAATGGGAAGCTGTTGTATTAATACCTTTTATTGATGAGGTCAGTGCATATAGTTTTACACACACACACATACATTGTTCATCAGTGAACAATTGGTTTAATCTTCATTTAGCTATTCTGTTGTATCTGTCAGAACTTTTAGATATGCTAATTATAAAGTTGGATGGCTTTACTGATATTAAACAGAATAGTTAGACGTCAGAACAAGAAGTAATTACCAGAGAAAAAGAGGGATATATGATTTTAAAAAAATCAAGTCATCCAGAAGAAATAAAGGGCCCAGCATGGTGGCACATGCCTGTAATTCCAGCACTAGGAAGGCTGAGGCTGGAGGATCACTATGAGTTCAAGGCCAAGCTAGGCTACATAATGAGTTTAAAACCAGCCTGACCTGCATAGTGGGACCCTGTCTCAAAAAGAAGGAAGAGGAGGAAAAGCAGAAAAAGAAATAGAAATTAGGGCTGTTGATAGCTGAGTTGCAGAGCATGTACCTAACATTAGCAAGGCCCAAAGTTTGATCCCCAGCACTGAAACAACAAAAAGACAAAAATTTTATATGCATATGCACCTAATAACACAGCTTCAAATACATGAGTCAGTGGCCAGAATTAAGGGAGAAATGAACAGGTTCATAATTATCATTAGAAATTTCAGTGTTCTTCTCTAATGAATCAATAGCCCAAGACAGAAAATAAGTAAGGATAAAAAGATTTGAATTATGTTAGGCACCTAATCAACTTTACTTATATTCGAACACCACAATCAGCTGCAGAATTCATGTCCTTTTAAAGTAAAGTGATAGAAATTGCAAAAAAAAAAAAAAAAAAAGAAATTGCCAAAATGGAACACGTGATAGAATTTTTAGAATTGAGAGACTGATAATTTTTTGTTGTTGTTTGGGAAAGGTCTCTCTATATAGTCTAGGGTGGCCTTGAAACAGGATTACAGGTATACACCCATATGAGATCACACAAGTATTGCAGTCATGGGATCAGGGATATAGCTAAGCAGCACAGCACCTGCCTGGCAAGCGCAAGGTCCTGAGTTCAATTTGCAGTACCAAATAAATAAATAAGCAAGTAAGTATTGCAGTCATCTGTGATTCAGCTGAAGCTGGTGTCTAAGCCTGATACACTCATATAATTGGTGGTTGGCATTTCCACTCCCTTCACTGTGCTGGAAGCCTAGGGAAGTAGTGCATAGAATTCTTAACTTTCCCCTCCTTTGTCTCTCTTAAACTCAGAGATTGTACTGTGTCTCTATGTGAATATGGACAGTTAGAATTTGCAAACCTGTACCTATTTAGTTTCTCTTATTTACAAAAAAAATTTTTTTAAATGAAGAATAGAAAAGATCAGTAAAGTGTGGGTTTGGATGTTTGGGTGGGTTAAGTGGGCGTTTGACCCCATGGCTTTTCCTTTGGCATTGTGATGTTAATGGACATCCCTGCAGTTTAAGATGAAACCTTTAAAATAAAATTCTCTCCTAATGATGATGCCTGACATTATATATTACAATTTTTTTGGTTTATTTTTAAATTCTTTTTTTGTTTTCACTGGAAAGGGGAAGGTAATGTGTAATTTTAAATGTTCAAAGTATACAAGTTGATTTGTTAAAATAAAACTACATGTGTATCTATACAGAAAAAAGTTGGTGGTTGGAGTTTATAACTGAGACCTCTCTGTATGTCATTCCTCACCTTCAAGGAGGTTAATCCAGGTTTAATTTTCATAGTGACCTTAGATTCCAAGAAGAGCAGAGCAGACGTTAAAAGGCCTCTCGAATTTTGGAAGTCATATACCATCACTTTTATTGTATTGCTTTAAATAAAGCCACCCAAGCTGGGTATGGTGATGCACACCTGTAATCCCAGCATTTGGGATACTGAGACAGGAGGATTGCTGCAAGTTCAAAGCCAGCATGAACTACACATAGCAAGACCCTGTCTCAAAAACAAAAACAGAAAAAGGGGGAAATAAAAGGAAGGCAAAGAAGGGAGAGAAGGAAGGAGAGTTGCAAGCAAGTAACTCAAAAAACCAACCCAAATTTAAGGAATAAGGAAATTGACTTCTCATATACGAGGGCGGGAAGAACTGTTACAATCATATTGCTATCATTGCAGACCATCTGTTATATTCTGCCTTTTGACTAAAATAATTTACATCTTGTCCAAATAACATACTAATATATCTCCCAAATCCCATACTCATAACATCAGCAGGCTCCAAGTCCAGAATCTCATCTTCAGATTGGTTCCAGATACATGAGGTTCCTCAAATGCACCTCCTTGTATAAATTCTCTTGATTCAGAGACCTAAGTTAAAAAATGAAGTTCTCTCTCCTACCCTAGATTCCCAGTATAGTATTGTATAACAATTCTGAAGTTCAACTGAATATCAATTGTTAGGTTCTTCTTATGAATATAATGCTGCAATGAACATGAGAATGCTTGTCTTCTACATGCTGATTTTATTTCCTTTGGACATTTATCCAGTGGTAGGATTACTGAATCAAATGGTAGTTCTGTTTAATTTTTTGAGTGAATACCCCACTATTTTCCATTCCCAATATCCTACATTCCCAGCAACAATGTGTTCTCTTTACTCTATTTACTCTTGTCTTCACCAATAATTATTAACTTTAGGTTTTTTGATAATATCCTTTATAACAGGAGTGAGATTATACCTCATTGTGGGTTTTAACTTCTATTTCTCTAATGATTAATAATAATTTTTCATATAACTGCTGGCCATTTCAGTCTCTTTTTTTAGATACTAACCTCTTAAGAGACTATAGTTTGCAGGCATTCCCCCGTTCCTTAGATTGGCTTTTCATTTTGTTGCTGTGCAGAGATTTTTAGTTTGAGGCAGACTTCTTTGCTTTTTTTTTTTTTGCTTATTCCTAGCCCATGGAGAATAACACCTTTTTTGTCATAAAGTCTCATAAATATGAGTGTGTCAGGGCTGGGGATATACTTCTGTGGCACAGTGCCTGCCTGGCAAGCGCAAGGTCCTGACTTTGATTCCTGATACCAAAAAAAAGGATTTAAAAAAATGGATATGTCAAACCCATGTTTATTCTTTAGTATATTTTTATTGGTGATTTATCAATTTTAATTGTATGAGTTTTATTATATTAAATGAGCACTTAACAGGAAAAATAAAGTATCTCATTTTTAATATTTATTGAGTCTTTATAAAAAGCATCAAATTTTCAATATTGACTGCTTTTTGGTGTACAAAGTCTAAAAAAGAATAACAGAAATAAATTCCTGTGTGAATTGCAATGAAAATAGTAAGAGCACTCTACAAAAAAATTAATCTTTACTTCAGTTATCACACCTAAGGCAGTCTCACACATGACAACATGTTCCTTAAACATGTGTCACTTACACTGATAACACATGTGTTTTGTTTTCCTGGCCTTTTTGTATGACATAGTTATCATCTCGCTGGTCTTGCTGTTTTGTCAGAAGGTTCCTATTATGCATTTTGTAGTTAACAGGAACATAAAATACCGATAAAGCATTAAATTCTTAATATGTATTACACATTTAGAATGCTTATTAACATTATCAGTGAGCTGGGTGCTTACTTATAGAACCTAGGCTGTAACATTAAAGACTGATGTGAGCTACAATGTAAACACAAACAAAAGTCTATCACAAAAATATACTTCGCTTTATCCTCACACCCAAGGCAGTCTTCATATATGACAGTTGCGTGTTTCATCAACATATCTTGCTTTCACTGACAGCACATTGCTTACCTTTCCTTTCCTGTGCAGTAGGCCATTTCATCCCCTTTCTTCTCTTCCTGCTTTGGCAAGAACTTCCTTCTGTGTTGTACAGTATGCACTTAACAGAGAAATAAGATACCAATAAAATACCAAATGTGTAATGTGTGCTTAGAGTAGACGTCAGTATTTTCACATCAACTGTGTACTTGCTTATATAACCTAAGAGGTAACACCAGAAGTAAAAACGTGTGTGAACTACAGTGAAAATACTAAGAGAACTCTTAAGCAAAATAATCTTTGCTTCAATTGTCACATCTAGACAGTCGTCACACATGAAAGTTGCATATCATAGACAACTTTCCCTTATGGTAATGCCATCTACATTTTGTTTCCCTGCCCTTTCCTGTAGGGTACAGTTGACATCTTTTCAGTTTCCCTATTGTCATAGTAAGTCTTTGGGGTGTTGTATCTGCCTGTTAACTGTCAATGCAGTCTACAATTTGCTTGTGTAGTTCCCTGGGTAGAAAAATTTTCATTTCCTCTGCAGTAAATGATTTCTTATGAGTTCCAATCCCAATCCTTTTAAGAAAATTTATCCATGTCATTTTCTTTATAAACTATCAAACTATGTCACATATGTTTAAGATCTAGTAAAACACAACCATTGGCCAATACTTTGTGTTTCGAGTGACATCAACAACACCTACTCCACCTTTATTGTAGAAAGTTTCCATCTCAGTCTTCCATTTTGTCAAGATTTTCCTATCAGTATTTTCATCATGGTGCAATGTTGGCATCAGCAGTACTAGTTTCTTTTTCTTTGTCATATATGAGTCCAATGTTTCAAAGATTGCACTGTATACACTTCTCTGTTTTGAAATTGCAACACTTCATTTGGAATTTCTGCTTTGTTCCTGCATACCGTTTCTGCACTAGTCTACTTGTGCTCAGTTAGCAAACGTGACATCAGTTGGAAACCTATAAACCAGTTGTTGAATGTCATGTTCCAATTAGTTTGAGAGATAGAAGTAACAAGTCTGTTCACAACATCATTCGGTCTATTACTATACAAATAAGGACCTGATGACTGAGTTCCAAGATAAATTTCTAAATTGAAATTATAACAAGTCTTCACATCTACAAGGGCATACATTTTTAAACTATATTTTGACTCATTGCTCTTCTGTAAGTCTTACATTCCTGTGATTACCGTGACAAAATCCCTGCTAAGCATAGCAGACCTAAGAATGCTTTTGGTTCAGTTAGTGAAGTGTCATAATACATACATTTTTTAATATGGCTATTGGTGCATACAGAACATTTTACTTGTGTCCCAGCCTTTGTGTGTTTCACAGCGTCTTGTAGCGTTTCATCTGTTAAACTTCCAACATGGAATGGAAGTGCTGGCATTTTGTCCAATACGTTTCACCCCTGTCAAGGCCCTCACTATATTTTCAGACCACGTTCTAACTTTGTACATTAGCGGTTTTTTGGTTTTTGTTTTGGTACCAAGGATTGAACTCATGACCTAGCACTTGCCACACAGACACTTAAGCTGCTGAGCCAAATCCCCAGTCCTTGCAAATTCTAACTTTGAATCATTCTATTTGTGTAACCATTTCACCTAGTCAGATACGTACTCACATTGCTGTTATTTCTTCTTCATCATCTGAATCTTCAAGGAGGTCTGCATTCCCTGTGTCTGTATCAGTTGATTCTTGTTCCATTTCCCTGTTATGGGAACTTTGGCTCACATGGCCAACATTAAAGGCATCATCATCATCATTCTCATCATCATCTACTCACACTACTTTTCTGTTGTGAAAATAGGTATTTTATCATAATGGATCATCTTCATCATCCATGCATAAGAAATCACTTTTGATTTACTTTTGACCGCCTCTAAAACTTGAAAAACTGGTTTTTCCTGTACCATTGAACAGAATTGGGCTACTTCTAACCAGAATAATCAAAAGAAAACTTAAAAAAAAAAAAAAACAAACAAACCCTAGGATGGTGTGTTTTTAAAAAAAAAAGAAAAACAAGTAAACAAACAAAGAAAACACCCTAGAGTGTTGTATACCCTCTATGATGCTAGGTATACATGCAAAAGCTATTCCATGGAGCATAATATGGGTGCAAATTCTGGTTTGACATGTCTGCACACATGTACATACTTTGCCTTTGGTTATACCAAGTCAGTAAATGCAAAGATTCCTGTATCCCCAAGCAAAGGTACTGAGATGCACATCTGGCTGCTGTTACGCTACAGTAAAAATTTATAGTAGAAAAGGAATGTGTCTGTGAAACCCAGTGTGATGCTCTTCAGGCATCTAAAATTATTGTCAGAGATGCTTCCTTGTTCTAGTTGTTTTATAAGACTCAAGTCTTACAAATATAAATCTTTTAATTTACTTTCTGTAAGTGATGTAAGCTAAGGGTCCAATTTTGGTTTTGTACGTGTATCTTGTTTTTTCTTGTCCATTTATTGAAGATACTCTCCTTGCCATATTGTATGTTCTTGGCACCCTTGTCAAAGATCAGCTGACTGTAAGTTATAGATGTATTTCAGGGCTCTTTTATTGCATTTTTCATTCTCATGGGTAGACTTTTGCACTTATGTTTTCTCTTTTGTAAATTGCTGGTTTGTATTCTCCATTTTACTTGTAACAGCGTTGTATGGTAGGAATAGTGTTTACCACTGTCACATTTGTCTGTGGATTTCTATGCCATCTTTCTTTTTCTTTGCATTATTTTATTTTATTTTATTTTTGGTATCAGAAATCAAACTCAGGACCTTGCACTTGCCAGGTAGGCTATATCCCTGGCCCCTGTATGGCATCTTCTGTCATATACATTTTCTTTTACTTAAAACTATCTTCCCTTAAGTCTTTTTCTATCTTGTGGCTTAAATAGGAGCTTATGGCTCCAGACCAAACATCGTGTCACTTGCTTGTAATCCTTGCACTCTGAAAGGATCAACCCTAGGGCTGGGCGTAGAGCTCAGCAGGCATTAGTGCCTGCCTGGCAGTACAAGATCGTGAATTCAATTACCAGTACCAAAAAATAAAAATAGAAAAAAAGAAAAGAAAGAAAGCAACAAAATCAGTCAGTCAGTCAGTCAATCTTAAATTCAAATCCAGCCTGGACAATTTACTGACTTAGCAAGATCCTGTCTCAAAATTTTAAAAGGGCTGGAAATGTAGCTCAGTGTATATGACTTGGCTTCAATCCACAGTGTGGCCCCTCATCCTTAAAACTCTTCTAGATTATCTTCTGTTATTTTTACATGTGTATGTATCTTTTTTACAGTTGAATAGTTAATTAATACTAATAACAATATTATTTATTTGTTGAGTTTTTGTTTTTAATTTTTTTTCAAAATTTATCTTTTCCAAATTCATTTTATTTCAAGGAGAAAAAGTGAAAAAAAAAAAAAAAAAGAAGAAGAAGGAAAAAAAAACCCTAAAATTCCATTTCAAAGCATGTCTCTTAGGGAGCAACAATGGGGGGATTTAGCTGAGCGGTGTAAGTGCCTGCCTGGCAAGCGCAAGGTCTCAAGTTTGAGCCCCGATACCAAAAAAAGTCACAGATTGTACTGCTATAAACATGAGTGGACGTATATTGCTGTGTTATGTTTTTAATTCTTTTGGGAAGATAGCCAGAAAAGGAATAGCTGGGTCAAATGGGACCTCTAGTTTTAGTATTTTGAGGAATCTTCACACTGATTTCCACAGTGGTTGCACCGGTCTGTGCCCCCACCAACAGTGTAGAAGGGTTCCTTTTTCCCTGCACTCTGTTGGTTTCTCTTGCTGTGCAAAAGCTTTTCAATAGGTTGAGACCCCAGCTGATTCTTTGTGATATTCCTGTGCAATCTGGATTTTGTTCATAAAGCCTTTGCCTACACCAATGTCTTCAAGAGTTTTACCTACTCTATCTTCTAGCAGATTTAATGTTTCTGTTTTAATATCTTTTAACATTTTTTATATCTTTTAAGATCTTTGATTCATTTTGATTTTAGTCCAGTACATGATGAAGGATATGGGTTCAGTTTTAATCTTCAGCATATGTAGAGCCAGTTTTTCCAGCATATGTTTTAAAATATATTTGGATTCACTTTTAACTCTGTTCCATTCCTTCGGTCTATGAGTCCCTTATAGTAATGATAGTAAAGTGCTTTGCTTGGTGTGGTGATGTGTACCTGTAATACCAGCACCTGGAGTCTGAGGCAAAAGGACTATTGCAAGTTTGAAGCCAGCCTGGGCTACATAGCAAGACCTTGCTACAAAGAACCAAACCGAGGGCCGGGCATGGTGATGCACACCTGTAATCCTAGCACTCAGGAGGCTGAGGCAGGAGAATCATTGCAAATTTGAGACAAGCCTGGGCTATAGAGTGAGCTAAAGGACAGCTAGAACTGCATAACAAGACCCTCTTTCAAAAAGAAACAAAGACAAAGAAAAAAAACCACCAATAAAATAACCAAATATTTTTAATGTAATCTCTTTAACAAAAGTGATAGAATCTCATAAGACTAGTCCCAAGTTCCTTTTTGCTATTTGTGCTTTTTTTTTTTTTTTTTTTTTTTTTTCCAAAATTCAGGCTGGCCTTAAAATCACTGTAGTGCTCCTGCCTTCAAAGTGCTAGGATTAAAGGCATATGCTACCATATGTCATCCATGGGAACACTGATACCATTTTGGCCTTTAAAAAAAAATTTAAAAAAAAAACTATTCTGATTAGAATTATGTTAAGCATGTAAATTAGTTTGGAAAAATAGATATGTTTACCAGAATTTATAGAGATTGATACTGTTATAATTATGATATATTTATGATAAATTCACATTAAAACTTGACTCTTAAGCTGCGGATGTCACTCAGTTGTAGGGTGCAAAGCCATTTTTTGTTCTGTAAAAAATAAAATAAATTTTGCTACTGTACTTTAGTGGTTATGTTAGAAATAATAGTATCAGAGGAATTTGCAGTGGCAGCGGTATGAAGCAACAAAAAGTGTATCTCTCTTTCATGTAATAAAATGGAAAAAAATTTTCAGTAGATACTGATGTTTTGGGGCTGGCGATTTAGCTTAGTTGCATAAGTGCCTGCCTGACAAGCAGAGGTTATGAGTTCAATTCCCGGTACCAAAAAAGAAAAACAGAGAAGATGTTTTTCAAGAGCACAAGTAGTAATTCTGCTATGAATGGAAAAGATTTATTTTGTATGTTGACTTTAGGGATTTTTATAATTTTAATCCTTCTCTTCATTCTTTACATTTAGAAACGATTGTTGGAAGCCATGGAGGCATGTAACCACTCCCTCAAAGAGGAAGAGAGGAAAAGAAACCGACACAGTGAGTGCCTAATGTGCTGGTATGATAAAGACACAGAGTTCACCTACCCTTCTCCATGGCCAGAAAAGTTCCCTGCTATAGAACGTTGCTATACAAGGTAAGATTATTTGGGAGTTTTCAATAACAAATATACCCTGTCACCAAAATAGTTTTGATATCTATTTGGAGAATTATCAGTGAGTTTATGGCAGTCAGTTGATAATTAGCGAGGTATGCTGGCCTGAGCCTATCGTTCCAGCCACCTAGGAGGCTAAAGTAGGAAAATCCCTTAAACCTAGTAGTTCAGCCAGAGGTGATGGTGTACACCTGTAATTCCAGTACTCAGGAGGCTGAGGCAAGGGGATTGCTGAGAATTTGAGGCCAGTCTGGGCTACCCAGAGAGATCAAGGCTGGCCAGAATTGCATAGCAAGACTATCTCAATAAAACAAGTGTAATAATGATAAAAATTCAGTAGTCCAAGGTTAGCTTGGGAAATATGATAGTACACTGTATCCAGAAAAAACAAAAAAGTAATGAGTTGCCAGTTTGCCAAGGATTATAACATCAGTCACACTTTTCCTATAATTGTTTACTTAGGTCAGGTGGTATTTCCCTTTCTTTCTGTTAAAAGTTTTGTGTTGTTCTTTCTAGTACATATTTCTACACTGTGACTCCTTCTAGAGGATTTTTATTTTGAATATTTGTCAGTTTTTCACATTGTCAGCATTAAATAATATTAGCATTACAAAATACGCTGGCCCATTATGCCACCACTCACCTAACTAGAAAAAAAAATTAAATCCCTTTATTATCTTACCTTAAAATCATTTTTTTCTTTCTCTTTTTCATTAAAGTATCATTCTTGATTTTTCTGTAATCTTCCCAGCAAAGTATCTATTTGGTTGGCAGCTGATTTGCTAATACACTGAATATCTTTAGTTATAATTTTTCCTTTTGTTAAAGAAAATGTTGAAATAGATTCCAAAATGATAATTTTTCATTTTGAGGTTTGGAAAATGAGGGAAATAGAGATTTATATTATGCTTTATAATGTTCTTTATTTTAGAGATTAATGATATATAAATGTTTTAAATTAAAGGAGAGAACCTCTACTTAGCAATCTAAAGTACAGATTTTTCCGGACCAGTAACAAAAGAGAAGCTTGTTTGTTTTGGTCAGTATTTTGTCTTAAAGGACAAATTTGTGTCCCTTTATTAAAGGCAAGAAATACTTTCATAACAGTCAAAGGAAAATTGAAAAACTCTTTAATTGCTTATAATGTTTGAATTTTAAACACTTTGATTTACTTTCTAGGTACAAAATAATATCACTAGATGCTTGGCATGTAGATATAAACAAGAACAAAATAACCAGAGTTGACCAGAAGGCATTATATTTCTGTGGATTCCCTACTCTGAAACACATCAAACATAAAGTCAGTGATTACTTAACTGATAATTTTTCACTTTGTTATTCAAAGAAATTATGGAGAAAGAATTAAAATTAATTTTTTAAAACTCTTTTAAAGTTTTTTTTGAAGAAAAGTGGTGTTCAAGTATTCCAGCAAAGCAGTCGTGGAGAAAACATGATGTTGGAAATCTTAGTGAATGCAGAATCAGATGAACTTGTAAGTACTTTATTCATCTATCATTTATCAGCTGTATAATATGTGTAAGTTTTTGTAGCTGCCAAGGTGTTTACAAAAAAGATATAACATACTATTACAGTCACATGACTGTTATTTTGAAATCTTTATTTTCATAAAATTAATTTGGTGGCAGTATCATTGCACAAGAGAAATTAAAAAAAAAAAAAAAAGCCTGCAAGTTCATCCTTGAAAAGAGTTGATAAGAGCATTAACTGCAAGTGCTAGTAGGTCTAATGAACATAATGGAATGCATTTTATTCTTTGTTCAAATATACAGGGTGAAAAAAGAAAGAAAATAGTACATATGAGGTGTCTAGAAACCGAGTTTAAAGCCAGAGATTGTGATGCATGCCTGTAATTACTTGAGACTGAGGCAGGAGTGATCACCTTGAGTTTGAGGCCAGCATGGAGCTACATAGTGAGTTCAGTGCCAGTTTGGAGTACAGAGTAAGACCCTTTCTCAAAAAACCCCAGAATCATTCATTACTTTCTGGCCCTTTGGCTAATGCCAAGTATGAAAGAACAAAATCTGAAACAAAACCTCAATTTTGAAGGGCTCTTTACTTACAGTTAATACCTGGAGCTAGATAGAGATAGGGTTATAAAAATTATCAACAGAGAATAGATAGCTGAAGGCTTGAAGCTCACTTCCCTCAAAGAAAAGCCAGTAAAAATGACACAGTGGCGCCAGAAGTAAAAAAAAAAAAAAAAAAAAAAAAAGAATGATTCCTAAATCAAGTACCATAGAAGCTTGGAGCAGGGGTTGTTTGTATACTATGTATATCTGAAAGAAAGCAAAAACTGAAACAAAATCTGTGAATTTATCCATTAAGACATTGATGTTGAGTTTGAAGAATTTTATTCTGGTGAACTCATAGAGACCAGAAAAAGAGCCAGCACTCTGCAAGAACCAAAAACCAGCCTGGGCAACTTAGCAAGACCTTGTCTCACAAAATGAAAGAACCGAGGATGTAGCTCAGTGCGGAGGCCTTCCGTTCAATCTTCAGTGCAGGAGGAGTAGCGTAGGATGGGATAGAAAGGAAGTAAGAACAGATTAAAACCCTGGACTGAGAAATTTATCATTTTTAACAAAGGGCACAGTGGTACACACCTGTAATCCCAGCAGAAGCAGAGGCAGAACTGAGTTCGAGACCAGCCTGAGCTACATAGTGACACTCTTATCTCAAAAAAGAAAAAACAAATATAACTGTGAGAAGCAGCAGCTCACCAAGCAAACGACTATACCAAAGAACAGAGTTGCGTCAATGGAAAAAGGTCTCAAAGCCACTGTCATGGGGTGGGAATGGTGGCATGCCTATAATCCTAACATTCTGGAGGCTAAGAAAGGATTGCCAGGAGTTTGAGGCCAGCCTGGTCTACATAGTGCTTTCAAGGCCAGCCTGAACTACATAACAAGACCCCTCACACACAAAAATCAAAACACAAAAGTTAACAAAAAAGATTTAAGAATAATAAAAGGATGAACAAAAATTCGTATTTATGCCAGTTGATATCAGAGTTATTCTCTAACGTATATGTACAAGTTAAAGTGAGTAATATTTTCCTTTTATAACTAGAAATTGAGTTCAGGACCTTGCACTTGGCAGGCAGGCACTTGTCCCCGACCCTTCAACTAGAACTTTTATTTAAAATAACTTAAACAGAATATTTACACAGCATTTTGTATTTACAAAAGCTTTTTTTAATTTTATGGGAAAAAAATTTCATAATAAAATAATAGAACAATGATAGTTAATGCATTGTATTTTTTCTTTAAAGTAGTCATTCAGAGTATAAGATATGGGCAGTAAAATTTCTCTAACCAGTATTAACACAAATCTTTCCTTTCAGTGAGCTCAGAGACACTGATAGTGTAACTGACTTGCATTTTTTCCCTTTTCCCTCTGTCCTTCCTCTTTTCCCCCATCCTAGTTGCTTTTTCCTGTTGAACAATTTCTTCCCATCTCACAGTTATCTGTTGTGCATTCTCACACCAGGGAGACAATAATAGTGTTTACACAGGGGAGTCTGATTTATTTCACTTACATATATGCTCTCAGGTTATCCATTTACCTATAAAAGTCTCATTTTTTTCCTCTTTAAGGCTGAGATAATACTCCATTATATAAAAATACCACATCTTTTTTATCCATTCCTCGGTTAGTGGGCATTTGCATTGTTTGCAAGATTTAGCTACTATTAACTGTGCTGCTATGAACATGGGTGCACATATATCACTGTGGTATGATGTTTTTAAATCTTTAAGATACCCACAAGGGGAATAACTGGGTCAAATGGGTATGAAAGCTTTTATTGATAGTATTTTCTTTTGTCATCATCACAAGGGAGATACTCTTCTCATGATGGAAAACAGCCTCAGATGAAATGATTTGCATAAGATTCTGTAGGTGAAAGATTGAAAGGCCCAAATTTGGACCTGTGTCCCATCATCTCCAGGATTCTTTTTTTCATTTACCTGCCACAAATTAAATTGCATCACATTTCTTAGATTTTAAGTCTATTCATAAGAACTAATAACCCTTTTCTACACATTGCTGCTATTTTCACTTTTCTCAGTTACCATAAGATAAACAACCAAAATAATTATGAAACTAGTAGAATCAAAATTTATTACTAACAGATGGAGTTTTGCAAAAACTAATCCAATTTGTGCATTTCACAAATTTAAAACTTTAAATGTAGCCAAATTCATTGGCACTTGTGTTTTCCCAGCTATTCAGGAGGCTGAGGTAGGAAGATTACAAGTTTGAGGCCAATCCGAATAGTTTAGTGAGATCCTCTCTCAAAAAAATTTTTTTTTTTCGTTTTTTATTTCTTCATTGGTTTTGTTTTTTGAGACAGGGTTTCATCATGTAGTTCAGGCTGGCCTTAACCTCACTATGTATCCCAGGCTGGTCTTGAACTTGGAGCTGTCCTGTCCAGCCTCCCAGGTGCTAGGATTATAGGCATGTGCCCATGTGCCTGATTCTCAGAATAATTTTTCTTTTAAGCTAGAAATATAGCTCAAGACTCAATTGCCAGTACTCGGGGTGGGGGAAGAGAGGTAGAGATTAGAAAATTTTATCTATTTAAAGTTTTCTCTTGGACATGAATTGACTTTTCTGCTTTTCCTTTAAGAGTATAGAAAATGTAGCTTCATCAGTGCTTGGAAAGTCTGTCTTTGTTAATTGGCCTCACCTTGAAGAAGCTAGAGTTGTGGCTGTATCAGATGGTGAAACTAAGTAAGTAATACTTGATTTATAATTTTTCTAACATATTTACTTTGCTTTTCAATTGATTTTTTTTTCAATTTTTTGAGACAGGGTCTCACTGTGTAGTGCAGATTGATGTTGAACTCACTGTAGCGTCCAGCCTGGCCTAGAATAATTCATGGCAGTCCTCCTGCCTCTGTCTCCTTAGTGGGATTATAGGCATGCACCAGCACATCCACTTTCTATTGATTTTTTTTAAGTGTTGAAGTTCCTATAAGAACATTTATACTCTGTAGTAAAAATACCTGTACTCACACCACTTGAAGTTTAACTAGGATCAACAATTTATCTATACCTCTTGCAATATTTTAGATGCAAATGTTATTTTTGTTTTTTTCCTTTTCTTTTGAATAACTCAGAAGTTATATATCCTAATGCTTTCCTACCAGTTACTATGTTGTCTAGCAAATATATTCTCTTTCTGATAAGAATTTCTAAATATATAACTTATTTTACTATGCTTTTCCTAGGTTTCATTTAAATAATACTTTTTGGGGGTGGGGTACCAAGGATTGAATTTATAACCTCACGCTTACCAGGCTGGCACTTATGCCACTGAGCTAAACCCACGACCCTCTTTTTTTTTTTTTTTTTTTTTTTTTAACACTTTAAAAAAGATTTTTGAAGACTAGAGGTATAGCTCAGTGGCACAGCACCTGCCTGGCAAGCACAAGATCAAGTTTGATTCATGGTACAAAAAAAAAAAAAAAAACAGTTTTGAGACAGGTTGTGGCTATATATATAGACCACATACTTGAACTCTTCCTACCTCAGCCTCCTGAATACTAGATTTCTAGGACTGTACACCTCTTTGTGTCTCTTTTTTTTTTTTTTTTTTTTCTTTTGTACAAGGATTGAACTCACAACCTTGCACTTGTCAGGCAGGGCTACAGTGGCTAACCTACATCCATAGCCCCTTGTGTTTTCTATTTTAAGAATAATTTATTTTTTCTTTTAGTAGACAGGGTCTCGCTATATAGTGCAGGCTAGTCTTGAACTTATGTAGTCCAGACTGGCCTCAAACTCATGGCAATCCTCCTGCCTCAACCTCCCAAGTGCTGGGATTAGAGGCATGTGCTTACCATACCCAGCTAAAAATAATATCTTAACATTTTATTCAAGTTCACAGTCATTCTATCATGAATGCATAAGTTTTCCTTTGTCTAGCTTTCAGTTATGTTTCTAGTCCTCTTTTCAGTGATAAACTTCTTTATTAGGGCTCACTACCTGCTATCTTTACTCCTACCTACCTGATTCTATCTGTTCTCTATGAATTGGACCTCGCCTCCACCAATCTACTGGGATAGAATTTCAAAGACCAACATTTTTATCTTACTGGACAAATTCATGCACCTTGTTTTAGTTTTCATTTTCCTTCAAACTTAGAGAGCAATTATATACCTCTGCTTCATGGGTTTTTTTTTTTATGTTACTTAACTTAGGAATCGCTCTTTCTTACTGTATATAGTATCTTTTTGTTTCTTGCTGTGTGAGTTTAGAATTTTTAGAGGTGAGATCCTTTTTCCTTAGCTCTGCTGCGTACATCTCTCAGTTATGTTCTGTCATGTCATATGATTGAAGAAAAGTCAGTCCCATGTGATTTTTTTTTAACCTTTATTGACATCTGTTTTTCTCTATGAAATCTTGAGCTTTCTTTTTGAGTCATCAAAATTAAGATCTCCTCTATTTTGTTGTGGTGTAGGTTACTAATTATTCTCTTGGTATCATGTCTAAGAACTCTTTACCTTGCAGTAGGTCCCTAAGATTATCTCATGTATTGTATTTTCTTTGTAAAGTTTTATAGTTTTAACTTCTTTTACATTAAATCAGTGATCCATTTTGAATTAACTTTTGTATCTTTGTCAAAAGTCTGTTAGTATCTTGGTGTATGTTTTTCTGAGTTTTCTGTTCCATTGATTTATATGGTTCATTTTAATAACTATACCAAACTAGTCTTGATTACTGTAGCTGTATAGTAAGTCTTAATATCAAGTAGGATGATTCCTTTAATATTACTTTTTCAAAATTGTTGTAGCTATTCTAGGTACTATGCTTTTCCTTATAAATTTTAGAATAATTGTTTAGTAGCTATGAAAAATCTTGAGGGTATTCTCTTTGAAATTTTATTAAACCTAGATCAGTTTGGGGAAATTTGACCTCTTTGATATTTTGAGTCAGCTCATGAGAACATTACTATATATATGCTTATTTAAATCTTTCATTTCTTCATCAGAGAAATGAAGTTTTCATCACAGAGATCATATATGGTAATCATACATGTTTTATTTATACCTATTTTATTTTTCTTGGAGTGACTATAAATGGTTTTTGCTTGAGTTTTGTTGTTGTCTTTGTTGTTTTTCAGATGAGGTCCTGCTACACTGCACAGGCTAGGCTCCTCCTATCTAAGTGTTTCAAGTAGTAAGGACTATAGTGTGCAAGCCCAGCTTACAAATTTTTTACAAGTCCTCATTCTGTAGTTTATAGTTTTTGTTTGTTTGGTTGTTTGTTTTTTGGTACTGTGGATTGAACTCACGACCTATCACTTGCCAGGCAGGTGCTTATGCTACTGAGCTAAATGCCTGACTCCAGTTTATAGTTTTTACAAAGGAGATTTTTTTTGCTATATTGTACTATATAAAATTTTGTTACTTTAAAGACTCATAATTTGAAAGAAAAGAACAAATCTGATGATACATAATTTTTGATTTTTAAGATTTTACTTGGAAGAACCTCCAGGAACACAGAAACTTTATTTGGGAAGAACTGCTCCACCTTCTAAAGTGATGCGTCTTGGAGACAAAGAGCAATCTAACTGGATAAAAGAAGTACAAGGAATATCAGAACAGTGAGTATCATTAGAAGGGTTTACTCTTATCAAGCTAGAATTTTTCATATACCCATTTTTTGACTTATTTCCATTTAACTTAGCACTCTAACTATTGATATCTTCATCCTGTTGTCTAAAGTAATGAATTTTAGTTTAAAATATCATCTTCTTGGTATCAGTTAAAATCTTGTCCAGTTTGTCATTAATATATTTAATGAACTACAGAAAAAAAATTAAATGAAGTACTTAGTAGTAGAATTAATATTTAATATGTTGCCTGAATTTCACTGCTATTTAACCATAATGTCATTTATTTTCTTAACCAAATGTAAGTATTGGAAATAAGGATGACTCTGTTTTGTTTTTTATTCTCTTTCCTTCACTCTTCCTACTTCCCTTCACCGAGTCTTCAGGTGATTTACAGATAAATGTATCGATCTTAGCCAAACTGAAAACTTGGCCATCCTCACAATGCTGATTTTCAAGGTCACAAGTGTTTTTTGATCTATGATCTCATTCTAACATTTCCTTTCTTTCTTTAAGTATTAGAAGTCTCAAAACAAAGACAGAATGATAGAAGCTGATACTGACATATGAAGTGATGCTGTAAACATACATACATCAGCACTGTTGTTTAAACTGTTGTTTAAACTGTTGTTTAAACCAAACATCCTTTAATAAACTTGAAGTGAACTCAAAGAGACGCCAACTCTATAATTCTGGAGCTAATGTTAGGCCTAGCATAAAAGAACATAAACATAGCTCCAAAGAAATGGAGGCAGAAGACATTTTTACCTCCCAACAATATAAACTAGATATTCCTATTATATCATTCTGAACTTGCTTTCACATAAATAAAATCAATAATAAACTATGTGATTATGTTAGTGACTCTTCCTGGTATGCTCAGTAAGTGTAGGGAACATGTCTATTTTTGTCAACGTTGTATTCTAATTTCTTGGTTAGTATTGAGGTCTCCAGTAATTATTATTGTTTCTTTGAATAAATACTGTTTTAATCAAGACTCTTTTCATTGGCAAAAAATGAAACTCATTCAAAATACTTCAGATAAATTATTGCGGGGTGTAGTGACACACAACTGCAATCTCAGCACTCGGCAGGCTGAGGCAGGAGGATCACTGTGAGTTCAAGGCTAGCCTGGGCTACAAAATGGGTTCAAGGCAGCTTGAACAGTATAGCAAGACCCTGTCTCAAAGTGGAAGAAAAAAAAATAATAACTTAGGGCCTGAGGATATGGCTCAGCAGAACAGCACCTACCTGACAAGCACAATGTCCTGAGTTCAATTCCCAGTGCCAAAAAAAGAAAAAAATAATTTAGCTATTTGTTTATACATTCATGATACTCATGAGTTGCTATTTAAATATCAGTACCACTACTAGGTATGGTAGTGGCACAATAAACATGCAGTCCCTACACTGTTGATACTTAGCTAGAGGATGAGAGAGACAGACATTAACATGGGACATTTGGTCCTACTGCAATATGATAATTATTGGAAGAATGGTGCTCTGAGACCACATAGTAGAGGAGTTTTGACTCATCTAGGGAGGAATTTTCCTTAATCAGGACAACTTTCCCAAAGAAATTTTAACTAACCTGTTATTCAAATGAGGAGTAGAATTTAAGCTAAGAATGAAAAAAAAAATATCTTTCAGTATGATGAAAGACTTACCTGTGAAGTCCCTATAGCAGGAGAAAAAGTATTATATATTGAGGAAAATAGAAGAGCGAAACTCAGAGACAGGACATCAATGGGGAAAGAGTTACATCATGTAAATCAAAGCAAAAGAGCATGTTATAAAATAAAGCAATAAGTCGTGTCAGATGTTTCAAAAAGACTAAGCAAGAGCTATTTTATGGGGCTGAAAGCCAAACTAGAATGGGTATAGGAATGATCAAGAGTTATAGTCATGAAAAAATTAAAACCAAAGAAAACATAACTAAAGAAGGACATAGAAATGAGTGGATTTTTGGTTTATTCAAAATGTAATATCATGAAAAAGCAAATGAGAAGGAAAAGTGCAATATTCAGGAAGAACAAACAGTACAATACATGTTATGATAGAGATCCAGAATGTCCCTCACAAGCCTCACATGTTTAGAAGAGGAGCATTTGGAAGCTGACTGGATCCAGGTAGTGCTGTAACTGACTTGCGGTGAGGAGTGAGGGGCCTGCTTTGAGCTGGATCACTGGGAGATCATCTGGAAGGGCACGTCCATCCTAGATCCTCTCTTCTCTCTTTGCTTCCTGGCTGCCATGGAAGGAGCTGCTGTCTTGTATTTTAACAGGATGGGATGGAAATATAGGTTGGTTGGTATGAATGACATGGGGAATAATAAGGAACTATCATTTGATTCCTTTTTTTTGTCAAGTAAATGTTGAAAATATTGAAGAGAGTAGAAGAGGGAAGATAGTCATAAATTTGAATAAAAGCAGATTTAAAGATAATTATTGAAGGAAATAGAAAAGTATCACTCATAAAGATATAGTGGAATTGTAAGCAGTATTGAGTTGAGGATCATGAATTTACAGTGAAACATTCTGCTCAATGATTTGACAGTAGAGCTAAGTTCATCAATCACTAAAGAAAACAGATTTAACAAACACTGGATTTTGCTAGCTAGATACGGTGCAATAAAAAAGAGGTGAAGGAATTTAGGTTACAGGCCGGAATATTACTGAAATGGTAGACAGTGAACTCTAAGTGCGATAGAGAAGTGAAGAAAGTAGAGGGTTAATACTCTGAAGAAGTTGAAAATAGCCCAAGTTATACTGCACAGAGAAGTTTTTAGACAAAATATGCTTGAATTTGTTATTTTGGGGGTGAAACAATTATATCAACACCCAAAACATAACCCTGGGAATAGGTGCTTCAAGTGGGATGAAAAGCAGCTTACTAGAGGTAAAGAGATTGTACAAATGTGTTACTATCGTGTTGAGTAGATCTTACAAGTGGACGTTAAAGTCACTCTGGATGATGATGTAAGAATAGGATGGAAAGTGTAGGATAGTTTAGAACTAGAGATTTGAAAGTTATGAGTTGCAAGGAGAACATCACCACACTCTCCTATTTTTAAGGTATATAATATAAAAACAGCTAACACTCAGTAGGGCTCTATGTAGAGAAATGTGGTAACCTCAGATGAGGAGGAAGAGATTGAGGATATAATGGAGTGAAAAAGATGAAGAATGGAAGATCTGGGAAAAGCAACAAGGAAGTACTTTATGAAGAAGATGCTACTCTGAGAATGTAATTTGAACAAAAGCTCTAACATCCTGTAACTCCACCAAGCAAGGGGTAGATCAACATAAAAAAGATAATTAAATTAGTAAGGATAAACATTGGATTTTTAAAATATAGAATTACTTTCTTAGTGCTAAAATTGATATATCAGAAAGGTTTAAAAGTTAATTTACTATAATTTAGATAACAAGACTAGTACGATTTTTTTTAACTTTCATTTTTTGAGACAGGGTCTTGTTATGCAGTTCAGGTGGCTTTAAGGTCACTTTGTAGCCCAGGCTGGTCTTGAACTCTCAGTGAACCTCTGCCTTAGCATCACGAGTACTAGGAAGTATGAAGTACTGTTGAATTTAATTTAGAAGTGACCATTAATCTGGGCACAGTGGTACAATCTCAACACTCAGAAGACTGACGAAAGAGAATCATCACAAGTTCAACCTGGACTACTGGACTGCATAGTGAGACGCTGACAAAAAAAAAAAAAAAACTAACCATTAATAAAGATTGAAATGTTAGATTTTTAACTTGCCACTGTCAAGAAAAATCAAATGAAATGAAAAGCAAACCAGAATATCATTCTGTGCAGTACTAGCTTATTTTGGTTTAAAGTGCATTTACCTGATGAGTAATGTGAATGCACATACTATACTACTTTATGGAAATCCTGCAATCTTTTAAAATTGAATGGATTCTTTTTCTTGTTATGTTGTAATTTTTGTTATTGATTTACAGTTTCATTTTCAATTCCACAGGAAACTTTAAATAACTTGTCATTGAATATTATGGTTGCTGTAATCTTGTTATTAATCAATATTTTTAACTTAAAGTTTCCTTATACTCCTAGAGTGTTGAGTTTTTATAATTAATTGATACTTACTTTATCAATTCTTTTTCTAGTTTGGATAATGATTATCACCTTAGACTATATACATACTTATATGTACATTTTTTTCTTATTTCTTTTAGCTACTTAAGAAGAAAAGGAATAATAATAAATGAAACATCTACAATTGTATATGCTCAATTACTCACAGGTCGTAAATATCAAATAAATCATAATGGTGAAGTTCATCTAGAAAAGCAGTGGTCAAAACAAATCCTTCCTTTTGTTTATCAAACCATTGTCAATGTAAGTCTCCATCACATTTATATTAATGTTTATTTATAAAGAAGACTAATTCAATAATGTGTAAAGAGATTATTACTTAATATAATTTGCTGAGTGTTTTTAATGGAAAAAAGATAAAACAAAATTTAATAACAAAACAATAGAATAACAATAGTTAATACATTGCATATTGTTATTGTTAAAGTAGCTATTCAGAGGACAAGACATGGGCAGTAACTTCCTTTTTAGTGAACTAAGAGACACTGATAGTGTAACTGACTCACATTTCTCCCTTTTCCCTTCCATTTTTTCTCCTTTCCTCCATCCTAGTTCCCCTTTCCCTTTCAACAATTTCAAGACAGTACGATGTTTACACAGGGAAGTCTAATTTATTTCACTTATGAGTATGGTCTCAGGTTGCATCCATTTACCTATAAAGTCTCAAGTTTATCCTTCTTTAGGGCTGAGTACTACATCTTTTTTTTATCCATTCCTTGGTAATGGGCATTTGCATTATTTGCAAGATTCACCTATTACAAATTGTGCTGCTATAAACATGGTTGCATATATGTTGCTGTGGTATAGTGTTTTTAATTCTTTTGGAAAGATACCCACCAGGGCTAAAGCAGTTCAGCTAGCAGTAACATCAAGTACAGCTGAACTGACAAACTAGTGACTATTAACCTGATACCTTTGACCATAGGATCAAATTCTACAGTTATATAACAAAATCCAATACATGCCAGCAACAAATACACAATGATTTATTTTCCCCTTAGTGGAGTGGTTTTTACCTTGTTGTAGGGGTAGGGATGGTAGCAAGAGGGATAGGGGACAGGGTAGAGATTATTGAAGTCAGATATAATAGAAGCAAGACTGAATGGCACAAGATGATCACCCCAAGTTTTGGAAAGTTGGAGGACACGTGAGAAAAATGCTGAAAGAGAAAATGTAGGAGTTTTGAAGTGAATCAGAAAGAAAAGAGACAATCTTTACTCTCTTGAAGATATCATAATTTCAAGATATAGTTGAAGAAAAAGAAAGATTGACTACAAGTAGAACAAAACAAAAAGAAAGGTAATAAACCTAACTAATGAAAACAAGAGAAGGAGAAATACAACAAAACTGAAACCCAACCAAAACAAAGATAGCCACAAAAAACTCAAAATAAAATAACCATTCACTTCAGACAAACAGAAAAATGTAGTAAAGTTCCTCTGCTTTTCATAGGTCTGAGGTAGTGTCCATGTCAGTTCCCAGAAATATGCTGTGTTCTCTAGCCAGGTTTGCTATAGGATTTGTGCTGGGTGCAGAGCTGATCTTGGCCTGTGGAAGTGGGGCCTGGGACTGGTCTGTGCTGAAGTTCTCCGGAGCCCTGTGATGTAGAATCACGGCCCCACCTGCTTCTGTTCCGCATGTTCAGCGGAGGAAGCACTAGGCTGGGTCACCTAACTTACCAACTACTGGCCCCTCACTGTTGCTTCAGACTCTTCCATACTACTGGTTTCACCTGTGGCTGTGTGTGCACCTCGGCCAGGGTCTAGTCTCCATCTCGCTGGTCCCACCCACTAGTCAGGTGGGTGCACCCACACCTAAGCCTGAGCTTGTCTCTGGTCCCTAGGGCTGCTTGATCCTGCCTGTGATGTGCACTACACGCTAGGCTGGCTGGCTCGGTAGTGTTTACCACCTGCAGAGTGCACTGCATGCTGGCCTCTAAATATGTTATTCTAAATAATAAACCCTATGTGCTCTGAAAAAGTATGTATAATAAATAAACTTACGGTCCTAATATTTTTAAAGACTTAATCTCTAAAAACATTTTCAGCATTAACTTATACCCTTGCATTTCATATTTTCTTAAAATTTGCCTTTAACTAATAAACATAAAAGGCACTTACCTTTTGTGTTAATAATCTTAGATATGGTAAGTAAATAAATTTTTAAAAATACAATAGTCCTTCTTTATCCAAAGTTTTGCTTTCTGCAGTCTAATTTGCTTGCAGTCAGCTAAGGTCGAAATATATTAAATGGTAAATGACAGAATTAAACAATTTGCAAATTTTGAACTGCATGCCTCTCTGAATCTTGTGATGAAATCTTGTGTTGCCATTCCTATCTCTGGCCTATCCGTACTCTGTACCAGTGGTGGTCATCCTATGCCACACATGCCACAACAGGTGTTTATGAAAGCTCTAAAGGTTCACCATCACTGCTCTGTACCCGTCCAACCATTGATCCCCTAAGAGCTATCTCTGCACTAGACATATGTTCCATAACCCAACTTCTACCTAAAAATGGTTCCAAAGTATAAGTGCTGTACTTTGGAACAGATAGGATATGCCAGTGAGAAGCAATAATGTGCTTCCTTTAAGAAAAAAAAGAAAATGAAGATAATGGACTTAATAAGGAAGGAAGAAAAATCATATGCTGAGGTTGCTGACATTATAGTAACAAATCTATACACAGTTGTGAAGAAGGGAAAGAAATCTGTATTGCTTTTCCTGTTGCACTTCAAACTGAAAAAGTTAATACCACACTTCATGAGAAGTGCTTAATCTTTCATTGTACCTCATCTCACCTTATCACAGGGAGAAAGATGACAGTACAAGATATTTTTTAAAAGACATATACCTTATTCACATAACTTTTATTATAGTATATGATTATAAACATTCTATGGATAATTGTTGTACTTTCTTATTGTGCCTGATTTATGAATTAAACTCATAGAAGCTGGGCATGGTGGCACATACCTATAATCCTAGAACTCAGAGGCTGAGGCAGGAGGATCCCCATGAGTTCAAGACAAGCCTGAGCTATATAGCAAGTTCAAGACCAGCCTGAACTACATAGGAAGACACTGTCTCCAAACTAAATAAATATAAAATAAATTTTATTATATGCATTTATAGAAAAATCATGGCATATATATTGTTTGGCACTGTCTAGTTTCAGACCACAGTGGTGTGGGGTGTCTTGGAAAGTAAGGAGGAACTGCTACATTTCATGATCCTGTAATTTTAGGGGTAGATGTATAGTAATTAAAAGTGTAGCAGTTTCTTCTTGAGAGGGATTTGGTGGCTTTCACCTATAATCCTGGCACTCTGGAAGGCCTAGGTTGGACAGATTTCATCCAGCTTGAGCAATCTGTTGACTTAGAGAGACCTTGTCTAAAAATAAAAAATGCAGAAGTCCCAGTGCAGACACCATGGATTCAGTTCCAGTATCACTCACACACACACACACACACACACACACACACACACACACACACACACAGTGCAGACTGCCTGAGCTGTCTTTGCAATGTAATCTTGAAGAAGATTCATCCCCTCTAATGTGTCCTTTCCCTTCTTCATCTGTCATTCAAGAGTGATAATAGTCTCTGCCACAGAAAATTGTGCTGAGAATTAAGAGAAAGGGACAAAAATATGTGAAGGACCTAGAAGAGTATAGATTCTAATCTTGTAATTTAAAAAATTTTACTTTTGACATTTGCAGACAGCATAACCATAATTCCAGAGAGAAAAACATGATGTACAATTTATAGAAGTTTTGACTGACTTTATTTTTATATTTCATTTTACATAGGACATCCGAGCTTTCAACTCTCGTTTCTCCAGTATCAAAACATTGGATGATTTATTTCCTCCTGGAAGTGTGGTGTTTATGCTGGGGACTCCTTACTACGGCTGCACAGGAGAAGTTAGTTTCAGATTTCTTACTAGTTAAATTTCTTTCTAGCTTCAAGTTAATGCAATTATTTTTTGTCTTCAAAATATGTTACCAAGGAAGAAAAATGAGGAAGAATTAATTCATGTAACTTGTGGGCATAGTATTTGACTGAGTGTCTTTAATCTTGAGCAAATTCAGCTCCTAATCAGACACAGATGTACACAACTGTAATCCCTGGACTCTGGGAGGTTGAGGCAAGAAAATTGAGCCCAGTTTGGCCAGTTTAGTGACTCACATAAAGATACATCGAAATATTTGCATCATCTTAAAATATCTCTTCACACACTGTTTATTAGTTGCAAGAGAAAAAACTCTAATTGTGCACTAATGAAGGTAAGCAACATATTGTGATCAAAGACGGTGTTACAGTAAGGAACAGATGAATGTCATGTACTTGCAGGTGTGTCCTAGGAGGGACGTAATTACCTATGCAGTATTCCAGCTGATAAAATATACTTTTCACCCAATTACAAAGAAGCATCAGAAAAACCTAAAGTGACAAACTTTTTTTTTTCCAAAATAAAGAACTTTAAAAAAAAAAAAAAAAAAGAAGTGAGTTTATAATCCCAGGTAATTGGAAGGTTGAAGCAGGAGCATCACAACCTCAAGACCAACCTGGATAATGTGTCTCAGAAAATATAAAAGGGCTGGAGAGATCAATGGTAGAGCACAGTGGTATAATTCCTAGTAATTCCTAGGTGTGTAGGAAAAGCTACCAAATGGATGGATTGAGAACATCAGATTGAAGAGAAAAGATGTGTTCTTCAAAATGACACTAATGGGGGCTGGGGATTTAGCTCAGCGGCATAAGCACCTGCCTTGCAAGCAGGCAGTCATGTTTGATCCCCGGTACCGATAAAAAGGAAAAAGACCAAAAAAAAGGCAATAATGGGGCTGGGGGTTCAGCGCCGTAAGTGCCTACATGACAAACACGAGTTTGAGAGTTAGATCCCTGGCACCAAAAAAAAAATGGCAATAATATTTTTAAAAAGGCTCTGGATATATATTCTACATTAAAGCATGCTAACAAGGTAACTAAATGCCATATCTAATCTTATCCTAGATCATGTAGGAGAGGAAGAAAAGAATTTTATTTAAGACATTACGCTAGGCATGGTGGTACATGCCTATTATCACAACACTCAGACTGAGACAAGATTGTTGCAAATTCAAGACCAGCCTGGGTTACAAAGTAAGCTCAAGGGCAGCCTGAACTGCATAGTGAGACACTGTCTCAAAAAACTTAAAAAAAAAAAAAAAAAAAAAAAAAAGATTATGAGATTAGTGACAAAATTGGAATATAGCAAGTAACTATGATAAAAGGACTTTTTTAAAATTTTTTTTTTTCTTTTTATCGGTACCAGGGATCGAACTCACGACTGCCTGCTTGCAAGGCAGGTGCTTATGCCACTGAGCTAAATCCCTAGCCCCTGTGATAAAAGTATTATGTCAGTGTAAAAATTATATGTATCTCAACATATACTCAGTACATACAGTTTTCTTTAAAATGTTAACAACAGGGCCCTGAGATACAGCTCAGTGGCATAAGTGCCTGCTTGGCAAGCTTGAGATCCTGAATTAAAGTTCCAGAAACCACCCCCCCCCAAATGTTACCAACAGATGAACCTAGGTAAATATTTTCCACTGTTCTCAGTAATGCTTTTATTTTTGCAACCTTTTGGTACTTTGAAATTTCTTGCAAATCATTAAGTAAGGATTATTAATAGCTATTAAAGCCAGAATATAAAAATAAAATAATTTAATTAAAAAATAATAAAGCCAAGATAAAATGACTCAAATTTACAATATTGTCAAATCCATTTATGAATTCCAGGAGAATTCCCACTATCCAATTTTATTGTCAGACTGTGTTTTTTTTTCTTTCTATCTTTTTTTCCCCCCCCAAATCCATTTCCTTTCAAGGAGAAAAATCAAAGCAAAACTAAAACTAAATTTCAAGACACATGGTGCAACAATGGTACATACTTTGCACATTGTCATCTCCACATCATTCCCCCAGACCACAAGACAGCTGCATTCAGTTCTCCAAACAATAGCAGCACAAATCTTACCATTCAGTGAATCTAGAGAAGTCTGTAGTATAACTGTCTTAACTGTTTTTATGTACATGTACATACGTATGTACATATGTTGCTTCTTGTAGCTTTTCACACTAATGCGATCAATATGATGTTTACACATGTGTCAGACTGTATTTTAGAAGTAATACCCATTCAAATGAATAAATAAAATTGAACGGATGAGGCTAAAGCACAACTGAATTTTTTTTTTTAACTCGCAGGTTCAGGTTTCAGGTGATGTGATCACAGAAGGAAGAATTCGTGTGGTTTTCAGCATTCCATGTGAACCCAATCTTGAGGCTTTGATACAGAACCAGCATGTGAGTACAGACCTCATATAATTTCATTTGAAAGCAACAAACTTTTAAAATATTAAAAGGATATTTTACCACCTCCTTTAAATTTATTTAAAATATTTTAAGAATAGGTGTGGAGCCTCACATAGTGGCTCATGCCTCCCGTAGTCCCAGCTGAGGCCATAGGATTGCAAGTTCAAAGCCAGCCTGAGTAATGTAATGATACCTTATCTCAAAATAGGGCTGGACTGTGATTCAATGGTGGAACAATTCTGCGTTTGGTCCTCAGTACTGGGGTGGGGCAGTGCTTAAAAATTCTTATTACTCCACCTTAGCATGTACAGGTCTCTGGGCTTGATATCCAGCACCACACACACATACACCACAAATTCATGTGAAGTTTTTAGTGGAAAAATCACTTAATTTTTTTTATCCATTAAAATATTAAAAATGGGCCCATTATTAATCCATAAGTTTTATTTTGGATGATTATGATCAAACTTATAAGAGGTACATTGATTAAAATGCCCTCTAGGAATAGATTTCAGTTTTTTAGACCTTATAGTTCATAGCCTGCATTTTTAATTAAAAATTGCAAATGGGCCGGGGATTTAGCTCAGTGGCATAAGCGCCTTCTTTGCAAGCGTGAAGTCATGAGTTCTATCCCCAGTACCAAAAAAAAAAAAAAAAAATCCTTTCTGCTAAGGTTGTTTATCCTGCTAAAATGGATACTGTCAACCCTACAGAATCCTAAGAAACTGTACTTAAGTGTCCTTTTTAGGACTTTTTCTCTAAAGATGTTCATTGGTGGTCTCCTTTTCCCCTGTTAAAATGGGATAAGTTTAAGACATTAAGCACCAGCACACCCCCGAGGAAACGTTTATGTGTGGAAGACTTTAAGGTCCCTATTGCAAAAAGAAGCTAGACAGCATAGTTAAAAAACCAGCAGAAGCCGGGTGTGGTGACATAGGCCTATAACCCAGTACTCAGGAGACTGAGGCAGGAGGATCACTAGCCTGGGCTACTTAAATTCAAGAAGCTTGTACAGCACAGCCAGACCCTGTCTCAAAAAAAAGAAAGAAAAAGAAAACACCAGAGAAGCCTATTAGATAAAGAAGCTGGAATTTTGTTCAGGGAATCAATACAGGATGGAGGAACTAGTTAAAATACCTTTCTTTTGGCTGGGGACTTAGCTCAGCAACTCAAGTGCTTGCTTGGTAAGCATGAGGTCATGAGTTTGATCCCCAGAACAAAAAAAAAAACCTTTCAACTTTCACTCAGGCCACTTTTTCTCTACCCCAGTATTCCCAACTGTATATTTTATATATTGCAGGTTATTTGTGATTATTTAATTTGAAATTATCACATAGCTAAACATAGTAGTATTGGTGTCTAGAGCATCTGTTATTCTATATATAGATTCTTTTGTGTATGGGAGCACATTGGTATTAGTGGCCCTTGGGCAATAAGTGCAAGTAGCCCATCCCAATTACTGTGACTGTGAATGTGTGTTTAGACGTTTCCAAATGATTATTAGAACAATGGCATTAGGCTGGTGGTATAACTCAGTGATAGAGCCCTTATCTGTCTTATTCTGGACCTTCGGTTCAATCCTCACTACCAAAAATAAAGAAAAGGAGGGGGAGAGGGAGGCAGAGAAGGAGGGAGGAAGGTAAGGAGGAGGGAAAGGAAAAAGGAAAGAAGGAAAGAATTTACTACTTGTGAATGAGAAATACTACCTTAATTCTTAATTCTTCTGATCTATTCTGAAAAACATACTTGTTTGCCTTATATTATTGCCAAATCTTACTGTGTTCTTTATGAAAAAGAGTTGTTCTTTATTGACTTATTTACACATTTTAATATTAACTTTGTATTTCTGGCCACCAAAAACAATTGTCCATTTAGGAAATTCATCAGTAAAATAATGGTGGCTGTTTTAATTCCTTACCAATCTCTTGATATTTGTGGGATTTTGATAATGAAGTTTCCTTATATTCATATCACAAATGAACATAAAATAATAATATAAACTATTAACATAATTAATTCATGAATAAACCTTTATTATGTGCTTTTCCATGTACATTATATAAAGAATACATGAAAGTTAATCTCAGCTGGTACTGGTTTTGTAGGTCGTTTACTTCCTGGTTAAAAATTATCAGTTGGGGGGCAGGGGATTTAGCTCAGCAGCATAAGCACCTGCCTTGCAAGCAGGCAGTCGTGAGTTCGATCCCTGGTACCGATAAAAAGTTTAAAAAATTTTTAAAAAAAATTATCACTCCTGTAATCCCAGCACTCCAGAGGGTGAGGCAAGAGGATTGTTGCAAATTCAAAGCCAGCCTGGGCTACAAAATGATCTCAAGGCCAGCCTGAACTGCATAGCAAGAGACCCCGTCTCAAAAAGACAGGAAAAAAAAAAATCATCATCTGCAACTTGTATTTTGTGTTTTGCTTTGGTAGCAGGGATCAAACTCATCACCTTGCGCTTCTCAGGCAGGTGCCTATACCACTAAACTAAATGCCTGGCTGTTTTTTTCTTTTTTCTTTTGATGTTATACTTTCGTCCCTAAGTATACAAAGTCAGTTTAACGTCATAGTATATATTAATCATGCATCTATGCATACTTCTTCTTTTTAAGAGTAGGAAATTATTTAGCTAGCTACCTAAATGAGTTGCCCTATGCACACTTATTTTTCACACTTTCATGTAATGATACTATTAGGAAGAAGCAGTATTAATAATATCCATATAAGAACATCTATAATTTCCCCCAGTGGCAATTATTTTGCTCATATATTTATGTTTTAATCCAGTGTAATTATTAAGACCTCATTGTGTCCCAGGTCCTTTGCTAAACACTTCTCAGAATGTGAAAATAAATTAAAAAAAAAAAAAAAATAGAGCTTGGCATACCCCTGTAATCCCAGCTACTTGGGAGGTTAAGGAAGGATGATCACAAGTTTAAGGCTAGCCTGAGCAGCTTCGGGAGACCCTATCTCACAATAAAAAAGGTTTTAAGGGGCTGGGGATTTAGCTCAGCAGCATAAGCGCCTGCCTTGCAAGCAGGCAGTCGTGAGTTCGATCCCTGGTACCGATGAAAAGGAAAAAGACAAAAAAAAAAAAAAAAAAGGTTTTAAATACTTGGGGTTGTAAGCTCAGTGGTAGAGTACTTGCTTAGCATATGTGAGGCTATGGGTTCAGTTCTGCCATAATTGGGGGGGAAATTGTCCTGTAGAGCTTGTCATTTAGTACTTAAGATTGCAACTTTTTTCTTTTCTTTCTTTCTTTTCTTTTTTTTTTTTTTTTTTTTTTTTTTTTTTGGTTTGTGTGTTTGTTTGAAGGAGGGTTTTACTACACAGTTCAGGCTGGCCTTGAATTTGCATGTGTAGCCCAGGTTGGCCTCAAACTCACTGAGATCTTCCTGACTCAGTCTCCCAAGTGCTATAGCTTATTTCTTGAGAGAGTTTCACAAACTGTAATATTTCCTCTCCCTTTCATTCATCCTTGTAAAAGAGACATAGAAAAATTCTGCCTTCAGATATTTTTTAAAAAGAGGGGAAGTGAAATTAAGTGAGAATCTTTATATTACACAATACAATGGTGATGTCTTGATTATCTCCAATTTTAAAGGTAAAGAAATACGTAAAGTAAATTGTGTTTCCATAATTGACCTTTTTGTTTTTATATTTAAAGAAATATTCTATAAAGTACAACCCAGGATATGTGTTGGCCAGTCGCCTTGGAGTAAGTGGATACCTTGTTTCAAGGTTTACAGGAAGTATTTTTATTGGAAGAGGATCTAGGAGAAAGTAAGTTTTTGTTAGAGAAATTTACTTAAATGGCAAAAAAATAAAATGATAAAGATTAAATGCTTAATATTTCAGTATTTATTTTCCATATTAATTGCTGTGAATTTTCTTTTAAAATTGTACATAAATGCCTTTGACGGTAATCTTTTATCTGAATGCCATGTGTTTTAGATGATTGAAAAGACAGTTTTTATTTTTAGCAGCTAACAAGTTGAACCTTGAAAAAAGGTATCAGAGGGTATGTGTGAAGTTCAGTAATACACTTCCTTGCATTTTGTTACTCATTTTCTTTTGTGATTACCTGATTAATTTAGAGGGTATATGTGAAGCTCAGTAATACACTTCCTTGCATTTTGTTACTCATTTTCTTTTGTGATTACTTGATTAATTTACATGCTTTGTTGACTCTAAGTTTGAAACCTTTCTTCTAGTTTTCTAGTTACTGCTAGTTGGAAATAACTATAGTAACTGAAATATACAAGAATAATCAAAATTGAGCCACACGTGGTGGCATATTCCTAGAATCCCAGCACTCGGGAAGCTGAAGCAGGAGGAGCCTCGGTTTACAGCCAGGGTGGGATACATAAAAACTTTGTCTCAGAAAACCATTTTTAAAAAGAATAATCAAAACTGAACTTTCTAAGTTATGAAACCAAAATGTTTTATTGCTTGAACAGACTTTAAAATTTGTCTGTGTGGTTCAAATTCAGCCCTCACGGAGACCATAAAGCAAATGTGGGTTTAAATCTCAAATTCAACAAAAAAAATGAGGAGGTACCTGGATATACTAAGAAAGTTGGAAGTGAGTGGATGTACTCATCTGCAGCAGAACAACTTCTTGCAGAATACTTAGAGAGGTAAGTGCCTAGCAAGGTCCCACTAGTCATCCAAAAACTTACAGAATGTACTACTTATTTTGGTTTGCTTATACCAGTTTTACAAGGAGATAGTTTCATTAGCAACCTGGGCAGTAGCACATTTGTATTAACATTGCTTTAATAAGCGAAATAATATTTTCTTTAATGTTAACTGAGTTACTTGGTGACAAAAAGTTACAGGAAATATGTACATTTCTGATTTATAGCTTAATATTCTTTCCGTTGTTCCACTGGTTTCTAACCCTTTGGTTGAAGATCCTTGTATTAGTTTCCTAGAAGTCCCACAGCAAACTATACAAACTGGGTGGCTTAAACAGCATACACCTTAGTGTCCCAGCTCTGGTGACCGGTATCAGCATGCCAACAGGGCACTGAACGAGTGCCTCTCTTCTAGCTTTTTGTAGCCTTATATGTTCCTTGGCTTGTGGATGCAATGCTTTAGTCCTCATCTTCCCTGTGTATCTTCACATTGTCTTCTTTTTAGTTTTTATTTAATTATTTTTAATTTCTAAAAGTCTTTCCTTTCTGGGTATTCCTTTGGAATGTTTGTTTTATAGAACTTACCTTGGACCTTGCACATTGAAGACAAAGACTGTAACTGAACTGTAACCCCAGATTCTTTTCCTTTTTGTAGCATCATCCCATGGTGAAGAGAATGTCTTATTTTTATTCTCTACAGATAGTAATTTTTCCCCCCATTCTTGAAGATTGAATCCAGGGCTTTCATGCCAAGCTGTACTTCTAGTCCATTTTTTGAAACAGAATCTCTCTAATTTGCTCAAAGTGTGCCTGAACTTTCAGTCTTACTTATTCATCCTCATCTACTGCTAGGATTATAGTCAGGCACCACCACACCCAATTTAGTTTTTGGGTTTTTATTTAAGTTCTTTGTGTTTTTCGTTTTCTCCAACACCTCTCCCCATTTGATTTGGTGTTCCCTTTTATGTTAAAGATATTTTTTAACTTATCTGATTGATGATTTTTTAAAATATCTGATTATATATAAGAATGAAGCACTAAAAAGCCAATTGGAAATACTGTGCACATAAGAGGGTCTTATTCCATGAGACTTTGTTACTTCTAAGGAAGACCTCCTAATGTCACTACCCTATGTGTATCTTTTTCCTTTGATTAGTTTTCCCAACTTCCAGCTTTCTTGCACAATAGAAATGGGGGACAAAAATGACTGCTAGAATTCTGGAAATTAATAAGGGAAAGGGAGTCCTGCTGCCTAGCAGATAATATAACAAACCAGTCAGATCTTTCTTTAGGCCTTGAGCACCTACTCTCCTTACAGCAGTAAAGGCTTCTGACAGCTCTCAGTTGCCAGCTCTCTTCATGAACTGCCCAAATGAAGAGAACTAGTATGAGTTGACCTAAAGTTACATCCCCTTTCCACAGCCTCCTCAGATCCAGTGCTTCATCTAGGAAAGTGCAAAGGCCCAACAACAATCTGTCTGTCTCAGTTCAAAACAAGTCTGAAGGACCATTCTAATTTGAGATCTTTATTGGGCTGGCCAAGGGATTCACTGAGAATGAATTATATTTCAACTTCTCCCTTTGCCCAATTCTGTTTCCTTCCCTTTTTTCCCTGGTATTGACCCCACATATACTCCATGCTAGACTTCTGGCATGTTTCCAAGTCGGCTTCCTAGAGGCATTATGCTTCCTAATGACATGTTGTATAGTTGACACTCATTAATTCTGTTTTCAGCATGACACCTGTCCTCTTCTTGCACCTGACCCCAAATTCCAATGTCTGGTATACCAAACGCTAGAGTATCTCCTTTTTGATTTCTTAAATGTAAATAACAAGTCTTATGCTAGGATGTAGGAAAGTAACCACATGACTAACTGCTTGTTATTTAAATGTTCAACAAAAATCCTATGAATCTCAATCCCATGTATACCCTTCAAATATACCTAGAGCCTATAGTGCCTGGGCTTTTGCAGATTCCTGTAGTTTATGGTCTTGCTCCTTATGTATGTGATTTGTTTTTTGTTTTTTTCACTTTTGCAATTTGAAGTTAATTGTGCATACAAAACAACAGTTGATAAAGTGAGAGACATTGAACTGAGAATAAGAAGCAGCTTACCTAATAGTACAGTTAATAAAACAGGAAACAGGTAGTATTTTGACTTTTCTTATAATTAAATTTCTTTCTCATTGATTTTCCTTACTGGTGATTTAGGATTCAGCGTATTTTTGCCTGACAAATCAGTTAACACTCATCCATTCAGTTTCCAATTTCTAAAAATTTGTTGATTCATATATTCTGTTGTTATATTCTGGAATATAACAAAACTGTTTCAGTTTTGTTGCAAAAATTAGAAAATGAACTTGTAAATACTATTTTGTCCATTTATCACCTGTTACAATCAAAGAATCAGAATCACAATTTTTTATGTTTATTAACTGAACCATTTTGTTTCTCAGCCCAGTAAGAGTACAACAATACTCTGGCTTTCAAATCTTTCAATCTTTATTAGTAAATCCCTTAACAGTACTATAATCAGACTGGGGATTTAGCTCAGCGGCATATGTGCCTGCCTTGCAAGCACACCATCAAAAATTCAATCCCCAGTACCAAAAAATAAATAAATAAAATTTAAAATAAAAAGAATTCCTTTGTCATACATTACATTTCCTGTTAAGATGTGAAATTATTACATAGGAAATTTATGTGATTATCACTCACTTATTTTTAAAACAATGTGTTTGATTGTTTGTTTGTCTAGAGCTCCAGAACTATTTAGTTATATAGCCAAAAATAGTCAAGAGGATGTGTTCTATGAAGATGATATTTGGCCTGGAGAAAACGAGAATGGGTAAGAAAGATCAGTATCATTTATTGTCTGATAGTTCAACTTAGTTCCATTGAAAGGTATAGCTACTTTATCAAGAATTTTTCATTTGTTTTGTTTTCTGTTATTTATGCTTTAAGAGAGCACTGAAATTTTTATTTTGTTTCTTTGTCTTTTTTTTTATAGGCTCTCCCTAGGTCTATTGTATTTGTATCTTAAAATTTTTAAAACTAATTTTTATAGGTTTTTATTATTGAGAGTTAACATGTCTGTATTTCTTATAAATTTGTAATATCCAATTAAGTTTAGTGATTAATAATTATAAATTTGTAACAGTTCTCAGAAAGTTTTTATTTTATATAAATTCAAAAAATTTAATCATAATTTTAATTATTGTTTTTGCTATAGTGCTGAGAAAGTTCAAGAAATTATTACTTGGCTAAAAGGACATCCTGTTAGTACTTTGTCTCGTTCATCTTGTGATTTACAAATTCTGGATGCAGCTATTGTTGAGAAAATTGAGGAAGAAGTTGATAAGTGCAAGGTACTAACTTTCAGTAGCCAAGATTATTGATGAAATTTGAAATTAAATTTACTATATATTATATTACAAATAATTCATATGTGTCAACCAACTATGATAATATCAAAAATTTGTTTAGCCTAATAGATGTAAATACACTTCAGTGTACTGAGGGCATAACATTTAAATTTTATTTCTTCATAGTGTTTCCAATTGTAAGAATTAGTGTTTTGTAATTTGAGTTATGATAGCTTGTGACTGAGAAACAAGGTTAATCCTCTGATCCTTCTGGTTTTAACTGTATTCTATAAAGAATAAAATACAGGTTAGCCCAGTGTGATCCACAAGCCTATAATCTCAGCTGAGGCAAGAAGATCACTGTGAGTTCAAGGCCAGCCTGAAATGTGTAGTGAAACCCTATCACAAAAAGACAAAAAAAGACCAAAGAACAAAACAGAACAAAAAAAACAGATTTTTTAAAGTGCAGTGACATAAATTTGTCACTTGGAAGGCTGGAGCAAGAGGATCTCTTGAGCTCAAAGGTTTTGAGCCTACCTTGGCAACATAGCAAAGCCCCAACTCAAAACAATATGAATTTTGTTTACTTTTGTTTTGTTTTGTTTGTTTGTTTGAGACAAAGTCTACTATGCAGTTCAGGCTGGCCTTGGGCTCACTTGTAACCCAGGTTGGTCTTGAATTTACAGTGATCCTCCTGCCTCAGCCTCCCAAAGTGCTGGGATTACAGGAGTGCGCCACTGTGCTGGCATTTAATTTACTTTATAAAATTACTTCTAAATTGTCCTTCTTCCTTTTTGTCATTCATTAACTCATTCAGGTATTAAGTTTTGAAATTTCCTGTTTTTTATATATTTTTTAAAGCAGTAAACATCTGTAGTAGTCTTATCTATTGAAATCCTCCATTTGCATCAGAGGAATTTGGATTGATTAGGCTGGGTGTACCTCAGTGGTAAAGAGCTTGCCTAGCATGCATGAAGAACTAGTCATAATGCCCAGCATTACAGAAGAAAAAAATGCCTAATAATAATAATATAATGCCTATTTATTTTTAATACCTGATAATGCTTATTCTTCTTAGTATTATTACTATTACTGTTGCTATTATTATTGAATTCTGTTATCACCAAGAGCTGTCATTACAACTTTAAAAAAATCATCACTGGATGACTTTTTTTCTTTTTTTTTTTAAGAACAGGATATATTTATTAAAAGAAAGAAAGCTTCCATCAGAGAAAGACAGATGGCATCCCAACTGGGTTGCCTCTCTTTTTCTTTAGAAAAAGGCTGAGAGTCAGGAGTTTAATCATTATTATAATTTTTTTCCAATACCAAGGATCAAACCCAGAACCTCACTCATGCTAGGCAAGTTCTCTACCATGGAGCTATACCCTCAAACCAGAGCTTAGGTTTTCTAAAGTTACTCACCTAAGGATAGGAAATGTATATTTCTTTTTAATTGTCTTTCAATAAAGAGTAAAATCTGTTTGGGAGCACTGTTTTTGAAATAAATCATTTAATTACCAAACATTTTTAACTTTAAGATCTCCAATTTTTTAACCCATGTTCTGGATACACATTTGTAACTTTAAGATCTCCAATTGTTTGCTTTACAAACAGAAGGTGTATATACAAAATTATACTGTTTTTGAGTAGAATTTTTAAAAAATAAATAAATTCATATAAATATGAATTTTCTTTAAAACCTGCTTATATGCCAGGCATGGTGGTGCACGCCTGTAATCTCAGAAGCTGAGGCAGGAGGATTGACATGAGATGAGTTTAAGGCCATCCTGGGCTACATAAGTGAGTTCAAAGCCAGTCTGCACTATGTAGCAAGACTCTCTCAAAAACAACACCTGTTTATGTTTCAAGGGAATGTACTTTTTACTTTTAGAGTTATAATTTATATTTTTATTTATTATGTAGGGTCATCACTAAAAGTATCAGTAGTAGCCTGGCACAGAAATCACAGTTACTCAGGACACTGAGGCAGGAGGATCAAAGGGATAAGGCTTGCCTGGAAATAAAAATATGTTGAAAAGACTGACTAGAGATGGAGGACAGTGGTAGAGCACTTGCCTAACATGTGCAGGCCCCTCGATTCAATCCCCAGCACCACCGTTTCTTTTTAACAATAATCTTAATAACTTTATTAGTGCATACTAGTTATACAGATAACGAGTTTGATTGTGGCATATGCGTGCATGCACATGCCATACTCTGATCATAGCTGCCTTTTATTCCTCTTCCCTTCCTCCTTCCACTGATCCCCTTCCTCTTCTCCAACAGTCACCCTTCTACTTTCATATCTTTTTTTTTTCTTTTTAGTGGTTCCCAAACTCGGGTAATTTTCCAGATTACTATGAAAATATTAAAACAATATAAATTTAAAAGAAACATGCAAACACATAGGTTGTGAGCATAATTTATCCTAAAAACATATTTGTAATCCAAAGAACTTATACTACATATCAAAGCAAATTTCCCTATATGAAATAATGCATCTCAGATAATTCATCCCACAACTCAAAAATATTCATATAAAAATGACACAAAGTAATAAAATACCAAATATAGGGGCTGGGGATTTAGCTCAGCGGCATAGGTGCCTGCCTTGCAAGCAGGCGGTCGTGAGTTTGATCCCCGGTACCGATAAAAAAAAAAAAAGTTACCAAATATAAAGAAAAATAATTTAGCCTGCACTTACCCTTGAAACCTTCATGGCACATGTGAAGGAGACTAGAAAAAAGAGGGAAGAGTTATCACATCGAACGACTTTCACCATCACTAACAGGACACTTCTATCCATTGGCTCAATGTAGTCTTTTTCTTTTCATGCAACTTTAGCAAGGAACTTATCTATTAACGTTTGCTTTTGGTCCTTTCCACAGAATCCTCAATTTTGTCCTTAAACAGATTCATCACTCACACTGCTACAGCCTTATTCAGGTGGTGCTTTTCTACAAAATTTTGCACTGTTTCCCCCATTTACACATCTCCCTAACCATCTGAAGTGAAGGATTCCTCCTCTGCTTTTCTCTCCTCTTCCTCTGCAGACAGGACCTCCTCCAGAGCCTCTTGCTGTTGGGAGAGAACCACCCATAACCCAGCAAAAGCGAGAGAAAATCCATTGGCTCAGTTGTGATTTTGTGACAATGTCACATACTACTTGTATTGCAAGATACCACTTGTTTATCAAGTTAAAATTTTTCAAAATTTTTTCTCATCTTGTGGAACACTGCCCAAACAATTACTCACAATCCAAGGTTTTACCTTAATGTTTGTTTTGCTTTTTGAAGCAAGGTCTCACTATGTAGTGCAGGCTGGCCTTCAACTGACTATGTAGCTGAGTCTGGCTTTGAGCTCAGTTATCCTCCTGCCTCAGCCTCCTGAGTGCTGGGTTATAGCTGTATGCCTTCACATCCAACTTGCAGTTTGTATTAGAGAAAAACATTTGAACAGGATAACATTTATATAAAATTTAAAACAAGCAAATCTGATCTTTTGTGTTAGAAATAAGTTTACTTTTGGGAAGGGTAATAAATGAATGGAGAGGACTTAATGTTGTGCTTAGTAATGATGTTTCTTGGATCAGGTAGAGTTATCCATAGATATACCACAAATTTACATCTGGCTATCTACTTATAACTTTGCCTCACTCCACCCCATATGGGATGAAACAGGCCTTTGCACTGAGCCTCATTCCTAGCTTTAAAAAAAAATTTTAAAAAAAATTGAGGTAGGGTCATACTAGGTTACTATATTGCCTAGGCATTGCCCAGACTTTCAGTCCTCCTGCCTCAGCCTCCCAGAGGTATGCAGTACCACACTGGGCTTCATTTTGTGTTTTTGTGTCTTTAAAAGTTTTTAAATAAGAATTTAGGTTATAATATTTTTAAAATGTTTATTTCTCACTGCAGTTGCAGAACGTTAGTTTTTAAATTAATTGTTTCATTTGCCTTATGTAAATCAGACACGTTGAAATAGTGAGTAATGTAATGATTTCATAATTTTATATTTTAAACTTTTATTTTTTCTCAGCAAAGAAAAAACAATAAGAAAGTACGGGTGACAGTGAAACCCCACTTGCTATACCGAGTAAGTTTCTGTCCAACAATTCAAAGTTGTTATTTTTACTTTGAAGGTATGAAAAGAACAAAGCTGTTATTAAAAAGAACAAAAATATTTTTAATGTATTAGTAAGACTTTTAGTCATAATTAACAACTTCCTTCTTTTCAGCCTTTAGAACAACAACATGGAGTCATTCCTGATCGAGATGCAGAATTTCGTCTCTTTGACCGTGTTGTGAACGTGAGAGAGAATTTTTCAGTCCCCATTGGCCTTCGGGGCACCATCATAGGAATTAAAGGGGGTAATATCTCAACCCTTGACATGTCCTCAGCTGCCTTTCTATTGTAAAGGAAAATACAAAATTGTGTGTTTTATATATCTAAGCAGAAAACAACTTAAATAAGGAAAAACTAAATTCTTTTATATATTAGTTTTTTCCCTCTCCTCCTTTCTTATTAGGTTGTACTTTGCAGAGAAAATTCTCTTTCTCTGACTGGTGTAATCATCTTGGTAGTACTTAAAAGAGAGGAAAGTTGAGAAGGGGGCATAGAGATTTTGGTAGTTTTTATATAGTACACTAACATTATATAAAATCTTGGAAGATAAGCATATGTTTTCATGAAACTGAGAGACATTTTCATCGTCCTTTTTTTTTTTTTTTTTTTTTTTGTCTTTTTCCTTTTCATCAGTACCAGGGATCGAACTCACGACTGCCTGCTTGCAAGGCAGGCACTTATGCCGCTGAGCTAAATCCCCAGCCCCTTTCATCAAGTCTTAAAAAGTACTAACTATAAAAAAAAAAATGTTGACCTTTAGATTGCGTCAAGATAATTTTTCCTCTCTTCAGAAGACCTTGTCACAGAAGTCAAAAGACAAGCCACATACAAAGAAAGTGCTAGCAAACCATAAGTCAATAAAACACTTGTATTTAAAATATATAAAGAATTGGGCATGGTGTAATTGCAGCACTTGGGAGGCTGAGGCAGGAGAACTGCTGGGAGTTTGAGGCTAACCTGAACTGTATAATGAGACCCTATCTCAAAAAAATAAAAATAAAATAAAATATATGAAGAATTGTTGTGACCTAGTAATAAGCAACTTAAATTTTTAAATAAGTAGAATAGCTGAACAGAAATTTTCCACAGAGGATACATGAAAACATGTTCAGCATCATTAATCATTAGGAAATATACAGAGTATGGCAGCATATGCCTGTAATCCCAGTACTTAGAAGGCTGAAGCAGGAGAATTGCTGCACGTTTGAAACCAGCTTCTGCTATCCAGTGAGTTCAAGGCCACCCTGAACTATATAGCAAGACCTGTCTCAAAAAACAAAACAAATCAGTCATTATGAAATACGTGTTAAAACCACAAGAAGATATTAACACACAGCAACTAGACTGACTAACCCAAGTGTCAGCAGTTCCATAGCACAACTAGGACTTTTCCTCTACTGCCAGCGAAAATATAAAAATGATACAACCGCTTTGGAAAGTAGTTTGGGTAGGTTGTTAAAAAGCTGACAGGTGTGATAGTACCTGTCCAACACTCAGGAGGCTGAGGCAGGTGGATCATGGAGATTGTGAGGCCAGAAAGGGCTACCTAGTGAGTTCAAGGCCAGCATGAACTCCACAGAAAGACCTTGTCTTTAGATTAGATTAGATTAGATTAGATTAGATTAGATTGGCTGGCAGGCAAGCAGGCTAAACATAGGACCCAACCATTCCATTCGTCAATACTTACCCAAGAGATACTAGGATTTAAAGCCCCTTAAAACCTGGTTCATGAATCTTCATAGCAGCTTTATATATACGATCCAAAACATAGAAACAACCCAAATTACTATCAACAGGTGAATGGATAAACAAATTGTTGCTACTCATGCAATGAAATATTTCGCAACAAAAAGAAAAAATTACCCATACAACAAAGTAATTATATACTGAAAGAAGCCAGACAAAAAGAAATAACATATACTCCTAAATTTTTAGAAATATGAATTGGTGTATGATGACAGCAAATTTGTAGTGATGTTCTGGGGATCAATATGGTTACAGGACACAGGAAACTGGTGGAAACAATTATGCTGGCTTCGTGCTTAAATACATACAGTAAAACTCATTAAACTGTATACTTGAAATATGTACAATTTATCATGTCACTTCAGTAAGTCTGTTTTTTAGCCAGGTGTGGTAGTACACACCTATAATCCCAGCACTCAGGAGACTGAGGCAGGAGGATTACTGAGAGTTCAGGCCAGCCTAGGCTACATAGTGAGTTCAAGGCTAGTCTGAACTACTTAATGAGACCATGTCTCAAAAACAAAAAAGAAACCCGTTTTTTAAAAAAGTTTTGCCAGAGTCCGGGGATATCACTCAGCAGTACCTACCTGGCAAGCACAAGGTCCTGAGTTCAATTCCTAGTACCAAAAAAAGTTTTGCCATATGTAGTGATGTAATCCCAGAAGTCTAGAGGCTGAGGCAGGAGCATTGCTGCAAATTTGAGACCAGCCTGGGCTACATTATGAGTTTAAGGCCAGTTAAATAGGCCCTCTCTAAACAAAACAAAAACAAAAACCTTAACACCCAACAATTTCAGTTTCATTTTGTTTCTAAACTAGGGAAGGATTCAGTTATGTAAAGGATACATTTACATGATTTTCACTGGTAGCACTGTTTATAATTGTAAAGGTTAAAAACAAACTAAATGTCCATCAGCAGGAGAATGGACAAATTAAGGTATATCCATATGCATACATTCAGAAAATTGCTAAAAAATAAAATATAATGTTGAAAAAATTCAAGTTGCAGAAAAATTGTACATATCATGGTTATAATGTTTCAAAACTTGAAAAACAGTTCCATGTACTTACAGATATATTCATGGACAGAAAGGATGTGAAGAAATGTACAGGAATTGGAGGACAGTGTCCCAAGGCCCAGTACTCTGTTTCTTAGATTCCATGTTCATTGTGTTATTATGTCATTCGTCATATCTAGATGTTTTATGTGAATTTGAGAAATAAAATAAATGCTTCTGAGTCCTCCAAAACCCTGTCTGCTGTTTTGTCATCATAAGATTTTTATTTTCTGTTTTTTAACAGCTAATAGAGAAGCTGATGTACTATTTGAAGTATTGTTTGATGAAGAATTTCCTGGAGGATTAACAATAAGGTTTGTATTTCCAGATTGCACTTTGTGAATATGCTTATGTGACTTCTGATTTTACATTACTTAATTTATAATATATATGCAGTATTGTCACGCTTTCTACTATGGACATATCAGTAAGACAGACATGCTTTCTGTCTTGTTTGAGCTTTCACTTTAGAGAAGTAAATTAAGCAACTGATTATACTATTAATTGTTTAATTACAATGTAAGAAGTGCATGGAAGGAGAAATGAAGAATAGTTAACTAGAAAAAAGGAAAACATAGTGAAGAATGCTTAGACAACAAAGTAGCATATGCAACACAGGACACTTATAATTAATTAATAGAAAAGTCCTTTAAATTCAGTGACATGTAAGGCTGTATCACCCACTTTTAGTGGGATTATGGGTGCTTAAGCCAGATTTGGTGAATGGCAGGTGTAGTAATGGGGACAGGAAATTGAGAAGACACGTGATAAGTCTGGCTATGAAAAGGAACAAATTAATAAATTAATTGGGGTTTAGCAAGCTTAAGAAACTAGAGTTCAGGGGCTGGGGATTTAGCTCAGCGATGTAAGTACCTGTCTTGCAAGCAGGCAGTCATGAGTTCAATCCCCATTACCAATTTTAAAAAAAGAGAGAGAGACTAGAGTTCAATTGTTTTTCATTTAATATTGGTGAGACTTGAGTTCATTTGGAAGGGCTCTAATACAAAGTTACACGAACAAAGATTATGAGAGAATGAGGACAGCATTGTGTATTAGAAGAAGTGAACTCTCTCACACACTTTGTGTTAGACTGCTTAATTAAAAGCATCTGACCCCAGTATCCTCTTCTGTAATTAATTAGTATATTTTGGCAGATTAATTTCTTTTTGACCCTGATAGAACTTTCTGCTCTTAGATGCTCACCTGGAAAAGGTTATCGATTGCCAACAAGTGCCTTGGTAAACCTTTCTCATGGAAGTCGCTCTGAAACTGGAAATCAAAAGTTGACAGCAATTGTGAAACCACAGCCAGCTGTGAATCAATATAGCTCAAATTCATCAGTTTCTCCTGGGCATCTGGGAGGCCTCAACCATTCCCCTCAATCACTTTTTGTTCCTACTCAAGTAAGTCTCTCAGTATTGTGAGTGTGTGTGTGTGTGTGTGTTAGTAGTGATCAACCCAGAGTGTGTGTGTGTGTGTGTGTGTGTGTGTGTGTGTGTGTGTGTGTGTGTGTGTTAGTAGTGATCAGCCCAGACACCTACCATGCTAGGCAGGTGTTCTACCGTGGAACCTCATCCTCAAAAGTCTTTAATTTCTCTCTCTTAACCTTTTTTTTTTTTTTTTTTTTTTTGACGTGGCGACTCATTTTATAACTCATGCTGTCCTCAAACTTGCTATGTACTCCAGGCTGTCTTTTCAACTTGTGATCTTCCTATCTCAATCTCCCAGAGTCCTCAGATTGCAGGTCTGTCCTACCTCACCCAGCTCTCTGCATTTTCTTTACAAATTGCAAATCATCGCAAGCTTTCTAAGTACAAACCTAATTTAACTTCATTGTTTGGATTCAAATCAATTTCAGATTTGTTTTAAGGTAACAGGCTAATTAGCATGGTTGTACAGGTAATCTTGTAATCTCAGCACTCTGGAAGGCTAAGGCAGAGGATCACAAATTGGACCCTAGCCTGAGCAATTTAATCACTCAGCAAGACTCTCAAAACTAAAAATTTTTAAAGGGACTGGGGATATAGCTCAGTGGCACGTAAAGGTAGTGGATTAAATTCCCAGTATACACTCTCAAGATAATAGTCTAGTAAAAATGCTACAGGAAGTGTTCTATCTCTGTTATAAAATTAGTATATACATTTATTTAAGTAGTAAGCTTGAGATAGTTGTCCATGTTTTCTCTTTATATATTGCTTTTCAAATTAATATTTAAAATATATAATCCAAGCATTCCAAACTTTCTGGTATACATTATATAATTCATTTTATTAAATTCATTTTTGTTAGTATCTATTTGCAGTAAATAATTGTGGCATTCGTTGGCGGGGAGTTGGTACATGTGTATAACACATTTAATTCTTTTTATACTGAGGCAGCAGGATTGTGGAGTTTGAGGCCAGTCTGGGCTACATGACAAGACCTTGCCTCAAAAAGCAATAACAAAAAAATCTGTTTATGTCCCCTTCACCTTCTTTTCTTTCTTTTCTTTCTTTTTTTTTTTTTTTTTTTTAAGACAGGATTTCTTTATGCAGTTCAGGCTGGCCTTAAATTCACTTTGTAGCCCAGGCTGGCCGCAAACTCACAATGATTCTCAGCTTTCATAGGTGCAGGGATTACAGGTACGCACTACCACACGTAGCCCTTCCTCCATTTAGAAATGATGTAAATTTGAAAGGTAAATGAAATATGACTATATTATATATATCAAAAATTCCCATTATATAATTCATGGGTGGTTTTCTCCATCTTTCTGGGCATAAAAATTGAGTTAGATTTTTGGGACACTTCTTTTAATTCCATGGCCCCAAATCTTAGGTTTAACCACATTTTTAAACTTTTACAATACATACTTATTATCGACTATTTGAAAAACACCCATAATTAGATGATGATAAAGGAAACACAAGCAGAGTATCCTCTTAGATAGCATACATAATCACTGTTAAATTTTATTGTGTTTTTCCAGAGTCTTAATGTGTATTGTCAATTTCTTGTAATAGCTGATTTTTAAATTTATTAGATTACTTCTGTAAAGATAAAGCTTTCCAGCAACTACTTTGAAGATAATAATGTACAATATATTAACCATTATTAATATATTTTGTTTTGAAATTCTCTATAGTTTTTATTTTCTTCATTCTAAAATAAAATTTTAAAGCATAAAGATTTTTAAAATAGAATCTTTAGATGTTAGTTTGAATGACATATTAATATAGTGTATATTAGAAGAAAAGTCTGTTGGTGAGGATAATTACTGAATATAATTTTTATACTTTTTGCTGTGCTTTAACTTTTTTTTTTTTTTTTTTTTTTTTTTGTCTTTTTCGTTTTTATCGGTACCAGGGATCGAACTCACAACTGCCTGCTTGCAAGGCAGGCGCTTATGCCGCTGAGCTAAATCCCCAGCCCCTTGTGCTTTAACTTTCAATAAAACCATTTGCATTGGGGCTGGGGATTTAGCTCAGCTGCATAAGCGCCTGCCTTGCACGCAGGCAGTCGTGAGTTCAATTCCCGGTACCGATAAACAGGAAAAAGACAAAAAAAAAAAAAACCATTTGCATTCAAAGACAAATTTATTTTCAATAGAGAATACTTTTGTAATTTCTATGCTGAACTCTTAAAAGAGTGAACTGAGGGATTTTAAATAATGAAAGTTTAGGCCAGATATGGTGGTATGCACTTTTTAATACCAACGTTCAGAAGGCTGAGGCAGTAGGATCACTGCAAGTTCAAGGCCAGCCTAAACTGTGTAGTGAAACCCTCTCTCAAAAAAGACCAAAAAAAAGAGAGTTAGTTTACTATCTTGTCTACCACTGAGTAACTTTAATCAATAATTGTTTTATTTTCTATAGGAATATTTTCTTCTGTTTAATTTCCTTAAAAAATTGTTTGTGCCGGGCTGGAGATTTATCTCAGCGGCATAAGCACCTGCCTTGCAAGTGTGTGGTCGTGAGTTCAATCCCCAGTACTGACAAAAAAAGAAAAAGAAAAAAAAAAAAATGAAAGAAATTGTTTGTGCTCTGCTAGGTATCCACTAAAGCTGATGACGAATTTTGCAACATTTGGCAGTCCTTACAAGGGTCCAGAAAAATTCAACACTTTCAGCCAACTCTACAAGAGAAGGTTAGTATTCTAATAGTTCCAAGAAAAAAATTTTTTTGTTTTTCCTTATGTCTACAATGATTAATTTCCCTTTAAAATCTCATCAAATCGTAAATGAGAGTTTTGGTTACGAATTTTCATAACTCTGATATAGTTAATAGTTTCAAGATCTGTGTGAGTAAGAGTATTTTTCTGGGGCTGGGGATTTAGCTCAGCGGCATAAGCACCTGCCTTGCAAGCAGGCGGTCGTGAGTTCGATCCCCGGTACCGATAAAAAAAAGGAAAGAGACTAAAAAAAAAAAAAAAAAAAAGTGTTTTTCTTTTAAATCAGTTTTAGATTGTTTTTAATTGCTTACAAAATCTTAACTGTATTTTAAGCTCAACAAAGGTCTTAATAGCATTTATTAACTATTTTTTTCTACTTGAGTATATAATCTAATCCTGACAGTTGATTTTCTTAAATATGAATGAGCAAATTTATATTCCTTTGTAAAAATAAAGGAAAGGAAAGAAGAATACGAATGTAAGACTTTGGAAAAAACTTGCTTGGCATGCCTGAGACCCTGGGTTCCACTCCCAGCATGATAAAACAACAAAAGGAAAGAAATGCTGCTAAAAGAGTAGAAACTCAGGCAATAAATGGAAAGGAAAATGAATGAATTCCACTAAATGTTTTGTGAATTGCTGATCTGCTAGGTTAATTTAGGTGAAAACGTAATAATGTATGTAGAAAACAACAGCCCGAAACATTACAGCTTTGTCTACTTTCGTGTTCTGGATAATAGTGACATTGTCAGAGCTGGAAAGCAGGAAATTCCCAAGGAAGTGATGGTAAAATGAACATAAAAGTGACTGTGCATCTGGGGCTTAGCTCAGTGAAAGACCATTTTCCAGTATTCAGGTAGCCCTGAGTTAATTCTAGAACAAAAAATAGTAAAAAGTAAGAGTTGACCACAGAATTTAGTAAGATCATTGGGAACCTTGAGAACACCAGTTTTAGTAAAGTGATGGGAGTAACAGACTGATTAGAATGGGATTAAAAGACAGAGAAAAATTGGACACAGAAAATCTAAACAGTTCTTTCCAGGAGTTTTACTAAAAGGGAACATTAGCAGGCTGGACATGGCACGTGACATATGCCTATAGTTCCAGTTTTCCCAGCCATTCAGGAGGCTGAAATAGAAAGATATTTTAGCCCAAGAGTTCAGGGTCATCCAAGGGGATATAACAAGACCTAGTCTTAAAATCAGTGAATAAATAAAAGGGAAAAAAAATGAATGGCGACAATACTCTGTCTTTTCTTGCATATGCCAATTTATGGTCAACTTCTTTATTCCTATTTTCCCAGCCTTCACTAGGAATTATTCCTCCCCAGACTCAGCAAGAATTTTCTTTTCCCTTTTACCTAATTATTTAAATAATGACTTTGACTCTTATTTCTCTGCTAAGTATCACTACAATTTATGGTTTCAACATCTCAATCAGGCTTTATCTAATTATCCCTAATCTATATCCCTGGTTATAAACTCAATCCAGTATTTTCAGCTTTTAAGAGAACTAGTACAGCTGGATACTCTGTTATCACCTCATCCTCAAGATGCCCCCAAATTGACCTCACCTAAAGCCTCTTTTAGTTTCTAACACCACCATGACCCAGGTATATAATCTAAAAACTTTAGAGTCAAACATTTTTTTCTTTCACCTGTTTTTGGCCATATGCCATATCAGACAAGATATCTTCTAGATTTGAACTCAGTTTATGCTCTGAAATAGTGTCAGTGTGGCAAGTGTGTTGCTGGGCTCAGAATCAGGAGACAGAGTTTCTTGACTCAAATTGAGCAAATCTCTTTCCCTGGGCCACTGTGGTCACAAGTAAAATGAAGACATTTGGACTTACATTACTGCTCAGGTAGTAGATGGTAGCATAGCCTATTCAGCCCAAATTGGTCTCTTCCCTATGCCATTGGTAATTTCTCATTCTTCAATTAGAATAACCTTTCTTCTCTCCTAGTGAAATCCCCCTAGGTCTCAATCAAGATCTGTGAGTTTCTTAAAAACCCTTACTAATAGTTTTTCATCATCTTCTTGAAGACCATTATGTAAAATAACAACCCTAATTATGCTCCTACCACCTTGTTTTGAAGGCCTATATTGTCATTGTTCAGGGCTCTTTGTTACTGTTATTTATTTGTCTTTTTCGTTTCGTGTTTTTCTAGTAATTTGTTTTATTTTTCCGTCTAATACAGAAAGGATAGGTATATATGTAGAGACTTATACAAGGGTAGAACTTCCCCTAAACAATTTATGAGAATCAATTATATAATGCATGTTGAAATGAAAAGCTGCTTTGAAGGAAAAGAGACATTATGTTCTCCATCTTTGATTCCATATCATCATGCTGTGAAATCCAGTAATGCCATTATTCTTTGTTTAGAATGATTTTAGTCTATTTTGTACTGTTTCATTTCCACATACATGAAGGTATAGACAGCTATTTTGAAGAGAATGAGAGATATCGTAGCAGCCATTGTTGATTTTCTTATCGTCTGGTTTTGAAGGCCTATAATGCCTTCATCACTCTGTTCTGATCAGTTTAATACTATTTTGTTGGGGCTGGGGATTTAGCTCAGCGGCATAAGCACCTGCCTTGTAAAGCAGGCAGTCAAGAGTTCGATCCCGGTACCGATAAAAAGTAAAAAGACAAAAAAAAAAAAAATACTATTTTGCTTTGTATGAATTCATTGTGTGTGAAGATAGGGACTATTTAGAAGAAAACAAGGGACATTATGGTAGCCAATGATGATCTGTTGTCTTACTTGAGATCTGTGTCATTTATATTGTTTTCTTCTGATCGGCTTTGTTCTATTTAGTTTACCCTCTTTAAAATAAATTTTTTTAAAAATTACATAATTGGTTACACACATTGAGTCATATATTGAGAGGCAGGCTAATCTTACACAGATTTGTTGAAACAAAGGAATTATTTATTATAATATAGAAACATTCCAGGAATAAAGGGAGGGGCCACTGTATAAAAATGCCACATCTTTTTTGTCCATTCCTCAGTTGATGGACATTTAGGTTGTTTCCAAGATCTAGCTATTACAAATTGTGCTGTTATAAACATGGGTGCACATATATCACTGCGATATGATGTTTTCATTTCTTGTAGGAATATGCCCAGAAGTGGAATAGCTGGGTCAAATGGGACTTCCCATCCCAGCTTTTTGAGGAACCCCCAGAATGATCTCCACAGTGGTTGCACCAGGCTGCACTCCCATCAACAGTGCAGGAGAGTTCCTTTTTCCCCACAGCCTCTCCGGCATTTGTTGTTGGTAGTTTTCTTTATCTTGGCCATTCTTTCTGGAGTGAGATGGCATCTCAGTGTGGTTTTAGTTTGCATTTCTCTAATGACTAATGATGCTGAACATTTTTTCATGTACTTATTTACCATTTGTGTTTCTTCATTAAGAACTGTGCATTCATTTCGATGCCCATTTTTGGATTGGGTCTTTGAATTTTGGGAGCCTGGGTTTTTTAAATTCTTTATATGTTCTAGATAGAAGCCCTTTGTCTGAAGGACAGTTGACTTAAGTTTTTTTCAAAATTCATGGGTTTCCTTTTTACTCTGTTGGAGATTTCTTTTGACATGCAAAACTTTTTAATAAGATGAGATCCCACTCATTGATTCTGTGAAGTGTTTCCCATGCACTTTGATTTTTTTTTTTTTTTTTTTTTTTTTTTGGCTTTTTGAGACAGGGTCTCTAGTTCAGGCTGGCCTTGAACTTACTTTGTAGCCCAGGCTGGTCTCGAACTTGCAATGATCCTCCTGCCTCAGCCTTCTGAGTGCTGGGATAGTAGGCGTGAGCCACCACGCCCTGCTGTCCTTTGATTTTTGTTCCAGAATTTTCTAGCGACCCCTATGTCTTCAAAATTTCTACCTACTTTGACTTCCAACAGATTTAGTATTTCTGTTTTAATATTTAGATCTTTGATCCATTTTGACTTTAGTACACGGTGATAGGCATGGGTCTCTTTTTAGTTTTTGGCATAGGGAGAGCCAGTTTTTCTAGCACCACTTATTAAAGAGACTGTCTTTATTCCAGTGAACATGTTTATCCCCTTTGTCTATGATAAGGTGGCTGAGGGTGTTTGTAGTTGTAGTTATATCTTCTAATCTATTCCGTTAATCTTCAGGTATGTTTTTATTCCAAGGTACCATACTGATTTTATTACAGTAGCTTTATAGTGATTATAGTAACTTTGTAGTATAACTACAAAGTCAGAAATTGTGATACCTCCTGCCTTGCCTTTGTTGCTTAAACTTGCCTTTGCTATTCTAGGTCTCTTCTGGTTCCAGATGAATTTTAGGAGTGATTTCTCTAGATCTGTGAGGTACTCTAGTGGTATTTTGATTGGGATTGCATTAAATCTGTATAACAGTTTTGGGAGAATAGCCATTTTCACAATATTTGTTCTTCCTATCCATGAGCAAGGGATGTCTTTCCATTTTCTGAGGTCCTCTTCGATTTCTTTTTTTTTTTTTTGGGAGGAGGGGTATTATAATTTTCACTGAATAGATCTTTTACTTCTTTTGTTAGAGTGATTTTTTTGGATGTTATTGTGAATGGTGTGGCTTTTCTTATTTCTTTCTCAGTGATTTGGTTGTTAGTGTATAGGAATGTGATTGATTTTTGAGCATTGACTTCATATCCAACTATATTACTGAATTTATTTATTATACTAGGAGTCTTTCAATGGAGTTGGGGGGGGGGTCTTCTATGTAGAGTATCATGTCATCTGCAAATAATGATAATTTAACTTCTTTTCCTATCCTTACTCCTTTTATTTCTCTGTTGTCTAATTCCTCTGGCTAATATTTCCAGCTCTGTATTGAATAGGAGTGGTGATAATAGACATCCTTGTCTTGTGCCTGATTTTAGGGTAAAAGCTTTGAGTTTTTGGCTGTTTAATATGATGCTGGCTTTTGGTTTGTCATAGATGGCTTTTAGCATATTGAGGTAAAGACCATCTATTCCAATTTTCTGTAAGGTTCTTATCATAAATAATCACTTGCTTTGTACTTCCCACTTCTAAATGCTGTATAAACTAAACTCTTTGTAAACTCAGGGCTGTTGCCTTTGGGAATGATCCCAGAATAGTCCACTGGTGTAAAGACTGAATGCTGCCTTCTTATCTCCTCATTGCAAAGAGTCTTCCTTTTAGTTTGATTTGGGAATTTTTCCACAACAGGAGCTTTCAAGAAGTACAGTCAGAAATGTTTTTCAAGATTTTTTTAATGGAAAAAAATTAAACATAAGTCAAAAGAATAGTTTGCGAGGACGTACTGGTTCACCTACCCCAGTTTACTCATGTCCAGCCCTATTTCTTCTATAATTCCTACTCACTTGGTGCCCCCCCACCCTGAAGGCAGGATTATAGTATTTTAATGCATGTCTAAAGAAGCCAATGGTAGTGATGCACACCTGTAATCCCAGCACTTGGGCTGAGGCAAGAGGGTTGCTGCAAATTAAAGGCCAATGTGGGCTCTATAGAGCATTCATGGCAAGTCTGAAATACATAGCAAAACTTTGTCTCAAATAAAACTGTCTAAAGAGACCTGTAGAGACTGATTTTTTCTGCTTTAAAAAAACATTACCTAAAATTTAGGATATTTTTGAGTTTTTTTTTTTCCCCCTGCGTTTATTAACTTTAAGCTAATTTCTTCTATTGGAAGAAAATTTTGGAAAATTATTGTTTTCCACTTATCTGCTATCAAACTAATACATAGAAAAATGTGTGATGGTCATTAATGATTGTTATTTCTGATGGTGGATCAGAAATTATTTTGGGAAAATTATTCTTTTCCATTAATCTGCTGTCAAACTAATACATAGAAAAATGGTGGTCATTAATGATTGTTATTTCTGATGGTGGATCTGGGATAGTTTTATTAATTGTGTACATTTTTCTGTATTACTTGTTTTCCAAATGTATATAGTTTTTATTTTAAAAGAAACTATTAAAAGTTAAACAAAGTAAATAGCTATAATGTTAAAAACTTTACCTGATTTGTAAGAACTTTAACTTGCAGTGTGCAGTTCTACCTCAAGAAATAAGTCAAGTAACTCAACAGCAGAAATCTGGCTTTAATGACAACAGCGTGAAGTATCAGCAAAAAAGACATGACCCTCACAGAAAATGTAAGTTTGTTTTCTTTTTGTTATTGTTGTTGTTTGTTTGAGGAGTTGTTTTTTTTTTAGTTTTCAGGTTTTTTGTAGGATTTGGAGGGGGGGTGGTTTTTGAGACAGTCTCACTATATACTTCCAGCTGACCTTAAACTCAGCATGTAGCTGAGGCTGTCCTGGAATTCCCAAGATCCTCCTGCCTCCCCACCACCTCCAGCTCACCCCACCCTTGTGCTGGAACTCCAGGTGTAGACTACCACACCCAGCAAGTATAAATTTTAAATTAGAGAGGTATACTTGATACTACTTTGTATAAAAAAACAGTAAATACATTTATTGAGATAAATTACATACCAGCAAAAGTAAATTCATCTGTTAAAGTATACAATCAAAGCTGGGCAAGGTGGCTCACATCTGTAATCCTGCCACTCAGGAAGCTGAGGCTGGAGACTCACCTGGAGTTCAATGTCAATTTGGACTACGCAGTATATTCAAGATCAACCTGAACAGTATAGAGTGAGACCCTGTCTCTGTGTAACTCTGTTGTTGTTGTTGTTGTTTGGTACTAATAATTGAAATCAGAACCTTGTGCTTACCAGGCAGGTGCTCTGCTGCTGAGCTATATCCCTGGCCCAAGACCCTATCTCAAAAAAAAAAAAAGTGTATGATCAGTGTGCTTTTGGCACTTTCATAAAGTGTGCATAAAGCATTTTCACTTTCAGAAAAGAAATCCCTACTCATTATCATCATTCTTCTGGGCCCTAGGAATCCCTAATTTTTGTTCTGTCTCTATGTATTCATCTATTCTGGACATTTCATATAAATAGAATCAGAAACCATCTGACCTTTTGTGCCTGCCTTCCTTCATATCACATGGTATTTTTAAGGTTTATTCATGTAACAGCATGTATACTAAGAACTTCATTCTTTTTTATGCTAAATAATATTTCATTGTAGGAAATACCACATTTTGTTTATCCATCACTACAAAGAATAGTGCTGCTATGAATATCTGTACAACTTTTTGTGACTGTGTATTTGCAGTTCTCTTGAATATATATTTATCAGTACAGTTGTGAGTCATGTAGTATCTGTGTGTTTAACTTTTTATGAAATTACTAGATCATTTCCCCAAATAGCTGCACTATCCTAGCACCATGTGAGAAAAGGGCCCAGCCTGGTTTTGCCACACCCTCCATAGCACTTTGGATTATCTGTTTGTATGATGATCAGAGGCTCATAGGTGCAGAATAGAATCTCCTGTGACTTTCATTTGCAATTCATTAATGACAAAGAATGTTTGAGCAGATTTTCAAGTGTTCATTGGCTTCTATTTATCTTTCGAGAAATGTATTCAAATTGTTGGTTCTTTTTTTTTTATTGTACTGGTTGTCTTTTTGTTCTTAATTTGTAAGAGTTCTTTATATATTCTAGAAGTTGTATGCTTATGATTTGCAAATACTTTCTTCCGTTATGTGAGTTTTTAACTTTATGGTATTCATAAGCACAAAAGTTTTATTTTTTATTTTTTATTTTTTTACCAGTACCAGGGATTGAACTCACGACCACATGCTTACAAGGCAGGCACTTATGCCGCTAAGCTAAATCCCCAGCCCCCAAGCTTTTAATTTTTATGAAGCCAATGTATGAATTTTTTCAACTTTTTCTTTGGCTGCTTATACATTTGTCATATCTAAGAGTAATACAAAGTCATGAATAGTAAACATTTGTGTTTTCTTCTAAAGATTTTATAGCTTAGCCCTTACTAATAAGTGTTTATTGTGGCATTAGGTAAGAGTGTCCATTCTTTCATATTTGGAGATCCAGTTGTCATTTTGTCATTTGTTGAAATGACTATTCTTTCCCCTACTGAATTTGATTTGCTTGTAATTTTTAAGGATTTTTGTATCCATATTCATAAAGAACACGTGTAATTTTCTTAGTATGATCCCTTTCCATCTATGTTTGGGAAGAAGTGATTTTGTTTCCTCTATAAATGTTTGATAGAATTCACCTGTGAAACTATTTGAACCTAGACATCACTTCTCCTTATGGAAAGTTTTTGGTGTTTTTTGTTTTTTAAACCAACATGTATTTAATTGTACTGATTAATGGGGTTCATTGTGTCTTCATACATGCATACAGCACAGATCAAACACAGCCTCCATTAATCTACCCCCTCCCACACATGCAGCCTACCCAGCCTCTTTATGAAAAGTATTTATATTTACTAATTCAGTGTCTTTTGCTTGTTACAGTTCTACTCAGACTGTCTGTTTGCACATGAGTTCATTTAAATAGTTTGTATCTTTGTACAGGTTTCTCTGTTTCATCTAGGTTATCTAAGTTGTTAGCAGGTGCTGGGGATTTAGCTCAGCGGCATAAGCACCTGCCTTGCAAGCAGGCAGTGGTGAGTTCGATCCCCGGTACTGATAAAAAGGAAAAAAGACAAAAAATAAAAAAAGTTGTTAGCATATAACATCCATAATACTTCCTTGTAGTCTTTTTTTTTATTTCTCTAAGGTTGATAGTAATATCCCCACTTTCACTTCTAATTATTTATAACTTCTGTGTTTTTCTTTGTTAGTCTAGCTAAAGATTTGTCAGTTTTCTTAGTTTTATAAGACCATGTTCTAGCCAGATGTGGTGGCACATACCTGCAGGCATAGCTATGTGGGAGACTGAGAGATGAATCACTTGAGCCCAGAAGTTGAAGGCCTGCCAGGGTATCACAGCAAAACCCCATAAAAAATCTGATTTCATTAATTTTCTCAATTGTTTTTCTGCCACTTCATTTATTTCGACTCTAATCTTTAGTTTTCTTCTTTCTGGTTTTTTTTTTTTTTCCACCATTACTATCACACAAGACTTCCTTCTGTTTTGTTTGTTTGTGTTTTTGTTTATTTTTTGGTAGCAGGGATGAAACACAACATTATGCTTGCTAGACAGGCGCTTGTTGCCGCTGAGCTAAATCCCTGGCCTTTCCTTCCTTCTTCCTTTGGATTTAGCATACACTTCTTTGGGGTTTTTTTAGCCAAAACTTGAACTCAGGATGTTGTACTTGCCAGCCAGGTGCTTTGCCACTGAGGTACATCCCTGCCCCATGTAAGCATCTGTTAGTTCCTTAATGTAGACGATTAGGTTATTATTTGAATGCTTTCTTCTTTCCTTTCTTTTCTTTTTTCTTTCTTTCTTTCTTTTTTTTTTTTTTTTTTTTTTGGTACATTTTAGATATACATGTTGATACCATTCATCTTAGGGAATTTGTACCAAGTGTACATGATGCCTCTTGCTTCTATTTTGTTTTCCTGTTCCCTTTCACTCCCTTCAACCTTTTCTCTTCTGGTTTCTTAATATAGGCATTTACAGCTGTAAATTTCCCTCAAAGTATAGCATTAACTGTTGTATTTGCGTGCTTGCTTGCTTTTTTTGTTTTTGTTTTTTGCTTTGTTTAGTTGTTTTTTTGTTTTTTTGGTTTTTTTTTTTGTTTTGTTTTGTTTTTGTTTTTTTTTTTTTTTTTTTTTTTTTTTTTTTTGAGATAGAATCTCACTACGTTGTTAGGGTGACTTTGAACTCACTATTTAGCCCAGGCTGGCCTTACTCTTGTAGCAATTTATTTGCCTCGACCTCCCAAGTGCAGAGATTGCAGTTGTATGTCACCATACCTGGCAGTTATGTTGTATTTTTACCCTACTCAAAGTTTTTCTAATTTTCTAGCAATTTATGTATTTTTGACCCATCGTTTGTTTAGTTGTGTTGTGTTGTTTTGTTTTGTTTGTAACAGGATCTCACTGTCCTTGGACTGTTACATAGCCCAGGCCCATGCTTTATTTAAGAATGTGTTTCAATTTCCAGCTATTTTTGAACTCCTAAACTTTCTTCTGTTACTTATTCTATTCATTCTCTTGTGGTCTGAAAACATACTTTGTATGAAAACATACTTTCTATGTCGTTTAGGGTAGCCTTTGACGCATGTGGTGCTCCTACCTCAGCGTCCCAAGTGCTGGGATTACAGTTGTGCACCACGACCCCTGGTTGATTTCAGTATTTTTAACTTTATTGAGTTTTGTTTTATGGCCTCATATATGGTCTACAGAATGTTCCATGTATACTTGAGAAGAATATATATTGTAAGCAAAGTGTTCTATAGACCATCCGTTAGACACATTGGTTTATAATGTTGTTCAAGTTTTCTTTAGTCTTGTTGATTTTCTGTTCAGTTATCCTATCCATTACTGAAAGTACAATATTAAAGGCTCCCAAGTGTTAGTATTGAATTTTTTTTTCCCTTCAATTTTTTTTCAGTTTTTCTTTTGGTATTTGGAAGTCTTTGGTTAGGTACATGCATGATTTTAAGAGACATTTTTACCTGAAATAGCTGGTATAAAAGTTTCTTTAGTAACAATTTTTATCTTAAAGTCTTGTGTTTGTTTTTATTTTTGAAACAGAGTCTTGCTGTACAGTCCAGGTTGGCCTCAAAGTCTCAGTGATCCTCCTGCCATAGTCTCCTAAGTGCATATTGTTAAATAGCAATAGTTCTTTGGGAATAATGCTTAGAAAAAGCCCCAGTTTCATTCTGATTGCTCTGATAGATGCCAGCTTTAACCCGCTGGTCTCACCCTGAAAGCTTATAGAAGATAAATAGTGAAGCCAGGCTTGGTGGCTCATGCTTGTAATCCCAGCACTCAGGAGGCTGACGGAGGATCCGAGACTAGCCTGGGCTACAAAGTGAACACAAGGCCAGCCTGAACTGATAACGAGACCCTGTCTCAAAAAGACAAAAAACAAACAAAAAAAGAAGATAAATAGTGGATAATGGGACAAGTAAAAACACCACAAAACGTTCTTACTGAGATGCAATCTGTTTTCTTAAATACATACTCCTCTGTATTGCTATAAGCCTTTGATTGACTTCTGTAGTTTTAAATGTTTGGATTTTGGTAAGATATGCCTATTTCTTTATTGCTTTTATGGAGTGAAGAGATTTTGGAGGTCTTTATTCTGACCTTTTTGCTAATGTCCCTTCACTAATTGCTACTTGAGACAATTTTTTCTTTTTCACTGGTCCTGGGCTAAACCAGGGTTTAGCACATTTTAGGCAACCAATCTACCACTGAGCTACATCCCCAGACTACTCTTGATAATTTTTAAAATTTATTTATTTATTCAATCATTTTGCCAGACTGGAGATCAAATCCAGGGCCTCTGCACTGAAATGCATCTCTTGCCCGCTTTATTTTGACACAAGGTCTAACTTACCCAGTCTTACTAAAACAAAATTGGTAGTTCTCCTTCTTCACCCTTACCCTCACCCTTCCAAGTAGTTGGGGTTCTAAGTGTGCTCCACTATTCCTGACTTCTTTTACTTTTAACCTTATAAATTAATGTCCCTCTAAATCTGATAAGTATAGCTTTAAGATTTTTTTTTTAAATGTGGTTTCACTCAGCACAGAATGTCAAATTACAGGGTGTATTACTTTCTCATCACTGAGACAAAATCCCTGACACTCTCAATTTAAAGAAGGAAAGATTTATTTTGGCTCATAGAGTATAGATCTCACAGTTTATAGTCAGCTGACTTGAAGGCAGAGGAGAACAGCTCATGGCATGGCAGAGGGAAGCAGAGAGCAGTGGAGGAGACAGGGCAAGATAGACCCAAGTACCCCGTGACCATTCTCTCCCAACCCAATCTCCCTTCCAGCAGCAAGTCAGGTAGAAGCCCTCACCATCCAGTCACCTTACAAAAACTCCACCTATGAGTGGATGAGGCTTTAGGGGACATCTAGCAATAAACCGTAACAGTGGACTCCAGTCATCCTCCCACTTCAGCCCCCCAGGTACTGGAATTTTGGGCATGCATGCCACCATACTGGGCTGAAGATTTATATTTAGTTCAAATGCACTGATATTTCTTCAAACTATTGTTCATATAAATGTAAGTAATCTTAGTTACAATTAATAACAATCAATGAAGTTACAATTAGTTTTCTTGTGTTTGTGTTTCTCAACAAAAATTTAGTGTTGAGTATTTGCTAGCTCACACTTTTCCTTTCTTTCCTCTACTGGTGTTGAAGGTTGAACCCAAGGTCTTACACACGTTAGTTCTATCCCCAGTTTGTTCCGTTTTGGGATGGGTCTTGCTAAATTTCCCAGGCTGACCTCAGACTTCCTTTCTTCCCACCTCAGCCATCTGTACTTGAGATCCCATACACTTCAGTATATCCATAATAACAAAATACTATACAATGATTACTATAAGGAACATGAGAGGCTGAGACCACCAGGCTTGTAAAGCCATATGTAAAGGCAACATGATGGGGAATGTATTATGTCTGTGTCTAGACAGACAGAGGGCAAAAGGGCTGTCTGTAGGGAACAAAAAGTGGACCCTTTTTATAGGGATTGAAAAAAGCAGGGCATGTGAGGCAGGAAGATTTTAATAAACATCTGCGTCAAAGTTTTCGGCTCTCTTACATTTCAGTGGGCAGGTCCTTGAACGGTCTGACATAAAACCTCAGGTGTTTACAGATGTCCCAACCTGCAAAGCTCCCATGTCCTATCTCTCCTTTCTTAGGATGTCTTGTCTGCAGATGACAGCCTGGGTGCCAAGCCATGTTCCTTGCTGAGAATAGCGCCTGTGCTGGCAGGAGGTTGGGGACTGGAAGAGTCAGGTCCAGTCCCAACCTTACAATTACAAACTGTTTTTCATGCTTCTTTTGTTTTGTGTATGTATGTTTTGGGGGATTTTTTTGGTTTGGTTTGGTTTGGTTTGGTTTGGTTTGGTTTGGCTTGAGACAGGGTCTCTCTGTGTTTTAGGGTAGCCTTGAACTCACTATGTAGCCCAGGCTGGCTTCCATTTGGAGTGTCTTGCTCAGCATCCCAAGTGCTAGGATTACAGGCGTGCACCAGGCTTTCATGCTTATCTATTTCATCTACACATCCTTTCACTTGCTAAGTCATAATTGCTTACATTTTCATTTCTTCTGTCATCTCACTAGTTTTCCTTTAACCGGAATATTAAATAGCTTCCTAATGTATCTCTTACCCTTTTATCTAATCACTATGCTGCCACTTGTTTGTTTGTTTGTTCTAACAATCTTGCCTCAGGCTCTTCAGTATTGGTATTATAGGCGTTGCCACCATGCCCAGCCTTGCTACTGCAAATTTAATAAAACACAGTTCTGGTCAGATAACTACCTGCTCAAAACCTTTTTGTAATTGCTTGCCTCTGACAATACTCTTGCCTAATTCCATACTCTTCTGTATCTTTCACAGTATGGCGCTGGCCTGTTTTCATTACTTCTTTTAGTTACCTTTATACTCATTAACCGTCAGTAAAAGTAGTCTATTTAGACTTACATAAACAAGGCCTTGCTTTCTGTTTTAATGCTTTTTCTCCTATAATTTCTTTAGCTTGGAATACTTAGCTTCTAATTCTGCCCTTCCATCCTTCCAGGTCCAATTCAGATATCACTTTCCTTTTCCTTTATTACTGACTACACAAGTATGTTTTCTCCTCCTCACCTAGATTATAAATTCCTTGAGAGCAGTAGTTATGTATTCTTTGAATTCTGTGTGTTTCTCACGTGCCCTACTATGGCAAATATTTGGTAAATCTAATTGTTGTGCAAAAGCACTTTGGTTCATCACAATTTCTGTTTTCTTGTTTTTAGTGAAAGAAGAATGTAAGAGTCCTAAAGCTGAGAGTCGGTCACAAAAGATGTCTAGTAAGCAGGTAAGCTTTCCTAAAATCAAATTTCTGGTTATCAAATTTTTATTTAGTTGGTGGCTCTGTTATCTGACTGAATTTTGCAGGCTTTACAAACAGATCTATAAGATGCATGGCAAAAAGCTTCATGAAGTACAGGCTGATAGTTATCGGCTAGAACTATCCAACCTGGAGTCCAGGATTTGGAATTAATGGGCACCTGAAATCCCAATTTTGCTATTTAATACCTGAGTGGACTTAAGCAGTTCTTCATCTCTCACATACTCAATTTCATCTTTAAAATGTAAATAAAAATATTGATCACTTATAGTATTCCTAAATACATAGACCCGTATACATATGTATAAAATATGTATTTTAAACAGAATTTATATTTCTGTTTACAATAATATTAAGTATAAAGAACAGTGGTGCATAGTTAACAGACTATATGCCAGTGATGGAGAACCTTTTAGAATTTCCAGGAATTCAGACACCCTCAGAGTGTGTGAGCCATAAGTTCACCAGCACTGCTATATACATTCTATGGAATTAGAGTGGTATGGGAGAAACTGAGGTCATTTACATTTATTTTATGTAATTTCTGATAAGGATTGTACTTTTATAATCAAGGAATTGGACATGCTGGGCATGGTGGTTCACGCTTGTAATCCCAGCACTGGGAGGCTGTGAGAGGAGGATCACTGTGAGTTCAGAACCAGCCCAGGCGTCATAGTGAGTTCAAGGTCAGCTACACCATATAATGAAATGCTGCCTCAAAAAAGACCAAAAAATAAGCAAAGAATTAGACATGTGTATCTGGATTAGATGCCTATTACACTGTGACACTTTTCCTTGTGCTACTGGGAAGTAAACCAAGGGCCTTTCACGCTTTTTAAATTTTTATTTTTAGCAGGCTCTTGCTACTAAGCTTGGTTTAACCTTGGAATCCTTCTACCTCAGCAGGGAGCTCAGACTGGCCTTGAATTCATAGCACTCTTCCTGACTCAGCCTCCCAACTGGTGGGATTAAAGGCATGTGCCACACGCCCAGCATATAATATGTTTTGGGGTTTTTTAAAAAAAGAGAATAAAACCAAATGAGACAAAATAGAGTCAATCAAAACAAGAATCAACATGGTACATGACTTAAAAACAAAGTACAAGGAGATCAACAATGGCTACCTTAATGTCTCTTGTTATCTTCAGAAAAATTACCCATATCATCAGGCATTATAAAATTGAACAAAACAGTACAGAACAAAACCAATAAAAACAAACATTAGAGACAGTATAGGACTTCAAAAGAAGATACTAGTCCAACCAGAATGGGTATCATAGTGTATCTTACTGTCTTCAAAGTAGTAGTATCAGACTTGATACTATCAAACAGAACAGAATAGAATAAAATCAGTCAAAACAGCCAGGCGTGGTGGCTCCCATCTGTGATCCTAGCACTTGGGAGGCTGAGGCAGAAGGATTGTTGAAAGTTCCAAGACCAGCCTAGGCTACAAAGTGAGCTCAAGGCCAGCCTGAACTGCACAGCGAGACCTTGTCTCAAAAAGACAAAAAAAAAAAAAAAAAAAAAAAAAAAAAAAAAAATCAGTTAAAACAAAACAGTGAAAGCAATACAGGGCTTCAAATCAAGCTAACAGGAAATAAAAAATGGTTACCATAATATATCCTGCTATCTTTGGAATAGCTCTCCATGCCATCAAATCTAATACAAGTAGACAGACTGAAACAGAATAAAACCAAACTAAACAGAACAATGAAAACAATATGAGTTTCAAATCATGACAATAGATTAACAATGGCCTTCCCTTTTTTAACAGTTGCTCTCCTTTCACTTTCACAGGATGTATTGTACATTAAGGAGGCAACCCGCTATTCACCTGAGTAATTCTGAACCTTTTTACCCCTGAGCATGATCTCAAGTTGTATCCATTTGCCTACAAGCACCTCAAGATTTTCTTTCTGTATAGCTGAGTACTTTCCATTATGTAAAAGTTTATGGCTTTCTAACCAACCTACAGCTGATGGGCAAGCTATCCTCACTTTTTTCTTGTTCCCTGTCACATAGAGAATTGTTTTCTCGTCTTTGACTTTCAGTCTATAAACCGCTTTCGGGTTAAATGTATTTATTATGTAAAACAGATTGATGGAAGCTATCTCCTGATCCACTTTGCCTGTGTTTCTTTTTATTGGTGAATTTAGGCCATCTATATTAGTAATGATGGCCAACCTTCTCTACCTCATCTTTGCCATGCTATTTTTCTGCCATTGATTGTCTACTTTTCTCCTTCATTCCACTGTCTGCCCCATTCAGTGAGCCCCCTCTGCCGCCATTCCTGAAACCATGGTCCTTTTTCTCTCTTTAGAATTTCCTTCAGTATTTTTTGTAGGGTTGGTTTGGTGATCATGAACTCCCCCCAGTTCCTCTTTGTCATATAAGCATCTTGTTTCTCCATTAATTTTGAAGGATAGTTTTTGCATGGTACATCAATCTGGGTTGGAGGTTATTTTCTTTTAGGACTTGGAATACATCACTTCAAGCTGTTCCTGATTTGAAGGTTTGTGTCGAGAAGTCTGTCGTGCTTCTGATGGATTTTCCTTTATAGGTGATGTTTCTTTTCTCTGGCAGCTTTTAATATTCTATTCTTGTGTTGAATTTCTGGGATCTTGATTATTATATGTCTGGGTGTAGATCTGTTTTGGTTATAGCTGGCTAGAGTTCTGTATGCCTCATTTATCTGAATATCATTTCATTTTCATATGCTTGGGAAGTTTTCTTTAATTATTTCTGTAAGTAGCCTTTGTATTTCATCTGTGTTTACCCCTGCTTCTTCACTCACATTTTTTATTCTTTTTCTTTTTTTATCGGTACCAGGGATCAAACTCACTACCACATACTTGCAAGGCAGGCACTTATGCCGCTCAGCTAAATCCTCAGCCCCTCATTTTTTATTCTTAAGTTATAGTTCCTCTTGTCATCTTCTAGCCTTTGTCTTGTTACTTCCTGGTTTCTTGTTAATTTTTAAGAGATCTTTCCTTTCGCAATCATAAGTTGCAAACTTGTCTTCACGGTTTGATAGTCTGTCTTTCCTGGTAATCTCTTTGAATCTGTTTCATTATTCTAAATGTTTTTTATATTCTTCATTGAAGGTTTCTCTCCTTTTTCTATGCTCCTGTATTCCTCCATCTGTGTCTTTAGAGGTGCTTAGCAATTCTTTTATTGTGTTTCTCATTTCTTCTTTTACCTGAGATAGTATTTCTGTTCTAAGTTCTTTTAGAGCCTCTTGAAGTTGTTTGTTTCAGTTACTGTTGCTTCAGAAACTTCAGGTGTACAACTCCCAATCTCTTCTGTGTTTACATCTCTTGGACCAGTGCTGTTTGGGTTGGAGGCAAAGACTGCCTTTTGCTTCTTCCTCTTGTTAATGTTCCTGATTTCTTCTGGACAAGTGGGTAGTGGAGTCCCCAGCACTTTCTGTGTGGTTATAATTTCACTGAAGCATGCGGTCTACGGATATCTGATGGTGACCATTGGGTGTGTTGTTGTAGGGCTTATCCATGGCTGGTGAAGTATAAGCAGGGGCGGGGAAGGCTGGCACCTCCCTCCCAAGCTGGTTGACCACAGGGAGCCCTCACCATGTTAGTATGCACATAGCAGGCATGGCTGGTTGGGGATAGCCTTAGGGAAACTTCAACAATGGCTGTTGGATTGTACACAGAGGCAGGACTCAGTCCAAGCAATTTTCACCAGTCTGTTCTAAGCTAGGAGTGGCTTAATGGAGCCGGCTGTAGTTCTGTCTCCAGGCTCATCCAGCCCGACTCCAAAGTGGCCCCTGGCCAATCACCCACTCACACAGGAGGACTGAGTCCCCCACACTCACCACCCACCAGTGCAATTCTCCAGTCCACTGCTCCCCTCTGCTACCGCATCTCCCTGGAGAGGGCTTCGGGCTTGCCAGCCACCAGCTTCACTTCACCAGCATTCCCAGGTTCCAACAGCACTTCTCGCGTGGTGGTTCTGGCTCCAGGTGAAAGTGCTGCCAGCTTCTGCCTTCTTCTGTTTAAGTTCTTTCTTTTTTTTTTAAATTCTCTCTGTGGGCTTCATTTCTCACTCTAGGTTCTTCCTGGGTCATAGGGACCCACTTCCTTCCTTCTCGTCTTCTCCAGAAAGCTGTATTCCAGTATTTGGACTGTTTCTCCGAGAGGCTGTTTACTCTTGTGCTTACTGTTCCACCATCTTGCTAGGATCCACTGTTTTGTATTGGTTTTTTTTTAAGTGATTTCTTGCTCTAGGGCAGTAACTCAACTGTGTGTAATCTCCAACTCTGTAAAACATTTTAAAAACTTTTTTTTTTTTTTTTTTGTCTTTTTCATTTTTATCGGTACCGGGGATTGAACTCATGACTGCCTGCTTGCCAGGCAGGCACTTATGCCTCTGAGCTAAATCCCCAGCCCCTAAAAAACTTTTTAAAGTCTTAGAATATATGACCTATAGCATAGTTATTGTAATCCCGTATAGTAAGTTCAGTCATCCAAGTATTGTAATCCTCTTTCTAGTCTTCCTCACAATCCAAAATGTTATATTTGTAATCACATTGAGATGTTATTGGAATCCCAGCAAGTTAATTCCGATCTACCACCACCACTCCAACCCATGGCAAGAGTAAAGACACTAAGACATATTCCAAGTTAAAGGCAGCCAAGGAGGTCCTAAGTCCAGTCCATGTGAGGACCTGAGGACAAAGGCCTTGATCCCAGGCCTCTCCTAGAATTTATTATCTTGTGAAGAAGAGGGATGGCTCAGGGGTGAGTGATAGTGAGGATAGCGGGGAATTACCTGAGTAACTTGAGCTGGCTGGCCAGGTACAAGAATGGCTTCTCTGTAAATTGCAGAGAAAGATATGCAGAAGGATCAATTTACATATTCCAATTAAGGTAGCAGTGGTATTGTTTTGGGGGGCTGTCTCTTCAGTTTCTGATATGCAAACTCTTGTGCCCTGGGGAGTCATAGCTTTTTTTTTTTTTTTTTCCTTTCTCTCTTCCATGCTTGAAAGTCATAGCTTCTTATCTTGAGGCTCATACCCAGTTGACATTCCTAGAGCTATTTGCTCTAACATCTCATATATCCTATACATATCGTGAGAACACTGTGGGAGGATACCTACCGACTGTCTGTTGGCTTTAGAGATTACATATTAGCACCTTGGCTAGCCTTATTTGCAATCTTAGAGCCAATTAAAGAGAGGGAAATATCCTGGTCAGTTTTTTACTTATCAGTATAAGGAAATGAGTCTCCAAATAATCAAAGTCACAGTAATTGTTTTGCATTCAGAGGGAGTCACTGGAGTTGTCTCCCACTGTAAGTAAAACCTATTAAGGGAACCATTATGTAAATATGTAAATAACATAAATAGTTTAATTACCTGACTTTTAATGTCTTCTTCTTTTGAAACACTTATGCTATAATTTCCTTTCTTCAACACAATAGATTATTAACAGTTTTTGTGCAATAATACCTTTAGTGAAGCATTTGGACTTTCAGAGATGCTAGTATTCTCCAGACAGTGTTTTGGCACTTACAAGGCAGGTGCTTATGCCTGCTGAGCTAAATTCCCAGCTCCTAGACAGTGTTTTAAATGCTAAAGTAAAATACTTAAGATTTGAAAGAAAATAACTTGGAAATACAGTGAGATCACTGCTACTATCATTTTCACATTGGGCTGCTGTAACAAAATGACAGAGTGAGTGGCAAATGGCAAATGTTTATTTCCTCACAATTCTGGGAGATTTTGGTTTTAGTGTTTTTTTGTTTGTTTGTTTGTTGTTTTTTGTTTGTTTTTTCCTGTTCTGTTGAGGGGGCTATTTATTGGTTGGTTGGTTGGTTGATTGGGTTTGGTTTTGGTTTTGGTTTGGTTTTTTGAGGTAGACTCTCACAGTATACTTTAGGCTGGTCTTGACTTCATTATATAGTACAGGCGGATCTCAAACTCTTATAATCTTTTTTTTTTTGTCTTTTTTGTTTTTATCGGTACCAGGGATCAAACTCACGACTGCCTGCTTTCAAGGCAGGCACTTATGCCGCTGAGCTAAATCCCCAGCCCCAAACTCTTATAATCTTGTTGCCTCAACCTCCCAAATGCTAGGATTACAGGTATTTGCTGCCATACCTGACTTCTTCACAATTCTAGAGGCTGAGAAGTCCAAGATGAAGGCCCTGGTAAAGTAATATTTTTAATACTAAAATAGATAAGATTTGAGGAAAACACATACACACATATATTGAAATACATTTAAAATCTGATGAGGCAGGGCTGGGAGGCATAAGCACCTGCCTTGCAAGCGAGCAGTCATGAGTTCAAACCCCGGTACCAAAAAAAAAAAAATCTGATGAGGCCTCTGATCTTGGCTTGCATGTGGCTCTTCTTAAATTCTAACATAGTATTTCAAAAGAGTTCTGTTCTCCTTATAAGGACACTATGATTGAAAAGAAAAGGCACATAAAACATTTTCTACCAACTTCTTTAGATTACTATTAAGTAGTAACTATGAATTTATTTACATAGAAAGCTGGTTCATTTTTTTATAGGCTTTTGGAGGGCCTGCCAATATTAAGTTATTGAAGAGAAATGAAAGTCCAGATGTCTCAGAAATCCAGAAGGCTGTGACTGGTTACCCAAATGCTATTGATAAGGTAAAATATCGTTTACTTTCTCTTTGCAAACTTTCACCTGAGATGATAACTGAGTGAAAACTGAATTACTGTTTTTGAGCATCAAACTCTTAGCTTTTTCCTATGTCTTTTTCCTTTCATCTTCATACACATATTTTTACATTTTAGCCTAACTCTGGAATTGAGAACTTTCTAGCACACTTGAATATCTCTAAAGAAAGTGAATTGCCATCACCTCAACATGGAGAGCCTCCCAGTGAAGAGCATTTGTCACCACAGTCATTTGCTATGGTTTGTATATTTTTAAGAACTTACACTATGATGATTCTTCACCATTGACTAGTGTACATATCCTATGCAGCTGCTCAGTTTTCCCTCGTGTAGATTGGTGTTTCATTATGATAGTCTTGCTGTGGAACAAACCCAGCTGCTAATTTAGCCATCTTTTTCATTTATCTTCTCTTAGACCGTGGGTGACAAACATATGGCATGCCTGCTGGAGCAGGCGCATAAAGCCCTCTATTGGCATGCGACCTAGCATCACCCCAGCAGCTAAGCATCAAATAGTCAGGTTTAATTGCAGTGTTAGCACTTTGCAATAAATAAATGGGTTTTGGGTTGCAGTTTGGGTACTTGATTTTTAACATTTGCCATCGCTGCCTTAGACCATAGTTTCCTTGCTTCTCAAACTTTGCTATTGGGTAACTAGCCCTGAAGTTAAACAAAGGATAAATACTGTTTGGATGTCCATTAATAATGGATTTTTTTCAGCTATTAACTATTGATTTGCCTTACTCCCTATACAAATACACTTCACATCTTATATAACTTTTTTTTTCTTTTTTTGCCTTTTTTTTTTTGTCTTTTTGAAACAGGGTGTCTCTGTGCAGTTCAGGCTGGCTCCGAGCTCACTCTGTTTTTTTGTTTGTTTGCTTGGGGGTGGGTTTTTGTTTTTGTTTTTGTTTTGTTTTGTTTTTGTCTTTTTTGAGACAGGATCTTGCTATGCAGTTCAGGCTGGCCTTGAGCTTACTTTGTAGCCCAGGCTGCTTTCAAACTCCCAAGATCCCCCGGCCTCAGCCTCCCGAGTGCTGGGATTACAGGTATGAGCCACCATGCCTGGCTAAATTTTTTGGTACCAGGGTTTGGACTCACAACCTTGTGCTTACCAGGCAAGCACTTAAGCCACTGAGCTAAATCCCTGGCAATAATTTTGAAAAAAAAAGCTCAAGTGCTGAGACACAGTTCAGTGGTAGGACCTTTGCCTACCAAGTCCTGGTTTTGATCCCCAACAAGCCAAAAAAAAATCACAAAGATAACTACATAAGTCTAATATTAACTCTTCTCTCCCCATCCCCATCATTTCCATATGAATGATTTTCAAAAAAGAAGGGAACACGGATGCTTAAAGAAATTCTAAAAATTGATGGTTCTGATACCATGGAACATAAGAATGAGATGAAACGGTATGGAAATGAAGCTACTGTTTGTTCTAATAGAAGAGATGAATATGGACCATCCTCACAGTCCAACCAAAACAAGAAATTAGGTAAGTAAATTATACAACTACTAGTAATGCACAGCATGTATACGTATGTATACATACCAGTGTATAAAAAAAGAAAAAATAGTTACACTACTGATTTCTCTTGAGTTCAGTGAAAAAAAGAAATTTGTACTGATATTGTTCAAACAATGGAATGCAGATGTCTTATGCTCTGGGGGAATGATTTTGGGATGATAATGTGCAATATATAATGTTTCTCATTTTCTTCAGAATAGCTTTCCATACCATCACACACAATAAAATCAAACAAAACAGTTTGTGGTGTTTTTTTCTGTATTTGTGGCAGGATGGATTTGAAATCATTGTATAGCCCAGCCACTCACTGTGTAGCTCAGGATGGCCTTAAACTCACAGCAGTCCTTCTGCCTCAGTCTTCCAAGTGTTGAAATACAGGCATGTACCACGCTGACTAACAAAACTTCTGTTTTTGCTGGTGCAGTTCTTGTAATCCCCGCACTTGGGAGGTTGAAGCAAGGAGGATTTTTGCAAACTCAAGGCCAGCCTGAACTGTGTGAGACCCTGGCTCAAAAAAGACAAAAAATCTTTTTTTTTTTTTTTTTTTTTTTTTTTTGTCTTTTTCCTTTTTATCGGTACCGGGGATCGAACTCATGACTGCCTGCTTGCAAGGCGGGCGCTTATGCCGCTGAGCTAAATCCCCAGCCCAAAAAACCTTTTTTTTTTAACTTTTATTTTTGAGAATCATTTTTAACCTGTTTCATTGGTATGGTAGTATATAGCTATGTGTCCAGAATATCTACAGTCCTTAAATATCTTTTTGTGATCACTTAAATTGTTCTATTTAAATAATACATTCTGAGCTAGGTGTGGTAACACATACTTGTAGTTCCAGCACTCAGGAGGCTGAGGCAAGAGCATCCTTGTGAGTTTTAGGGCAGCCTGGGCTACATAAAAAGACTTTGTTTCTGCTAGGCATGGTGCACACGCCTATAATCCCAGCACTCAGGAGGCTGAGGTAGGAAGATCACCATGAGTTCAAAGCCAGCCTGCACTACATAAGGAGACTCTGTCTCAAAACAAAAAAAATAAATAAAGGTCTGGTCTCAAAAAATTAATTTTGTTGATAGCCAAACCTTGAAAGGTTTTCACATTCTAGTCTTTTCCCTCAGTAATTTATATATAAATTTTTGTTGGTTTGAGACAGGGTCTTGCTATGCAGTCCAGGCTGGCCTTGAACTCATTATGTAGCCCAGGGGGTTTGCCCTAACCTTGCACTAATCCTCTTGCCCCAAGTGCTGGGATTACAGGCATATGCCACCATGCCCAGCACATGATTAATAAACTTGATTTTTTTTTCTAGTTTATAAAATGAGAACATACATTACAGATGAGTATCGTGGTGCAACCTGTAACATATACTTAATCACGTAACACTACCTAACACATCATAGGTGCTAATTAATATTGTAGTAAAATAATTTGACCAGTATAAATATAGAAAAGGTATAAAATCACTTAAAATTGTTAATGGTGGTAGATATTGGAAACTGAGTAATTATCATAAATATAAAACCAGTAGCTTAACATAGTACCTAGCCAGATTTCAGTGAATATCTATCATTGCCCCTGTTCCCTGTGTCCTTTAAACCTTATTGTCTTGTACAAATATGGACAGAAGTTTCTGGAGAAATAGGAAAAAATGTTAATGCTGGCTGTGGTGGCACACACCTGTTACTGAGTGAGGCTGAGACAAGAGGATCACTGTGAGTTGAGGCCAGCCTGGGCTCCATAGCAAACTCAAGGCCAACTTTTACTACACAATGAGACACTGTCTCAAAAAAAAAAAAAAAAAAAAGATTAAGTAATCAGATCTCAATTTATTAAAGCTCAGTGTCTGGAGCAAAAGTAGAGCTCCTCTCTATTTATACTCTAGTGAATGTTAGAATAAACAATTCACAAAAATTTTCAAAACCTGTTAGAAAACTAATTATTTGTCATAGTGACAGATCCACTCCTGAAATAGAACAAAATGTTTCAGTTAATTTCATGTGTAATGACAAAACATAAAGACCTTAGCAGTCAGTAACTCAGAATCCAGCCCATATATTATAGAACAAGCTGGCACTACGATATTGGGCAAGCCACTTACCCTCTGTTCTTGTTTGTTTGTTTTTGTTTTTTGAGACAGTCTCATTATGTAGTTCAGGCTGGCTTCATCCTCCTGCCTCCGCCTCCCAAGTGCTGGAATTACAGGCTTATGTTACCATACATGGCTAACCTCTTTTTTTAATCTATAAAGGTTAGAAATTTAAATTAAATTTTTCACTGAGGTATGCTTTTGTTCTAGTGAGTCTATTAATCATAAAGATTGTGAACATTCAGAAATTTTTAATCATCTTTATGTACACTTAAAAAGTTTAATTTCAGAAAAACTTTTAAGAAGTATCATTTTAACTAGATGCAGGGGTGCACACCTATAATCGCAGCACACATGAAGATCACTGCAAATTCGAGGCTAGCCTTGGCTACAAAGTTCAAGGCCAGCCTGAACTGCATATCGAGACCCTGTCTCAAAAAAACAAAAAAAAAGTATCATTTTAGAGCAACAAAAAATATTCAACCGCATATCTTAGAATGTAAAGTGGTAATCCCAGCCCTTTAAAGGCTGAGGCAGGAGGGTCACCATGAATTCAAGGATAACGTGGGCTACCCGTAATTAGATCAAAACTAGCCAAAACTGCATAGCAAGACCCTGTCTCAGAAAAAGAAAAAAAGTAAAAAGCATAAGATGGCATTGCAAGAATTAAATTGAAGCCAAAGCCTCAAAACTTAAGAATTACTCATATATCTGCTCAAGAAAGCCATTTACCAAGTTTTACCTCTTATAACAATACCATATAATCATTGGTTGCCCAAGGTTTTAATTTTTGGCAATCAAGTATTTTTAAATCACCTTAATAATTTATTATTATAAAGCATCTCAAATTTTATGAAAGTCTCAGCAATTGTAAGCAATACTAAATAGTTCTATTTGTTTCATGGGAGATTCATTTTTCACTAAACTTTCAGCAGATTTTCTGCCTAATCTACTATAAAACCTTGCAATAGTTGCTTATCCTTCGATATTTTATATTAATACAGTATATTTGTTTGTCTTTTTTTGTAACAGGTTACATAAACAAGCCTCCCAGTGCCAGTGAGTACCACAGTATTCCATCTGTGGACAGTGTGTGCTGGCCTATTCCCAGCCAGATCCCTCCTGTGTCCACACCGGTAACTGAACTTGCTCGAATTTGCTCCCTTGTTGGAATGCCACAGCCAGATTTCTCCTTTCTGAGAACACCTCAGGTATAGTATATTTCTACTTCATTTATATACATTCTTTAATGCTGAGCTTAAATAAATTGATTGACAGTCCATAGCTAAGGAAATATAATGGGGCTTTTAAATTTTTATGAACAGTATGGATTTATGTTTCTCACTCAGATTGTTACATTTATGTATGACTAGAGCCCTCAAAAAGGCTAACAGAAAAGAACATGGGCAGCAAGTATCCTGGCAGGATTCTTCAGATTGACCGAGCTGGGGATATTAGAGTACAGCAATGATTTTTTAGTTTTTTTGGTTGTTTTGTTTTGTTTTTGAGGCAGGGTTTTATTATGTAGTTTAAATTGGCCTCGAACTCATTATATAACTCAGGTTGGCCCCAGATGCACAGTGATCCTCCTTATTATAGGTGTGTGTCATCACACCCAGCCATTTAAAAACTTTTTGGTCTCAGATTCCCCCATTTATTTGGGAAGAACCCAAAGGAGTTTTGTTTACTTGTGTTACATCTATGTTTATCATATAGAAATTAAAACTAATAAGCTGGACTTATGCTTTTTATGGGGGAATAGTACTCCATTGTATAAAAAAACACAACTTTATCCAGTTATCAGTTGATGAATGTTTGACTGTTTCCAAGATTTAGCTATTACAAACTGTGTGACCATAAACATGGGTGTACATATATCACTGTGGTATGATTCTAATAATTATTTCTAGAAGATACCAAGAAAAGGAATAGCTGGGTTGAATGGAACTCTAGTTTTAGTTTTTTTGAGGAATAGCTACACTGATTTCCACAGTGGTTGCACCAGTCTGTACTCCCACCAACAGTGGAGAAGGGTTTCTTTTTCCCCACAACCTCTCCAGCACTTTTTGTTGATAGTTTTCTTGATAATAGCCATTCTTTCTGGGGTAAGATGGAATCTCAGTGTTGTTTTAATTTGCGTTTCTCGAATGACCAGTGATTTTGAATTTTTTTTACATATATATTTGCTGTTTGTACTAATACTTTTGAGAAGTGTCATCTCAAGTGCCTATTTCTGGATTGGATCTTTAAATTTGGAGGGGATGTGATTTTTTTTTTTTTTTAGTTGTTTATGTATTCTCAATAGAAGTCCTGTGTCTGTGGAACAACTGGGAAAGATTTTTTTCCCACACTGTGCATTGTCTCTTCACTCTTTTGGTGGTTTCTCTTGCTGTGCAAACACTTTTTAATAAGATGTGAGAATTCCTATGTGATAAAGGTTTTATTCATAAAGTCTTTGCGTGTACCAGTGTCTTAAGAATTCTACCTATTCTATCTTCCAGCACATTTAATATCTGTTTTACTACTATTTAGATCCTGGGTCCATTTCTGTTTTACTTTAGTGCATGGTGATAGCCATAGGTCTAGTTTTAGTCTAGACATGTGGGAAGCCAGTTTTCCCAGCACAATGTATTACAGAGGTTATCTTTGTTCTAATGAGGGTGTTTGGCACCTTTATCTAAGACAAAGTGGCTAATATGTCTGGAGTTATTTCTACATCTTCTAATCTGTTCCATTGATCCTTGGGTCTGTTTTCTGCCATTACCATGCTGATTTTATCACAGTAGCTCTGTAGTATAATAGCAAGTCAGTGATTGTGATGCCCCCCCACCTTCACTTTGTTGCCCAGAATTGCCTGTGCTATTCTAAGTCTCCACTTGTCCCCAATGAATTTTAGGATTGTTTTCTGTAATTCTGTGAGATATATTGTTGGAATTTCAACTGAGATTGCATTAAATTTGTGTAACAATTTTGGGAAGTATGGCCAATTTTCACTATGTTCATGCTATCCAAGAGCAAGGAATGTCTTTCCATATTCTGATATCTTCTTTAATCTCCTTTTTCAGAATGTTGTAGTTTTCAATGTAGAGATCTGTTGCTTCCTGCATTAGATTGATCCCTAAGTATTTCAGTTTTTTGGATGCTATTGTGAAAGGTGTTCTCTCTCTCAGGGAGTTCCTTACTTATATATAGGAAGATTCTGATTTTTGAATGTCAACTTTGTATCCAGCTATGCTACTGAATTTGGTTATTAAATTTAAAAGTCTTTTGGTGGAGTTTTTGGAGTCTTCTATCGTATCATCTGCAAATAATGATAATTTAACTTCTTCCTTTCCTATCTTATTTCTTTCTCTTATCGCTTTGCTCTGGCTAATGTTTCTAGAACTATATTGAATAAGAATGGTTATAGTGAACATCCTTTTCTTTTTCCTGATTTTACAGTGAAAGCTTTCAATTTTTGTTCATTTAGCATGTTGATTGTTGGTTTGTCATAGATGACTATTTACCATACTACTGAAAATTTAACCAAAACAAGGGTTGGGGATTTAGCTCAGCGGCATAAGCGCCTACCTTGCAAGCATGCGGTCATGTGTTCGATCCCCAGTACCGATTAAAAAAAAAAAAAAGTTTAACCAGAACAGTTGAGCAATAAAAGGCATCCAAATTAAAAATAAAAAAAGTAAAATTATCTGCACGTCTAGAAAATATGTTACATGGAGTCAGGTGTGATAGGAGGCTGAGGCAGGAGGATCACCACAAGTCCGAGGCCAGACTGGGCTATATAGCAAGACCCTGTTTCAGAAAGCAAAGAACCTGGGGCTGGGGATTTACCTCAGCAGGATAAGTGCCTTCCTGGCAAGCACAAGGTTGTGAGTTCCATCCCTCGTAACAAAAAACAAACCAAAAAAAAAAAAACCCTTATATGTAGAAAACAATAAATATTTTCATTAAAAACTATTAGAACAGGGTCTGGAGGTTTAGCTCAGCAGCATAAGCACCTGCCTTGTAAGCAGGCAGTCGTGAGTTCGATCCCCCGTACCGATAAAAAGGAAAAAGACAAAAACAAAAAACTATTAGAACTAATAATTTTAAAAACTTGCAGAATATAAAATCAATACAAAATTAATTGTGCAGGAGGATGAAGATTATCAGCAGTTCAAGGCCAGCCTGAACTACACAGTACGACTTTGTCTCCAAAAACCAAAAACAATGGAATAGAGAGACCATAAATAAACTCTCATATATAATATATATGGTCATTTGACCAGACACCAAAACCGTTTAGGGGAAAGATATTGAGGGGAGGGAAAAATATTATCCTACTTGTTTAGATTAGACTGAAGTTTGGAAGAAATTGACATTCTAGGTAGATAATTTCATAGATATCCATGTTCTCTGTGTTTTAGACAATGACAGTTTGCCAGGTGAAATTATCAAATGGTTTACTGGTGCGGGGACCACAGTGCCCCTCTGAAAACGAAGCCAAGGAGAAAGCTGCACTGTTTGCTTTACAGCAGTTGGTAAGAACTGTTGATGGCTTCTCTGTAAAATCTGTAATGTTGCTACGGAAACTTTCATTATGCTGCCTTATATCTTTAAATACGTCCACAGGGCTCTTTAGGAGTGAATTTTCCTTTGCCTCCACCACTGTTTGCAAATTATCCTCCTGCTATACCACCTGGAACCATCCCTCCAGTTTTCCCACCACCTACTGGTAAGACAGTTTGCTTTTCTAAGTGTTTGTGACCACATTGATATTTTCACTAATTTTTCTTAAGAATCATCATTTTTAAAAATTCAAAAATGTAACCACGGTCTCAGAGTGTGAGAAGAAATTGCGAGACATTAGCCTAATGCTGAAGTCTGCAAACTTACCCAGAAATGCTATTTCTCACTCTGTATTGCCCACATGGTGCACAGAAGGCAGTTTGCAGTGCACAGGCCTTTACTCTCCAGGAGTTGCAAACAGGTCACTTTGATTCCAGTCAGACATAAAAATTACAGGTAAAAAAAATCAGTTACTTCGGTGTAGCAGACTCTTCAGGATCGCTTGTCTTTTTTGTGTGTGTGTATTTTTTTTTTTTTTTTGTCTTTTTCGTTTTTATCGGTACCAGGGATTGAACTCACGACTGCCTGCTTGCAAGGCAGGCGCTTATGCTGCTGAGCTAAATCCTCAGCCCCTCGCTTGTCTTTTTGAGACAGGGTCTTGCTGTGCAGTTCAAGCTGGCCTTGAGCTCACTTCATAGCCTTGGCTAGTCTCAAACTTGCAACAGTCCTCCTGCCTCAGCCTCCCGAGTGCTGGGATTACCATGCCTGACTTTTTTTGTTCGGGATCTCTTGGACACTAGCATTTTATGACTTTATGATCCCAGATCTTAAATTATTAGTCTTTTCTTTTATCATTCGGCCTTTTTGGGGTTGGGTTTTAGTTTTGGTTTTGGTTTTGGTTTTGTTTTTTTGAGTAGGGGTTTCACTGTGTAGTTCAGGCTGGCGAAAAGTCTTCCTGCCTCAGCCTCCTGAGTGCTGAGATTACAGTCATGCACCACCATGCTGGGCTTGCTTTGAAATTCAGGCTGGCATTGAATTTGAGGTGATTTTCCTGTCTCATCTTTTCCAAAGTACCGGAACTACAGGCATGTGCCACCCCCGCCCATTTCTTCTTATATTTTAATAATTGTCATTTGAAAGCCAAAAAATTAGGTAGGAAGATGGTTGCAAGTTCAAGACCAGCCTGGGCTACAAAATGAGTTCAAGGCCATCCTGAACTGTATAGCAAGACCCTATCTCAAAAAAAATTTTAAAAAGCCTATAGTAAGCATCCCTGAATTTGCTGATTGACATTACAAAAACATTACATTAGCAACAGAAGTGTCTTCCTGAGCTGATAACAGAGGTGGCTACTCCCCTACACTGCTAAGTAAAACAGTATTATTCATTAATATTAAAATACTAAATTTTACACTGTACCACTTTGAGCTTTGGAACAATTTAATTGAGTAAAACATGATAAAATCTTCAGAAATATAAAGGTTTAACTATTCAAACAGTTGGGGTTTTGAGGGGGATTGTTTGTTTTTTTTTTGTTTTTTTTTTTTTTTTTTCTTGGTTCTTTTGAGACAGGGTCTCACTGTGTAGTTGAAGCTGGCCTTCAACTAACTGTGTAGTGCAGACTGGCCTCAAACTCACTGTGATCCTCCTTCCTCAGTTTCCCCAGTGCTAGGATTACAGTCATGCACCTCCATGCCTAGCTCTCAGTTATTATTATAAAACTAAACTGGGGCTGGGGATTTAGCTCAGTGGCACAAGTGGCTGGCTACCTCTCAAGTGCGAAGTTGTGAGTTCAATCCCCGGTACAAAAAAAAAAAAAACTAAACTCTGAAAGTCACTACAGAATTGAAAGCCTAGGATATATTTAAGCTTGAAAATAACTTTTGTTACTTCTGTATGCCAGATATTATTTGAGCAATTTTACATATCTAATCCTTATATAAATAATAGAAAATTTGATAAAGCTGATTAGGGGTAGCATTTTTAGCTCACCTGGCATGCACAGGCCACGTTCAGTCCGCACCCACTGCATGCACACGCAAGCACCCACACATACAGTAATTAAAGCAACAATCCTGTTGATTAGAAATAAATTAACAATATGCAATTTTCTTTTCTCCTTGCCCAAAGGCCATTAACTGAATAATAGTTAAAATGATATAAACCTACAAAGACAAAAAATGAAAGAAAAGGCTGGTCCGATGGCAGTGGGTTATCAGAACTTATTAACATTAGTGTCACTAAAGTTGGTATACCACCCCCCCACTGCTAAATTTGACTGGCTTTAAAAAAAAAAAAGAAAGAAAGAAAGAAACAGCAGATTAGAAACTTAAAAAAGTTTTGATAAGAAATCAAAAGTGACCAATTTTAGTACAGCAAAATTAAGCAACAGTGAGAGAGGTTACAAATGAGCTAAAGATTTTTTCATCACAGTTCCCAAGAAATTTAGAATTTGATAACTAAATTTAGAATTTAGTTATCAGAAAAGGCAAGGAGAGCCAGGCATGGTAGCTTTTGCCTATAATCCAGTAGTCAGGAGACTGAAGCAAGCAGATTGCCATAAATTTGAAGCCAGCCTGGGCTACAGAGTGAGGTCAAGCTAGCCTAAACTACTCAGTAAAACTCTGTCTCAAAAAAGCAACAGCCAAAAAACAAAACAAAACAACAGCAACAGCAGCAGAAACTCATTTGCTGGACATGGTGGCCCACACATGTAATACCAGCACATGGGAGGCTGAAGCAGGGGATCACCACCCAAGTTGCATGACACAAGGCCAGCCTCAGCTACAAAACAAAGGCAGAGATGAGGCAGGCACTGAAGAGAGGGGTTGGGTGAACGTCTGTACGTGGACGTTGCTCCCCAAAATAGCAAAGGCAGTTGCCTCTCCATGCAAGAGACTGTGAATACATTCTCTAAAGAGCTCTCTAAATATGGAGACACCACACGGAGTAGAGAAAGAAATATGAGACTGACAACAGAAAAGTTCCCTTTTCCACATCCTTTTCCCAGATTGAATCAGTCATGCTCTGCCCTTCAGATAGGAAATCAGATGATGGATCTTTTGAGAAATTCATTGACCGCCAAAGAAAAGACCCCTTGCTTCCAGAGCTGGCACAACCCAAAGACTGTCTCACAAAGCAGTCACCCACGAGCAGAGCCCTAAATCATCTCGCACCTTGCCCTCGCCATGTACATACTGTTCCTCATCGGTTGCAGTGTTTCCCTCTCAAATGTGACCAGATGCAACATGATCTGAGACATGAAAGTCTCTAAAACGGTAGAGCCCAAAATAAAAGAAATTAAAAGGACACTAGGCTGGGGATATCCTTCAATATAGAACACTGACCCAGCATATGTGAAATGTAGATTTGATCCTAGTACTGGAAAGGGATGGAGGCAGAGGAACAGATGAAGAAATAAGAAAACTTCAAACATAACTAATTAATGTATCCTCAGTGCAATTAAACAGTATTGCCACCAAAAAATAAAAACAAGAGGCTGGAGATACAGCTCAGTAGTAGAGAATTTTCTTAACATGAATGAGACCCAGCGCTATAGAAAGAAAAATAAAATTCTATGCAGAAAAGAAAATTGGGCTGGGCATGTTGGCATATGTCTATAATCCCAGCATTTGGCAGGTTGAGGCAGGAGAATCCCCAAATTCATGGCTAGTCTGAACTATACCGCAAAACCTTGTCTCAATAATAATAATAATAATAATAATAATAGTAATAATTGGAAAAAAATTGTTGAGTCAACATTTTAAATTCAAGCTGGGCATGGTGCACACACCTGTAATCCCAGCACTTGGGAGCGTGAGGCAGGAGGATTGTTGCAAGTTTGGACCAGCCTGAGCGCTCAAGGCCAGCCTGAACTGCATAGCGAAACCTTGTCTCCAAAAGACAAACAAACAAACAAGGAAAAAATTTGAATTGAGTAAATAATGTCTGGGCACAGCTCAGGGTGCTGTGAGGTGTGGCACACACTTGCAGTCTCACACTGAGCTGGGAAGGTCCCTTGCGCCCAGGAGTTCCAGGCCAGTCTGATTAACACAATGAGAACTTGTCTTGTGGGAGAAAGGACAATGATTAGAACCTTAAAAAGAAGAGCAGCGATTGAGAGGAACAGTGCATAGATTAGAACCCATCGTATTAGAGATCTAGAAAAAGAGGCCAGAAAGGAAAAAAGTATTGAAGAAATAAGATTATTTCCTAGATCTGAAGGCCATGTGTCTGTAAACTTAAAATCGGGAAGAACCACAGTGGCCTTGCCCTGTTAACAGTGCATGGAAGCCGGACAGCAGGTGCCAGTGAAGCCCCGCAGTCCTGAGGCAGGCTGAGTTTCATCTTCTCTGGTTCTCTCTGTATGGTGAAATCTCATGTGAAAGTAACGTAAATGGGGCTGGGGATTTAGCTCAGTGGCATAAGCGCCTGCCTTGCAAGCAGGCAGTCGTGAGTTCAATCCCTGGTGCCGATAAAAGGAAAAAGACAAAAAAAAAAAAAAAAAAAGAAAGTAACGTAAAGACATTTCCAGACATGCAAACTTGTTTCCTGTGTACACTTGCTTAAGTTACTGGGTTTATAAAAATAAAACAAGAGGTTTTAGAGCTAGTGTAATGCAGTAAATGGAAATTCCAAGATGTTAGCTGCTCATCAGGTCTAAAAAGTAAAAAGTTCGAGTTGGAGAAAGGGAAGCCTTGGCAGGTAAGGTAGATTATCTGTTAGATGGACAACATTTGGAAAACACATTCAGGGTAAGTTCAGTGCTAGGGGATATACTTCAGTGTAAGAATGCTTGCCTAAACTGGGTGTGGTGGCACACATCTTTAATCCCAGAATTCAGGAGGCTGAGGCAGAAAGATCTCTGTATGTTGGAGACCAGCCTAAACTCCATAGTAAGACCCTGTCTCAAATAAATAGACATAAAAATACTAAATAGAATAAAAACAAAAAGTTTTACAGGTAAACAAACATCTGATTGGGTTGGCTCTACAGGGATAAAACTTCAGAGTCACAGAGCTGTGGATTTCGCTCAGTGGCACAAGCGCCTGCCTTGCAAGTGCATGGTCGTGAGTTTGATCCCCAGTACCAAAAAAAACCACTTCACAGTCACATACTATGAACACTGCTTGTATATTATATATTTAAATAAATATTCTGATATACTGAAATTGAAAGGACAAGGCATAGTAAGGCATGGTGGAAAAGAACTGAATTTTGGGTGGGCGTGATGGCACACACCTATAATCCCAGCGTTTGAGAGGCTGAGGCAGGAAGATCACCACAAGTTCAAGATCAATTTGAAGTACATAGGGAGAACTTGTCTGAAAATTTTTTAAAAATTGAAAACTGAATTTTGATCTAAACAGAATTTATTATATCCAGAAATGTTTAAAATTGATAAATCTAACTAGTACCATAAGTTAATTATTAAGCAGTGTGGAAATAAACATCTAAAATAGTTAAATCTGAGTTAGTGGCTGCCAGCTTATGTTGAAAACCTTTTTTTACTACAATGCATGTGTGTTACTCTGAACTTTTTTCAAAATGTAATTCCTCATAATCATTAGTGGCAGAACTTCCAGAGTCAGTGTGTTTTCAGAGCCCACACTTAGATTTCTCTGTTCATGTGTACTACATTGGTCTAATGTTTATAACTTAGTGTAGTCTTTAAAATATCACATCTAACATATTACTTGCTTTTTTACCTTCAAAATGAAACAATAGCCGGGGATTTAGCTCAGTGGCATAAGGGCATGCCTTGCAAGCGCGCAGTGGTGAGTTCAATCCCCAGTACCAAAAATATAAATAAATAAAATGAAACAATGAGAACTTTTAAGTAGTACATGTATGTACCTTAAACTTTACCCACGAGTTTCTCTAAAAAATAATTTGTCTTATAAGAATATGTTGCTGAAAAAGAATGGTTGTTTTCCCATTGATATTTTACACTTCATATTTTTACCTTTTTAATGTTTATTATTCATGCCTACCAAAAATTTTAAGGTTTAGCTTAAATGCCTTGGGTCTTTTCTAGATGTTCCAGTTGAAATAATGTGAATACCTAAAAGTCAAGAAATGTCAGTGTTAATCAGGAGAAATTAAGCACCAAATTATCGTTTTAAAGTTATTTTGTAAATTTGTTTTTCATGGTCTTAAAAAACTTCGTTTTGACTTACTGGGGAAATAGTTGAGGTGACCTACACATAACATAGATATATAGCAGTTTTTTATGCTAGGGTTTGAACCCGGGACTTAGTGGCTGCTAACAGGCACTATACCATTGAGCTAGCTCTCCAGCCCGCCCCGCACCAACTTCCCTTTCAGTTTCAGTGTGGCTCCCAGGCCAGGGATGTAGCTCAGTGGAGTAGCACCTGCCTCGCAATGTGAGGTTCTGAGTCTAGTTCCCAGTACCACACACACACACCACACACAAACCCCCGGGAAGCAACTACTACTTTGTTGTCGTCGCCTTCTTCTTTATCTTGTCCTTGTCCTACTCTTCTCCTCCTCCTCCTCCTCCTCCTCCTCCTCCTTCTCGTTGCTGTTGTTGTTGTTGTCGTCCGTCATCTGGAATCAAGCTCAGGACCTCACGCTTGCCAAGCAGGTACCTTACCACTGAGCTCTACACCTACGCTGACAGTTTTTTTCATCCAGGAATATGTACATATATAATATAATTCAGAACACTAAAATATACCGATTCTTCTTTCCTGATATAAATTTTCTCAGGTTGTAAATTTATAGCTTCTTTTATCTCTCTGAAAAACAGTTTGCCCGTAGTACCTGTCTTCAGGGGCCTGGGCTATTGTCTGGATGATGACTCTTGTCTGCAGTAGCTCCCAAATGCTGTGCTGGGGCTCTCTGTCTGCACACAAAGCCTGGGGAGCTTATTCACAGTACAGACTACTGAGCCCCCAAGTATGACTCGGCAGGTCTGAGTAAGTTTGTCTGTCCAGACATCTTTAATGCACAAACTCCCCAAGTGGCTCAGCAATTGGGTTTAGCAATCATGGGTTTCAATAAGAAATAAAAAGAGCCAGGGATTTTTAGCTCAGTGGTGGAAGCACCTTCTTGACAAGCATGAGGTTGTGAGTTTAATCGCAGGTACCAAAAAATTCAATAAATTAAAAAAAAAGAAAAAAATCCTTGAATTACAAATATTAAAGAAAAGAGCCAGATGGAATGGCACCTGTAATCCCAGCACTCAGAAAGCTGAGGAGGCTGAGGCAAGAGCATCACTATGAGCTCAAGGCCAGCCTGAACTGCATAGTGAAACCCTGTCTCAAAAAGGAAAGAAAGAAAGAAACAAAGAAAAAGATAGATAGATAGATAGATAGATAGATAGATAGATAGATAGATTCATTCTACATGTCAGATTTCATGACCTGAGTTTTTTTGGGCTTTTGTAGGCTGGAATCACTATCGAAGCAACTTAACATTGGGGGCAGGTGAGAGCCTTAAGACTGCTTTTCTTGTGCCAGGCTTTTCTTCCCAAAGAATAGTTTCATGACCCCTTTGTTGTTGTTGTTGTTTTTTTAATATAGTTACACATATTCCTGAAGTTTCTATAGCCTATAGTACTAGTGGCCTTTGTAGACCAGCATAATTATCATTCATTGTTATATCTAGTCCATGGGAAAGGATCCCGATATTGAACCATACACACTGAGTAAATATTCTGAAAGTGTAGAGGTTTTACTAAAGAGGGGAAAAAGCAGTCAAAAGAGGCTAACAGGAAGAGGTCTTACACTTCAGAGCTCTGATTTTACTAAGAGAAATTCTTTGTGATTTTTAACAGCTAATGTAATGCCTTCATCATCTCATCTCTTCGGTGCAATCCCATGGGGCCCACCAGTGCCAGTTCCTGGGAAGCCCTTCTATCAGGCTCCATACCCTGGGATTCTGCCCGCAGCTGGAGGGATAGCAGGTGGTGCGCACAATCAGTTCATACCTTTGCAGGTGAGACCTGGAAAGAGAATTTTGGTTCTTTTCAAATCCATTGTATTCAAAGATGAAAGAAGAAAACAAACTACAGTAAAATTTCAAAGCACATCAGTTGGGGCAACAATGGTCCATACACTGCACATTGTCATCCCCAAATCATTCACCCAGAGCACAAGACATCTGCATTCAATTATCTGAACAATACCAGTAACAAATCTAAGAGAGTTATTTTTAAAGGTTCAAAACCTCCTGATAACATTTTCTTTATGCAGTAAGGAATGACGGCACACACCTGTAATCAAAGCTGCTTGGGAAGCTAAGGCAAGATCTCAAGTTTAAGGCCAGCCTGAGCAATTTAGCCAGATCCTGTCTCAACATACAAAATAAAAAAGGGCTGAAGATTTATCTTAAACCTAGGGTGAAGCCCTGGGGTTAATTCCCAGTACTGAAAGAAGAATTTATGTACTCAATTTACTTATTGAAAGCCTGTTAGAAATCCACTACTTGTGTAGGAACTGACAGTGTAATGCTATCCTTGCTGTCTAAGTTTGTATTCTAATAAAGAATAATTATTACAGTAAATAATAATGTGCTATCCTCACACAAAGTGATTAAAAAACAAATATAAAATTTTAATATATAATTTATGGGTAACTTTCAGCTTTTACTGCAACAAAATTCTTTGAATTATTAATCTGATTTAGAGATTATAAACAGAAATCCCAAATCAGCAGTGTTTAACAAATCCTGCCAGACACGATGGCACATACCTATAATTCCAACAAGCACTTGGAAGGCTGAGGCAAGAGAATTGCTGTGAGTTTGAGGCCAGCCTGCACTACAGAGTGAGACCCTGTTTCAAAAAAGCAAGCAAAAAAATCCTTGTGGGTATTTTGTTGTTTGTTTTGTTTTTGGGGGTTTTTCTGGTTGGAGTTTTGGTTTTTTGAGACAAAAAACCAAAACTTGCTTGGTAGTGGCATGTGCCATCGCGCCTGGCCACTGTTTTCTGACAATAGCTTTACTTCTTTTACCTATACTGTTGCTTTTTTCTTAAAGGTTACCAAAAAAAGGGTTGCAAATAAAAAGAACTTCGAGAATAAAGAGGCCCAGACCTCTTCTCAAGCCAGCCCAGCTCAGACTAGCAAGCCAGGGTCTTCTGATGTCGCCCAAGTGGCTGCACAGGAAGACTCGTCAGCCTCTTTGAACTCCTCTCAGGTTGCTCAAGCTGCGTCCTCTTTTCAAGGTGAAACTGCCTCCCAAGGCAGCCATAAAGCGTCTCACCAGAAGGCAACGCCAACCTCTTCTTCAAGAAGAAAATCAAGGAAACTTGCTGTCAATTTTGGCATTTCAAAACCTTCTGAATAAATTTGTACTGGGGAATTAATTTCTTTCCATCTGACTTTTTATAAATGTATATCTGTGTCTCATAGAAAGTTGTCACACTTTTTAAAAGTAGGAACCACAGGAGCCACGGATGTAGCTCAGCGGCACAGTGCCTGCCTGGCCAGTGCAAGGTCGTGAGTTCAATCCTTGGTACCAAAAAAAATAGTAGGAACCACAGTCTTTCTGTGGAGCTGCTAATGTGTTTTAAAATAATATGTTTAATTGAATATTTGAAAGTTGTAAGGCACTTTTCATGCTATTTAAAAGACTATATCAAATTGTGCACTTTAAGTTTGTGCAGTTTGTTTTATGTCAATTATACCTCAATAAAGCTGTAAAAAAAAAAAAAAGAAAAATGACTAAATTAAACCTTGTGTTAAAATAAGTATCAGTGGGCTAAGCATTAAAATGTGCCACTCTAACCACTGGCCTTTTTATTAGAAGCATCCTATGAAGTATGAATTAGACATCATATTAGCAATAATTACATTATGCTGTCATTGAGGAATAATTGGAGCATGAAAATTGGGCCTCAGTTATAATTTATTGGATGTGGATTTAGTTTTCTTTTTAATGATGTAACAAAATTATCAAGAGAATGGCTTTTATTCATGTGTATTGTAGCCCGTATTGTGTTATCTCGGAGGCTCCTGTAGACCCGCAGTGAGGTGATCACGCTGGTTGTGGTGCTGCCAGTTTTACTTTATTCTGAATTTTGTACCAAAGCAGCTTTCATCCAATTGCTCTGAACTATAAATAACAATCTAGGTTTGAGTAATTGTAATTTTTTCAATTGTTCAAGAACCAGCATTAGTAATTTCTAATAAAATTGTTTCAAAATCTACAGGGTACAAATCTAGTAGAATAAAGTACAAAATGTTAGTCATGCTGTTAATTCAAATAAATTGTTATTCTTTTGTATACCTTTTTATTTGGTTATTTAACAAATATGAGCACTCATTGTTGGTCTATGTGTGATGCTCCCTGGAACTCTTGAAATTCTAAATTTTGTTTTAAATTCCAAAGTGTGAGCTGGGCGTGGTGACTCACACCTGCAATCCCAGCACTCAGGAGGCTGAGGCAGGAGGATCATTGTGTATTTAAAACCAGCCTGGGCTACAAAGTGAGCTCAAGACCAGCCTGAACTGCATAGTGGCACCCTGTCTCAAAAAGATTTTAAAAAAGAAAATCCAAGGTGTGCTATAATACAATCATCAATTTATCATGTACATTATTTGCTGCCTGTATTATTCTGTATTTCAGCTTTATGCTGAACTATTCAGTGATTCTGGCATTTTGTCTTTGCATGTTATGTGTGAATGTGTGTTGTTAAAACTCCTGAAATAATTTAGAATTTATGACAATTTTTCAGTGATCCAGGGAGTATGTGTGTGTAACCCTTTAGTTTTTATGATATGCTTATATTTTGAGGAAGAAAGTTACCACTTTATTAAAAGTGGGAACCACAGTCTTCACATGTAGCTGCATATTATTATATCTGATTTCATTTAGCTCATTGAAAACTGCGGTGATTCTTAAAAATCAACTCTTAAGTACTGGCAGTATACTAAACGAACTTCTTTCTCTGATTTCACTTTCTCTAAGTGTTAGCAGGGTATTTGTATATTAGTAGTACCTTTATTATAAGAGAAAAACTATCTTTAACTGTGATTTACTATAGTCATGTGAGTTCTTGTGATTTTTTTTTTTCCTAGAAATTTCCAAGGTTTGGATGTTTGTCATTTTGCAGCATTTCATTGTCTTTTTCTGTAGTGGAATCTTGAGGAATGAGGCTCAAGTACGTAATTCCCAGTGTTCCTTGTGTCACAAACTCTGTGTTAAAAGGAGACATAACGATGTGCAGCCTGTGTTTTAAAGCTCTGCCATCTTCTGAAACATGGAGAGAAATTTAAGTTAAGATACTGCCGTTAAACCTGTGAGGGTACTTCTCCAGTGTTTGAGTACAGCAAGCTAATTCTGCTGTGTGGACAACCAGCACAAGTGCTTTGCAGCCTTTTTTTTTTTAATATTCTAAAGGTAAGACTTAAAGAGAGATTAAAATGCAAGAGAGCTCCATAATGGCTGGGTAGTGGTCATGTATTTACTATTCTTTTCCCCTTGTGGGCCTATTCTGGATGGGGGCTGATAGCAGTGAGATGTGGCCAGGGTCATTGTTATGTGATGTTCGAGGTGCCTGGGGTCACAGGTGGTCACGACGGTGAGGTCTAGTGCATCTCTGAAAAACAACTGGATTTGGGGAAACAAGTTTTTCTCTTTTAGATGTGGCAGATTGAGACCACTGCCAAAGTTTAATAAGATGCTCGTTCAACTTGAATCTGAGGGGCTTTTGTAAATGACCGACTAGGCCAGGCGTGGTGGTGCATACCTGTAATCTCAGCACTTGGGAGGCTGAAGCAGTGAGTCTGAGGCCTGCACTACACAGTGAGACCCCGTCTCAAAAAAGTAAATGGTGGACTTTATTGAGCACAGAAGAGGCATATTCCCCACAGCGCTTCATGTTTCCACACAACTAGAGTCCTTGAATCTAAACGTTTCTCCCCACTGAAGCATTACTTCTGAACAGTTTCGTTCAGCAAGTCCTTCTAAGTAAATTACATGAATTCTAAAGCTAGATCCTCCCAGTCTCACTGTTCCCTTGTATAATTTCCTGCATTACCTCAGTTTTATAATTGCTTATGGTTTTATAATTTGACATTTAAACATCATGTAGGCTAAAGTCTTAAACACCTACGATTCAGCTGCATGAAAAGTTAAATTCACTTCTATTGAAATTTTCCTTGACAATAACAGATCTCTCTGAACATATAGGATTATCTTGCTTATTTGTTCGACCTTTTAAAACCAAGTTTCAGCTTTTCTTTCTGCTCAAAACAGTTACTGTTTGTACATGGTTCACTAGATAATTCTAGGAATTATTCTTTAAAGAGGAACAAGATACTTTATTAAGCACCATCTCTTCTGGATTAAAATTTTTTTTCCTTGCTTTGCAATAGAAGATTGGAGATCTTTTCTTTCTTCTGATGGGAGGGATAAAGAACTATTGATGCAACATGCTGTTGCTTAATCCTTATCTGTGATTCCCTTTGGTTTTAGGCTAATCTAGATTCTTAGTTGTAAGATTTTTTAGAGATGATTGTAAATGATATTCTCTTTTTAAAAATCCAGTCACAACCAGGTACGGTGGGACACATCTGTAACCCCAGCACTTAGAAGGCTGAGGCAGGAGGATCATGCATTTGAGGCCACTTTGGGCTCCATAGGAAGTTCAAGCCAGCCTGGACCATATAGCAAGACCCTGTTACAAACAAACAGCAAGATCGCAGAAGTTAATTGTCAGTTTTCTAGAGATAATGATAGTACTCAACTTGCAGTGTTTGTTTTGTTTTGTTTTTTTGAGAGTGTCTCACTATGCAGTTCAGGCTGTAGTCCAGAATTTGTAACTATCCTGCCTCAGCCTCCTGAGTGCTGGGATTAAGGAGTGTACCACCACGCCTGTTTTGTTTTGTTTAATTTTAAACAGAATAAAACAAAATAAAGCAGGACAAACCAGATTAAAACAAAACAATGCAAGCAACAGGATTTCAAAAGCTTACATACATTTTATAAGCTTTCATCAGTGAGATAGTCTTTTATTTTGCAGGTACTTCTTTTGCTTATCACAATAAAGTCTAAAATTATAGAACAGCTTTTCAGACTGACATTGTCTCACTCCCATCACACTTCCCCATCCTCTGCCAAGAACAGCAGGAGACCAGATGAAAAGCAGAGCCAACAGCCAGGCCCTAGATTTCCTGAGGTAACAACTCAGATGTCACAGGTCCTTCTTTCAGAAAGCAATGCAAAGCACATACCAGGTCGTTTGACTAGTCAAGACCCTTGGCAATGCAAGTCTGCTCTCGGGTTCAGTGTGTGCCTCAGCAACCCAGTGATACTTTGGTGCCAACCACCACAAGTGCAGTTCATGAAGGAGACTGTGGTTTCCAGTGATGCTTTTTTTATATAAACCTGGAAAATTCATTTTTCCCAGCAGTATGCTACTAGTTGCTGTCGACTATTTCAGCAGTCTATATACTAGTACATCTTTTTTATACACTATTAAGTTGTCTAGGCCAAATAAGTTTCTATAGCAGTTTTAGTAATTTAAAGGCAAATTCTCATGAATTGGTAAGAGAATTTGGCCCACGGTTTGCTTTAAGTTCTTTTATTCCTTTCCACTACAATTATGGGTTTTTGGGTTTGTGCTTTTTGGGTTTTGTGTTAATTTTTGGCCTCAAATATCTTTTTCTTTTTGCCTGCAGATTGCTTATTGAGTGTTTTCATCTGTTTTGATACATGAATAATAGATTGTGGATGTGTCAGCAGCTTCCAACATGTCCGCTTAATAAAGTACAATTCATACATATATATGTCTTAATTCGTTTCTTTCCTCACATAAGCATTTTTATAAGTAACTGGAATTTTTCATTAGATCTTATACAGAGCAGTATTTTATTAAAATTCAAAAGGGAAGACTTTTATGTGTTCATTTTATAGTTTTTCTGCTTTTAAAATGTCTTTACATTGTCTGCTAATTAAAGTATTTTAAACTTGCAGTGGAGTGGACTCTGAATGTATTTTTGTGTTAAGTTGTACATTTGTAAATTTGTAGCATGAAATTAGCCTCAAAATACCATGCAAAGGAATTTTAAAATGAGTCACTGAATTTAAACATCTGTACATGTTAAATACTCTATGAATTTTAATTAAAGATTTAAGAATGATTTCATAAGCTCATTGGTCTTTTATGATTGCATTAAAAGCAATTTTTTGAAAAATTGTTTTTTACATAAACTCATTCATGTATAGCTCTGTCTTGGTGCTGCGTGTTACAGTGAACTGAAACAGCATGGTTGGTGGTAGAAACCTGAACTATAGTTTTAAAAAAGCTGTGATTCAGATCCAGCTCTACCTCATAGGCCTCATAGGCCATTATCCTGATGTTATTAGCATGTTATATAAAGTATAAGCCTCAGCTTTTTCATCTAAAGAAAACAATGGCCCTTCTCTTGTTCATGTGTATAAAGTACTAGATACAGAGTAAGTCTTTACAAGTTTTAGTACTAATAAAGACTTACTACCTATGTAATCTGATCTGTTAGCTGGGTCCCAAATACACCCAGATCCTCTGAATGGTACCAAATATTTCTGCTGTATTCACGGTTCAGCATGGTTATACAAAATTCCTGTAATTCACTCAGAACATCTGGGAAACTCGTTTATTTTGTCTCTCCTGTAGAGGAAGATTGTTACAGAGCTGTGGGGGAAGAAGATTTAATTCTAGTCTTAAAATGGAAGAATGCTAGAGTGGTGGCCCATGCCTATAATCCCAGCCCTTGGAAGACTGAGATAGGATTACTACAAGTTTAAGGTCAGTGTAGGATGCATGGTCTGTTCAAGGCTGGCCACAACTACACAGCAGGACCCTGTTTAAAAAAAAAGTGGGGAACTGGGTTTGTTGCCACACACCTGTAATCCCAGCACTGGACAAGGCTAAGACAGGAGAACTGCCATGAGTTCAAGGCCAGCCTGAACTACATAGAGAAACCCTGACTCAAAAAGCAACGCAGCAGCACAGTTTGTAATAGCTGGATCTTGGAAACAAGCTAAATGCCCAGCAACTGAGGAATGGATAAAAAAAGATGTGGTACTTTTATAATAAGACTGGATAAACTGGAGATTTTCATAGGTAAATGGATACAATTAGAGAACATAGTAGTGAAGACACATGTAAATGTTTCATTAGCATGAGAAGCTAAAAGAAAAAACAGGTATGTGTGTATGTATGTGTGTTGTACTTTACTTAAAAAACAAGACCCCATGGTGAAAAGCAGGGCAAGACCCCAAGATGACAAATGGGGCAAGACGTCTTTTTTAAAAGAAGCGCTTTTATTTTAGCTGGCCCAGCGACACAGTGCAGATGGAATTTGCAAAGCTGTGCAACTGAGTTAGAGTTTTGACTGATTTTTATAGTACATTTATGATTAGCTCATTGATCATTAAGTACATAGTGATGAGAAACAGAAATAAGGTGGGCCTTGTTCCCCTTTGCTTGAGGTAAGAGGCATTTCACAGTGGGTGGTTAGCCAATTCATAGCCCTTGGTCTGCCAATTCTGGGAACATTTGTCTCTCATAAAAGGAACAATGGTTGACACAGCATCATTTGTCTCTTACAAGGGGAACAAAAGTTGACATTGCACACAGGTTACCAAGGTGGGGGGGATGACGCATTACAGAACAGCAGAACGACGCGGTCAGTTAATTTATAACTATGTGGTTGGTGCTTGGTTACTAGGGTAACGAGCTCAGTACAGAATGACAATATTACTAATAACTACCTTTTTAAGTAACTATTTTTGTTAATTATCTTTTAATCAATTATTTTAATTTTTAGCATCTTAGTATAACAATATGTATATAAAAATAGTTAAGATTGTTATATTGCTGATTTCTCTGAGTTCACTAACGAGAGATTTGTACTGCTGTTATTTGGACTTTTTGTGTTTTTTTTTGTTTTTGTTTTTTGTGGAACCAAGGATCAAACTCATGACCTTGCGCTTGCCAGGCAGGTGCTTATGCCACTGAGCTACATCCCCGGCCCTTATGCTGGTGTTATTTGGACAACTGAATGTAGATGTGCTCTAGGTGAATGAATTGGGGATGACATGGGAGTAATGTTTGTACTATTATTGCCCTGATTGATGTGTTTTGAAATTTTGTTGTTTTCTTTTTTTTTTTTTTTTTTTTTTTTTTTTTTTGTCTTTTTGAGACAGGGTCTCTCTATGCAGTTCAGGCTGGCCTTGAGCTCACTTTGTAGCCCAGGCTGGTCTCAAACTCCCAGTGATCCTCCTGCCTCAGCCTCCCACGTGTTGGGATTACAGGCGTGAGCCACTATGCCCAGCCTTCTTCTTTTTATCTTTCAAATAAAATGGATTTAGAAAAGCAATAACAACAAAAGATTGGAGAATCTATAAAATTAACAAGCCTTCCTAGTACTGACCATGTCTCACAATATAACTGATACATTACTTTACCAAAGTAAAATGTAGATAAGTTCCTTCAGACCATGACGTGTATGGCCTACAGTCCAGTTTTCAACAGAATCCTCATTCCCAGCTGAACTGTCACCAGCCTGACGTTCACTGTCTGTGTGCCTGTCAGAAGCCTTATCTTGCACTCTCACCAGCGTAGCACATCGAGCTTTGCTTGCAGTGTTCTAGGGTTTCTTTAGCTGGCAACCCCAAACCTTCCCAAGTATTTCCCTCAAGCCAGTTCCAAAGGCTTCTAAACCACATGGTCAGAAACAGTCATAGCCGCGGCATCCCTTCTCTGCTACCATTTTTCTGTATGAGATGCTTTTCTGCCACAAAATGCCCCCAGCTTAAAGGAGGAGAGGCAGAGATCTGTTTGGCTCAGTTTCCAAAAGGTTTAAAACCCTATAGTCAGCCGGCTCCCAGGGAAAACAGCATAGATTTGCCCGCTGCAGACTAAGTCTCCCAATTTGCTTTGCTCATTTCATCCTGAGAACCTTGGCGACAAGGAAGCAGCAGGGTTTTCTCCATGACCACCCTCAGAGAGTCCTGGGCTTGCTACAAAACGGTCCAGCCAGCTCGCCTAAGATGAGTTCCACACTGAATAAGCCCTGTAGGTACAGCATCCAAGAAATCTTAGAATAATAAATCCTTAGTTACATATACACGTATATATATCACATAATTTATATATTGTGCTTTGCAGGATTACTGAAATGCCTTCAATGGTCTAGAGCTTTATTTTTCTGAATGTTCCATGTATATCTTTTTAAAAACACGTAATCTCTTTATTAATTGTTTTAAAATTCTCTATAACTTTACCATAGACCTCTAACAAGAAAGAGAAAAAACTGGTTAGTAGAGACAATATGTGAGAAAAAAAAATTTTTTTTTTTTTTTTTTTTTGTCTTTTTCGTTTTTATTGGTACCAGGGATTGAACTCATGACTGCCTGCTTGCAAGGCAGGCACTTACGCCGCTGAGCTAAATCCCCAGCCCCCGAAAAAAAGTTTTTTTGCCAGGATCAGATTTATTTGTTTTTTGTCTGTATCAAGTTAATTACCATAAATGGACCAAAAAACACAGAAAATACATCTGGTATAAAACAATTACATTAAATCAAGATATACTCTTAAATATGTTGTATTTTTTTCTGTTTTCTTTCTCTTGTTTTTCCTATTGTCTGACTTTTAGTTTGTACTTTATTTGTAAATTGGGTTTCTCATATAAGAGAAACTGCAATATTTCAGCTTGAGTGTCTGATTTGCTGCACTAAAATTATGGTCTTAAGTTGCATCCATTTTTCACAAATGACTCAAGTTTCTCCTCTGTGCAGAATAGTTCTCCACTGTGTATAAATACCACCTCTCTGCTGAGGGACATGTAGACTGCTTCCAAGATTTAGCTTTTATGTGTTCTGCCATTAGGAACATAAATGTGCATATATCACTGAAATATTGTCTTTTAACTTTTTTTCAGGAGATACCTAGAAGGGGGAATTACTGGGTCAAATGGAATATGGATTTTTTTGTTTCTGAAGAATTTCTATACTGATTTCTCTAGTGGTTGTATCAGTTTGCACTCCAACACTGAAGATGTGTTCCTTTTGCCCTGCAGCCTCTCCAGCTTTTGTTACTATTTGATTTCTTGAAGATAGCCATTCTTTAGAGAGTGACATGGAATCTCAATATTGTTTTAACTTGTACTTCCTTTTTTTTTTTAAGGCAGGCTCTCATTATGTAGTGCAGGCCTTGGGATTACATGTGTGTACCACCCTGCCCATCTCTAATTTGCATTTCTTGAATGGCCAGTGATATTGAACATTTCTTCATGTATTTACTGGCCATTTGTATGTCATCTGAGAAGTGTCTATATATACTTTAGATGCCCATTTTTTGAACTGGGGTCTTTTAATTTGAGATATATATAAATATTTGGGGGGAGTCTCACTTTGTGGTTCAGGCTGACCTGAACTCACCATGTAGTAGCCCATGCTGGCCTCAAATTTGTAGCCATCTTCCTGCCTCAGCCACCCAAATGCTGGGATTGCAGGCATTCATTACTACACTTGGCTAATGACCCATTAAAAAAAAAAAAAGACTTCTTAAAGGCACTACAAGAAGCTAGAAAAAAAAAATGGAACAATAGCTTCAAACTAGTGAACAGTGGAACCAAGTCTGGTGGCACATGCCTCTAGTCTTAGCACACAGGAGGCTGAGGCAGTAAGATGGCCACAGGTTTGAGGTCAGTCTGGGCTACAAAGTGAGTTCAAGATCAGCCTGAAGCACAAAGTGAGACCCTTTCTAAAAAACTTAAAAAATTTTTAATAGAATTCTATATCCAACCAAGCTATTGTTCTAATGTAAAGATACAATGAAGACATTTTTAATAAAAAAGTCTCCAAACTTTGTCTTCTACATACCTTTAATCTGGAAAGTACCAGATGATATGCACTCATGAAATAAGGATATAAACCACGTTTGAGAGTTTACATCTAAAGGAAAGCAGAAGGCAGTTTTCACAGCAGTAAGAAGAGAGAGTTCAGTATGGCAGCTGTCCACAAGTGCCCAAGAACTGACTGGTGTAGGCTGAACAGAGTTTAAGACCTCCAGAGAAGGTGGCTTCAAGAAAATGGAAGATCATTAACAGTTTGAGGCCAAACTGGGCTACACAGTGAATTCAAGGCCAGTCTGAACTACATAGTAAGGTGTTGTCTCAAAAAAAGAAATTGAAAAAACTAATGTTGCTGAATTCGTAAGAGGGAATTTAGAAAACTATAAAAGGCATTTGGAGCCAGTCCTGGTGTTGCACACCTATAATCACAAAAGGGGAAACTGAGGAAGAGGATCAGTGTGAATTCAAGGCCAGCCTAGTCTCCAGAGCAGAGACCCTATCCTAAAAAAAAAAAAAATTTTAAGAAAAAAGAAAGTAAATAAGCAAGTAAGCAATATTTGGGTTGAAGGAATCATGTGCTCATAGGAAAATAGAAATTAAATGATTATTTAAAATTAAATATTAAATAATATCAAGTCTGAGGAAAATAAAACAGCTTTGTATGGAAAATAAAAAAGGTTTGCAAAAAAGAAGAAAAGAATAATGCATGTCCACCAAGACATAGATGGAGTCATTTAGGAGAGCTAACAAAAATGGGGAAGGGCTGGAGATGTGGCTCTGTAATAAAGCACTGGCTTGAAATGCACAAGGCCCGAGGCTCAATCCCAGAACCAAAAGAAGGGAGAGACAAAAAAGAGTAACACAGTCAGGCGTGTGGCTCACACCTTAAACCTAGCTGCTCATGAGACTGAGACAGGAGGCGCTCAGGCCTGCAGCCAAGCCCCAGCAACACAGTTGTGAGGGGTTTTAGGTGGTGTGTTTTTGTTTGTTTGTTTGTTTATTGAGACAAGGTGTTGTTCTGTAGGTGAGGCTGGCCTTGAACTCACTCTGTGGCCCAGGCTGGCCCGATAGCAGCCCTCCTGCCTCAGGCTCCTGAGTGTTAGGGTTATAGGCATTCTACCATGCCCTCTTGCCCTTCCAGCCTGGGCAATGTAATGTGACTGTCTTAAGGAAGAAAGATGTACTTTGGAGATGTAGTTTAGTGGTAGAGCACTAGAATGCCTGAGGCCCTGGATTCAGTCCTTAAAAAACACAAACAAAACACAGGCTGATACACAAAACACAAGCCTTTCCATTAGGGGACCCTCAGAGACTGTCCTGTAAAGGAGGTCACCTGACATCACCTGTGGTCTTTGTTTTTTCTTTCTTTCTTTTTCAAGACAGGGCCTCACTCTGTAACTCAGGCTAGCCTTGAACTCACAGGGATCCTCCTGCCTCAGCCTCCCAAGTGCTAGGATAACAGGTGTGCACACCACGCCCTGCTTTTCTTTTTGTCTGTTTTTTTAAACACAAATATCCTACATGTGTGTGTGGCACCATGTGATTTCATACAGGTACACATTGTGAAATGCTCAAGTCGAAGTAAGCATAGCTATCCAAACATTCATCCTGGATTTCTGGTGAAAACAATGGACATCCTTTTTCCTTTGCTCTTTTTGTTTTTTGTTTTGTTTTTAGGTATCAGAAATCAAACTCAGGACCTTGAGCTTGCCAGGCAGGCACTGTGCCACTGAGCTAAATCCCCATCCCTTACTCTTTTGAAATATACGCCTTACATTATCTGTATTGACCTTCTGCCCACAGAAACCCCAGGCCTTCTCCCGGGTCTGACAGTAAGTCTGTGCCGGTCTGACAGTAACTCTGTGCCTGCCCACAGACCGGCCCCTGCTGCCTCCTCCTCCCCCCTCCCCCTCCCCCTCCCCCTCCCCCTTCCCTCCTCCTCCCCCTTCCCTCCCCCTCCCTCTCCCCTTCCCCTCCTACTTCTCTCTAGCGCTCTCCCAGCCTCTGGCAGCCACCACCCATTGCTTGGAGGCAACTTTCCTTCCCATGGCTGTAGCTCTTTGTGCAACAAAGCATTGGAGCCAGGGCAGCCTAGTAGGGAAGGGGCCGGAACCGATGCCAGGTGCTCAGCTTTTCCTCCCTGCCAACTGTACTGCAGCAACCGAGGATGGGGAGGCAGAGGCGCAGGGCCCCCAATACAGCGTCCGGCCCAGCAGAAGGCGGGGGCGGGCGGAAGTGCCCGGCTGGTGGGTCAGCTGCGAAGCTTTGCACGGTTTTTATACTGGAACAGAAACCACACAGACACTGTTAGGAAAGTAGGGCAGAGCTTGTCGGGTTGTCAGAAGGGAACCCAGAAAGCATGGCCGTGCAAGGGCTATGCCTGGGAGTTTCCCCAGGCCCTAAAAATGAGCGCGTTTACAATCCCACATTTCGGTGTTAGGGCTGAAATCTGCCTTCGAGAAATTCTCAGCTTGGTAAAGATTAATGAAATGATTTGTCCAAGGTTACACAACTTCCTAGGCAGCAGAGCCAAATCTGGAAATGAGATTTCCACACTTCTGTCCCCTGTAACTTCTCCTTATATATCATAAATCTCTTACCGTTGCTTATATAATCTTAGTGAATAATGCCTAAACAACTATGTAGAGATCTGTGCTCTGAAAGAAACAGTAGCAGTGGGTGAAAGTGTAGGAAAAATATGGAGAAAAAAAGACCACAGTCCTGCTGCGAATCCTAGCACTCAGTGGGCAGAGGCAGGAGGGTTGCGGGGAGTTCCAGAACAGCTTGGGCTATGCAGGGAGCTTAAGACCAGCCTGTGCTCCAGGGTGAAACCCTGTGTCAAGAAACAAAAACAGCAGCAGAAAGACCACTCCAGATACTGTTTGGGAAGGGAAACAGAATGAACAGAGCGGTTACTTCCAGGTCAAGCAATAAAGAACTCATCTGTCTATACTGTAACCACCTAGTAAAGCACAGTTACTGATTCCAAGAGGCTCGCAGGCCTTCGGCTGCCAACCCTTAAACCAGATGAGGAGCAGTCAGTGCAGTCAAGGCAGCCTGCTGCCCCTCATGGTGGTTACTGAAATTTTAGATAAACAAAGGGAAATTGTCCTTAGGATGTGGAATATTTGGGTTACTTAGAGAAAAAGGGTATATGTTCAATTCCTTTGTTTTGATTTGTGTTTTGAGACAGGGTCCTACTGTCTAGTTCAGTCTGGCCTCAAACTCATGGGGATCCTCCTGCCTCAGTCTCCTGAGTGCTAGGATTACAGGCATGGGCCACCACATCTGGCAGAGTGTTCCATCTAAGTTTTAAAACTCCAAATAGTAAAAAGGGCAGCCTTGATTATGTCTATTAATATTTTTATTTATTATTTACATGTGTGTATGCGTGTATGTGGTACTGGGGACTAAACTCGGGGCCCTCGCAGAGCTATCTCCCTAGCCCCACTTTTTTGAAACAGAATCTCACTAAATTGCTCAATTGCCCGTCCAGGCTTGAACTTGCAATCTCCAAAGTGCTGAGAATACAGGTGTGTGACAATCCCCAGTTCATTTTCTCAAGTGTTACCCTCCCTACAATTCATGATAAAAATTTCCAAACACACATCAAAGGTAAAATAGTATTTTGTCAATATCCATATACATGAGATGTAAATTTTACCCTTAACATTTCCCTTCTCTTGCTTTAATCTGTCTATCTGTATCTCTCCATGTCTCCCTCCCTCTGGCCATTTAGCAATGCATCTTTTGGAGGGGCCACTGGAGAAGGAGGAACCCGGGACTTTGGAGCAGCTAAGTGCGTGATAGATAGCCCACCCGGCACCACAGGGTCTGGCACTGTACGGTACTGGACGGTCAGAAGGCGATCATTGTGCCACCGAGTAAGTCTCCAGCCCTAACATCACATTCTTGTCTGCATTTCAATGTCGATTACAAGCCATGTGTGTTCCCCAGAATTCAATATGCACATCCTTAAGCAGAGTTCAGTATCTTTATGACTCACTTAGCTTATTTTAGGGTAACATTTCCATAAAATTAAATGCATAATGTGCAAGGAGGCTCAGCACCACAAAGAAATAAAAAGTGTACAAATGTTAAGAAAGCGTACATCTATGTGGTCTGGAAACCACATGCATCCTGAAGGAGCCTGGCTCCGAACGTTTTAACCTCAGATTCATTTTCCCAGGTCTAAAAATTCCTGTTTGTTAAAAATTTTAAAATGTTAAAAATAAAAATAGATAAAACTTCCTTCGGGGGAAGAGCCCAGGGTTTCCTTTACTCGATAAGATGTTGGGCATTCACTTATGTTATTGCATGAATCACAGTTGGTTTTGTTGCTGAGCAGTCCGTGGTGTGAAACAGAAGAGCTAATTGTTCATTCTCCAGCTGGTACACAGCTGGGCCGTTTCCACTTTGGAGCTCATGTCAATAAAGCTGCTATTTAAAAAAAAAAAAGATCTCCAATATTCCAATATTTATGTTTTTAAAAGAAAGCTACAATGTTTTTTAAAAACCTGTGGGAATTTTAAACTGATGTTACTACTTACTCTATTTAAACAAATGTGATCCAAACACAGATGTATCTTCAACTCCAGACCGTGTGCTCCAGAGAGGAGCCCTAGAGAAGGAGAGAGAGGACCTGGGGATGTGGCTCAGGGCCCAGGGCGCCTGCCAAGGAAGAGAGGGTAAAGCTGTCTTCATGCATCACAGCATGGAAATTGGAGCTCTCATCCGTGAGCTGAGATTCTACTGGTGTCCTCTGCTAATTAACAACTAGCTGAGTGTGGTGCCACACGCCTGTCATCCCAGCGCTTGGGATGCTGAGGCAGGAGGATCACTGTGAGTTCAAGACCAGTTTGAACTACATAACGAAATCCTGTCGAAAGAAAGAAAGAAACAAAGAAAGAAAGAGAAAGAAAGAAAAAAAACTTCAACTTTAGTGGTTATCAGTCCCTCCCATCACTTTAGTTTGTATTAAGTATAATTTTTGTATTTTTGCTTTGTTTTCTGAGGCAGAGTCTCACTTTGTAGTCCATGCTGGCCTCAAACTTTTCTCTCTCTTGCCCCAGCCTCAGGAGTCCCGGGATCCCAGGCTTGCACGACTGTGCCTAGTGGTAGCATTCCTGCTTCTCTGTATCAAAACTCATACTGAATAATAAGCTCTGGCTTGCAAAAGAGGCTTTAACTTTTGCATAAGCCTGTCCATAAGCTCTGCTCCACAAGTTGGACAAAAACAGATGCAAGTGCTATGAATATTCTTGTGCCAGTCTTTTTGTGGACATTTGTTTTCCTTTGTCTTCAGTAAATATGTGGGAATGGCATTTATAGGTATATGTATGCATTTATTTTCAAAGGAAACTGTCAAACATTTCCCAAAGTAGTTGCACCATCTTGCATTTTCACTACAAAGTACAAGAATTCAGATTATTCCACATTGCCGCTGACACCTATCTTGTCAGTCTTCTGCTCTGGACACTCTGTTGGTTTGTAAATTATAGTTTCTTTCCTTTTTTTAAAATGCATTAGTACAACTAAACCTACTTGGGTTGTTTATATTTTAATTTTAATTTATTGCACTACTGGGGATTGAACTGGAGCACTGAATGACAACCCCAGCTCTTTTTATTTTGTAAAAGAAAGGTCTTTATAAAATAGTGTCTTGCTAAACTTCTTGGGTTGGCCTTGAATTTTTGATTCTCCTGCTTCAGCCTCCAGAGTAACTTGGATTACAGGCATGTGGCACCACACCGGGCTTGGAGGTGGGGTCTTCTATGACAGACAACTTGATCCCAAATGAGCTGACTCAGGGTCCCAAAAAAGCCCCCTAATTCCCTTCCAAGGGCAGTGTTCCCAGCCATCCTCCTAGGCCAGCTTGTACCAGGTCTCTCATCTGAAAGGTCCCCCATTTCCCAACTGCCACAGCAAGAACCAGCTTCCCCTACACAAGCCTCTGAGGACACAGTCGTAGCCAAACAAGGCAGCGTGCACACGGATGCCTTCATTTTTTGGAGACTTTCTTGTTGGGCATAGTAGTACATGGATGTAAATCCCTCATTCTGGGAGTCTGGGGCAAGAGGATCACAAGTTTGGGGCCAGCCTGGCCAATTTAGAAATGTACCAAGCTGTCTCAAAGTAAAATGTAATTTAGTGCGAAGTCCCTGGGTTCCATCTCCAGTAAGGAAGAAGGAAAAAAAAGAAGACGAAGAAGACGAAGATGAGGACGATGGAGGAGGAGGAGGAGGAGGAGGAGGAATTATTTTATCTTTTACTTTGGCCTTTTTTTTTTTTTTTTGTCTTTTTTACAGGCATGTGCCACCACTTGTCTTTACTTCTTGGTATAGTGAAATACACATGAAAGTACCATTTAACAAATGTTTTAGCTGGTCGTGGTAGTGCACACCTGTAATCCTAGCACTCGGGAGGCTGAGGCAGAAGGATTGCTGAGAGTTTGAGGCCATCCTAAGTTATGAAGCGAGTTCAAGGCCAGCCTAAACTGCAGTGAAACTCTGTCTCCAAAAGACAAAATATATATAATATATATATACATATATATATATATATTGAGACATGTTCTTGCTATGTAATTCAAGCTATCCTTGAATTCACAGTGATCTTCCTGCCTCAGTTAACAATTTTAAAATGTTCAATTCGATGGTGATGGTATTGGGGTCAAGGATTTAGCTCAGCGGCATAAGCGCCTGCCTGCCTAGCGTTAGGTCATGAGTTCGATCCCCGGTACCAAAAAAAGCCTCATCCATCAATTCAGTGGTATTGAGTACACTCACCATGTAGTACAGCCATCACCACCATTGAGGCCCAGCACATCTGTCACCCCAGATTTAAACCCTTCAAGTGTTCCCGCCCCATTCTTCTTCACGACCCTAGAAACCGCAAACCCGCTTCCCGTCCCTCTAGATTCCCTGGATCTCTCTTGTGAAGTAGCCTGTGGAGCTCAGGTCTTTGTGTTTTTTGCTTTCATATAAAATAGCATGATTTTTATTTTACAACTAAGTTTAATCTATTACCATTCTAATAAAGTTACTTACTGAGTGGTTATTAGGATGACATAAAACCATTAAATAGAATTAATGAAATATAATCACTTATAGTCATAGAAAATTTTATTTTCAACAGCATTTCCTTATTCATATCTGCTTTTGATAATTAAACCTCATAATCTATACTTTTTCCATAACAAAGAGATCACAGGAAGTATCAAGAATAATTCTAGGGCCAGGGATTCAGCTCAGCGGTGTAAGCTCCTGCCTGGCAAGGGTAAGGTCATGAGTTCAATCCCTGGTACCAAAAAAAAAAGGAGTAATTATAATTTTGTAATTTTTATAGAACTGAAAAAGAGTAATTATAATTTTCTAATTTTTATATAACAAACATTAGTATGAATTCTCCTTTATGAAAAAGGGCACAAAAGCTTTTGAAAATTTAAATTTTGAATCTTTTATGCTAAATAATTGGACTTTTTTTTCATTATTGGAGATTGAACCCAGGGCTTTTGCGCTGAGCTATATTCCCAACCCTTTATTTATTTATTTATTTATTTATTTATTTATTGTCTTTTTCCTTTTTATCGGAACCGGGGATCGAACTCACGACTGCCTGCTTGCAAGGCAGGTGCTTATGCCACTGAGCTAAACCTCCAGCCCCCTCTTTTTTTTTTTTTAATACCTGGAATTGAACTCACAACCTCAAATTTGCAGGCAAGCGCTGGTGCCACTGAGCTAAATCTCCAGCCAGCGGCACCATTCTTAATTTCCACTGACGTAGGAAGGCTTCAGTTTCTATCTTCACTAACACTTTCTTTTCACTTTTGTCTTTCTTTTTATGGTCATACAGTACCTTGCTCTAGTTTCAATTTGCACCTCTCTAATGGTTCGTGAGCTTACTGATCATCAGTGTATCTTTTGAAAAATGTCTATTATTTTAAACCAGATTGTTGGTCTTTTGGCATGAAATCCTTTTAAGCATCAGAAAGCAACCTTTTTATTCTAATAGTTTGCTCTTAGCATTTGGAATTTTAATTTAATAGAACATAGGGATGCCTCAGTTCATGAACTTAATTCCTTCCATGATTCTGGTCCCAAAGCAGATTGGTTGAGAACTGAGTCAAACTGGATGGTTAAGGTCAGTGGTGACCTTATGGGGAAATCTGATTCAGTTCTTATCCAATTCGCTTTGGGACCACAATCTGGAATTAAATCACGAATGCCAAATGTGGTGGTGCACATCTGTAATCTCAGCACACAGGAGGCTGAGGCAGAGGATCGCTGTGAGTTCAAGGCCAACCTGAACTACATAGTGAGAACCTGACTCAAAACAGACAAACAAACAAAAAGAATGAAGTTCATGAACCGAGGCATCAGTGTATTAAGATTTGCTTATTCCAACATATGACCCAATCAAAACAAACCAGTGTAAAAGATACAGGACTCCAAAACATCACGAAATCAACAATAGTTACTATAATGCCTTTTGATGTCTTCAAAATAGCTGCAGATAAATTCAGACTTAATAAAAATCAAATGGAACAGAATAGAATAGAAATAATAAAAACAAAACAATTAATGTAATAAAGGACTTTAAAACAAACCTGTAGTAAATCCAAAATTGCTACCATAATATATCTTGCTATCTTTGAAATAGCTGCTCCTGCCATCAAATTTGACATAATCAAACAAAACAAAAAAAGAATAAAATTCAGCCCAATAAAACAATGGAAGTGATATAGGACTTCAAAACAAGACCATAGGGAGTCAATAATGGCTGCAACCCTCAGAAGGAGATCCCCCTAGGTGTCACACCGTGTACCACTATCCTCTGAATAGTGGGATCAGACCACTGGCCCTAGATCGGCAGTGTTAGTGAAACACCAGAGCACCACAGGCATCCAGTTACATTTCACCTCCATAACTGTCATCACAGCCTCTGTTTCTCCAGAGAAGCTGGTCACTTACGGCACGGGATGGGGGTGTGTTTGTACTTCTTGTTTGCCAGCCCGCGTATCACAAGAGGCTGTAGTCTGTCTGTTCTAATCTAGTGGTGGCCAGCACATGACGCAGGTTCCCAGGCTAGGCCTGCTTGCTGGTGTAGCTTTGTTCCCTCCACCCCAGTCCACAAATGGTACTGATTCACAGGGAAAGGCTGGGGTCTGTCTTCCGGGAGAACATGGCGGACAGATAACAGCAACTACCGGAGGCTCTCTGAAAGACTCGGCTCAGAAGCCAGGAATGGTGCGGACTAAGGAGACATAAGCAGGTGGAGATATGCTCTGCTGACTCAGGAACGAACTGGGCTGAGAGAAACCAACTTGGAATGCATTCCTGGTGCTAAAACAGGAACAGAAAAGCCTCGGTGTGGAGGCTGGACTCCGCGCCATTGGAAGCCGCGATTTGGGTTTCCCGCCACGCGGTGGCTGGCTGCCTCCACAAGCGGCTCGGCAAGGAGAGAGACGCGCAGAAGCTCTGAGAACGGCAATCTGCGAACGGCAGGGAGGCGTGCACTGACTTGTGGTGAGGTGAGTGAGAGAAACTGACACTCTACCACAGTTTGACTCCAGAGGAGGACTTTCTGGGCCCGAGCAGTCCTGCGGGAGCAGGGCGCGGTGGCGACTCCAGCCACACATCCCCCTCTCGGGCGGGATTGGTGAAAAGTGCCTGGCCTGCGTGACGCTGCCGGCGGACCTGGTAGACTGTCCCAACCCAGATCCCAGAGCCTGATGGTGGCCGGGAGGGGAGACGCGTAGGCTGCCTGGTCCGTAACTCCCTGGTGCGCAGCGGTGAGTGGGAACACCTAACTGGCGCAATTCGATCAGGCTGTGGCTGACTGGGAGAGAAGCTGGGCCTCTTATATAAGCTTGCATATATAAGGAACAGAGAAGAAGAGGCAGCATGGGAAGAGGCAGCAACAAGAAAGGCTCCTCGGCCCCCAATTCTGAGAAACAGGCAATAGCAGACACCGCACCAAATCACATAAGGCGCCATATAGAGAGCCTCATAGACCAATTCAGGAATGAAGTTATCAATGACCTGAAGCTAGAAGTATGCAGAATAGTTAGAGAAATGCTAAGTACCACCCAAGAAAAAACAGGTGGTGGAATGGAAGAACAGAAAAAAAGGGGAGAATTGTTTGATGGAGAAAACAGAGAAAGCATAGAATACGTGAAGCAGGTTCAAAGGGACTACCAAGATACTAAGAAGTCTATAGAAGACTGGCATAACAGCTTGAAAGAAACTAAGGACAGACTATCTGAACTGGAGGGCAGACTCGTAATATGGGAGAATGAAATGAAAAACTTCTTAAAAATAACAAAGAAACAAACAGCAATAATACAAAGACAAGAAGATGATAAGAGGATCCATAACTTAAGGAATAAGAACATAAAAGAAGAAGTAGGGACACAAACAAGTGAACTACAAAAGCTACTCACAGAAATAATCCAGGAGAATTTTCCTAATTTAGCAAAAGGTAAAGATACTCAGATGTATGAGGCATACAGGACCCCAGCTACCTACAACCCAAACAGAGCAACACCCAGGCATATAATAATAAAAATTCCAGAAATTCAATACAAGAACAGAATATTAAAAGCTGTAAGAGACAAGAAACAGACCACTTACAAGGGAACACCCATCAGAATTACAGCAGATTTCTCTGCACAAACCATCAAATCACGAAGAGCGTGGGGGGAAATAATTCAAGCTTTGAAAGATAATAATCTCCAGCCAAGATTGAGATATCCTGCACAACTGTCCCTGGAAATTGATGGAAAAACAAGGTGCTTCCAGGATAAAGAGGAACTGGGGGAATTTGCAACCACCAATTCAACCCTACAGAAAGTATTGCAGGATATTCTAAAAAAAGAAAAATACAAAGAACCCAGAAATAGTGGTGGGGAGGCCACAACGAATGGAGCAGAGAACAAAGTGAAGAAGACAAACTGACAGCTACTGACAGAAAAAGAGCTCAACAGAAATGAGGCAGAGAAGATTGGATGATAGGAACAGCTATTTTGGAGAAAATGACATCTTAATAGGTAATACTGATTTAGTATCATCTTGTTTTGAAGTCTCATCTAGCTTTTGTCCTTCTGTCTCCAATGGTCTAAATAGGCTGTATCTTATTGGATTTTATTATGTACGATAGTATAAGCAAAAACCTTTTAAAGACAAGGAGATTATACAGAAACCATTGTTCATTTTCTGTTAGTCGATTCTAAATACTCTGTAATGCTGACATTCTCTTGAATGGTTTTACATTGTTTTGATATACTTAATGCTACAGTATACGAAGTTGTACTCAAGGATTTCAAAGAAAGAGACAATATGGTAACTACTTTTAGGTTAGGATTATCTGGTGGTGAAACACTGTTCTGCTTAAATCGTTATGTTTTGATCTGCGCTGTTTCGTTGTTATGCCCTCTTTTATCTCAATCTCCACTCCATTATTTACTTTTTTATCTTTATCCTTTTAATTAAAGGGAAAAAAATAGCAGGATATATTATAGTAACCCACTTTGACTTTTCATTACCTTGATTTAAAGCCCTGTATTACTCTCACCATCTGGTTTTTAACTGATGTTCCCCTATTCTGTTTTGCTGGATAGTATCAGGTTCGAAAGTTTAGGCATCAGCTGTGAAGAAAACGAGATTCATTATGACGCCCATTCTTGTTGACTTTTATCTACTTTTGAAGACTTACACTGTCTCCAATGTTTTGGTTTTGTCGGTTTTATTCTTTACTGTTTTGTTCAATTGTATTATAACTAACGATATAGGCAATTCTATTAGAGATAGCGGGAGGCATTATGGTAACCATTGTTGATCACCTTGTATTATGTTTTTACATTATCTATTATGTCCACCCTTTTGACTTGACCGATTCTGTTCTGTTATGTCACATTTGGTTTTACTCTCTTCCAAAAAAGTAATAAGAACCGTGGGAGCAATGAAACCCAAAATGTGTAATAGTCATGGTACAAAAGAGAGGAAAACAAAGTGCTCCAAACTATATAACTGCATGTATATTTAAGTGTATAAGATAGAAAATGATATCACAGAGTTTTATTGGATCAATGAACAGAGCTGTTTGCAGTATCATTGATGGAATGTCCACTTTACAAGCTTTAATTTTGTGACTTGAACAATTATTTCTAAGATGACAATATGTAATCCATTAACTAGTGATTTCCTACTGTTCATTTTTTTTCTGTAAATCTGTATAACTTGTACCCTTTCCCTGCTTTTTTTTTTCTTTTCTCCTTAAATAAAATTAAAAAAAAAAAAAAACCAGTTCTTGTAGGTATAGACATTAAATACAATGGAGAATTGGTGAGTTTCAGTTAAATTTCATCAATTCCTCAAAGCAAATTTTAATTAGTACATGTTAGTTATGTACAGACTAGTGGGGGTGTCACATTCATACATACATATAAATGCCTTGGTCACTGTGGTGTACTGATGACTGGTGGTCAACTCTGTGACACCCAGCGGAACTGAATCAGCGTGGTGCTGGTGTGGAAGGCCACCTGAGGATTGTTGTCAATGACAAAAAGGAAACTGGAGCGGAAGGTGGTGTGCTGTTGGGTCTCCTGGGAAAGCCTGTTGCACTGGTTTTCCTCATATGAACTAGACTGTTCTCGTGGTTGGAAGAGCTCGGGTCCTTGCTATCACTGAGGATGGCTGTGGTTCTTTTTAGGGGGCTCTGGTCCTTACCTCGAGTGTCACTTCCTGACTCCAGTGCAGATCCCTCAACTCAGCCTACTGGCACAGAACCTTCACCCTGCTGACGCAGACTTTCTAGCTTCCTTTCACCACTGACCTTTGGGTCTTCCCAGTGCAGATCCTTCATACAGCCCTGCATGACACATTGTCATGGGATCCAGGCCCTCAGCTGGATTCTTTGGGTCGCTAATGTGTGGACACATCTCTGGCACTGTTTTGCATTTGACTCTTGGGGTGAATATTATAAAATAATCCTATAAATTGTGTGTCCAGTATTAAATTTATTCCCCTGTAAATCCTAACAGTCATTTTTCAAAATAATTATTTAAATGTGGGGAAAAGTTAATCAAACTTTAGTAATAAAACTGTGTGTGTGTGTGTGTGTGTGTGTTCCAGGAGCAGAGCAAGTCTGCCTAACACATGTAAAAGAGAGAGAGACAGACAGGCAGACAGACATATATAGAGAGAGAGCTGTTACAGCATCACTGAGACCTTAATTACAAAGGAGGCAGTAACCATTGCATCTCTGTGGAGTTCTGCCTACAGCAAGCAGACTGTGCCAGAACCACAGAAATTCCTAACTAACATAACCAAATTGAAAGATTTACCTTTTCACTTAGAAACTAACAGTAAGGAACAGGGATACAACTCAGCAGCACAAATGGCTGCCTGGAAAGAGCCAGGTCATGAGTTCCATCCCCAGTACTAAAAAAAAAAGAAAAGAAAAGAAAAGAAACTACCAGTAAATACTGATTGAATTTTTAAAAATGTAACATAAAATCTTTATTTAACAACAGGTAACAGCACGCAGGGGCTATTTTAAGGGACTCAGAAAACTGTCCAGCAGGAATTTCTAAACCCCTTCAACCACCCACATTGCAGCTGCCTTGTACTGTGCAGACGAGGATGAGTGATCTGTGCCTCCCAAGACCGCAGGGGCTGACCCTGCCTTACAGCCGCAGCACACTATGTTTGAAAAGCTCTTGCTCATCTGACCCAGATATGCTTCGTTTCTGTGGCTCTCTTGGAAGAGGTCATCTGAAGCAACTGTGCTGCTGGGGCTCAGGAACCCCGTAATGAGCCCAGCCTAGACTCTGTGCACCTGGAGTCCTCTCCACTCCTCTTCAGGCATTGGGTGAGTTTAGGGTACCTGTTTGCAGTCCTTTGGGTAACGTGATGTGCTGTGCCCTAAGCACTCCTCCTAGGGCTCACCGCACTAGTGAATCTGCGTTAAGGGCCATGCTGCCAGGCTGCAGAGGTGCAGAAAACCATGCGAAAGTAAGAAACACAGGAGACCAGCCCTGATTGATTCTGGTTAGGAGCCACTGTTTCTCTCAGTGAAGAAACTCCCCAAAATTCCTGAAAATGAGCCAAACGCGGCCCATGGCTGTCATCCCAGCACCTGGAAGGCTGAAGTAGGAAGAGCACTGTGCGTGGGAAGCCAGTATGGGCTACTTAGTGAATTCAAGACCAGCCTGAACTATGTAGCAAGACTCTGCCTCAAAACAAAACAAAATAAAATAACGAAAGGAATAGAAAACACATAAACAAGGATGGAACTTATTTAGCCTATAAAAATCACAGTGACAAGAGGTTTTTTTTTCCTGGTCTTTTTGAGACAGGGTCTCCCTATGCAGTTCAGGCTGGCCTTGAGCTCACTTTGTAGCCCAGGCTGGTCTCGAACTCACAATGATCCTCCTGCCTCAGCCTCCCAAGTGCTAGGATTACAGGCATGAGCCACCACGCCCGGCTTAAAGTGACAAGATTTTAAACCGATTTTTTAAAGAAGTCATAAGGAATTTCTCAGAAGAGGAGCCTGTGAGATAAACAGGCCAAGTGTGAATGAGCTTCTCTTCTCTGGTAGCAATCAGAGTGCACGCTTGTATCACTTTACCCTGATCAAGGCTCTGGGAGGAGTCCCAGTAACACACTTCGCTTATCTGGTGAATCTGAACTCCAGCTAAAAAGGCTTCAGTCCAGGCCTCGAGGTGAAGGGCTAATCTGCAAGCCAGGGCGTTGGCTCTGCAAACAGCAGTGCTTTACACAGCTGTGTGGCCAGATGCGGGGGTTGCCTCCTTTCCCCATCTATTCAGCACACATTTGTTTCCCTTGTATGGAGTGATGGGGCATAATAACAGGAAGACAAATACACTGAGTCCCTCCCCAGGAAGGCCCAGCCAGGGAAGACAGGGGATGCCCCTAAGGAGTGGGGCAGGTGGGGTGTGCACTGAGCCGGGCAAGGGTGCTCCCGGGTCAGGGCAGACCTGCAGACCCAGCAAAGTGCACTCCCGTGTGCTGCGTCCTTGTTCCCAAGACTTCACTGTAAAAAATTTTTTTTCAAATCCTTTTTATTCAAGGATAAAAATAAAGAAGAGGAAGAAAAGAAGAAGGAGGAGAAAGAAAGAAGAGACGACGAGGAGGAGGAAGAGATGGAGGAGAATAAGGAAAAAAGGAGAAGGCGGAGAAGAAAACTACCACAAAATTTCAAAACACATTGATCAAGGGGCAACAATGGCCCACACATTCATTGCACACTGACTTTTAAAAATTTGCATGGATTTACTTATTTATTCTACTCACAGACTTAATGGTTTAACGCCTACCCTTTTGGTTCCTATTTGTGGCACTGATTCTTCTTTGAAATATCACATGTAACAATGGCCAAAAGTAAATTGCTGCCCTTTGAAGTAGAAAAGTTCAGGCCTGAGAGAGTTAAACAGCATCTGTTCAGAATCAGCACTGCTCTAGGCAGGAAACTTAACTTGCACCACTCAATAAGACTTTTTCCTCTTAGAAAGGAAGAAAGAAAAATTACTGTCCAAATCAGGAGTGCTGATGCACACCCATAATCCCAGCACAAAGGAGGCTGGGGCAGGAGAATCATCAAGAGCTGTGGGCTACATAGTGAGTTCAAGGCCAGCCTGAACTGCATAGTGAAACCCGTCTCAAAAAAAATATTACTGCTAAAAATCCAGTTCATTTGGCTATGAAATATTTCTCTACCTACCTGCAAGGGTATGCTTTCTTTTCTTTTAAGAACTTTTTTCACATTTTTAATTTTTTCCACATTTTCCTTATTAGTGCATATTGGTTAAATTTTCATTTAAAAAAATTCAGGAAGAGTCGGACATGGTGGCTCACACCTGTAATCCCAGCTCTGAGGTGGGAGGATCGTTGTGAGTTTGAGACCAGCCTGGGCTACAAAGTGAGCTCAAGGCCAGCCTGAACTGCATAATGAGACCTTGTCTCAAAAAGACCAAAAGGTCAAAAAAAAAAAAAAAAAAAAAAAAAAATTCAGGAGGAGCACCAAGATGGCAAAGTGGTAAGCAACAGAGAAAGAGCCTCTCAGAGAGCTGCCATCCAGACACTGGAATATAGCAATGTGAGGCAGACAAGAAGGAGGGAAGTGGGTCCCCGGGGCCCAGAAAGGATCTGAAGCATAAACTGAAGCCCTTGGAGAGAGTGAAGAGAGAAACTTCAACAGAGAAGGAGGAGGCAGCCAGCAGCAGCTTCTCCCTGAGTCAGAACTCACTGCATAAGAGAAGCAGCTCAAACCTGTGGACACACATTGACAGCTGGGGACCTCAGAGGCCTCTGCAGAGACACAGCAGTGGAGGGGAGCAGCAGATGTGAAGGACAACGCTGGCTGGTGTGAGGGCTGAGTACCCAGGGTGAGAGCAATTGGCCAGGAGCCCTCTTGGAGGGGCTGGCTGAGCTCAGAACTCAGCTGTTGCTGGTGCCGTGCAGGGGCTCCTAGCTGGGCTCAGTCCTGCAGAGGGTGTGCAGATAAGCTGCAGGCCAAATGAGTCTGGTGTCAGCCAGAAAGCGCAGGTTCACTGAGATTATACACTAGTCCACTAAAGTTACTGCTGGCTTGCTGAGACAGATAGACACAGACCGGACTGTCTCCACATGTTGTCTACCAGCGACAGCAGAGACAAACCTAGAAGTGGATTTTTTTCTCTCTCTCTTTTTTGTTTGTTGTTGTTGTGGTGGTGGTGGTATTGTTTTTGTTTTTTGTTTTTTAATTTACTTTCTCCATTGTTTGATCTTGGTGTTTGTTTGTTTGTTTGTCTTGTCTTATTGAGACAGGATCTCAACGTGCAGTTCTCACTCAGACTGGCCTTGAGCTCACTTTGTAGCCCAGGCTGGTCTTGAATTTGCAGTGATCCTCCTGCCTCAGCCTCTCCAGTGCTAAGATTACAGGGATTGCCTCCATGCCCAGCTTGATCTTGTTTTGTGAGTGTGAACATGGTTTCTAGCCTCTTTGTGGCTGTGATTCTGCTCTATTCTTCTTTTTATCTCTTTCTTTTCTCCTGCCCTCCAGTCTTCCGCAGTTTCCCAAAGTTAGCAAAATCCCCCTTTGTCCTCCAGCCTTCTAATCTCTTCCTCTCCTTCCACTTTCCTATTTTCTCCTTAACCCATTTTAAATTTCCGCCCCTGAGGGCAAAATTGACATACTAAGAACTTCTACGCGGCATATAATTATCTGTTTTGTTTTAGGTTTTGTTATAAACCACAAATCCAGCACTTCATCAGCCCACTTCTTATTTCTGTAACAAGAGTACACTGAACCCTCACACTGAGAGAGCAAGAGACAGCGTGGTGAACAGGAGCACACATGTAACCCACACCGCCCTGAGGAAATCCCTGCCATTTACCCTTTTGAATACATACATGCAGCGGTTTTGTGCCACAACAGCACAGGGGCAGCTCCTTGGGCAGACAAGCCCTTTAACACCCACTCGCTCGAATGGGAAGCTGCTCCCCTGTGACAGACTTAGAGATCAACGGGAGGGAGCAGTTGCTTTGAACAGAGGAGGCTTAAACATGACAAGCTCCAACCTGGGAGTGCTCCAGACACACACAGGGAACATGAGCACAAGCTCCAACCTGGGGGTGCTCCAGACACACACGGGGAACACGAGCACAAGCTCCAACCTGGGAGTGCTCCAGACACACACAGGGAACATGAGCACAAGCTCCAACCTGGGGGTGCTCCAGACACACACAGGGAACATGAGCACAAGCTCCAACCTGGGGGTGCTCCAGACACACACGGGGAACACGAGCACAAGCTCCAACCTGGGAGTGCTCCAGACACACACAGGGAACATGAGCACAGATTATGTAACAGGTCCTTCAGAACAAGCTCGGTCAAAACCCAAGCCCCCTCCTCAGATAAAATGGAGAGAAAAAAAACACCAAAATCTGTTACACTAATTTCACAGAGAATCTAGGTTGGCACTGTGAAAGAATATAGATTCGTTTTCTGAAAAATAGCTTCTAATTATTAACTTCGGAGTCCAAAAGTTAGTATACCACTTTGGGAGATTTTTAAAATGAAAATCAGAGTGTTGTTTACAACTTTGCAATCAACTTGTATCCATGTTTCTAGCAGCACAATTTGTAATAGCTAGATCTTGGAAACAGCCCAAATGTCTATCAGGTAAGAAGAACAGGTAAGACAGATGTAGTATTTTTACACAGTGGAGTACAGCCATAAAGAAGAATATGCTCAAGGCTTTTGTAGGTAAATGAATGCAACTCCAGACCATACTCATAAGTGAAACAAATCAGACTTGCATTTATACTTCTTTTTTTTTTTTTTTTTTTTGTCTTTTTTCCTTTTTATCGGTACTGGAGATCGAACTCACGACTTCCTGCTTGCAAGGCAGGTGCTTATGCCGCTGAGCTAAATCCCCAGCCCCAATAGTTATACTTCTAATTTGTCTTAGTTCATTGAGAAGAAAGATTTGTGCTAGTATTTTGTTTGGACAATTAAATGCAGGTATGTTGTACTCCGTGTAACTAATTTAAAGATAACACTGTGTTAACCATTGTTATCCTCTAATTATCTTTTTCCCTCTAATTATCTTCTTTTGAAATTTTATTTTATTTACTTATTTTTCTTTCTTTCTTTATTTTTTGGTACCAGGGATCGAACTCATGACCATGCGCTTGCAAGGCAGGTGCTTATGCCACTGAGCTAAATTCCCAGCCCTATTTTTTCCTCTTTAAAATGAAAAAATTCAAACATACAGAAAGCTTCCAAAATTAGTTAAGATGAACATCCATGTACCAGTCACCAACTATAGATATTTCCATTACAGTTACTCTTGAGAGAATTGACTCCCCGTTTGTAATGTAACCCCCCCCCCCCCCGAGCTATAGAACAGAGCAGTAAGGAATGTTTCACTCCCTAAATCCTCCTTGAGATATCGGGGCAGGACAGGAAGGAATGCATCTGCTAGTCATTAACCACAAGATGATCTGTCCTCTGTAAAGATAAAGATAAGTAAAGGAATGTGCTAGATTAGACCAGGACTCTCGGTCTCCATGGTTACTCAGCCCCAGACCCCTCGAATCAGCATCTGCCAAGTCCTGCGCTGTTCAAAATTAACCAATGCGATCTGCTTCTGTAAACCCGCTTGCTTCCCGCTTGTGCCCTTAAAAACCCTGCACAAATTCCCCTCAAGGCCCTCCGCACTCGTTTGCCTGGAGGACCCCATGCGCATGGAAATAAACTTTTTTCCCTCACCAAGAGTTGAGTCCTTGGGGTCTCTTTCCCTGCGGCATCGGCCCTAACACTCTTTTTCTTTTTTTCTCTTCCTCCTTCTCCCTGATCTTTTCTTTCTAAATACTTAGGAATATATTTCCTAGGGCTGAGGACATTCTCCTTCAGAAAGCAAAACTTTTCATAATAAGGGACTTTAACTTCCTCACCATTCTATGGCTAATATATAGGACTATTCCAGTTCCCTCAATATAGAACTGTTTCCCATTGCAACACAGGATCTACTAGTGTTAAAGTTGTCGCCATATCTCCGTGATCATCTTTCATCTGAATTGTAACCTTAGCTTTTTATTGCATTTGGAATGCTAGTATTTTTTGACGCTTCTAGGCCAGCTATACCTTGGTCTTGATGTAACCAGTTGTTTTCTCATGATTAGAGCTGAGATAGATATTTGGCCTAAGAGTCCAAGATTGGAAATATTAAACCGGCATTGATAAACGAGGATTGGCAGGCATGTTTGAGGTTCATCTGTAGCCACCTACTAAACCAGGAAACACCTAAAAGGGAGGACCAAGCTAATTCAAAAGCTCTGCCTATTACCATCTCCACTCAAACAAATAGCAATGCTGGTTAAAATTTAGCAAGAGCAACTGAGAGATCTTGATTGAGATTAATGAAGAGAAATGCTGAGGGCCTAACGATGCAGAAATGATTCCCTACTGAAGTTCCTTTATGCCTAGTGACAATTTTATCTTAGACTCTCTTTTCAAATACGGTTGTATAGTACACAGTTTGGCAACTAACCACGGTGTCTTCATCTAGGTAAGAAAACTGTTTTAATCCCTGATAAGGATAAGACAGATAACACCTTCCTTGAGGGCAATGACTGGGAACATTTGCCAGCACCACCTTTAAAAGACTGGGGCAGATGCTAGCTCTGGTGGCGTGTACCTATAATCCCAGCACTCAGGAGGCTGAGACAGGATGATCACCACTAGTTCCAAACTACACAGTAAACCCCTCCCCCCCACAAAAAAAAGAAGAGAAAGGAGGAGAAGAGGAAGAATATGACTGGGGGTTACATAACTACCTTCTCAGCACTCAGGAAGATGATGGAAGCACTTGAGCACCCAAGTTATAGGCCAGCCTAGATAATATAGAGAGACCGCCAGCTCAACATACAAGAAAGACCAGGGCCTTCCTAAGCTCAGTATGTCTCTACCGTGGTACAGGTGCCTGTGTGAACAACGTATGCCTGGGCTGGAAGAATCAGCATAAACACAAAGCCAGCCACTGGGCCGAAATCCATTTAGACTTGTCCCCTTAGTGGCTGGATGTGTGGAAATGTGACAAGCTGATCTAGTAGGTACAGTTGTCACCGATGGTTAGGGGCTGCTTGGTGGCCTTGCACTGGGTCACCCACCAACATGTGCAGGAGCTAAACTCACAAGACTCCTGTATGGTGGAAACCAAGGCTGAGGACCTAATGTAAAATCTTATCAGAATCCAGCCAAGCCTTTGCCACCTGACGGGGCAACATGAAACTGCTCTACAGGGCTGCGTACCTAACTCACAACACACGGAATTCAGTGACAGGGAACTTCACCTAAGGTAATGTTATAGGTTACCGTGAAAAGATACAGAAAAAAAGGGACCTCTGTGAGGGTAAGGGATGCTACTCCAAGAGCTAGAGAGCCAGAGATAACAGAAGAACCTGAAAGAGATTTTAAGAATGCTCAACATAGTCAAATAGGGAAAGCAAGGAAAAGACACTCTGAGGTAGCAGGCACGGTGGTGCACCTGTTTAATCCCAGCACAGGAGAAGCTGAGGCAGGATGATCACCATGCATTCAAGGCCACCTGGACTACATAGTGAGTCTAAGGCCACCTGAACCTGTCTCAGAAAACAAACAAAGCACTGTAAGGCAAGATAGGTACAAACAGAATTCCTAAAACAATTACCTGCGGTAGCAGTTAGTATTCCTGGTACTCAGATTTTGGGTTTGTGTGTTTTTTTTGTTTGTTTGTTTGTTTCATTTTGTAGTACTAGGAATTGAACCTGGGGACTTCACACTGACCTTTTTAAAATTTTTGAGACTGTTTCAGACAGGCCTGGTGACACATGCCTGTAATCCTAGCACTTGGGAGGCTGAGGCAGTAAGATTACTGTGAGTTCAAGGCCAATTTGCACTATATAGTAAGACCCTGTCTCAGACAGAGACAGAGACAGAGACAGAGTTTTGCTAAATCACTAAATTGCTCATGAAGGACTGTAACTTAAAAGCATCCTGCCTCAGGCTCCCAAGTGCTGGGATTATAGTCATGCCCAACTGTTATAGACAGCTAAATTAGAAATATTGTAGACAGCCAGAGAGGGCTGGGCCCTTGAAGGAGCCAGTACAGAAAACCTTGCTACTGTGGGGGAAGACAGGGACCTCTGCCGAGGGATACACCTCAAGACAAAGTGTGCACCCACATACTTCCTAAGGAGAAACAACTGGGAATGATGTTCTGGATAAGTTTCCATCATCTTGAGAAAGTCAGGAAGAGCCACTGACCCACCTCTGTTGTACTCTAAGAAAATAGCTTCGTTATATGTATATTATAGCAAACCTGTATAGGGGCTTACTAAATGTGTTTGTTTTATCCTTTTTCCCTAACTGATATGTTAAGGGACCTAATTGATCTGTTGAGCAACACTCTCCCCTGTAAAGAATTGCAAGAATCTCACCTAATTGATATGTTAACCATTGTTGCCCTCTACAAACTACAGAAGCTGTGCTAAAACAAGCTAACAAGGGTTGTTAATCACTGCTAGGTGCCTCTATTCTCCGCTAAAGAGCTAAGGAAAACTAGAATGGCAATTAATTTACATTTGTTTAAAGTAACCTGCTTGTGTGCAGAGAGATTTGCGTGTGAGTTTAACCCTTTACCCTGACCTTGACACATTACCGCCGTTTTCTGTTCTGTATGGCGCCTTATTGCCTCCCTCTCCCCTCACCTATCTATCTAGGCCATAAAGAATTTGGGTTTCTGGTGACCTCCCCCCGACCCGGTGATGATCTGTCGTAAAATGAGCCTGCCCCAATTTTAAGAACTGCTTAGCTTAAAGAAATTACCGGGTAATACTATGGCCCAAACCCCAATCGGTGCTTTCCTTTTGTTCTGTATGTATCAAGTGAGTTAGATATCAGATCTTTGTAAAACTTAAGTTCCAGCGTCTCATAACTTGTGACCCCTTCACACTCACTAGCGAAGACAAGCTGTCCTGAGATAATTAACTCTCCACTTTCTTCTCCAAATATTGCTGCAGATGTGCCACTCTGAGATAATGTCAGTCTGCAGGATGGGAGTAATTTACAAAAACACCAGGAACTCCCTAGATTGTCAGAGCTAAGTGGACAGCAATACAGTTTCCAGACTCGGGTCAACAAGTTTGATGGCTCTATAGATTTCTTTGTTTCTCTCCCCCCGCCCTTTCCTCCAGCCCCTTTTTAAAGTCCTCCCTTCAGCTTCTGGGGGACAGTCTCCAAATTGGCTCCCGGAGACTGGTCGCCAGGCCTGAAAATAAAGCCTTTGCCACCTAAATTTTTGGTCTCTTGCCTCCTTGGATTTTATACTGGGGCCCAAGTTATAACATTTGGGGGCTCGCCCTGGATGGAAGCAAGACCCCAGACTCATTTCTGAACATTTGAAAGTAAGTGCTCTGGAGGATTTGTTTGGGCCGCGGTCAATTTGTAATTTTGAGGGGACGCCCTCAATTTGGGAGCGGGAACCACCCGAAGACAGAGTCAGTTGGTTTGTAGGACAAATTCTGTCCATTTGTGACTCTGCCCCGGGTGGGGAACAGCTCCGTTTGGAAGGGGACGCCCTTAATTTGGGAAGTGAAACCTCCTGAGGACAGAGTCAATTGGTTTTTGCCATTTGTGACTCTGCCCCGGGTGAGGAACCACTCTGTTGGTTAATTTGTTAATTCCTCCAGATCCCAAAATTTGACTAATTTTTGGGCAAAGGCCATTTTTGCTGCAGCTTGTCTCCTCTTGTATGTCTGTTTGTTTGTCCATTTGTTCTAATTGTTCTCCTTTTGGTTACCCTAAATCTAACAGAACATTCTCTCCTAGGAACCCCTTCTACGAGCCCAGAATGGACAAAGGGATTTAGATATTGATGTGCAGTGTTTTTGTTCTTTAAAATTGTTTGCCTGTTTGGATTTGTTACTAACTTAGGGGCTTGTTGCCCATTTCTGTTGCAGGATCCATATGGCTTATTAGATTCAAGGTTCATAATAAGAAAAATTATTTCCTTTAGCTCACCAAACTGTGCAAAAAGCACCCTTTGTTTGTGTCTTTAATGTTGTGGCGCCTTGTTTAATATGTAAGTCTTCAACTGATTGCTTGCAACCTTGGCATGCCTTTTAAAAGGAGTATTTTTCTTTCTGGTTAAAAAGTAAACATATGTGCACATATATGTGTATATTTATGGTTTTTAAGAATCATATCAACTTTACCAAGTAAAAACCAGGTCATACTGTAATTGAGCCAGTTAAAAGGTCATAGTTAAAAAACAAAAAAAACAAAAAAACCCCCAGCATTTTAATGTGGTAAAAAGACAAAATAATTAAATATGGTTTAGACTACTAAAAGGTGACTTCAAGGGTTTTGTTGAGAGTTTTAATGTTGTCTGAGAAGCGAAAAAAAAGATAATTAACTGGTGATAGTAAAAAGGAGGGACAAAAAAAGTGGTTTGTCTTTAAGTAAAATGTCTGCTGTGCCAGAATATAAAAAAAGATAAAACTTGGAGGTATATTATAAGTTATAAAAAGCTCGAGATGATATAAATTTTATTTGTCTTGGTTATAGTACTGAAAACAGCAGGTTTGACAAAAAGTAAATGTGTTCAAAATTTGACAGTATTAGATCAGTTTTGGTAAATTTATTTATATGATTCTAAACCTTTGCTGCAAAGTGTTTCCATTGATATGAGATTATAGATGATAATAGAGATAAGATATAAGTTTTTACATGTGCTATGGACATCTGGGAGATTATATGGCACAATTTTGTTACCTATGAAAAAGCTTCTTTTTGTTAAGTATGTAATTTCAGTAAAATGATGGCCTGCCACATGGCACCCTGGGACAAAAGGTGGTGTGCCATCCAGATAAAGCCTGCTCTCTGATATGGAATGCCAAAACCATGTTGTCCTTTTGTCCCAAGCCGATTGGACATCCAGAGGTAAGGAGGTTTCCCTAGTATTGCCAGTTGTTCTTTTTGCAACTCAGTCGGCCCCACATGTTAAAAAAAAGATTACACAGGTTTGAGAGTTTTAAAAAAATGCCCCTCAGCCAGTTGATAGAGAAAGCACAAAAGGTCTTTTAAAACAGGAAAAATTACCGTCTACTGGGAAATTTGTCCAGCGTACCTGAGTTGTCACAACTAACTTAGAGTTAAAACTGTTAAACAAATGGAATCAGGAGATTCCAGAAGTCTGGGCAGAAGACATTCCTCCAGGGCTAGCAGTCAACCAAGTCCCCCTTCTGATGGAGCTCTTACCCCAAGCATGCCCCTTCTGCTTGTGGCAATGCCCGATAAGCCTGCAGGCCCGGAAAGAGATTTAAAGTCCACATGCAGAGGCTAAGAGACAATGATATTCACATTCCTTGTGTCTCTCCCTGGAACATGCCCTGGCTTCCAGTCACTGAAGGCAGGGACAAATAACTATCGCCCTGTACAGGATCTCAGAGAGGTTAATAGACGAGTTCTGAGTCTATACCCAACATTGCCAAATCCTGAGAACACCTGGTACTCTGTTCTGGACCTGAAAGTTGCTTTCTTCACTTTGCCTCTTACTCTGGTGAGTCAATTTTTTGCCTTTGAATGGACTGACCCAGATACAGGGGTAAAAGAACAGCTGACCCAGACACGTTTACCTCAGGGTTACAAGAACTCTCCCACTCTTTTTGATGAGACATTAACAAGAGATCTTTTAAAATTTAGGAAAAAACACCCTGAGATAGTGCTCCTCCAGCTCATGGATGACTTGTTAATAGCCTCGACCCCCACAGAAGCTTGTAAGCTTGTCAAGAGACAACTGAGAAACTGTTAAGGACTTTGGGGCAATTAGGCTATAAAGTCTCGACTAAAAGGGCACAATTGTGCTGTCAGGCTGTGACTCATCTGGGCTACAAATTGAAAAAAAAAAGGGGATTTTGTCTAAAGAAAGTGTCCAGGCTATATTGCAGATCCCATTCCCAGAAACTAAAAAACAGGTACGCGAATTTCTGGGAGCTGTTGGGTACTCCAGGCTGTGGATTCTAAATTTTACTGAAACAGCTCACCCCCTATATGGCTCCCTTAAGGGAAAAACTCACTAAACTGGACTTATAAATGTAAACAGATCTTGTAGCAGCTCAAGTGGGCCTTGACAGAGGCCCCAGCCCTGGGACTCCCTGAAGTTACCAAGCCATTCATCTTGTTCGTAGATAAACTCAGGGGCATTGCCAAAGGAGTCCTAACCCAGGACATTGGCTCTTGGAAGAGGCCTATAGCCTATCTTTCCAAAAGGCTCAATCCAGTAACAAGAGGGTGGCCTCCATGCCTAAAAATTCTGGCCGCTGTGGCAATGCTACTTAAAAGAGGCTAAAAAAACCTCACTTTTGGACAGAAGATTTCTGTAGTGACCTCCCACAGTTTAGAGACTCTTATCAAAACCCCTCCCAAAAATGTGAATGCTAAAATCTCACACTATTAGGCCCTGCTCCTAGACCCAAAATTGGTAGTTTTCAAGACTTCTTCAGCTTTAAACCCATCCACCCTTATGCCTGACAACGACCTGAGAAATTTCACAGATGAAAGCAGCTTCATCCAGAACGGCAGAGGCAGATAAGTGGCCGGGGCAGCAGTGACCACCAAAAAGAGGTACTCCGGGTTAAACGGTTAGAGCCTGGCATCTCTGCCCAAAAGGCGGAGCTCATTGCTTTGACTGAGGTACTAAAACTAGCCACAGAAAAGAGGGTAAACATCTATACTGATAGTAGATATGCTTTTGCTGCTATACATGTACATGGAGCCATCTATTAAGAGCGAGGTCTCTTAACCTCGGCCAGAGCGAAGATTTAAAAAAAAAAAAAAAGGGAGGGGGGCTCCACAGATCCTAGATTTGCTGGCAACAGTCTGGCTGTCGGCAGATTGCTGCTATTCACCTGAGGAAACAATTTGGCAGATCAGGCCGCTCAAAGAGTAGCAATCACATCAGAGGGGCCAGCCGAGAAAGTAACTGCTCTGATGCCAGTCCCCCCGACCTTGTCAAAACCAGTCTACACAAAAAAAGACTGCACTAGTTGTTGTGAGCCATCTAACAGATTCCAGTCCCTGTGACTAAAAGACAAGTGCAAAATTTCTAGGAGCCACAGGACTGATCCAGAGTTTGGGACCCTGGCAGAGGCCTGTTGCCTACCTTTCTAAGAGACTTGGTTCTGTGGCAGCCAGATGGCCACCCTGTCTGCGGTGATTTCCTCAATGGCCCCCTCATAAAGGAGGCTTAAAAATTGACTTTTAGACACAAACTCTTAATTGTTTCCTCCTATTCACTGGAGACTCTCATCAAGGCCCCACCAGACTGATGGATGGTCTAATTCCCGAGCCATACATTATCAGGCACTATTTCTGGAAACAGCAGCTTCAACCTCGGCTACTTTGCTGCCTGAGGACGACCCCTCGTTGCCTCACCACGATTGTACTGAGGTCATTGATCACCTCACGGGACGTCGACCTTATCTAGTGGATAAGCTACTATCTAGAGTTCCATCCTACTTCTCTGATGAAAGCAGTTACATCTATCAAGGTAAGCGGGTCGTGGGAGCTGCCATTACACAAAATCTTAGGTTCTATGGGAACAAATCTTAGAGCCAGAGACATCAGCATAGTGGGCTAAACTCATTGCCCACACTGAGGCCTCACGTCGTCTTTATCAAAAATGGTGTTTATTGTCTTCTGGAGTCAAAAGATTAAAATGCTCCCCAAATTTGGACTTGTTGGCTGCCATCTAGATGCCAAGGAGAGTGGCTACTATCTGCTGTATAAGCCATTGGGCAGAAAAAGATTTGTTATACGAAAAAATAATTTGGCAAATGCCACCTTCCAAAAGACAGCCAGAAAGCCCCAAAATCAGTGGGGATTGAGATCAGCTTAACATTACTGCTGATCCCACCTATTTTCTTTGTCAGAGCCCATTTACACTTAAAAAGACCAGCATCTGGCAGCTCAACTTCCGAGAGATTCCCAGGGGCTAATATCAAGCTAGCCCAGTCTGTGAGCTTCAGATGCCCTCAGTGCCAATTGGTAAATCTAAAAGTACTGCAACAAATAAAAACCACTGGTTATTGTGGGACTATATAAGTGTTTTCTACTTAGTCTGAGTCAGCTCTGATAGCAGTTTCTCTGATTTGGTCTCCCTTTTTATCCGTGGGGTCCGACAATGGCCTGGCTTTTATAGCCTAGTAACTCAAATTAACCTAAGCTTTACAGATCAATTAGAAAACTCGATTGGGCTTACCAGCCTCAGAGTTCAGGAGAGGTAAAATGATAAGTCAGATTTTAAAGACCATAATTACAAATGGCCTTAAAACTGGCGAAAACTGGGTAAGTCTCTTTTCCTTTTGCCCCTTTTGCATGCATGATACATCCCCTATGTTGCAGATATTTCCTCTTTTGAGGTTTTATGTGAGAAGGTTTCTAGAAATTAGCTGATTTAACTAATCAAGATCTTATTAAGTCTCCCCCAGACTTTTCAGCTAGCTGTGACTTGCATCCACTGGTTATTTCGCTGCTGCCCACTGCAAGCTAAAGAGCCTAGGCACCTGGACAAGCGACCTCACTGTAAATCTCTTGAGCCACAATGGACTGTCAAAGTAGCTGAAAGCCTGCCTGGATTCAGCGTTCCCACTGCAGACAGGTCCCAGCTTCAATAGACCATTAGCCTGCGGATAAGTAAACTGTCATTTCTTCCAAGGACACTTTAAAGCTTAAGATTGTCTAATATAACTGATAATTTTGTGTTCTCCTCCTTTGTAGAGACCCCAAAGAGGCCTCTGTCTGACTTAAAAATTGTTACTTGTATGATAAAACAGAGTAAATTTAAATGTTGGTTTTCTTTCTCCTTTTGGTTAACAGCTTTAATGACAGCTACAAGACCTTTGTTAATCCTCCTACTGGGCCTTGTGTTGTAAACAAGTTGATAAACTATGTCAAAGTTCTTAAAAGCTTATGATTTTAAAGACACATACAAGGTTATAAACAGATGCTAAGGAGTCAATGATTTGACTCACTGACTAAAATCAGTGGGGAATGTTGTACTCTAAGAAAATAGCTTCGCTATATGTATATTATAGCAAACCTGTATAGGGGCTTACTAAATGTGTTTGTTTTATCCTTTTTCCCTAACTGATATGTTAAGTGACCTAACTGATATGTTGCGCAACACTCTCCCCTGTAAAGAATTGCAAGAATCTCACCTAATTGATATGTTAACCATTGTTGCCCTCTACAAACTACAGAAGCTGTGCTAAAACAAGCTAACAAGGGTTGTTAATCACTGCTAGGCGCCTCTATTCTCCGCTAAAGAGCTAAGGAAAACTAGAATGGCAATTAATTTACATTTGTTTAAAGTAACCTGCTTGTGTGCAGAGAGATTTGCGTATGAGTTTAACCCTTTACCCTGACCTTGACACATTACCGCCGTTTTCTGTTCTGTATGGCGCCTTATTGCCTCCCTCTCCCCTCACCTATCTATCTAGGCCATAAAGAATTTGGGTTTCTGGTGACCTCCCCCCAACCCGGTGATGATCTGTCGTAAAATGAGCCTGCCCCAATTTTAAGAACTGCTTAGCTTAAAGAAATTACCGGGTAATACTATGGCCCAAACCCCAATCGGTGCTTTCCTTTTGTTCTGTATGTATCAAATGAGTTAGATATCAGATCTTTGTAAAACTTAAGTTCCAGCGTCTCATAACTTGTGACCCCTTCACACTCACTAGCGAAGACAAGCTGTCCTGAGATAATTAACTCTCCACTTTCTTCTCCAAATATTGCTGCAGATGTGCCACTCTGAGATAATGTCAGTCTGCAGGATGGGAGTAATTTAAAAAAAACACCAGGAACTCCCTAGATTGTCAGAGCTAAGTGGACAGCAATACAGTTTCCAGACTCGGGTCAACAAGTTTGATGGCTCTACAGATTTCTTTGTTTCTCTCCCCCCGCCCTTTCCTCCAGCCCCTTTTTAAAGTCCTCCCTTCAGCTTCTGGGGGACAGTCTCCAAATTGGCTCCCGGAGACTGGTCACCAGGCCTGAAAATAAAGCCTTTGCCACCTAAATTTTTGGTCTCTTGCCTCCTTGGATTTTATACTGGGGCCCAAGTTATAACACCTCCTCCAGGGGAAGCCCCTGCTCGGTTCCATGATCGCTTGCTGCGTGACTTGCTTCCCGATTTGATTCCCATGTAATCAATTTTACCTGAGTAATTGTGCTTGTAATCTTATGTGCTGACAATAGTTTTGTTCCACACTTTGCCCACCTTATGATTTTCCATTTTCCCTACCTGGAACCCACCTTCCCTCATGGTTTTGCTGTATGAAAGCCCCTGGGAAAAGCAGGGTCCTTGCAACCCACTTGGATCCCCTTCTGTCTCTAAGATACATCTTTCTTTCCCCAGTAAATGTATTCTACTCTTAACCTCTGTTGTTCCTAAAATTCATTCTGTGGTTAGTTGCCAAAATTTTAGAGGGCATGAAGTTGACTAGACATCTGGTAGGTTGGGAATTTCTTTCCACTATATCGCGATCACACCCCAGATTTTGATTTCTAAATATCATGCTCCATTTAAAGGAACCAGAACTTCTTGAAGAAATGATTGATTCCAAAACTGGGGCAGAGTAAGTAACAAAAACCTAGAAAATCTTCCTCTAGCTGGTCAAGGAAGTGCACAGAAAGTGAGCAGGGCACAGGAAAAACGCAAATGGATCAATCTGAATACATTCTCACTAAATGAATTTGGGACAATTAAAACATCAAAATAATGAAGGTAACAAATACTGTTGCGTTACAGTAAGAACCCCAGAATGGGACTAGGGGTTTAGCTCAGTGGTACAAGTGCCTGATTGGCGAGCACAAGGTCCTAAGGTTGACCCTAGTGCCAAAAAAATAAAAGAAAAAAAAGAATCCCAGGCTAGGGATTTAGCTCAGCAGCATAAGCGCCTGCCTGGCAAGCATTAGGTCATGAATTCGATCCCAGTACAAAAAAAGAAACAACAATAACAACAACAACAACAACAACAACAAAAAGAATCCCAGAATGTATGTTTACATAAACAAGTAGGAAGAAGGAAAAACTTTCTTTACCACAGAAAGACAACCGGTAGGGGCTGGGGATTTAGCTCAGTGGCATAAGCACCTACCTTGTAAGCAGGCAGTCGTGAGTTCAATCCCTGGAAGAAAGAAAGACAACCGGTAAAAGTAGAAAGAAAATAGAATGAAAAAGATCACCATCTGGCAATCATTTTAATAACTGATTGAGGCAAGAATCATGAGTGGGTAATTACTGGCTAGAACTTTGAAGTGTGACCGGACACTACGCAGACTGGACTTGAGTATCCCTCATAAAACAAATGTCAACAGCAAAAGCGGTAGTGGGGCTTGTACAGTAAGGAAATACAAGGACATCTCCTGACTCAAGTCACCAAGAGACACCTCCTGAGCCAGCAGATACTGCACACTTGCTACTGTGATGCCTTGAAAAGTGGGCAGGCTCTGGTGAGAAGCCAGCTGGTGCCGACTCTGAGCCCGCACTTCCAGACCTGAGTGGAGACTTCCTTAAATTTTGCACCCTGCACACTTCACTTGCCTTAGCCTTGCCAGGCCTGCTTAGAAGAGCAGAATCAAAGTCCTGGGTGGTCAGCCTGAAGGATCACAACATGCTCCAAGTAGTGACAGGAAAAACCTGTCACTGAGATTCTGGGGGAAGGGATCACTGCATTTTTAGTTGTATGCAATTGTGTCGTGCTAGGTGGAATTATGACCTTGTGTTTATTTTGGAATTAAGTATGATTTAAAATGCATTTGGGTATCAAATTGACAAGGGGTAGGATGTGACAGTTATGTCTGATTGTCTCAACTTGATTAGCTTGGGCATTGCCCAGGGGATTGGTGGAGTATATCTAGGTGTGAGTGTGTGAACTACACGACTTAATGTTTGCCCTGCTGAGTTTTGGACTTGTTTTGGTCCCATTCCTTCGTGTCCTCATTTATCGCTTTGGAATGGAAATGTCTATCTGGTGCCACTTACTGTTGGAAGTGACTTTCTTTTCATCTGTACAGGGGCTCATGGTAAGAGTGTGCCTTAAATCTCAGAGGAAACTTGGAACTTGAATTTTTTGGCAACGCTGAATCTGTTAGGACCTTGTCAACTCTTGAAGATGGACAAAAACCTTTGTATAATGGGATGTGCATGAGTCTTTGGGGGCCAGGAGCAGAATGTTGTGGTCTGTGTCTAGATGTCCCTTCAAATCCTCATGTAGTCATGAGGGGCAGGCTTTTTCTGGAGTTAGCTGAATCTAGATTTCATGATTGATTCATAGTACAGGGCTGGGGATTAAGGGTGCTGGGGTTAAGGTCAAGTAATTGTTGGATCACTCCACTGACTGGACTGGCACCAACCTAATCCCAGCAATCTGGGCCAGATAAAAGGGTCAAAAAGAGACTTGCTTCCCTTTCGCTCTCGTTCCTTTTGCAGTCTTTTGCCGTGTATGCTGTCGCCCCTCTGGCACATCACCCTGCCTCGGAGCCAGCTGATGATGGCCTGAAACCTCTACAGACTGTGAGCTGAATAAACCTTTCCTTCCTTAACATTGGCTGTCATGTAATTTGTCTCAGCAACAAGAGAAAAGTAACCAAAATGCCAGGCCTTATTAACCCATGATTGTACGTACATCTTTAGCAGGTGTAAAAGCACAGCAGATGGAAGAGGCTTACAGTGGTCTCTGTCACCCCAGGATGGTGGCTGTTGGATCTTTTACCTTCTAAGTCCTTTCATCACTATTGTAATCCTAATATTAAGTATCGTAAACTAAGTATTGTAATCCCTTTTTTAATTTTCCACACAATTTGGAAAGTTATATTTGTAATCCCATTAAGATGTTACTGGAATCCTGGCAAGTTAATTTCAATCTACCACCTCTAATGCAACCTATGGCAAGAGTAAAGACACCAAGCCGTACTCAAAGTTAAGGGTAGTCAAGGAGTCCTAAATTCAGTCCAAGTGAGGATATGCAGACAAAGGCCATGATCCGAGGCCTCTCCCAGAATTTATTTCTTGTGAGGAAGGGGTTGGCTTGGGATGAGTGACAGTGAGGATGGCAGGAACTATATGAGTAACCTGAGCTGGATGACCAGGTAGGGAGAAAAGCATCTTTGCATAATGCAGGGAGAATGACATGCAGAAGGAGCAATCTGCATGATTCAGTTAAGGCAGCAACTGAATTGTTTTGGAGGCTGTTGCTTCAGTTTCTGGTATGAAAACTTTTGGGCCTCATAGCCTCATTTTTTTGAGGACCTACCCAGTTAGCATCCTGGAACTGACTGGCTCTGCCATCCCACTGTGCTCATGTTTTTTACAGAGCGCATGATGTGAGGAAACAGGAGACTGTCAGAAGGGCCCAAAGATTACACATCAGTACTTCAGCTGGCCTTATTTGCATTGCTTAGAGCCAACTGAAGAGAAAAAAATACCATAGCCAGTTCTGTACCTATCTGTCTATGGAAATAAGACTTGATTTAGCAAATCGAGTTGCAGGAATTGTTCTGCATTCAAGGAGAGGGGCCCATGTAGTTTTCCACACATCACAACCTCCTCTGTTTCTGAGAATGCCCTTAAACTAGATCTTCTCAGGGTTCCACTATGTAGCCCAGGCTGGCCTTAAATAATCCTCCTGCCTCAGCCTCCTGAGTGCTGGCATTACAAGTGTGCACCGCCACACCTAGCCTTAGTCCTATATCCTTGGCTTCATTCTTTACTGGAGTGTCTGTCTTGCCTGGCTGAAAGGAGAAAAAGAAGGAAAAGGCTGTTTTTTGTTTTGTTTTAACAAATCTTTCTTCTTTTGTGGTACTGGGGATTGAATCTAGGATCTATGCACTGAGTTACATTTCTGGTTAATTGTTTTGGGTTTTTTTTTTTTTTTTTTTTTTTTGCTATTTATTTATTTATTTTTAGAGAAGGTCTCATATAATTCAGGCTAGTTTTGGACTTACAACATAGCCCAAGCTGGCCTCAAAATTATGGTGCTCAGTCTCCCAAGTTCTGGCATTACAGGCATAAGCCACCGTCCCCGGTTCCTTATATTTTGACAAGGCCCTGCTAAATTGTCCAAGATGGGGTTGAAGTTGCCATCTCTTGCCTCAACCTTGAGGGAGGTCTGGAGTTATGTACTTGTGTCACAATACCTTGCTACAGATCTTCTTAATGTTTTACATGTGCTTGAGAATGGGTGTTTTTCAAATTGTATTTGTCCATTAAATCATCATTATGTGTATATTTTAAATATTCTTTTTGTTTGTTTGGTTGTTTGAGACAGCACATTGCTATGTGGTTCAGGCTGGCCTTGAATTCCCTGTGCATCCATGCTGGCCTCAAGCTCATGCTGATCCCTTTGCCTCAGCCTCCCAAGTGCTGGGAGGTGTACAGGAATATACACTGCAGATTTTCTTAAATACACATTTCTCTGATTTTTGCCTTGGGATATTTCCAGACACTTTACATTGTAAGTTTTCACTTTTCGTTTTTATAATCTGTTTGAGACCACTACAAAGTGGGTCTGAGCAGGATTTAAAATTAACTAATTGGCTTTCTATGTTTATTTGTGAGTCTGTCCTAGGCCTAGGCCCCTTGTCTGGAGATGCACAGCAGACGCATAGTAAATGAACCTCTATGAATCACTGGTCCTGGCCTATGAGGCCAGAGATGCCTCAAAGGACAAGATAAGGCCACTGCTGAGGACACCTGGCTCCAGCCCCAATTAAGTAGCTAGAGACTGCAGCTGTAGGCATCCATTTCTCTGTCTCACTCCCACCAGAAATATCATCATGGAGAAAATACCGTACTCCTAAATTGGCATAACTTACTACTTGGAGAAGTCTTTGAAGTGACTCCAAAGGTCCGGCTCAGTTCCTGTGCTTTCCTCAGTGTCCACTCTGTTTGAAAACCTAATAAAGAGAAGCTCTTTGTCTCTGCTCCAGAGTCCTGAACCCTACTAAAGGGTTTTGATCCTCCTGGAGCCCTTAAATCTTACCCCTTGTCTCATTTATTTAAGCCTTCACTGTGCACTCATTTGGGAAATTGGGATGTTGGCCAGGTCCCTGATAATAATCATACTAATTTTACTAGGGAGTAGGTTCAGGGAGGTCCTCATATTGTCATGAGAGAGATTGGTTTCCTCTGTCAAAGTATTTAGGAGATTGAATTAGTTTTCTATAGCTGCTATAAAAGCTATCATAAACTTTATGTTTTAAAACAACACAATTATTGTTTTGCTGTTCTGGAGCTCAAAAGTCCACCGTTATCCTTATTACACACATTAACATGTCTAAAAGATGGGTCTTTGAGGTAAAATCCAGGTTTGGCATGGCTGTGTTCCTCCCGGGCTCTAAGGGAAAATTCATTGTTTACTTTTCCTGGCTCTTTTGCCTCCATTCTTTGACTCAGCGTCCCTTTACAAATGCCATCAGTCTAACTTGTGCTGCTAGCAGCTCATGTAAATATAACAGGAATTTGTGAAATAGGACTTAAGATTCTCTCTGATAGTAAGGACAAGAGATCCAAAATAGTCTGGAAGCTAAAAATAGAGTCTGCTGCATCACAGCCTTCCAGAGATCATACAGAAACACTCACCAGGTGTCCTGCAGCCCCCAGAGACCTGCCCAGGTCCCCATAAGCCAGGGTATTGGCTCAAGGCACAGGGCTCTGCATGGGCACTGTGTAAATATGGGATTGGACCCTAAAAATATGTAATTTTCTGTTGGGTAGAGATCACATTTACACAGCGGCCTGAGCTGCCTTCTAAATCTCTTAAAATCCTCCGAACAAAGCGCCCAGGATATATTACTTAGAACTCCCTCCAGGCTAGCAGGATTTGACTTCATCCCTTCATAGCCTTTCAGTCCGTTTGCTTATACCCTGTCTCCTCTGTCCGTGGTTTCATGCTTTGTCATCTTGAGACTTGGCCCCAGTAATCCAGTAACACAAGGACTCTTGTGATTACATGGGACCATCCACTTAACCCAGGATAATCTCCCTATCCAAAATCCTTAACGTAATCACATCTGTGATTTTCTTTTCCACTGTACCACACCTGTGGGTCCTGGGGATTAGGACATGGGCATTTTTGGCAAAGCTGGACTTCATTCTGTCTATACCTACCTGAATTCTCAGGTAATTCTTTTCTCAGGAAAAAATGTTGATCACAAAATAATCATCAGCCTTCAAGGGCATTAGAGAAGCAGGAACCTCATGAAAATATTTTTCTCCATCACTAAAATAAAATAAATTATTAAAAACAAATTAATTTTAAAGTTACTTGCAATCTAATCACCTGAACTCTAATATGTAAAATACTTATATTCCTGAACTACTTGATTTTTTTTTTTTTTTTTTTTTTTTTTTGGTATTGGAATTCAGCTCAGGACCTTTGTGCTTGCCAGGCAGGTATTTGTGTAGCTGAGCTGTATCCCCAGTTCCTGAATTTCTAATGTGTGAAGTAATTATATTCCCTAAGAGCCTGCTGAATTTGAATCATAGCACACTATGTCAGGCCATTTGTGGTCAAGATTCTCTCCAGAGTGTCAGCATGATGGTGCATGCCTGTAATCCCAGCACTCAGGAGGCTGAGGCAGGAGGATTGCCATGAGTTAGAGGCCAGCCTGGGCTACAAAGTGAGTTCAAGACCAGCTTGAACTGCAGAGTGAAACTGTTTCAAAAAGACCAAATCAAACCAAACAAAACAACACACACACACAACAACAACAAAATTACCCCTCAAAACCAAAAAAAGCCAGATTCTCTCTTGTTCACAGAAAATGTTTTTCCCTAATTGTCATGAACGACTTTGGAAATCAGAATAAATGGCTATATATCAGTGTATTCACATCACTTTACCTTTAACTAGGTTTTTCTTTATTATCTTTATTTTGCTTTGTTGTTAAAATTTGTGTTTTTTCTTTTTATTATTTTCTTCTCTCTTTACAACCACCGTTATCCTTATTACACACATTATCATGTCTAAAAGAGCATCTAGGCACGGAATCACAGGCCTGTAACCTCAGCACGCAGGAGGCTGAGGCAGGAGAATGGCTGGGAGCTTGAAGCCAGTCTAGGATACATAGTGAGTTCAAGGACAGGTTGAACTACATAGTGAGACCCTGTCTTACTGCCCTCTGCCTCCCCCCCAAGAAAAGAATGGTTTCCTTTGTTTTTTCGGTTGTGTGAAGCAGGATCTTTCTAGGTATAGGCTGCCAAACAAGCTGTTATACAGGCTGTTAACAGAGTTAATCTGAGTTGGCCTCAGATTCATAAGTTTCCTGCCTCAGCCTTCCAAATGCTGGGATTACAGGCATGTACCACCACACATGGTTTAAAGCAAGGAGTTTTTGGGGCCAGCAGTATAGCTCTGTGGCACAGCACCTGTCTGGCAAGCATGAGGTCCTGAGTTCAATTCCAGATATAAAAAAATAAGTGGGGGAGATTTTAAAGTGAGGAGTACAGATTTCTCAAATGTAACCTGGTGTGGTAGTGCCTGTAATCCTAGCAATTGGGAAGCTGACACAGGAGGATCAGGGAGAGTCTGAGGCCAGCCCAGGGTATATGGTTCAAAGCTAGACTAAACTACATAGCAAGACCCTATCTCAAAAAAACCAAACCAAAACAAAACCAAAAAACTGCAGTGCTTTTCGGGCATTTTGAAGTTGTTTTTTTTTTTTTTTTTTTTTGGTTTTGGTTTGGTTTTTGGTATTGGGAATCAAACTCAGGATCTCATGCTTGCCAGATAGGGGCTGTGCTGCTGAGCTGTATTTCCAGCCCTTTATGGGCATTGTGGATAAGTGGCGAAAAAATCTGAGTCACCCAATAAATGTTTCTGCTTTCCTGCTCCAGCTCTCATTCTATAAACAAGCACACACACATTTTTTTTTTAAGGTTTTTGAAATATGGTCTTGTTATGTAGTCTAGGCCGGCCTCAAATGCACAGTGATCCTCCTGCTTCAGCCCTCCAAGTGTGGGATTACAAGTGTGTACATTTCACCCAGCTTCTCTTGAGAATTTTCCAGCCTTGAGTAGTTCACAAACATAGGAGCTCACAGGTCACGCTCCTTATTAAGCGACTCCTTCCCACAACATGGACTGGTAAGAGAGAGAACAAAAAGATTTCTTGTTACCTAATACAGCCAAAATGAGAGGATTCAAGAGACAGGAATAAGCCTGCTCGGGTTGCTGACACTTGACACTTGGGGCAGGTGTGCTGCTGTGGTTTCCCTGACTTCGCGGGTAAATCTTCCGTCTTTCAGCAGCTCAGTCCTGGAGAGGCTGCGCATCCCTTCAAGGCTGAGGCCAGAGAAAGCTTGCAACCCTTCAGCTCTCTTTGATTAGGATGGAGGAAGCCAGCATTTGACACACAGGTGTCAAACTGTGGCCCAACTTCTCCCTCCCCAAGGACACTGAAGGGTGAGGGGACTCTCATGCCTCAGTGCTAGGAAGCATGGAACAAGGATTTTTGCTTATTTATGAAGTAACGTCTAGTCTGTGTGGCAAAATCAGCTCTCACTGTGGCCCCAGACCCTCCAGGAGGCCTTGAGGGGATTCTTCCCCACTGCAACAACATCAAGATGTACTTTTGGATTCCAGAGAAATATAAAAATATACAGAATTGTACAAGTCAGTACAACTGCAGTGATTGGGACAGCACTCCTGTGGCTTTCTTCTTTTTGAGGGGATGGTGACCTCAGGCTCCAACTCTGGGAACTCGCCACTTTCTTGCATGTGGGAAGTCATACACTGTGCTCTAATCCTTGTCTGCTATAGAAAGAATAAGTGTAGAAAATGACAGTGGTGGAGAAAGAGCCTGAGAAAGCAGTAAAGCCCAGCTCTGAGAAGGAGTGAGAGCCAGGACAGGTAAAGGTGAAGGTAACAAAAGCCACAGCAGCGGTGGCTCTGTGGCTCTAGCAAAGAACTTGTGGCCCATGTCCTCTCTTCACCCAGGAGATAGCAGGGTGAGAGGTACTCATGTATTTCCTTCTATGCCTTGTGTGTTCAGAAGCCTGGAACAAAGCTGTTGCTTTATTAGTGAAGTAACTTTGTATAATCTGGGTTTTCTGGTATTATTATTTCATCTTAAAATATTTAATTCTCTCTTTGACTTTGATCTGACTCAAAATCCTCTTTTATTTTCAGAGCTTAAAACATATCAGTCCTAAAAATCTAAAGATCCTGGTTCTTACTTTTTGATCTGACTGTTTCAGAGAGATGAGAGGCTCAACAGCAAGGCAGGCTAGGACTTTCACACAACAGGGTAAGCAATAGATAGGGCTGGATCCTTTGGAACAGGTCTGCTTGTACAGTAGACCCCAAGGAAGCCAGTGCTTAACATCGTGATACTCAAGGCTGTCCACAGCCAAGACTCAGTCTCAGCAGGCGTTGGATTCAAGGGGTCCAGAACAGTGAGCAGGGACTTCTGCTATTCCACATGGATGCGTGGCAGCATTGTGACCATATGTATGTTCATAAGAGCAAAAGAATTAAAAAAAAAAACTCTGAAGACTAAGGATGAGGTTTTGTTTGTTTGAGATAAGATTTCCCTATGTATTCAACCTTGCTTGAACTCACTGTGCAGTCCAGGTTGACCTTTATTTAACTCATGGAAATTATCCTGACTCTGCCTCTGGAATGCAGGATTACAAGTGTGCACCACTACACCTGGCTAAAGATGAGGTTTAATGGGACCAGAAGCTCATATAATTTTAGTTACTTGCTTTACAAAAATGAGTACAGTATAAAAATACCTCTTTTTTCCCTAATGCTCTTCTCAGGGTCATGGCAGGGGAGTATATATGCAACAGGCCTGCTGCTTAAGCTTCACACACCTCATGGGAATTGGGACAGGTCAAAATTCAGCCACCAGATGTTACAGGTCACAGCAGGGGGTGTCTTAATCAACAGTGAACTGAGCGGACCTGCTAAGCAATGGCATTTGGAAGCCTGTGGCTATATGTGCGGTGGCCCCCAGAGTCTTCCCCCAGGACACAGCAGGCTGTGTGCGCCAGCAGAGAACAATGAAAAGGGAAGAAGAAACAGATTCTGTGTGTTCCCTAGTCTCTTCCACTCCATAGTCCATCAGTTTAGGGAAATCAGTTCAGGATTTTTAATGAGACGTTTATGTTTATGTCATACTCAGTACCTAAAGTTACAGGCAAAATTTTGTCTGTGTAACAGTCTCCTTGAAGCTGGGCATGGTGGCACATGCCTGTAATATCACAAAGAATAAGGCAGGATGATTTCCAGGAGTTCAAGACCAGATAGGGCTACCTAGTGAATTTAAGACAGCCTACATAGTGCGACTCTCCCAAATAAGCGTACAGAACAACAAAAAAAGGAATCTTCTTATGCTGATATTGTTTGGACAACTGAATGCAGATGTCTTATGCTCTGGGTGAATGATTCTGGGATGACAATGCGCAGTGTTATGTACCATTGTTGCCCCTGATTGATATGCTTTGAATGTTGGTTTTTGTTTTTATCCTTAAATAAAATGGATTTTTTTTTTTTTTTTTAAAAGGAATCTTCTGAGGCTGGGGATTTAGCTCAGCGGCATAAGCCCCTGCCTTGCAAGTGCGTGGTCATGAGTTCGATCCCGGAATCTTCTTTGAAATGACAGCATTGTCTTGATGTTAAGATCTGAAAAGTATAAACAAAACAAAACAAAACAAAACACTAGACTAAGCCAGATATGGTGATGCATGCCTGGAATCCCAACCCTCATAGGCTGTGGCAGGAGGATCACTGAATTCAAGGCCACCCTGGATGGACTACAGAGCAAGACTGCCTCAAAACAAAACCAAAAAAAACCCCACTAGACTAATCATTTTTTAAAGTCCTTGTTTCTATGATTCTTTGACTCCAATTGATTTGAATTTGAGATAATTTTAACTCCAGATAATTGATTTGAATTTGCAAAAGAGACTGTAACGAAAGTGTCAGGGATCAAGAATATCAAGAACTATCACTTTGAGAAATATGCGTACTACCAAAATTAGATAACACAGTTTTCTTCGTTGTGTACAGGAAATTGTGGTTGCTTTTCTGTGTCAGATTGGTTAGGATGGTGGCATACAATATACTGTGGATAACCAGCTGTCTGGTCAAACAGCAGTCTAGTGGAACGTTTGTCTAGACATGATTAACATTTAAATCAGCAGACTTTAGGGGAAATAGATTAGCCTCCATAATGTGGGAACGCCTTACCCAATTAACCCGAGAATCTTAAGGGCAAAAACAAGATTTCCCAAAGAGGGAAATCTCAAAACTGCAATGTAAGAACTCTGCCCTGCAAAACTCCAGGATTTGCCAAACCCCATAATCATGTTTAACAATTCCTTAAACTCTTTCTCTCCTATAGGCTGTGTCTCCTGAAAACTTTGACCAATACAGGACCCGTTAGTCGTTTATTTAAAATCACAATGCTGGGAATTCACACACACACACCTTTGACCAACATGGCCAGCAGTGAAGACCTGTGGCCACGTGTAACTTAGTATTGCGGGGCAGGAACAGAGTGGAAAGATACAAGACCAAGTTATATGACTTATTGGTCAAACTGGCAGAAGGCAAGCAGGCTAACAGGACAATTTGACCAAAAGAACAATTTGCTTCAAAACCAATCTCCAACGTTTTTAAACTGACACACTACTTTGCTCTATTAAATGTTCTCATGAAAAACACATCCATATTACTTGGATAATTTTACATGACAGAGAACTTTTGCTGCGCCAGTTTTCCAGAGCTGGTGGTTGGATAAGTGTGACCAGGCCTTTGCACCCCTGCAGATCCGGCCGCCGTCGGGAAGGAGGGCGACCCTGCACCTCCAGACTCGCGCAGTCTGGTCTGACGGCTCACGCCCTTGTTCCACGAGCCGCAGCCCAGGCCCCGCGGAAGCAGCCCCCTCGGTTCCAGATTCCACGAGCTGGCCAGGGCGGAGCGCGACGTCCAAGCAGCCTTTCTTTTTTTCACAGAAGACTTGCGTAAGGTTTGCTCGTTGTCTCGTAGGTATTTCCTGATGTGCATTCACGGGCACCTCTTACCAGCTTTTCCGCGGGCAGAAGCCTTGGAGGGCCTCCCTCAGTTTATTAATAAATACTAAGATCACAAGTTGCTGGGAGTGACAAGGCAAAAACAGAATCCAAGACCAAAATCCACACAACCTCTGGGTCAAGGCCACGTTGAGTTCTGGAGCTGCAACTTCCGGCTACGGCCCCTCACGCGACCCAGACGTCACTGCGTCGGGGCGGGGCCCGGGGCGTGGCTCCAGCTTCGAGCGCTGGGTTCGCGGGGCGGGGCGGGGCGGGGCGGGGCGGGGCGGGGCGGGGCCGTCCGGGCGCCCTGGGGCCTGAGGTGCTGGCGTTTATAGCCCGCCTGCGGGGGGCGGCGGCCGCGACGTAGTGGCGAGCGAGCAGGGATGTCGGAGCTGCGTAATGGGCTGGAGCCGAAGCCTGTAGGCTTCGTGCTGGGGCTGGACGTGGGCAGCTCTGTGATCCGCTGCCACGTCTATGACCGGACGGCGCGCGTCTGTGGCTCCAGCGCGCAGAAGGTGACCGGGGCGCGGGTCCTCGGGCACCTGGGGTCGGGGCGCGCTCAGGTCCCGCGCCGGCTGCGCCCCGCGCCCTTCCCGCCCGGCCGGGTGCGCTTCCTGTGCCCGGGTCGCCGGCCGGGACTAAACGGGACGGGGCGGGGTGGGCTGCGGTGTCAGTGCAGGAGGTGGTTGGTGATCTGCTCGGTTTCCCTGTACTTCCTTGAGGGACTTCCAGCTCCACCTTTCTTTCACGCTTTGATTTTTCAGATCTTGATAGATTTTCAAGTTCTTTGTTTTTGGTTATCGTCTTTATTACTCCAGAATGTGCTAGCTTCTCACAGGACCGGCTGATTTCCACGGACATGGCAGGTGTTGGGCAAGTTTTGAAATCTGTTACTTTTCTTTGGTTCTGTCCTTGAAAACTAAGCCCCCCCCCCAATTTTTTTTTTTTGTTGTTTGTTTGAGAGTCCTGCCAAATGGTTGGTTGATTTTTAGCATAGTCTTGGATTGTCATTGGCAATATCGGTGAACAGCCAAGAAGTTGATACTCCGTTCTCATTTTAATGAACTGTTGATTTCTACATCGTGAATGCGCCAAAAATAATGCTTATTGGACATCGCGTTCTTCCTCACTTTTCAGTATTGGCATCTTTTTACCTGCGTAGTGTTGGGACCGCTGGGACCGACAGCCACCTGAACGGTTCCCTCTCTCCCTCTTTTTCTTGGGTATCCGCCCTACTTCCCGATGTCCTGGGGATGTTCCTTCTTGCAGTAGTTGCCCGGGAGTTTGTTCATCCAGGGTGCAAGTAAGCAGTGACTGCTGGGGCATTTGCGTAGCGGAAACGACTGACTTTCCCTCAGGTTTTGGTACCAGATTGTGAGCTGGGGCTGCGTGGGCTCCTGGACCGTTTTGTGGCTGGGCATGCGGGACACAGCATGCCCACCCACAACCTGTGCCCTTGGGGCCTCAGGAGAGGTGAGAGATTCTTGACCTTGGGTGACTGTGCTCCTTCTTAGGAGTCTTTAACAAACACCGATACTTTTTACAATCTCCCTTGTAATTCTGGACACAAAGTACTTTTGTTTTAAGCAGTGATTTATTTATTTATTTATTTATTTATTTATTTAGGAATGGTGCCAGACCTTGTGGCGCACACCTATAATCCAGTACTCTAGGGAGCTGCGGTAGGAGGTTGACAGATTCAAGCCCACCTGGCTACTTAGCTTAATGAGACCATGACTCAAAACAAAAAGTAAAAAAAGAACTGGAGATACAGTTCTGTATTCAACCCTCACAAATGAAAAAGAAATAGGGGTGGAGAGCCGGGAATATTTGGAACCAAAAGAATAACACAGTAGTTAGAAAATACATTTTCACAGTTGCAGTATAATTTGGGGCAAACCGTTAGTATATTTAGAAATGAGGTTAAGAATGTCAAAGATGAATCAAGATTGCTGCAAGTGGCAAGAAACTAGAAGTGTTTGCTTATATCCTAAACTGTGGATGGACTGTCTGAAAATATATCAATAAATGGAAATAGGGAAAATCTCTGTCCTCCAAGGATGAAACAGTATTTTATTTATTTATTTATTATAATGGCTTTTTAGAGACAGGGTCTTGCTGTGTGTTACAGGCTTGCCTTGTACACACTGTGGAGCCCAGGCTGGCCTCAAACTCGTGGCAGATCTCCTGCCTCAAGTACTGGGATTGCAAGTGTGGCCTCCTACACCTGGCTAAATTAGTATTTTAGAGTAAGGAGTTCATAACTGTTACTTTTTTATTGATGAGACAAAATATCCAACACCCAAACTTTTTTTTTTTTTGTCTTTTTCATTTTTATGGGTACCGGTGATCAAACTCACGACCACCTGCTTGCAAGGCAGGTGCTTATGCCGCTGAGCTAAATCCTCAGCCCCAACACCCAAACTTAAAGGGGGAAAGATTTGCTTAGCTCACAGTTTGTAGAGGTTTCAGTCCTAGTCAGCTGGCTGCAAAGCGGGGTGACATGGCAAACAGGCGTGGCAGAAGAGAAACTGTTCATGGCAGGTAAAAGGTAGCCATCAAGGGATGACCACAGCTCTATCCCTTTTTCTAATTTATTTTTTTATTGGTACATTTTAGATATATGTAATGCTAACAGTCATCATAGGGAATTGGTACCTGAGTATGGTCTATCTTGCTGCTGCTTTTTTTCCCCATTCCCCTCCCCTCAGCTGTTTTTTTTTAATCATCAGTAACCAAGGATCAAACTCCCACGACTGCCTGCTTGCAAGGCAGGCACTTATGCCGCTGAGCTAAATCCCCAGCTCCTCCTCAGCTCTTTGTATCTCTTATGTTTTACCCAGGCTACTTAGTGGGGGCAGCACTCACACCCTTAATCCCAGTGCCCTTGATCTTAGTATCACTACTAATCAATACCAGTGTCACATATTCTATCTAGGTCTGGCCACTTCTGAAAAGAGCCACCTATGACCACATGAGCCTTTGGGGTACATCTAGGCACAAGCCATAAGAGTAACATTTCCCCTTAAACTAATAGGAGTTTATAACTAAACTTCTTAAAAATGTGGCACTGGCCTTAAGACAAAACTAAGTGATTAGGGGCCAAGGATATAGCTCAGTGACCGCGTACCTGCCTGGAAAGCATGAGGTTATGAGTTCAATCCCTGGTACCAAACATAATAAAGTGATTAGCAACTTGTGTTGCAGTTTGGCTAAGTAATTTTATGCCTACTGTCTTTAATAATAAAACAATTGGGATTTCTTGTTTTTGGGTGGGGTGTCACTTTTCTCTAGAAATTTAGTGTAATTGTATCCTTATTGTGGTGGGGTCAGTGGTGGTTGATGTCTAGTCCTAGCTCTTGGGAGAGTAAGGCAGGAGGGTCAAAGTGAGTTCAGGGCTAGACGGGGTTATATACTGACCCTGTCTCAAGAAAACAAAAAAAGAAATAATAAAATTGGTTTACAGGGCTGGTTGCATAGGGGAGGCCTGAGTTCCATCCCTAGTACTACACACAGGTATACACACACACACACATACACACACACACACACACACTCCCCAGTGGAATGGCACGCTGTTGTGAGAACCCATGAAAAATGATGGTCAAAAGAACAGGACAAAAAGTTCACTCACAAAAGAACAGTGTGAGAACCCATGAAAAATGATAGTCAAGAGAACAGGACAAAGAGTTCACTCACAAAAGAACAGTGTGATCTCTAATAAGGTATGTGCTGAGCATTCTAAAAAGAGGACTCTGGTTGTTGTCTTTGTTGTTGGCTTTGACCAAAAGGTATTTTCTTCTTAAATCCAATCGTAAATTTTTTGGTTTTGGCTTGACCTTTGAGAGAGGACAGATCTCACTATTATGCCATATGAAGACTGCTGTGGTTTGGATGTAGTTTCATGGGTTGCAGGCTTGGGCTTAGTGTGGCATCCTGGGGAGCCGTCAGGGTATTGAGGGTGCTGTCCTCATGTGGGTTTGAAGACTCTCTTTTGAGATCCCAGTTAGTTCTCCAGAGGGAGTGGTTGTACAATTGCAAGCCAGAAGCCTTCCAGCTCCGAGGGTTCCTTACTATGAACATGCGTGATTGCTCTCTCACATAGGCTCCTGCCACCACACGGTGACCATCTGCCCTGACAGGCTACAGCCTTGGGGGCCTTCACCGGGGCTGAGCTGAGGGGACCACGGCAATTTAGACTTTCTACCTCAAACACTAGGAGCCACAGATACCTCTTTACCCATTTCTCAGCATCGGGTGTATAGTTACCACAGTGGAAGATGGACCAGTATGAGGGTGAGATGAGCTGTACGGGTTGGCAGGGTTGGGGGCAGTTGTGCTGGGGGTTCTAGGTGAGAGTGTGCAGTGTTACAGGGATGAAGCAGTTATCCATCCTGACTTGGGGATGAGGACGTGCTTTCTGCAGTGGACCCATTACAATCTGTAGTTAGCAAAGTCTTGCATACATAGAAAGAGAAGAGATTCTGGTTTTTTTTTTTTTTTTTTTTTTGTCTTTTTCCTTTTTATCGGTATCGGGGATCGAACTCACGACTGCCTGCTTGCAAGGCAGGTGCTTATGCCGCTGAGCTAAATCTCCAGCCCCAAGATTCTGTTTAAGTCTGTTTCTGATGTGCTCACTTCCAGAGAATAGATTCTTTCTCCATATTGCCCAGCATCTCTCTTATTCTCTGCATGTTGGCATGTTGTTGCTGTTTCTTTTTTCTCTATTTTGCCCTTAGTTGGTTGTCTGTTGATGTTTTTCAGTGCTCCCCCTTACTCTAGCACTGAGCCATGTCTGGTGTTTCAGCTCCTCCAGAGTATAAACCTTGTCCCTTCTGCCAGGTTGCAGGGAGGCAGTGATCTAGTTGAGGCAGGAAATGGGAATCCTTGGAAAAACTGAGCCGGCTTTCTGGACCAGCCCCATCTTACATCCTGGCGTTTGTAAGTGCCTGTGATTCCCAGAGTTACACCTTAGAATCTCTGCCCTCTGGTCATGGGCTGTGCTGAGGTGTGTGTTCACCTGTTATTTATGGAATACTTTTGAAATCCAAAGTACTTGAAGATGTTGGGAAAACAATGAAGACACACCCTCCCTGCCCGCTGAGGCCCAGGTTCTGAGGAACAGGGGCAGAACTTATCTGGCTCTGGTTTCGCAGGCCCTTACCTAAGGGATCATGGTGCTGTGGTGCCAGATGACACAGCCTGCCTCTAGAGGTGCCCCACTGTGTCCTGCCTTATTGTGGTTTTAACTTGCATTAAATGCCTAACAATGTTGATATCTTCTGACAAACAGTATTTTGTTTGTTTGTTTGTTTTGGGTACTGGGATGGAACTCAAGTGCTTGCCAGCTTCCCACGCTGGTGCTTATGCAGCTGAGCTAAATCCCTGGCCAAACAATATGTTTTGTTTAGTGAAGTGTCTGTTCAACATTTCTGCTTTTTTTTGGGGGGGGGGGTACTAGAGTTTGAACTGGCCTACACCTCCAGCCCTTTTTATTTTTTTATTCTGAGACAGGGTCCCACTAAGTCACTAAGATGCTTGAACTTCAGATCCTTCTGCCTTGGCCTTCTGTGCCCATTTGCTTAATTGGATTGTTCGTTTGCTTACTGTGGAACATTGAGATTTCTTTATATATTCTGGAATTAAGTCTTATGTTTGATATTTTCTACAAATCTGTACTCTTTCTCTTCATTGTCTTTTTTTTTTTTTTTTGTATCATTGACCAATTTATAGACCTTTAGTGGAATGTGAATCTCACAAGTCTTTAGTATTAGGAGAGGTATAAATATGGAAAAAAAGTCTGCTACCATAAGCAATCCCCATTTTATAATCTTGGAGGCCTATGCCTCCAGAAATATGAATATATCAAATACATCATCAATTTGACAACAATAAACTGTCATAACCATGTGAAACCTTTGCACAGGCATTTCAATCCAAAAAATGTATTAATTCTTTTGATAGAGACCAATGTGAACATTTTGGAGTACATTTCATAACTTTAGTTAAGGTGTCTCCTATAAGACTATGGAGATCACTCTTCATTGTCTTAATGGTACTTTTTAGAGGGCAAATCTTTTTAACTTTTTAAATATTTATTTACTTACTGTCTTTTTTTTATTTAAGGAGAAAAAACAGAAAAAGGGTACAAGTAATACAAACTTTTAAAAATAAACAGAAATCACTAGTTAATAGATTACATATTCTTTTCTTAGAAATAGTTGTTCAAGTTACAAAATTGAAGCATATAAAGTGGACTTTCAAACAGTGAGAGTGCAAACAGTTTTGTTCAATGATCAAAAAAAAACTCAGTAATACGGTTATCCGAGACAAGGTCTATGCAGTTCCGGCTGGCCTTCAGCTTGCTTTGTAGCAAGTCTGGTCTCAGACTTGCAGGGATTCTCCTGCCTCAGCCTCTCAAGTTGTGGGATTACAGGTGTATGGTACCATGCTCATCTTCACATCTTTTTAACTTTTATCTTTTTTTTGGTACTGGGACTTGAACTCAGGATCTTGCACTAGCCAGGCAAGTGCTTATGCTGCTGAGCTATCTCCATGACAAGTCTTTGTAACTTTGAACTCCAATTATGCAGTTATTTTGTTTTATGAGTTGTACCATTTCTCTGAAAATTCTTTGGATAACCCCAATTCTTGAGGATTTCTTTCTGTATTCTCTCTTTTTTTTTTTCTCCTTGGGACACTGTTGTGATTCTTTCTGTATTCTCTTCTAAATGCTTTTTTTCTAAATTCATTTTAACTTCTAAATTTTTTTTTTTTTTTTTTTTGCGACAGAGTCTCACTCTACAGGTTGGCCTTAAACTCATGGAGATCCTTCTCCCTCAGCCTCCCGACTGCTAGGATTATAGGCATATGCCACCATGCTCAGCCTGCTTGGGATTTTGATGCAGAATTCTGAACTGACAGTTCTTAAACACATTGGTTTCAAACTTGCACTCTTGTTAATTCTGTGCATTTTAGTTATATGGTGTGTATAATGCTTTGGAGTTATTCTGGTAAGGTTTCTCTGAGTTTCTGCAATACATAGATTTTAGTTTAGTTCAGTTTATTATTATTTTCTTTATTTTTTGATACTGGGAATTGAACTCATCGTCTTGCTTTTGCCAGGCAGGCGCTGTGCTGCTGAGCCCAATACAAAAACTTTAAATCTTTTACTGGACTTGAAAAACTTTTAGCATCATTACTTCTCAGAAACAATTATTTTGTGCACTGAACTGTTTCTGTTCTTCAGAAACTGACTACACAAAATCAGACCTTTTGCTATTGTCCCTGGCCTCTGAGGCTTTATTCTTTCCCAGTCTTTCTTTTTTATATCTTTATATTGAATAACTTCTATTGCTCTGTCTTCGAGTTTATTGACTCTGTTTTCTGTGTTCCTTGAGCCCATTCAGTGAATTTTTAGATTTTTTTGTTTTCTTGTGCTTAGGGATTAAAAGCAAGATCTTTACACTGAGCTACATCTCTAGCCCATTTTTATTTTGAGACAAAGTCTGAGTGTGAACTTGGAACTGTGATGCCCTAGTCTCCCAGAATATATGACACTGGCAGATTTTCAGTTATTTTTATCATTGTATATTTCAGTTTTAAAATACTCTTTTTTCTGATTTCTGTTTTTTGTTGTTTTGTTTTGAGACATGCTGGCCTTACACTCACTGTGTAGCCCAGGCTGGTCTCGAACTTGCAGTAATCACTTCCTGCCGCAGGAAGAGTCCTGGGATTACAGGCATGCACCACCACACTGAGTTATGCTTTCTGCTTTTTTTTTTTTTTTTTGCAAGATTTTTTTTTTTTTTTTTTTTTTTTTTGCCTTCCTGCCTGCCTGCTTGCATTTCGGGGATCCAACTCATGGCCTCATGAATACTAGGCAAAGATTTCTGCTACCGAGTCACATTGTATCCCCAATCTTTTTTTTAAAATTGTATATATGTAGTATGTACAACTTGTTTTTTGTTTGTTTGTTTTTGTTTTTTTGAGGCAGGGTTAGATAGCCCAGCCTGATATTGAATTCATTATGTAGCCTAGGCTGGCCTCAAACTTGCCATGATCCTCCTGCCTCAGCCTCCTGAGTGATGGTATTATAAATATGCACTACAGTGCCTAACTCAACATGATGTCTTGATGCATTGATCTTGATGTGTATTTATATAAGGAAGTCATTATTACATCTATCTTTGTTTTCAAGAGTCTTCCCTTTTAATATTGCATTATAGTAACCACTTTAAAGTGATTTGGAAATAGCTGTCATCTTGACATTAGTGTTTTTTTTTTTCTTGTGGTACTGGTCGAACTCACAACCTCGTGCGTGCCAGACAGGCGCTTCTACTGCTGAACTGAATCCCCAGCCCCTTGGCATTAGTATTTATTGACAGTCTTTTCTAATGTGTGTTGAGATTTTCTGTTCTTCATATACCTTGTAGTTTTGGTTTATATCCTAGATGTTTTGAATATTATGTCTTGAGTAAATCCTGTTAAAAATGCACTTTTCTTTTTCTTTCTTCCTTTCCTTTTGTAGGGTTTCATTTTGTAGTGCATGCTGGCCTCGAACTCATTGCAGTCCTCTTGCTTCAGCCTCCCTAGTGCAGGGATTGCAGGAAAAATATACTTTTCTATTAGCAGGATTCAGATCACAAATTCTGGCTGCTTCTGTGGACTGTGGTTCCCTGGTAGTTCTGTGTTCTGAATCTTGCTAGTAGTCTTCAGATCTGCCCTACGTGTAGACAGCCTAGAAGGCATCCTGGGGCCTATGCTCTGGGAAACCCTTAACTTCTTTGGCTTGCTGCGTGAGAGCTGTTGTCACAGCAGCACTAGCATCTCTTGGGCAGAGTCTAGGTGTATCTCCAGCTTTCTAGGTATCTTTCCCAGCTCCTCCCTCTCGCAGGTTTTCGTGGTTGCTTCTGGGACGCTGAGCCTGCTCTTTTGGTCCTCTGGCTTGTTTTTAGTCTTCTGGCTCACTTGCGCATGCCAGGCAATACAAGCGCAGAGATGAGAAACAGCATAGGATTATTCCCTGCCTTCTGTGACCACTGCGTGGATTTGGAAGCCTCTTCTCTACAGTCGTGGGTGTTCGTTGGAATTCACTGATCGTACTGTCACTGCCGCAGCCACAGTCAGTGCTGGGTAGTCTGGGTGCGGAAGAGGGAGGACGAGCGGAATAGAAATACAGGGTGGCATTCTAATTCCTTCAGAGGGGTAGGGGTTTCCTTTCTCAATTCTTTTTTTTTTTAATTTAGGAATGAAAACCTTTCTTAATTCTTCAAACCCTAAAACAGAGCTTCTTGTGGAACCAAGTTCTGGTTTTCAGGGTGCTTGTATCCACGCCAGATGATGGCAGAAGGCCAGTGAGAAATCACCCCAGCTCCCTGCACGCAGTGTTTTTCTTTTTTGATAGCACAGAGGCTCTAACCCCTGGCCTTGCACATGCTGGATAAGCCCTGTGGCCCTCAAATTCTTATCTACTTTCTTAATTTGCCTGCTGCTGCACGCATTTAAGAGTCTATAAAACAAAAACAAAAACAAAAAAACAAAAAACCTCCTCTGCTCCAAGCATTCTGCCTAGGTTTTTGGGTTTTTTCCTCAGTAATAGGGATTGAACCCAGTGCCTCACAGTAAGCTACATGTCCAACCCTTAAATTTTTTTTTTAAGACAGGGTCCTACTAAGTTACTAAGTTTCCGAGGTCAGATTTGAACCTATAATCCTCCAGCCTCCTAGAATGCTGGTATCACAGGTGTGCCCCACCATGTTAGGTTTAGGTTTTGTATTGTATACAGTGACACAGGGTGGAATGTGTGCTTGCTCCATCATAGTGTGATCTGGAACATAGTTCTTTTGTTTATTTCTAAATTTTTAAAACAGTTTTAATTGTTTGCTGAGGTGTAGTGGTGCACACCTGTAATTTCTGCACTTGGGCCTGAAGCGGGAGGATCACCATGAGTTTGGGGCCAGCTTGGGCTGTAAAGTGAGGTGAAGGCCAGCCTGCTTTTTATAGTGAGACTGTCTCAGAACAGGTAAACAAGAGGCTAGGATACAGCTCAGTGGCATAACGCAAGGTCCTGAGTTTGATTCTTGGTACCAAAACGAAACAAAAAACCAGACATAAAAACACAAACAAAAAAAGTTTTATTCTTTTTAATTATAAAATACTTTCATTGTAGAAAACTTGGAAAATAATGATTAAAATAAGAGCTAAATTTTTTTGTAAACTCATGAGCTACTTCTATTTTCGTGTTGGTTTGTAGTCCTTTTTAAGGGTATATATGTATTTTTTTAGTTTTTTCGGAAAAAGGGTATACTAGGGTTTAAACCCAGGCTTTGCACATACTGAACACGTGCTCTAACCCTAACCCTAATCCCTGAATTTTAACAATAAAAAGTAGATAACTGAAATCATGTTGTTAATTATTTTAATGAGTAAGTAGATTTAAGGCTCAGATACCATGAACTTGATCTAACATTATTTTTACTAAATCTTCTCTTTTCCTAAATAGGTAGAAAATATTTATCCTCAAGCTGGATGGGTTGAAATTGATCCTGATGTTCTCTGGACTCAGTTTGTTACTGTAATAAAAGATGCTGTCAAAGGTAATAGAATTTATAAAAATAACAGTTATTTCTACAGTGTATTATGTTTGAAGTAAGAGTTTTGCATACACCTGTATGCCCAGCCACCTGGGGCTGCAGCAGGAAGATTGCAAGTTTAAGGGCAGTTTGGCAGCTAAGTGGGATCCTGTCACAAACTTATATGGGGCTATAACTTCGTGATGGAGCACTTGTATAAGCATGCATGATTTCCCAGGTTTAGTCACTAGTACAGGAAAAAAAAAGTTTTTCCTTAGGCTTGTGTAGAAAATGTAGGCTTCTGTAGAATTTTGAGTTTGTTACACATACAGCATTTTATTCTGGGGGGAGGGGATCATAGCATCCCAGGATTTTTGAGGAGAACTGTTTGGTTGACCGCAGACCTCATCACAGCAAGATAGCAGCTACTGTGCCCTCTGCTTGGTCACCTGCCAGTGGTATGCACATAATGCTTGTGCCCCTCAGGCCAGCTGGTAGCTGGTGCTGATAATGTGACCACAGCACTGCAAGCGAAGTCACCAAGTACAATTCTTCCTTCATGATTTCCCACGCCACTTACCTTTAGAGTATAATGAGGTTTTTGTTCTGTTTTTCCTGTGTGGCTCATTGATACAGTGTTGTTTGTCTAACCACAGCTAAAATCTTAGCAGTTGTGGCTGGGGATTTAGCTCAGTGACACAAAAGCCTGTCTGGCAAGCACAAGGTCATGAGTTTGATCCAAAAAAATAAATTAAATTAAATAAAATCTTAGCCCGTTAGGAACATTTTCACTGCAGCCTTTTGGAAAAACATTGCAAAAAGATGACTTGTGAGTTCTAAAAGATCTTTTACTTCGTTTTTCTTTTTTCTTTTTTTTTTTTTTTTTTTTGTCTTTTTATCAGTACCGGGGATTGAACTCACGACTGCCTGCTTCCAAGGCAGGCGCTTATGCCGCTGAGCTAAATCTCCAGTCCCCTTACTTTGTTTTTCTATCTGAATTGCTTCTCTTCATCTTTTTAGTTTGTGATATTTCAAAAGCTATTAAAAGAGTTGCAAGAGTAAGTGGAGGGGGGAGGTAGCTTAGTGGTAGTATGTGCTTAGCATGTGTCAGGCTTGAATTGATTCCAGCACCAAAAACGTAAAAAAATTTGCAAGAATAATGGTGTGACAGTCAAGTGTGATGATGAATACCAGTTATCCTAGCACTTGGAAGCTGAGGCAGGAGAATTAAGAGTTTGAGGCTAGCCTGGGCTACATAATGTATTCAAAGCCGGTCTGAACCGTGTAGCAAGTCCCTCTCTCCAAAAACCAAACCAGCCAGAGGTAGCAGCACACTCAAGAGGCTGATGCAGGAGGATCACCATGAGTTCAAGACCACCTTGAACTGTGTAGTAAGGGCAATCAAAATAACACAAAACAAAACATTAATGCTGTTTTTTAGTACTCAGTTTTCAATATTCTCTTGTTATCTTAAGGAAAAAAATAACTTTGCTCTTTTGAGACAGCTTTGTTAGGTAGTTCAGGCTGTCCTTGAACTTGCTGTGTTCAAGGCCTTGAACTCACAGGCCAGCTGTGAATTTAGCATACTTTCTAATTCAGCATCCAGGACTGGGATTATAGGCCTATGCCACCGTACCTGGCAAAAATAATTTTTAAAAAAATCTAGAATTCTTAGTAGGCTGAGGCAAGAGAGCTGCTGCAAATTCAAGGCTAGCCTGGGCTGAGACACCATTCCACACTGTACCCCAGGCTAGCCTTGAATTGACAGCAGTCTTCCTGCCTTGGCTTCCAAGTGCATATTAAGTAATTTTGTTTTGTTTTGTCTTTTTTTTTGAGATGGGGTCTTGCTATGCACTTCAGGCTGGCCTTGAACTTATTTTTTGTAACCCAGGCTGGTGTCGAACTGGCAACGATCCTCCCACCTCAGCCTCCTCAGTGCTGGGATTACAGGTGTGAGCCACCACACCCGGCAGCATATTAAATAATTTTGAAGGACTATTTCATGGGAATAATACATTTTCCTCATTGCTTCAATTGAAGTTGTCCTGAGTTTTTCCAATGGTATGAATTATTTTAAAAGAATATTATAGAATGTACTTGCATTTCTGTATTTGAGGAAACTTGGGTTAAAAAGGCATATTTATAGATATGTCCTTGATTTTTTTTTTTTTTAAATCAGTACCGGGGATCAAACTCATGACCGCCTGCTTGCAAGGCAGGTAGTTACACCGCTGAGCTAAATCCCCAGGCCCAATATGTCCTTGATTTGTGTTTATGTTAAAAAATATGACCTCATTTCAGTAGTTACACTACTTTTTTCTACTTTCCTTGGTTTCTCACCACTAACCAGATTCTTTTTTTGGAGGGGAAGATGCAGGGGGAAGACCGGGAATTGAACTCATGACCTCCTGCTTGCCAGGCAGATTCTTGTGCTGCTGAGCTAAATCCCTGGCCCTAACCAGTTTCTATTATGACCGATCATTGTATAAATTAAGATCTATTATCAGGAAGATAATACAATCTGATTTAGTCTAGTTTTTTCCCAACATTTAAAGCAAAAAAAGAGGCTATTTTATTCTTACAAGGGTATGTTTTTTTTTTTTTTTAAAGTAAAAAATAACTAGGTCATCTTAGTATTTTTTTTTTTTTGGTGCTGGGGCTCGAACTCACAACCTCGAATTTGCCAAGTAGGCACTTATGCCACTGAGCTAAACCCCTGGCACCAGCTTTAATCGTTTTATTAAAATGGTATATTTAGATTTTTTCTTTTTTTTGCCTTTTTGTCACAGGGTCTCATTGTGTATCCCCATCTGGCCTTTAATTTGATCCTGCTCCTTCATCCTCCTAAATTCTGGGATTACAGGCTATATACCTAGATGGTTTTTTGAAGATTATATTGAAACAATTACTTTCCATGCTGTGATATTATAAGATTAAGCATCACTGACTTTTAAATATATGTTTTCTCTGTCTTCACTTTCAGCTGCAGGAATACAGATGAGTCAGGTTATTGGTCTTGGTATATCAACACAGAGAGCAACTTTTATTACATGGAACAGGTGAGTACATGCCTTGTGTGCTGAGCACTGTTGCTGCTGGGTTTGTGCCTCAGTGAGTAGATGGCTGGACAACCTATTTGGGGAACTTTGGATTTGTGAATGAAAGTAGTTTCTCACTTGGCTAAGAGCATGAAAACAGCCTAACGTTCTGTTTTATCTGCTCCCTGCATGTCACCTGTGCTTAACTGATGTATAGTAACAATAAGGAGATTGTTGTTGCCATAAAAAAATCTCTTTTCTTTTATGAAAGTTAGCTTTTCAAACAAGCAGAGATTGAAAATCTGAAAAATTACCTTACACCTAAACAGAGGGAGGAACCTACCATATTTCAGAAACAATGCCGTGCTTACGATTTATATTCTCAGACTACTTTACACTGAAAATATGGGCCAGGGGTTTAGCTCAGTGGCACAGCACATGCCTGGCAAGCATGAGGTCCCAAGTTTGATACCTGGTACCAAAAGAAAAGAAATGAAAAGATTTAGAGTATAAACATCTATGCATCTGAGATATACATGAGTGAGACACATTGTGATCTTGTCATAGTTACCATATGAGGACCCGTGATGCTTGACGTTTCATCAACCTTATAACAGACCAATTATTTAGGTGTTGCCTGTTTTTACAGAAAAAGAAATCAAAGTGCAGAGAAAGGAGTTATATAGGTCACTCAGCAAGCAGAGTCAACATTTCAGGTTATCTTTTTTACCCCTGATGCCGAGGATTGAGCCCAGCACTTTGTGCATGCTAGACCAGTGCCCTACCCTGAGCTACCACCCAGCCCCTTGGTTTAGTTAGTATGTTTCTTCTGGTTTTCGTTTCTGTTTTTTCCTTCCTTTTTTTTAGTGCTGGGTGTTAAACCCAAGGCTTCAGGCATGCTAGCCCAGCATTCTTCCACTGAATTACATATATTCCCAGCCACAAATTATCTTTTGACTGCAAAGCGTATGTTATTTGTACTACTTCCAGATTGCCTTTAATTTGTGTTTTTTTTTTTTTTTTTTGCTTTTTTTAGAATGTGAAATTTGTCTTTGTTACCGAGCATTAGCCTCTAAAGATATATTGAGCTTGAGCAGTTGGAAAGAAAAGTGGAAGGAGGGAATGGGGCTGAGTCTAAAAAATGTACTCAGGTTAAATTTAAAAGGACCTGACTTTTGGTTCAGTATTAGGTAAGAAGAAGAAATGTAAATTTAGCAATATTTCCGACCTTGATGTTTGTCAAAGTGTGATAGGATTTACAGGGTACAAGAAGAGGAACAGGTTGGTGGGTGGGATGGTGGAAAGGATAGTGATCAACTGATTGGTTTAGACATGTGAATGTGGAGATAACTCAGAGGTGACCAAGGCACAATTCATTTTGTCCTCGTGAACACTGTTTTATTCAGGGCATAATGCATGAGATTGATACCTACATTTACCAAGCTCCTACATCTACCCTTGGGCATAAAAAGTCTTTAGTAGTTAATGTATCTGTGAGATGAAGGCATAAATCATCAATTCAGGTTATCTAGCCTGATGTGGTGGTACACACCAGTAATCCCAGCACTCTGGAGGCGGAGGCAGTAGGATTGCCTTGAGATCTAAGCCAGACTGGCTACAAGGTAAGTTCAAGGCCAGTCTGAACTGCATAGTGAAGATGTGTCTCAAAAAGACAAAACAAGCAAACAAACGAACAAACTGTGGGTAGAGCTCTATTCAGTTGCACTTTTGCATTTTGGGCCAGATAGTTCTTCATGATGGGAACTGTCCTTTGGTGTTGTAGATGTTTGAGTGACATCTCCACATGTACCCTGCATTGTGACACCTACAAGCTTCTCCACACATTGCAGAATCACCTTCACTTGAGAATTATTGGTATAGAGGAAGTCTAGAGGAGTAGATGTATGTATTCTCTGATAGAGATCCAGAAAGAGAAAAAGCAAGTAAAGGATTTGGACTATGAGATCCCTCCAATTTTTAAGATTTTTATTGTTTTAGTACATGTTTGCAATAAATAATGGTTGCATTGTGTGTCCCAAAATTGAAAAAATTAGGGAAGAAAAAACTGATCAGACAGGACCAAGGGACATCTGAGAAGTGGATGAGAGGGAAGCACCAGCAAGCGTGTTGGCAGGGCCTGAAGAGCTCTTTGAAAGTGTCACATTTGGCCGGATTTGGAGACAGGTCTTTGGCTCCACAGGTTGTGGCTGTCAGTCCCCAAGCATCGTGGTCATCATTCCCCAAGTATGGTATCACTCATGATAGGCAGGCCAGAGTACTAAGAAGCAAAAATTTTTGTGTAACAGTAGGTCTACACCTTACTTTTAGAAGAATCAGCTTCCAAGACAGTTGAACTTCCTTTTTGCTGCATTGTAGGACGACTTCTTTCTTTGTTTTTGTTTTTTTCAGACAGGATCTCACAATTAGTGCACACTGACCTTGAACTCACTATGTAGCCCAGGCTGGCCTTAATCCTGCTTCCTCAGCCTCCCAAGTGCTGGGATTATGGGCTGTGGCACCACGCCCAGCTGAAAGATTTCTTTCCAATGCAATCATTGTGAGTTCTTTTTTTTGTTTTTTGGGAGAGGGTCTTGCTATAGTTCAGGCTGGCCTTGAACGCACTGTGATGCTCCAGCCACAGCCTCCCAAGTGCTGGGGTTACAGGAGTAGGCCACTACACTAGCCTGGGTTCATTTTCTTGACTGTCCTTTTTTGTTTTTTGAAATGTGTTTATTCTATGAATTTTATAAAAACTCTTTGCTTATAGAAATGAAAATACTGATATATTTTGAAGAAATGCACATGGCTTCTTTCTTCATTTAGTTCAAAAAGTAGAGCTTTGTTCGGCTCACTAGTCCAGCAAGCCACTGCTGTACGATGCCAGTGGGTTCCACCAGCTCCCCAGAGCAGGGAAGATACGGCGCAAGAGCTGTGCTTCCTGCTGCTCTGTGAGAGAAGAACCAGCCTAGAACTTGGACTCTTCTGTTCATTTTTCTCCTGCTTTTTACCTGCTCCCTGACCCTAAGAGCACAGGAAATATAGTGGCATTAATGTTTTTCAGCCCTCAAGTCTCCTTCATGTTCTACAGATTAAACTTTTACCCAGTGTATTTAGTCAGTGATGTGTTTAGCCTGCTTTCTGAAATCCCTCTAAATGATACCTCTTGTATTTTGTTCTTTTGAATTCCTACTGTTCTAAGAAAAACCTTGAGCTGTTTGTTTCTTCAGTCACAGTGTCTCTTGGGGACCTCAATTGGTATGTGCCAGTGAGCCATGGAAACAGACGGAAACAGGGTATCCTGGGGCTTGGGGTCCAGTGCACTGACTGGGGCCCCTAGTGTGTGGCTTTGTGCTGTGTGGAGCTGCAGACAAAGATGAGAGAGAGCGTCCGCGCCAGGGATGCCTGCTCTCATTATCTGAGAGGAGAAATCGCTCTGTATTCCAGTGTCTTTCATTATATTTGATATTTAAGTTAATGTTTCTTATTTATGACATAAAATAGATGAAGAGTCACAGAGCTGTGAGATGTTAAAAAGGCTTAAGACAAATTTTTTTTATTTAAGGAGAAAAACAAAACAAAACAAAACAGTAAAATGCTACAAGTAATACAGAATTTCAAGAGAAAAAATATACAGTAAGAAATCACTAGTTAATAGGTTACATATTGTCATCTCAGAAACAGTTGTCCAGGTTACAAAATTAAAGCATACAAAGTGGACAATAATACAGTGAGACTGCAGATAGTTCTGTTCAATGATCCAACAAAAACTCAGTAATACGGTTTTCCATCCTACACACTCACATATACTTGCAGTTATATCCTTTAGATCACTTTCTTTCCGCTCTTTTTTATAACAATCACACACATGGGGTTTCATTACTTCCACAGTTCTTATAACTTTTTCTTTGAAGAGGAAAAAAACAAAAAACAAAACAGAACCAAAAAAGAAAAACCCAATATGACAAAGCAAAACAGAGTCAGAACAGGAGGATGGACATAGTATATAATGCAAAAAGAGATTACTAGGTGATAAACAATGGTTACCATTATGCCTCTTGTTATCCTAAAAAGAGTTGCCTGAATCAGCTGGTATAAAAGAATTGGACAAAACAGTACAGAACAAGACCAATAAAACCCACATTGGAGACCTTACAGGACTTCCAAAGAAGATAATAGTCAAACCATAATGGGCATCATAGAATATCTTGTTGCCTTCAAAGTGGTTGCCTATACCCTCAAATTTGATACTATTAAACAAAACAATATAATAAAATCAATCAGTACAAGATGTGGAGAACAATACAGGAGTTATAATCAGGTTAATAGAAAAACAAAAAAGTTACAATAATATATCCCGCTATTTTTAATTTAGTTTTCCCTTAATTAAAAGATACTAAGAAAAAAATTAATTTTTAAAAAAAGAAAAAAAGGGGGGAGATTGAGATAAAAAAGAACATATCAATAGAACAACACAGGTCAGAACCGAACAATTTAAGCATCATTGTGTTTCACCACCAGATAGCCTGACATTAATAGTAGTTACCATAGTGTCTCTTTCCTTGATATATTTGAGTCTAACTTCGTATACTATAGCATCAAACTTATCAAGACAGTGTGAAACCATTCAAGAAAATGAAAGTATTGCAGGGTATTTAGAACCAGCTAACAGAAACCAAACATCAGTTTCTATATTATCTCTTTGCCTATAAAAAAATTTTGCTTATACTATTGCATGCATTAAAATATAATAAGATACAACATGTTAAAACCAATAGAAACACGAATAACAACTTAATGGGGCTTCAAAACAGGATGATATTCAATCAGCACTAGCTATTACGCTGTCTTATTTTCTTCAAAATAGCTATTTGTAGTATCACAGACAATAAAACAACCCAGATTAAAACCATTCTAATTAGTGAGTGAAAACATTATATGGCTTCAAACCAGTGTGATTGGGAATCGTGATTACCACGTACTTTTATGTATTCTTATCATTTCTTACACTAGGGAAACTATTCGGTATTTATACATGTGAGTTTGTTTTATTTCACTTCTGAGTATGGTCTCAAGCTGCGTCCATTTATTTATAAATGTCTCAATGTGATCATTCTTTATAGCTGAGTAGTACTCCATTGTATAAAAATACCACAACTTTTTTATCCATTCTTCAGTTGATGGACACTTAGGTTGTTTCCAAGATCTGGCTATTACAAATTGTGCTGCTATAAATGTGGGTGTACAAATATCACTGTGGTATGATGCTTTCAGTTCTGGGAATATGCCTAGGAGTGGAATAGCTGAGTCAAATGGGGCTTCCAGTCCCAGCTTTCTGAGAAATCTCCAGACTGACCTCCACAATGGTTGCACTAGTAGGACAATTAATTTATAATATTGCCATTCATGCTCTTTTCCATTTCTCTTCTTGTAATTATTTGTAGAGAGAAAATTATTTCAAATGAAGGCTGAGTATTAGAATATATGCTACTACTTGACATTAGTTTTTTTTCTCCATCTCTATGTCTCTGTCTTTTGTTTTCTTGAGACAAGGTCTCTCTGCAGTTCAGGTTGGTCTTGAACTCACTAGGTATCACAGGCCAGCCTTAAATTTACAGTGATCCTCCTCCCTCAGCCTTTTGAGTGTTGGGATTATAGGTGTGCACTAGCACACCTGGCTCTGGTTTTCTAGGTTGTCTTGTACTGTGTTACAAACTAACAATACCACTTTCATCTTGTGATTTTTCTTCTCTTCTTTCCTCTTCGACCACTCTAGCATTTCATTTTCTCTAACACATCATGTTTTATACTACTTTTGGACCTTTGAATGTGCAATAACACATTGACAGAAATATTCATTCTTACATATCTTTCAGCACGCAGTGCCTTTGTTCCTTCTCAAACTTACTGCCCCCAAACCAGGCCAGGTTTCCCTGTTTAACACAGTTAAGACACTGTATTTCTCCTTCATGAGACTCTAGGGGGAGATCAAAATGTAAGGCAAATGTTTAAGTTTAAAAATACTATAATAAGAAGCTCATTGCCTTTCATCCCTTCAGAATACTCCCCTTGTATAGGCCATGCTTATCCCATTGTTCTCACACCTTCCAAGGCAGTTTGGAAGTATTTTTTGGTGTTCTTTTGAGGCCTAATGAAGAGAATGGTGAGTGCTGGCTGCCACCCAGTGGAAAAGCAGGCCGTGTCTCCTCATCATCACAGTCACTTGGGGTGGCACCACTTGACTTCTGCGTCCTCCCCACAGTCAAAGTGACCATGCAATGTAGACGTTTTGAGTTGATTTGGGACCTCAAGTCAGCCACTAGTGATACAAAAGAGAAAAACCCTAGAATTGCTTCAGAAAGCGGCAAAAATTATGGGATACGTGTGTTAGAAGCAGGGAGGAGGGATTATGTCAATATATCTTTTTTTTTTTTTTTTTTTTGTCTTTTTTTGACATGGGGTCTCACCATGCAGTTCAGGCTGGCCTTGAGCTCACTTTGTAGCCCAGGCTGGTCTCGAACTCACAGTGATCTTCCCACCTCAGCCTCCCGAGTGCTGGGATTACAGGTGTGAGCCACCACACCCAGCTCTATCTTTTATTATAACAAATTTTAAAAATTTAGACATTACCATAGTTTTTAATAACATCTCATCTTTCTTTTGTAAGTAAGGAATTAAGCGATTATTTCTTTGAATTCCCTAGTAAAAAAGTATATTCATCAGGGTAAAGCAATTGAATAATTATTTGTTTGGATTCCATAGTAAAAAGCATATTCATTAGGGGGAAAAATGTATTTTTCAGGGGAAAGATACCATGTTTTTCTGTCTGTAGACCAGTTCCCAATTCTTGACACCAATTGCTGTGTAAATACTTGTTGAATCAGTGAAGATGTGACCATAAGTGTAGGACACTTAGGTAAGATGGGGAATGACAGTCTTGGGAATTGAACATGGTTAAGTTTACATAGGAAGAGACTTGGAGACAGAGTAGGAAGCAAGTCTGAATTTGATATTGAAGATTAGAAGACAGCAGGGCTGGAGGTGTAGCTCAGCCATACAGGGTGTGCCTAGTGTGTGCAAAGGCCTAGGCCCTTTGGGGGAGCGTGGGGTGAGGTATAGATGCTGGAAGTTGGTATATAGGAGCCTCACGGAAAAAAGGACTTTTTTCCTTCTGTATTTCTTATTCCCCTCTGCCCCTACAATTCTAGAGGTTGAACCCAGTCTTTCTCACTCAACTACATCCCTAACCATTTTTTTTTTTTAAGAAGTTGTTTGGAAAGTTTTATCCTACTTTGAAATGACTGTTTGAGCTCTGATTTTGTTTCTCTTCTGATAGATCTTTAGTCTGTAGTTTAAACCGAGTCTTAAAATACTGTTTCTGCCTTTCTTAGGAAAACAGGAAAGCATTTTCACAATTTCATTAGTTGGCAAGATCAAAGAGGGATTGAACTTGTAAAATCTTGCAATAATTCTCTTATGATGAAGGTAATCTTTTTATCTTTTATAATTTGAATGTTATTTTATTTTTTATAAATATCTCCTAATGTAGACTTAACTGATTATTTCCTACCTTTGTTGTTTTAAAATACAGGAATAGAATACACAAACACACGATCTTCAAATCAATGAAATTTAGTAATAGTTATCCCAAAACTAATATGTGGCTTAAGTACTTGACAACTGTATTTTAGAAAGTCCTCAGGAGGTTTGTGGTAGGTTATAGTTTTATATATTTGTGGGAATTCTGCCATTCAGAAATGGAAAAGATACAGCCTAGATAGAGTCAAATATCCAAACTGTATCACTTTTTGCCATAAAATGGAGAGTGGATATGATGGCTAATAATGAGCCAATAGTAAGGCGTGATGCCTGGCACCATCAATAAATGACAGTGATGATGCTGGTGGTGACAATAGCAGTGGCATCAACACAAGCTACTGTTGTGTCATTTCTCTGCAATCTCCCTGACTCATAGGTGTGAGATTATAATTCATATTCTATACTGAGTACACTAAGCCTTCTAATGCCTCACATTAAATACTTTCTCAGCTACTGTACTGGTACCAGATGATGCAGGAGGGAGTGTCTAAACTAGAGCAGCAGTTTTACTTGATAAAGGATTTGAGGATTTGAGGATGATAATTTTATATGAAAATAAATATCAGTGTAGAATATAATAGTAATGCCTGCGGGAGATTTTTCTGCCATAATCTCACTCATTGTAATTTTTCTTTTTGTTTAATATATATGTGAATATACCTTGCTGAAATATTTTTCTATATTTAAAAAAAATTTGGTAGTACTAGAGATTGAAAGTAATAATTTATAAGACAAAGTACTGAGAGTTTCTTTTATAGGACAGACCCAGTAATAAAGGCTTTGAAAGTGGCTATAAGGAAATGTTATAAACTATGAATTGTACAATTTAAAATTGTACAATTAAAAAATTTTTTTCAGCCAAGGTCTCACGGTGTAGTGCAGGCTGAACTCACTTTGTAACCTAGGCTGGCCTCTAACAGTGATTCTTCTGCCTCAGCCTCCCAAAGGCTCAGATTACAGGCTTGTGGCACTATGCCGGGTACTAAAATACAGGGGTAGGGATGTAGCTCAATGAAAGACTACTTGTCTAGAATGCATGAGGTCCTGGGTTTCATTCCCAGTACTGCAAGAAAACCCCCCAAAACACAAGACACAATTTTAATACAAGCTTTTATATATTAAGGTATAGTTTTTATGACATTAGAGGTAAACCAGTAGTTTTTAATATATCATCAACATTTCTCAGTTTATTCAAGCAAGGCATTTTTTTTCTTCTTTTGAGATAAAGTCTTGCTATGTAGTCCAGGCTGGTCTTGAATTTACTATGTACCCAGGCTTCAAATTCATGGCAGTCCTTCTGCCTTGGCCACCTGAGTGCTAGGATTATGGGCATTCTAGCACGGCTTTTAAAAGTTTTTTTTTTTTTTTTTTAAGAGCAGAAATATTTATTGAGAGAAAGAAAGCTTCTGTCTGAAAGAGAGACAGAAGGGATCCTGAGTGGATTGCCCTAAAAGTTTTATTTCTTTAAAAATAAGTTGTGACCATGAAAACACTTACTTCTGTAGTATAATCCGAGTCTCAAATCTTGATGTAAAACCGTGACCTCAAGCATAAAAGTGAACAATTCAAGCACTTTGTCTACTTGATATTGAACGTGAGCATGATGAAAGTTTTGGTTCATAGTAGGAAAATGCACGTAACCACAGAACAGGGCAGCCCATACAAGTCTCCCGGTAGTAAAGCCTGATTTTTAACGTGCCATTTTGGTTATATTGGTTCTGCCTATTCAGGAACAGGGATATCATTTTATTTTCTGATATCCTCTTCACTTTCATTTTTTAGAAGTCTTTGCAGAAGTCTTGCCCTTCCTAGGTAGGATGATTCACTTAGGGTAGTATTACATTGTCTTCTTAAGTGCTGAGGATACCATAAGTAATTAAGTGACTCATTTGTTACTGGGTTTGTTTGCTTGTGTATAGAATTGACATGGAAACATCAAATAACATTAAATATCTTTTTTTAAAAATAGCTATTTCACAGCTCCTGCCGATTGGTTTACTTTTTCACTAGAAGCAAGAGATTTTTATTTGGGAGCCGGTTTACTTTCACTACCCAGCAAGCTTCCTTGCGGTTGGCTTGGATTTTGCAGAACATGCCTGAGGTAAGAAAAGATTGTGTGTAAAGGAATGAGATGAAGATTTTGGGAAGAAAAAAATCCCAGGAATAAAAAGAGCAATTTGACTATTTTAGGGAAAATTGAGTGCCCACCACCACAGGAGTAGAAGAGAAGGCAGTGTTCATAAGGTTCTTTGTGTGTGGAGGGGGTGGGAGCACTGGAGGTCGAACCAAGAGTCCCATGTGCTAGGTGAGTCCTCTACCACCAAGCTCCATCACCTGTCATTTTATTATTAATTCAATTTATTTATCTATTTATTTTTTAGACAGGGTCTTGCTTGTAGGGCAGGCTGGCCTTGAATTCACTTTGTACCCCAGGCTGACTTTGAACTCCCAACAATCCTCCTGTCTCAGCCTCCTGAGTGCTGGGATTACAGGCATGTGTCACCACATCTGGCCCTTTTATTTTTGAAATAGTGTGTCACTAAGTTGCTGAGTCTGACCTGGAACTTGTCCTGCATCAGCCTCCCAAATAAAAGGTATTACAGGTGCATACCACCAAGCCCAGTAGCTTGTGATTTTGAACCTTTTTGTGGTGTCATACTATAGCTGGAAAGGTGAACAAATCAGTGTACCTCTCAGTGTTACACTGGACTCAATGATGTGGTACTACCTACATCAAGAGCTATTATACTGTGATACCTTGAATCACATGTTCTCACTTTTATAATTTATGTCCTTAATACCTTGCTTGAGATTTGCCTGAATATTTTTGAACTGTATAAATTGAATTATACAGGGTATTATCTTCTTTTTTTCTTTTGTGGTACTGCGGATTGAACAGAGGGCCTGGAGGGTGCAGCATATGAGCTACATCCCCAGCCCACAGTGTATCTCTTTTTGTGTCATGTTCTTTTTGTTCAACATAGTTTGAGAACTGTGCTTTACATAAATTTGCAGTGTTTTCATTGCTACTGTCCTGTGATTGATGTTACAGTGTTGTAGTCTATCCTACTCATATATATTTGAGTTATTTCCAATTTTTGCAGTACTTAATATATCTTGGTAAAAAGTAACCGTTGGTGCCAGGGATGTAGCTCAGCAGCACAGCACCTGCCTAGCAAGCACCTGTGTTCTATTCCAGCAACAACAAAAAAACAAGTGTTGTTTCCATAATAAGATAGAATACTTCTGGATGAATGGGTCTTTATGTTTTCCGTGTTGGTGAATAAGGGCAAAACACATTTCCAAAGCGGTTACAACTTTCGCACTCCCCTCTTCAGTGAACTGAGGACTTTTTATTTCATTTGCCATCATAACGGATATTATCAGTCTATATTTTAGCTGTTCTAGTGGGTAAGTAGTGGATCTTATTGCAATTTAGAGTGGACCAAAACAAGATCCACAGCTAGTTTTATAGCCCAGTGGGTACGGGACCTCTAGATTTAGTCCTACCACCCAAAATAAAACCAAAAACTAATTACGTACCGGGTACTGCAAACACACTTTAGACTTTGAAAGCACAGACAAATTAACAGTAAGTGAGCAGAAGATGTGTGTTATGCAAACAACATCCATAAGAAGCTAGAGTACAATGCTAGTTTCAACAAAATAGGCTTTGTTTTATTTTAATTTTTTGGTACCGGGGATCAAACTCACAACCTTGCACTTGCCAGACAGGTGCTTATGCCACTGAGCTAAATCCCTGCCCCAAAATTTTTTTTTTAAAGAAAAAAATTACGAGCTGTAAAGAGGAAATTTTATAATGATAAAAAGATAAATCTGTCATAAATAATATATCTAGTAACAGAGCTAGAAAACACATGAAACAGCCGAGAGTGGTGTTGTACCCGTTATCCCAGCACTCAGGAGACTGAGGCAGGAGGATCATTGTGAGTTTGAGGCCAATCTGGGTACATAGTGAGACCCTGCTCAAAAAGCAAACAAACAAATAGCCACATGAAATAAACAAATCCTGACAAAATTAAAGGGGAAAATTGACAGTTGCATGGTAATAGTTGAAGACCTCAGTGCTCTTTCAATTATGGATAAAATAACCAGAGAGAAGATCTTCAAAGAAATAGAACATTTTGATAACAATAAAAACTAACCAGATCTAATATATTTGTAGAAAACTCCACCCCTGAACAAGAATATGCATTTCCCTAAGTATCCCTAAGTATAAGAATATGAGTATCCCTAAGTAACATGTTCATATTCTAAGTAACCACGTGTTAGGTCATGAATAAGCCTTGCTGAAACTGAAAGGGTTAAAATCACAGATGTGTTCTCTGACTATAATAGAATGAAATTAGAAGTAAGTATCAGAAGAAAACTTGTTTGTTTTTGCCGTTGTTTTGGTTTGTTTGTTTGGTTATTTTCTTGAAATAGATTTTCACTATGTAGTTCCGGCTGGCTTTGAGCTCACTATATAGCCCAGGCTGGCCTTGAACTCTTAGCAATCCTGCTGCCTCAGCCTTCTGAGTGCTGGGAATTTAGGCATGCATCACTGCCAGGAGAAAATTTGGAAAGTTCAAAAATACATGCAGATTGCCACACCCTTAAGTTGCCAGTGTTGGGAATGTAGCTCAGTGGTAGCATGCTTACCTGTGTGCTCAGGAGCCTGAGTTGAGCCTCAGAACTAAAAAACAAACAAACAAACAATAAATAAGCAACTGGTGGATCCAAGAGAATTTACAGCATAAATTAGGAAATACTTTGAAATGAATTAAAGACAACACACCAAAACTATACACACAAATCAGTTTTTAGAGGGAAATTTATAGCCAGACTATCTATGTATCCCTCTATCAATCTCTTTTTTGAGACAGGGTCTTGCTCTGTAGTTCAGGCTGCCCTTGAATTCACAATGTAGTCTGGTTGGCCTTGAACTCGTGGTGATCCTCTTGCATCAACCTCTTGTGTGCTGGAATTACAGGTGTGCACCACCACACCTGGCAAGCCAGACTGTTTTTACATAAGAAGACTATATTTAAAAAGAAGAAAAGTCAATAATCTAACATGCCATCTTCAGATACTAGAAAAATATGAGCAGGGTAAGCACAAGGAAAGGAAAAAAAGATGAGAAATCAGTGAAACAGACTAGGAAAATAACAGAATCAAAAGTTGAGCATGTTAGGAGATGTGGAAAACTCATTTTATACTATCTGATACCTGTGGATAATAAAAACTCAACAAAATAGGAATTAAAGGAAATTTCTTTAACCTGAACTATGACTGACCCATGGAAAACACACAGTAGATGGGTATGATGGTGCACATTTACAGTCCCAACCCTCTAGGAAATTGAGGCAGGAGGATCGTGAGTTTAAATCAGCCTGTGCAATTTAGCAGTTTAGCAAGACCCTGTCTTAAACAAAATGATACAAAAAATGGCCAGAGATGTAGCTCAGTGCAAAGGCCCTAGGTGCAATCTCCAGGATTCCAAAAGAAAACAAAAACCTTGGCAGCAAGCACCATACTTCATGACGATAGGCCCAATGCTTTCCCTGTAAGTGCAGGAACAGCAGGTGGTCTCTTCTTACCTCTACACCTCAACTAGTGAGCAGTATGTTGGAGACTCTAGACCAGAGCAGTTAGTCAAGACTGTGAGATGAAAGCAACTAGATTGAGAAGGAAGATGTAAAACTATCTCTGTGATGCAGAAACACAGTCTCCTACATAGAAAAATTTAAGAAGTCACCTAAAAAATGGTTAGAAATAGTAAATGAATTCAGCAAGGTTCATATATATGATCAATGCACAAAAGTCAATTGTATTTATAAACACTAATAATGACTAGAAATTCACTGCAATTAAGTAAACAATCCTATTTATAATAGCATGAAAAAGACCGAGGTAGTAGGAATTCAGCTTAACAGAAAAACTGCAAAATTTACATTTTGAACTGTAAGGCCAGGCACTTGGGAGACTGAGGCAGCAGGGTCACCAGGACTTCAAAGCCCCCTGCACTGCATAGTGAGTTTAAGGCCAGCCTGGGCTGCATTACAAGACTCTGTCTCAAAAAATACAAAAAAAGACAAGGCCAGGGATTTAGCTCAGTGGCATAAAGGCCTGCCTGGCAAGCATAAGTCGTGAGTTTGTTCCCCGATACCAAAAACAAAAAAAGAAAACTACAAAACATTGTTGAATATAATTAATGAAGACCCAAATATGTGGAAGAAAGGCATCCTATATAATACATATAAACATTAACTTTATAAGAGATTATGTTGCATATGCTTTAGTTAATCATGCACTTTAGCCATTTTGAACTGTCTTTGTGTTATATTTTTAAGGTACAAAAGGCAGTTGAAGAAGAAAATTGTTGCTTTGGGACTGTTGATACCTGGTTGTTACATAAACTCACAAAAGGTAAATGTGACCTGATAGTTCTGTCTCAAATAAGTGAAATTGGAAAGAAAGGAATTGTCTAAAGAGAATGAAAGTTCATCCCTGCTCAGACATACCCATTTTTGCTTGCTATAGTGTTTTTTGATGCCACATAACTGCATGTTGCAGTAATACTAGAGTTACTTTAGATCTGTTGTAAGGAACTGTTGTGATGAAGGCCAGGTGTAGTGGGGCACACCTATAATCTAGGACTTGGGAAGCTAAGGCAGGAGGATCACTGCAATTGAGGCTAACCAGGGCTATGTAGTGAGTTCACGACTAGCCTGAACTACATAGTGAAAGCCTGTCTCAAACCAGCAACAACAAATTGTGAAAAAGTCTCAAATGTAAGAATGCATAATGCATCTAGTTTTAGCACTCAGGAGGCTGAGGCAGGAGGATCACCATGAGCTCAAGGTCACCCTTAGCTACATAATCAAGATCAAGACTGGTCTTGGACTACTTGGCAAGACCTTGCCTCAAAAAGAAACAAACAAACAACAAAAAAGGATAACTTTTTTTCGGGAGCGGTAAAACATGGTTTAGTAGTACATGTTGTAAGTGGATATAAGTATGAAGGATCCCACTTAGCATCTCTGAATGTTTTTCCTAGTGGTATTTTTTGTTTGTTTGTTTTTGAGACAGGGTCTTACTATTTAGTTCAGGCTGGCCTTGAACTGACTATGGAGTCCAGGCTGGCCTTAAACTCACAGTGATTCTCCTCCCATTGAATCCCAAGTGCTGGGATTACAGGTATGTGCCACCATGCCTGGCTGTTTTTCATCTTCTTTAGAGACCAGAAAGTCACAAAGCCTTTGAAAATGCTTTTGTAGGGGCTGGGGATTTAGCTCAGCAGCATAAGTGCCTGCCTTGCAAGCAGGCAGTCGTGAGTTTGATCGCTGGTACCGATTAAAAGGAAAAAGACAAAAAAAAAAAAAAAAAAGGAAAAAAAAGAAATGCTTTTGTAAACTATAAAACTTTATAAAAATTAAGTGGGAAATTGCTCTGGAGATTTCAAGTTGCAAATGCACATTTTGGAATGAATTTGAGGATAGACAAAGGTCTAGATTGCAAACGAGGTAGATATTGATTTATATTGCTCAATAATAAATATGTTATTTCCAACATAAATTTAGGCTCTGCATATGCTACAGATTTTTCAAATGCCAGTGCAACTGGACTTTTTGATACGTATAAGGTAAAGACATTATCTTCTTTTGAAATTGCCGTATTTTCATTTAACTTGAATTCTTTTGTTTTTACTACTTTACTTGTATATTCTGATGATGTGTTTTTATGGTAGATGTGCTGGAGTGGTTTCCTTACCTTCTTGGCTTCCATACCACTTTCTGTCTTGCCTCCCATAAAGGACACAAGGTAACAGTGAATACCCATGTACAAATCAGCAAAGTCAGGAGGAAGTAAGGGGCTGGGGATTTAGCTCAGTGGCATAAGCACCTGCCTTGCAAGCAGGCAGTCGTGAGTTCGATCCCTGGTACCGATAAAAAGCAAAAAGACAAAAAAAAAAAAAAAAAAAAAATCAGCAAAGTCTTACTTGAATTCTTTTGCTTTGATGAGGAAAATAGTGTTATCATATGCTTGAGATGCTTGTATGTTCATTATATAACTTTTTTAGCCCATGCTTTAAAAATTTGCTGAATTAAAAAAATTTGCTGAATTTTGGAATTAATGTTTCTAGAGTATAACTAATATTTTGATTAATTTCATTTGAAGCCATCATTTTGGATCAGTGGATGAGGAGATATTTGGTGTGCCTATACCAGTAGTTGCCTTGGTAAGTAGAAAACACAAGCATTTCTCTTGGTATATTATAAACTAAATGTATATATATGAATAGTTGTGACTAGCTTTAAGAGACACTAAAGGCCCTTGATAAACTAAAGTATTAGGGCCAGGGTGGAGTTCAGTGGAGGTCACTTCCCCAGCATGTACACAGGCCTGAGATAGACCCCCAGCACAGAAAGGGGGAAATATATACATATACAAATACATACATACATACAACTGGATATGTGTATATATATGCATATGTATAAATAAATATAAAATATCTTTATGTAGATACATAGCTATGTATACAGTGGTGCCTTGGTTCACTTAATTTGTTCTACTCTGGAACAGATGTTTGGAACAGGTCTTTAGAAAAGATGCGTACATTTGTGTCTGTGTAGGAAAGATGGTGGCAGTCATGTTTGTCACTTGATGTAGAGTTTGCAAACAAAAACAAAATTTTGCCAAACACTTCTGTTTGTTGCTAAATGTTTGCAAACAAAAGCATTTATCAACCGAGGTACCACTTTATAGATACATATTGATGTATACATTTGTTTTGAGACCAAGTCTTGCTGTGTAGTTCAGGCTGGCCTTCAACTCTGTGTGTAGCCCAGGCTGGCCTCAAACTCATGGTGATCCTTCTTCCAGCTGGAATTACAGGCTTTTACCACCTCACCCAGCTAGCTTGTCTTTTTGAGTGGTCCTAGATATAATCAGAAGTATCCTTCGCCGCCTTTTTTTTTTTTTTTTTTTTTGTCTTTTTTGTTTTTATTGGTATCAGGGATCGAACTCACGACTGCCTGCTTGCAAGGCAGGCACTTATGCCGCTGAACTAAGTCCCCAGCTCCTCCTTCACCTTCTGAAAGGGGGACCACTGTTGCGGTTTGGTTTGACTTTGCATCATTACTGAGGATGAACTCACAGCCTTGTGCATACTAGGCAGTGGCTTTAACATTAATTGTCACACCCCAGTCCATTTTAGTTTTTATTTTGAGGCAAGGTTTTATTAAGTTGCCCAGGCTAACCTCAAACTTGAGATCATTGACTCAACTAGGTAGAATTACAGATTTGCGACACCATGCCCAGAGAATTTTGTTTTTGTTTTTATTTTTAAATTTTTTTCTCCCCCCCCAAATACATTTTACTTCAAGGAGAAAATTTATTTTTAAACAGATAATGTATTCAGATTGTAATGTTTGGTTTATATTTTGAAATTTTGAGACAAATATATGACTCCAAGTGATAGAACCAATGATTAGTTTATATTCAATAACAATATAACCACAAACAGTAATAAAGCAGTTTAAGCTAGAAGAGTAAATTGCATTTACATTTTCTAAAACCTGTATCAAGTCGGAGACTAAGCTCAGAAGCATAAATGCCTGCCTGGCAATCACAAGGTCAAGAGTTCAATGCCTGGCAACTAAATAAATAAATAAATAAAAATAAAATGAATATCAAGCATCTACATGTACAAAAGCTGGTGTAAAAGTAAAAAATTGCTTGTTTCCTTCTTTAATCTCTTCTCTTTTCCCTTCTCCTCCCCCAACCCTTTTGAGACAGTCTCACTCTGTAGTACAGGCTGACCTTGAACTTGCTTATATAACCCAGGCTGACCTTGAACTCATGGTGATTCTCCTACCTCAGCCTCTAATGTGCTAGGATTACAGACATGTTCCACCATCTCTCTTTCTAGACGGGATCTTGCTGTGTAGTTCAGGTTGGGCTTAAACTGCTATATCTTAGCCTCCTGAGTCCTAGGGTTATAGGCATGCACCACCCTGCCTGGCTTTTTTTTTTTTTTAATACTTTTAAAGATCCATTAATTATTGTACTCTTGCTTTTTTTCTGACTGTATAAATGAGAGAGTCAGAAGTTAGAAACACCCCAGGATTTGCCATGCGATTAATAAATTCCATAGAAATTCAAATATTTATTTTGTCATCTTTCTCCTTTCTCTGTTGCAGTGCTGAGGATTGTCTTTAATGTTAGCAACTCAAGTACTGCTATTATTTCCTGCAGCAGCATAAGCAGGAGGTAGACAGCATTTGTGTCTAGATGAGTGGTCTCCACAGTAGCTGGGAAACTGGTGAGGGGAGGGAGCTTGGTTCCATGTTACAGCTACACAGTCGTTTACAGAGTTGGTTTCATTCAGCTGAGGGGAGGTTCAGGATCAGATTGAAGTATGGTGAAGAGAGTTGTAGGCTAGTGAACAAGGGTTCTTTAGATGAATTGATTTGTTTGTTTTTGTGGCCCTGGGGATGAAATCCAAGATCCCACACATTAGGCTAGCGCCATCCCTGAGCCACATCTCCCACTCTCAGATGAATTTGCCTTTTTTTAAATCCATTTTATTTATTTACTTATTTTATTGTCTTTTTGAGACAGGGTCTCTATGGAGTTCGGGCTGGTCTTGAACTCGCTTTGTAGTTTAGGCTGGTCTCGAACTCGCAACAGTCCTCTTGTCTCAACCTCCTGAGTGCTGGAATTATACGCATGCGCCACCATGCCCAGCTTAACCCATTTTTTTTCAAAAATAAAAAGAAAAAAACAAGAAAAAACTACAACAAAATTTCAAAACATGTCAGTTGGGGCAGCAGTGATACATTGTGCATTATCGTCCCCAAATCATTGTGAATTTGTCTTTAAAACCAGGTATAGGGGCTGGGGATTTAGCTCAACAGCATAAGCGCCTGCCTTGCAAGCGTGCAGTCGTGAGTGTGATCCGATTTAAAAAAAAAAAAAAAAAACAAGTATAGTGGTATATACCCATATGTAGTACTAGCTCACTAGAATCTGAGATAGGGAGATCACTAAGCCCAGAAGTTTGAGGCCAGCCTTGGTGATCTATTTTTTTTTATTTTAATATTAATTAATTAATTAATTTTTTTGGTATCTGGGATTGAATTTATGGCCTTGCTCTTGCCAGGCAGGCACTTATACCACTGAGCTAAATGCCCGGCTGGCATTGTATTTTTAAAAAGGCTAGGGTGTAGCTCAGAGCACTTGCTTTGTGTGTGTGAGGCCCTAGGTTAAAACCCCATACCCTAATAAAAAAAAAAGTGTTGTATATATATCCATATTTAAGTATATTAACAAAATTTTATAGTTTTTATCTTTACAAAAATATATGATGAAGAAAGGGAGAGCTTTGACTTAATAGCAGTTTCTATTTAAACATACCTATTGCTTGTTTTGTGTGTGGCACTGGGGATTAAATCTAGGTTCTCATACAAACCAGGCAAGTACTTTACCACTGAGCTACATCCCCAACCCTTTTAAAATATTTATTTGAAGATAAGGTCTCAGAATTGCTCGGGCTGGCCTTGAACTTGTGATCCTCCTGCCTGGGCCTTTTTTTTTAAAGACAAGGTCTCACTATGCAGGTTGGTATTAGATTCACTATGTTGTCCAGGCTTAATAGCTGCAATTCTCCTTCCTTAGTCTCCTAAGAACTGGGATTACAGTCATGCATCACCATGAGTGGCCTTTTGGTTTCAATAAAAGAAAATCTTGTGAGGTGTTATTTTGACTAATGAATAAAACCTCTATAAGTTAAACACAATCCCAGCACTCAGGAGGCTGAGATAGGATGATCACTGTGAGTTCGAGGCCAACCTGAGCTACAAAGTCAGTTCAAAACAGCCTGAACTGCATATTGAAACACTATCTCAAAAAGACAAAAAAAAAAAAACCTTAGTTTTTTTCTATACAATTATTCTTCTAATGTTTATTTCTAAAATTTTTTATATGATACTTAAAAGTTGTGAAGTATGGGGCAGGGGGTATAGCTCAGTGGCACAGCACTCACCTAGGAAGCACAAGGTCTGAAGTTCAATTGCTGATAGGTGGCGGGGAGGGGGAAGTCATGAAGTAGGTTACTCATTAAAAAGTCCCAAGGCACATTAGTTTCCCATACAATGTTGGGCCTAGGAGACTTCTAATGTTGTTCCCCATTCTCTTTGGGAATTTTTTTTTTTTTTTTTTGTATTTGAGAAAAAGATAAAAGAGAAAATATTACTTTTAATTAAAAAAGTACAAATCCAGGATGGATGGGATCCACCTGTAATTCCAGCACTTTGAGGACAGAAGGAGGAGTATCAAAACTTCACACCAGCCTAGGCAATTTGCAAGACCCTGTTTCAAACACAACAAAACAAAATAAACCAAAATGAAAAAAGTTTTTTTTAAAGACCAGGGCTAGTGCTCAGGGGAAAGGCTGTGAATTCAGTCCCCAGTACTGAGAAGAAATAAAAAGAGAGAGAGAAAGCAAAAAAGATAACAGTGGGCTGGGGATTTAGCTCCCTGTTGAAGTGCTTGCCTGGAAAGCATGAGGTTGTGAGTTGGATCCTCAGGACCAAAAAAAAAAAAAAACCAAAAATAAAAAACCATTACAGTAGATGAGGCAGTGCGGTAATGTGAAATGAGCACGGGGCTACTGTGATGCTTTGTGTGCTCGCCAGGTTGGCGATCAGCAGTCTGCGATGTTTGGAGAATGCTGTTTCCAGCCTGGAGATGTCAAACTAACCATGGGGACTGGGACCTTTTTGGATATAAATATTGGCAGCTGTGCTTCATTTAACAGTTCAGGTAAATACTTGGAATTATCCTATTTTATCACTTTTTCCATGTATATTTGTGTTGTGTTATTTATCCTATTTTCCCATTTTATGTTAGGGATATTGTGTAACACATCGAGGTTATGGTTATTATTATTATTAGAGACAAGGTCTGTTTTTTTCCCTTTACATTAATAGCATTAAAAAAACAAAAAAGATACTGCAGAAAAAACCAGAAGGACTAGGGTATTTTGGACAGTTCTCTAAATATTTCATCTTTCTACAGGTTTTATTCATTTAAAATTTCTTATCGAGGCTCTAATTTTCTTTTTGGGAGAATTGTGGATCAAATCTAGGTCCTTGTACGTGCTAAGCAAGCGGTCTATCATGGCGCTGCATTGTGACACCTAAGTTTTTGTGTTTTGATAAATTATCTCTTTTGTTTTCTTTTCTTTTCTTCTTTTTTTTTTTTTTTTTAAGAGACTGGGTATCACTGTGCAGTGCAGGTTGACCTTGCACTCACTATGGAGCCCAAGATGGCCTCCAACTCAGTGATTCTCCTTTCCCAGCCTCTTGAGTGCTGAGATTATAGGCTTGCATTATTGTAAACCCAAATATCAAGTTCAGTCACCCAAGTATTGTAATCTTCTTTCTAGCTTTCCTCACAATCCAAAAAGTTATATTTGTAATCCCAATGAGATGTTATCGCAATCCCAATCTACCACCACCAATGCAACCCACATCGAGAGTAAAGACACCAAGACATAGTCCAAGTTAAGGGCAGCCAAGAGGTCCTAAATCCATTTCCTGTGAGGACATGTAGACAAAAGGCCTCGATCCTAGGCCTCTCCCAGCATGTATTCTCTTGTGAAAAAAGTGGGGGGATTCGCACGGGGATGAGTGATAGTCAGGATGTCAGGGATTACTGAGTAACTTGAGCTAGCTGGCCAGGTGCAAGGATGGCATCTCTGTAATTTGCAGAGATAAAGATAAGCAGAAGGATCAATTTATATAACCTGATTAAGATCACAGTAGAATTGTTTTGGGGGAACTCTTGTGCCCTGGGGAGTCATAGCCTTTTATCTTGAGGCTCATACCCAGTTGACATTCCCAGAGCAAATTACTCTACATCTCGCCAGCTCAATCCTATATCATGGAGAGCACCATGCAAGGAAACAGGACTGTCTGATGGCTATAGACTTTGCACATTAACACCTAGGCTAGCCTTATTTGCAATGCTTAGAGTCAATTGAAGAGAGAAGGAAATACCCTAGCCAGCCTTTCACATATCAGTATAAGGAAGTGAGGCTCCAAGTAATCAAAATCACAGCAATTGCTTTGGATTCAAAGGGAGTCACTGGAGTTGCTTCCCACAGTGTACCACCACACTGGCAGGAAATTATTATTCTTTCTATGAACCGTTCTTGAATATTAGTTGTTAACTAATATTAGGTCCATGCATATTTAAGATTTCTAGACAGTTGCTAAAAATTCAGTCTCCCAAATGGAAGAAACCTGGCAGAGTACAAACTAAGAGATCTAGTGTGTGGCGTTGTGCTCTAGAGGCTGGGGATTCCTACTGTGGGTGCTGGCCTCCTCAGATGGTTACTCAGAGTCGTTTTTAAAATCTTTTTCTCCGGTCTATTCCCCCATCAACTATAAGTCAGCATGGTTAGTTCTCTAGAGCATACCAGTCTCATAGTAAACTATACTTCTGGTTGGTATTTACTGTTACGATTCTAGACTTGTCTATAGCTAATAAAAACTAATATTCAAGTACTGGTGATGTAGCACAGTGGCAGAGCATTTGTCCACTGTGCAATCCCAAAGGCCCCCTCCACCAAACTACTGTTTATTGTTCATATTTTATGCTAGGTACTAGTTTAAATCCTTTTTATATATTAACCCAATCCATTCCTACAGCAGCTGTCTAAGGTAGGTGGACCATTTGATAGTTGAAGAAACTAAGGTCAAAACTGCTAACTAGTTAAATCACAACTGGTAAATCTGAGGGGGCTAGGAATGGAGTTCAGGCAGTCTGACTTATAGGAACTTCTCCATTTTGTATATAATCAAACCGTTCCGTTAGAGTTGTCTGAATTGTTTATTTAAGCTGTGGTGAAGTTTATTTATTTATTTATTTATTTATTTCATTTTCTTTTTTGTCTTTTTCGTTTTTATCAGTACCAGGGATCGAACTCATGACTGCCTGCTTGCAAGGCAGGCACTTATGCCGCTGAGCTAAATCCCCAGCCCCGAAGTTTATTTAAGAAAGCAAAAAATAAAACAGAAAGAAACTGGTTCTTCAGAGCTGAGTAAATAAGAAAAAAGGAACAAAGATAAAAGTACATATTGTGAAAGATTATGATAGCCTGAATTGTACAGCTATTTTATGATTTATGTTACTTGTTTGCTCTTTTGCTTTATAAGGCTTTTATCCATTAATTGGGTGGAAGATTGGGCAAGAAGTCGTATGTCTAGCAGAAAGCAATGCAGGAGACACGGGGACTGCCATACAGTGGGCTCAACAATTAGGTAAGTCTTCTTGTCAGTGAATTTCATAGGCCATACTTTAAAAAATTCAAGTCTGCCACATGACTATAGATCAGTAAGTAGTCAATGAATGGATTGCCCAAATAAAATACCTCAGAGCAGAAGAAAATACCATGTTTTCATGATATTGGGGTGGTAAAAAACTAGGTATTAAGACCAGGAACCATAAAGAAAAAGAATAGGGCTAGGGGTATAGCTTAGCAGCACAGTGCCTGCCTAGCAAGCACAAGGTTCTGAGTTCAATTCCTGGTACCAAAAAAAAAAAAAAAAAAAAAAAAAAAAAAAAAAAAAAGAAAGAAAAGAAAAAGAATAATAGATTTTTTTTTCCTTTTTTTCTATGAAAAACATTTATTCTGAGAAGAATAATAGAGTTAAGTATATAAAATATTAGAATATATAGGAAGAGATATATAACTAAAATTAGACAAATTGATAAAAACAACTTGTATGTCAGAGATATTAATAAACTGAAAAAAAGACATATAGGGATTTCTTAATAAAAATGACTATTACAACATGGTGTTCACATTCAGTAAGCAAAGTAATGCACACTTATCAATCCTCATTTATTTTACTCTGTTTTGAGAGATTAATAAGTTTGATGATACTAGCATTGGTGGAAATGTAGAGAAAGACGTAGTCCTCTTTTCTGCTAAGTATTAATTAGCAGCCGGACAGGATGTGTCTTCTTTTTCCATGTGGGGCTGCATCTGGGCATTGTGCATGTTACACAAGTTCTCTGCCCTTGAGCTCTGTGCCAGCCCAGTGTTAGGGTATAAGCTGTTTCTCTTTATTCCCTAGAAAATGAACACTTGTGTATATTTAGTGTAAAAATCATGGAAGTGTAACAAGCTGTGTAGAGCCATAGGTGTTTAATATAACAATTAGAAATAAATTTGGTTTAATAACAAACCACTAGGTAAATGTCAGTGTATCAATGTAGTGGAATGTTTTACAGTCACAAATAACCATGTAGCTGCACATCTCACTGATAACTGCACCACACATTAAGAAGGGATATAAACCACTTAAAGGATAGCCTGCATAATATTTTTTATTTTTCCTTAATTGCTTTATTGAGATATAATCTATGTACCATACAATTCCCCAAAAGTACACAATTCATTGTTTTTTAGAATATGCATGAGGTTTACAAAATATCATGGTAATTTTACAGTATTTTTATTTCCTCTCAGAGAGACATCCTTGCTCAGCATGGTGGCACAGACCTGTAATGCCAGTACTTGGGAGGCTGAGGCAGGAAGATTAAAATTTGAGGCCAGGGCCACGGGTATAGCTCAGTGACACTGCGCCTGCCTGGCAAGTGCGAGGTCCTGAATTCGATCCTCAGTACCAAAAAATAAATAAATAAAAGTTTAAGCCAGCGTGGACTATAAGAAAGATACTGTCTCAAAACACCAAATAATAAAAAATAATAATAAAGGCACCGTACCCATTAACACTGGTTCCCCTTTTTCCTCTGTTCCTTTTCTTGTCCCTACTCCTGTGTTATCATTATTAGTCTACTTTCTGTTTCTATGTATTTGCTTATTCTGGCTATTTTATATTAATAGTCAAGCTGATACATGATTGATTGATTAATTGATTGATTTGAGAGAGAGTCTTGCTAAGTCAGTCAGCTGCCAGAGCTGGGCTTAAATTTGCAGTCCTCTTGCCACAGCCTTCCAGAGAGCTGAGGTTATAGATACGTGATCTTTTGTAACTGAAGTTTTTCTTCAGCATAATGTTTTCAAGGTTTACATGGATTGCAGCATATAGTAGTACTTTATTTTTTCTACTAAATAATTCATTATATGAATGTCATAATTTATCAGTTGGTGAACATTTAGGCTATTTCTGCTTTCTTGGTTCTTATGCTAACAAACAGCCCATATATTATAAAACCGTATTTGATGGTTTTATAAAAACCATGAATCCATATTTCATGTGAAGTATTGTATACCAAAGTATTAATACCAAGGTATTAGTAATTATTATTGCTCATAGGTACCTTATTGTGCAGGTTGAGACTTTATACTTTGCCTATTCGAAATGAGTTTATTTGGTTAAAGAAAAAAGTGATTTTATTGGTAAAAATTATAGTCTGGGAGTGGTGCTGCCTGCCACAGTGTTCTACAGGCTAGCAAGGAAGATATGCATTAACACCGACAGTGTTTAAAAACATGGAAGCTGTGAGTAGTGGAGCACTCCTGTGGTCCTAGCTGGCAATATAAAGAGAACCCATCTGTGTGTGTGTGTGTGTGTGTGTGTGTGTGTGTGTGTGTGCGCGCGCGCGTGTGTTTAGTGTCAGGTCCAGTCTAGAGAATCCGAAGGCTTCCGTGAAGACATGTTGTTTTAGCTAACACTGAAGAAAGAATGAGTGATGGCCAGGTGGTGAGGGCATTTGGCCAGAGTGGTCCGAGCAGAGCTGAGCAGTACGGCAGGTCCAGGCAGGGAGAATCCTGATCTGTTGGAGGGGCTGGAAGGATGCTTTGTGTCTTTTTCTGCAGTTGAGACAGTTTGCCTCTCTGCTGTCCTCTGATAACATGGGTCAGGGGACATCTTTTCCTTAGCAGTAGAAATTTTAATTGCCACACGCCACCCCTGCCTGCTCGGCGAATCCTCACAGGACTTCTTCCTAAGAACATGTTTAACATTACCCACAGCTCTTGTTAACTCAGAATAAAAGAAACTGACTCTTTCTCTCTGGATCCCTTCCTGAGAGATGAAGTCTCCCACCTGAGAGGAGGCAAGGAGGCATCCTCTGGAGCAGCAGCGGGCCCTGAGCACCATGGCGGGGTGCATGTTGGGTGCAGGGAGTGGGCTCAGAGAAGTTGTGGTCTGAGTTCAGGGTGGTGCCTTCCTGTCTGTCTGCTGCCTGGGTGACACTGTGAGATAAGTAGGGCCTGCTGTGGAGCCCAGCATGAATGAAGCCTTGTGTTCTCAAGGATTTGTATCAAAGACACGGGGTCAGTCTATATTGTTATAATCTTACCTGGATAAATTTACCTTCTGCCTTTTAGTAATTTTACTGATTTAAAATAGAATTGATTTAATTTATTCCTGCTACTGTATTCAATTTTATTTCATGCTACCGTCCACTCTTTAAAACTTACTGTTTTACTTTTTAAATGTGGGACATGAACATGATTCCCAAAGCCAGAATCATAGAAGTTATACTCAGAGAAGCTGGCTCCCTTCCTTCTCCTTTGCTTGCCTCGCTGGCTTTTGCAAATGACCACTTTGCTTTTTGTCTTGTGTGTTTCTTTTTGTAAAAACAGGAATATGTACATACATTTCCCCTTCTTTCTTTCTTTCTTTTTTGGTTTTTGGTACTGGGGATCGAACTCACGGCCATGCGTTTGCAAGGCAGGTACTTATGCCACAGAGCTAAATCCCCAGCCCCTCCCCTTCTTTCTTACACAAAAGTAATATGCCACGAATTTTTTTTTGTACTTTGCTTTTTTTCCACTTATATTGCATTCTAGGAATTGTTTTGCATCAATTCATAGAGGTCGTCTTCATTCTTTGCACACATTTATATAATACTGTATTTTGTTATGGATACATAGTTAAGCCAGTCAGTTTCCTATATTTGGGCATTTAGTTTGCAGTTTTTTGAAAATACAAGTGATGATACAATGCATATGTATTTTCATATTGCTGGGTGTATCTTATAATTTATTTTCCTTCCTTTTTTTTTTTTTTTTTTTTTTTTTTTGATACCGGGCTCTTACAACCTCGCAGTTGCCAGGCAGATACTTATGCCACTGAGCTAAATCCCTGGCTCATAATTTCTTTTCTTTTTGCAGTGCAGGGCTTTATGCATGCTAGGTATGTATTCTACCACTGAGCTACATTCCTAACCCAGGGATTCGAGTAAATACCCAGAGCTGGACGTGGTGGTGCATACCTGTAATCCCAGCACATGCAGGGTTGAGGCAGAAGGATGAGAAGTGTAAGGCCATTCCAGGAAATTTGATAACTTATCAGGACCCTGTCTTAAAAGGAAAGGGATGTAGCTCAGCGTGAAGGCCCTGGGTTTGATCCGAGATATGAGGATGATGGTAGTTTGGGTGATGGGATGGTAGATGGTACTTTGTCCTTCATCTGTCCTTCATCTTTTTTCTTGTTTTCAGAAGTTGAATATTATTAAACTCTCAGTTTTGTTTAAATTCTATGGGTAATTTTTTTTTAATTGGTACCAGGGATCAAACTCACGACTGCCTGCTTGCAAGGCAGGTGCTCATGCTGCTGAGCTAAATCCCAGCCCCTCTATGGATAATTTTTAAAAAATATTTTCATAGGCAATAAATTTAGTGTGCTGAGATCTTAAGTTCCCAGCTGCTCTTTTTGGCCTATAGTTCCAACATCTGTTCAGTTTTCAAAGCTCTGCTATTTGGATCTTTCTGCTTTTCATTTGCATTGCCCAGTGGCCAGACTGGGCAGCTGTGTCCCCTGCTCAGAGATCAGTTCTCAGCACTTTTAGTTTGTTGTTTACAGTCAGATCTGAATTATGTGCTGCTCAGGATTGAGGCCAGTTGTTCTCTCTCTCTCTTTTTTTTTTTTTTTTTTTCTCTTTCTTTTTAGAGACAGGGTCTCAACTGTGTGGTATAGGTTAGCTTTGAACTCACTGTGTAGCCCAGTCTGGCCTTGAACTCATGCAGTCCTCCTGCCTCAGCCTCCTGAGTGCTGGAAGTACAGGTGTGCATTATCATGCCTAGTTTAGGGATTCATAAAATTCTTCTGAGGTACTTTTCTCAGTCCCTTTTTCTCAGTGATCTCCTTGGTAATTCTGACCTCAAAGAGTCACATTGTGGTGTGCTGACCAAAAGGTGGATTTTTGTCTCCCTCCTGTACTGAACACTTTGTCTTACTGCTTTTACCTCTTAACCTAAGCAGCAAGAGAGTTGAGAGAAGAGGAAGAAGATGGAGGAGGAAGGAAAGAAGGTGGGAAGCCACAGCAGTCTCCTCAGTGCCCTTGCCTCAAATTTTGGTTGCATCTGCTCCCGTCTGTTGTCAGCCTGGAGCCTAAGACAGGAGACACTGAGGGAAGACGGAAGAGAAATGAGCAGAGGTTCCCCTTACACTTTTTTTTTTTTTTGAGACAGGATCTCACTATGCAGTTCAGGCTGACCTTGAGCTAACTTTGTAGCTCAAGCTTGTCTTGAACTCACAATGATCTTCCTACTCAACCTACAGAGTGCTGGGATTATAGATGTGTGCCACCACTCGCAGTTTACACTTTTCTTTTTTTTGTAACATATTCTTGCTGTGTTCCTAGGCTGGTCTCAAACTCATAGCTCCGGGGTAGCTGGGATCAGGGGCATTGAGCTCAGTGCTCTAGGCCTGCCCCTGTGTCTATGTGAAATTGTGTTCCTGCTGCCTTGGGATAGCCTGGGAACTCTGACACTGGGAGGAAGAAAAAAGTATCTGAAAGGAACACCTGGGGTTCCCTTACTCAGTCCTGTAGAAACTCTTAATTCACATTAGGAGGAATGACCTTTTCTTGAAGCTCTTTGTGTTTATGTCCAGTGTAAGTCTGGATTTTGGTTTTCAGGTTGTCCCTGAGGCTAGGCCAGGAGATAGCACAGAAAATAAAATGAGAAGCTGACCTCCAGTTGGTGTCCTCCCGCTTGCCTGCCAGCTTACTTGTCAGAGCCCGCCAGTAGCTTCGCCCAGCACTGTGTGGAAATCCTTCGCTGTAGTCAGTGGGCGATGCAGAGCAGGGTGTGCTCCTCCTGGAAGCTCTCGGCTGTGGGCCCAATGAGAAGAGTTCAGGTGGAAGGTTATTTAGAAAGTTCTTCAAGCAGGTGACACTAGAAGCAAGAATGAAAACAAAGCTAGATCTCTCTTTTTTTGTCTTTTTGAGACATTTTATAGTCTAGGCTGGTCTTGAACTCACAATGATCCTTCTACCTCAGCCTCCAAGTGCTGGGATTACAGGTGTGCCACGTTTTATCTTGATTAAAAAACTCACATACGATTTTTTTAAGGACAACTTTTTATTGCTGCCAGAGACTTTGATCATCAGTATATGGTTCTAACTGCAATACCTTCCTCAGATTGCAAAGGGAGTTTAAGATCCAGTAGTCAGTAAGAGCAGCACAGGTAGGTTGGGAGGCAGGAAATAATTTTTATCAGAAAATCCTAACACCTTAACATAAACGAGGGTAGGGGCTGAGGATTTAGCTCAGTGGCATAAGTGCCTGCCTTGCAATTGTAAGTTTGATCCCTGGTACCGATAAAAAAGAAAAACAAAAAAATCATAAAACTAGGGTACTGAATTACATGTTACAGACTGAAATCATAGAGCTGCCCCAACATCTAGGCAGTCTTCTACTGATTATAAATGAATGAAAACAAATCAGTTACAAAATCTATGTTATGTTTCTTTGTCACAAATTCTTTTATACAAATCGACAGGATTTTAAAATTTTATTTAGTTTTCTAAAATTAATTTTACTGGCACACTTTTTACTTTTTTTTTTTTTTTTTTTGATACCAGGGATCAAACTCATGACCTTGCCCTTGCCAGGCAGGCGCTTATACCACTGAACTAAACCCCTAGCCCTATGGGGACACTTTCAATACACGTAATAGTCAGGGAATTTGATTTTCATAGGGAGTTTTACCTATACAGAGTATATCTTGATTCTTCTTTTTCCTCTTTATTTATCTCTCCTCTGTGGACATGTTTTTTACTATTTTATTTTATTTTATTTTATTTTTTTGAGACAAGATCTTGCCGCACAGTTCAGATTGGACTCAAACTCACTATACAGTGCAAGCTGGCCTTAAACTCAAAGCAATCCTGCTTCAGCCTCCTGATTGCTAGGATTACAGTTGTGTGCCACCATGCCCGGCCTGTCTTTCTTTAACCAAGTGTTTCTCATTAGTCATAGAGTGAAATAAAGCCAACTTAATTAGGGTATATAAAGATGGGCAATATTTGTTATATCTTTGTTTTGGTTTTTGAGACAGGATCTCTCTGTGTACTTGAAACTGGCCTTCAACTCACTGGGTAGTCCAAGTTGGCCTTGAACTTGTGATCTTCCTTCCTCAGCCTCCTAGGGGCTGGGATTATAGCCATGATCCATTATACCCAGTTACTTGTGCATTTCTGAGGCAGGACGATTGCTAGAGTTTGAGGCCAGCTTGGACAATGTAATGAAACCCTGTCTTAGAAAACAAAACCAAATAAAATTTTAATTCTTTAAACAGCCTAGAGTTCTTTAAAAAGAAGTTAAAAATGAAGCCTGCTGCATATAGAACCTAGCGTGGCCCTTTTTGCATGTGTGCCCTTTTAATTATGTTCACCATGGTTGGGGACGCAGGTAAAGACTAGTGGTATAACACAAGTTCCTCCCTAGCCCTTTATTCTGTTTGAGGATTTTTTGTTGTTGTTCATGTGTTTGTTTTTTATTTTGGTACTGGAGATCGAACTCATGACTTTGTGCTTGCTAGGTAGACTTCGTGCTTGCTAGGCAGACTTCATGCTTGCTAGGCAGGAGCTTGTGCCGCTGAGCTAAACCCCCAGCCCCTGTGTGTTTGTTTTTGCAGATCTTTTCACAGATGCTTCTGAGACTGAAAAAATGGCTGCAAGTCTGGAAGATTCTGAAGGGGTTTATTTTGTTCCATCTTTTAGTGGATTGCAGGTATTTTCTTAAGAAGTTAACGGCAATTGCAAACATTTTTCTCCTGCTACGTTCAAAGTTATGTGTCTGCCATACTGTTACTTGAGGATGTGGGGGGAACAGAACATAGTGAAAACAAAAGGTGCATCCTAGGGCTGAGAGGTGTGTGGCCTAGTGTGGATTTCCTAGGAATAGAAAGGCCCCTACTGGTGACTGCTGGCTCGGCTTGTGCTTACAGAACTCAGCCAGCTGCTGCTTGGAAGTCTGTTCCTTTGGAGCCTCACAGTTGGTAGGTTTGTGTGGAACTTCAGCGTAACACCTGGGATTATGATAGTGTAACTAGAAATAGTCATTTCCCAGTGGGGAACTGTATCAGTAAATAGGCATCTTTAAAGTATATCACTGAGAATTAGCAAAGTAGTAGTGCACACTCTCACACTATTACACACACATAATGTTATATCTATAGCTATAGATCTATATCCATAAATATATAGATTATATATAATATTATATATTACATACACACATATATACTTGTATAAATATATATGTTATGTCTTTCCAGGTTTCCTTAAGTTTTTTAAAAAATCGACTTACAAAATAATTCTTTTCGGGCTGGGGATTTAGCTCAGTGGCATAAGTGCCTGCCTGGCAAGCATGAGGTCATGAGTTCAATCCCCGGTACCCAAAAAAAAAAAAAATTTTTTTTTTCTTTGCCATGATTGGTGGCTCACACTTGGAATCCCAGCCTTGGGCCCGTGGGAGGCTGAGGCAGGAAGACTGCTATGAGTTGGAGGCTAGCCTGGATTACATAGAGAGTTCAAGGCCAGCCTGGGCTACATAGCAATACCTTGTCTCAAAAAAAGCAAAACAAAAAAAAAAAAAATCAATATTTCTTCTTAATAATTTTTATGGTAGAATGTGGCTACTTTGCCTAATCAAAAGATAAACTCATAAAAGACTTGATTTTGTAGCATTTAACTTTGTATTTAATTGAAAGAACTGTGATGCGTAACATTTTAGAATATTGCTACAGAGAATTTTAAAAACTTTGAGGTATTACAAACAAAATTACTTTAGGAGAAAACTTATCCTATCATTTTAAGCATTCTCTAAATACTTTTCACTGTAAAAAATAAAGTTTTCATGAATCAGGCATGATGGTGCGTGCCTATAATTCTGGCACTTGGGAAGCTGAGGCAGGAGAACTGCTACAAGTTTGAGGCCAGCCTGAACTGCAGAGTGAAACTTTGCTCAAAGAAACAAAAACCTAAATAAATAAAGTTTTCTTTTTTAGAAGCCATCTCATGTTCAGTTGCTTAGTTAATGTCCAAAATTTAAAAGTTTGATAATATAATGTAGAAGCTGGTTAAAAAAATTAAGCGAGTGAATGTGCTATATTTTCAAAAGGAGATTTATTACTTTGTTTCACTGTTTGTACTTTTTCCTTCTGTGTGTTTCTTCTGGAAGGACTGGGAGCTCATGAAGTATACATAGAGATTATATCCTCTTTTGGGTGACATGAGGCAACCCCCAAATAGCACCTATAACAGGACAGAAAGTGAAAAGTTTGTAATTGGGTTTTCAGGAGAGAGGGTAAATGAGCAATTGTCGTCTGCAAAGGTAGGGTTTCACTGGTCATTCCTCACTGTTTCTTTTTGAAAACTGTGCTAAGGGACTTAACAGCTGTCTTCAACTCCTCCTCCCTCCAGGCCTGTACAAATGACACAAAGTATATGATGTTTTGAAAAACAAAAAGTATCTGTGAAGTCCAAAAGAGTTAAACAACTTTTACAGATAGGATTTTTAATTTCATTGTAGTAAATGTCCCTGTTCTGCTGTGATTTCCAGCATAAAATGAAGTGCTTCCTTTTTTTTTTTTTTTTTTTTTTGGCAGTCCCAAGGATCAAACCCAAGGCCTCACATGAGTCAGGCGAGCACTCTCGTACTGAGCGGTACCCTCATCTACCCCCTTTTTTCTGACGCACTTACAGAATCATGGACAGATTGTTTTTGTTTGTTTTTTTGAGACAGGCTCTTGCTGTGTAACCCAGGCTGGCCTCAAATTCATGTCAGTCCTCCTGCCTCAGCCTCCTCAGTGCTAAGATCACGTGTGTGGACACCCAGCTCCCCCTTGTGGAGGCAGGGTTTGCACTATTGAATGTGGCTGATCTTGAACTTTTGATCCTCTGAGGAACTGGGATTCTAGGCAGATATCACCACACTCGGTGAAGCTGTTGGTTGGAAATTTAAAATTGATTAAATAGTAGTACACTGACACAAAGCCGATTGGGAAACAGGTGACAGATCATGTCAGCAGCTAGAGTAAAGGAGACAGGAGGCTCATGTCTCCGATCCTGTCCTTGTCACAGTATTGTCACAGCTAGGACAGTAGGAGAAGGCTAGGATGTTGACTGCTCTCAAACTATTAGGACTTTTATTTTTGTACATGCTGAGGGTTAAACCCAGGGCATCACCTATGCAAGTCAAGCACTCTTCCACTGAGCCGCGCCCCCAGTCCAGCAGTTCTTGAGGGTCAAGGGACTTGGCTCCCAGGGAAGTCTGGAGCAGCCTCTTCAGGGGACAGTAGAAGGAGGACCATCCCCTAGGTGGCACTGTGCGAGCAGCCACTGTGGCTGTGCTGAGCTGGGGCTGTGGTTTGGCGGGGGCAGCATTGGCTGTGGGAGGAAAGAATCAGTAGCCCTGTTTCCCTGCAGCTGTTGGTTGCTGGGATGAGGCTGTAGGGGTAGATACTATGGTGAGTCCAGCTCCAGCTGGAGCGGGCGTGAACTCTGATTCACTGAGGGTTCTTTACGTGCAAGAAACAGGCTCCACAGTTACCCTTGGGAGAAGCTGCTTGTTCCCAAAAGCCCAAGAGCTGAGACAGAGGATTAATTTAGTGATTCTCAGTGATGTGTTTTGGGCTTCTGTGCTTCTCCTTCTCACCATGGCTCTGCTTTTCTCCTTGTATTATTTGCTTTGCTTTGTATCCTTTCTTCCTGATAACTTCCATTTTCTGTGTTTTTCTTTTTTGTTTTTGAGATAGGGTCTCACTATGCAGTTCAAGCTGTTTTTGAACTCATTACGTAGCCCATGCTAGTCTCAAACACCTGACAGTCTTGCCTCAGCCTCGTAAGTGCTGGGATTACAGGTGTGCACCACCACGCCCCTCCACCTTGCACGTTCTTTCTGCTCAGCTCCCTGACCAGCGCAGTCTCTTTGGTCATGTTTCCTATTCCAGGTTTCTGGGGAAGTGGCTCTGATTGGGCCACCTTGTCCTTTCCAGTGTTGGTCAGATTTGGAGTGAGTTGTTCTTATCCCTGACGGTTATGTGGCAGCTGTTTCAGACAACCGAGCCTCTGGATCCGAAAAGTTTTCCCAGAAAAGAATGAGGCCAGAAAGTTCTGTGGTGGCCATGTCTAGTGGAACTGGGATATCTGAATGGTGGAGGGGAAGAGACCTGTTGCATGATACTGATGGGGACCAGAAGTGAATGTTGGGGAGAGAGACATGGGTAGCATTAGGATCCGGAGAGCATGGAGAGCTTATGGGCATCTGGACAGGGCCTTCCTGATTTCTGCTGTGGAAGCCTGAGCGCCTCTGATAGACAGTGGCAGCAATAGCTGATTATCTAGCCAGCGGTGGTGGTTAGAGCATCACAGTGCAAGGGAGGGAACTCCTTGGAAGATGTTAAAGGTCAGGGAGTTGATTGGCAACTGAAGACACAGAGTTTTCAAGAACACTGTACATCAGGTGTGGTGGTGCACACCTGTAATCCCAGTCCTTGGAAGTTCAAGGCAGGGAGATTGCAAGTGTTCAAGGCTAGCCTGAACTACATAACAAGGCTCTATCGAGAGAGAAAGAGAGAGAGAGAGAGAGAAAGAGAACGAACGAACTCTGGGAGGCTGAAGGAGGATCACATGTTTGAACACAGCCTAGGCAATTCAGCAACTTAGCACAATGCTATCTCAAAAAAAGAACTGGAGATATACCTCAGTATGGAAGCCTGGTTTCAAGCCCCAATACTAAAACAAAACAAAACCAAAAAAATCTGAAACAAAAGAAGACAGAGGAGGATATTTATTTATTTATTTATTTATTAAAGGCAAGGTCTTGCTATGTAGTGCAGGCTGGCCTTGAACTAGCTTTGTAGCCTAGACTGGCCTCAGAATCACAGCAATCCTCCTTCCTTAGCGTCCTGAGTGCTGGGATTATAGCTGAGTATCATCGACAGAGAAGGATCCCTGAGGTTGCTTTTCCACTTTCTACATTTTTGAAGTTTGACTTTTAATAATTATTTAGTTCACATTTCAGGCCCCTTTTTTGTTGTGAGCTTAAATAGGTGGTCTGCCTAAGTGTACTCAAACTGTTTATATGCTATTAAAAATTTATCCTTGCACGGTGGTGCAAACCTGTGATTCTAGCAACTCAGTAGGCTAAGACAGGAGGGTCATAAATTCAAGGACAGCACAGGCATTTTAGTGAGATCTTGCATTAAAATAAAAAAAGAGCTGGAGATGTAGCTTGGTGGTAGAGCGTCCACCCTTGGTTTTAGTCCGCAGTACTATAAAAAGAAAAAAGCCATCCTAATGGTTAATATAATGTTTTGGACTGTTTGCATGACTGGGTTTCTGTCTAGGGATGTAATTCTATAGTGTGTTTTTATTGTCTCTCACTTTAGGCACCATTAAATGACCCCTGTACATGTGCCTCTTTTATGGGTTTGAAGCCTTCTACCAGTAAAGCCCATCTCGTACGAGCAATATTGGAGTCTATAGCTTTCAGGTGGGAAACGCTGCCTCAAACTCCTCCCTCTCATACTTTGTCACTTCCTTAATAATTTGCTACAAAACAGAAAACATCTCAATTGTAATTAAATTACTTAATTTATACTTTGCTTAATCCACACTGTATAGCATATGCTCTGGTTTTTTGTTGTTGTTGCTAATTTCTTTGATTTTTTTTTTCATATTTAAACATACTAGTGTGAATGTTTTTTTTTTTTAAAGTATCCAAGGCTGGAGATACATCCCAGTGGTTAAATATGTGCTTTGTGTATGCAAGGGTTGGGGCTGGGGATTTAGCTCAGTGGCATAAACACCTGCCTTGTAAGCAGGCAGTCGTGAGTTCAATCCCCGGTACCGATAAAAAGGAAAAAGACAATAAATAAATAAATAAAGGGTTGGGAATATAGCTCAGCGCAAAAGCCCTGGGTTCAATCTCCAATAATGAAAAAAAAGTCCAATTATTTAGCATAAAAGATTCAAAATTTAAATTTTCAAAAGCTTTTGTGCCCTTTTCCATAAAGGAGAATTCATACTAATGTTTGTTATATAAAAATTAGAAAATTATAATTACTCTTTTTCAGTTCTATAAAAATTACAAAATTAGAATTATTCCTTTTTTTTTGGTACCAGGGATTGAACTCATGACCTCACACTTGCCAGGCAGGAGCTTACACCGCTGAGCTGAATCCCTGGCCCTAGAATTATTCTTGATACTTCCTGTGATCTCTTTGTTATGGAAAAAGTATAGATTATGAGGTTTAATTATCAAAAGCAGATATGAATAAGGAAATGCTGTTGAAAATAAAATTTTCTATGACTATAAGTGATTATATTTCATTAATTCTATTTAATGGTTTTATGTCATCCTAATAACCACTCAGTAAGTAATTTTATTAGGATGGTAATAGATTAAACTTCAGTTGTAAAATAAAAATCATGCTATTTTATATGAAAGCAAAAAACACAAAGACCTGAGCTTCTTGTTGAGGTGGGCATTTTCTAGACCCATGGTGAGAATCTATGGCCTATGTGCCGTAGTGGGCTGTTTGTATTATTAAAGGTTCACCTCACTGTACAAGATGATCTTCAATTAGTATGCTTATTTAACATTTTATTTTGCATATTTAGGAAAAAAATCCAAGTTAAATCATAGCTTTTATTTTTGAGACCAGAATAGAGAAATATTAATATAACTATCTTCTCAAGTAGTCACTTTTTTATTTTTTATTTTTTAACTAGGAACAAACAATTATATGAAACCATGCAGAAAGAGATCCATATCCCTGTCACAAAAGTCCGGTATGTACACTTTGCTTCTAATAAGTAAGTGGTAGCTGCTATTAGTATTTTCATTATTACGATTTTCCAGAATTGTAAAAAGAACTTAATGTCTGCTCCTTGGGAATAAAATTCTTGGTCATAGCCAGGTACGATGGCACATGCCTGCAATCCCAGCAAGTAGGAGGCTGAGGCAGGAGAATCTTGAGTTCAAGGTCAGCCTGGACAGCAGAGCAAAACCCTGGCTCAAAAAACAAAATTTGGGAAGTCATAGAGATTTGAAGAGAAGAGGAAAGCTAAATTTGGAATGAGAACATAATACATTATGAAATTTGTGGGTATTCATATGTATATTATATTCTGAAATCTCTCTTAATTGTAGCTATCCTTGACATGGTAGCATCAAATTTTTTGACTTTCTTCACAGTCATGTCCAAATAAGTCTTATATTGCTTTAGTGTATTATATCTAGCTTGTTTGGAACTATTTCAGAGCACATGGGATAAATGCAAATATTGGTAGCAATTAGAGAAGATATTTAGAAATTACTCCGTAAGATCCTCTCTCATTGGGTCAGTGTTAAATGATATAACTTTAGAATTAGAAGGTTAAATTTATAGGGTTTAGGGATGTGGCTCAGTAGTACAGCACCTGCTTAGCATGCACAAGACCTTGGGCTGGATTCATTACTTTGCAGAAAAAGATAGAAGAGAGATAGAGAGGGAGAGAGCAGGGGGAAAGTCATAAAATCAAGGATTTAAGAAAAAAATATGTAGCCCAGAGGAAAAGAATGAGCGGTACTAGTGCTGCAATAACTTATCTCATGTCTCTGAATCCACAGAGCAGATGGAGGAGTGTGTAGGAACGATTTTGTCATGCAGATGACTTCAGATTTGATCAATAAGAATATAGACAGACCTGTCCACTTTGACATGTCCTGCCTGGGGGCGGCTTCTCTGGCTGGCCTTGCTGTTGGTATGTGAGAATTTTGTTTCATTTTGTTGTTTTGTTTTTAGAGACAGGATCTTGCTGTATAGTCCTGGCTGGTCTTGAGCTCACTATGTACCCCACACTGGCCTTGAACTCATGGTGATCCTCTTGTCTCAGCCTAAGTGCTGGAGTCACAGGCGTACACCATCACACCTGACTAGTATCTCTAAATTTTGTTGAAAATGGAGAGGTTTCTTGTAGTAAGTAAATGCAGTAACTTCATGTCTAGGTGAATGTAAAGCCAAAAAGCAGAACCAAGTGATCAGAGTGGAGAAAGATCTATTTCCTGGAGCAGGTAAGGAGAGTAGTAGCCTATTTGTAAAGCAGTGTTGGGGATTTTATTGAGGAAGTCTAAACGCATATAAGAAAGTGCACGGCACATTTTTGAACATGCTCAGTTTATGGTTGTAGATGACATGTTCCAGCAAGGAAGATGGCACGGGGCATGGTGGCGCTCCTATAACGCCAGTGCCTGAGAGACTGAGGCAAGAGAATCCAGAGTTTGAGAGCCGCCTTGGCTACATTGCAGTTTCCAAGCCCGTCTGGACTATATCGTGACCCTGTCTGTCTCAAAAATGGAAAGAGAGAAAACTGACATATTCCTAGGTGTGCTCAGTTCATGGTCATGGGGCACACACTTGAAAAACAAAGACACATTCCTGGACTTGCTTAGTTTGTAATCAGATCACATTTAGAAAATTGGGAGCATGAACCTCCCTGTGCGTGCCCTGCCAGGTTTTCTCTAAGCTGCCTAAAAGAATGAGTCAGCGTGACTCAGGGACCTTGTGGTTCCTTGTGGACTACTCCAAAGAGTTTCAGCTGAAATGAAAAGGAAGAATAACTTTCAAGTTACTCAGAGTGGCAGTGTGCTCCCCAAGTGATAAGGGGTTGAGGTAAGCGGGGCATGGTGGTGCATGCCTGTAATCCCAGCACTAGGGAGGCTGAAGCAGGAGGATTGTTGCAAGTTTGAGACCAGCCTGGGCTACAGAGTGAGCGAGCTCAAGGCCAGCCTGAACTGCATAGTGAGACCTTGTCTCAAAAAGACACACACACACACACACACACACACACACACAAAGAGGTTGATACAAAAGTGTCTGTCTCATTTAGGAGCATTTTTCCTCCTGTTGTACTGGAGATTGAACCCATGACCTTTGCACTTAGCTACACCCCCAGCCATTTATCATCATCATCATTATTATTACTATGGTTACTGTTATTTTAAATTTTGTGATAGAGTCTCACTAAGTCACTAAGTTGCCAAGTAGGACTTCACTTACAGTCCTCCTTCCTCAATTTTCCAGGTGCTGGGATTGCAGGCAGGTGCCACCATGCCTGGGTTGTGGTCAGCATCTTTATGGTCACATTTCTCCTGGCTGGGCATGTCTGCAAAGCTTCACTGACCTCACACACAAGCCACATTGCTCTGGAGCCCTCCTGTCATGGGTCTGGTTCCACCTGTCCAGCTGTCACTCCTTTGGTCTGAGCTAGGAAGGGTGGCCTGTGAGCTTCAGCTGTTTTGTTATCTCTTGAGGGAGGGCAGCTAGTGTGAAAGAAAAGAGTTCTTTGTGACCCCAGAGGCCCACTGAGGAGGCATAGGCACTACTGTAGAAGTGAGAACCTACAGCCATAGGCCAGAGTAAGGGCCAGTAGGTAAAAAAGTTACTAGCAGGAAACTTAGGGAAAAAGGAGCTTCTGGCTGGAAACCAGCCCAACAGGATTTTTGTGGAAGGCGGTGAGACCACATATCACTGGGGGTGGGTGGTGGAAGAGGTAGCTGGGAAGATCAGATACTGAGGATTGGAGACTCTGGCTAAACTGACGTGACAAGGTTCTGCCTAAACAGAAAGAATGCAGAAATGAACAAAGGTTCAAAGTTGAAATGTAGTTGAAAAACAGCTCAGAAAAGATTGAGTAGACTTTGACAAAGAAGAAAATCTTAGCCAGGTGTGGTGGCCTGTGCTTGTGAGTCTACCCCACAGCCGGCTTAGTGAGGCACGAGAATTACAAGTTTGAGCCCAGCCAGAAAGTTTAGCAACTTAATGAGACCTTGTCTCAAGAATAAAACAATGTTTAAAAAACTGTGAATGTAGCTCAGGGTCAAGATCCTGGGTTTAGTCCTCAGTACCTCCGTCCCCAAAAGGAGAATCTTTGCCAATAGGATGATTGTCTTTGGCTTTAGAAACCACTCCCTTCCTTTATTTACTGAATAGCATTTGTAGATCACCTGCTATAGGATCATCACTGCTGAGAATAATGAGGTTAAAGCCACAGTCCAGGTCTCTTGTGGGATTAGGCAGGTGTCGAAAACAGAAATGCCAAACAGAAGATTATCATACTCATGTGATACAGCCAGTGGGCAGCAGTAGTGTAGAGTATGGGTAGGCTTCCCTGAAGACGCAGTAGGGAGTTAACGTTGGAAGCAGCTGGCAGACAGGTGGGGACAGGGTGAAGAGTGGGCAGAGAGAGTGGGTTCAAGAGAGAAAGCATCTCTCTCTCTTTTTTTTTTTTTTGACACAGGGTCTCCCTATGCAGTTCAGGCTGGCCTTGAGCTCACTTTGTAGCCCACACTGGTCTTGAACTCAAAATGATCCTTCTACCTCAGCCTCCCAGTGCTGGGATTACAGGCATGCACCATCATGCCTGCTGAGAAAACATGTCTTGAATGGAAGTGCTATGTGGTAAAACCAAGAGGGAAGGCAGTCTTGCTACACTATCTAAACTGGCTTTAAACTTGTGATCTTCCTGCCTCAGCCTCCTGAGTGCTGGAATTACAGGCGTGTACTACCATACCCCGCTTGCACTAATAATTTGAAATGCCTAGTCAAGCAAAAACAGAATGTAACAAGAAAATAATTCTCAGATACTTACATAATGCTCGCAAATTGAATAAATTAAGCTAACCATTTTAATAAATCACTACGGGTGTTGTGGCACATGCCTGTAATTCCAGAACTCTGGGAGGCAAAGTCAGGGAGGTCACAAGCTCAAGCCTAGCCTGTGTAACCTAGCTTAATTTACTGGGACTTGAACTCAGGACCTTGTGGTTGCCAGGCAGGCACTGTGCCCCTGAGCTATTTCTCTGGCCCTAACCCAGCTTTTTAGTGAGACTGTCACTCCAAAATAAAATTGCTGAGGATATGGGTCAGGGTGAAGCCCCTTTGTTTGATCCCACTAACCTCCCCAACCCCTCAAAATTTAAGACTATTCTTAAACATAACATAGTAGCTTGAGTTTTATCCTCTTCATTAAATCTATAGTTAATTTCAAATTTTGGCTCTCAGAAATGTGAGACCTGAGCTGGGTACAGGGGTACACATCTGTAATCCTAGCCTCTCAGGAGGCTGAGGCAGAAGGATTGCAAATTGGAGACCAGCCAGAGGAACCTAATGAGATCCTGAACCCCCGAAAAAAGATTTTTTAAAAAAGTAGGGAGGAGGCTGGGAGTGGATGTGGTGGCACACACCTGTAATTCCAATATCTAGAAGACTGAAGCAGGAGGATCAGCTTACATTTGAGGTCAGCCTGGGGTACATAGTGAGTTCAAAGCCAGCCTGATCCACATAGTGAGACCCTGTTTCAAATAAAATAAAATAAAGAAGGGTGAGATATTCCTCAGGGTAGAGTGTCCTTGAGTTTAATGCCCAGTAGCATTAAGAAAAAAGAAAAAGGAACATTATACTTGAAGATTATGTACATTCTGTTTTTTTTCTAAATTTATCCCAGAAACACTCTATTCTGCATGTACTTAAGACGATTTAAAAATGTGTATGTACCTTAAAGTATAAAAATGAAATTGTAGGGGCTCGGGATTTAGCTCAGCGGCATAAGCGCCTGCCTTGCAAGCAGGCAGTCGTGTGAGTTCCATCCCTGGTACCGATAAAAAGGAAAAAGACAAAAAAAAAGAAATTGTGAAAATGAGTATTTTAAGAAGTGTTTATTTTCATGACTAGATTCCTCTAGCTGATGTACAGATGGTATATGTGTAGTTTTGTAAATAAAAAGGTGACCAAAAACAAATTAAAAAAAAAAAAAAAAAGCCAAGCATGATAGTGCACAACTAAAATCCCAGCATTCTGGGAGACTGAGGCAGGAAGATTACAAATTCAAGCCCAGACTAAGTGACTTAGAGACATGTTTCCCAGCTTAAAATTTTATAAAGCACTGAGTATGTGGCTCAGTGTGAAGGCCCGGTTTCAATCCCTAGTACTGAAAAACAAAATTAGGAAAAAATATATATGTCATTAAAAACCTTTCTATTCAAGAGAAAAGGTACTTCACAGAGCTGTAGACTGAGTTAAACTTCAAAGTAGGCGAAACGGACCTCTGAGTGGATGAGAGATTCCGGGCTTACTGATGAGACACCATCACTTCATGCTACTTCATGATGATGGCTCCAGGTGTGACTTCCAAGTGCTGCTTTTTATTCCCAGTCACATGATGGGTCTGGCCAAGGGGTGTAGCTCAGAGGCTGTAGATTTTAATACCCAGCTCCACAGGGAAACAGCACTAATGAATTTATCCTATGATTCTCTTTGCAAAGAACAGTATCTTCTAGAACTAGAATTTTCACTTGAATTGGAATTGATACTCTATGAAATGCTATAGTTTGAAAAAGAAATTATCATATTAATTCTTAACTTTGAATTTTAGGCGTCTGCAAGAGTTGCCACTCACTTGAAGATGTATCACAGAAATAGTAATTTATGGGGGCTGGGGATTTAGCTCAGCGGCATAAGTGCCTGCCTTGCAAGCAGGCAGTCGTGAGTTCGATCCCCGGTACCGGTAAAAACGAAAAAGACAAAAAAAAAAAAAAAAAAATAGTAATTTACCTTTACTCTTTTTCTTTGTGTTTTTGAGACAATGTCCCCTTATACAGTTTGGGGTGGTATTGAACTCACTATGTATCAGCCTGTAGCACAAGCTGACCTTGAATGTGAGGTGATTCTCTTCTTCAACCTCCTGAGTGCTAGGATTATAGGCATGGCCACCACATCTGGCCCCCTTCACTTTTGTTTGTTTTGGATTTTTGAGACAGGGTCTCTGTGTACTTCAGTCTGCCCTTGAACTCACTATGTAGCCCATGCTGGGCTTGCACTCACAGAAATCCTCCTGTCTCAGCCTCTGAGTGAGGGAAACACAGGCATGCTTCACCATGCCAAGCTACCTCACTCATTTTAATGAGAATATGCTATGTATGGTGGTACACACCTGTAGTCCTACCACTCACAGTGAGTTCAGGTCCTCTCTGAACTACATCGAGAGACCCTTTTTCAGAAAAACAAAACAGGAGCTGGGGATTTAGCTCATTGGCATAAGGGCCTGCCTGGCAAGTGCAAGATCATGAGTTCAATCCCTAGTACCAAAATAAATAAACAGAAGACCCTAGAACAAACAAGCTTGTGTGTGGATATGGGTGTGTGTGTGTGTGTATAATTTCTTTTTTAAAAACTAATTACAGGTCATCTAATGAAATGATGTTAGGTGTTTCTGTTTTAAAAGTGATTTGACACCACTTAGAAAAAGCTAACCATTAGCAACCAGGATTTTAAAATCTTGGTGTATGTATTCTCAGGAATAGTCTGATCTAACAAATCTAAAGCAACAAAATCGAGTGGGTTGTTTTTGAAAACACTAGTGGTTTTGTTTGCGTAGCACAAAACACATGCGTTTGTGGCTAAATTTTGTGGACCCATTATTTGCGTGAAAATTTAAGACTCATTTTTTCATCTATAAGGCTTTTGGAAGGACAAGGAAGAGCTAAAGAAACTGAGGCAAAGTGAAATCGTCTTCAAGCCACAAAAGACATGGGAAGACTACAAAGTGAATATGGAAAACTGGGTGAAAGCGGTGAAGCGCTCCATGAATTGGTACAGCAAGGTGTGACCCCGGATGAACTGGTCCAGCTGCGCACCGCGGGGATGACGCGGCCATGGTCCCAACACTGAAGCTCCAGGGAGGAAAAGTGTTGCCCTTTGAAAAACAAACAAAAACCTCTCACTTTAAAAAATCTACACCTTGGTAAAATTAATAAGGCAGCAATACCTCAGAACTTGACATGTCGTTTTCTATCAAAGTCCAAAGGCCTTTTGCCATTTCCAACTGTATTTTCCTCGTCCTAGGGCCCTCCTTTTTGATGCAGGGCTCAGTGGTGCACAGAACACAGTTGGTTAAGATCTGGGTGCTAATAACTGTCGGCAAGCACCATCTACCTTCTGTTCCAAAATTATGTGAAAAGTGTTTCTTGCATTTATTGACATGGGCTGTTTGAAACTCAGAATAGCTGAAAAGCAAGAATAACTGAGAAAATGTGGAATTTTGAAACTTTAGTATTTTATATTTCAATGTTATACCCAGATATAAGTTCAGTATGTCCCTCTCAGATAAGCATATTAGATAGTGCTTTCTTTTATTGGGCATAAAGACATTGCCTTAATTTTACCTTGTTCAACCAAATCCGAACTTTTTTATGTTGAAAAGCTGTTATTAATTAATGAACTAAAAAGAGTATTGGTTTTTAAGAAACAATTCTTATTTTCCTTCTCAAAAAACATTTCTCTTAGAAACTTCTGGCTAAAGTATAACTTGTTTTTTACAAAGTGCAAGTAGTTATCATAAATCTTGCATTTCTTCTCCTGTTCTGTTCTTAGTTTGAAGATGGCTACACAAGTGCCCTTTGTTTTAAAGTGCCTAATTGACAGTTTAATTTGAGGAAGTTCCCATAATTTATTACTAACTTAAAAACTGCCTATGTGGGGGTATTTTACTTGTTAGTTTGTCTGGTTTTCTGTTTGTTTGCTCATTTCTTTTGTTTGTGGCAGTTCTGGGATTGAACCATGGGCCTCATGCATGCTAGGCAAGTGCCCCCTACTGTGGGATACCTCAGTTCCACTATCCTTTAGTGTTTGTCCAGTCTGCTCACTGTTCTGAAATGAGCAACTGTGCAAGAGGTGACAGAAGGGCCAGCAATGTGCCCACACTAATGGTTTTCCTGTAGCCCCTGAGCCAGAGACCCTGAGGACCAGGGACAGCCTCCTACTTTCAAATCTTATTGCTAAAAACAATGTAGAAGAAAAGCCTTTGAAACTGTCCTAAAGCAGTTGAGAGCTCCAGCCTGTTCTTGTGGTGTTTGCCCCTCCCTCCATTTGGATTTGCATGCATGAATGAATGAATTGATTTTCCTTTCTGCCAAAATTGCTCACACAAAGTCTCTCTGTCTCTCTGTTCCTCTCTCTCTCTCTCTCTCTCTCTCTCTCTCTCTCTCTCTCTCTCTCTCTTTCTCTCTCTCTCTCTCTTTTGAGGCACGGTCTGGTTCAGATTGGCCTTGAGCTCACTGTGTAGCCCAGCCTGCCCTCAAACTCATGGTGATCCTGCTATCTCAGCCTTCTGAGTGCTGTGCAGTCACCTGGCTGTTCACATATGGTCTTACAGTTGTAGATGTACTTATTAGAAAATGATGTAATTAGAAGAAGGACTGTTTCAAGGAATCATTTTGTTCTTGTCATGTAGTCCATTTTGTTGTCAGATATGATAGAAAAAGCGATCAGATTATGTTTCTGCAGTTACATTTCAGTGACTTACAATTATCTTTTTTTTTTTTTTTAAATAATGTATCTTCTTTAGTTACTGAAATTTTCTAGGGTGGAGTCATTGCAACAAATATATAGAACTCTATTAAGATTTGGAAATAATGGGCCAGGGATTTACTTAACAGCACAGCGCCTGCCTGGCAAGTGTGAGGTTGTGAGTTTGATCCCTGGTACAAAAACAAACAAAAAAAAGATTTGGAAATAAGCTGGTTGTGGTTGGCACACACCTGTAATCCCAGGACAAGTAGGAAGAACCTGAGTTAGAAGGGCTGCAATTTTGAGCTCAGCCTGAGCAATTTAACAATTTAGTGAGACTCTATCTCAAAAGTTAAAAAACATTTAAAAACATTTTTTAAGGCAAGTAGTTCAGGCTGACCTAGAACTTACTATATAGCCCAAGATAGCCTTGAACTTACCATAATCCTCTTGCCTCAGCCTCCCAGATGCTGAGATTATAGGCTTAAGCCATAATACCTAGCCAAAAAAAATTTTTTTTAAGGGCTGGCAGTATAGCTTAGGGTAGTATAAGGCCCTAATTTCAATCCCCATACAAAATAAATAAGTAAATATCTGTTATATAATGTTAGAAAATAGCTCTAACTGAATATCTTTGGAATTGAGCATTTCCCTAAAAATCAAGTGGCTGAGCTAGGTATGATGGCACAAATCTATAATCCCAAGACTATAAAGCTGAGGCAGGAGGATCACAAGTTCAAGGCCAGCCTGTGCAGCTCAGGAATATACTGTTTCAAAATTTTAAAAGGGCCTGGGATGTAGTTCAGTGGTAGAGCAACCCTGGGTTTAGTCTCCAGAACACCCAACCACATGGTGGCTCTTTTTTTTTCTTTTGTGAATCTAGAAACTAACCTCTTACTTTTAGTAATTAGAACATTTTTAGTGACAAAGTTGAATAAATCTTTTGTCTGATTTAACCAAAATCAGAAATACTGTGACCCTTGTTTTTGCAGAGTGTTTGTTTTTTGTACTGGGGATCAAACTTAGGACTGTGCGCTTGCAGGACAGGCATTTAATGCCGCCGAGCTAAAGCCCTAGCCCCTGTTTTTGCAGTTTTATTAACAGTTATTCAAAATCAGTTGAGCAAAAAAATTGCCTTTCCCATCTGTCAAGTTTATATTTTATTTGTATGCTAAATTTGCAGCTTTTATAAAATGTGCTAACTCTTCTATGTTTTATTTTCCCATTAATGGAGCTGTTAAATATTTTTACTAGGTCTCCAGCAGTCCCAATAAGGAGAATGAAATGCTACAAAGTATATTTTAAAGTGGTATGGTTTTTTGGTTTTTTTTAAGCCAGGGTCTCACTATGTTGTCCAGGCTGGCCCTGAACTCAATATGTAACCCAGGCTGGCCTCAAACTTGTGGCAGTTCTCCTGCCTCAGCCTCTCAAGTGTAGAGATTACAAGTGTGCACCACCATTCCTGACTTTATTCTAGAGACTTACTGACTTTTAAATCTTATGTTTCCAACTATGATGTAGCCCCTAGTCTCACCATTGATATTTTAGCCTAGATAACTCTTGGTTTTGGGGTGGTAGGATGTTTAGCAGAATCCCTGACCTCCATGCTTCGGCTACCAATAGCATACTTCTAGTTAGTATGGCCAAAAATGTCTCCAAATAGTGCCACTAAAGGAGGCAAAATTCATCCCCAATTAAGAACCACATATGCAGGCTGTTAGAGGGAAACTGAGGTCCCTGAATATAGTCATGTTCCTTTTCTCAGTCCTTCATTTTACCCTAGGAAGTGGGTTTTAGAAAAAAGGTAGTATTTTATTTTATTTTTAATGGGTTTTTTCTTTTCCAATCAGATTTCATTGTTAAATTTTAGATATACATTGTGATCACATTCGCTGCAGAGAATTAGTACCTATGCATGATTTATTTGTTTTTTTCCCATTCTGAAAAGGTAGTGTTTTAAAAATAAACAGGGTTTCTTCTTTGCTTGTCAATGAGACAAAATTATAAATACAGTTCATGTTATAGTCTTTTTCCTGCTTCTGGTGCTAGGGATCAAACTCAGGGCTTCAAGCCTGCGAGGCGAGGCCTTTGCCGCTGAGCCGCACTCCCAGCCTGCATTCATTCCCTACCATTTGTGTCCAGCCACCCTCAGTGCCACCTCTGCAAGCCTCTGAGGTCTTAATTAGTAGGCCTGTGACTTCAGTGTAGGATTTCTGTATTCTGCAGATCATGTGTGATTGGATCTGTTTTCCTGCTTCCCTCTCCTCTCTGAATAAAGGAAACAATGGTTTTTCCTACCTCCTTTGTGCAGATTCCCTAGACCAGAAGCTCTGAGAGCACAGGCCCTGCCTGCTCCCCCACAACCCAACACTGCCTTCACATGGGTGGGGTGAGGTTTCACTTTTATACTCTTGAGTGCACCTTTGTTGGCAAGTATGTTTTGATGTTATATATATTTGTTTATAAGGCGCTGCTTACATTTGTTGTAAGTAAAATGTGTATTAGTTTGAGGATGACTGTGTTATGAGACCTAAGATCCTCATATTGCTTATTTAAAATTTCTTTATATGTCTGCATGTTTACAAATGTATTTGTGTAGATACAGTTTAAATCCACAATTGCACATAATTATATTAATTTTTCTTTTGGTGCTGGTGACCAAACTGAGGGCCTTGCACATGCTAAGCATGCACTGTTACCACTGAGCTACCTTACCCCCCCAGTTATATTAATCTTTGAGGGTATTTGAAGACCTAGTATTAATGGCTTTTATGTAGTTGACTGTAGATGATGAACAGATTGAATCTTAAAGAGTGCTAGACATTCTGATGATATAGAAATATCCCCTTCTGCAAAGCACTTACCATAAGAATTAATCTTTAATTTAAAATAGTGCAGCTGGGGCTGGGGATTTAGCTCAGCGGCATAAGTGCCTGCCTTGCAAGCAGGCAGTCGTGAGTTCGATCCCTGGTACCAATAAAAACGAAAAAGACAAAAAAAAAAAAAAAAAAAAAAAAAAAAATAGTACACCCTAGGAGTCTGGCAAAAATTGTGTAGTTACTTTGAGGGAAGGTTTAACTTTACTGTGCCTTGGAGTCTAGCAATTCTAGAATCATCCTAGGGAGAGTTTAGAAGCCTTGGATCCACTCTAAAGGATTCTGGGTTCTTTTGGGAAAATTAGATCATGTTTCTCAGGTCAGAATTAAAAGCCCCTAATATACATTACCTTAAAGACTTACCTGACCGCAGAATCATTTCTCAAATTCCCCAAGCCAAATTACCAATCTGGTACAAATCAGCCAAAACATCAAGTAGGTGATTCAGAATTATAGTTTGTTTGTTTGTTGAGCCATAAATATTTTAACACCAGCATCACAGAAGAATGTGCCGGGCATGGTGATTGTGTATCTGTAATCCCAGCATTTAGGAGGCTGAGGCAGGAGGATTGCTGATACAGTTTGAGGCCAGCATGGACTACATAAGTGAGTTCAAGGCCAGCTCAGCCTGCACTAATAGACTCTGTCTCAAAAATAAATAAATAAAATAAAAATAAAATCACAGGTGCAAAAAAAAATCACAGGTGCTATTGTCACCATATCCCTTGAGACCTTTCGCCCACAGGAATGTGGGAAGGGTAGAGATAGGAGCCTACAGAATCTGGTATTTCTGAAATTTTTACTCTATCTCTACTGTTCTTCTTCCCTTTATTAAAATTTGGTTTTTTATAAAATGGTGTATCTAGATAAATAACTTGCTTAGAAAAAATGACATAGGGATTCCATTTGAAGTGATGATTGTCGTGTAGCTTAATGGTGGAACAATTGCCTAGTAAGTGCAAGGCCTTGGATTTGATCCTTAGCATTGCCAAAAGCCAAAAAAAGTCCTTTCAAGAAACTTGAAGTGGTTTCCCGAGTGGCTGTACCATTCTACATTCCTACCAGCAGTGTATGAGTGATCTAATTTCTCACATTCTCACCAGCATTGGATGTTGTCGCTATTTTTAGTTCAGCCCTTCTCATAACTGTGTAATGCTATCTCGTCGCTCCAATTTGCGTTTCCCTATGATATTGAATATTTTTGTGTGCTTTTTGCCATCCATTTGTCCTCTTCAGTGAAGTTTCTGATATTTTGCCAATTGAATTGTTTGCTAAATGAGCCATATCTTAGTACATAGATATTTATGATTGTTATATCTTCTTGGATTGTTACCTTTACAAAGATGTAGTGACCTCTCTTAATAAGTCTTGGCTTGAAATCCACTTTGTTTGTAAGTAGAATAACTACCGCTCTTTTCCAGGTTCCTGTTCCATGAAGTATTTTCCATCTTTTGAGTGTCTATGAATTTCTTTTTTAACTAAATGTTTTTCTTGTATGCAGCATATTGTTGGATCTTGCTTCTTGATCCATTCTGCAGGTCTTTCTCTTTTGATTGGTGAATTGAGACCTAAAGGGACCATATTTTTAAATTTTTAAAAATCAGTCCAGTGACTTCAGAAGTCATTATGTGAGCTGGACATGGTAGCATATGCTTGTAATCCCAATACTCGAGAGACTGAGGCAGGAGTATTGCCATGAATTCAAGGCCAGCCTGCCCTACAAAGTGAGACCCTGTGTCAGGGGAAAAATAAATAAATAAAAGTCGGATTTTTCAGATCCTTCCAGGCAAAATGTATACAGATTTTGAACATGATTTTATAAATGATTTTATAATATATTGAGCAGAAAGGTTCACCTATATCTTTTCTGCTCACTATAGGGTGTGGTACTAATACTTTTGTATAATAGCAAAAGTTTCAAAGATACCTTTACTTAGAATGTTAAGGAAGTATGTACAGCTTACATATTTTGTACATAGCTGTCATCATATTCTAATCTTATGCAAAATATCTGATTTGTGTAAAGGTTTCAGAATGATTTTGTGGAAAATTAGGAAATTTCCTTTTTGTGCAAGATAGTAAATATAGATTCTAATTCATATGCATCAGTAAATTTATAATCTATGTACTTAATATCCTTAATGATTGTCAACATATTAGTTATTAAGAACCACACAAACCATTTTATTTTAGAAATTTCCAGTTTTTATTTTTTTCATTTTGTTCTTTAACTTCTGAAAAATGAAAACGTTTGTTTTGTGTACTTTTAACAGTTATCAACTGCAGATTTTAATTACAACAACCAGTTGACTCTTAATTTGGCCTCTGAATCTCACCTCCATGTTGAGGTTCCTTGGTTGGCTGGCCCACACAAACCATTTTTAAGATCTGCAGGTACAGGATTGCCACTAGCACTAGAAATGCTTTTCATGAGCATATAAATTTTTCACTCATTGTGTGGTCTATTTGAACTTAACTTTTGCTTATTTTAATTTTACCTGGGCTCCCTCTGCACTAAAGGAGATTGAATCCAGAGCCTCAAACCCACTATATAAACACTGTCCCGCTAAGCTATTTGTCTTGGTTACTTTTCTCTCATTGCTGAGACAAACATCCAACACCCAAGTTTTTGGATTTTTCAGTCCATAATCAGCTGGCTTCAAGGTAGGATAGCATGGCAGTGGGGCAACACTTCAAGGCAGCAGCCTTAGCAAAAGGGGGAAAACCAAGCCTCTTCTCCTCCTTTATATTGTACACAGGACACCCCAACACCCCAGGCAAGTGAGGCACTCACAAAATCTCTGTGCCCTCCTCTTGCACAGGATGAGGATATTTACAAAGTAAGAACCTTGGCTTCCTGCTGAGTCTCTCAGTTAAAACTTAAACTTATCAAGTTTAACACAGTATATCAACCATAACACTATTCCACCAGCCCTTTAAAAATTTTTTTTTGTGACCAGGTCTCTGTAAATTGCCCAGGCTGGCCTCAAACTTGGCGTCTGCCTGCCTTAGCTTGCCAGCTAACTGGAATTACAGGTGGATGCCACCACTGCCAGCTTAGGTGAGAGCCTAGCATGTCTGAGGCCCTGGGTTCAATCCTTAACACCACAAAAAGAAAAAGTCACAGAGAAAGAAGCGTATGTTTTTTGTTTGTTTGGAATTATATCGAACTCACAACCACACGCTTGCAAGGCAGGCACTTATGCTGCTGAGCTAAATCCCCAGCCCCTTTAATGACAGTTCTAACTGCAGGTAAATTTGGCCTTATTATAGTTAGACAAAAACAGATTTTGGAAACCTTGCCTCTTTAGATTCTTTTTAGACTTAATCTTTGTTGTTGTTGTTGTTGTTGTTGTTGTTGGTATCATGGATCAAACTCACGACCTCATGCTTACCAGGCAAGCACTTGAGCCACTGAGCTAAATCCCTAGCCCCTAGACTTATTCTGTATTTCATTCTTGTACAAATCAGAGAAGAGGGTTAATTCTTTGTGATGGGGAAAATATAATTTGTTGTGAAATTGTACTGTATTTTTAAATATTTTGAAAGATTATAAATAACTGGAGAAAAGTTAATTTCATATGTTAATATGGTAGAGTTAGCTTGGCAGCTATTAAAATCCTTTTTGAAAATTATAATCTAAAGTGATTGGGAAAGTACAGTGAAACAGTGGATGATTAATGTTGGTAAATTAAAACCATTTTAATTTTGTGTGTCTCGTTTATTGTTTTGAGTCTGTATACATACTTAGTGACATCCAAATGGTGAAAGAGTCAGACAAATAATCTGGTTAAATTCCCTGACTGCAGTGGAATTTTACTATTTCTGTGACTGTGGAATCATTTTATAGTAGGAAAATTGAAGAACGATAAACAGACATTTGAAAAAAGGAAATGGTTTGTCATTATTGTGTTTTCTTGTCAGTGTGTGTATGGTACTTGAGACCTTTGCACTGTGCTAAGTTTCCAGGCCTCTTTTAAAATATTTGTTTCTTTGTTTGCTGGAGACAGGTATTGCTATGCAGTTCTGTCTGGCCTCAAACTCAAGCTGGCCTTGAATTTACAGCAATCATCCTTTCTCAGCCTCCCGAGTGCTAGGATTGTAGGCATATGCCACCACACCTGGCACCGATTTTTAAAATTTTGAGACAAGGTCTCATCAGGTTCACCAGGCTGTGTTTGAACTTACAGTCTTCTTGCTTCAATTTCCCAGGAGTGCTGGGATTACAGGCATGTGCTACCCTACCATGTCTGGCGTATTGTTTTTTTTATTCCAAGAACATTAACCTAAAATGAGCATTATGGAGATTATGATGATCATTAGGTGGAGCTGACTTTCCTAAGTTTATTTGATTATATATAGCAATAATTTTTTTTATTTTAACAAAAAAGAATAAAAACGATGATTCAGAATTTCAAAACAAAATAATAGAAAATTAACACTAGTTAATATATTGCATATTATCTTCAAAGTAAAATGATCAAAACAAAGCACAAACTATCCTTTTTGATGAACTAGCAGATTAGTGTAACTATCTTGTATATATGTATACACGTGTATATATATTTATATATATACACGTGTATATATATTTATATATATACACACATATATAATCTTTTCCCTTTTTTTGTCCTTTCCCTGTATAGCAATATTTTTTTCAAATTCATTTTATTCAAGGATAGAAAAAAAAGAAAAAGGAGGAGAAAAAAACTACAACAAAATTTCAAAACACGTCAACCAGGGGGCAACAATGGTACATTGCACATTGTCATTCCCAAATCATTCACGTAGATCACATTCTTTCTCTTTGGTGAACTCAGAGAAATCAGTAGTTATAGCAATAATTTTAAAAATGGGTTTTATTTAAAGGAAACTGTAGGAAAAAATGATAATATCAAGTAATGATTTTTATTTTTAGAAGATTATAAGTCAGATGCTTTAGAGCTAGCAAATTTCCATTCCCTCACTTCCCATCTAGTTAGGCAAGAGCGTTTGCTTCCAGACTCCAAGGGGCTTTCATATCCTATTCCCAAATCCCCAGGAGCTCATGTTCTCTCCTTTCCAGAAAGCCAAGTCTCCGGCTGCATCCCAGTTTCATCACAAAACCCTGCAAACCCCAGCAAAATGTGAAACTCCTACACCCAAAGCTGTCAAGCTACACTTCCATGGTTTCATGGACACTGACTGAAGGCCTGGGACTTCGAGGCCGGAGATTAAGCCTTTGATGACTCATGACACAGTGAGCATCGCATCTTCATGCTTGCATGGGTTTTTCTGGCCTCTCAAGTCATATGCAGAACAGTCCAGGTTGGTGCTAGGATACCAGTGTTTTGTAGTACTGCTGAGGAACCACAGGTAAAATAAAGCAGAAAACCCTGAGTCTTTCATAAGGGGTTAGAAGTAAATCTGCCCAGTTTTTGCCCCAAGGAAATTATTTTTAATCTATTAGAGAGTAGAAAAATTTCCCTGTGCTTTGGAGGGAGACACCAGTTCTACTTTACAGCAGAGACCACAGGGCATCTGCTTGCTTTGCAAGCAGATATGAGATACCTTTGTAGATTTGCCTCCTAACATTAAATTCATTATCTTGATTGTGGCAATTGATTCATGAATATATACATTTGTCAACACATTTTAAATATGCACAGGTAAAGATGAGTCAGTTACACCCCAGTGCCCCTGAGGGGAACAAAGTCTTGCTATTCAAATATGTCATTGGAACCTGAAATCTCAACATGACATTTTGAGAAAAGCAGAATTTCAGGTCTTCTATGAATAAGAATATATATTTTAATAAAATCCCCTAGTTTTTAAAGCCTTTTTTGGACATAATTTTAGATTATAGGAAGTTGTAGAGTACAGAGCCTCCCGTCCCCCAGTTATCCCTAGTTAATACCTTGTATAACCACAGTACAATTATCCAAACCAGGGAATTTACAGATACAGTAATTAACTATATTAACTAATTACAGATACAGTAGTTAACTATATTAACTAATCTATAGACTTTACTTGAATTTTTCTAGGTTTTTTTTTTTTGGTACCAAGGATCGAACTCATGACCTCACTTGCGAGGCAGGCACTTATGCGCTGAGCTAAATCCCTGGCCCTAGTTTTCTCTTTTTAACACATTTTATTTGGGTAGCAGTCTGATCATATGTGGTCTAACAACACTCAACTAATAACTATAATCATATGTTAAAGATTGGTCTTCAGACTTTATAGCCAATAATGCCATGGTAGCCTATGATCTCTCCAACTTAAAAGCACACTCTTCAGTGGTCACCAAAGCATTCAGCACAGTTTCCTTAATTGTGAGCTATTTTTTTTTTAATTGTGAGCTATTTGAAGCTACTATTTTTTTTTGTTTTGTTTTTTTCTGTCTTTTTGAGACAGGGTCTCACTGTGCAGTTCAGGCTGGCCTTGAGCTCACTTTGTAGCCCAGGCTGGTCTCGAACTCGAAACGATCCTCCTGCCTCAGCCTCCCGAGTGCTGGGATTGAAGCTACTAGTTTTAACCACCATTGGCCCCTTTTTAAAAAGCTCTGACTAGCTATAGAGAAGGTGGCAGGGGTCAAAGGAACAGGTTCCCTCACCACAGTGCCAGAATGTGGCCAGCTGAGGTTTTGAGAAAGGCACAGCAGCCTTCCTCATTGTGAGGGGCCTTTTTACAACCTTAGGGACCAACTTGGCCTTGGTTCGAGGGCGAATGGCACATCTCCCCATGCCCAGCAGCCAGCATGCTGAATGTGACTCTCCGAGAAATTGATTTTAGGGTGAGGATACTGGGGGTTGATACTTGTTCTAGTTAAGTGCCCTATTACAGGAAACTGAATGTTGCCTATTTTCTGACAAATATCCCTTTTTCTGCTTCAGAATCCAATCCAGGATCTCATGTACTTAATTTTCATGTCATCCTCGTTTCCTCCAATCCGACAGTTCCTCAGCCTTTCTTCTATGACATAGAAGTTTTTGAAGAGTACTGATATTTGTTTTATTAGAATAGCTCTCAGTGCTCACTGGAATGTTGTTTTCTCGTGACTAGGTTGAGTCTACATTTTTGTTAGAAGTGATGTGGTTCCAGTGCATCCTATCATGAAGCTGTATCTGTATGAATTATTACTGGCGATGTTAACCTTGGCCAACCAACTGAGGTGGTGTCTGCCAGGTTTTTTCACTAAGTTTACTGTTTTCCCCTTCATTATTAGTAAGAGTCTTGTGAGGAGATGGCTTTGAGAGCAGGTAAGCATCTTGGGTGCCAGTTAGGCAGTATGATGCATGTCTGTAGTCCTAACTACTTGACACACTGAGATGGGAGGATTGCTTGAGCCCTGGAGTTTTGGACCAACTCAGGCAAACTAATAAGACCTCGGCCGAAGGAAAAGAAATTCGGTATGCTGTCACACTTCCCTTCACTAGTTTAGAGTTTATGGATAGTTCCTTCTTGCAGCAATCATTCTTGTGGTTTGCATAGTAATGATGACTTTCTATTTCTACTGCTTTACATTTATTTCCTGGAATTCTGTACAGAAGAGCTATCTCATTTTCCACTTGTTATTCAGTGATCTCAGTGTTGGTCGCCTTTTGCCCCCCTTCACGTCTTGGTCTACTCCCAATCCTCATTGGGAGACTGAATCCAAGGTACTGCTAAGCTTCACTCCCAGCCCCTGATCTACCTTTTAATTCCAGCTGTTATTGCAGCAATCAGCTCCCCAGTTGTAACATGACAGCCTCTGTTTCACCTTACTTTATTGCATCTGTTTTTTGAGCTGAGATTTCTCTGCCTCTCACCATGAAATGCTTGTCTGAACATACTCTGATGTTTTCATTCATATTCAAACCTGAAGTGCTAGAGTGTTGATACCTTACTGCACAGTGTTATGATTTAGATCTAAAATGTCCCCCCAAACTCTCCCGTATTCAGAGGTGGGTTCTTCAAAGGTGGGTTTATGATTGGATCATGGGGGCACTATACTTGATTAATCCCCAAATAGATCCATAGCTAAATGTGCCATTGGCAAGTATGACCTGGTGGAGGAGGCAGGTCACTGGAGGTGTCACTTGGAAGGATGTCCCCCTTCCTTAGTCCCTCCCTTATCTCTCAGCTTCCTGGCCACCATGATGTGCATGGCTGTCCGTCACCAGTCCCTTCCACCATGTTTCTTCTGAAATTGTGAGCCAAAATAAAGCTCTCCTACTTTAAGTTGTTGGTGTCAGGTATTCTGTCCCAATAAGAAGGTGACTAAGAACAGTTTTTAAACAATGCAGCTGGGAACCAGCATGTAGATTTGCTCCTCTTGCACATCTCAAGGAGAAGTTCTGAAGTGTGCACTTCACAGGTGAGTTCCCTGCAGGCTGCAGCCTCAGGAAACTCCAGCAGCAATTATGTCACTGGCACATGCAGGGCTGCTTCTACCTTCTTTCATGTCTTTTTTTTTTTTAATTTTAAAGAGGGTAAGATTAAACATAACAAAACAGAATAAAAGAGATCATAAGGAAAAAATTTAAAGAAACACAGATTTCAAAGCAACTCCACTAGAGATCTTCACTGTCTATCTTATTGTCTCTAGTTTTCTTTCTTTCTTTCTTTCTTTTTTTGTCTTTTTCTTTTTTATCGGTACCGGGGATTGAACTCATGACTGCCTGCTTGCAAGGCAGGCGCTTATGCCACTGAGCTAAACCCTCAGCCCCTTGTCTCTAGTTTTCTTCCAAATAGTTGTCCCCATCTTCACACACATTGAATACATACTGAACATTATAGAACTAATCTAACCATAACTTGAGAAGTTTAGAAGTTTAACTAAAAGACCCAGCAGGGAGCCAGGATCGCACTTTGTAAATATCCTTATCCTGTGCAAGAGAAGGTAACAGAGATTTTGTGAGTGCTACATCCATCCTGGGAAGCGGGTGGCATGTGTACAATATAAAGGAGGAAAAGAAGCTTCTGCTCCTGCCTTGAAGTGTCACCCCTATGCCATGCCACTCTGCCTTAGAGCCAGCTGATTATGGATTGAAACCTCCACAAACAGTGAGACAAATAAACCTTTCTTTCCTTCATTTTGGGTGTCAGGTATTTTGTCCCAGCAAGGAGAAAAGTAGCCAAGACAACTAGTATTTGATGAATGAATACATAAGATGATCCCTTGGGGAAGAGGAAGGGAAATGTTGTCAATGCACCACCACTGAATTGCCTGAATAACTACCCAAAATAAGCTAAGGCAACTCGAAGTGATTCCATTTAGATTTAATGGGCAAAACTAGCCTTTCTACTATTTGGGAGTAGAGAGAAAATTTTAACTTCAGCTCTAAGGAAATAAAGTTAAATTTTGTGAGCTTTAAGATTCTTAACATGTTGTTGGATTAATAAAATTAATGAATGTTCATTACATTGCTAATGTAAAGATTAGTCAAATAAATTAACCCTTTAATGAACAGTCTCCAATACCATACTTGTGGCTCTTGGACATTTCAGGATGTAGCTACTATACCCGAATTTTTAAAACTATTTCTTTTTACTTTATATAAATTTCATTTAAATTAAATAACAACATAAGGCAAATAGCTACTATAGGATGTAGCACAGATCTAGATAATTAGCTAAATTATACTAAATGTCGTAATTTACTGTTTCTTAGAACAATGTGAAAGGAATATTAGTTATGCTTCAATATTAATTATACATGGAGCCAATAGTTTGGAAGGGTAGAAATATATCCTCAGGAGAAGCAGAAAGCAACAATTTTTAAAGAGGATCTGATCACTTTCTTGACTACTGTTGTGTCTAATATTCTTGAATTTTCATTTTTGGAAGCCAAAAATATATATAAAGATTTCTGTCAGGATGTTTATGAGGAAGGAGAACAAGCTAAGATCTGTGCATTGCCAGTTAAATACAGTGACTCTCACCTTTCTACTAATGTAAGTCCCTCTGGAAATGTTCACATATACAAAATGACATGTACAGGAATATTCATAATATCAAAATAGAAAAGAGGGTAAAAACCCAAATGTCTATCAAGAAGAGAGTTATTACATCATATTATCATTTTTACTTCAGTGGAAATGAACACCCATTTAGATATACCAGGTCAGATGGCTTTCAAAGGTAGTACTGAGCCAACAAGCAATGTGCAGATGAATAATAAATTTTGACCTGAAATATATACGTTCAAAACATGAAAAACTAAACAGGGTTTTGTGTAGAGACATGTATATTCCTGTTAACATTATAAAGAAAAATAAAGAAATTGTAAAATTTAAGATGTTATTTTGGTAAGGGGAACATAAAGGAACTCAACTGGAGAGGTGCACATAAAGTTCCAATAGTGTTAATTTTCTGTTTCTTAAAGGTAATGCATGAAAGTTTATCATTTTTTTCCCTCAGCTGTGCTAGGGGTCACACTTGGAGTCTTGCACATGCTAGGCAAGTGCTCTATCACTGAGTTGCATACCTCCAGCTTATACCTTACACTTGGATTGTATTCCTAGGTTTATTTATTTATTTATTGCAGCATTAGAGATCGAACCCAAGGGTGCTTTACTACTGTGCTACAACCTTAGTCTTTCTTATTGTTTATTTTGAGAAATCACTAAGTTCCCCCAGGCTAGCCTCAGACTTGTGATCCCCCTGCCTCAGCTTCCCAAGTAGCTGGGATTACTGGCAGACATGAATAAGATATTTTAACATAAGAGATCAGCTGACCATGGTAGCACATACTTGTAACCCCAGGACTCAAGGAGGCTGAGATAGGGAAATTGTGAATTAGAGCCTACTCTGGGAAATTTAGCAAGAACTGGTTTCAGAAAAAAGAAAAAGTGCTCAGGATGTAACAGTGACAAGATCTTGGGTTCAATCCCTAGTATCCCCACCTCCACCACAAAAAGGCTTGATATTGGGGCCAGGAAAATAGCTCAGCAGCATGGTGCCTGCCTGGCAAGTGTGAGATCCTGAGTTCAATTTCTGGTTCCAGAAAAAAATAAAAAAAAAATTTAAAAATTAAAAAAGGCTTGATATTATGAAGAGGTTACTTTTGTGAAGCACGATTGCAAAATCACTCTACTCCCCCAACTTAGTCCTTCCAGAAATGAACTAGGGAGAGACCACATCTGTTATGGTGATTGGGCTATATATACTAGGACAATCTGTGGAAGACAAAACCCTATAATGAACACTTTCAAGTATTCTTTTGTCAGTCACTGTATAGATTAGGTGTCAAAGAGGATTTAAAAAGCATGTCTGGAACTTTCCGGACAGCAGATCTTTCTTTGAGCTAAAAAGGTACCTAAAAAGACCTCACTACTGAAAGCATGACCTTAGGCCGGTGAGGCAGCACCAGCATCCTTTGGAAGCTTATTGGAAACAATCTGGTCCCACTTTATAGTATATATTGCAACAAAAGTTCCTCAAGTGATCCTCTGGCATATCGAAATTTGCCCTATAACTGCACCTGCAAAAAAAGCAGCATCCAGCAGAAGAGCAGCACGTGGAAATAACTCAGGTTTCACCTTTAACAACCATTTTCACAGCCTCTCTTTGTTGCTGACTCATGGCCCACGTGTTTACAAATAGAGAGGCTTTACTTATTCCTCTTTCCTCTTTTTTTAACTGTGTCAGGCTATGGCGCTCTCATCCACCCAACAATGACACTGAAAATGTACCAAGCTTCTCTTGAGGATATATGCTAGGGAACAGAATGACATAACTTATCTCAGGAGCTTACAGTCCCATGGAAGACTGATACCAAATGAACAACTGCATATTTAGGAATGTTAGAATGGCAAAGAGAATTTTTACCGTTAAAGAGCTAGAGATGGGGAATCAAGGGTAGGTTTCTGAAGAAAGTGTTACTTAGTAAACTTGGATGAGAAGGCATATGAAAGTGAGCTGCAGGTGAGCTGGGGGGGACCCTTCCCCACACAAGGAACACTAGTGAAGAGAGCTCTTTGGACATTGGTATTTGTTTCTGACATCTTTCACAGTTCTGTTTGTTTGTTTTGAGATGGGGTCTCCCTACCGAGTCCAAACTGGCCTTGAACTCCCTAGGTAGCCCAGGCTGGCTTTGAACTTGAGGCAATCCTCTTGCCTCAGCCTCCAAGTGCTGGGATTACAGGTGTGCACCACCATGCCTAGCCTCTTGTACAGTTTTTGGCACACAGCGTTTACAAGTGTTTGCTGAATCAGTAAGTGTGCCGCCACGTTTTGGACATCTACCCTCTGGCACTGGAGTGGTGGTAGCTTTCTTTCCTTTATCAAAGGAAATAAGATCCCTTAATGGGGAATGAGAAGAAAGACAGAAAGCTGACTAGTGTGCAAATTGCTAAATTGAAACATGAGTGGGAATGAAAAATTGATTTACATGAATTTTTTTCCCTGTAGCAACTCAACAATTTATTCTGTTCTGGAGAACTTTCAGTTTCTGGCTTCAAAACCAAGCTGTTCCTTCTTATTCTGAATTTCTTGCCTGCTGTGAAACTAGCATTCACTGTCTTTCACAGCATACTCTGATTAGGTCATGGAAATTCACAGCTAGATCAAACTAGTATATGGAAAATTTGAAACTTTCATTGCCTATTTTACTTTATGGCAATTGAAGCTATTATGAAACACTGATTTTGAAATCTTTTTTTCAAAACCAATACTATAGAATAATTGCCATCATTTGTTCAACACCTACTATTGTTCAACACCTCACAAAAGCCTCAAATTAACTCTGCAAAAGGCAAGCATATAAAAAATGCCAAATATCAGTGATTTCATATGGTTCAAATAAAAATTGTCTTCAAACTGTCACCTTAGAAAGAAGTTATAGCTATAATCTTATCCCAAAATTAATATGAGTTTTCTATACAGATAAAGCTTTCCTTATAGACCTCCCAAATCTGGGAAGAGTTACAGTTCCTTGACAACATCTACTACTTTCCCCACATTAACCCAAGCACTTTGTGTCTACTTTCAGTTATGGTCGTTGATATTTCTTTCTTTTTTTTTTTTCCACACAGTTTCTTCCCAGGTCGTTGATATTTCATATTGGAGTGGTTTTTAGTACTTCTCCCTGCTTGACTAAGTTCCTTGAGGATGAAGTTATTTTCCTACCCTTCTAATATTTGTATCTTTTGTGTGTAGAGTGATAAATACGTGTTAAATAAAAGAAATATAATACCTTAACGAAGTTTCTTGTGAAGACTACATCTTTATTGATTTGCTACTAGGTATTTGGGTTGTCAACTTGAATGGCTTGAGAACCACCATTAGTTTAAAAAAACACCATTGGTGAAGCACACTACTGGGTGTGTTTGGTTGGTCATGATCTTTGTCCCTTGTCCCTTCCTCTTTGATGCTTACTCTGTTTCCTAGCCACCACGAAGTGAGCGGTGTTGTTCTGCCATGCCCTTTTGTCACTATATTCCTGTCTTGCAGCCCACGGACAACGGAATGAAACCTCTGAAACCAAGAGCCAGATTAAACCTCTCCTCCTTTAAGTTGTGATGTTGGGTATATTCTTCCAGCAACAGGAAAGTGGACTAATACACTGGAACTGTAATTGCTCCATTGGGGTTTTTCTGCATTTTAGAATGTGTGTGTGTGTGTGTGTGTGTGTGTGTGTGTGTGTGTGTGTTTTGTCTTTTTCCTTTTTATCAGTACCAGGGATCGAACTCATGACTGCCCGCTTGCAAGGCAAGTACTTATGCCGCTGAGCTAAATCCCCAGCCCTAGAATATCTGTTAACAAGTTCTGCATTTGGTATTTTGGACTCTGAGAACTTTATCTGTGAACAATTGTGCAGCAATTATCTCTCCATCCCATTCCAAAGAAAGATCCAAAGTTGACTCCTTTAGATATTTGCTTATATAGCACCTTCTCAATGTTACCTATTGAAAACTGAAGCCATTCTTACATGCTTATTTTTTTCACAGCACATACCAGCAAATGACATAGTTTTTACTTTACTTATTTCTTTTGTATATCATCTCCCTGGGATGTAAGTTCAGTGAAGGCAGGAAGTTTTTCTATAGTTTGTCCACAGATGTATCCCCAAAATCAAGAATAGCGTTTGGCATAAAGAAGGTCAATAAAAGTTGAACGGAATGAAATAACAAAAGACCTAATTAATTTTAAGGTCAGGCCCTCCCACCTCACCTTAGAAGTTCCATGGCGTGACAGGACTTCTCACCTGTGCACCAATGAACACTATCTTTAATACTGATTGAAATTGACAGGAGTCAGGGGTGCATGCAGCTGAAGATTCAGCCTTCAGCTTGCACGTGGCACGATGTTCTAGCCTGTTTTGGATCTTACCTTGCCTGGGTATTGAAGAACGTCCTCATCTCCAGTGGACTGTAATCCATTGTCTGAATAATTTCAAGATGCCCTGACTCAACCCACTGCATGGCGTCACTCACGTCGTCCCGTCCCCATCCTACCAAAAGCCCATTGATCAAGATAATAACCAACCTCATTTCCCTGTTTACAAGGTGAATACATTCCTTCTATGGGAATGGATGGCAAAGAGATTCACATTCTGGAGCCAGGGTAGAGTCATGGTGAGGGGAAAAAGACTGAGACAGAGGAAGGCTTGGCGCGTTCCTGAAGTTGAGGCTTCAGGTGGATGAGGTGACCCGACCGCTGTGGGGCGCTAGCTAGAGGGTGGGGAGAAGAGGGCGGGGCTCGAGACCCCCTCCCATCTTGGGGAAGCTTGGGGGCGGGGTTTGTTTACTCCTTGCACGCACTGGCGGCCAGGCCAATCTGTGGGGAGCGTCGCCTTGCGTCACGCATCTTGAGGGCCAATCGGCGCGCGGCGTGCTGCTCCGCCGCCAAAGCTTGCGCGGGGGAAGCGGGGCTGTCGCTCTGTGGAGTGAGGGCGGACGAAATCGGCAGCGCTGTCGCCTGTGCCGCCGTCGCTGCCTGGCACCCGGGGAGTGCTCTGCCTCTTTCTCTTTGGGTAGGTTCTAGGGTGCGCGCTCCATCATGTCCTAGGGCCTCCAAATCCTGGGCTTTGACCCGGCAGACCCCTGCTCTCCGGGTGTGAGTCTGCTGGGACCTAGTTGCAGCCAAGTGTGGACGCCAGAGAAGCGTCGGCTTCTGGAGACTCGCCCGAGGCGCGGCCCGACAGCCTCGCGGCCGCCTGGTCCTGTACGTCCGAGCGGCGGTAAGGTCTGGGGCGAGAGTGCAGGCCTGCGCGCCTGGGGCCTTTGGACCCAGGCGGGCGCCTGCCTAGGAAATGTTCCTTCCCCGAGCCCGAGGTCCCCTGGCCCTCGGAGTCGCATCTCCATTCCCACGGGCGCTCCCCCGCGCCGCATATCCCGAGTATCCAGACGAGGACTGGCAGCCCGCGAGGGTCCTCCTCCTCCTCTCGGAGATCATTTAGGGAGGTAACGACCCTGCATCGCGCCTGGTGGAAGAGGGAACGGTTACTTTCTGCTTTGACCTCGTCAGGAAAAGGATGGCTTCCGAATCTGGTTTTCTGACTTTTCCTTCTTCCTGGACCCACAGCCTCTATCTGTCTCCACCAGGTGTTTGTTAAGAGTTCCAAAGGTTTTTGTGCCCGAACCTCGCGTACTCCACAAGGGAACTTTCTGTGAAATAGAGGATCACTTTATTTTAAGGCCTAGAGTCCTTTGGGAAATTCTGGAAACCATGATCCTTCTCCTCAGAGCAGTAGGAAGGTTTGTGGGATTTCATTGAGAGACACAACTGCGAAGGGGACGCAAGCTCAGCACGTGTTCATCTGTAAAATAATAGTTTTTACTCGTGCGGGGCAAGGGCAAGGAATTGGGGGAAGTGAAGGGACCAGTTTGTGGAACACACTTGGAACAAAGCTCGCTGCAGAGTAAGTGCCCTGCTCTAAAAAGAGTTAAGCATTTTTATTAACGATGATGGGTGTTGGTTCAGCAAAGGACTCCGTATTGTTTTTCTTTTCTGATGAAACAGTAAATAGGCTCACAGTTTTTCCATTTTCACTGCTGCAACTCCCTTTGAGCCCTTGAATACTTTTCCTTTTTCCTCATTCCATCTCAAAGGCCACTTGCTTTCCTTCACTGAGTTGGTAACTCATTCTTTCTTTTCCCCATTCTCTCTTGAATTTTAGTTTTATGTCCTTTCATTTGACTTCTGTGGCAAAAATTTTTTTTCCGATCCTGGTGATTGAATGCAGGTCCTTTTCACTGAACTCCATCCCTAGCCTTTAAAAATGTGTTTGAGGCAGGGTCTTGCTAAATCGCTAATTGGCCAGCCTGGGCTTGAATTTGGGATCTTCGTGCTTCAGTCTCCCAAGAATGCTTGGGTTACAGAGTGTGCTATGCAGCTACAGCCAGATTTAATTTTCTGGGCCACTTGTATTTTACTTTTTTATAGGATTGGAATAATCTTAGTCTAATAAATATAGTTGAAATTCATCTGTTTCCTCCATGGTATAATCATGACCTATCTTTTTCAGAACTAAATATAGTTTAATTCATCCACATTGCAGCTTGTTTTTCCATATAATTAGTTAGTCTATAATTTAGTTTAAGCATTATCACTTAATTAATCTTCATGTCTGTCCAGTCTCAAATAGCACCAGGAGAAAAATCAAATGCCCAGACCCTAGGTTCTATCACACTTGTGTAGGGGTTGTGTTATTTATGAAGATCATTTTGTGCCTGCAACCAGTTCAGTCTCATGGCAGACATGCTGTCTGTAACACTGCTCTGATAGTACAATTGCAGTTCAGCAATGGAGCCCTGAAACATTTGTTAATAAAGGCGCAAGACTTACTAAGCTCTTTTTTTTTTCATTTCTAGTTGGTTATGAAGGAAAATTGAATTTTCTAGTGTGTAATAGTGTGCTTCCGATTCCATTCTGTGGTTGTGTAACTGACCCCTCCCCCATGTGCTTGTGAATATGTAGTCTGGGTGGCACATGCAAGTTTGTCCTTGCAGCCAAAATTTTAACTGACCTATCTGCTCTCAGTACAGCCTGAAATGGGATGTATAATCTTTTCATTCTCTTTTAAACTCATTGCAGAAATTATCATAATGGATCTCAGAAGAAATTAGAAGGCATAGATTGAGAGTTTATTTTTAAGTTGTAGAATTTTATGTTGCAATGGCTTTTAAAGATGATTAAATATTCTTGCCTCTTTATACTTGAATGTTTTCCATTGTTATCTGAGACACATGACTGTCTAGGTGTGGGGCATGAATGGATTTTAAAAGTAGGTTTGTGAATCCTTGGAAATGTTTTGCAAAATTATTTGCATTTTATATTGTTTTGGAGAAATGCTTTATAGTTTCTGAGGCCAAGCTCTTTAGACAACTCAAAATTTTCCTTTTTTTTTTTTTTTTTAACTGAATTGCAAGTTATGGCCTTATTGTACATGTACCATATTATGAATTTTCAACTATTTGAAGAGTTCATATCCACTAGTTCTTTTCTTGACAAAAATATTCTCTGTTGTTAACCTCTCCTGATGGCTTTTTGGTCATTTGAACCTCTTCACAATATTTATGACTTACTTATGGGTTTGTTTTAGTTAATCCATATTCTTAAAAGTAGGAGATAGCCAGGCATGGTGGTGCACGGCTATAATTGCAGCATTCAGGAGACTGAGGCAGGAAGATCACTGTGAGTTTGAGTCCAGCCTGGGCTATAAGTTGAGCTCAAGCCCAGCCTGAACTGCATAGTGAGATCCTATCTCAAAAAGACAAAAATAAATAAATAAATAAAATTAAAAAGTAGAGTATACAGAGTTAGGCTTTAAGTGATACAGAAGATTGTAAGTTACCTCTCTGTTTTTAAAAGCAGGCCCATAAGGAGTGGATATGCTTCTTTGCTAACTGTGTCCCACTACTTCCTAATAATACATACTGGTGAAAAAGGTAAACTCCAAGTTAGCCTTCCTGGCTTTCAATCCTAGTGCTACAACCTAACAAGATGATCCGAAATTAACTCTCTGAGCTTCAGATTTCTTGTCTGTAAAATGGAGTTAATAGTGCTTGTTTCTTATTCTCAATTTATTTACTTTTTGATGGTGCTGGCGACAGAACCACCAAGTTCTTGTGTATTGTAGGCAAATTTTTTTTTTCTGACCTGGTAATGAGAATTACCCAGTTAAACCAGGTGTTCTACCAGTAAGTGGTATTCTCACTCCTTTTGAAACAGGGTGTTGCCCAGGATTGCTTGGAACTCTTGATCCTTCTGCTTCTGCCTCCTGAGTAGCAGGGATTACAGACATGTATCACCATGCCTGGGTTTCCTAATTGTTTAATGGGATGATTTTTGATAGGACTCTACATTTATCTGTGTTAAATTTTTACCAGATATTTTCCAGTTCACATTTTTAAAAATTCCTGATTTGCTCATCCAGTAAGTATCAGATCTGTGCATTTGGTAAATAAAAGTATAATTGCTGTCATGCAATTTTTTTATTAAAATGTTGATCAGATAGGACTAAACAGAGTTATTGCTGTGCTAGAGACTTCTCTTGTGAGTAATAAAAAGCTTATTATTATTAATTGTTTGGTTCAAGTTGGTCAGCCAATTAGAAATTCAGTTAATTTCTATTATTCCCCTCAGATAGTCCCAAATTTTCACAAGGAACATATGAGAAATTTTGACATGTACTTTACTAATATCCAGATTTTATATGCTTCAAATTAAAAAAAAATTTTTTTAAATCTTTTTTTTGGTACCGGGGATTGAACTCATGATCTTGTGCTTGCCAGGCAAGCAGTTATGGTGCTGAGTTAAATCCCTGGCCCTTTTGCTTCAATTTTTATATCCTATGTTTAATAACTTAGGGAAAGCACTTTAATCTCTTATTACTTGTTCAGAATGAAATTATACTACTTTCTCGTAGTATATGTTGACCACCAGTTTTTAAGTAACACTAATATAATTCTGGAATTTTGTTGTCAGTGTTCAGTAGTTAGCAGGATTCCATTTCTCTTTTTTTTTTTTTTTTTGAAAAACACTACATTTTCTTGTCTTGAGACTTCTAACAGTTTCTTCTGCTTTCTACAGTTTCTGAATGTCTGTAGCTGTGTGGAACCCAATCAAACACTATTCCTTATTGAATGTTTGCTTAGAGCAGTTAGGAATTTTCTTCAGTCTTCTCATTCATTTTGGGCATTGGTTTCTATTAATTCACTGATTAAATTTACTAAATGTCCATTTTGTACAGGGCACATTGTTTTAAATCTTTTTAAAATACCCAGTCAAAAATGGGCAAGTGAAATGAATCACAGAAGAAGTAGTACAAATGGCAAATAAATACATGAAGGAATGCTAAACATAGAAGGCCATTAGAGAAATGCAAATTAAAATAACATTGGGATTCTGTCTTACCCCAGAAAGATTGGCTATCATCAAGAAATCAAATAATAGCAAATAATGAAGAGGTTGCAGGGAAAAGGAACGCTTCTGTACCACTGTGGGAATGTAAACTAGTAAAATCACTAATGGAGATCAAAGTGGACATTCCTCAAAATATTGAAACTAGAAATTCCATTTGACCCAACTGTTCCCCTACTGGGTATCTTCCCCAAAGAGTTAAAGACATCATATTATAATAATCCATGCGTGCCCTTGTCTATAGTGGCACAGTTCATAACAGCTAAATCTTGGAAGGGACTCACATGTCCATCAACAGATGGAAAAATTGGGTTTTTACACACAGTGGAGTACTGCTCTGCCATAAAGGAAAATAAACTCGCTATACCTTGAGACCTTAATGGCAAGTAAAACACACAAGTGTAAATACCAGGTCTCTCTTTCTGTTTGTTTTGTGACACAGGATCTCACTAGGTAGTTGGGGCTGACCTTGAACTCACTATGTAGTTCAAGCTGACCTTGGGCAAGTGAAATGAATGGTCAAGTGATGATCCTCCTGCTTTAGCCTCCTGAGTGCTGGAATTATAGGCATATGCCACAATGCCAGCCTACAGTTTCTCTTACATGGGAAACCAAAAATATAAATAAAAATAAAGAGCAAATAAAAGATAGATAATAGGGAGTAGGCTGGGGATTTAGCTCAGTGGTGTAAGCGTCTGCCTGGTGAGTGTGAGGTCATGAGTTTGATCTCTGGCACAAAAAATAAATAAGAAGTAGGAGGCTAGAGATTTAGCTCGATGGTCCAAGCACCTGCTTGGTAAGTGGCAAGGTCTTGAGTTAGGTCCCCGAGCTCCCCCCCACCCCCCCAAAAAAAAGAAAAAAAAGGGAGTAGGGAGGTAGGTCTTTCTCAGAGGGAGAGGATCAAGAGATGGATGAGGGATGAAAAAAGGAATTAAGATGTGTTATGTACATGTACCTGCAAGGAGTGTAAACATTATCTTGTATCTAGATGCTCACCCCTCATGGGGCCACAGGTGGGGCTGGATCTGAAGTGTGTGACGCTGGGATTGATTCAGGGTGCAGAGCTAGGCTCAGAGGCACAGGGATTAAGGGTGTGAGTCTTGCCCACCCTAAGTATCCTGGATAATGTATATGAGATAGCAGGAGCTGTGGTTGACCTTTGTTTTGCTACCTTCCGGCAATCATGACTGTCCCTCTTCGAGGGCTGTCTGCCCTGACTCCCTGCGCCTTGGAGCCAGATGATTGTGGGCTGAAACTGTGACAAGGGAGAAAAATAAGACAGTTATGCACTGCCAACATGGACCAAAAGAAAAGAAAGGGCAAAGAGGTTAAGGTGTGTGTGTAGGGGGGAAGGAGATGAAAACAGGAATTGAGATGAGTTAACCACCGCCACCGTGGTGTCAGGTGCAGCATTTAACCCAGGCCTTGTGCATGCTAAGCACATCTCTACCCCTGAGGCACTGCCCATTACTGTCTTTCTGGATGTTCCCCAAGAGCCTGTGTGCTCACCGCGGGGGTGGGGGGTGGGGGGTAGGAGAGGACTGGCCCTTGGAGGCTATAGCAGACTTGCTCTTAGGAGGTGGGGTCCACTCAGGGGAGGGAGGTTGCTGGGGATGTGACCTGGACGAGTGTATCCACCCTGCTTCTGTTTCTGCTCCCTGGCTTCCTTGATGTGAGCAGTTTTCCTCACAGGAAAGCCAGGAAGGCCCTTCTGCCATACCTGCCTGCTTTGGAGCCAGGCAGCTGTGCACTAGAACATGAGCTGAAATGAACACCTTCTCCTTTAAGTTGTGGGTGTCAGGTGTGAGGTCTCGGCAGTTAAGAAAGTGACAAAGAAACCCCTCTCCGCCAACTGAAGTCCCTTTTCTCTTTCTGTATTCTCAAAAGTGATACAAATCAACAGCCCAATAGAGATGCAGCGATGGTGGCTCTCTCGAGCTGGCCTCCGAGTCACCCACCAGTATCATAGGAGTGTGTACTACCTTATAGGCACTGTGTGAGACACTGAGTTGACATAGGATTGTGCTTACAGAATTCTACACGCAAGGAAAAGTGTAGTTGGGATAAAACAGTTTGGAGAAGCCAGGGCTCTTTACAGATTCTTTTTGGTTCAGTCTTTCCATTACTGTATTTACTTTTTTAGAGTGTTGTGAATTCATTCAAATGTAGATATATGAGTGATTTGAAAATTAATGATGCCTTTGGTCATTATCCTAGTGTCCCTGTGCACTATAAAAATTAGGGTTGAGGCATAGCTCAGTTGTAGAAGTCTTGACTGTTGTGCCTAAGGACCTGGCTTTGAGCACTAGGCACTGGAAAAACAAAGCACATTATTTTGGGCTGTAGCCTAATGATAAAGTATTTGCTTGGCGTATACAAGGCCCTTGATTTGATCCTGGGCACCACACATGAAAGAATAAAAACATAAAGATAAAATAATACACCATTTCTACATAATTTGTTCCCCCTCTTTTTGAGATAGGGTCTTGCTGTGCCGTTTAGGCTGGCCTTGAGCTCACTTTGTAGCCCAGGCTGGTCTCAAACTTGCAGTGATCCTGCTGCTTCAGCTCCAGAGAACTCAGACTATAGTGTGCACCACCACACCTGGTGCTCTGTGTAATATTTTGTTTTAAATTCAACTGTATTGCAGTGTATTATATCATGGTTATAAACTGTTACCTTGTGATAGTGATGGACTTGCTGTGAATAGAAGAATGAATTTAGAGAAGTGTATGCTGGTATAGTGGGGGGCTTCTTTGTAATATAAATAGCACATGTCATTGTAGTGTATAGCCTGTATGTGCTTTTGTTGTGTGTCACAGCTTCTCTTGACTTGTTAAAAAATTAAGAATGTGTAACCTAAAAGAAAATACAGGTATCACAAAATTGCATAAATTGCCCCAATTGACGTGTGTTGAAATTTTGTTGTAGTTTTTTTCTTCTTCTTTCTTTGTTTTTATCCTTGAATAAAATGGATTTGAGAAAAAAAATACCATAAAGTCTTAAGCATAATAAAAGACAAGAAAAAAATTGCAAGTGTTTCAAAAGGTAGAAAGAAGCAATAATAATGGCAGTGATTGTTAGTCAGAGAACAGGAGCGCCATGTCTTGAAAAACCATTGCATTTTTAGTCAAAGATATTGTGGCTTCGAGGCCTGGTGACACAGGCCTGTAATCCCGGTCCTTGGGAGGCTGAGGCAGGAGGACTCTGTGAGTTCAAAGCCAACCTAACCTACATAGTGAGACCCTGTCTCAAAAGACAGATACTATGGCTAATAGTGGTGCTGCATGAACAGAGGTAGGGTTATGTCTCATAAATTTAATAGGCAACTAGAAAATTAGTGTGCTTGAAAACAAGCGTCTCTGCCTACAAAGTAAAAAATATGGCACAAACAGGTTTCTTATTTTTTTACTTTTAAGTCTTTATAGAAGCAGTCTGATAGATTGCTAAGTTGAGCCTTGATAGGCTGTCTAGGTCAGTCAGTCTGTTTGTCTCAGTATGTATATGTTTGTGTGTTAGTAATTTACCCTGTAAAGCAAGAATTTGATTCAGGTTACCCTTGAGTAAAAACAACTGTAATATTAATTTGACTCAACAATTTTGTAAAACATTTTCTGATTTTTCTTTTCTCAGCTACTACAGAGGTAGAGTAGTTGTCAGCCTGCTGTCTGGTTATTTCTTAGATGTCCTGCAGCAGAAGGCAGAATAATGTTATGACAGTGACAACGTGGATAAGTTTTGCAGTTTATCTCTATCTGTTTTAGGAATTCATACTTCATATTTTCTAATACTACCTGTGAATATAATGGGAAAGGAAATATGTGTGCTTTGTGGGCTCTTCTGGGCCTAGGATTTGCCCTTTTTACCTTTTATGATTTGAATGTTTGTGATTTAAATATTTTTTCTGAAAAATTTTCTCAGACTTTTTGTTTCTGTTTTTTTTTTTTCTCTTTCCTTTTTATCGGTACCTGGGATCGAACTCATGACTGCCTGCTTGCAAGGCAGGCGCTTATGCTGCTGAGCTAAATCCCCAGCCCTCTTTTTCTTTTTTGAGACAGGGACTCGATAATGCACTTCAGGCTGGCCTTGGGCTCACTTGATAGCCCATACTGTAACTTTTTTTTTTTTGTTTTTGTTTTTTTCGTTTTTATCGGTACCAGGGATCGAACTCACGACTGCCTGCTTGCAAGGCAGGCGCTTATGCCGCTGAGCTAAACCTCCAGTCCTGCCCATACTGTAACTTGTAATGATCCTCCTGCCTTTGCCTCCCAAGTGCATGGGATTACAGGAGTGTGCCACCACACCCAGGTTTTGATTTGTTTTTTTTGATACAGGGTCTTGCTATGTGGTTCAGACTGGCCTCAAATTCATGGTAGTCCTCCAACCTCAGCCTGAGTGCTAAGATTACAAATGTTCACCGCCTGGCCTATTCATATTTTTAGTACTAGAAGTAAAACTATGTTATAAAACAACTATTTTGGGGGAAATGTGATTAAAAACTGTGCATGTAGTAAGTATTCAGTTTGATTTTTCGCTAACACGTATCTGTGTATTTTATAATTTGCTCTATTTCTTTTAAGTATTTTCCTTTGAACTAAATTTAAACTTACAGGAAAGTTAGAGTGTTGTATAAAGAGTTCAGTAGTATGTGCCATTTGTTTCTCACAATGTTAACAGTTCTACATAAGCGTAAGAGAGTCTCAAGCTATATGATAATGTTTCAGTTAACAGACTGCATGTATGTTGGTGGGCCCGTGACGTTATAATAGAGCTTAAAAATTCCTGTTACCTAATGATGGGCTAGTGCCTGCAATGACATACTTCAACACATTATTCATGTTTGTGGTGATGCTAGTATAGATAGACCTACTGGGCTATCAGACATGTAATAGTTCAGCGCATAACTACATACAATGTGTAGTGGTTTATAATGATAATAACTATTACAGTTTTATGTATTTACCATATTATCATTATTTTAGAGTGTATTCCATTCCTTCTCAAAAAGTTTAATGTAAAACAGTATGCCAGTTATACTGGCATCTGCCTTACACATTTTGTGCTTATTCAGTCTCTTAATTGCATTGTTTTCTCCTTTTTTTTTTTTTTTTTTTTTGGTACTGGGGATCGAACTCATTTTTTTTTATTTTTTATTTTTAATTTTATTTAAGGAGAAAAGAAAAAAAAAGCAGAGAAAGGGTACAAGTTATACAGATTTGCAGAAAAAAAATGAACAGTAGGAAATCACTAGTTAATGGATTACATATTGTCATCTTAGAAATAATTGTTCAAGTCACAAAATTAAAGCTTGTAAAGTGGACATTCCATCAATGATACTGCAAACAGTTCTAATCAATGGTCCAATAAAACTCTGTGATATCATTTTCTATCTTATACACTTAAATATACATGCAGTTATATAGTTTAGAGCACTTTCTTTTCCTCTCTTTTGTACAATTTGGGTTTCATTGCTCCCACGGTTCTTATTACTTTTTTGGAAGAGAGTAAAACCAAATGTGACATAACAGAATCGGTCAAGTCAAAAGGGTGGGCATAATAGATAATGTGAAAACATAATACAAGGTGATCAACAATGGTTACCATAATGCCTCCCGCTATCTCTAATAGAATTGCCTATATCGTTAGTTATAATACAATTGAACAAAACAGTAAAGAATAAAACCGACAAAACCAAAACATTGGAGACATTGTAGGTCTTCAAAGTAGATAAAAGTCAACGCGAATGGGCATTATAATGAGTCTCATTATCTTCACAGCTGATGCCTAAATTTTCGAACCTGATACTATCCAGCAAAACAGAATAGGGGAACATCAGTTAAAATCCAGATGGTGAGAGTAATACAGGGCTTTAAATCGAGGTAATGGAAAGTCAAAGTGGGTTACTATAATATATCCTGCTATTTTTTTTCCTTTAATTAAAAGGATAAAAATAAACAAGTAAATAATGGAGTGGAGATTGAGATAAATGAGGGCATAACAACGAAACAGCACAGATCAAAACATAACCATTTAAGCAGAATAGTGTTTCACCACCAGGTAATCCTGACCTAAAAGTAGTTACCATATTGTCTCTTTCCTTGAAATCCTTGAGTACAACTTCGTATACTGTAGCATTAAGTATATCAAAACAATGTAAAACCATTTAAGAGAATGACAGCATTACAGAGTATTTAGAATCGACTAACAGAAAATGAACAGTGGTTTCTGTATAATCTCCTTGTCTTTAAAAGGTTTTTGCTTATACTATCGTACATAATAAAATCCAGTAAGATACAACCTATTTAGACCATTGGAGACAGAAGGACAAAAGCTAGATGAGACTTCAAAACAAGATGATACTAAATCAGTATTACCTATTAAGATGTCATTTTCTCCAAAATAGCTGTTCCTATCATCCAATCTTCTCTGCCTCATTTCTGTTGAGCTCTTATTCTGTCAGTAGCTGTCAGTTTGTCTTCTTCACTTTGTTCTCTGCTCCATTCGTTGTGGCCTCCACTATTTCTGGATTCTTTGTATTTTTCTTTTTTTAGAATATCTTGCAATACTCTCTGTAGAGTTGAGTTGGTGGTTGCAAATTCCCCCAGTTCCTCTTTATCCTGGAAGCACCTTGTTTTTCCATCAATTTCCAGGGACAGTTGTGCAGGATATCTCAATCTTGGCTGGAGATTATTATCTTTCAAAGCTTGAATTATTTCCCCCCACGCTCTTCGTGATTTGATGGTTTGTGCAGAGAAATCTGCTGTAATTCTGATGGGTGTTCCCTTGTAAGTGGTCTGTTTCTTGTCTCTGACAGCTTTTAATATTCTGTTCTTGTATTGAATTTCTGGAATTTTTATTATTATATGCCTGGGTGTTGCTCTGTTTGTGTTGTAGGTAGCTGGGGTCCTGTATGCCTCATACATCTGAGTATCTTTACCTTTTGCTAAATTAGGAAAATTCTCCTGGATTATTTCTGTGAGTAGCTTTTGTAGTTCATTTGTTTGTGTCCCTACTTCTTCTTTTATGTTCTTAATCCTTAAGTTATGGATCCTCTTATCATCTTCTTGTTTGTTTCTTTGTTATTTTTAAGAAGTTTTTCATTTCATTCTCCCATATTACAATTCTGCCCTCCAGTTCAGATAGTCTGTCCTTAGTTTCTTTCAAGCTGTTATGCCAGTCTTTGATAGACTTCTTAGTTTCTTGGTAGTCCCTTTGAACCTGCTTCACGTATTGTATGCTTTCCCTGTTTTCTCCATCAAACAATTCTCCCCTCTTTTTCTGTTCTTCCATTCCACCATCTGTTTTTTCTTGGGTGGTGCTTAGTATTTCTCTAACTATTTTGCATATTTCTAGCTTCAGGTCGTTGATAACTTCATTCCTGAATTGGTCTATGAGGCTCTCTATATGGCGCTTTATGTCTATTGGTGCGGTGTCCGCTATTGCCTGTTTCTCAGAATTGGGGGCCGAGGAGCCTTTCTTGTTGCTGCCTCTTCCCATATTCCCTGTTCCTTATATATGCAAGCTTATATGAGAGGCCCAGCTTCTCTCCCTGTCAGCCACAGCCTGATCGAATTGCGCCCGGTTAGGTGTTCCCACTCACCGCTGCGCACCAGGCAGCCTACGCGGGGCCCGCCCCTCCCGGCCTCCGTCGGGCTCTGGGATCTGGGTTGGGCCAGCCTACGGGGTCCGCTGGCAGCGTCACGCAGGCCAGGCACTTTTCACCAATCCCGCCCGAGAGGGGAATGTGTGGCTGGAGTCGCCACCGCGCCCTGCTCCCGCAGGACTGCTCGGGCCCAGAAAGTCCGCTGGAGTCAAACTGTGGTGGAGTGTCAGTTTCTCTCACTCACCTCGCCACAAGTCAGAACATGCCTCCCTGCCTGTCCTGTTTTCAACTCCGTTCGCAGACTCCCGTTCTCAGAGTTTCCGTGTGTCTCTCTTCTTGCTGAGCCGATGTAGAGGCAGCCAGCCACCGCGCGGCGGGAAACCCAAATCGCGGCTTCCAATGGCGCGGGGTCCAGCAGAGGCTTTTCTGTTCCTGTTTTAGCACCAGGACTGCATTCCAAGTTGGTTTCTCTCAGCCGAGTTCGTTCCTGAGTCAGCAGAGCATAACTCCACCTGCTTATGTCTCTTTAGTCCGCACCATACCTGGCTTCTGAGCCTAGTTTTTCAGAGAGCCTCCGGTAGTTGCTGTTATCTGTCCGCCATGTTCTCTCGGAAGCTGGGGATCGAACTCATGACCTTGTGTTTGCCAGGCATGCACTTACGCTGCTGAGCTATACCTCCAGCCCCTGTTTTGTCCTTTTTATTTTCATTTTTTGCACAGTACTGGGGATTGAACCCAAGAGCCTTTACACTGAGGTACTCCCTAGCCTCTTTTTTTGAGACAGTGTCTCGCTATGCAGTTTGAGCTGGCCTTGAACTCACTTTGTAGCCCAGGCTGGTCTTAAACTTGCAATGATTCTCCTACCTTAGCTTCCCAAGTGCTGGGATTACAGGCATGTACCACCATGGCCACTCCCCAGCCTCTTTATATTTTTATTTTGTAAGCTTGTTTGGAGATTGTAGCAGGGGAACACAGCTACTCGGCTACCTTTGACTCAGGAAATGTTTCTCCTCTGTTGGGAGTGGTGGTTCTCTTCCACTGAGCATGCAGCTTCAGGAGGAGATGCACCTGGAGCAGTGATGGAGGAAGGGGACACCCGCCAACCAGCCAGCCCTGCCAGATCAACCCTGGTGATTAGTAGGGTCACAGATGTCACAGCCAGATTGCCCTCACATCCCGTATTTTTATTTTGAGATAAAGTCTCACTAAATTGCCCAAGCTGGGTTTGAAGTTGTAATCTTGTCTCAGCCTCCCAGAGTGCTAGGGTTAGAGGTGTGTACTACTGTGCCCAGCTGTCTGTCTGTCTGTCTGTCTTTCTCTTTCTTTTTTTTTTGGTCTTTTTGAGACAGAGTCTTGCTATGCAGTTCAGGCTGGTCTTGAGCTCACTTTGTAGCCCAGGCTGGTTTCAAACTTGCAGTGATCCTCCTGCCTCAGCCTCCCAAGGGTTGGGATAATAGGCATGTGCTAGCACACGTGGCTTTTTAATTTTTTTTTCATTGTATAAAGAGCTTTAATATTTGTAAAAATAAAAAGATTCATTGTATTTTTGGTGACATGGTTTACACTAGAAGCAACACAAATAATAGTAATGAATTTGTACTGGTCAAGCCACATGTATTTAAAGTAATTTTATTATAAAAAGGATACAGAAAAATTAAATATGCTTTAAAGGCCAATTAGAATAAAGAAGGGATTTCAAATAACTTCAAATGAGAAATGATGAGTACTGTTTCTGGGGAAAGAAGTTTAATGGTTTTTTGAGACAGGGTCTCGTTATGTAGTTCAGGCTGACCTTAAGCACGCTGTGTAGCCCAGGCTGACGTCAATCTTGTAGCTATCTTCTTGCCTCAGCCTCTTGAGTGCTAGTATTTCAAGTGTGTGCTACCATATCCAGCTCCCATGCCCAACTCTTATGCTTGTTTTAATCTCCCGTTTTGCTCATTATGGCCCTATAGTCATGAGCTGTATGACCCATAGACACATGATCAAAAAATATGGTGAATGCTTACATTGGTTTTTTTTTTTTTTTTTTTTAAACACTTATTACAGTAAAAAGACACACTGCCGTTAATCCCGCTCAGAATCCTACTCTTGGCTTAGACACTCATCATTCTTACCACCTTCTGGAGCATAGTTATTTATTTATTTATTTTGAGACTAAGTGTCACTGTTTAGCCCAGGCTGGCCTCAAACTCTTGGTGATCTGCTTGTTATGCTGGGGTTACAGACATGTGTCACCACGCCTGGCAGTTTCTGATGTTCAAACTCACGATCTCATGCTTGCCAGGCAGACGATTATGCCGCTGAGCTAAATCCCTAGCTCAACCCTGTCTTAAATTAAAAACAAAAAACAAAAAACAAAACAGAGGTAAAGTTCTTTGTGAAGGCCCTAGGTTCAGTCCTTAATACCCCAAAAATAAAAAAAGTCAATTTTTTCCATTACTACAGAAGTAATAAATATTTAACAAAATTCAACACTTTTTAATGATGAAACCTCCAATAGAGCAGTAACAGAAATACTGCCACAGAAAAGAGGCCATAAATGAAAGCTATAGAGAATGTGATTCTTGGTAAATGTCTAAAGTTTTTCCCTCTAAAATCAGGAAAAGGGCAAGGATGTCTACTTATGTCACCTGGACATAGCACTGGAATTCTTAGCCATACCATTTAGGCAAAAAAAAAAAAAAAAAAAAGCATCTAAATTTGAAAAGAAATGGAATCATCACTTTTCACAGATAATATGCCTCATGTAAACCCTAAGGATTTCATTAAAAACCCCCAAATCTGTTAGAACTAATAAAAAAATTCAGCAAAGTATCAGGATACAAGTTGGTCCCTGGGTCGGCAAAGTATATCTCCCCTTGCTTAGGATTTCTCGCCTGGCACCATTCCTGGATTTTAAGTGCGGTTTCTCAGAGAGCCTCCGAAGCTGCTGCTATCTCTCTGCCATGTTCTCCCGGAAGTCCTCAGGATACAAGTTGGCCAACAAAAACTATTTCTACTTTTGTATCCTAACAATGAATGATCTGAAAGGAAATTTTTTTTTTGAAAAGCAAAACTTAAGAAATTCCCTTTTACAACATTAAAAATAATAAAATACTTAGGAATAAAGTAAAATCACCATGGGATGCAGCAGTTTCAGTTGGAGTATATACTGAGAGAAATTGGAAACTCTCAGTATTATGTCTCCTCCCTATGTTTTCAGTAATTAAACTAGGGAAGCAGCATATGTGTCTAATGAAATATGCATGGATAAACACACATGCAAGCAGTGAAATAATTTAGACTTAAGTCCTGACATGCTACATGTGAATGAAATGTGAAGAGATCATGCTAAGTGAATGTTAGCTTTCCTTCCCTGTGATAGGATACCTGAGATAAGCAATTTATTAAAGAGGGAGGATTTGTATTGGCTGAGGGTTTCGAGTTTCAATCCACAGCTACCTGGCTCTGTGGCTTTAGGCCCATGAGGAACTAGAACATCTGGGCAGGAGTGCTCTGGGGAGGCCTGGCAGCAGGAAGAGAGGAGGTTCTGGCCCTACACCGCTCCATGGGCCTGATCCTCAAGGACCCGACTTCTCAGCATCAGGCCTTAACCCTACTGTGTCCACCACTTGCCACTGTCACCACCAGCAGGGGACCCAGCCTTCAGCATATGAGCTTTGAGGATCGTGGAGGATCTGGGCAGTGCCACTGAAATAAGCCAGTCACAGAGTACAGGTAGTGTGACTCCATTTACGCCAGGTACCTGGAGTGGGTCATTAATTAGAGATGCAGAGTAGAAGGGTGTTGCCAGGAAAAGAGGATAGGAGTTAATGAGGAGTTTGTGTTTAGTGAGTACAGTTTGCAATTTTGCAAAATAAAAAGAGTTCAGAAGATTTGTATTACTATCATATAAATATATTTAACACTACTGAATTATATACTGAAAAATGGCCAGTTTTATTTGTATATGTGTAGCAAAATACACATATACAGGGGCTGGGGATTTAGCTCAGCGGCATAAGCACCTGCCTTGCAAGCAGGCAGTCGTGAGTTCGATCCCCGGTACCGATAAAAACGAAAAAGACAAAAAAAAAAAAAAAATACACATATACAAAACGTATTTTGCAACAATTTAAAAAGTCATCTCAAAAAAATCAACTTTTATCAGTGGTTGGCATTGCCACCTTTGTAGAATACTATATTTCCTTGTGTGTTTGGTCATAAATCTGGACTTTGTGTTCTTTTCTGATCTTTGACCTATTTACTAGCCTGAACCACAATGGTTTAATTATAAATGCTTATGATGTATTTTACTATATGATGAGGTCAGTCTTTTTTGTAATTTCTCCTTTTTAGTCTTCCTGGTTTTCCCCTCCTTTCCTCTCTCTCTCCCTCCTTCCCTCTCTCCCTCATTTATTTATTTATTTATTTGAGCCAAGATCTTACTCGGTAATTCAGGTGGGCCTTGGACTTGCTGTGTGGTGCAGTCGCAGTCTCCTGAGTCCTGTGAGCCACCATAACTGGCTTTCAGCATTTTTTTGTTTTTGTTTTTCGAGTTTCCTTGCATTTTTTTTTCAGCTTTTTTATTTACTTATTTTTTTGGTGATGCTGGGGGCTCAAATCCAGGTGCTTGTGCAAGCTAGGTAAGTGTGGTGTTTGTTGTCAATTCTAAGATCAATTTGAACACGGCCATAAAACGACTTGTTAGGACTTTTATTGTGATTATACTGAATTTGTAAATTAATGTGAAAATTTATAATACTTAATAGTTTTATTGAAGAATATCCTGTGTCTTGCTTGGCCTAGGCATATAGCTCAGTAGTGCGGTACCTGACTAGCAGGCCTGAGGCCCCAAGTTCAATTCCTGGTAGCAAAAAAAGAAAAAAGTCCTGTGTCTTTTCCATTGTTTCTGTTTTCAGGTTTTTTTTGTCCAGGGTCTTGTCTAGCACATTAACTACCAGTGAGGTATACCACACTTCTCTTTTAGTGTTATTTGAAAACTTCCCATAGATAAGGTTGTTCATGTTTTTTTTCTTTTTTTTTTTTTTTTTGTACTGGGGATCAAACTCATGACCATGCACTTGCAAGGCAGGTGCTTATGCCACTGGGCTAAATCCCTGGCCCCAGATAGGGTTTTTAAAAGTATTATAATTCACACGCCAGGGATTTAGCTCAGTGGTGCAGTGGCTGCCTGGTAAGTGCAATGTCCTGAGTTTCTAGTACTCTCTCCCCCAAATTCTAAGTCACATATAAAATTCACTTATTAATGTGTAACTAGTCAGTAGTTTTTTAATGTATTCATAGGTAGATGCAACCATCATTACTACTTAATTCTGGAATATTTTCATCACTCTAAAGAGAAACCTCACTGGGCACGGTGGAGCATGCCTGTAATCAAAGCATTTGGAAGGCTGAGGTAGGAGGCCTCCCATAAATTCAAAGCCAACCTGGACTTTGTAGTGAGTTCACAACTAACCTGAAACTACCAGAGACAGCCTACAGACTTAGAAAAAATGTTTTCACCATTTACTCTTCAGACAGTGGACAAATATCTAGAATATATAAGGAACTTAAAAAACCCTGACACCCCAAAGTTAAAGACCCAATCAAAGGCAGGCATGGTGCATGATAGAACTGTGGGGGACCGGCGGCTGCTGAAAAGATAACAAGTATGAAATATAAATGACCTTTATTTTGAGAATACGGGGAGAGACACCCCCAGCCCCCTGGGGCACGGCACCTCACCCTTGGGTTGTGGATCTCTATGGAACATGTGGAGTGGGCACATACATATAGCCTAGGTTTGGGGTGGAACCTAAGGGGCATTAGTGATGCACAGGTATCTCATTGGCACTGGTTTGGCGCCATAGGTAAATTTGGCGCCTAGGGGTGGGGAAGATAGGAACTCATTGGTTCCGAGTGAGGCTTTACCGGCTACAGTGTCCTGTCTGGGCCAAAACTCTTTCATATCCTGTCTTATGATTATTATTATGAAAGGGGCGAAGATTTCTTTATTTAACTGCTTCCTGCTGGAAGAGGGCGCTGTACTGGGATCTAGGGGAGTCAATGGGATGATGATTGATGCCCAGGTAGAAGCTGGTGCCAGGTGTTTTAGCCAGGACAACTTCACTGGTGAATGCACGAATGTTAGACTGGAAAAACAAAGAGACAAGATGTTATGAGGAGGCATGGCACTATCATATTTAAGGACCCAGGTGAGGTAGAAGGGAAGGTGCCTTTGATTTAGACATGTCATTATATCAGGACCATGTTGAGGTAGGATCATTGTCACGGTGAGGTAGAATTCTGAAAAATAAATGTGGGGTTAGGAGGAGTGAAGTTATGAGAGATGATTACTCCCCCATCTGAAAGGGTAAAAGTTAAGATGGTAGGTAGGTAAGGCTTGTCTCTGGTATGCATGACATTGGAGTCTTTAGGAAATACTGTTAAGAGTTCTGCTGTAAAAAGAATAAGAAATTAGAAACCAAATTGGATAACAAAACATGACATGAGTTGTGGCTTTGGGGCTTTGGTAAGGCAGAGATGAGAAGGCAAAAGGATGGTGAGATCTAGGGCTGGAATGGCATCACTTAGCATGAGTGATGTGAAACCAGGATGGCAGTCTAGCAACTTTGATCACTGTTGAAGTTGCCAAGCATATCAGGTATGGGTTGCTGTAACCTGGTTGTAGTCCTTGGAATGATTTGCTATAACAGGACTTTATTAGTCTCCCTGGTTGTGTGAAAGGCTTTTATGTATCCTGAAAAAGTATAAACAAAGTGAAAAGACAAAATGTATCTGTCAGTCTTGACCAGGGTTGTCTGAGAAACTGGTGAATAGGAAAGGAAGGAGGTGGTCTTATATTACTGAGGAGAGGTTTACTAGCGATAACAGGTGTAAGCTGTTGAGACCTCAGTATCTGGGTCAGCCTGTATAAACAAAAGGGAACAAAAAGCATTTTTTTTTTTTTTTTGTCTTTTTCATTTTTATCGGTACCGGGGATCGAACTTACGACCGCCTGCTTGCAAGGCAGGTGCTTATGCCGCTGAGCTAAACCCCCAGCCCCACAAAAAGCATTTTTAAGGTTTAGGACTGTAGAGTGAGTGGTGGAGGGAAGATTTGGCCCCACTGGGTGGATTGGGAAGAAGCAGTCTGGAACCTGCACGAAATAGGCCCTGTTTATAAATGGTATAGGTTGACCTTTAATACCCCCTACAGTTTGAGGATTTAATATAGCAGCCTGAAAACTCAGGAAGAATTCTGTATATATGGCCTCTATGTCCACAAATACAGAGAATGTCTTACCTGAGACTTTTAGTGGGACTTGGACTCTGAGACAGACACCCATAAAGGGGGCTGTTGTTGGCCCTGAGCCCCATCAGTCTTAAGCAGCAAGTTTAAGAAGATCTGTCAGCGATGAATCTGGCAATGTTGGCATTTCCTGTGAGGGCTGGAAGTTAGGATGGCTTACCCACTCTCTGGTGGCTAGGACAGTCCAGTAGCCCTGGGGTAAGGTCTCAAAGAATGCCAGGATGGGGCACTCTCTTGCCCAATGTCTTCTGCTGCATTTGAGGCATGGTCCATGGGCGGGGCCCAGGCAGCTCCACCTTGTATTGGTTTACCTGTCTCAGAACTCCAAGTGTCACAAGTGTTACTGTTATCTCTGTTGTTGAAAACATGAAAAACCATATTAAGGTCTCTATGAGGTTTGAAGGTCGAGTTTTGCCTTTTTGTTTGGGATCTGGACTACAGTAGAAGGTATCTGTAGAATTAAGTATGCAGGAGTTAAATATAATCAACAGGGTATTTATACTTTTAGTAATGGCTTCTTGTAAGGAGGACAGGTCCAGAGAATTTTAGGAACTGACATGTTATTTATGTCATATATATAAGTATCTCTTTATGTTATTAAAATGTCTAATGCAATCTGATTTTTGGAGGATGGCCTGTTTAATTTTTTCCTTTTTATTTAGGAGAGAAGTCATCTACGATGTTATTTAATATCAGTTGAATATAGTGTATTATGGCTCGGCAGGCAGACAGGCTGGGAAAGGTTTAAGTTTGGCTTCTGCCACAGTGTTGGTTTTGCTGTTTTGCATATATCATACAACCCTTGTCTTGGAAAAGAGCTAGTGGTTCCCAGCAAAAGGAATTTATAATTATTTTTTAATTTTAGTTGTTAAACAGGAGATCGGTGACAGTACAGTATAATATAGGCAGTAAGCTTAACAAAGAACATTACTGGTGGTTTATAGCAAAAAGAATTTATAAAAAACCTCAAAACACCTCTTAATTTTAGTTGTTAAACAGGAGATTACTGAAGGCTTTAATTGATAAACAAGGCTGGTAAAATAACCAGGTGGCCACTTTCCCGTTTATCAGCCAAAGTCTTGTCTATTGCCGGCTTATTTTACCTTGATTAAATGGTTTGAGAATGTAAAAAACAGCATCTCTGAGCTGAGCCAGTGAGCTGCTGTTTATCTGTGTTTGTGGTCTGGTCCGTGGGTAGAGCATGCCCAGCGTGGGGGCGGGGCATGCAGAGTAAAGGCGGGGCAAGCGCCGGGACGTAGGGCGCGGGGTGGGGCTGGGACTGCCCCCAGAAACGCATGCAGAGTGGTGGTGGCGGTGGCGGCGGGCAGGCATGTGGCGTATGGGGGGTGCTGGGAAGCAGCCCAACACAGAGTAAAGCTGGGACCTTACACGCTGACGGACCAATGCAGAGCTGAGCCGCCATGTGGAGCTGGAACTGCTTGCTGGGCGTGCAGATTAGGGTGTGGCGTTACCAAACCCCACGTGGACCTGGAGCGCCACATGAGAGCCGAGCTACCACGCGGAGTTGGGGCACAGCGTGAAAGCTTAAAGCAGCCCCACTGTCTGGGCTGTCTCAACACTGTCTGGGCTGGAGTGTACATGAGAGCCCAAAGCAGCCTGCTCGTGCCTCTTAACACTGTTTGGGTGTATCTCCCATCTTGGTGGGGAGTGGGTTGGCATGCAGTGGGAAAGGGGAAGCAGCGAGGAGACAAAGGGATGCTGGCGGGAAAGGACACACATCCTTAAAACAGGCTTAAAGGGTTAAAGATAGAGAGTTTGGTAAACTTGTCGTCAGTGTGATAAGCCATAGATAGGTATGGTTTTTTGAGGGGGGGGACAGGAAGTGGTCCCCAAGATAAAATCTGGTGTGGGGTCTGGCCCACGGAGTTACAGCCAGATGAGGCAACTGACCGCGGTCTACTAAGTTTAAGTTGTCACTCTTTACTCTAGACCGATCGGTATTTTCATTCCAAAGCTCATAATAATTGGCCATCACCAATATACGAGTGGATTTCTTGTGGGTTTAGTAACAGCTCTGCCTGTGAGAACTTAAAAAGCTCTGAAGGACATGAGAGTCTCTCAGTGTGGACACAGGCTGGCCCAGGAAAACTCTGCTTTGGGCTGTCTGAACCCAAAGGACGTAAGAGTCTCCCAGTGTGGACACAGGTTGGCCCAGAGAGACTCTGCCTTGTGCTATCTAAGGATGTGAGAGTGTCATGTGAACCCACGGAAAGCGGGGAGAAAACTCACCTGGGGCCTGGCCCAGCGGCAATCTCCGGGGTTGCTCACCTGTGTTAAAGTGGGTCGGTGTTGTTTGCGAGCCAGCAGTGACAAGTTTACAGCTCCCAAGTGTAGAAGTGAGGAATTAATGCAGGATGTAGTCCGGTCCTGGTCCAGAATGGCAGGGGACTCAAACTGGGAAAGCCCCAGGAGTCCTTTGTCTGCCATTCACAGTCAGGGAACTATATGATAGAACTGTGGGGGACTGGCAGCGGCTGAAAAGATAACAAGTATGAAATATAAATGACCTTTATTTTGAGAATGCGGGGAGAGACACCTCCGATCCCCTGGGGCACGGCATCTCCCCCTTGGGTCGGCAATCTCTCTGTGGAACACGTGGAGTGGGCGCATACATGTAGCCTAGGTTTGGGGTGGAACCTAAGGGGCATTAGTGATGCACAGGTATCTCATTGGCACTGGTTTGGCGCCATAGGTAAATTCCTAGCGGTGGGGAAGATAGGAGCTCATTGGTTCCGAGTGAGGCTTTACCGGCTACAGTGTCCTGTCTGGGTCAAAACCCTTTCTGTACACACCTAGAATCCCAACACTCTGGAGGCTGAAGCAGGAGTATCACTGTTTTAGGATAGCCTGGGCTACATAGTGAATTTAAGGGCCAGGCATATGCTCAGTGACACAAGTTCCTGCCTGGCAAGTACAAGGTCCTGAGTTCAGTTCCTGGTACAGAAAACAAAAAAACCCAAAAAACACCCAAACACTTGAAAAAGTCAAAAAGTGGGCACCTGAGCTGAAAATAGACACATCTCAGATAAAGAAGTAAAATAGCTAGTAAGTACAATATATAAAAAATGCTCAACATCTCTGGCCACTCAAGAAATGCAAATTAACACTGAGGTTCCATCTCTCACCAGAAAGAATGGCTATCGTTAAGAAATGAACCAATAGGGGCTGGAGGTTTAGCTCAGCCGCATAAGTGCCTGCCTTGAAAGCAGGCAGTCGTGAGTTCGATCCCCGGTACCGATAAAAAGGAAAAAGACAAAAAAAAAAAAAAAAAAAAGAAATGAACCAATAATAAATGCTGGCAAGGCTGTCTAGTGGGGGAAGGAACCCTTCTCCATTGCCAGTGAGAGTATAAATTGGTACAGCCACTATGAAAGCAGTATGGCGATTGCTCAAAAAACAGAAACTAGAGGTTCCATGTGACCTATTTGTTGCCCTCTGAGTATTTTCCTGAAAGAGTTAGAATCATCATACCACAGTGACACATTCACAGCCATGTGTATAGCAGCACGATTTATAATAGCTGAATCCTGGAAACAGCTCACATGCTCATCAGCAGATAAATGGATAAAGAAATGTGGTGTTTATATGCAGTGAACACTAACCTGCCATAAAGAAGGATAAACTGGAGACATTTTAAGGTAAATGGATGTGTCACAAGATCATAATCTTTTTTTTTTTTTTTTCTGTACTGGGGATCAAACTCAGGACCTCATACTTGCCCAGCAGGCGCTTGTGCCGCTGAGCTAAACCCCTGGCCCACAAGACCATGATCTTAAGTGAAATAAATCAGACACACAAATTGAAGTATCATGTTGTTTCTCTTGTGTGAAAACCCAAAGTATAAATAAGGAGCAAAATGGAGGGTAGATATTATTCAAATGGGAAGGGGAATAAGAGGAGAGGGATTTAAAGGAAAGCCAAAAAATTGAAAAAATGAAAATAGAGCTGTTATTGTAAATGGGGAAGGAAAGACGATTTGGAGGGAGGGGAGGAGAAAGGAATCAGGAAAAAAAAAAGACTTAAAATGTGTTATGTATGTGTACAAATCCCCCATGATGAATGTGATCATTAGTATAAATATGGTAGAATATTTTGAGGAGGATTAATAGCAATGTATCTTTTACTATAATAAATTAAGAAATTTTTCTAAAGTAAAAAGAAACCTCCTACCCGTTAATGGTCATTCCTTAGCACCTTCCCATCTTCTGTCAACTGCTAGACAGCTTCCTCTTTCTATAAATTTGCCTATTCTAAATATTTCATACACATGGAAGCATACAATATGTAACCTATTCGTGGCCAGTTCTTTCAGTTGGCATAATATTATCAAGGTTTATTCATGGTATGCTTTGTATCACTAATCATCCCTAAACATTATCAAATCATATTTCATTGTATGTTGTACTTTTGTTTATCACTGTAGTGGATATTTGGGCTGTTTACACTTTTTGGCAGTTATAGTAATGCTGCTCTATATTTGTGTTCAGGCACACAAATTTTGTGCGGACTCTGTGTGTGTGTGTGTGTGTGTGTGTACTGTTGCTCAGGCCAACTGAGTTTGCTTGATACTTCTGCCTTTCAGTTATGAACACTCAGTGTGTGCCACCATGCTTGGCTTTTAGACTTTTAACTCCATTATACAGGTGTTCTGTTTTTCTTTCTTTTTTTTTTTTTTTTTTTTTTTTTTGTCTTTTTGAGGCAGGGTTTCTATGCAGTTCAGGCTGGCCTTGAGCTCACTTTGTAGCCCAGGCTGGTCTCGAACTCTCAACGATCCTCCTGCCTCAGCCTTATGAGTGCTGGGATTACAGGCGTGAGCCACCACGCCCGGTTTGTTTTTCTTATTAAATTGGTTCCTAAGTATGTAAGTTTTTGTTGTTACTGGATGTTCTCTACCATTATATCTCACAAGTATTGATTTTGTGTTGATCTGTATTGATTTTGTGACTAACTAAAAATTAACTTTACCTATAATATTGATCCTTTTTTGTGTGTGATCCTGGGGAGCACTGAGCTACACACCCAACCCTCTTTATTTAATTTTGAGACAGTGTCTTGCTAAATTTCCCAGGACTCCCTTTAATGGTCCTCCTGCCTCAGGTTCTTGGGAAACCAGCAGGATCAGCACTCACCTCACCTGGCTTGGTTTTGTTTTTATTTATTTTTTAAATTTGTATTAGTGCATGCTTTTGCAGTACATGACTCACGCACCATGGGGAGTTAGTATGTGTACATTACACTTCTTAATATTTTTACACCTCCTCTTGCCCTTTCATTTCCCCTCTCCCCTCCCTTCTCTCCTTCCCCATTGGCAAAACTCTTATCTCCTTGTTTCCTATTACATTTTCTGCCTTTTTTTTTTTTTGGTGCTGGGGATCGAACTCACAACCTCGTGTTTGCCAAGCAGCACTTATCCCGCTGAGCTAAACCCCTGGCCCCAATATTTTATTTTGCGCTTTAATTCATTTATGCTTTGGGTTTCTTATATAAGAAAAGCCATACAGTATTTATATGTGTATATTAAGTGATTTATTTCACTTGACATTATGGTCTCAAAGTACATCCATTTTTTGTTTTTGTTTTTGTTTTATTTGCTTTTTGAGACAGTCTTGCCATATGGTTTAGGTGATCTTAAAGTCTCTGTGTTTCCCAGGCTGGCCTTGAACTCAGGAGGATGATCCTCCTCCAGCCTTCCAGGTGCTAGGATTATAGGAATCGCTGCCACCCCTGGCGAAGTGCATCCATTCCTAGTACGATTATGCTAACCTTAGGTTTTTGCTATATAGTTAAGGCTGACCTTGAGCTCATTAGCCCAGATTGGCTTTGAACTTGTGGTGATCCTCCTGCATCAGCTTTCTGAGTGCTGGGATTTTAGGCGTGTAACACTATGGGTGAGCATGTTTTTTTTTCCACTGCTGGACACGTGCTAGGCAAGCACCTTGCCATGGAGCTATAGCCCCGGTCCCCTCAGTGTCTTGTAAGCTTGTTTAATGTTATAAAATATATTTAAATTTAGGATATTTATATTTTCCTGGTGAACAAGATCTTTAATCATTATAACCTCTTTTCACTAATACTCTTAATTATGAAGACCTTTGTTTCTAAAGTAACATCATCTTCCATTTTTCATTTTGCTACTTGGAGGCTGCACTGTAGGTCGGTAGCTTTCTTGCAAACAGCATTTGGATTTTATTTTATGTGTTCACTTTAATCGAATATGAGTCTGTGTATGTGTATGTGTGTGTGTGTGTGTGTGTGGGGTAACTGGAGAATGAACCCCATAACATACTGAGCTACATCTCTAGCCCGTTTATTATTATTACTGTTTTTTTAAATTTTGAAACAAGGTCTCAATTGCTAAGTTGCTCAGGGTTGGCTCAAATTTGTGATCCTCCTGCCTCTACCTCAGAGTGCCGAGATTGCAGGTTGGTAGTACCACACCCAGCTAAGAAACTTTTTAAAATAATCAGTGTACTTTTGTATTTGTGTTTGCATTTCGTTCTGTCATCAGTCATATCTTTTTTCTGTACTTCTCTTATCCTGCCTGATTTTGGTGTTCTTTTATACTTTTATAAATTTAGTGGTTGACTAAATTTTTAGTGAGTATATTTAACTTAAAACAGTATTTCCTAAATAGCAAAAGGCCTTCAACATTTTTCAATGCTGGTTTTACTTCTTCCTTCTTATGTTGTTGTTGTCCAGGATACATTTCCTCCTGGTACTCACTCGCTTATTTTACCTTCTAAGATTAGAATAACTATCATGCAGGTGATTTTTTTCACATATACTCCTATATGTTTTATTTTTGTGTTCCTTTTCATTGAAATTGTTTTTGAAGTTTGAGTGTTTTTCGTTTTTCTGAAGTACATCCTTTGGTGATTTCTTTATTGATTGTCTACTGTAGATCAACTTAATGAAAATGCTTTTATTTTACCTGGGTTTTTGTTTGTTTATTTATTTTGTTACTGAGAATCAAACTCAGGACCTTGCACTTGCCAGGTATATGCTTATGCTGCTAAGCTAGATCCCCAGCCCTATTTGTTTATTTTTTTCTTTGCTTGTCTTTTTTTATTTTTAAATTTAAAATTTTTTTTATTTTTGTCTTTTTGAGACAAGGTCTTGCTGTGCAGTTCAGGCTGGTCTTGAGCTCACTTTATAGCTCAGGCTGATCTTGAATTTGGAAGGATCCTTTTGCCTTAGCCTCCCAAGTGCTGGAATCACAGGTGTGCACCACAACGCCTGGTTTGTATTTGTTTACTTTTGGAGATAGGGTCTTGCTATGATATTGAATTTGTGGTGATCATCCTGCCTCAGGGTCTGAGTGCAAGGAGTACAGGCGTGGGCCAAAATGATCAGCTAACCCTGTTTTGAAAGTGCTTCGCACTCTAGTTTGATACTATTTTCCCTTAGCACCTTAAGGGTATTATATTACTTTTTGTTTTCACTATTGTTGAGAAATCTTGCCTGATTGTCATTCCTTTGTAGATAATTTGGTTTTTCCCTGCTTCCTTTATTTTTCCACTGTTCCTAGTCAAACATCCTACCACTTAGCTACAAACCTCAGACCTTAAGTTTTAGTTTTTTTTATTGTAGTAAAATGTGTATAAATGCATATATATGATAAAGTTTACAGTCTTAGCCATTGTAAAGTACAGTACATAGTTCAGTGTTATGAAGGATATTTATATTGTTTTGTAACTATCACCAACACAATCTCGCAGAACTGAGACTGTATTATTTAAACAGTAACTCCCTATTGCTTCTTCCTCCTGGCCCCTGGCAAATGCCACTCTTCTTTTTTCTCTGTGCTTAGACTACTCTATTTTTTCTAAATTTTTATTTTTATCAGTACATGTTTGCAGTACATAGAGCTTGTATTTATCATGGGAGTTGGTACATAAACATAACACACCTTCATTCTTTGGTATTCCCTTGCCTCTTCTCCCTATTCCCACCAGCACTTGATTAAACTATTCTATTACCTATAATTTTTTTTGATACAGGGTCTCACTATGTAGTTCAGACTTTCCTTGAACTCACTGTGTAGCCCAGGATGGCCTCAAATTCATAGAGATCCTACTTTTTCAGCCTTCTGAGTTCTGGAATCACAGGTGTGTGCCACCATGTCCTGCTGTCATTTAAATTATTAAGTATTTGTCCTTTGTGACTTTTTCCCTTATGCTTCATGTGTGTTATAGCAAGAGATGAGAATTTTGTTTCCTTTTAAGCTAATATTCCATTCTATATATACTCTCCTTTGAATATTCTTTTTTCTTTTTCTTTTTCTTTTTCTTTTTTTTTTTTTAGTAGTAGCAGTTGAACTCAGGACCTTGAGCTTGTTGTATAGGTTCTGTGCCACTGAGCTAGATTCCTGGCTTTTTTTGGAGGCAAGGTCTTACTGTGCAGTTCAGGCTGGCCTTCAGCTCATTTTGTAGCCGGTGCTGGTCTTGAACTTTCAATTATCCTGCTGCCTGAGCCTTTCAAGTGCTAGGATTACCGGTATGTGCCACCACACCTGGCTTTTTTTTTTTTTTTTTTTTTTTTTGTATCAGGGATTGAACTGATGACCTCACACTTGCCAGGCAGGTGCTTACATTGCTGAATGAAGTCCCTGATCCTGGTCCTTTTTTTTTTTTTGAAGATAAGGTTTCACTGTGTAGTTCAGCTAGCCTCAAGCTCATGCTATCCTTCTGCCTCAGCCTTCTGAGTGGTAGGATTACAGATACGTGCCACTACACCTGGCTGCATTCTTTTTCTTTTTTTTGTGCTGAGGATTGAACTTACAACTTTGCTCTTGCCAAGCAGACACTTACACCATTGAGCTAAACTCCCCACCCCTCCATTCATCTTTAATAGACACTTGAATTGCTTCTACATTTTCACTATTGTATATATGGATATAAAAATAGTCATTTGAGTCTCCATATTTACTTCTTTTGGATGTACATCCAGAAGTAGGATTGCTGCATAATATAGTAATTCTTTTTATTTTAGTTTTATTGTTTACAGTGCTTGAGTTTGAACCTAGGGCTTTGTGTGTGGTAGGTCAAGTGCTGTACCACTGAGCTATACCTCCAGCCCTATTAATTTTTTTCTTAATTTTTTTGATCAACCACCATATATTTTATATGCATTATTTTATATTCTGACCAGCCATGCACAAGAGTTTCAATTTTACCAACAATTTTTATTTTCTGTCTTGTTGCTAGGAGCCATCCTGTTGGGTGAGAGGTGGTATCTATTGTGGTTGATTTGCATTATCTTAGTAACTAGTGATATGGAGCATCTTTTCATGTTCTTATTGGCTATTTGTATATCTTGTATGTCTTTCTATTCAGACCGATCCTTGTAAGGTCCAGATAGGTTTGTCCAACCCAGACGGGTTTGGAATTTGTAGGCTCAAATAATCCTTCTGTCTAGGCCTCTCACGTAGCCTTTTTTCCTCCCTCTGCCCTGGGAATTGAACCCTAGGCCTTCACACTGAGCTACATTCTCATTCTGTTTAAAATTTTTAAAAGTTTACCCCTCCCCCCTGGTGAGTGGCTATGAGTGGCTATGAGTGTGGCAGGCTCCAGTGGCCCAGGACAGGAGCCTCCATCATTTACTAGGACCCATGCCATGCTGGGACCTGGCGTGCTGAGAAACCAAACAACTCCTCCCAGCACTGGTGAGCGGCTGTGAGCATGGCAGTCTGCGGTGGCCCAGGACCCAGGACGGGAGCCACCGGCGTTTGCTGGGATCCGCGCCATGCTGGGATCTGGAGCACCGGGAAACTAAGCAACCCCTCCTCCTGCCTATTTTGTTTTGTTGAACTTCAATATACATGAAAGTATGGACAGCTATTTTGAAGAGACCGAGAGATTCTATGGCAGCCATTAGTGACTTTCCTATTGTCTGGTTTTGAAGACCTAAAACGCCTTCCTCATTCTGTTTGGATCAGTTTTATACTATGTTGTTTTGTATGAATTCTGTGTATGCAAAGACATGAACAACTACTTGGAAGAAACAAGAAAACAAGAGACAATATGATAGTGAAGATCTCAAGTCATCTAGCTTTGAAATTTATATCTCTTATATTGCTTTCTTATATCCTATTTTGTTCTGTTGTGTTTAATTTTACTCCCTTTAAAATAAAAATAGAAAAAAAACTATAAAAATTTTTTTTTTAAAGTTTGATACAGGGTTTCCCTGAGTCACTGAGTTGCCCAGGCTGACTTGAACCTGCAGTCTTTCTGCCTCAGCCTCGCAAAGTACTGAGATTATAGGCATGTGCCATCACCTGGCCTTTTGCCTATATTTGAGTTGAGTTTTATTTTTGTTACTGAGGTTTAGGAGTTCTCTCTGTATTCTGAATATTAATCCCCTATAAGATATAAAACCTGCAAATATTTCTCTTTTTGTGGTTAGCATTTTAGCTATTAATACTGTTTTTTACGGTACAGAATTGTTTTTCATTAAACCTAACTTTTTTTCTTGACTGTATCTTTGGAATCATTCTCTGGATCCTTTTAAGATCTTATTTTTAGCGTTTACAGTTTTTTTAAAAAGTTGATGTGTCTTTGTGATGACTGAATCTGAAGGTATCTTAGGAGATTCTTTCCTCCTTGGCCTCCAGAGTCTGCAGCTACACACAGACATTTTCTTGCCCGCCCTCAACCCCCTGCTAACTCTATCCTTCCATTCTTTCCCTGGATTGTGTAAAGGGCTATAGCTGTGCAGCTGCCCCTTTCATTGAGTCCCCATAGTCTATTGCGCTATGGGAGAATTTAGTTTGGTATAGTACAACCCAGGTAAGTTAGTTTCTTACAGCCCCAGCGCTGTTAGTAAAGCTGTTATTGTGGTTTTAGGTTCTGGTGCCAAAACTCATTTATAGGCCCAGTAAGTGAATGGCGTCATGGGTAAATAAATAGTGGTGGTTCGTGTCATTCTAACTGTGGATGAAGCATCCGAAACCTTTGAAGAATTCTGTTGCTACCATTAGCCATACAGTTTTCCTAACTGCTCCATCTGCTGTGATTTCTACCTCCATCCCTTTTCATCTAAATATAAACTATCTTAGGGGAAAAAACTATAAGTAAAGATATATGTGATAGCTATGTGGAAAGCTTTTGAAACATGCTAGGTACTAATTATAAGATTATAGTCATCAAGCTGAGTGCGTGGTGGTGCATGCCTGAAATCCCAGCACTCAGGAGGTTGGGGCAGAATGATCACCACATGTTCAAGGTCAGCATAAGCTACATTGTGAGTTCAAGGTAAGCCTGAATTTCATACCAAGAACTCAAAAAAAAAAAAGTTATATTCACCTAATTCTGTCACTTTTCCTGTATTTTTCACTAATAAATTGAAAAATAATAAATTAAAAATAATAAATTGGCTGATAAATAGCAGGTTTATCTAATTTTTAGGATCATGTTTATTGTGGATGATTGCTTTCTTAAATATGCTATGTGTCTTTCCTTTTTGTTGTTGTTCCTATTAGAATGGTTACATTTAACCAGTAAGAAAACATAACACTATATCATTGATGTTTTTAATTCTGATCAAATGGCAATTCTCTAAGGTGTGATAGAAAAACGCAGTGAATGTTTAAACTTTTAAAACTTATTGCAATAAAAAACACATTGGCATTACTCTGCTTTTAAATTTTCCCCTTACTTTGAACACACTTGTATTGTTCTTGCTACTGTCTGAAGTAGTGTGGAAGTCCTGTTTGTTATTAGTTGTGAGGTTGTTGATGTTCTGAATTGACTCAAAATGTTTACTTTTTGTGGTCATTTTGATTTTTGGGAAGAAATAGAATTTGCACAGTGCCAGATCCAGTGAGTAAGATGGATGAGGATACACTATCATGTTTTCACAAGCCTACCTTTCTATTGCATGGTACTAAGCAGCAATATTCATCGTGTTTTTTATTATACTTTGTAAGATATCTATGAAATAGGTCTTCCAGAACTGCTTCAGAAAGTGGCAAGAATGATTAACATGTTCAAAGCAACGGTAGTATTTTGAGGCGAACTAAAGGTATTGTGTCTTTATGGTAGGTGTTTGTGTCTTTTTTTTTTTTTTTTTAATTGGTACTAGGGATCGAACTCATGACCACACACTTGCAAGGCAGGCACTTATGCCGCTGAACTAAATCCCCAGCCCCGGTATTGTGTCTTTTAATGTAGTAAATTTTTAAAAATTTAGATATCCACCATATATTTTAATCACACCTCATAATTTAATTTTTTGAATGTTTGATTGTAAACTGCATGAATTGCAAATATATACATAAAAAAACAATTTTGACTGCTGTGGATAACAGGACATTAAGTATTCAAAAAGTCTAGGGAGTGCTTACATGTATATATTGTAGCTTATTTCTTTGTTTTTTAAAATCCCCCTCTACTTTCAATCCCCCTCCCTCCTTCCTCCTCCAATTCCCTAATCCCATTTTTGTTCTTGTTTATATTGTTGATATTATCTCATGTTATGCCATAAAATGTTTACATTAATTGAGGTTATTAGATTCCTGTACATGATTTATCTTTATTCTACTTATTTATCCTTCCCCTTCTCACTTCCCACACCTTTTCCTTGTACCAAATTCCCTGCAGGAGATCCATCTCCTAGACCCTTTCTGCCTATTTTTCATCCCTATTTGTACTTTGCCTCACTCAAATGAAAGATACCATTTGGTATTTAATTGTGTGTCTAGTTTATTTCACTCACAATACTTTCTGGGTGCATCCATTTTCCTGCAGATGTCTCAGATCTGTTATTTTTTATAGCATAGTACTGTTGCATTATATATAGATGTGACATTTTCTTTATCCAGTCATCCATTGATGGGTATACAGGCTATTTCCAGGGTTTAGTTACTATGAATTGTGCTGCTAAACACTGGTATGCATGTCATAGTGTGATATATTAAGCTTTTTGGAGAAGATACTTACCTAGGTCACTGGGTCATATGGAATTTCTGATTTCAGTTCTTTGAAAAATCTCTGTACTGATTTCTATAATGGTTCTAGTTTACATTCTCGCTAACAATGAAGAATTCCTTTATCACCACAGCCTCATCAGCATTTGTGACTGTTTTAGTTATTTATTTCATTGCTGAGACAAAATATTCAGCACTCAAAGTTAAAGGAGGAAAGGTTTATTGTAGCTCACTGTTTGTAGAGGTTTCAGTTCATAGCTGGCTCCAAGGAATGTTGGCATGGCACAGGGGTATCACAAAGGAGAAACAGTTCATGGCAGGCAGAAAGAAGGAAGGCAGCAAGCAGCAAGTGACAAGCAGCCAAAGCAGTCCTCTTTCCATCCCTTATTTTCTGTCCAGGCTACCGCCGTTAGGGTAACTAGCACCCACACCCAGAGTGGGGCACCCTTCATCCTCACATTGTACTATAAATCAGTTCCAGTAGCACGTCTTTAATGTGATCACACACTCTAGATCCAGCAGTCTTTAAGACTCCACCTATAACTGCATGACACTTTGAGGGGACTTCTACATATAAGCTGTAACAGATACTGTTTGGTTTCTTAATCATTGCCATTCTTTCTGGAGTAAGATGGAACTTTAGCATTGTTTTAGTGTATATTTCTCTAATGACCAAAGAAAATGAGTATTGTTTCATGTATTTGTTGACCACTTGTATTTCTGTTTTCTTTCTTTCTTTTTTTTTTTTTTTTTACCAGTACCAGGGATCGAACTCACGAACACACGCTTGCAAGGCAGGTGCTTATGCCGCTGAGATAAGTCCCAGCCCCTTACCATTTGTATTTCTTCCTCTATGAAGTGTCTTTTCATTTTTCTTGCCCAATTTATGACTGGATCACAAAATGGGCAAGGTTGTTAATTTTTTGAGTTCTTTGTGTATTCTGCATATTAGTCACTTAAGGAGTAGGTGGCAAATTTTTTTTCCCATTCGTTGTCTCTTCACTGATTGATTCTTTTGCTGTACAGACACTTTTTAGTCTGATATAATCCCATTTGTTGATTTTGCTTATCTGTACGATTGAGGTTCTGTTTGGAAAATCCTTTCCTACACCTGTGTCTTCAAATATTTTACCTGCTTTATCTTCTAGTAGATTTAATATTTCTGTCTTAATGTTTAGCTCTTTGATCCATTTTGATTTTAATTCAGTATCTGGTGAGAGACCCATTTCAGTCTTCTGCACACAGATAACCAGTTTGCCCAGCACAACTTTTGAATAGGCTGTCTTTCTCCAATGTATGCTTTTTGCCCCACTGTCAAAAATTAGATGGCTGATTATGTCAGGAGAGGTTTCTGTATCCTCAGTTCTGTTCCATTGGTGAACTTACCTGGTTTTGTTCCAGTTCCAGGCAGCTTCTGTCACTGTTGTTTTGTAGCATAGCTTGAAGTCAGATATTGCTGTGCCTTCTGCTTTGCTCTTACTGTCTTTTCTGGGGTTCCATATGAATGCTAGGATTGTTTTTTTTTTTTTTTAATATATGTTGTTGGTATTCTGATTCAGAGTGTGTTGAATCTGTATAACTTTTGGGAATATGGTCATTCTGACAGTATTTATTCTGTCAATCCAGGATCAGGGTACATCTTTCTATTTCCTAACATCCTCTTCAATTTTTTTTTTTTTTTTCAGAGAACTGCATTTTCTTGTAGAGGTCTTTTACTTCCTTGGTTAGGTTAATTCCTAGGTATTTCATGTTTATTGAAGCAATTGTGAATGCATTGTTTTCATAATTTCATTCTCACCTCATTCATTGTTGATGTACACAAATGCTAATGATTTTTGTGAGTTGATTTTGTATCCTGCTATGTTGCTGAAGTTTGTTATTCTGTTTTTGGTGAAGTTCTTTGGGTCTACTATAAAGAGTATCATGTATCTGCAAATAATGATAATTTAAGATCTTCTCCTTTGTGTCCCTTTTATTTCTTTTGCTTGCCTAATTGCTCTGGCTAATGTTTCAAGTACTGTGTTGAACAGAAGAGATGAAGTATCATCTTTGTTTTGTTCCTGATTTCAGGGGAAATGCTTTTAATTTTTCCTCAATGAGTATGATACTGGCTGTTGGTTTGTCATATATAGCTTTTATCATATTCAGGTATGGTCCTTCTGTACATATTTTCTTAAGGGATTTATCATGAAGGGGTGTTAGATTTGTTTAAAACCTTTTCTGCATCTATTGATATGATCATATGATCTTTGATCTTCTGTTATATATTACATTTATTGACTTAAGTGTGTTGAACCATGCGTGCATTTTTACTTGATTATGATGTATGATTTATTTTTTATAATATGCTGCAATATATTTGCTATATTTTTTTGAGACAGGATTTCACTACAATTAACTCATATGTAACCCGCACTGGCTTGAACGTGTAGCAGTCCTCCTGCCTCAATCTCCTGAGCGCTGGAATTACAGGTGTGTGCCACCATGCCCAGTTTATTTGCTAATATCTTTATTGGGAGCCTGGCCAAGAGTCCTGACTTGTCTGTCTGAAGAGTATGACAAGAAGGGGCTGGGGATTTAGCTCAGCGGCATAAGCGCCTGCCTTGAAGCAGGCAGTTGTGAGTTCGATCCCTCGTACCAATAAAAACGAAAAAGACAAAAAAAAAAAAGTATGACAAGAAAATAAAAAAGAGATTAGAGATTAGTATATTGTTGTATCATTTGCTGGGAGAGCAATGTCTCTAGATTGGTCCTCTTCCACTCCCAAAGCAGCCACTATTTATTAGGTATTGTTGTGGTTTGTGTTTTTGTGGCCCTGCTCCAAGCCTCATGCAGTCATAGATGCTACCAAATGTAGTGTTTGTGATTGGTTCATTATCTAGTGCTTAGATTGGTGGAGTGAGTGTTTCATCTTCTCCAGGGGTGGCGTCAGGATATGTATTGGCAGGAAAAAGGTGTGTCTCTCTTTCTTGCCAGTTCCTGCCTTATTATTTGTGGTGGCCGTGAATGGTGGTCCCTGCCGCTTGAAAGCCAATCTAATATAGACTAAAACCTCCAACTTGTAAGAAATAAATCTTTCCTTTTCTAACTTTGAGTGTCAGGTTTTTTTTTTTTTTTTTTTTTTTTTGGTCTTTTCCCTTTTTATCGGTACCAGGGATCAAACTCACGACTGCCTGCTTGCAAGGCAGGCACTTATGCCACTGACCTAAATCTCCAGCCCCGTGTCAGGTATTTTGTCTCAACAACAAATAAAAAGTAAGACAGAATTTGGTACCATGAGTGGGGTTCTTGCTGTGACTGTATCCACCATGTGGTTCAAAAGCCCTTAAAAATGGCATGTGGGCAGAATTTTTAAAGGTTCAAAGATGTCACCTAAATGCCTAGAGCTGAAACAGCTTAGGCTGTCCTGTAGAAGAAAGTCCGGTCAGAGCTCAGGAGATGAAAAGTTGGATAAAAAACCTGCTGGTAGAGACCAGGCTTGAGAGGTTTCTGCTGGCAAAAAAAATCACATTGGTTGTTGGATGCCACACAATGTGTGTTATGGCTTGGCAAAAAGTTTGTCTGCATTTTGCTCATGTCCAGAGACTTTGCCTGAGACTGAGATTAAGGGTGATAGACTGATTAATCTGGCAAAGAAAATTTTAAGACAGTCAAATATAAAGTCAGTGCCATGGCTCTTGTTGAAAGTCTTTAGCCAGATTTATGTTGCGATCAAGAGCTAAGAGGCCAGTGGGATAATTTAAAACAGGAGTTTGGCCAAAAAACAAAACAAAAATCCCAAAACCCAAAAACCTCCAGTAAAGCTGTGGACTGTGTACAGCCAAAACCTTGACTGTTGAGAAAAAAAAAAAAAAAAGATAGCCTGGGGCCATCCTGAGAAGCAGCAGGTCTTCACCTGTTACAGCCTTAGACTGCCAAAAGTGAAAGACTTTGCTCAGAGAAAAAAGCCAAGAGCGCCACATTCTAGAGTGGCAGCAGAGGCCACAGGAGGTTCCAAAATGGCAGCAACCACACGAGATTCCAAAATGGTGATGGCATAGAAAAGCTTTTCTTCACAGTCACGTGCAGAGAGCTCAGTGATTCAGACATTCAACCCCTACAGCCAAGAGAAAAAATCCGGCTACTGCTCCAGCTGGCAGCAGACCTTGGTGGCATGCACATGGAGCTGGTTTCAGGTGCAAGAAAAATAAATGCACAAGTTCTGAGGATAAAACATTTTCCATCCCGATTGCAAAAGGCCTGGGAGGCCAAGCAATGTGCCTGAGAGGGCAGTTTGTAAAGATATAAGATAAAGCCAAAGATACAGTACAGACGCCAAACGTTTAAAAAAGCCAAAAACAAGTATCATTCAAGAAAAGCTGCAAAAACCGAGCAGAGGGGGCTTAAGAAAAAAAGCTGTGAGAGTCAAAATCCCTAAAAGTGCCATGGGTGTGGAATCACCCAAGCCTTTTAGAGCCTACAACCAGATGGCTTCAGATGCTCAGCATAAAACTCCAAGACTTAATGTTTGCCCTCCTGGATTTTAGATTTGTTTTGGTTCCAATCCTTGGTATTCCCATTTATAACTTTTAAAATGGTAATGTTTATCTTGTGCCTTTGCATTTTGGAAATGTTTAACCTTGTCTCATTTGTACAAGGGGTTACAGTTAAGAGTTTGCCATAGATCTCAGAAGATACTTGAGACTTAGACTTCTCAGCAATGCTGAAACTGTTAGTGGACTGTAACCACTCTTGGGAATAGACTAAAGGTCTTTTGTATAAAGGATGTGCATGAGTCTTTGGGGGCCAGGGCTGGAAATGTCATGGTTAATGTCAGTGGCCCCAAGCCTCATAGGCCACTGACATTATGGACTTCTACCAAATCTAGTGTTTGTGATTGGTTCGTAGTCTAGCACTCAGATTGGTGGTATGAATGCTACATCCGCCTAGGTGTGGGGCCAGAATATGATGTATTGATGGGGAGCGGGTGTCTCATTGCCAGTTCCTGCCTTTTTATCTTTCCCTAACTTTGGGTGTCAGGTATTTTGTCTCAACAAATAAAAAATAACCAAGACGTGTATATAGTGATAGGTGGGGCTAGCAAAGATTACAGTCTGGGGGCTGGGGACTTAGCTCAGCGGCATAAGTGCCTGCCTTGCAAGCAGGCAGTTGTGAGTTTGATCCCTGGTACCGATAAAAACAAAAAAAGACCAAAAAAAAAAAAAAATTACAGTCTGCAGAAGATTCAGACTCAAGAAGGTATAGATGGTCATGCTAAAAAGGGTCTTGTCCTGGAGTATAATGCTGGATAACTCAAGAGGGCATAAATAATCTTGTGCTAAGAAGAGTTAATGGAAAATCTCAGGTGGGTGGTCAAAATAATCCCAAACTTCCATTTTATCCCATAAGGAAGTATGCAAAATTAAGCATTGTGAATTTGTGTCCCTAACGTATCTCACTGAGGATTTTTGCATCCATGTTCATTATTTATTTCAGGTTTTTCCCCCCATAGTTCTAGACAACAATTTTTTTTTTTATTTCAGGTTTTTTTTTTGTTTGTTTTTTTGTTTTGTACTAGGGGTCGAACTCATGACCTTGCGCTTGCAGGCAGGTGCTTATGCTGCTGAGCTAAATCCCCTGCCTGTATGTTCATTATTTATATAGTTTCTTTTAGGGACCTTATCCAGTTTTGGGACCAGGGTAATACTGGCTTCCATTAATGAGTTTGGGAGCACTGCATTCCTTTCCGTTTCTTTGAAGAGCCTGAATATTGGTAAATCAACAGTCTTTTAAAGATTTTGTAGAATTTGGCTGTGAATCCTTTGCGTCCTGGGGTGTTTTTTTTAGTTGATAAATTCTTTTTTATTGTATCAGTTTCATTGCTTATTAATTGGGTTGTTGGGTATATGTATGTCTTCTTGGGTTAGTTTTGGTAGTTTATGTGTGTCTAAGAATCTGTTTCTTCAAAATTTGCTAATTTATTGGAATATGATTTTCCAAACTAGTTACTACTAACCTGGATTTCTACAGTGTCTGTTGTGGTTTCACCTTTTCATTTCTAATTGCATTGATGTGAGTCTTTTCTTCCATTCTCTTGGTAAGTTTGGCTTGGGGCTTATCAATTTTATTTATTCTTTTGAAGAACCAGCTCTTTGACCGATTTTTTTTTTTTACTACTTTTTTTGGTCTCAATTTCATTGATTTCCTCTCTCATCTTTATAATTCTCTTAATTTCAGTTTGTAGCTGGTCTATTGTAGCTTTTCAAGAATCTTAAGATTTCTCATAAGAAATTTGGCCTTATTAATTTGGGCTTGCTCTGTTTTCCTAATGTAAGCACTGATTGCACTGAACTTTTCTTTTTGGACTGTTTTCCTGGTGTCCCGGAAGTTTTGTTGAGTTGTATAGTAATTGTCATTAATTTCCAGAAATTTATATGATTTTCTGTGATTCATTGCTTGTTTAGGAGTAAGTTGTTGATTTTCCAGGAGCTTTTGCCTTTTCCATTATTTCTTCTGTTGTTGATTTCTATTTTTATTGCACAGTGGTCTGATAGTATGCATGGGGGTAATTTCAATTATATTTACTTGAGCAGGCTTTCTGAATTAGTGTGTGATCTATTTTGAAAAGAGTATCACATGCTGCTGAAAAGAATTTATACTCTGTTGTAGAGAGGTAGAATACTCTGTATATATCCTCTCAGTTCATATGTTCAAGGGTGTGGTTCAACTCTGAAATTTCTTTATTGATTTTTTGTTTAGTTGATATCTTTATGAAAGTGGGATACTAAAGTTCCCAACTATTAATGTGTCAACATATACTTGATCTTTTGATTTCAGCAGTTTTTGCTTTAGGGACATAGGTGCTCCAGTATTCAATGCATCTATATCAATATTATCTCTTTTTGTTGGATTGCTCCCTTAACTGATATATAGTGAACTTTTTTTTAATCTCTTCTAATCATTGTTTTGTTTTGTTTTTTTTTGAGCAGGATCTCACTTTGTAGTTCAGGTTCATAAGCTCATTATGTAGCCCAGGTTGGCCTGGAACTCATGACAATCCTACTGTCAGTCTCTTGAGTGCAAGGATTGTAGGCCTGCGCCACCATGCCTGGCTTCTCATCAGTTTTAGTTTGAAATTTACCATGTGTGATATTAGAATCACACATGACAACTTGCTACCTCTGCTTGTTTTCAGATCTTGGTGCATGAAATACTGTTTTCCATCCTTTAATTTTTAGTCTGTAAATATCTTCTTGGATTAGATAAGTTTCTTGAGTGCAGCAGATTGTTGAGTTCCGTGTTTTGATCCAGTTTGTTAGTCTGTGTCTTTTATTTTATTTTATTTTATTTTGTACTGGGGATTGAACTCATGATCTTGTGCTTGCCAAGCAAGCACTTGCCGCTGAGCTAAATACCCGATCCCGGTCTGTGTCTTTTAATTGGAGAGTTGAGGCTGTTAGCATTTATAGAGAACCCTTTCCATGTCCTCACTGCGGTCCAGGAAGGTTTATATTTGAAACCCCAAGGGGAAGTTATTGGAATTCTAGTGACTAATTCAGTTTACTGCTTCATTGCAACCCAAGGCAAGAATTAAGACACTAAGATATATTTATAGTTATGGGGAGTGAAGGGGTTCTAAGGCCAGCCAAGATGGAAGATGGGTGAACAAAAGCCACACCCAGAATCCAAAATGGGTTATATTGATTCTTCATAAAGGGAGCAGCTGGGGGATGACAGTGAGAGTGGTGTGAAATCTGTGACCTCTGTGAGCTGGGCTAGGCAGGCAGCCTGAGATCACCTCTGCAATATACAGAGAACAAGAAATGCAGAGTATTGTACATAACACAACGAGGTAACGAGGTGGTATCTAATATTTTGGCGTTGGTGCTTCAGGACTTCTGGGTTTGTACTGAGAAGTGTGCTGTGAGTCTAATTGATTTACCTTTACATGGGATTTTTTTTTTTTTTTTTTTTGGTCTCTGACTGCCCTTAAACGTCTGTTTTTTTTGCTGAATATCTTGGAATTTAATAAAGATATTCCTTGATAAACTCCTCCTTTCATCATAATTTGTGTTCTGTCAGCATCTTGTATGTTAAACTCTTTTCTTATATTTGGGAAAAGTTCTTTCGTAATTTCTGTAAGCATGTTAGTGAATCTATCAGTGCTATCTTCTAGCTTTTCCCTAACTCCAGTTAGCCTTAGATTCATCTTTTTGTTGTCATCTAGTAGTTGCTGGATAATCTTCTCTTGTACTCTTGTTTTCTTTTTGGCTTCTTTGATCTCTTTATTGTAATTCACTATTTTGTTTACAGTATCAGATTTACTGCACTGTACATTTCTGCAATGTATGAGTTTGATTCAGTTTTTTATTTCAGGTATTTCAATCTGGTGTCTTTCAGAGGATTCTGTGTTCTTGTTGCATCTGTCAGTCAAATTTTGAACTGTTATGGTTAGCTTGTCCAGTTTTTTTTTAATCTGTTTCTCCAGAATTCATCATGGGCATATTGAGTGAAATTGCTATGAACTTTTGGAAGTTCATTTACTCTTTGAACCCATCTATTTTCTTCATCCCTTCTGAGAATTTTTCATAGTTTTCTGCTACTTGGTATTTGTTTTTTTCTTCCTTTATGACCCCTTGTTCTGCCTTGGGAGAGTTGCGGGGAGTTGGAGAGATATTTCCTTATTTCCCCATTCTACATGCATCTGTGTTTGTTTGTTTATATATATATCTTTAAAAATTATATATAGCTCTCTCTTTTTCTTTTTTGAGGTGTTACTATAGGATTAGGGACTAGAGAAGTAAGGAGAGTTTGTGGCTTATATGGAGATTTTAGTAGGATATTGCCTCGCTGTGAATAATTTTCAGTTTTGTATGTCCAGAGCTAGTATTTACTCCTGTTATTTACTTAAAGTGATTCCAACTATGTTCCTGTGGTTTTTTTTTTCCAAAAGAATTACTTCTGTTTATCACAGCACCCACAGATTCAGTCTTACAACACTTCTGTTTGATATCCCTTGCAGTTACTCTTCCTCTTTTGTCTTTTCTCTGTGCACACTGACAGTTGCTTGTGGTTGCTCTGCAGTGAGGGAAGCGAAGTGGCCTGGGGAGAATGGGAGGTGGTTGGATGAGTATGTTATATACTAAGGAGGAAGTTTGAAGGTAGCTGGGAAGAAAAAGTTGATGTGGTGGTTGATTTTATTGGAGTACTTCTGGTTGAGTTGGAGAGTATTCAGAATTTTCAGAGGATGTTTGGTAGGGGCAAGAGTGAGATATGGGAGAAAAAGTTTACTTTTTGGTTGAAGAAAGCTGTGTGGTTGTCAGAATTTGCTGATAGGGAGGACAAGCAGCTAGGTAAGATGTGGAAGATGCAAAGGAGGGAGGAGGGAGGATCAAGGAATAATACCAGTGAAGGTAGGAGTGACTGTGAGGGAGCTAAGAATGGAGAGTTTAAAAACTTTAGAGGAGAAGTTTATGTGTTTGGAAAAAGAATAAAGAAATATGTTATAATATTGTCTCAGAGGTTTGAGATGAAAAAACTAGAGAGCTGAGATGAGGGAGAGAACCTAACCATCTATTAAATAAGAGCCGGTGCATGAACAAATACAGAAAAGTAACAACCTGATAACACAGAAACCATAAAACAGCACAACATAACCCCGCATTACTACATAAATCAAGAAGCATACAAAAACTTACACCTGTAAGATGTCCCGTGGGAACACATTAAATGTCCTAAGGAAGCATTGCATAAGTGATTCCTAAGAAACTTCTTTGCCAGAGTCTGGGGCTCATATGCCAATAACTCCTCTGATCCCTCCCCAAAATTCTGAAGTTAACTCAGACTCAAGACCTCTTTCTGCCAGATTACAAGCATTCTTGTAGAGTCTGGTCCAAGTTCTTGGGGTTAGGAATTCTACTGACTGTCTCTCTGGGTTTTATGGTAGAGTCAGCAGACAGGTTCACTGGCACTAAATTGAGTCAGGATTGTTCTTATGCAGTCAAATCAGCTACAGAATTAACAGGCTAATCTATTGGTGTCAGGGCTAGTTGAGAAGTAACACACCTTGTTGTGAGTCTCCCTTAAGCCTAGAGAAGAAATCAATAGTCGCAGCGTAAGCATCCTATCAACTGTCTTGCCCCACACTTAACGTGTGCTAAATGCTGTAAACATGTCTCCTCTACTGGTGGAAAACAGCATTCAACAGTAATTTTATAGAATCAGTTATCTAAAGCATAGGGAGTTTGGAGACAGGGTAATGCCAGAGAGGATAAGAGAAAAAAAATTTTAAAAATTTAGGATATGGAAAGACCTTTAGCATTAAAAAAGAAAAAAAATTAAGTTCTCAGCCCTTTGGTATAGGAAGTAGGAAAACAAAGGATCTATTGATGTAAGGTATATTATTATATATTGAGAATAGAATAACAGGGAAAACTGGGTACAAAATTGATAGTGAGAAATGAGAATGGAAAAAGATTCTATGAGATGTAAATATATTAGGCAAAATGTTAAAGGAGACAAATGAAAAGATAGAGAAGAAAGATTGAGAATAAATAAAATACAGGAGAAAAAAGTCAGGCAAAGAGATATGGGTAAGAGTGGGAGGCTTATCAGGGGACAAGGGAGAGTTCCATTACCTTTATGATGAATTATATTGGGAGACAAAAGGCAAAAGAAAGAAAAGCATACATACACAAACAGACTCGCAAAAGAAAAAGGGTAAAATAATGGAATAAAAGTGTGGGGGAACATGTACAGAATGAGAGTAAAAAAAAAAAATAAAAATGAAAAAATAATGTAATCAAATAGAGAATAGTAAGAGAAAGTTTTCTATTGTTTGGACATACGGTCCTTTTCCTCAGCCTAGAGTCAAAGAGCAGAGCTCAGGCCAGGAAGACTAAGGTGGCAGTCTGCCCCTCGAATGGTACTGAGTATAAAGTTCTGCTTACAATGGGAATACACACCAATGTATCCCGAGTAGCTCAGGCTGAAACTAGCTTCTCATCTTAAGAGTGGTCTGTATTCACTAACCCCTGCCTCTTAGTCTGCTCTCCAGCTGCCGACTGCCTCCCATGGCTCTTTCCCTCATCCTGGGAATTCACAGTGTGAAGCAGCCTAGGGACTACTGGGGATCCAGATTCAAACACCCAGCCCTTTCATGCTATGGCATCCCTGCCAGCTCCTGGCTCCTGGGCGACTGTGGCCTTGGACTCTTGTACTGAGGTCACTCACCAACTATTAACTGTGGAAGGCCACTCCAGAAGTAGTGTCTCATTCTTCCTGCTGGCTTGAACTGCAGAAGACTCTCCCAGTCCAGGCGCATTTCTCTGGTTCTCCATGATCTGTTTCTTCTGTATCACTACTTGTATTTTCTTCTTTGTCAGTTCCCTAGTGCTTACCACGTATACTCCACTCACTTTGGTTTCTCCTGAAGCTATTGTTTTTCTGACTGACACTTTGGCCTGGAGAAGCTGAGATGCTGGCACTTACTGCTATGCCATTCTGGAACTCTGCCTCCTTGAGTTTTCAAAATGTCTTTTGATGGCCTTGAAACTTGAAGGATAGATCTGCTGAATATAGTTTTCCAGGAACACAAAGCATGTGGGAGTTATTAATATCCTCCTGCTTAAGGTCATCACCAAGGTCTAATTTTTCATATACTTTTGCCTCATGTGGGTACATGTTATCACGTGGTGCACACAGCCACTGCTGCAGATACTGGCATGTTGAGAGCTTATCAAAAAGTGATGTGTGGCTTCAAAGCATTTTTGAGGAAGTATCCAAAGACAGGTACATTTGCACTCCTATACTAGTAATTTTTAAAATTACTTCCCTACTGATTACACCTATTGTTCTGTAAAAAGAAAATACCAAAATTATACTTGTCCTATTAGTTATGTGCTTGGTATTTTGCATATTCCATTTTTGGAGCACTAGGTAATACCACTAGAACTAATAAAGCCTTTTTTCCATTTTAGTCCCAAGATGCTTTGAACTGTAACTTTACATGAAATAATTCACCTTTTAGAGACAGTTGACAGTATAAAAGCAGAATCTATAGTGATGCAACCTCCTGAAAATGCTATAGCAACTCTTTCTGATTAGAACTCAGGAGATGCAGAAGGTGGGACAGTAAATCTGTCAAGATCTTTGTTGCGCATAAGTGTGTATCTTTTCAAGATGGTACTGATGTTGTGTCTGACTCATCTGATTCCATACACACACCTCAAGGTGCTTCTCCTGATGATGTTCCATCTCTGTCTACTGTGCAGTAACCTCCACCATCAAGGAGGAAGAAAGTGGCAAAAGTTGTTCAGAGATGAAAAAAAGCTGACCTAACTGCACAGCCCATGGCAAGTGGAGTCACAGAATCACCAAATGGTTTCTTCATCTAAAGAAGAATTCCCACAGAAATTCTTGAACTTTTCTTGGTGACAAAATTGTGGAATTCATTATTAAGCTTACATGCTCAAAGTAAAGGTGTGTGTCTTGGCTTGACTGGCTCCAAATTCAGATGTTTTCTGGGAATTTTTTTTTTTTTTTTTTTTTTTGCCTTTTTCTTTTTTATCGGTACCAGGGATCGAACTCACGACTGCCTGCTTGCAAGGCAGGCGCTTATGCCGCTGAGCTAAATCCCAGCCCCTGGGAATTATTTTTGTGAGAGTGCTTGCATCTCAGTTCCTATAAGGCGTATGTTTTGAGAACAGAGAATAGATGCGCATAATGTACTGGTCAGTGCTGCCACAAGATGTGACTGGTTGGAAAGCATATTTTTTAATTTGCATGTTGCAGACAATGCAAATTTGGATCCAGTGAACAAGTTTCCCAAGTTGCAACCTCTCATAAGCAGACTCAGTGAAAGGTATATGAAATTTGTTCCAAATGAAACATGTCAGTTTTGATGAATCTATGGTTCCATATTTTGATGTAAATATTCAAGGAAAACCTTTTTGATTTGGCTATAAGTTGTGGTGTGGTGCCACAGATCTGGGCATCGTTTACTGGTTTCAGCCATTTCAGGTGAAAGCTCAGATATTAAAGATGAGGAATATGGTGTTAGTGCATCATGGCTTTCAATGTTTTGAGGGACTTATGGAGAGGCACAGCTAGAGCAATAACATTTTGTATGTTTTTTTTTTAGTTTTATTTTGAAAGTAGTAAAAATGCAACAGCACAAGACAGAACAAAGCCAATGGAGACAATGCAGTGAAACTGGTACAGGATTTCACAGTAGGATACTGGGATAGTAGTAATAAGTACTATGGTATATCTCTTTAACTTCACAATAGTTGTCCAGTTAATTAGGTATAGCGAGATCAAACCAAAAATAGAACATTATACCAAATAGAGTAAAAGAAACATAACAAAACAAAATAGTGAAAACAACTTTTGCCTTCAAACAAAAGATAGAAAGAAATCCCCTATATTTGCTATACTGCATATGGTCATCCTCCCAAGAGATGCTGAGACATCTATCCCCAGTAGCTATTGGGGGGTGGGGTGGACAAGGGAAGGGTGCTTGATTTTCAGCCTGCGTGGCAGTAGGCTCACAGGTAATGGTTCTCCTCCAGGCCCACGCTGCAGGCACTTACCAAGAGGGTGGGTGAATAAGCTGCTTGAGTCCCACCATGTCGGGATCTCCAGAATTCTGATTCTCCTCCTGGCCCTAGCTTCAGTGCTTACCAAGAAGGCGAGTGAATAAGCTGCTTGAGTCCCACCATGGCTGGATCTCGGGAGTTCTGGTTCTCTCTGGTCCATGCTGCAGGCTCTACCAAGAGGGCAGGTGAATAAGCTGCCTGAGTCTCACCATGGCCGGATCTCCAGAGTTTCAGTTCTTCTCCTGGCCCTCCCTGCAGGTGCTTACCAAGAGGGCCAACATTTTGTATTTGATAACCTTTTCACCAGTATTACCCTTCTTGGTAGGCTCAGTTCAGTGAGACATCAGGCAACAGGTACAGTGAGAAGGAATTGCATTGACAAAACTCCACTGGCATCAGATGTGACTCAGAAAAGAAAGAGGCACATTTGATTATCGGATTGATGGCAAAGGCAGTATTGCCTGTGGGTGGAATAACAGTGTTGGCACTCTGGCTTTACCTGGTGCTGGTACCAATCCTGTGTCTTATCAGTCATTATTCTTAGAAACTGAAAGAGAAGATCCAAATCTAGCAGCCAGACATGATCAGAATGTACAACCAGTTCATGGGAGGAATAGACAGAGCTGATAAAAATATTGATAAGGAATTTTGTCAGTGTGTGGTTTGCCATGATCTGGAGGCCCATGGTCATCCTCCAGGACCTGTCCAGAAAGGAATACCTCAGAAGTGATGCTTTGACTCATATTATGATGGCATAAATCATGTGGTAGTGAAACAGGGAAAGCAAACATGGTGTGCTGAATGTCATGAGAACACCACTTTCAATATAAAAACATTATGTTGCCTTACGTGTGAAGTGTTCTGTGTCACCACTTCTTGAGACAGGAAGCAAGATTTTATATAGTATGTACAATGCAGTAGTCATTTTGCCTATTGTTCCATTTTTTGGAATACCACATAATAAGGGAACATAGTAACAGTTTTTTCTCTTTCAGATTCTTATTCTTTGAATTTTTCTAGGTAACATACAAATTCCATGCAAAAATTTATAAAATTATTCTTTTACTGTATTACATTAAAAAAAACATATATATACACTTTTTTTTTTCTTTTTTGAACTGGGGATCAAACTCATGACCTCGCACTTGTCAGGCCAGTGCTTATACCACTGTGCTAAATCTCTGGCCCTGATAACCATATGTCTTGATGTTACTGGATATTTAATTTTCTGAGTACTTAACATCCTGTTTTCCACTGCAGTCAACATTGTTTTGTGATGGCCTTGAAATTCGAAGGACAGATTGGTGGAATATAGCCTCTTTGTTTACAGTTTTTTAGTTTGTTTGTTTGTTTTGGTACCGGGAATCAAACTCAGGGTCTTGTACTTGTCAGGCAGGCAGTGTGCTGCTGAACTATATCCCCGCATTTTAGTGGGTTGAAGATGCTCTTATACTATTATCTTGCTTTTTATATTACTTTTGAGAAATCTGATGTTACTCTAATTCTTTGGCCCTGGTAAATTTTTATCTTTTTGCTTAGATGTCCTGAAGTTTTGTTTCAAGTGATTTTATAAGAATATGTGCAATAGTTGACTATTTTGGCCTACTTTTCTCAGATATCAGGTAGAGTCTTTCACTGTTTTTTTGGAATGTAGTTTTAATATTATTTTTATTCCATTGTCTTGTTTTTAGAGTCACCTAATGTTTGATCTCTTTTGCTTCATCCATTTCAATCAAAATCTTTCTTTCATTTTCATTCAAAATTTTTATAGCTTGTTTTTTTTTTCTTTTTCACCTTTTTTTTTTTTTTTTTTTTTTTTGTAATGGTGGTACTGGGGGTTGAACCCAGGGCTTTTGTAAGTTGTGTCCTTGGATATTTTTATTTTTTGAGACAGGGTCTTGCTAAGTTATCCATATTGTGCTGGAACTTGGGATCCTCTTGTCTCAGCTCTGAGAGTGCTGTTTCCTAGAGGTTCCTGCTTCTGGACCAGCAGTTTCTGTGTGCCGTTATGTCACTGTGAACTGCCTTGTCTTAACCTCTGTTCATTCTTTTCGCATGTGTTGCTTAAGTATCTTTATCTGAGTCGAGTCTGATTTTTGCCTGAGTTTCCTCCACATTCCATAATCTCCTTTTTCTCACAGAATCTGTCTCACTTCTCTTCCCTTTGTGCATCCACAGGCTAGCAAGGAGGATTTTTTTTGTCTTTTTCGTTTTTATCGGTACCAGGGATCGAACTCACGACTGCCTGATTACAAGGCAGGCACTTATGCCGCTGAGCTAAATCCCCAGCCCCTCAAGGAGGATTTTTGCTGGTGTTTTTTTCCTATGTCTACAGGCATTTTGAAGGTTGCTGTGTTCTCAGTCTCCTAGTGATGCTAACGTTGCAGATATAGATGCTGTATGGCTTTCTTTATTCTTCTTGTTTATTTATGCCTGCTTAGGAACAGGAAATTCAATTATGCATAGAAATATAACAGTAAATAGAAAAATATGTTTCAAGATTTGGTGTAAGTCCTAATATGTAATATGAGAAACAACAAGCAAAAATGAAACCAGCCACCCCCAGCTAATAAATAACAAAAGCATGGGGATAATGATAATGAGAAATGTAGAAATATGTAAGGCTTGTATTCCTCTCTTTGGGCTACCAAAACAAAGTATCACAAGCTGGGTGTTTTAAAGCAACAGAAATTTTACTGTCTCACAGTTCTGTAGGCTGTAAGTTTGAAATTAATGGCAGTGTTTCCTCCAAAGCCCCTAGAGGAGGATCTTTCTTTGCCTCTTTCAGTTTTGGTGGGCCCAAGACAAGACCTTAACTTGTGGCCCCATGATTCTTAATTTTTCTCTTTTCGATGACCATCTTGCCTCTGTATTTCTGTGCCTTTTCTCTTTTTCTTAAAAGAACACTAATGATACTGGGCTAGAGCCCACTCTAAGTCAGTATGACTTCATAACAATTAGCTACACAAAAATCTTATTTCCAAATAAAGTTACAGTCCCAGGTTCCAGAAGTGAGGATTTGACATATCGTGGTTTTTTTTTTTTTTTTTTTTGAGACAGTTGTGCTTGCTTCGTAGTCTAAGCTGCCTTTGAATTTGCTAGACTCAAACTCTTGATCCTCCTACCTCACCCTCCCAAGTGTTGGGTTTACAGTTGTGCTGTAAACCCTGGCACAAATGTCTTTTTGGGAGTTACAGTTAACCTCATAATACCTGTATAAGAAAACATTTAAATACTCCAACGGACACTGATGTAGATTTAAGTAAATGGAAAGATGTGTCGTGTTTTTAGAGGAAAAAGGTCAGCATGATGAAGATGTTAGATTTGTAGGTTAATTAGGGAGAATTGATGTGGTACAATAAATAATGTATCATACCCTTTCATCCCAGACTAGTTGTGCATATTTTTTTTCTTTTTTTGGTCTTTTTTGAGATGGGGTCTTGCTATGCAGTTCAGGCTGGCCTTGAGCTCACTTTGTAGCCCAGGCTAGTCTCAAACTGGCAACAATCCTCCCACCTCAGCCTCCCGAGTGCTGGGATTACAGGTGTGAGCCACCACGCCCAGCTAGTTGTGCATATTGTAAAGATTAAATGGAAAAGTAAATAAAACAATGATAGTCAAATGAACTTTGAAAAAGAACAAAATAAAATTGCCAGACAGTGCGGGACATGGTGGCTCATGCCTGTAATCCCAGCACTTAGGAGGTTGAGGCAGGAGGATCATTGCGAGTTTGAGACCAGCCTGGGCTATAAAGTGAGCTCAAGGCCAGCCTGAACTGTATTACAACACTCTGTCTCAACCCTCCCCAAAAAATTGCCATACAAGGTGTCAGGGATGTGACTCAGTGATACAGTGGCTACCTAGAAAGCATGAGGCCCTGAGTTCAATTCCTGGTACAAAAAAAAAAATTTCTGGGGAAAGTCATGTGTGATGATGCATGCCTGTAATCCCTGCACTTGGGAGGCTGAAGCAAGAGGATCATCAAGAATTCAAGGCCTGCCTGGATCACATAGTGAGTTCAAAGGCAGTTTGAACTATATAACAAGACTCTGTCTCAAAAAACAAAGCAACAATAATGAATTGCCAGGGAATACCATGTAAGAACCTATTGAATAAACACACTATCATAAATACATTTTGCTAGTGAGGGCTTGTAGAAAAAGTGCTTTTTGTATACTATACTGAGTGGAGTACAGTAAGTCCCTGAGAAAGGAGTTCTGTTCTGGGAGAATGTAAGTTGGATTCATGCCTAAACCCAACAAAGTGAATCTTATACAGGAAACCTGTGGAAGTTTGCAACTTTAATGTTCCTAGTCAGAGACTTACTGTGCATTTATATTTTATGCCTATGTATGGCAATATAATAATCTCTCACAAGAGCTAGGCATACTGGTCCGTGCCTGTTACCAGACCAATTTGGGAGACTCAGGCAGAAGGATTGGAGACTGGTCTTGTTACTTCCAGGGGTGTGCATCACACTCTGCTCTGCAACCAGCTGGGATCGTAAATCAGGTATCAGTAATAAATTAAAGATGTAAAGTTTAAGGAAAGGTAGACACTTTATTGGAAAAGGGGATGAAGAAGATGGTTAGCTACCCTGATGGGTAGGGGGCTCTGGAAAGATGTTCCCTTTGTTCTTGTTGATTTTATTGGGTACCATGGCTCCTTCTCCCTACCTAGAACTTAACCATAGTTAGATTGGTCCTCTGGGCTGTCACAGATGGATCCCAGGCCCCAAGACCTTAACCCCTATGCTATCATCCATGTGCACATTGCTAAGTGGGCCCCACTTGTCTTTGTTGGGGCCGTATATCTGGAATTTATGGTAAAAAACCTAGTTGAGTTTACCTAGTTTGAGTTTACCTAGTTGAGTTTACCTAGTAATTAAATGAGGGGCTAGTGCACTAACACAGCAGCCCTAGAGTGGGAATACATATATCTATATTTATATGTAGATATAGATACAGATATATAGAGACAGAGAGATGTAGGTGTATGTTTTTATATACTAATTTAAGAACTTTAAGTGGCTGCCCTTTGTCTTCTTTGCATTTTATTGAAGGTGTTGAGAGGTAGCCAAGCTAATTTGGTTAGGTACTTCCCTGCCTGACTTTCTCCATATTGTCAGCTCTTCCTTGTCTTGTTAATTGTTTCCTCCAGTGAAACTTTAACTCTTTCTAATCAGAAAGCCTAGTGAGGCCCTCTACAGTCTTGATAATTCAGACCTGGTTCAAAATAAAATAAATAGGATGGGGGATGTGGCTTAGTGCTAGATCCCTTGCTTACTAGTGCAAGGCCCTGGGTTGGATCCCCAGTACCACAAAAAGCAAACCAAATCGAACACCTCTTAAGATATATGTATCATTAATACAAAGCAATTCATATGTGAAGGTACATATGTACAAGATTATTCATTGTTCATAACAGCAAAAAATTGGAATTTCAAGAAGGAACTAGTTAAATAATGTTATATTCATAAAACGATATATTAGGTATTGAAGATGTTCTTTTTATAGTGCTATGAGAAGATCTCAAAATTGTCAAGTGTCAGAAGGGAGATACAGAGCAATATATTTAGGGTTATAAAGGATTGGAAAAGAAGGGTCTGGGAATATAGAGTGCTTGCCTAATGTGCTCAAGGCCTTGGTTTCAGTCTCCAACACTGGCGAAGGGAAAAATATAGAATTTTCATATTGCTTGTGTATGCTTAAAATAATCTGAAGTAGATAACATAAACATTAGAACTTTGTCCATGCAGGGGTATAAATGTGGTAGGTGGCAGATAGGGACAAGGTGAACAGCATCAGGAGAATGACATGTCACTGTGTACTTGATGTGTTGTCTGATTCCTCTTTGTCATATTGGTATGCTAACTATTGAACAAATTAAATAAAAAATAATATACCTGCTCTATTTTACTTTTTATTTTAAAATACAAATTTTAGAAAGTTTGTAAAACTAGTGTAGGTAAGTGCCATGTACTTAGCACTTAGCTTTTCTCAAGTGATAACACCTTACTTAATTATTATAGTATATTAATAAAAAGAGAAATTTGACATTGGCACAGCACAATTAGTAAACTACAGGTCTTACTTGGACTTCATCAGTTTCTGTATGCACTTTTTATATATAGTTTTGTGACATGTTAAGATTCATAAAACCATCACCAAATGATGATGCAAAACTGTTCTGTTGCTACAGAAAAGTAGCACTGCTGTAACATTTGAAAAACAGGGCCAGGGGTGGCACATACCTGTAGTCCCAGCACTCAGGGGACTGAGACAAGGGAATTGCTGCAAGTTCAAGGCCAGCCTGAACTATATAGCAAGACAGTAAAGCTATCATTGTTAAATGATAACTCAATATTATAGTATAATACCATCTAATAAGACTAATATGTAAAAATACTAAAACCAAAAAAGTATGCTATTTGTAAATACTTAAATGAAAAATGCATAAAATGAGCTTATTAGCATTTGCCAAATAATGAAGTTTGCCAATGAGATTTAAAGTGTTAGATGTGGAAATGTCTTTATATCTTGAGATTTCTGTAACCAGAATGGTTTCAGGTATCATCTGCAACTTACTTATTTTTTGGTACCAGGAATCAAATTTAGGATCTTGCACTTGCCAGGCAGGTGCTGTGCTGCTGAGCTATGTCCCTGGCCCCTCATCTGTAATTAAAACATTTTTAAAGAATATGTGTAATCAAGAGCTCATCTATAGATTTCAGTAATTGTCTACTCATGGTATTCTCTGTTCATGAGAACTGTGGAGGAGTTGGAGAAGGCCAAGTTTTGCAATAAGTTGTTTGGTAATATAGTTTTCTACAATGCTGATTTTTAAAAAAAATGGACATGCATAATTTTTTATTAAAAAAATTTCAAATGTAAATCTGTATTAAACAGGCCTCTTCTGTAGGACATCTTGAGTCAAATTAACAATAACATAATGCATGACTTACGGCCTTTTATTTCTACATATTACATTTACATGAAAACGCACATCTGTGCATACACATGTAGCTGGAAATGTATGTGCATGTGTACCATTAAGTTTCTCTCTTGGTGATAAGTTTTAGAGTAAGTTTTCTTCTTTATGCTCTTCTCTGTATTTGGATTATTTTACAATGAGCATGTGTCTCAGTCTCTTGTTTTCCCCGAAGTTGTTTTTAAGAAGGAAGAGAGAAAAAGAAAGGAAAACACATCTATACTCCATTTAAAATTTGAGACAATCAGTGATAACTTTCACTGTTAACCTTTGATTATTCCAAATGTTAAGCCTCTGTCTTATTTTCTAGAATCTCTAGAATCTTGAATCGATTCTCTAGAATTCTCTAGCATCTCTAGAGTCGGAACTGGTTTCAGTATATAGTAAATGAAAAATTAAGCAGACCAAGAACTGTGCAAATAAAGCAAGTGTTCTTACATGGTGCCCTTTTTCAGAAGTTTCTTTAGATCATTAAAAACTGTAGAATGCCTAACTTATATTCTTAAACATTTATAAGTATTGCAAACATCCTTTAATATGTCTTAAAAATCTTAAATTACTTCTAAGTAAAACCCGCTTACAACTTACCTTTTAATAACATCTTGGAACATCTATGTGGTAACGTCTCATGTTATCTAAACTTCATAGAAATTTAAATTATTTGAACTCCTGATTCAATTTTCCTACCTATCAAGTAGCAATAACTATTCTGTGGAGTTAGTTTGGAAAATTACATGTTAAGCAACTTATAATAGGATTATAAAATTGCTTCACTTTTATTTGAGTATAAGCTAGGTATTTAAGTATAGTCGTATTCTAATAAGAATTAGATATGGTGCTATTTTCTTCATAGATTGCTTCTTTTTTATGCTTTTTGTCATGTTGGGGATCAAGTGCAGGGCCTTGCACTTGTTAGGCAAGCCCTGTACCTCTAAGCTACATTCCCAGCCCTACATTGCTTCTTTTTGGTTGCTACAGTTTTGTCTTCTTAAAACCTTATTATTGGGCAAATTCACTTTTTTTTTTTTTTTTTGGTCTCTTTGAGACAGTTTCATTATGCAGTTCAGGCTGGCCTTGAACTCACTGTAACTGGTCTCAAACTCTTTGTGATCCTCCTGCCTCAGTCTCCCGAGTGCTGGGATTATAGGTGTGCACCACCATACCTGGCTCAAATTGAACATTTTATGCTAGCATAGTTGTGTACACACATTAACACTATAGTTGCGTTTAAAAACTCATCTAGCCTAATGTGATAGATCATTAAGGATAAGTCTTTTTTTTTTTCTTTTTATCGGTACTGGGGATTGAACTCAGGACCGCACACTTGCAAGGCAGGCGCTTATGCCGCTGAGCTAAACCCCCAGCCCCTTTAAGGATAAGTCTTAACATTTGTGTTACTGATTTAAAGCTATGTTGAGTTGGAAATGAGATCTTCCTAAGCAGTATATGTGCAATAGGTGATCTAGTCCACGTAATCATTGTGGATAAATGAATTAATGGTTTAAATTTTATACTGCTTGATGAAGGAAACTTTTGGTTAGGTTCTTGGCAGGATTTTGAAATACGGTTTTGTTTTAAAATTGGATGCTCTCATCTACAGTTGCTTCTTTGGAAAGAGATAAATGAGTATTATCTCTTAGACATTTGTTTTAATATTTAAGAACAAATAATAAACATTGATAATTTGTTAAAGTTACATGTGTTTGAAATGAAAGTATCCTTTAGGTTTTATTGTAGGGGCACAAACAGGAACATGTCAGTAATCCAGTTTTGCCGTGGAATAAAAGAGAAGGAATTCTTCCTTAGCGAATTTACTTGGTGCAGTAAAACCCTGTGTCCAGTTGTCCTTTATTGTTAAGCTGCCAGCCGACAATTATTTTGTCAGTGTTTTCATCTCCAACAGTGCTTATCCTATTTGCTGCCTTTTACACGTCCTTTCTGCTGAGTATAATTGCTTTCTCGCTTGAAAATTAAGATAAGCAAATTCACTGGGAACTTTATGTTAAATAAAATCAGTAAGATGAAAGAAGGCCTGAGGATTTGAGTTACTAGTGCCTGGATTTGTTGAAAGCTAATTTGTTTCTGGGGATATTTTCTTCCTTACTGCTGGGGTTAGAAATCTATTCCAGTAAGCTAAAGTGGTTTGATTGCTAGATAAATAGATTATAGATAGCAAATATATATTTATCTGGCACAATCAAGAAACAAAAGAGCTTTCCAGTTATTAAAGGAATACAAAGTATATCTGATATTGCTGGTTGGTAATGAATTAGAATGCAAATAATTTTTATTCTTTGGAAAATACAATGTAGCATCTCTGGTCCAGATGCTGCAGCTCTGTTAAAATCTTTGAGAGGCTTTCCCTAGCTGATTTTTTTTTCCTGTGTGGTCTGGCTTCCAATCCCATCTCATTGCCACCTTCTCCTTGCTCTTTGTTTCTAGGCACGTAGATGTACTTCAGTTGCTAAACTTCTCATATGCTGTTCTCCTGCTGATCTTTCTTTCCCCTGTGACTTTGCTGCCAAAAGAATGTATCCCTCTTTCTTTGCCCGTAGTTTATTCAGCTTTGGTTTCTTGGTGGGTCTTGTTTAGTTTTGTTTTGTTGATAAATTCAGCTTAAAGTGCCTTTGAGGAGTCTTCTGTAAAACCACCAGATTTCAAGTCCTTTGTTTTACATGTTCTGCCCATCTTTTATGTCCTTATCATAGCATTTGTATATTAATTGTCATTAAATAGTTTTAAAATGTGTTATTCACTGCATGCTTTCATAGTTCAAATGTCTGTTCCATGAGGTCAGGGACTGTGTCGCTATGGCCGGCATCATTTCCAGCGCCCAATACTGAATGCTCAGTGTCTTTACTACCCAGTCTTTGACATACAGCTGGCAGTTAGTGTGTATTTGGCAAATAAATAAGCCAGTTAGTGCTAAGATAGTACTCTTCATTATTTCATTACACAGATGTGTTGCTGATTGTTTGTGGTGTTAACTAGGTTTTTATCTAACCTGGATAAAAGCTTATGTAAGGTTGGATTTTTCCTCTCAATTTAAAAAAATGAATAGTGAAAATAAAAATAAAAACAATTGTAAGATGTTGGAATGAGGAATAAAGCTCTATGGTAGTCCATTTGTCTTGCTTGGTCAAAGCGTTGGGTTTGATTCCCAGTATCAAAGAAAACAAAACATAAAATGTTAGTTGTTCTCTAGGTAAGTAGCGTACAGTAAAGAAAAAAGTGTTTTTAAAAAATTTGCTCATGGGCTGGGGATTTAGCTCAGCAGCATAAGCACCTGCCTTGTAAGCAGGTGGTCATGAGTTCGATCCCCAGTACTGATAAAAAAAAAAAAGAAAGAAAATTTAAAAACTTGCTCATGCCTACTACCCTTTTTACATTAAAGTTAGTGAAATTAAATGGACTCTACAATAAATATTCTTCATAACACTTTTTCAAGAGAATTAATGAACGCAAATAGAATGCTGAATTTAAAAAATTCTTTGCTTCTAACAGGAAAATGACACTCAGAATTCTACTATGTAGTTTACTGAGAGTTTCAGATGTGTGAATGTGTTAAATGGATGAAATCACCATACATTATTAAGGAATGAAAATAAATAAAATACTGGTATATTATTCATTTAATGAATATTTCTTGATATGCCAGGCATTGGAAATGTAATAGTGAACAAGAGGGATAGCATTCCTGACCTTATGGAGTTTACATTTTAGTATACAGAGACAGACCACAGTTTTTTAATTCGTAAATAAATACAGAATGACAGCTCGATATGTCCTATGAAAGGAAAAAGTAGAAGAGTAATAAGTAGAGACCCTTGACCAAGTCTGGAGCGTAAAAAGGGGATGGTTTTCCTTAAAGAAATGACATTTGAGAAGAGGTCTAAAGGATGAGGAATTTACCAGGTAAAAGTTCCAGGCAGAAATGTGCAGGGCCCCTGAGACAGGTAGAACATGTTTTTGAGGAATGTTTATAAACCTCCAGTGGAACTAGATCAGAGAAGGTTCTCAGAAAGTGGTTTAATTCAGAGCTAGGGAAGTAGCAAAGACCAGATCGTGCTAGGCCACATTAAGTCTCTCAGTCCTCAAAATGTGTTTACTGAGCCTGGCAAGGTGATTCATGTCTGTGATCCCAGCATTCTGGGAACCTGTGACAGGAGGATCTCACATTCCAGCCCAGCCCGGGCAATTTAGTGAGACCTTGGCCTGGCAAAAGGGAGAGAAGCCAGTGGTGGTGGCACATGCCTGTAGCCTGTAACCCAGCACTCGGGAGCCTGAAGCAAGAGGTTCAGAATGAATTCAAGGCCACTCTGGGTTACATAGTGAGCTCTGGGCCAGCCAGAACTACAGGAGACCATGTCTCTTAACAACAAAAACAACAAGACAGGGAGGGGCTTGGGATAGGACTAAATGCAAAGCCCTGGGTTCTGTCCTCAGTACCCACCTCCCAAAAGTGATCAGTGTCACACAAAATGTAAATGTCCATCAGTGGGGGCTCATGAAATAACAGTATAATGATGTGAAGTAATACTATGCAGTTATTAAAATGAACTGCACAAAAAATAAGTATTGAAATTAAAAATATAGGGTTTGTAAATTTGATAGATTCAAATTATCCTTTTCATTGGATTTACTATAATAATAATTACTTTCCATTTTGTTGCAGTATTTTGAGGATGTATTTATTTTACCTCACCTCAGACATACTTTGTGAAGTATGGTAGCATTTATAGTCACACCTGCTGCTTGAGACCCTGGTTTCATATTCTGGCACTGCCATTTATAGAGTTGATTACCTGGACAAATTATTTTAGTTCTGTAAAACTGTCTTGTCACCTGTAAAATAAAAATTATACACCTAAAAATTAAGTAAATAAAAATATATATGTAATAGAGGTGTGTGAAGTATTTAAGAGAGTACATAAATATGATCACTTATGACAGTTATTATCACTTTAATGAAAATGCCTTCTAAATAATACCACATATCAGAGAATACTGAAGGAAGTTGCATATAAATAATGATTGCCTCAAGTAAGTAAGATTATGGCTGATATTTGTGGGTTTCTTTCTTTCTTTTTTCTTTTTTTTTTGGTAGCAGGGGGATCAAACTCATGACCTCACGCTTACCAGGTAGGCACTTACACTATTGAGCTAAATTAAATTCCCAGCCCCTTCCTCTCTTTCTTTCTTTCTTTCTTTCTTTCTTTCTTTCTTTCTTTCTTTCTTTCTTTCTTTCTTTTTCTTTCTCTCTCTCTCTCTCTCTCTCTCTCTCTCTCTCTCTCTTTTTCTTTCTTTCTTTTTTTGTTTCTTTCTTTCTTTCTTTCTTTCTTTCTTTCTTTTTCTTTCTTTTCAGACAAGGTCTTATTATACAGTTCAGGCTGGTTTTGAGCTCACTTTGTAGCCCAGGCCAGCTTCGAATTTGCAGCAGTCCTCCTGCCTCAGCCTCTTATGTGCTGGAATTATAGTTGTTGCCATAACACATGGCTTATCTTTGTCTTTTTCTGATTAAGTACCAGGGACTGAATCTAGGGCCTTGCACATGCTAGGGAAGTGCTCCACCACTGAACTATGTACATCCCTGGCTGGCCCTTAGGTTTTTTTTTGTTGTTGTTGTTCTTTTTCCTTTTTATCGGTACCGGGGATCAAACTCATGACTGCCTGCTTGCAAGGCAGGCGCTTATGCCGCTAAGCTAAATCCCCAGCCCCTGACCCTTAGTTTTTATTTATTTATTTTTTGCTTTAAGATGATATATCGTTAGGGGCTGGGGATTTAGCTCAGTGGCATAAGCACCTGCCTTGCAAGCAGGCAGTCGTGAGTTCAATCCCTGGTACCGATAAAAATGAAAAAGGCAAAAAAAAAAAAAAAAAAAAAAAAAAAAAAAAAGATGATATATCGTTACATTTCCCAGTCTGGCCTGCAATTTACAGTTCTCTTGCATCAGCCTGCCAAGTAGCTGGCATAGTGTATGCCACCTTGCCCAGCTGACACTTAATTTTTATTTTGGGAGAGTTGTGGTTGTTATTTGGTGCTGAGGATCCAAACAGGCCTTGCTCATGCTCAGTGCCCTACCACTGAGCTACACTCCCCATTATGGCTAATATTTGTTGCATGCTTCCTTTATTTGTGGTACTGGGGATTGAAACCAGAGCCCCATGCTTGCTAAGCAAATCTACCACTGAGCCATAATCTCCAGCTTCTGTTTTATATGTTTTTAAAATTTTGAACTGTGGGTAAATATTTAACATTAGTAATGTCTACTATTTAGGCATACTATCTTTACTGACATTTAATTTGTAGTAGTGTCTTTTATTGGCAGTATTGGGCAGACTACAAACCTTGATTAAATGATATTACTGCTTAATTCTAATTTATTTGTAATTATTTTTGCTTTCTTCTCTCCTGATTAGAATACTGTTTTGAAAGGCTTTGTGTCGCAAGCTACTAAATTGTGAGTAGAAGGAAAAAGGGCTTGCATTCTGAGACCATCTGTGAGAGTTGCATTGTCTAAAACTAATGAGAGATCATGGCAGATGGTGAGGTCAAAAGATTGACTTTTGAGCTTGACTTAATGTGTTCATGAAACTGGAAGAAGAAACCCAACTTATTTTTTTAACTAACAGAAGACCTTGATGATAGGAAGTGTGTAATTGTTGTCTGAGTAAACACAATGCATCAGTGCCTAAATGGTTTATCTCTGAGAGTTGTTAGTACTTCGTGAAATATTTGGTGTCATCTTTATTTAATTTGTAGATATTTTTGAAAGGTTAAACCATATATTGCAAATAATTTTAAAAGACAATATGGAAAAGAAGCTTTAAAAGCAGTTTTGAAGTGCCATAACTAAAAGGTTGTAAACTGTTGCTCCAAGCCAATGCTGCATATTTCTTAATTCTGAATTGAATGATTTCATTTTTTATAATGTATATTGAACTTAATTAAAAATATAGTTGAGCTTTTTGGACTGTGTGTGTGGGGAAGAGTGGATTAGATGTGAAGTTTGTTGGGAGTTCGGGGCAGTTTAGTACAAAGGCCTTGGGTTTAATCCTTAGTATAGAAGAAATAAAAACAGAAAAAACCAAAACAATAATAAACTAAACTCTCAGCCTTCTGACCATATAACATATGATATAACTTTGGCCAGTAAAATATAAGCAGATACTGTTAGAGTGGATTATCAGGTCTGGCTACTGGGTATCTTTTTCTTCCTTTTCTCTATTTCTTTGTGCCTAAATCATGACACTAATGGTTAAAGCTGTTGTCTCTGTATATCTGATTCATTTCTGTATTCAGTATTACATATAGTATCATATATCCTAAAGGCTGTGCTGTTAAAGTGGCACTGTAATCTTTATGCAACTAAAAAAAAATGAACAGAATATAACTTTCAGCCCAAGACAGTAAGTAACACTATCATACAAATAGTGAGTCACTCTAATGAGCTTGTCAGAACAAAGTGCAATACCCTGGAGACAAGTATACCAAATTACTAAAGCTGGATTTGAATTTATTTTTTTGTGGTAATGGGAGTCAAAATCAGGACCTCAAGTGCCATGCCTGGTGCACAGCCCCAAATTTTAAAAATTGAACGTTTTTGTGGTTAGAAGTGTTCAGAGGATTTATATATCAATTGGAGGACATTTAGCACATTGACTTATAGATCTGGTTATTTTCAATTCTGACAAATGATGTTTAAATTACTCCTTAAATAATTCTGAAACAAGCATAATGACTTTTTCAAATGAAGACACCAGGACGTGCTGGCGATCTGGGCTGAGACATCTGCACCCCATGGGTGACCAGGGTTATCTGGCCGATCTTGCTGGCTGGGTGGGTGTCCCCTCCCTCCCTCACCGCTCCTTGTGTGCACTCATTGGAAGAGGACCATTACCCTGACAGAGGACTGATTCCTCAGCCAGGGGCATATGAGTAGCCATGTTCCCCTTCTACAGTCTCCAAACAAGCTCTCGAATGAAGACACTAAAGCTCTAAGAGGTCAAGTTACTTGTTAGGATCCTATAGCTAAATCAGAGCTGAGATTGAGTCATTTCAAACTCTGTCTGTTCTACTATACTGCTGCCTTATTAGATGCCTTGTTTAAATAGGAACTTTAAGTCAGCTTGCTTATTTACTGATTTTTTTCTACTTCATTAATTTATGCTTTTCCTTTTCATCTTTCTTTGAGTTCCCACTTTTAAAAAAACTTTTTAAATTAGTGGCTTAAAGAATACAAAGATGTATTGCTAAAATACTAGTTCAGCTAGACCATAAATTTTATTATTTTTGTCACTTAGCTCTGAATTTTTTATTATTTTTTTGTTATTCAACTCAATTTTTCAAATTGATGTGAGTTTAAGTAATATAGTTTTATTTTCTAGGTATAACTTTTTAAAAAAAATTCTTGATTTCACTGGGTGTTTAGTTCAGCAGCACAAAAAGCCTGCCTGGTAAAGTGCAAAGTTTTGCATTCCATCCCCGCTACCAAAAAAAAAAAAAACAAAAAACAAAAAAACAAAACCCAAAAAACTTAATTTCTAACATAATTGCATTGTGGCCAGAGACTATAACCTGTATGTATTCTCTGAAATTGTAGGTGCGGACAAATATGTAGGCAAGTTTTATAAATTGGTGCTTTAAGAAATGTTTCAGACCTATAGATAGAGTTATTCGATCAAGCTTGATTAAAATAGTTACTGCTTCAGAATGTATTTATGTTTTAGCCTTTAAATTTCTAGTTTGACTATATCAGGTAGTTTGGTGAATGGTATATCAGGAACTTGTGCTTTATTACTTATCTCATATTTAAATGTATATTACTATTGAAGCCATAAGAAATAATTGATCAATGTAAAATTTTAGATCTGGTATGGAGGTTTGATTTTTCATGATAGCTTACAGTAGTCATATAGCTACAGAGGGGAAGGCAAAACTGGTAGTTGTGGTTCAGCTTTTACTTGGATTTTTAAATTTATGTTTTCTTCACCTTTGAAAAATTACAAACTCATAATCATATTGAAAGATTAAAAAAAACCAATCTTGTTTTTTCTTCCACTTCCATTTTATTTCCAGACTTAGATTTTCACATCTAAGGCAGACATTTGTAGCCCTGATTTTTTTCAAGCCCCTATTATTTATGATGATTGTTTTAAATTAATTTTATTTAATCCTTTAATTTTGAAATAATTTTAAAATAAGAAAAAAATTACAAATGTAGGGCAAAGAATTTCCCAATATTCTTTATTCTGATTTACCAATTATAAATATTTTACCATACATACTTTATTCTTACTTCCTGTGTATATTCAGATCATATGTTTTTCATGGAGATCATATGTTTTTCATGGAGAATAAGTTACTGTTAGCATCCTTCTCCTCTCCTAAATATATTAAAGTATATTTTCTGTGAAAAAGGTATTCACAGAACACTGTGTTTCTTAGCTAGCAATGTATATATGTATGTATGCATTTTGAGGTGTGCTTTGAACTCTAAGTAACTGGGACAGGCCTCAAATGATCAGTCCTGCCTCGGCCTTCAGAAATCTGGGAATACAGGTGTGCACTGTCTTCTTGGCTAACACTCCACTTCTCACTGATCAAAGTCTGGAATGGTAACCTTGAAACAGTATCAGTTTTCCTGTCTGTGAACCTTACTGTCTTCTATTACCAAAATAATTGCCTTCACAACAGTTATGTTTCTAACCCAGAGACCATCTTGGTCACACACTGAATTTAGTTTTCTTATGATTTTAGTCTTTTAAAATCTGAAACATTTCTCAGTCTTCCTTTATTTTCCATAGCACTTAATTTTTTTGTGTGTTTTTGTGGTGCTGGGGATCAGTCCCAAGGCCCTCATGTTCATGGTAGGCAAGTGCTCTTTGAGCAGAACTATGGTTCCCAGGACCGACGTTAATGTTTTTGAAGGATTTAGGCCTTTATTTTATAGAAGGCCTTTCAATTTGGATTTCTCTGATATTTACGTATTAGATTTAGATTTTGCATTTTGGCCAGAATTACCTCCAAAATTATATTATATCCATCTTAGTGCATTTGAAGAGACTGTGATGAGTTTGATCATTGGTAACTTTGATCACTCAAAGTTGTGTGTGCCAGATTTCTTCACTGAAAAGTTTGCATATTTAATAGGTATTTTGCGGGGAGATAAATTTTTTTAAGAGAAAACAAAACAAAACAGTAAAAGGGTACAAGTAATACAAGATTTCAAGAAAAATATACAGTAAGAAATCACTAGTCAATAGATTACATATTGTCATCTTAGAAATAGTTGTTCAAATTACAAAATTAAAGCATACAAAGTGGACATTCAAACAGTGAGATTGCAAACAGTTCTCTTCAGTGATCCAACAAAAACTTAGTAATATGGTTTTCTATCTTACACTCTTAAATATACATGCAGTTATATCCTTTAGATCACTTTCTTTTCCTCTCTTTTTTACAATAACAATTACACATTTTGGATTTTATTACTCCCACAGTTCTTATTACTTTTTTTTGAAGAGAAAAAAAACAAATGTGACAAAGCAAAACAGAGTCAGTTAGAACAGAAAGATGGACATAGTACATGATGTAAAAACAGAATACCAGGTGCTCAACAATGGTTACCATTATGCTTCTTGCTATCTTAAAAAGAGTTGCCTATATCATCAGGTATAATAGAATGGAACAAAACAGTACAGAACAAAACCAGTAAAACCTAAATATTGGAGACCTTACAGGACTTCAAAAGAAGATAATAGTCAAACCATAACGGGCATCATAGTGAATCTTAACTGCCTTCAAAGTGGTTGCCTATATCCTCAAACTTGATACTATCAAACAAAACAGAATAGAGTAAAATCAGTCAAAACAAGATGGGGAGAGCAATACAGGGGTTCAAATCAGGTTAATAGAAAAACAAAAAAGTTACTATAATATATCCCGCTATTTTTTAATTTATTTTTTCCCTTAATTTAAAAATAATAAAAAAATTAATTTGGATAAAAAAAGGGGGAGATTGAGATAAAAGAGGACATAACAACAGAACAACACAGAACAGTTTAAGCATCATAGTGTTTCACTATCAGATACCCTGACATAATAGTAGTTACTATAGTGTCTCTTTCCTTGAAATATTTGAGTATAATTTCATATACTATAGCATCAAACATATCAAGACAGTGTGAAACCATTCAAGAGAATGAAAGTATTATAGAGTATTTAGAACCATCTAACAGAAAATGTTTCTATATTATCTCTTTGCCTATAAAAATTTTGTTTATAATACCACATATTAAAATATAATAAGATATACCATGTTAAAACCAATGGAAACAGATGAGCAACAGCTTGATGGGACTTCAAAACAAGATGATATTAAATCAGCACTAGCTATTATGATGTCTTGTTTTCTTCAGAATAGCTATTCATGCTATCACAGACAATAATACCAAACAACCCAGATTAAAACCATTCCAATTAATGAGTGAAAACTTTATATGGCTTCAAACCAGTATAATTGGGAATCATGATTGGGAGGAGATAATTTCAAGGCTATGTGAATATCTTGTTATCATAGTTCCATCAGTTTTTAATATTTATGATTCTTGCTTTATTGATTATTATATGATAATTGTAAAATGAAGATTTAGTAACTGTCATTTGTTTATATTTTAGTTGGCATTCTGCAAAGGTCTTTTCCTCATCCTCCATTATCTCCAGTAATCTTATTTTAGTCACTAGATGATTCTTATTTTAGTCACTAGATGACTAGAATGTATGTTAGTACTCAGCTTTCCAGATTGTCTCCTTATAGGTCCTTAAATGTAGTGCCTGTGTACTTCTGATGTTCTGATTATTTTTTAAAAGCTCTTTACTGTAGAACAATAAGATGTTTTAGGTTTATTTTACACATTTTTTGCATTGCCCTAAAATTAGCTATTTCTCCAAGAAGCCCTGGATTATCTAAAGGACATAAAATATTATTTCAAAGTTCAGGCTCTACCACTTGATTAAATTTAACTGCTTTAAAATCTAGTTTTCACCTCAAAAATGAGAATTAAAATGGTACATATTTCATAGGGCTGTTTTGAGAATTAAACAGTTTACCTAGAGCAATACATGTTATCTATTAAATATGATCTAAATGTTGCCTATTATTACATTATTATTCCCTCTTTTTTCCTTTAACAGGATATTCTTTTAAAGAATTATTGAAGACGAAGTTTTTTTATTTTTGTTTGTTTTTAATGGCTTTTCAGAATCTTAAATAGAATACAGTTTGACATGATGACAAAAAATGTAAGTACTTAAAAGTTTTTAATGTGTTCTTTTAAAATAAGCTATGGTTTTCCCCATACATAACTATTTTGGTTAATCAAACTCAATTTCTTGGCATGGATTTATAGTTACAACTTTTGTTTATGTAGAGAAGGAGATAAATTTTAATGCTACTGATTTTGGTAGTTTAATGGACATGACAGCATTCTTGTACATTATTACCAGCTAGTTCCTTCTCAACAGCTGCAAAATTGCTATCTCCAGAAAATGTCCCACCTGCTTCTCTTTTGGGTACTATTATAAATTAGCTTTGATATTTGCTAGAGACCTTATTGAGCAAGTCACTGCTCTCTTTGGCTTAATCTTTTCCTTTGGATTTACTCTGGGAAATTTGTATTCTTAGTGTTATTCAGAAGAAGCTTGTTATTTTCCCTAGGTGGTTCCTGCAGGAAGACTTGCTAGACTTTAGCTGTTTTGGAGAAGTTAGAAATTAATCAGTTTTTACCCCTGTTTGAAGATATAATTTCTGGATCTTCAAGTATTTATTTTCACATATAGTGAAAGATTATGCCATAAAATAGTATAACATACAAGGAATTAATTTATTATAATTTATCATTCACAGATTATTGTATAGGAACATTTTATTGGAAATTTTAAAAGGGTATTATTATAAGGATGCAGAGATGACTCAGAATTCAAGAGTAGGAATTTCATAAGCCTGTTACGGGTTATTTCTAGATGTCTCCCCAAAGCCTCATGCAGTCATAGGTGGAGCTCTTTGGAAGCAGCTGGATTTGGACTGTGTGATCCTGGGATTGATTCATAGTACGAGGTTAGGATGAAGGGTGCCCCACCCTGAGTGTGAATACTGCCCCACCCTAAGGGCAGGCGATAGCCTGGGCAGGGACTAAGGGACAGAAAGGATTGCTGCCGGCCGTGTTTGTTATGGAGCTACTGCTTCTTTGTTACTGCACTGCTTTGTCACCTTCTGCCCATCCTGAGCTGTTTTTCCTCTGTGATGCCCTCTGCCATGCCACTCTGCCATGGAGCCAGCTGACTAAACAAACCTTTACAAACTGTGGACTATAATAAATCTTTCCTCCTTTAACTTGGATGTCAAGTATTTTGCCTAGCGAGAAAAAGTAACAGGGTCCCAGAAAGACCTAGGCCGAGAAGATGGAAATGTGCTAGGAATTGAAGCAGTGTTGGTTTCCATATCTCACCTTGCTCTATTTGTTGCTGTGCCCCTGATTCACTTTTCCCACTTGCCTGTACTCTGCAGATCATCCCGTAGTTGCTTAGATAACCTTCTTAAAATCTCTGTTTGTGAAGGGGCCAGCCATTTAGATGTGTGCAGGAAAGGAGGCAGCCTGACAGATCCAATCTCAGCTTCTTTGGGGAGGACCTCTTACATACCTTGCATCTGATAGCTGATTAAATGTGACTGGGAGAAGCAAGTGTCACATTCTATAGAGTGACTGCTGGAAGCCACCACACAGTGTGAGGAAACATGATAAAAGGCTTCTTGGGGGTCACATAACTCTAAATAGTACCCACTTTACACCGGAGAATAACATTAAGGAAAAAAATGTTTTATATATATTATAGTATCCTCGCTTACTTGTGGTTTTGCTTTCCACAGTTTGATAGTTACCTAAGGTCAACCACAGTCCAGAAATAATCAAGTGGAAAATTCCAGAAATAAACAATTCACGAATTTTAAATTGTTTTCCATTCTGAATGGTGTGGTCAAATCTTGCACCATCCATCTGGGATGTGAATCATCCCGCTATGCAGTACCCATGCCCCATGCCGTGTAAGCCACTTGACCATTATTTACTTAGCTGCTTGCTCAGTTCTCACTCGGACTGTTGAGATATCATGGTTGTTGTGCTCAAGTGTTGTTTATTTTACTTAGTGATGACCCCAAAGTGCAGGGTGATTCAGATGTGCCAAACTGAACTGAAAAGGCAAAAGTAAAGAAAAAAAAAGTAGAGTAAGATACTGGGAAAGAGAAGAGGCCATACTCACATAATTTTTATCATAGTATATTATATCTATTCTATTATTAGCTATTGTTAATCTCGTACCTTGCCTAATTTATAAGTTAAAGTATCATACTTAGTATGCATAGGAAAAGCACATACAGAGTTTGGCACCATCTGTGGTTTCAAATATCCACTGGGATCTTGGAATATATCCTTTGTGGATAGAAGGGGACTACTGTATCTCCCTTCTTATTCTGGGTTTTAAGTTAGAACATTTGAACACACTTAACATTGATGAGTAGCTATACTCAGATACAGATTTTGCAGTCATCAGGATTTATTGAGTAATTAGGAGATAGCACCATGCAAAAGGTTAAAGAAGACTTCTCAGTATTTGGCTTGTGTAACTGTGTAGTAGCTGTGTTGGGCAATGAGAGGAGGAACTCAGAGAGGTACTGGATCTTGTGGCAAACTCAGAAATCTTGTTTTGAACATACGAAAGTTGAGAAACCTAAGAATATACATATTGAGTAGGCAGTTTAATAGCCATGCATTGAGTAGGCAGTTGAATTAAAAAACTCTGGCAGTCAGAGGAACTCTTAGGTAGAAATTCGGAGGCAATTCATATGAAAATTATTTCAAAGTAGTGCGACTGCATTTGATTACACATTGAGTGCACAGGTAAAAAATACTTGACAACCCTGGTCTGAGCATAGGCCTTCACCAACATAAACATAAGGAGAAGGAGAAATGGCAAAGGAAATACAAAGAACAAGTAAAACAGGAAGAAATCAGTGTTATCCTGTGACTTAAGGTCTCTGAAAGAAAGTTTTGAAAAGGTACTGATGATTTGTGTCTATAATAGTAACAAGTGAGTGACTCAGGTGTGGAAGATACCTCCTCCTTATGGGGCTCAAATATATATAATTTTAATTTCCTTTTTGCACTTTACATTTCTCTGAGAACAGTTTCTGTAAGGAGCAACTTATGCCTTATTCATGGTGCACTAAGTCTACTAGAGTCAGAAATGATAAAAGCCTTACTTAAAACAGCTTTAAGAAGTCAGGCATAGTAGTACACACCTGTAATACCAGCTGCTCAGGAAGCTAAGGTAGGAAAATTGTGAATTCAGGGCCAGCTTGGGCCACATAACAAGATCCTGGCTGGAAACAAACAAAAAACAGTTCAAAGCAAAAAGTGGAATGTATGGATTTATATAATTGAAAAGCTTAGCCTACTGTGCTTTTAAATATATCTGAATTCACCAAGGTATGAAATGATGGTGTCACAGGCTCTTCTATGTTTTGGTTCTCTAAGTAGTGATATAATGGCCTCCATGACCCTTATACTTAGAAAAAGGCCTGGAACTTTTATAGTATTGATGTTTCAGATTTCATGGAGGACTTTGGTCAACCCTGTTCGGCTCGCATACTTAGGTATTAGAGAAGGATATAGCCTGGCCTGGGCCAGTGAGCCTGTTCTTGCTGCCATGCACAGTTAACTCTTTAATGTTAACATTCTTAGCAGAACTCTGTCGGGTGTGGGGTGGGTCATTCTGCAAAAGGGAGAGATGAGGAGCTAGCAGTGTATTTTTTGTATATAGGGTAAAATTGTTACAAATAGTATATAGCATCTGGTGATAGTCTTCTAGATCAAAGAGATAGGTGTATTCTAATTTAAGCTTACCTACATATATAAAAGAGTTTAAAATATACTTGAGGTTTTGTTTTGTTTTCTCAATGAAACTTCTTATTTTTACATAAGCTATAGTAATCATTATAAAAAGGTAGGAGATACAGAAAAAGAAAAGAAAAAAATTAATTCGTCCATGTTGTAATTTCAGCACTCTGGGAGCTTGAGGTACAAGGATCCCAAGTTCAATACCAACCCGAGCGATATAGTGACAGCCTGTCTCAAAAAGTAAATTAATTAAAGAGCTTGGATGTAGCTCAGTGAGAAAGTCTTGAGTTTAATTCCCAGTAACCCTCTATCACTGCATTAGCCTAGAGATTATCATCAAAAATTCTTTGGAAAAAATCTAGTATATCTACTATATAACTATTTTACTACTTATATATTCTTATAACATTGTCTTATGTGTATATATATATGATAAACTATGTTTTACAATTTTAAAAAAGGAATATCTAAATAGAAGACTTTTTACTGGACCTGATTAAACAAAAAAATGTGACATGAAGTATGAGTATACTTTTTTCTTCGTGTTTAGTAAAATATAAATCCTTTTAAAATAGAATAAAAGATAGTTAAAAAATACTTAATACCTTTCCTAGTAAACATTTTCTACTTTCAAATAATGTACTTTTAAACTTTAAACTACAAAAGATTTATGAAACTGAAATGGATACATACTTTCAAGTTTTTATTAAGTACAGTTTGATAGTATTTATATAAGCTTTAAATAGACACCTCTCTTCCCTTAAGAGACCCAAGTTAGCAAAAATAATACTGATTCTCAGCTGACCTTTATCTAATTTTTTAGAGTTTGATTTGTTGCCTACTAACGTGCACTTACAGGTGTACAGCTGTACACAGCTGCTTAAAAATTCTGTGAATCCACTTGCCGTTTCTCTCTACAGAAGTTGAGCATGAAGAGCAGGTGTTTATGCATAACAGTAACTGAGTAATGGTTAACTCTGTGGTGAACCTGTGGTTTTAGTTGAGGTTTTTTGCCGTTATTGTCATGTATTAACAAAAGATATAAAATGATTGTTTTGAAGTTGTTCTACATATTAAATGGTCACATTGCATCAAGTATGAAATGAATATATTAAAAGCTATTGTTGCCTTTGTTGTTTTCTTTTTGAAGCAGAACATAGACTTTTGTCTTTCTCTTCATTTTATAGCAGAAGAATTTAAAGGGGGAAGCTTTTGATTGATTGAGTGAGGTGCTGACAACTGAATCCAAGACCTTGACACTGAGCTACTTCCTCAGCCCTTCTCAGTTTTTATTTTGAAACAAGGTCTCACTAAGTCACTGAATTGTCCAGGCCTGGCTCATACTTGAGACCCTCCTCCCTCAGCTGGGATTGCAGGTGTGCACCAGCATGCCTGGCTCAAAAAGGGAAACATCTTAGTAATGACAGTTTACCCTTCAACAAATTGAATGTTTATCATTAGCATTTGTGAGCAGTTTTGGAGTCTTAACATATGGCTATTTTTTTACAAATTTTGTTGAAAAGGAAATGCTTATGACTGATACTGAGAAGAAACTAGACAAAGCTGTTTCTGCATCATTATCTAGGTAGATTAATAAGCTATTTTCTAGATAGTTTAGTCTCAGCTATTGCCATAAAAGTTTTGTTGATAGTAGATTCCATTTATCTAATATCTATTGCATCAGAATTAATTATATTATGAGTGATATCTAGAAACATTTCTGGTGATGTACCTCTGCAAAAAGCAACCACATTTAGTAGAGCATTGACCGTGTAATGAAATAATTAGCTCTTATATTTTGAAATTCTAAAGTATCAAATGAGTGCTTATGAATAAGTAATATAAAGTAATGAGTTTTTTACAAAATACATGTGCAAAGATAGAAGGTTTTAAAGCTTTGTATGCTTTAAAGTCCTTTCAGATTACTGGAGGTCTGAGGTAAAGCATGGTGACAGTAGTTACTTTTTTTTTTTTTTTTTTTTTTGTCTTTTTCATTTTTACTGGTACCAGGGATCGAACTCATGACCGCCTGCTTGCAAGGCAGGTGCTTATGCCGCTGAGCTAAATCCCCAGCCCCGACAGTAGTTACTTAAAATACTATGTTGTATACTTGAAATTTGCTGTAAGAATATATATATATATATATATATTTTTTTTTTTTTTTTTTTTTTTTTTCTCTTGTGGTTCTGGGGATCAAATGCTGGGCCTTGCACTTGTTCTTCCACTTAGCTACTCCCTGTGTGAGGATAGATCTTAAATCCTACACACATACCGGGGCTGGGGATTTGGCTCAGCGGCATAAGCACCTGCCTTACAAGCAGGCAGTCATGGGTTCGATTCCCGTTACCAATAAAAAATGAAAAAGACAAAAAAAAAAAATCTTACACACATACCTCTATGTGGAGATAATAAATGTGTCCGCGTGGTTATGGCGATCATTTCATAATGTAAGCATGTACTTAAACATCAAATTATATACTTTAAATATATAGTTTTTGTATGTCCATGATACCTTAGGAATGCCAGTTTTTAAAAATCCATTCATTGTGGGAGTACCCTGAAAGAGTAGTTGAGGTACTAAGTTAGAAACTTGTTATTTTATAAACTTGTGATATTCAAAGATTATAAATCTTCACTGGATAAAACAATCTAATAGAAATAATAGAGCCATTTATTTTGTTCTGTGCCAGGTTTTCAGAAACAGAAGGTTTCTTTTCCTGTAGGCACCATAGCAGTTTTTTTGTCTTTTTTTTTTTTTTTTTTTTTTTTTCATTTTTCATTTTTACCGGTACCGGGAATCGAACTCACGACCGCCTGCTTGCAAAGCTGGTACTTATGCCGCTGAGCTAAATCCCCAGCCCCCACCATAGCAGTTTTTTAATGCTTCATTTATAATAGCATCATAGTCAGTTGTGATGCCAGATAGTCCTATAGATATTATATTAAATGAAATAAATGATCTTAAAGTGAATTTATAAACACACATGCTATTAAAAGTCCCTCAAATATAATACTAACTAGCAATTAATGTTAATATAGGTTGGAGTATATGTTAAGTACTTTATGTGAGTGCTGTGTACTTATGTGAGTTATCTCATTTAATCTTTGTAACAATCTGGATTGGTGAGTACTGGTATAATCTAATATGCAAATGAGGAAATTATACAACTTGACCAAGACCCCACACCTTTACAAGCTAGAGTGTGAACCCAAATAATTGTTTCATTTTAGCATTGTGGTTGGTGTTAATGGTCCTTATCTGGTTCCTCATATGTCATAGCGTCAGAAAGCATTATAGATAGTAATTAAGAGCATTAAAAATTAAGGGTATTAAATAAGGATGGGCATTTTTATATTTTGTGTTAGGGGAAATTAAATGTGGTTTCACACATGCGGAGCAAATACTGTGTAACTGACCTGTAGCTCCAGCACTGAGGATGGAAAGGGTGTGTGCGTGTGTGTGTGTATGTGTGTGTGTGTGTATGTGTGTATGTAGTGCTGGACATTAAACAGGGCCTTGTGTCTATTAGGCAGAGTCTCTATTATAGAGTCACCTGTTTTTATTTATTATCATTATTATTATTATTACTTTTTTTTAAAAACAAAGTCTCCCTGTGTAGGATTACAGGTGTGCACCACCCTGCCTTTGTAAAAAATTTTTAATTTTTTAAATTTAAATTTTGAGGACAGGGTCTCACTGAATTTCCTGGGCCGATTAGGAACTTGTGATTCTGCCTCAGCCTATAAAGTAATTGGGATTGTGGGTTAATTTAATTGATTCACTTTTGTGTGGCAAACGTGACATTAGATATGGGTATAAATTAGCTTTTGAAGTGATCTCATAAAATTTAAGATGCTATTTTTAATTTTTAAAACTGTTTTATTCAGGTTGGTTTGACTTCCACAAATACAGAATTAAGAGGATTTATAGATCAGAATCTCAGTCCAACAAAAGGTAAGCATTAAGTAAAATTTTTCTGAATTTACCTCATTTGTTTTGTAAAATATACAGCTACAAGAATTACTTTATGTATACTAATATTGTCACCAAGTAATTCATATTGTATGAATATCAGTTACCACTGAGATGTGGAGGAGTTTTGTGGGACTTTTTAAAACATCTTTTTTCTTAGAGGTCGCCAATATGTTTCGCCAGTGATCTTATTACAAATGAAAATATTCAGGGACTGGGGATTTAGCTCAGCAGCATAAGCGCCTGCCTTGCAAGCAGGCAGTCATGAGTTCAATCCCTGGTACCGATAAAAAAAGGAAAAAGACAAAAAAAAAAAAAAAAAAAAAAAAGAAAATATTCAGACTACTTTTATTGTAATTTTCTTGTTTGAGAGTCTTTCTTTGATGTTGTTTAATTTGTAAGGAATTGTATTAAAGAAACATTATATACTTGTATTTTTCTATATATTTTCATATACCGTATTTTGTTATGGTATATAAAGTAATGTCGTATATACAGTCACTATATTGCTTTCCAGTTTTTGTGTCTGTAGTCATAAAAGATTTTTTGTTGTTGTGTTTTGTTTGTTTTTGAAACAAGGTCTCATTACTAGGCTGGCCTTGAACTCACTTTATAGCTCAAGCTGAGCTCAAACTCACAGCAGTCCTTCTGCCTCAGCCTCCCCAAGCACTAGGATTACAGGGGTGTACCACACCAACCAGCATTATAAAGGATATTGATTTTTTTGGTTTTTTTTGGCACTAGGAATCAAACTCATGACTACACTTGCTAGGCAGGTGCTGTACTGCTGAGCTATATCCCTGGTCCTATAAAGGATATTTCTAATTCTCTAAAGTTTTTAAGGTTTTATGAAAGTTTAGATCCACATTGAATATATATATTCCACATAGTGATACCTTGGTTCATGTCCTTGATTCTTTCCATGGTTCTGGTTGTAAACCAAGTTGAGTGAGAAGTGCATCAAATTCAGTGGTTAGGTTCAGAGCTGACATTAAGGGGAAATTTGATCTGGTTCTCTTCCAGTTCATTTGTGATCAGAATCCAGTTGAGTTTGTGAACCAAAGTAGCACTCAGTGTGTGTGTGTGCACATGTGTATGTATGTATATATGACTAACATGTGGTTTACTGGGAGTGCTATGTCAGAAATCTGATACACCAGCATTAGAATGAAGAACCAGCAATATCTTTTGATATCTTTGAACACTATCTCTCAGTGTGTGGGGATACATGTGAAAATGTTTATGGGTGAAATAATATGTCTAGAGTTGCTTTTTTTTTTGTATCAGGGATTGAACTCAGGACCTGCTGGCCAGGCAGGCCCTTATGCCACTGAGCTAAATCCTCAGCCTAGCGTTGCCTTTAAAATACTCTATTGGACTCTCATCCAACTAGTGAAGCACACTCAGGGTGTCTCTGTGGAGAGCTTTCAGAGATAATTTGCAGGTCAGTAAATTGAAAGTGGGAGATTGTAGGTAGCACCATCCTATAGTCTTATAGCCTGGATGAATGAAAGAAAAGGAAAGAGAAAGGTAGTCTGTATTTAAAAAAATAATCTATTGGAGGAAGAAGGGTAAAGTGAATGGCATTAGAGATAAAGCTTGTTTGTAATCTAACTGATTGCACTAGTGATGGCTCTCTGGGGTCTCATTATTTTTTTTCCTTTGTATGTCTTTGTAATTTTTGATTATAAAAGAGAGGGAATCAAACATTCCATTGCCGTACAAACAGCTGTGAAAAAAACAAAAGCTTCCTCAGAAGGTTATGTCTAACACAGAAGTGGAGATGCTAGAGAAATCTGTATTTTAGTACAAAATGTCTAACTTAATAATATTAGTGGTCTATAGTAATTCTATAGAAGTTTATTGTGAAATTACTTAAAAGATATTTTAGGCCTTGATGCCTTTCAAAATTTCTTTGGTAGCCAAGAAGCAGAGAATGAAGAAGTGGCTGGGGACAAGATATTCTGCCATGTTAAGCTTCCAGTTACCTGTTCCTTCATTTAGACTCTACCTCCTAAGAGCCCATCCACCTAGGAAATCATGACTGGATTAGTCTGTTAATGAGATGTGCACCCTTGTTCCAGCACCTCGGAACTCATGAGCCCTTTGGGGCACTGGGATAGAACTGTAGGACTTAGTAGTTTTCAACCTTGGGTCTTAGATTGATTGCAAAAGATCTTATTTACATCAGTAAGGTGAAGTTGTAATCAGTAAAATACAGATTCATTTTAAAGTGTTAATCTTTGCTTGATCATATTTTCCTCAGTCAGCATTCTCAAATTGTGATTTACCATGGAACTCTGCATAGTTCTTTTGTTTTGTTTTGCTTTTGAGACAGGGTCTCACTCACTAGGTAGTTTAGGCTGGCTTTGAACTCACTGTATAACCCAGACTGGCCTGGAATTCATGTACTCCTCCTGCCTCACTCAGTCTCCTGAGTGCTGGCATTACAGGTAGGCACTGACACCATGCTTCACATACTTAGTTTTTCAGATTGTTGTATAACATTTCTCATACTTGAAAATACTGAGAATCATTGCAGTATTATAATAACATTAAAAAGATTATGTGAAAACACAGGGAGTTAATTGCCTTTATTTTGTATATTGGAACTCAGTCTTTTTTCTTTATACTTTTATCACTTTCCTTTGAAGTTTTTATTGATCACATATAACTTTGCTGTTAAGAAGCACCTGCCTGGGGGCTGGGGATTTAGCTCAGCGGCATAAGCGTCTGCCTTGTAAGCAGGCAGTCGTGAGTTTGATCCCTGGTACCCATAAAAAGGAAAAAAACAAAATAAATAAATAAAAGAAGCACCTGCCTGCCAAGCACTAGGTTGTGAGTTCGATCGTTGGGACCAAAAACAAACAAACAAACAAACCTAACCCAAAACCAAAACGAAAAAAAACCTTTGCTGTTAAGGGGAAAATCAGCCAGAAATTGTCCCTCCCAGTATCTATATCTGAGGGCAAGAACAGAGGAATGTGGAAAGGTTTAGCCATGAACAAGGTTTCCCCAAGATGTGTACATGTAACCCCTTTTTCACCCTCTGTTTCCCATACTGAATTTTCCTGCCTCAGTCTCCCAAGTGCTGGGATTACAGGCATGTGCCACCACACCTGGCTAAACTTCTAATTTAAAACAGAAAATTAGACTTTATCTTTCAGAAAATTACAAAGAAAATACACATACCTTTTACTGTGTCCTCAATATTAATACTTCACATTGGTATGCATAGCTTTTGTAGCTGATGAGTCTTACTGTGTTGCTTAGGCACTGCTTGAACTGGGTTCAAGTGATCCTTTTGCCTCAGCCTTGCTAGTAACTGAGATTACAGGTGTGTACCTTCAGGCTTGACCAAAAATGTCTAAGTCCTTTGGCTACTTTTGAATTAAATTGTTTGCTTTTTTGTTACTGAGTTTTAGGAATTGCTTATATTATATATTTTGAAGAGTAATCTCTTGTCATATAGGAGATTTACAGATGTGTTCTCTCATTCAGTAGGTTTTCTTTCCTGTTTCTTAATCTCCTTTGACAAGTAAAAGTTTTTAGGTTTGAATTATTTTTCATTGCCTGTGCTTTTGGTGTAATATCTATGAAATCTACTAAATTCAGTGCCGTGGAGACCTCCTAAGAGCTTTATAGTTTTAGGCATTAATGTTAGGTTTTAGTTCATTTTGAGTTAATTATTGCATATAATATAAAATGAGGCTCCAACTTTATTTTGCATGTGGATATCCAGTTTTTCAGCACTGTTGATTGAAAACATTGTTTTTTTCCCATTGAGTAATCTTGCCAGCACCCAGATAAAAAATCAGTTAGCCATGTTCATGGGAGTGTGTTTCTGAGCTCTACTCTATTCCTTCTCTTATATCTGCCATATGTTAGTATCTTCATGTTTTTATAATACTGTAGTTTTGCTAAGTTTCAGAATGTGAATTCTCCAGCTTTATTCTTTTTCAAGGTTGTTTTAGTGATATAGGGTCCCTAGAAATTTTACAGGCATTTGGGGATACACTTTTCCATTTTTAATAAAAGTTTTTAGAATTTTGATAAAAATTTCATTGACTCTTTAGATTGCTTTGATTTTATTGACTTCTTAAATTGCTAAAGTCTTTCTATTCATGAGCACGTTCTATTTAAGTATTTAATTTATCATTTCATTTTGAGATGATTATATAACCTGGAATTAGTTATTGGAGATGTGTATACAATTTGGTAAATATACTAAAGTCATTTTAAAAGGTGAAAATTTTGGTATATGATTTGTACTTTTATTTAAACAATCAAAAACACTTTCTTCAACTCGATGTGTAGTTCTAGCACTTTTTGTTCTTTCTAAGCACAGTTTTTAGCAGAGGCCAAGATTTATAGATCCATTCTTACTGCTTATTCATTCCTATGTCCCATATAATCTGATTTTTCACTCCATTAGTCCTCTGAAGCTTCTCTTAGTGTTTCCCTTTTTTTCTTTTGAAAGCATGTGACTCAGTCAGTATCTTTTTTTTTCTTAATAAACTTTTTAGTATTGAGGATTGAACCCAGGGCCTCACATGCTAGGCAAGCACTCTACCGTTGTTCTTAATAAACATCCTCAGCTCTTAATAAATTTCTAATTTAACTAAATTAATTATTTTTCTGTCTTTTTGAGACAGGATCTCACTATGTAGTTCAGACTGGCCTTGAGCTCATTTGTGTATTTCTTGTTATCTTATAAAAACTAATGAAAAAATGTTCAAGTTTTGGTCATCCTGTATTTAAATAATTGGACTGAGAAGTGGTTAACTAAAGTCCATACTTTATTCAGATTTCCTTCATTTTAGCTAATGTCCCTTTTCTGTTTTAAGAAAACATCTGTATAGCATCACATTTCATAGTCATACATCCCTAAGTTCCTCTTCACTAAAATAGTTTATCCAACTTTCCATGTTTTTTTTATAACAGGTCTAGAGGTGTCCTTGTCGGGAATTTTGTAGAATACCTCTCCAGTGGGATTTTCCTGATGTTTGTGTCATGATTTGACTAGTATCAGTGGTTGAGAGAAAGAGAAAGACAGACAGACAGACAAAGACACTGAGACTCCACAGAGGTAAAGCGCTATTTTCATGAAAGCACATCAAGGTGCGCACTGTCAACATGAATTCCACTGCTAAAGTGAACTCAGCTTGCGTAGCTGCAGCAGTGTTTGTCATCAGATTTTTCCATTGTAAAGTCACTCTTCACTGCCTCTCGCTTTCCATCCACAGCCTCTGGAAGAAAGTTGTTATGTGCAGCACACGCTTGAGTAGAGAGTTATGTTCTGTCTCCTTGAAGATGAGTCTCTGTGGAAATAAAATTGAAACCTGTGTTAACTAAAACTCTTCAGCATGCTGAATTTCCTGTTCTCTGTTCTTTATTTATGCGGTCTTCCCATCCATCATCTATTGTATTAGTATGGTTACCTGGTTTATACCCTGCTCAGTCAGAGTCTGTGTCACATTGACTTCACTAGTCATTGTGTCTTCTGTTTGTTTGGTCAGTTATGAGCATGTCCTTAATTTTTGAATACTGCAAGATGCTTGCCATTATCAGATTGTCATTTTCTAAGTTTGAGTTCATGGCAGGAAGTTGTTGGGAACCAAGATCTCAGTGCTAGATGAGATTGTTGCTATTTGAAGGGTGCCTTTCTTTTTCTTCTTCTTTTTTTTTGGTCTTTTTCGTTTTTATCGGTACTAGGGATCAAACTCACGACTGCCTGTTTGCAAGGCAGGTGCTTATGCCACTGAGCTAAATCCCCAGCCCCTATGGTGCCTTTCATTTGGAATTACTGTTATTCTTTGTGTCTGTTACATCACTCTTTTTTTTCCCTTTTTTTTTTTTTAATCAGTTCTGAAGATATACTACTCATTTTGTTTGTTTTGCTTTTGAGACAGGGACTCACCATGTAGTTCAGACTGGCCTTGAACACAGTGAGCAGCCCACGCAGGCTTTGAACCTGCAGTGATCACTGATCACAGGTATGGGCCACGTGGCCAGCTTCAGTACCAGGGGTGGAACCCAGGGAAGCTCTACCACTGATCTACATCCCAAGCTTTTCATTACTTTTTGAGACAGAGTCTCACTAAATTGTCCAATTTGCAGTCTTCTTGCCTCACTCTCCCATAGTGTAGGAATTACAGGCTCAAAACACTGTGCTTGGTACAATATTTTCTTAATATTTCACAGAAGACAGTACCGTGTAGACTTGTGGTTAAGAAAAAGAAGTGAGGGCCCAGGATTTAGCCTAGCGGCATAAGTACCTCGTTGGCAAGCACGAGGTCATGAGTTCCATCCCTGGTACCAAAAAAGAAAAAGAAGTGAGCTTGGTGGTGTGTGCCTGTAATCCCAGTACTCTAGGAGGCTGAGGCAAGAGGATTGCAAGTTTGAGCCCAGTCCATATCTGTAACAATACAAGTAATAGTAAGTTGCTTGTAGGGTGCATAAGAGTTAGATGAGTTCATGTGTATAAAGTACCAAGTATGCCTGACATATCGTAACCATTCATTCTATGCTTACTCCTTTTTCCTTTGTTAATAATAATATTTTTGGCTCTTCCTTGTTGGTTTACTCTTCTTTTGTTTTCTAATTGTTAATTTTCCATGAGGTTCTGTCTTAGTTTTTCTTCTCACTTTGTACATTCTCACCTGTTTTCTTGGCTTTGTTTATTGGCTTTGTATATAAATGATTCTTAAATCTCTATCTGTGGCTCAAATCTTTGTCTTCAGTTTTTGTTGAGGGGGTTGTTTTTTGGTTTTTGGTTTTTCTTGGTACCGGAGATGGAACTTAGAACCTCGCACCTGCCAAGCAGGCGCTTGTGCCACTGAGCTAAACCCCCAGCCCTGTCCTCAGTTTTTGTATAGCCACTGATGTAGTGGACACTTCCTTTGAATAGCTTTAATGCACCTTTAATGTTCAGAATTAATTATTTCATCCTTTCAAAATCTGTTCTACCCTTTTCCTTATGGTAGTACTGAATGGTAGAACCACTCACCTTTTGCTCAAATTAGTTGTCATTTTTAACTCCTTTTTCTTTCTCTCTACTTTGAGTCAGGTCATTTAGAGATTGGCTGATTCCATCTTTTATATTTCTCAACCCTCCCTATCTATTTCCTCTATCTCCATTGCTATTATTTTAGGCCTGGATAACTGTAGCTCTTTTAGGTTTACTTCTCTTCCATCTCTTCTGTTGTGCTAGCCATAGAGTTGTTTTTTCAAAACAAATCTGAACAGATCTTCAATGTTTTAAAAAAAACAAAAACTTTTAACATTTCCTTATTGCCCTGAAGATAAAGTCTAAACTCCAACGTAAAAGACTTTTCATGATGAGGTACCTGATTTCGCCTCTAATCTTACCTCAGACACATGTACTTCTGCCACATAGAGCTACTTCTAATTTTCTTCTCTTTTAGTCTCTCTAGATGCTTTTTCCTTGCTTGGAATCCTGTCCCTGCCTGACACCACTCTTTATGCCCCTCCTGGTGCATACACACATCATATTCACCTGCCAACTCCTGCTTATCCTTCATATCCAAGCTGAGGTCAGACTTCTACTTGCCCCATAAACCTCTGCCTTTGTCCTTATACCTGTTAACAGTATTTATCACATTATATTTTACTCTGTGTGGTTTTGGTGTTACGGTGTTATGGTTTTGTCTTTGTTTCAAAATAGGATTTGGCTCATTTATATGCAGAGCCCAGGAGGCCTCAGAACTCCCAATCCTCCTGCTTTAGCTTCTCAAGCAGCTGGGTTACAAGTATGCATCTGGCTGTTACTAGTCTTCCCCACCTGACTGGAACCTCTGTTAGAGACTTTGCCTTACACTTATCTCTAAGACAGATTACAAAGTCTATATCCCAGAATATCTATCGTACACTAGGAACTGTGGAAAGAGTGTGTCCTTCCTTCTGCCTGTTATTCCTTTGGCCACTGGCCAGATTCATGCTTGCTTTCTAAAACCCAGTTGGCCGTGAATTTTTTGGCGCCTCCTTGTTTCTTTGCCTTCCTTGTGCTACCTTTGGACCTTGTATGTACTTTGTTACTGCATTTATTACACGATAGTGTAATTCTCAATCTGATTATATTTCCTATTTATCAGTGAGCTTCCTGAGGGCAGGGTCCTTTTTCATATTTTTGTCTTTAGAATCTAGTTTGATTCCTAGTACTCTTCCACATAATGAATGTTGAACTGCAAGAGCTTGTTTGCCTTAATATTCTCAGACTCTTTATCATATTACTTAACTTTTGAGAAGTGACTAAAGAAGGATTGTGTCTTAAATACTTTTTAAGAAACAAAATGTTGGGGTTCGGGGGCTGGGGATTTAGCTCAGCGGCATAAGCGCCTGCCTTGCAAGCAGGCAGTCGTGAGTTCAATCCCCGGTACTGATAAAAAGGAAAAAGACCAAAAAAAAAAGAAACAAAATGTTAACATATGTAGTGAAGGAAATTTCTAAGGTCTTTGTTTTAGAATGTATATACATAGTTGGGGACTAAAGGTTGCATAGTTAAAATAAAAGTAAGCCTGAGGCTAATTACACACAGGGTATATACTACCTGATGAGTAGTGGAGTGTTTAAAAACAATTGTGGATTGGTAACTGGTGGTCAGCCTAAACACCAGCTGAACTGAATCAGCATGGTGCTGAGCCTAAGAACTGTTGCCAGCGTAAAAAAGAGTTCTGGAGAGGAAGAGTAGCATTGTGGGTTCTCCTAAGTGGTGGTGGTGTTTGGAGCCATTGGTTCTCCTAGAGGAGCTTGTTATGCTGGCTCCCATGATATGAACTCAGCTATTATCATTGGAGGAGCTTGTGAACTTGTTGCTGAAAATGGCTATGGTTCACGTTAGGGGAGCTTTGGTCCTTACTTTGAGTATCACTTTCTGGCTCTGGAGAGGAAGATGTGTGCTGTTCAATCTCCAGAAGTTTGTCACGCTGGCTTCCTTGATATGTGCTAGGTTGTTATTGTTGGAGGAGCTCGGGGCTTCATTGTCGCTCTACATAGCTTGGTACTTTTCAGAGGAGCCCTGGTCCTTATTTTGAGCATTGCTTCCTTCACTCTAGTACGGAACCCTTAGCCTGCTGGCACAGATCCTTCACTCTGCTGGCACAGATTTTCTAACTTCTACTGCTGACCTTTGGACCTTCCCAGTGCAGATCTGTGGGTCATTATTGTGGGCTCTAGGTTTTCAGCTGACCTCATGCAGGTTATTGCCATAGGAGCCAGGCCCTCAGTTGGATTTTCTAGGTCTTTAATGTTGTGGACAGATTTCTTCCACTTTCTTTGTATTTGACTCCTTGAGTAACCATAAGTCATACTATAAATTATGTGTCCTGTATGTAATTTTTCTTACAATCCCTGACTGCGACATACTTGTGTAAAGCATGTCAATATGCATTATTAAAAAGACTGAAGATTAAAATACTGTTAATACAGACCTCATGTTGTGTTCAAACATAAGCAAAGCTAGGCATGGTGACACACCTGTAATCCCAGCATTCCGGAGGCTGAGGCAGGAGGATCACTGAGAAAGGAAAGGAAAGGAAATGAAAGAAAGGGTGGCAGAACTTTAAGTAAAGATGGGGGCTCCTCCACGATCGTGGAGATGGATGTTACTGGGTGACTGGCTATATGTTTGGATCTCTCTGTGTGGAAATATGCATGTTTCCTGCAAACTGTGTATCATCCTGTGGGAGAGATGTCTCATTGGTTGCTGTCAAGAGGCTCGCCCAGGAGTGGTGAGTTGCTTATCCTTTAAGGTATATGAAATCTGCCATATATCTACTTGCTGATTTATATCCTCAGCAGAGAAATTTCAACTCAAAAGAGGGAAGGTAGCAAATAATCAGATCCCTCTTATGGAGGAAGAACTAATAGAAAAGTTGAGAAGAGGCTGTGATAGAAAGAAAAGCTAGTGAGAATTATAAGAGAATATGGTTAGAGCACAGGACAAGTGTTCTGAAAAGAACTAAAACAGTGTTCAGAATTCTTAAAACTGAAGAAGTTAAAAATAAGAAATGGCTACTTCAGTGTGAACACCTGCAATCCCAGCTGCTTGGAAGGCTGAGGCAAGATTCCACGTTTGAGGCCAGCTTGGGTAGCTTAGTGATAACCTGTCTCAAATCCAGTTGACCATGAATTTTTTGGCTGGGTATACAGCTCACTGGCAGAACACTTGCCTAGTATCTGCAGAGCCCATACTTTGAATCCCAGAAAGAAAGGAAATCTCAAAGAGATGCTAGAAGCAAGAGTCACAGTTGTCCCTAAGACTTTTCATACCTCATAGCATTAAAGTTGTGAAGAGGGATATTATATAATTGTAAAAGGAACAATCAAACAAGCAACCCAAGTTCTGAAAATGAAAGAGCCAGAGATGGAGGCCCACCCACCAGTTATGATATCCAGTTACCCCTTGATAGACCATAAGCATATAATTGTTTGTATTTTGATCTTGTGGCCTGCCATCTTGTGAAATTCATGTATTAGCTCTAGTAATTTTTTTGTAGGTTCTGTAATCTGTGAATAAAAAGTTTTATTTCATCCTTTCCAGTGTTTTTTCTTTTTAGACACAGGCTAACGTTGAGCTCACTTTGTAGCTCAGGCTGTTCTCCAACTTTTAACAATCCACCTGCCTCAGCCTCCCAAGTGCTGGGATTACAGCAGTGTGCCACAATGCCTGGCTCTTCAATGTGTATTTATTTCTTTTTCTTCTCTAATTTCATTGATTAGGACTTACAGTAAAAGGTTAAATAAAAATAATAAAAATGGAATTCTTGGCCTTGTCCTCCATACTAGGAGGAAAGTATCAGGGTGTTTTATTTTGTTTTTTCGTTTATCATTAAGATAATGTTAGATGTAGATTTTTTTTTTTTAGCTGCATTTTATCAAGTTAACTTTCTCTTTTATTCTTTGTTCAGTGTTTTGGTCCATGAGTAGTTGTGTTTTGTTAGTTGCTTTTTCTGTACCTGTTGCAGTGGTTATGTAGTAGGGCATTTTTAGCTTGTTAATATGATAAATGACATTGATTTTTTACACGTCAAACCAGAATTCCTTGGGTGAATCTCACTTAGTTACAAGAGATGTACGTAAATTCTCCATTTGGAAGAATTTGACTAAATTCCATCTGACTAAATCCTATTTTGTTGCATTTTTCTGTCATGGTGTCTGTAAACTTTTTAAATGTCATTTATGGGGTATCTCCTGCTTGTTCATTGACTCCAGTTAATCTTAAATTACTCTTTGTCTCATCTAGCAGCTGCTGGATTGATTTCTCATGGTCCCTTGCTATTTTTGAGAAAGCTTTCTTTTCCTAGTTGCTAGCTGCAAACCTGTCTTCAATATCTGAGATCATATCCACACATTGGCCTAATCTGCTTCAAATACTTTCAATGTAGTTTTTATTCTCCTGGATATCTGCTTGAATTTACTTTATGGATTCCATTTCTTTCCTGTTCTGTACTTCCATAATTTGCTTAAGCTCATCTATTTTTTTTTTATCTGTGTCTGCTCTAACAGTGTGTATTTTGGTAATTGTTTGTTTATCTGAGAGATTATTTCTGATTTCAGTTTTCCCAGAGCCTCATTCAATTGTTTTGTTCTTTCTAATTGAGAAAGGCCTGGTGGGGGGCTTTTGGATTGTTCCACCTCATTGCCCCCTGGGTTTGCCCTTGCTGAACTGGCTATGTGGGGTGGCATCTTGTTTAAGTATCTTCTCATTTCTTTTCTTTTTTTAGTTTAATTCCTGGGGTGATGTTGTAAGTTGCTGATGTTGGGTTGCTTTATTGGTGGTATTTAGGACACTGAGGTGATGATTACTTTTCTGAGGTATCTTCTAGGTGTAGCTAGTTTTTGGGTTTTAAGTCTGTTGGAAGATCTTAACTTTTTAATTTGTTGGAGATGAGAAATTGTTCTTTTGGCCTAGTCCCTGGTTCTTTGGCACTGTGCTGCTATATTTTCTGTGACCGTTAGTTAATCTCAGTCATGGAGTATCAAGACCAACAGCTGTTTTGAACAATTATGTCAATTTTGGCTATAGTGGCTATTTTGGCCAATAGCATCAAACACAGCCATAAAACAGCAAACTGAGCTAACCCTTAATTTGCCACTTTTAACCATATGAACTAGATTTGTGATTATATAACAAAATGAAAAACAAATCAGAAAATTATATGTGGTATATGAATCTATAATGTGTCAATTTTGCTCTTGGGGGTTAAAATTTAAAATGGATTAAGGAGAAAATAGAGAAGTGGAAGAAGAGGAAGAGATTAAAAGTAAGGTTGGAGGACAAAGCGGGAATCACACTGATTTTGGGAAACTGGTACAGAAGACTGGAGGAAAAGAGAGATGGAAGATAGAAAAAGAACAGAAAAGAACCACATCCACAAAGAACCTAGTAACCATATTCACACTCATAAAAACAAAGAGGAAGAGAAAAAGAGAGAAAGAGAAAAAGAAAAAAGAAAAGAAAGACAGAAAGAAGAGAAACAGTCCACTTCCAAGATTCTCTGGTTTCACTGGTAGACAACCTATGGAGATAGAGTCCCGATTTGTGCTGATCTATCCCAGCAAGCTAGCAATTGCTTTTCAGCAGGGTAGTGGATAATCTCAGCAGGCCTTCCTTGAGATCAGACACTTTGGGCTGCCACCATCCAAGCAGGGAGGTCTGAGCCAAGCTGGGAGCTGCGAGAGGGAGCTGGCAGCAGTTCTGGGTTCTGAGCTCATCTCTAAGATGGCTCCTGTCATCCATTTGCTCTGTCTCATGGGAGCAATAAGTCCTCTGCACTCACCACCAGCCAGTGCAGTCAACCATGCCCCTCCACTGCCACATCTCTATGTGAGGCCTCCAGAGACACCAGCTAACACCATCACCAGGACTGTGCATTCCCAGGTTCAAATTGCTCCTCTTGTGCAGTGAGTCCCATCTCAAGGAGAAGATGCCACTGGCTATCACTTTCTTCTTTTAAAGTTTTTTCTCTGCATTCTTTCTGTGGGCTTCATTTCTCATTTCAGATTTTTCCTGGGTCCAGTGGGCCCACCTCCCTCTTTCTTGTCTTCCTTGAGATGCTGTTCCAGCCTCTGGACAGTGACTCTCCAATAGGCTGTTTTCTCTGCTGCTTACTGCTCTCCCATCTTGGTCTCCACTTCTCAGTGGGTGGTTTTTCCTGAAAGACCTATGCCATCTAGTCCTTCTTCTTGCTTGTATTTTTCCTGTGTTTATCTTCAAGATGTATTCAAGTAATATTGGTTAGTTTGTTATCATACTGAATACTTTCTAGAGTTAAATAAGAATTAGCTTTTGAAAATGAAAACCCAAGAAGGTCCTGATTTAAAGCAAAAAAATAAAGGAAAAACTGTTGTTACTACACCTTTAATCTTCCTGTTAACTGCTTTCACAATATATGTTGGTTAGGTAGAATTACTTAATTTCTCTGTTTTTATTGCATATTACAGATACATAATTTTGATAATGCAGTATATTAGATGTAAGCCTCAAGAAGATGGCCTTTTTCATTTTTATTGCAGATTTTTATCCCTATTTTAATAATTCATCTAATTGCTTTATAAAGAAAATGATCATGGTACCTATCTTTCAGATAACCTTGTATTACTTGTTATGGGAGATTAACTGATACTCTATGGACCAGTGGATATCTGTAATCTTGTTAACTACATTATTTCAAAATTCATTTTCAGTGAGTCACCTTGTGGTTCAGTTGACTAACTGTTGAAATAAGTTGTCACTTTATATGTGATTATTTTTGTTTTTAGTATTTTGAAAATGAAATTTATCTATTGTCCATTTTATTTGCACTAGCTATCTTTTTTATTAGGGACCTTACTGGCAGTAGTTAATTTCAGTCTTACAGCATAAAGGGAAAAAGGGTAAGTTTTTATTGCCAATTGGGATTTGTTTCTCAAACTTGTTTTAAATGATTTCTTTGTTGAACTTTATTTATATTTGTCTTTTTTATGACCAATATAAAATTTGCATGATTTTTTTTTCCTTTTTTTTAAAAATCTTTTTATTGGTACCAGGGATCCAGCTCACGACCACCTGCTTGCAAGGCAGGTGCTTATGCCACTGAGCTAAATCCCCAGCCCCAAATTTGCATGATTTTTTTTTAAAACCAAAAGCAAAATATCCGTAAACATGCCATAACACTGTTTAGCAGCTCTATTCTAATACAGTGTTTTTATTAACTCTTGCAGTATAATTTATTTGTAACTATTTGCTGTTTAGGAGAGATTAAATTCCCCATTCTGACATATAACCTGACTTAATCTTTTTTTTTAAATAAAACATGTAATTAAAAATGGTATCTAAAATATTCCTTTCTAAAGGTGTGTGATTTAAAAAAATAAAGTGCTAAGTGGGAAAAGTATTAAAAGTTGATCAAATTTTGCTAAATAATCTTTTTGAGTAGTTTTTATGTACTCTACTGAAAAGGCAGTATAGTTTCCTTCATGCTGTAAAGTGATTTTGATGTATTTGAAAAGGCATAGGGTTTGGCATTAGAGAGGCACAGCCTCAGATGTTAGTTTTGTTACTATATGCCTAAAATTAGTGTATAAAAATTAACTATATCTCTGATTTTTACACTTGTTATGGGGATAATAATACCTATCTCTTATGTAGGATGTTTTCGTGTTTAATGTTCACAGGTAAAGCTTTATACATAATGCTTTGTTTGTAATAGGTGCTAAATAAAATATTAGTTCTCTTTCCCTTCCTTCCTTCATTGTTTCCTTGATATTCCAGCTGTTCTGTTATCATTGTATTAAATAAATGCCTATAAGATGATGACTATTGAGAAAGAGCAGCTGAATACATTTACTTACATGTTGTATTTTGTTTTTTTTTTTTTTTTTTTTAATTTTTTTTTGTCTTTTTCGTTTTTTATCGGTACCAGGGATCGAACTCACGACTGCCTGCTTGCAAGGCAGGCGCTCATGCCGCTGAGCTAAATCCCCAGCCCCCCATGTTGTATTTTGAAGTAAAAGAAACCAGCTGTTAGAATTATTGATAATACATTGTCTTTTATATCCATGAGGCTTTGGTTTCAGGACCCTCTAAAGATACCAAAATGTATAGATGTTTGGTCCTTTATATAAAATGGCGTAATACTTGGATGTCACCTAAGCATAGCCTTTTATAAACTTTAAAAATCATCTGTAGATTTCTTATAATTCTTACGTGTCTTTAACACTTTGTTATTTAGGGAATTGTGACAAGAAAAATGTCTGCTTGTTTAGTACAAATGCAATGTTTTCTTGAATGTTTTTGATCTGTAGATACAGAATACCAACTGTATTTCATTTCTTGTCTGTGATATTAATTAAATCAAGTATTTTATACATGTCTTAGAGTAAGCTAGAAACTCTTTGATTATCTCTCTTTTCAGTGACATCTTTTGCATATGTTTTAGTGAGGCCACTTGGGACTCATTAAAGTATGAAAAACAGCAGAAATGACATTGCAGAATGCAAGTTACAAATCTTAAGTAAAGAAAAATATTAAAATATCTGTTTACCTATAAAGTCTTCAAGAATAGCAAAGTAGCTTTTGGAGCAATAATTTTAGCAAGTATTTGAATCACTTGGAGGGCATGTTAGAAAGATTATCAGGCCTCACTTACCACCAGAGTTTCTGGCTCAGTAGATCTGAGATGGGATCTGAAAATTGGTATTTCTAGGGAAGCTCCCTTGAGAACTATTGCTTTAAAGGTACTCTAAGAAATGGAGTAGTAGTAGTTAAGATCAACCTCATTTTTTTCTGCTTATGCTCCCCCCACCTAAGCTTTTTTTTGTTGTTTAATTCAGAAAACTTTTTTTAAAGTACCTGTTGTGTGTCTAGTACTGAGATGTCACTGAGCTTTACATATCTTAGACTTTTAGGCAGTAAATCTTGTTGCTCTGTTAAGGGGCTCTACTAGCTAAGGAGTACCTTCTAAAATAAAAGACTAGTTGGATAGGGGATTTAGCTCAGCAGCGTAAGTGCCTGCCTGGCAAGTACTAGGTCGTGAGTTTGATCCCTGGTACCAAACAAAACAAAACAAAAAAAACACTAGTGAAGAATGGAAGAAAAATAACTCATTTTGTTCTTTTTGCCAGCCTCTCTTTTCAAGATAACAGCAATATTTCAACTAACTTTTTTTTTTTTTTTTGGTGCTGGAGATTGAACTCACAATCTCGTGTTTGAAGCAGGCACTTACGCCACTGAGCTAAACCCCTGGCCCTCAACTAACTTTAAGGGGAAAATTTGGTTCCTGTAATGCTTCTTCTAGAATCTATCCTAAGACAATAAATTTCAACATATGAGTAACATAGACAAAGACAAAAGTGTTTAGTATCGCGTTATTTATGGGTAACAAACAAGTAGTTCAAACGTAGAAGGCTCTTACTAGCTGGTTTAAAAAGTAAATTTATATATGTATAGGAATGCGATAGCGAGTTTTATAATATAAAGTATATGTAGGGACATTTTGATATTTAACAGCTCAAATTTAAGTGACATGTATTTTATATTAGCAATGTGAAATTTATTTGTAGAAGAAAAGGAAATATGTTAAATTTCTATTTACAGAATATCTACAAGGTAAGGAGATTATTGCTATATTTTATAATGTATCCATGATAAGGTGTTACTTTTATAATTAAAATAGTCATCTTTCATATATATATATATATATAATAGTTGTAGTTGAAATATATCAGACAAATACATACATAAGTGTACAACTCAGTGTAATTTTATAGACAAGCACTTATATCTGGAAGCAAAATATTACTACTCCCAGAAGTATGCTTTGTGCTCTCTTTGAGGGATAAATACTATCTTGATTTCTAACAGCACAGATTATTTTTGCCTTTCATTGTACATACAGTATTTATTCTTTTGTGGATGACTTTCTTGCTCATTGTTTGTGAGATTTACCCATTTGTTATATGTAGTTATAGTTCATCTTTTCCCACTGCTATATAATAGTGCACTGTTTGAATAAACCGTAATGTGTTTATTCATTTCTGATGTTGTGGGTGTTTGGGCAGTTTTAAGTCTTTGAACAGTGGGGTTAGTGATGTCATAAACATTCTAGTCTGTCTTCTTTGATAAACACATGAATGCCTTTTTGTATGGCATATACCTAGGACTGGAATTATTTGGTTAGCTTTCACTTTTAATGGATACTCTGGATAACTTTTTCCAAAGTGGTTCTACCAGTTTATATTCCCTTCAGCAAAATATGGGACTCCTGCTGCTCCACACCCTTGTCAATGCCTGATGCAAATTATATGGGATTCTTCAGAGAAATAGAACCACAGGATAGCTCTCCTATTGGGCAAGGGGTGGGTAAGTGGGGTTATAGGGATTAATTATGGAAGCTCATGTAGTTATAGAGAGTGAGAAGTCCCATAATCTGTGTGCAACCTGGAGAACCAGGAAGATTTGGAGTATAATTCAGTTTGAGTCTGAAAGCGGAGAAGAAAGGGAGCCAATTCCATGAGGTACAGCTCAAATCTGAAGACCTAAGAACTAGGGGAATTGATGGTATAAGTCGTAGTTCTATTCCAGTAGCCCAAGAATCAGGAGGCCAGTGTCTGATGACAGGACAGGATGTAAGTCTTAGCTCAAATTGAAGCACATTTTCTCTTCCTTCATTCTTTCATTCTGTTCAGGACCTCAACACATTGGATGACGCCTCCCAGCACTGCTGGGGATGACTTTTATAGAATATATTGGGTCAAATACTAATCTCTTCTGAAAACACTGTCACTGATGACCCTGAAATAATGTCTTACGAGCTCAGAGCTCAGAGTATCCTTTAACCCATTAAAGGTGGCACACAAAATTAATTGTCACTGAATTTTTAAATGTTTCCTTGTCCTCATTTTGGTGTGAGTAGTAGTACTACATTACAGTTTTAATTTTGAGTTCCCTGATGATTAATGAATTATGAATCATATTTTTTGTTGTAAATTATACTAAAATGTGTAGTGTGCAATTTGGTATCAGATACATTTTAGTTTCAATCCAAAGAGCTTAATTACAAGAAATATTTTGCCAAATGTATCCAAGGAGGTAATAACATGATCCAGAGTCAGTTAAAAACAGCTTACACTTAATCTTAAGTAAGAGGGCTGGGGATTTAGATTTAGCTCAGTGGCACAAGTGCCTGCCTGACAAGCACAAGGTTGTGAGTTTGATCCTTAGTACCAAAAAAAAAAAAAAAAAAAGGTAAGGTGAAACACTCCAGTGTTAATATAATGTCCTATAAAGTAATCTTTAATGAGATTTGATATGTTTGCCTAAAATACTTTTATAATTGAATGTTAGTTTCTTGTAGATGTCAGCTACAAACTGAAAGATATTCTTATAAAAAATCCTTCAGGCGCCAGGCATGGTGGAACACACTTGTAATCTCAGCACTCGGGAGGCTGAGGCAGGAGAATCACTGTGAGTTTAAAGCTAGCCTGGTCTACATAATGAGTTCAAGGCCAGTCTGGACTATACTGCAGACCCTGGTTTTTTGGCAGGGGTGGGAGTGAGGGGGTTGAAATGTTTTAACAAAGACGTCTAAGTAACCTGGTAGACTATTTTAGTTGTAATCAGAAACACTGCTAGATTGAGAGTATTTTTACTTTTGGAGCTTTAATACTTTGAAATTATTATTATTTTGAGATGGAGTCTCACTATGTAGTACAGCCTGACTTAAACTCAATACATAGCCCAGGCTGGCCTCTTACTCATGGGAATCCTCCTGCCTCAGCACCCCAAGTGCTGGAATTACAGGCATACACCACCATACCTTGCTGTAATGTTCTTAATATCTTGTTTTCAATTTTTTTCTATTTTATCCATTGGTATCTATTGCTAACCCTACATGTGTAGTTCTCAGAATTTATTCTGTTCTTCCTGTTCTCTGAGGTGGAAGACTCAAAACAATCCAGAAACTGTTCACGCACACACACTCATACACTCACACATTTTGTTAGAGATTTAATTGTAGTCATGTTATTGGCTTTCGGGTCCCCAAGAGATTCTTTCCAGCTGCTTGGTGTCGTGACAAGGATTGGACAAGACATGTGGAAAAGGTATCGAGGGCTTCCCTGGACTAGAGGGGAAGCAAACGTGTTCTGCAGAGTGAGGGTGGCTGGGACGCAGTTCTCAGCCACACAGGGGAGTTTGATATGTGGAATTGGCTTCTTTTTTTTCCTTTCTCCCTTTTTTCCCTTTGTTCCACTTAGGCCTGCAGGGACATGTTTCTAAGTTACCTGAATTTTCTGTTAGAAGAAACAGATAGGAACTAATGAGATTTACAAGGGAAGAGGGGAGGAGACCCTTATGTTCCCTGAAAACAGACTTTAGCTTAGATTTCCCAGTGTCGTTAAGGTCATCTCAGAAAACGTGGTGGAAAGTCTTGGCTAAAAACCATGTTAGAAAGGTGAATTGGGATGGCTGCCTGACGTCTTAGGGACTGGGACCCTGAGAAAGGCACTCACCAGGAATAACTAGAAATAAAAGGCCATGAGGAGGAAAAGCTGACTTTGAGCACAAAGAGTGGCAGGCTAGGGTAGGTAGGTGGCTACTGAAGCAGGAGACCAAGGTGTCGACAGCTGTACCTCCCAAAAAGTAAGAAAGGTGAATAAAATATTGGAAAGAATAAAAATATAGGAACAAAACAGATATACTAAACTTTAGGTCCCACACATGGAACCTGTATGATCTGTTTTCCCTGGCCTAGTGGAGCCTAAAATGGTCTATTCTGCAACTGGGTTAATAGCAGACACTCTGGGAGCTCTTAACTGACTCATAGCCATAATGAGTGACCAAAAACAAAAGGAGGAGAAAGAGAAAGGAAGATAAACTTGAGAGTAGCAGAACCAAACAGGGTAGAAGAAGGAAGCAAGAAAAAAAAGCGAAGAAAACTCAAGAGGCTCCAGATGAAAAAATATCCGTAGGCAGGGCCTCATTGGCAGCCTGAGGACTGAGAAGTTCGTGGCAGACTATGGGGAAGGGCTGAGTGCGGCCCTTCCCACAGGCCTGGGGCCCTTTCCTGTGGGCTGGGAAAACAGAGGCCATGCCCATCTCCTCCCCCTTCTCATGCCGGGACACAGTGGGAACTGTCTCCAGAGGCATGAGAAAGCTTTCCAAGTCCATCACTCCCTGTGTCTCCCTGATAGCTAATAATCAGAAAAAGTTATAGGATTTCAGTTTTCTGACAGACAAAAGCCTAAATGGAAAAGAAGGAACAAGAAGGGGTTTGGGGCTTTTTTTAAGGGAGAGAGGAGGGAAAAAATAAAGAAGGTAAACCAGTAGGCTCCTTCTCAGTTTGAGTCCATAGAGTTCCAGGTCCTAAGGCTCAGTTGTCACCTGAATGACGACTTGAGTCTTCCTGGTTTAGGATATGTTCATAGCCACCCTAAAAGGGGAGCCATGGCATCAAGTGGACCACGCTTATGCTTTTGGGTATTTTTTGGTTGGGTGGGGGGGAGGCTTTCTCCAAAGGGCTTCACCTCCTGGTTGGCTTGCCAAGAAAATGTTACCAGTTGGTGGGTCTCAAAGAGCTTATATTCAGGTCCTTGCTATCTTGAGCAAAGAATTTGACAAGACATGTGGAAAAGTTCGCAAGGACTTAAGATTTATTGAAGATGGAAAAGAAGTAGAATACGCCCTACAGAGTGAGAGCAGGCTGGTGAAATGATTGACAGCAACTGTACATGGATGCAGAGCCTGTTAGTATCTGGAATTGGGCTTCTCCCTCATACAAATAATGCATTTGGGACTGTTCTGTCAGTAACTCACTTGACCTTATGTCAGAATTAGGCTGTTCTATTGAAGGCTCGTTTGGTTTTGTGCCAGATGTGAATGAAAAATTGAAGATTGGTTCCATTTGCAATGTTCAAGAACTGCAGTCTTTGTGGATTCTGTGGTTTCTGCATGTGCCTGGGTCTCATGATTGACAGATTATTCACACCTGCCTCAGCCCTAATCTCCTGCCTCAGTTGGAAAGAAGGGAAGAAGGATGGGATAATTACTACCCTCATTAGATTCTTGTTTTATTTTGCTTTTGTTTTTTTCCCGAGCTGGGCTCAAATCCAGAGCTTCCTGAAGGCAAAGTGCATGTTCTGTTGAGCTCTAACCCCTTTCACCAACTCACCCACCTTTTGGTATTTTAGGGTTATATTATGATAGCAGCTTTTTAATAAAAAGATGACTTTGTTTTGTATTTTAATGGGTGTTTGAATAATTAGATTCACTCAAAATAAATATCACCAAAAAACCCCCATTAAAACATTTATTTCCAACTGCTTTCACAATTTTACCTTCCTGATTTTCTGACTTAAGTTTATGGGATTACTGTGAAAGTTTCATTTTGGAAATTTTTTGATTAGCAGTTTTCTTTTGTTCATCTTAAACTGCTTTCTTCAAGATAAAGTAAAACTGGTACCTTAGATACTGTCTGAGTCATAGGGCCTCAGTACAAGGTGTATTTGTTGAGTAGATGAAATAATGACACAACTTCCGGGTCAGACTTTATTTTTCAGGTGTTTTTTTTTTTTTTTTTCCTTTTTATCAGTACCAGGGATCGAACCCACGACTACCTGCTTGCAAGGCAGGTGCTTATGCCGCTGAGCTAAATCCCCAGCCCTCTTTTTCAGGTTTTGATGGGAGATTTGGCTTGTCTCTTGCCTTGCAATTTTGTATCTTTAGGGTTTAATGAAGATGGATCAGTGAGATAAGAAATCCTGCAATTTGTTACTTAATGAACACAGAGAACTAGGAAAAGAACTTACGAGGACAAAAATATAAGAAATTCCACATATAAAGAAAGAAAGCTAGAAGCAGAGAGTAAAAACAGTGAAGCTTTGTTTGAGTAGCATCTGTTATGCTAGACGATAGTAAAGAATTTTGTATTGAATGTTTTTCCCTAACTCTTTTAATTTGGGTTGTGAAATTTTACATTGCAATATTTAGTTAGAAAAAGCAGCTAATCCTCTAGAAGTTGACAGTTATTTTGCTGGCCAGGTTTTGAGATTTCAGATCTTTAGACCTCAGTGGGCATGGTGACACAGGCCTATAATCCTAGCACTCAGTAGGCTGAGGCAAAAAGATTGCTTTGAGTTTAAGTCCAGCCTAAGCTACAGCCTACACTACATAGTGAGACCTTGTCTTAAAAACTCACACACACACACACACACAGAAAAGAAAAGGCATAAGCGCCTGCCTTGCAAGCAGGCAGTCATGAGTTCGATCCCTGGTACCGATAAAAACGAAAAAAAAAAAAAAAAAAAAGAAAGAAAGAAAGTCATTGGGCTAATGATATGTGCTCAAATGCATGGGCTTCGGCTTGAAACTTAGGATTTTGCTTTGTGTATCAATGCATAGTCTAGAAATAGAATACTAAAAACATTAACAAAAAATTTCTAGAAAGCACAGGTTAGATTAGGATTTATTTAGATTAGTAGACTGTGCTTTTCTGGACATATAAACCCTTAAAATGAATATTCTTAGCATCTACAAAATTTGGGGATCTTCAAAGATAATTATGACTGTTTTCTAGGCCATAAGTAGAAGAGTGACATCAGATATCTGTGGAATATAGATCTTAAAAGATTCTAACACACACACACACAACTGATACTGAATTGACCTGGTGGTGGTGGGGACATGTTATGATAGCATGAACTCAGAGATGGTTTAGATGGAAAACTTTATAAAAGTAAGGAACCACTTCTGGGGCCTCATCTCCCTTAAGCCATACTTAGTTCTGTAGCTATTATGTACTATGTTCTCTCTCAACTGATCTTGTATGGAAATAGAAGGAACTATCTTTATCTGACATTTTTTGGTTCACTTTAAATAGTTGGAAATATAATTGCTTTAACTTGAAACTTGTTGAAATAAAGTAATTTATAGTATTCACAATATTCAATTTGTTTCACCAGAAGCCCTTAGAAATTCTGGATTAGTTGACTAATTGCAGTTCACAGCTCCTCAGATGCACACTGTCCTTAGGTTCCAGAAATTTTTTTCTGAAGGAGAGAACAAAACAACTTACATAGGTATAAATTATTATTATTACTATTTTTGGTTGGCAGAGTAGTATCAGTTCTTAGCACACATAAAGTCAAGCTACGAACCAGAATTAATCCAAAATTTGGAGTTTTCTTAGCTCTGATGATTTTCCCTATCTTGCTTGTATTTTCTGTTTTCATTCAGTTCTTTCCAGGGAGTAAGTTCAACTCAAAAAACTTTTGTTTTTAAATTTTCTTCTTTAAAAAGATCTTATTTTGTTCCAGAAAGGATATGCTATAGTTAATAAGCTTCTATAATCCTGTGGTGGCCATGGAAAATGCACCATTTGGGTCTCCTAGCGGGAGGCAGAGGTGACTGACAATCCCAGCTGCAGCCCCTTTGGATTTACCACCTGTCACATTGGTTGTGGCTCTTCCTAGCCAGTGATTGAGTATGACAGGGTACTAGTGTAGGCTCATTCACAAGGAACACAAGACTGCTCTGATGGGCTAAGCATTATGATCTCTTGCTTTACAACAAAGTACTCTGAAACTTAATCATCTAAAATGTTTAATCTCACACGATGTCTGAGCCTCTGAAATTCTAAATGGCTTACCTAGGTAATTGGGCCTCACACGCTCTCATGTGTTCGTAGTTAAGCTGTTGCTGAGGGCTGTAATTATATGAACGCTGGACAAGGCCATAGGTATGCTTCCAAGATGGCTCAGTTACATGGTTATTGGCAAGAACTCTCAGCTCCTTGACTGCTGCCAGGAAGCCTCAGATCCTTGTCACATGTCTGTCCCCATATGGAAGCAACTGCCATGCTTTTTCAGCCTTCAAATTTAATAGTTTACTTTCCATCTTAGGTATCAATTTATTCTGCTACAGGATCTTCAGCCCTGGTCGGCTTTTGTAAAATCATTCACACAGCGGGTTGCTAGATACAACAAGTGAAAATATGGGGGTTGTAGGTTAGTAGTTGAATATTTGCTTTGCATGCACGAAGCCACATGAAATACAGAACAACATTTCTTTATTTTGAGAAAGTCTCTCTCTGTTGCCTAGGTTGAATTTGAACTCCTATACTGAAAGTATCCTCTAGCGTCAGCTTCCTGCATCACTGGTATTAGAGGCAGGCACTATCATGCCCAACAGGAAATCCTGTATCTTACCTGATGGCCCTATCTCTGTACTCTCTGTGTTTAATTTCTCTTCTCCATACCTCTGTGGCAACCTGCACTGCTCCATTTCTGCACTTACTGGACTGCATTTTAATGCTCCACTTTTTTGTCAGTGTCACCCTATAAGATTGACTGGACTGGGGATATAGCTCAGCAGCAGAGCATCTGCCTGGCAAGTGTGAGGTCCTGAGTTTGATTCCTGGTTTAAAAAAAACCAAAAACCTACCTATGGGATAAGCTGAGTCTTCTTTTTAATTTACTTGTTATCAGCCTGTGCCAGGCACTGTGCTTGACCTTTTGGATGTAATCAGTAAACACATGTGGGCTATTGAAAGAATAAAAACACTTGATCATATATAATTGTATGTACTTTTCCTCCTCTTCTTCCCTTCTTCATCAATGACATGATACAGTTGAGGGGAGTGCCAATGCAAAGAAGGGGCTAGGCATTTAAAATTTCAAGACCTTGCTTTCTAGCCAGACATGGTGATGTACACCTGTAATCCCACCACTCAGGAGGCTGAGGCAGGAAGATTACATGAGTTTGAGGCAATCTTGAATTACAAAGTAAGACCCTGTCTCAAAAAACAAACAGGAAATAAAAGACCTTTCTTACTTTATGTGTAAGCCTCAATTTTCCATTTGTATAGACAATATCTGTTTCCTACCCTAGGAGGAAAAAAGTCTTCTATTTTTGAGGAATTTTGCCAGCTTTAATTCAGAACTGGGCCTCATGCAGTGGTAAATGGTTACTTTCTGGTTTTGGAGGGTGGTGGGTCTTTATTGTCCTTTTCCCATGTCTGGGATCCAATTAAAGCACTTGTACTACTGAGCTATACCCAGACTGTAGTCAGATTTATCCTAAGCTTGAATCTTAGCCTTACCATGTACAGAGGGTGACTTGGGCAAATGACATAGTTCAGAATGTCACTTTTTTTGTGTGTGTGTGATTTTGTTTCTTTTGTATCAGGGATCGAACTCACAACCTTGTGCTTGCCAGGCAGGTACTTAGGCCACTGAACTAAATCCCTGGCCTCAGAATGTCACTTTTTTCCATCTCCCACAACAGAAATAATCTGCTCACTCATAATGGATACTGTGAGAAGGAAATGATAAAATACATGTCCTAGCATAATGTACTTTGGCACACATGGTAGGCACACAGCAAATCCTTAATGAAGCATTGTCAGTATACTGTAATGCAATTCTTTGTATGATCCTGGTTTTTGGTTTATAAGCATTCATCTTTCCACAAATTGTAGATTCTTGGCTAAATAAATAAACCAAATATCTGAAATTGTGATTTCTGTCTTACTGAGATGAATTTTTATGGGAACACTACATCATTAGAGTAAAACTACTTGTTTTATATTAGATTAAAATTGTTTATTTACTCTGTATGTTGATGAACAGTTCAATACTTATGGAGTCCCATTCCCATGATAGAAATGATGCCTTTGAAGGCTCAAAACTTGAAGATTTAATGTTTTTTTCCTGCCAAAACCCAGCTGTCTCTGTGGTAACATTTTTGATTTCTCTAGTTTAAGATGCAAAAACAGAAGACTCAAGGCCCACTTTCTCAATCTCTTTTGAAAGTCAAGTTCAAGTATAACTTCCAACCCTTTACTTATCAGCAGCAACCCCCCCCCCCCCAGATGGTGCTGGGGTTGGGCCAGGACTTTTGTATTGAGATATATCCTGCTCTCCCTATCCCCCCCCCCACTCCATTTTAAAAAATTTTTGAAATAGGGTCTCATGATGAGTTCCCCCCCGTGGGCCCCAACTTGTGATCCTCCTGCTGCGTCTCCCAAAGTACTGGATCTTGTGCCACCACACTCACCTTTTGTCTTGCTTCTCCTTAGGCGTGTTGAGCCCAGGACCTTCTTTACTACTGAGCTACATTCCCAACCTTCTCAGGAGGTTTCTGTCCCCAGCGGCCTCACTTGCTTTAAAATTGCTGGTTGTACCATTCCTATGTCCTCGGCACTGTTTTCTGTTTAAGGAATAAGGGAACAATTCACTTTTATATGTGTTAACTGACTTACTGCAGATCAGCTGTGTAGTAGCTGGAATGTGAACCCATTGTATTTTGACTCCATTTTATTTTGTATACTATATTATATTGTATACTACATTCCACTTGTTTTATTGAATGATAATGATGAAACCATGCGTTGATACACAAATGTTTTGTTAGTATTAGGAAATGCTATGAGCCCAGAGATGTAAGGAGACATGATACATAAATAAATTAAATAACAAAAGATAGTAAGTGCCAATGATCCATATAGCTTAAAAAGAAGCTACTAGCAATCATAAGTAATTTTAGATATGCAGAATATTTTTGATAACTTACGAGTATTTTTTATGTCTGGATTTTTGTTCTTAGCGTATCAGTGTGTTCAGTACATGTTTACTGCTGAATAGTGTTTTTGGTATGGTATGCCACCGTCTGTTTGTATGTTCATGAGTTGATGAACATTTGCATTGTTTCCAGTTGTAGACTGTGATGAATAAAGCAGCGTGAACATTGAGATGCACATTTGTGTTGACATAAGTTTTCATTTCTCTAAGGTGAATACCTAGAAGTGGATTTGCTGGGTAATATGGTAAGTTTATGTTTAATGTTATAGAAAAATCACCAAACATGTTTCCTAAAGTAAAGTGGTATTCACACCAGCAATGTTCTAGTTGCTGTGCCCTTGCCAGCATGTGGTATGGTTGGGAAAGGGGTGGTTTTTCCTTCCCTTTCTAGCTATTCTTTGTGCTCACTGTGATTTCAATTTGCATTTCTATAATGATTGCTAATGTTACAAATCTTTTCATGTGTTTATTTGCTATCAGCATATTTTCTTTGGTTAAGTAACTATATCTTTGCCCTACCTTTCTCTACCCCCCCCCCAAATCTGAGATTGAACCCAGGACTTTCACACTAAATTACATTTCCAGCCCTTTTTTGTTTTTTATTTTGGGACAGGATCTTGCTAATTTATGCGATATTTGCACCTCAGCCTCCCAGTCTTTGCCCATTTTTTTTTATCACATTGTTTGTCTTATTCATTCAGGATTTTAGTCCTTTATCAGATATATTTTGCAGATATTTTCTTTCATACTGTAGTTAGTCTTTTTATTTTTTTAATGTGTATATGTGTGTGTATGTGTGTGTGTATATATATATATATATATTTTTTTTTTTTTTTTTTTTTGTCTTTTTGAGACAGAATCAGGTCTCACTGTGCAGTTTAAGCTGGCCTTGAGCTCACTTAACCCAGGCTGATGTCAGATTTGCAATGGTCCTCCTGCCTCAGTCTCCTGAGTGTTAGAATTATAGGCATGTGCCACCATGCCCAGCTGTTTTATATGTAATATTTTGGTGTTCAATTATCAATTGAATGATAGTTTGGGAGCAGGGTGTGTTGGTGCTGTAATTCCAGCACTTGGGAGGCTGAGGCAGGAGGACTGCCAATAATTTGAGGCCAGCCTCGACTACATAGTGAGTTCAAGGTCAATGTGAACTATGCAGTGAGACCCTGTCTCAAAAAAAACGATAGTTTGTGCTTCTTTGTGCCTTATTTAAAAAATCTTTGCCTAAGTCAAGCTTGCTAAGATTTTTCTCCTATCCTTTTCAAGAAGCATTTTAGTTTTAGTCCTCAAATTTAAAGATTTTAGTTCATTTTTGTATATGGACGTAAGAAGTGAGATTTACTTTTCTTGAATATGAATATCAAATTCTGGTATTATTTATTAAAAATATTATCCATTGCCACAGAGTTGCTTTGCACTTGTTGAGATCTGACTTAATTGAGGGTCTAATTCTAGGTTCTGTTCTGTGTAGTCTGTGTTCATGCCCATGCTGCACTGTCTTAATACAGTTTTCTCATTGAAAAGTAGCTTTTGGCAATGTTAGTATACATTTTTGATTGTCACAGCTGGTTGTGGGGGAGTTGCCCTTGTGACTAAAACATCTTCTAGTGCACAGGGCAGTCCCCCATGACAAAAGATTAGCCTCTGAAGTATAAATAGTGCCAAGGTTGAGGTAGCTTTATAGTAAGTCTGAAAATCAGTAATATAAGTCCTCCAGTTATATTCATTTTCAAAGTTGTTTTAGTTCTACTCAGTCCTTTGAATTTTTATGTAAATATTAGAATCAGCTAGTATTGTTTTTCTACAAAAACAATAAATTTTTTTATTATGAGTTTTGTTGATGCATAGATAAATTTGGAAAGAACTACCGTCCTATTATGATTGAGTCTTCTGACTGTGAGCTTAGTTTTTTATCCCTTCATTAACTTAAATTTTGTATTTTCTTTAACAGTGTGTTTCAGTTTTTATTTTATGGTCTTACGCCTACTTTGTTGATTTTTATCCCTAAGTATTCATTTGAATACTGTTGTAAATTAAGTTTTATATCAATTTCTGATTATTTTAGGTGATAGAATATAGAAATACAGTTGAGTTTTGCATTTATCTATTTACCTGTGACTGTGCTAAACTTACTAAACTTGCTATCTTAGTTGCTTTTCTCTCGTTGAGACAAAATACCTGACACCCAAAATTAGAGAAGAGAAGGTCTATTTCTTAGAATTTTGGAGACTTCATTCCATACTCAGCTTGTTCCAAGGCAAGGTGGCATTGGAGGGCCACCATTCATGGCCACTGCAAAACAGCAAGAACAAACCGTGCAAAAAAGAAAAAACATGCCTTCTTCCTGTCCTTACACTGTATGTGGGTTCTGCCCCTGGGCAGATATAGCACTCACATCACCAATGCCAGTGCTAGACAATAAACCAAATACAAACATTGGATTCAGCCTGTCCATGATTGCCTGAGGCTTGGGTGGGTGGGGGGTACAGCTGAATACAAGCCATAACACTTGCTAAATTCTTAATAGATATCATAGAATTTGCCACACAGGTTAGTATTTTGTGTACAAAGATAGTTTTCTATCTTTTTTCTTCCTACTTTTCCCTGTCTTTCCTCTCCTTTTCTTCCTCTCTTTTTCTGAGATAAGGTTCCACCATGTGCTGTGGGCCAGCATTGAACTCACTTTGTAATAGGCTGACCTAGAAATCACAGTTCCTCCTGCTTCATAGTCCTCCTGACTTAGCCTCCCAACGGCCTGGATTACAAGCTTGTATGTCCAGGCTTACTCCCTTATACTACTTCTTTTCCCTATTACACTGGTAAATATTAAAGTAGTAAAAGTGGGCATCATTATCTTGTTCATCATTTTATGGGGACAGCAAATAATTTTTTATCATGATTTTTAGCTGTAAGCTTTTTTTTTATGAACCAGGGATCGAACTCAAAACCTCACGCTTGCCAGGCAGGCACTTTTGCCACTGAGCTAAATCCCCAGCCCTAAGCTTTTTAGTAGTAGTTAGCACTTTGAAGAACTTCTTAACTCTTCTTTGCTAAGCAATACCTATGAGTAGCTGTTGAATTTTGTCAGTTGTTTTATTTGCGTCATTGAATTGTTTTAGCTTTTAAAAACTTCTATAGATATGATAATTTACAGTGATTTTCTGGTGTTAAATCAACCTTGCATTTGTTTGTGATACATTTCACTTAAGCAAAATATATTGTGTTTATTTTACATATCCTCTAGTTTCTGTGTGTGTTGTGTGGGTGTGTGTATACTTCATGCATGCTGTGCAAGTGTTTACCACAAAGCTACACACACATACCCATTTTGTGGTTCTGTAGATTGAATCTAGGGTGCTGTACCTCTGGCTGCTCCTCCAGCACTTTTTATTCAGACAAGATTTCACTAAGTTGCCTGGGCTACCCGCAAACTTGAGGTCCACTTGCCTCGGCCTCTCAAGTGACTGGGTTATAGGCGTGTGTCCCTATACCTGCCTCTTATTTATACATGCTTGAATTCATTTTGCTTAAATTTTTATGAGCCCTCATGTAAGATACTATTTTATAGTCTTTTTCTTATAATTTTGTTTTGTTGTTCTTGTTTTTTTTTTCTTTTGTTGGGTGGTACTGGAGATTAAACTCAGTGCCTTTATTCTGAGCTATATTCCTAGCCCTTCACCCCACCTTTTTTGGTACCACGGCTCAAACTCATGACCTAGTGCTTGCCAGGCACTTATGCTGCTGAGCTAAATCCCTGGCTCCTAGCCCTTTTTTATGTTTTTATTTTTGAGACAGGATCTTGCTATGTTACTAAGTTGCCTAAATTGTGATCTTCCTGTCTCAGCTTCCCAGAGAGCTAGGATTACAGACTTATGTTACCAGTGCCCAGTTTGTTCTTTTTTATTTTATTTTTTTTCCTTTCTGAAGTACTTTTTGACTTTGGTGGCTATTTTGCTTTATCTCACAATTTTCAGAGAATTAATATTTTTGTAAGTCTTGTACTTTTTGTATTTTTAGTGCAATTTTCCAGGAACTCTGCTAGATCTTTTATATTCATTATTTTCATAAAAACTTCATAACTTCCTTGTAAGATAGATGCTATTAATATACCAGTAGAGTTGAAAAGACAGGCACAGAGAAGTCAATTACTTTTCTGAGGTGATAAAAACAATTAAAACAGTCTTTGAGACCAGAGGTTAAACACATAAATACAGTGCTCTGTGTTCATATATTTCTTTATAAATCTTTTAAAGACTTATTTTTCAGCTTAGGCTTAGAGTGAGTCTTATAAGTGGCATATTATCTCATATTCATAAGTTTTACAAACACACTTTATTGTGGATTAACTAGCATAATTTTAATTGGTTGTTACCATACAAATTAGTTCTCTGGAAGTGAGGTTTCTGCTAACCAGAAACTTTAGATGCCATGTGTTGCAACTGCTCTTTGCAGCACTGAGAGCATTTTTTCCTCCTATCTTTCTCATCATTACCTCCTGCTTTCCTACCATAAATTTAAGCCTTATGTCTCTTGGCAGTCTTTTGACATTGTTAATTTAGATTGGAGCTTCTTTGAGAGAACCTTTCCCTTTCTGTTCTACTTGGTGTACTCAATAATATCAGAAAGCGTATTACTCCTTGTAGGAAGACATATTGCTATTTATTTGCAGTGTGGTTAGCAATTTGGGAAAGCAAAAGTAGATGAGAATCTGTCTGCTCCAGGGTTGAACATGTGCTGAATTATTGTAGGATATTTGAACCTTGAAAGTTCGAGTGTGTGAAGCATGAGTCGGCGGCAGTAAGTGAACCAAATTTTTCTTTCTCCTTTCCATGTTCAAATTTTTAAAACATGCAGAGAAGCAAAATTTCAAGTAAAATCTAAAACTCGCAGTTCAAATTAAATATATAAGCCCTCAGGAGATATTCCTATGAATGAAAGTAAAGATAAATCCCTGAGATAGACTAGTAGGGATGAGAAGAAAAAAGATTGATTTCTTCCCATTTCTACTCCATACCTACAAGTTAAGGAAGTGAGGTTTTTTGGGTTGGTTGTTTGTTTTTGGTTTTGTTTTAACAAGTTCTATTATGTAGTTCAGGCAGACCTCAAACTCACAGCGAGCCTTCTGCCTCAGCTTCCCAAGAGCTGGGATTACAACCATGTGCCACTAAGCCCAGCTCTGAAAGTGAGCTTTTTGCTAACCAGAAACTTTAGGTGCTACATGTGTTGTATCTGAGAACATTTTTTTATCCTGTCTTTCATATCATTACTTCCCTGTTTTCCTTGGTGACTAAAGTCTTGTAAAGGCAGTGGCAGAAGTGGATTTTTTGTGATGTTTTTCTAGATGTGAAGAGACTAGTAGTAGTAGGAGGCTAGAGAGAGAAGAAAACCTGTGGGCGTGGCATGCATTTTTTTCTGGTTTGTCTTAATCTGTTTTGTGTTGCTGTAAGAAAATACCTGAGGCTTTATTTAGCTCCCAGTTTTGGAGCTTGACGGTCTAAGACGAGGTGACTATCTTGTTGGCGGTTGGTGAGGCCCTTCTAATTACAGTCACAATATGGCAGATGATGTCATGGTGGGAGCACGTCCAAGAGAGAGGAAGGCCACGTGTCAAGACAGGAGAAAAGGTGTGGGAAAGTGTTTGGCATTGTTTTTAAAATAGCCCACTCTCATGGGAACTATTGCACTCCTGTAAGACCCAACCACTCTGCCTGACCAGCACTAATAACTTTGCAACATACAAATTATAGCATCATTAGAAAAAGCTTCATTAGTATGTTTGTTGTAAATATGAATTTGCTGTGGTTTGGATATAGTGTGAATATATTCCCTAAGCTTTTTGTGCCGAAGCCTGGTCTTCAGTGGGTTAAGTGATGTTAAGTGATAGAGAATCTTCACATGGAGCTACACTCGCGGCCGTTTTTCTGTCTTTTGAAAGAGAAACTTTTGATTGATTGAGGCCCTGAGAGTTGAATGCAGGACCTTTGCACTATGCCATGTCCCCAGCCCATTTTTATTTTTCATTTTGAAGACAGAGTCTTGCTAGTCACTGAGCTGCCCAGGCTGGCCTCTAACTTGAAATCTTCTTGCCTCAGCCTCCTAGAGTGCTGGAATTATACATGTGTGCTACCACGCCTGGTTTAGGCTCAGGGGTGGAGCCTGTAGGAGATGATTATGTGGGCTCCACATTTATAAATATATTAATACTGTCAGGCAGTAGACAGAAAATAAATCTTAAAGTAGTATTGTAAAATAATAAGATAATGTCAAATGGTATTTGCTGTGTCTTACAATTTTTATAAAATGAATCTGAAGCTGGGTGCAGTGACACACACCTATAATCCCAGTACTCAGGAGGCTGAGACAAGAGCTTGCTGTGAGTTTGAGGTCAGCCAGGGCTACAAAGTGAATTCAAGGCCAATTCGAACTGTATAATGAAACACTGTCTCAAAAAAGACAAGAAATCTGAAATAGTTTATAATAAACAACAGATTTTCTTAGATAGGAACCAACTCAGATGTCAACAAAGTTAGTACTAATAATAGCTAAATATTAAGTTCTAGGTTATAACTTCCATGAATTAGGTTAAAACTTCCATGAATTATTTAAATCATTAAGCAGTTACTCCCAAGAAAACTGATGTAAACAGGTTAAATTATCGAGATTATACAACTACAGTAATAAGAGGTAGGTCTGTAATTCGAATTTAAGTCTCCATTGATTTAGAACTTCAGAAAATGATGATTACACAGGATTTTGAATTATTTTTGAAAAAACCATTTAAAATTTCTCCCAAGACATCATAAACTCTCAGAGATACTGAAGTTCAATGTAGTATAAAAATTGAGATTTTGATGAGATTTAAAGATAAACTGTAAGGGGCCAGGGATGTAGCTCAATGGCACAGCGCCTGCCTGGCAAGTGCAAAGTCCTGAGTTCAATTCCTGTTACAAAAAAAAAAGAAAGAAAAAGATTGTAAGCATTCAGGCTATAAAGAAATATAAACGAAATTAATCAGATTTTCTATAGCACTGTTAAATGATAAAAATAATGAAACTGTAATGTTAGAAAAATGCGTACAATGTTATTAGCAAATAACAGAAAAAATAGGAGATAATGTTAAAGATAAATAAACAAAATAGTGACAAAATGTCACACCATCTTACTAGTAATTAGAATGATTTTTTACGAGCAGAATATATTGAGAAAAAGAAAGCTTCTGTCTGAGAAAGACAGAATAATAATTAGAATAAAATGATTATATTAATTTATAAGCATGAAAGAGATTCAGATTATGTAAAAAGCAAAGCAAGACCCTATCTTAACAAACAAACAAAATCCAGGATTTGTATTACTTGATTTTGAGGCTTACTATATAACTGCAGTACTCAAGGCAGTGTGTTACTGGCATAAGTATAAGTTATGTAGAGTAGTAGAGAGAGGATGTAGGTCGGTGGAGAATGATAGAGAGCCCAACACAGAGCCACACCAGTGTGGTCAATCAGTCTTTGGCAGAGAGGCAAAGACTGTAGAGGAGAAATGAGAACCTTTTCAACAAATGATGCTAGAACAATTGAAGTCCACTTACAAAAAAAAGAACCTGGAAAGACTGGTATTTTTCACAAAAATTACCTCAAAAAGGAACTCAGTAGGAGAGTGCTAATATAGTGTGTGTGTGAGACCCTGGGATCAATTCCTGGCACTGCAAATCATCAATCAGAGATCTAATTATAAAATATAAAACGATGAAACCCTAGAAGAAAAGCAGAAAATCTGAGTGACTGTGAGTAGTTGTTTACATTGAATGCTAAAAGCATGATTGATTAAAAAAGACTGATGCTGAGTTTATTAAAATTAGAAACTTCAGCTTTAAAAGGAGATACTGTTAAAGAGACTAAAAAGACAGGGAAAGTATAGACTGAAAGGAAAAATATTTGTAAGACATATCTGTAGAGGACTTTGCAAGGAAGTAAATCAGTTTCAAAGTTTTAGAGCAGTGTACAAAAGCCTCCGCTAATTCTGACATCTATTAGAAGTGCCTAGGTTTGGTAATTCACTAGAAAGACTGACAGAAGGCACTGAAACTGTCAGTTTGTCACATTTATGGTTTACCATGGCTAAAGGATACAGATTGGAAACTGCCCCCTCCCCCCCAAAAAAGGCATACAGGGCAGAGTCCAGGAAAGTATCTGTATCAGTCAGTACTTACTAGAGAAAACTGATGTAATACAAGACACACAAATACATAAGAATTTACAAAATTAGGGGTGGGGATATAGCTCAGTCACATAAGTTCCTGCCTGGCAAGGGCAAGGGCAAGGTCCTGCATTCGATCCCTAGTACAAAAAAAAAAAAAAAAGAAAAGAAAGAAAGAAATTTACAAAATCGACTTACAATGGACCTGCAGAGTTGGGTATAGAGTACAACATTCTGTCTATGCACCAGGATCCAGAGGATCCAGCTGAAGGCCTGGAGCTCACTGTAGTGTCCCATGTGACTCCGTTAGAAGGCTGAAGAGTCTGCAGTGGAAGCCAGGACATGACACCCAAAGGCTGGAACTCCTGCGACGAAAACTGAAGCAACCTGTCCTTCATTTCCCTTTTTATACCATTCTGGTGATAATCTTCCCTAAGGTTAGTCTTCCACATTCAGAAGTGTGTCGAGCCAGTTTAATTGGATGTTACTTAAGCTGATAGGATCAGTCAGTGGTCACAGTACCAAACATAGTTATAAAAGCCACTATACGTTTTTAATGTATTGCCACTGGAGTTTGAATCCAGGGCCTCATGAATGTTAGGGAAGTTCTGTAGTGCTGAGCTAAATTTTGAATCCTCAGTTATCTTTTGAAGCAATTAAAGATAGGAAACATTTTCTTCACATCTAATGACGAGAAAGATGAAAGAGAAGTTATTTTAAGCACCTCCTGTATGATATATCTGATATTTGGGTCATACATGACTTTGGTTTTATTATCTTTTGATAATTCCCCCTAAATTTATTATTATGTAATCTTGTAATTTTTATTTGTTTGGTTTTTTTTTTTTTTTTTGTGGTACTGGGGTTCAAACTCACAACCTCACACTTGCTAGGCCAGCACTTGTGCTGCTGAGCTAAATCCCCAGCCTGAGTAATTTTTAATTTAATACCAGATGTCATCTATAGAAAAGAAGTAGAAAAGAAAAGAAGTAGACAGTACTTGTGCCTGGAATGGGCACACATCTTCTGCCAGTCCATTTGTCAGCAGATTTGAATCATTAAATTTTGAGCTGAGGATTTTGATATTGCTGTGTTTATGTTTAGCATATATCACGCAGCTATTACCTTGTTCTTGGACCTAGGTAGGTGTTCCTGTGCGCTCTTGGTTTTCCTGAATCCCTTCATGCTGCATCACAGAGGAAGACTATTTGTCTTTCCATGTCCTTCTCTGGTGACCGACTGATGCTGCCTATTACTCAGTGGTAGGCTTAATTGGTAGCACAGGTGACTCTTCTTGTCTTGTCCTGAGGTAGCCTTGATTTTAGGCCCTCTGTGGCTGTGCTTCATTTGCCCTTTCCTGGCCAGTGGCAAACTTCGTAGTGTCAATGTAGAATCCTCACCCCTGCCACCATAAAAGAATTTTTACTTCTACTCTTAGCAGCAATTAGGATAGATCTCCTAAAGTGTGGGAGATTCTCCTCTCCTTCTATCAGACATGAAAGGGTTTTCTTTCACTTCTTCCCCCAGAAGATTGGAATTTTAGTCTACACTTAGGAACAAGATTTCCTCCCGTCCTCCAGTGAGTTATGACCTAATTTATGGGACAGAAGGATCCATGGGAGTGGGTGGGGCTTTGTGCCAGTAGCAGTTGGTGAGCTCACTCACTGGTATACCACTGTGGAGACCTCTCTTCAGTCCCTGCTGTGTCCCTGGTTTAATCTGTGAGCACTTGATAGCTGGTAGAGTGACTCCCTGTGCTTCTAGAGCTTCCAGCTTTTCCAGGTTGTCATGTTAAGGCATAATTGACTTATACCAAAAAAAGTTAGTATGTAGTCTTTGTCTTCATTGTTTAATATGAGAGTTACTGCTCTGTGAAGTCCTATGTGTCCTATTGCCTTCAAGAAACTTGTCAGTTTACTTGATTAACTTGTGATTTCAATTCTGTAATGGGCTTAAGTTATACTGATGAACATTACCGGACCTTTTCTTTTTATAAAATCTGGAGAAACATTCTCTTGCAACTTCCTGCATTTTATGTGGAAGTCTCCGGCACCACTTTTTCTTTAATCCTAATTAATGTAATGGAATAGAAATAAGAGATGTTGGTCCAGGGAATAGAGTCCTGCTTAGTTTGTGTGAGGCCTTACGTTCAACCCAGCCAAAAAAAGAAGTACAGTTATTGAAAGGGAGAAGACATAACCATCACTTATGTATAATGTAATTGTGTTACTTGATAACCAAAATTTAAAATTATTAACACTAATAAGAAAGCTCAGTAGGATGCTGACTCACATAAATATTTGCTGCTACAGCTTCACGTTAAACCTAAGATAGGATTTACTTACATTCAAGCATTTCTATAACACTAGTAGAACAGTCCACTAGAATTCTATGTGGTGGAGGAACTATGAGAGAATCTATTTAGAGGGAAGCAAGTTAAATAAACCTTTAAGAAAAATCTTGGTCTTTAGAAAAAAGTGATTCTGAATATTAACCCAAAAATGTTCCAGTATGAGTAATTTGAGCAACAAAATAACCATATAATGTTGGATTTTAACCAAAATTATAAAACTACTACATACTTAAAATAAGTCATTAAACAAACAAACAAGAATGGCTAAATCTTCCATAGAGAATTTTAAAGTTTATGTATGTAGATTCCTCCCTCAAGGGAGGAGAGCTTCACCTTTCCTTTCTCGTTAAGTATGGGCTCCGCTGCACAGAGAGTAGTATATAGAAATGTCAAGTGGGTATAGGGAAATAACTTTACAGTGGGGAAACCTAGAAAGTACCATCTCAGCCAGGTAATCCTTAAGTTCACTCTGTCAGTCAGAGTCATTTTGATAGCCTGTGCCCTGGGCATGACAGAAGTGATGAGGTCTTTTTCCAATAACCCATAACTGCTGTCAAACCATGAGAAAAGCAATCAGATAAATTCAGATTGAGTGGTAATCTACAAAATACCTGACCTTGAAACTGTCAAGGTCATCATAACAGGAATGGCCACAGGCCAGAGGAGATGAAGGCCACACTATGGCTAAATGTAATACAAATAAATAATATTGACATTACAAGAAAAAAATTGAGCAGCAGAAGGGGTACTTGAAATGCAAACAGCTAATAAAAATATGAGTGTCCAACTTCATGAGAAATCAAAATAAAAAATTTAAAGGTTAGAAGTCAGTTTTTTCCAGTCACATTATTAAGAGAGCTTTTGTTAATATTTTTGTTGTACTCACTTTGGGGGAGGTTGAGGAGACTATGTGAACTCGGCATGAGACAGCCTCTCAGAGGACAGTTTGCTTAGTACACATTAATGGTTTGAAAATGTGTAAACTCTAATTCAGCAATTTTGCGTTGTGATAAAGAAAGATCTGTGGGAAGTTGTGTGTAAAAGATGTTAATAATGAAAGTTGAAAGCAGCATGAAAAGTTACTGGATACATTGGGATACTCTTTTATGGTGGTATTCTGTAGATATTAAAAGCTAAACGTTTTGTAAGTTCAAAGGGTTAAACACTGCATCCATGTGTTTCTCCCTCTTTTTATTGAAAAAGAAAAATACAGCAGAAGTTTGATTTATGTGTATGAAACATTACTGTTTGTGAGTGGCTGAGTGATAGATTATTTTCTCTCATGAGTCTGATCCTTTTCCTTGTGGTTTGCTATATTGCCAGATAAGAAAATAAATATAGTCCTTCTACGATTGTATATAAATAACCAAAATTAGTGAGTAACATGAATGAGGAGAGACTGATCTCTACCACTCGTCTTTTTTGTTTTGTACCAGGAATCAAATACACGATCTTGCACTTGCCAGATAGGCACTGTGCTGCTGAGCTACGTCCGCGGCCCTGATAACCAAAATTAGTATAGTACTTTTTCTTCCCTTGTATGTATTTTGTCTTCCTCAGTTGTGGGCTTTTTCTTTTCTTTGCTTTTCTTTTTTTGAGACAAGATCTCACTCATTATGTGGGTCAGGCTGGTCTTGAACTCACTATGTATCCCACACTGGCCTTCAACTCATGGCGCTCCTCCTGCCTCAGTTTACTAAGTGCTGTGATTATGGGCGTGTGCCACCATGCCTGACTCTTACTTTTCTTTTAATTTGACTGTTACATGGTCTTTTACACAATTCTCTTTTTTTTCGCCTAGAATACTCTTCTCTGTGCTTTTACCAAGATTGAGAACGCTTCACTTTATAGGTTGCAGTTTAAATACCATTCCCCTTGGAGAGAGCTCTCTGCCTTATCTAAAAGAACATTCCATGTGATACTCTTGCCAGTCCTCCAGTACCCATTAATTTCTTCATAACAGTTAACAGAATTGATTATATTTGCTTGTTTATGATATTTCCTCCATTGGACTAACTTCCCAAGACTAGGGAGTATATCTTCCTTAGATTATTTTTAGGCTCTCATCTAATGACCATCCCCTTATAAAAAGTAAGTAAGTCTAGATTTAAATCAACAGAATAAATTCACCAGTCTTAACAATAGCTCATTAAGAATTCATTATATAGGGTCTGGGGATTTAGTTCAGTGGCCTAAGCGCCTGCCTTGGAAGTGCATGGTCGTGAGTTCAATCCTTGGTACCGGTAAAAAAAAAAAAATGAATTCATTATGTAACTTGAAAGTTATAACAAAGTATTCTTATAGCCCATGTATTTAAGCTACGTATTTTTGATATTTAATGATATTTTTAGGAATTCAAAGAAAATATGTTTAATGATATATATATATATTTTTTTTGTCTTTTGCTTTTTTATCGGTACCGGGGATCAAACTCACGACCACACACTTGCAAGGCAGGTGCTTACGCCACGAGCTATATTCCCAGCCCCTATTTAATAATATTTTTAGGAATTCAAAGAAAATAGGTTAGTCTTAAGAGATCAGAAATAGAAACTCTTGTAGTAGAATTGGAATTCCCCCTGGATGCTGAGGAACAGATGAAATTGGAAGACGGGAAATAGTATTTGGGGCAGTATTGCCATATCAGTTTCTAAGACAGGAAAGCAAAATACCTTTGGCTTGTTTCAGAAAACCTGATAAAGAATTTCAGAGTGCTCTTGGAGAAGGTAGCTAGTTACTGGTAATTATTAGTATAAAGTTACTGGTAGTTGTAAAATTCTGTGTCTAATCATTCAGAGCCTGGAAAGAATGCCAGTGAGTTGAAATAACTTCTGTGGCCAATGTAGTTATTTTAACAGCAACTAAGATACTTGATCATTAAGTTCTTTGTTTATGTGATATAAAGTGCATACTTTACACCCCATAGTTTTGTAGCCAGAAAAGGGACAAGATGAAAAAGAAAGACCACAGAGCTGAAAATCTGCTGTAGAAGGAAACAGAGACCAATGGAAGTGACAAATATGTCAACTTACAGAGTACTGTGATAAATGTAATAAACGCAAGCCTCAGTGCTGTCAGAACCCCAAATGAGAGCAAGCCTAGTTCAGCAGTGAAGTGGGAATACCTTAGCTATGGAGGTGACATTTTGTATGGGCTTTAAAGGGTGACTTCTAGTTCACCAAATGAAGATAATTGAGACCTTTACAGTACAGTCATGTTGAAGAATTAGTAAATAATTCATGCATTAGGGGTTCTGGGAAATGATCCTAGAAAAGCATGTTAGGATCATTAAGGACCTTTTATGATGTCTTTGGTGAGGGAATGATCAAAAATGTTACGTAAGCAGGAGAAATTATTTTCCTTATCTTTCCCTATCTGCAATAGTTTACTTGTGTGAGTAGACCAATACATTATTGAGAACAAAAGTTTTAACCAGCCTTTTGATAAAGGCTTGTTCACTTCATATCAATAGCTAACATCCATAGTCAGAGTCCACACAGTATGCGAACGTTGAGACATCAAGAACCAGGTTGAAATCTCAGTTCTATCACTTGCTAACTTTTATGCAAGTTATTTGATATAGGTGGATTTCCATTTATTCATCTGAATAAAGAGGCTCATTCCAGGCACTGTTACTGGGGGTGGGTTGTGAGGTTGCTGCTGGGTAGGAGACAGTTCAGTAAGAGCTCCAGTAGATGTAATTTGGTCTGGATAAATTCTGAGTCTTAAGTGAAGATTGGCCTGGAGTCAGCATAAAAATATAGTTGAAGTTTAACCTATAATGCACAATGAAACGAGGCGTGCTGGTGTATGCTTTATCCCAGCTACTAAAGAAACTGAGGCAGGAGGATTGCAAGTTCCTACTCAGCCAGGGTGATTTAGTGAGATCTTGTCTCAAAAAATAAAAAAGTCTGGGGACGCAGCTTAGTTGTATAGCACTCCTGGGTTTGATCTCTAGCACTGTAACCCTCCCTCCTTCATCTCCCCCCAAAGAGTAAAAGAAAATAGTTGTTGGACTCAAAAACATTTTCATTTCTTCCTAGACTACCTGTAGTAGAAAATCATTCGTTTCCTGCATTTTAAATGACTCATTCAGAATAGCTCAACTTGTGGTTTTAGGTACCATTTATGAGATACCTAGGAATGTCACCAGACTCTATATCTACCTAGCTACTACATTTTTCATGATTATGGCCTTTCTGATCACAATTGATTGGCCCAACATTTTATCACTCTAACAACATTTCATTGACCAATGAATGTCTTCCTGATGCTTTAGGTCCTATGGTGAGAGAAAAGGTTGATGGTATGTGTGACATGGAACATGCCATGTTTCCCACTATGTGGAGAATGCTGATCTGTAGGGAGAATGAGGTTGACATGAGGCAAAAGACAGAAGGAGACAGAATGGCAGCCTTAGAGTTTTGAAGGCCCAGCTGTATTCCTGCCCTTCCTTGGTTTTTTTTTGTTGTTGTTGGGGGGGGGGGGATCAAACTCACGACCTTGGTTTGCCACGTAGGCGCTTATACCACTGAGCTAAACTTCCAGCTGCTATCCCTACCCCTTCCTATTTTGAACCCTTTCTTGAATCCTGTGAGCCAGTTGTGCCAGCCAATTCCTTTCTAGTCAGACTAGTTTGAGTTTGGTGTCTGTACCAGTAATTAAATTAATACTTGAATTTATTTGTTTGTTTGTTTTTGTCTTTTTCATTTTTATCGGTACCAGGGATCGAACTCACAACCTCCTGCATGCAAGGCAGGTGCTTATGCCACTGAGCTAAATCCCCAGCCCTAATACTTGAATTTAAATGAAGCACTCTAGTGCTCACTCTTTCTTCACTATACCATATTCCTTCTTTAAGGCTAAATATCTTATTTCCAAATTTCAGCCCTCCCTAACTGGTAGGGGCCTTAGTGAAGCATCTCCATAGCATCTTTGGTTTCCTTTTTTTCCTTTTCTCCCTCTCTTCTTTTCTTCTCTCCCTCTCTCCCTTCCTGGGATGGCACTTTGATTTTTTCCCCATTCCATAGGTCCTTAGACGTGTTCCTTGCACAGGCCTCCTTCATTTTGTGAAGAATTTAATTATGTGGACATTGCTAGCTCAGTTGTGACTAAAGAACACATAAAGATTATAATAGAAAATAAGAGAGTTAAATTGGGGCCAAATTAAAGAAAATTTGGACAGCTAATTTAAATAATTTACCATAAATGTCCATGTCGGAGGTGTTCAGTAGGACTCCACAGTGGGGAGGTACCCTGTGTCAGCACTGTTCAGCACAGTAGCTGTCAGCCCTATGTGCTCCACGGAACATTCGACATGTGGTAGTGTAACTGAGAAATCGAATGTTAAATTTTGTTTAGTTAGAATAGATTTAAATAGCCACATATAGCTGTGGCTACCATTTTGCATAATAGTAGCTCTAGATATTGAGTGGTTATTACAAGTTGTGTTTCTTACTCTTATTTTTAAATTGGGAGAAAAAACTAGAAACCCTATGACCATTTAGTGGATAAGGATAAGCAAGAAAAAAAACCACTTTCTGTTCTGAATCTTGATTCCTTTAAGGTAAAGGAATATAGAATGTGCTGGTTTCAGAAGAAGGACAATTTTAATGTGGAAGGAGTTGAGATTTTTCAATAAAGAGAGGTACTCAATAGGTAATTGTAAAGAAGAGTTTAGAGTCAAACAGAACATAAAGGAGCACGGCTAGAAGCACAAATATATGTGTGTGTATATATATATATTTTTTTTTCTTTTTGTACTAGGGATCAAACTCATGACCTCACACTTGCCAGGCAGGTGCTTATGCCGCTTGCTAAGCCCCAGCCCTATTAATTTTTATATTTTTACAGTCATCTCCATAGATGTAGATAATGTCCTCCAAAGAGGGAGTGTAGGGGCTGGGGATTTAGCTCAGCAGCATAAGTGCCTGCCTTGCAAGCAGGCAGTCATGAGTTCGAACCCCAGTACCGATAAAAAGGAAAAAGACAAAAAAAAAAAAAAAAAAAAAAACAGGGAGTGTAGAACTTGATTGTGTTAGTCAGCTTTCTGCTACTGTAACAAATGCTTGAAATAAATCTGCTAAAAAGGAAGAAAAGTTTACATTGCTGCATAGTTTTTTGGGTTTTATTTTATTTTATTTATTTATTTATTTTGTCTTTTTCCTTTTTATCAGTACCAGGGATTGAACTCACGACTGCCTGCTTGCAAGGCAGGCACTTATGCCGCTGAGCTAAATCCCCAGCCCCTTACATTGGTGCATAGTTTTAGAGCTTTCAGTGTATTGCTAATTGGTCACATTGCTTTGGGCCTGTGGGCAGTAAAGAACCTTACAGTAGGAGCAAGTGGCAGAGGACCCCCATTCATCCTGTGACCAGGAGTCCAAAGAGAAAGAGTCTGGCATACCAGAGTCTCCTTCACAGTTGTGTTCTCAGTGACCTAAAACCTCCAGTAGTTCTTGCATTATAGAGGCTCTACCACTGCCCAACAGTACTATGGCCTGAGAACCAAGTCCTAACATATGGACCTTTTGGATTCATTCCAGATTCTAACTATAATGAGCATTAAGGACAGAACCTTGAAAACCATCTGTATGGAAAGGGTGAAAACAGGAGGAGGAACAAGCAAGGGTGAAATCATTTACCATGGTATTTTAGGACACCAGCATTTACTCATGCAAGTGGTAACAAGAACCTTTTGCTTTGTGTCTTGTATTTGTCAAGATTAGACATTTTACTTGAACATGTAAGTATAGGCACAGAGTAGCTAATTTCCATTCTTTTATTATATGGGTCTGGGTAGGTAGCTGTATCTGCCAGACATGGACCAAATAAAAACTATTATTGTACTATCCTAGTGTCATTTCTGCCTAAGAGTCATAAACATGTTATTAAATGTAGTCAGGATGCCAATAAATATAGCAAATTCCATTCCAAAGAAATCAGGTTATAAGCCTGGGAAAGATAATGCTAAGCCCTGTTTGGTGATTCTAATTAATCAGTAGTTGTAATTAATATGATGTTTAAATGAATTTTCTGTATAAGATTAAAGAGGAAGTGTTTGAGAAGACCTACATAAGATGCATTTTGTTGCCCAGTATAATGGCACATGCCTGTATTCTCAGCATTTGGGAGGCTGAAGCAGGAGTATTGCTGTGAGTTCAAGGCCAGCCTGGGCTCCAAGTGAGTTCAAGGCCAGCCTGAACTGCATGCATAGTTGAGACCCTGTCTCCAAAAAAAAAAAAAAAAAAAAAAAAAGACACATTTTCTTGTAGCAGTGGGAAGTTGATGCATTTTTCCACAGCGTTGTACGCTTGTAAAGGAGCATTTAAGAAGATGGTTTGTGATGCTGCTGCCTGGCAGAAAGTCATGGCAGTGCAGAATGAAGTACAGTAGAGAGGACTAGAGCCAGGGCACTGGGAAGAAAGGCAAGCAGGGAGAATGAAGCATGCAGGTGTGCAGAGGGAGGTTGAAGGTCATATCTCAGGAGGAGATAGAAGGTAGCAGGTCAGTTCACTGCCTAGTTCAGTGCTTGACACACTCAATAATTAGTCATAAAAAGGATAAATAATAGGAAGGAAGAACGGTAGAATCCTACTTTGACTCTACCTCATGGAACTTGTTTTGTGACCTCAGATATCACATCTTCCTGAACATGGGTTGCTATTCAATTTACTGTTAAAATATATACTAGATACTTTATATTTGGGCTTGTGATCATTGTCAAGTCAAGGAGGCAGGGAAAGGAGAGATGGTCTGCAGTTTAGAAGCAAGGTGACTGTACCTGAGTACTTGCAAGTTTAATTTCCTTTTGTTTTAAGACTGTAACAGAATAGATGTAACTACATCTAGTTCTGAATAATGTGACCTCAGGTGATGGGGAGAGGTGAGCATTTCTAGCTGATTTGACAGATTAGGAATGCACACTTATTTTCTCTATAAGAAAGACTTGGATAAGAAACCAAGAATGATGTATAACAGGATGGGGAATTTAAAATTGTTCCTAATTATGGAGATTATAAATGGATCTAAATGTAAGATTCTGTGTGGTTTCCAAATTTTTTCTTTTACTCAAAACTTACAAAACGTGTCCACAAAAACTTAGTTTGTAGCAGTTAAACCACTTTATTTTACTCAACTGTTACAGTTGACTCAGATCTGATAGAACATTTAAAATATGAAAGGATACAGGACCTTATAGGTTGTATTTTCAACTTTAAGCATGTGTTTACAATCCAATTTACACCATTACTATGTCATGATTGGCATATTTATGCATGCACGTGTAATTCATGTTAGCAGAGGAAGAGTTTGAGTCAGGAAAATCTTTCTGATCTATCTCGGTATGTGTTTAAATATCTAACAGGTACTGTTTTAGACACTGGGTATGCAATACCAAACCAATCACAAAATGTCTGCCTCTCAAAGCTGTTGTCAAGATGTACTTTCAAAAGAGAGTATTTCATTTTAGATGGTAACAAATCAAGGGAGGAAACATGCTGTTGTCAGATTGTAGGTTACCTGTGCTCACAGGGACTGAGATACAAACTGCAGAAAGCTCGCTGAAGACAGAGGTATTTATTTGGCTGCTGTCTGTCTCGTTCACTGCTACATCCCCAGGTTCCAGATTAGTGCTTGGCTTTACTGAGTATTCAGTAAATACATGTTGTTGATTGAAATGTTTATTTTGAATTTGTATAATCATAGGTATATATGCACTTTTGTAAAATATTTTTATATCTAGCTAGTTAAAATTTTTACTGTTTCAACTGCCTTAATGTTGATGTTACCTGTTTTTCTGTCTACTTGTGCCACATATCAGGATAAAGGAAAAGAGTGTTAATATTGATAATTAGGTATAAAGTTATCTGATATTAAAAAGAACAAATTTGGAAGGGAACTTAAGAGGTCATCTTTTGTTCAGCTTCCTGTCCAGGAAAACTTGAGTAAGATGATTAGATATGTAATTTTAATTAATCACTTAAAGAGCCAGAACAATACAATTAGGGGTCCCTCTTAAGAAAATGGAGAAAGGTACTTCATCCTAGATATAAAGAGACTAACCTGGAACATTTAAAACTTCTTTGTGGGAAAATGGGAAAAAAAAAGTCGAGCACAACTAAGCTGCTCTTTGTTGATATCAGAAATGGGCTTGTCATTCACTTTGGCATTGAAGCATGGCCTCCTATCTCAGGAGGCAGGACCAGGACATTTTTTTCCCCTCCCACAAGAGCTTGGGCAGTTATTACAGGTTCAGAAGCCCTGACCAGTTTTTCAAGAGTTTCTCCTCTTTTTTACCCCTTGAAACACATGGTGCTTTTGCTCTGCTTTCAAGATGCATTAAGATCTCCTGCTTTGTGACTGCTTTGGAACCAGCAAATACCCTGACATGTATAATTCGAATTATGCAGGTTTCCTGAGTAAGTTAATCTTATTTTTAAGCTAGTTAAAATTCAAATGATATTTAGAAAAATGCTAGCTTGGAGTTAAGGCTTTTTTTCTTTCTTTCTTTCATTTTACTTTAAGCAGATTTTAATTTTAAGAAAGCCCTTTTAAGAGGAAAGCAAGCTTCAACATAGAAAAGCACCTTCATCTCTATGACCTATACTTTCAGTTTCTCTTGAGGTGCCTTTGTTACATTAAACATACGCATATGTCTTTTGAAAACCAGTTAACCTAACAGTTTTCTTGAGCATCTTTTTAGTTTTACTGAGAAGTATTTTAAATTGAGTGTTTCTGAGTTCGATTGCTTACGTCTGACACAGTCTCAAGTTTCCAGTGAATGGTAACAAAGACTGTAGAGTGTTGTTGGTACTGCAGTGAGAGGCATGCTTCCTTAGACCAGGTAAGAGAGATCAGTTTGTTTCTTAGTGCTGGGTGAGTTTTAGTGTTTATTTTATATTCCTTAGACAGTAGCAGTGTTAAATTGAAAAACAGCCAGAGCAACCTGATTTCAAGACGTCCCTGCTGTTTGCAGACAGAAAAAAACTACAGGGCCCTGGGGTGGGGTGGGGGGGAGGGGTAGAGTTAGCCTAGTTTATCCCTACTTATACAAATTAATTAAAATGTGGAAATAATTCTGGAGCTCAGTTTCTTCATTCAGGAGCTAAAGAAGTGATTGAAGATATTAATAATTTTAAGGTACTTCGTGGTTATTACTTGTGAAAGCAATCCAAGTATTAGTTTTTACTTTCATTTTTTTCCAGTAGTCAGTAGAATAAGCTTTGCCCTTATTAAACATTTTTTCATTTGTGATAATTTAAAATTGTCAATAGCAAAACATGCTTCCTCAGATTCTTTGGAAATCAGCCTGACCCTTGAAAAATATTTCAGCTATTATAGCTGTTTCATTGCTATTATTTTCTAGTACATTTTTCTTAAAAGTATTTGTGCTTTGAAAATGTCAGCTGTATTCTAATGAAGCTCGGGCATTGTTTGCTCATAAAGGGGCCGGTGCATTCCACTGCTTTATGGTTTATTATGAGGCACTGTGAGAGTGTGGGTGGCACCATTTGGTGTCTGCCTCTTGGGGTAGTGACTGCCATTATATTAGCTTTGGGTTGGCAAAGAAAATATAGCATGCAAGATGCTATATGAATTTGGATACCGTGAAAAAAATCTTATCCCTGAACGGTTCTTAGTGAGGCAGGAATGTGTGACAACTTGATTGAATTGATTGATCATTTCAAGTGTACCCCTGATGCCTACATTTGGCTTCCTTGTTTTTTGTTTTAGAGTAGTCATTCTTTGAAGAAGTGAATATTTCTGAGTAAACTATAACATTTGAGATCGATAAGATGGTATTTTAAAAGCATTTAGTATTTTTAAAAGTATGTGTAATACATTTAACTTTAAGAGAGTTTTTAAGGCACTTAGTGTGGAGTAGGGAGGGGGAGTGGGAGAGGAGGTCAGGCCAAGGCTTGCTTTCAGTTAGGAAAGCCCTGAGGAAGAAAAAAGCAACAGATGTTTCTTCTGTTACAATTGAGGTTGTTTCATTCAAAACTCACAGTAGCAGGAATGAGGGGGAGGGGTCATAAATCTGACTTAATCAGTGAATAAATGAAATTCAGTCATTTATAATTAATTTAAAATTTATTCTTTTATACTCAGGATTGAAAATCAGTACAGAGTAACAATGAGGAACATTTTAAAAATAATTTTTAATCTACAAAAATTGTGTGCAATGAAAACGTGAGAAAGTTCATTTTAGTGCGTCTAAGTGATGAGAAAGTGGATCATTACATCATATGTAATATTTTTAAAAAACCTAAAGCCATACAAAATTTATGAGACATACATTGCAAAAGTTTGATTGCACACAAACAAAATGAAATATGAAACATCGTTTGCATATGTTGATAAATCATTTTTGTCTTTGATGAAAAGCCTGAATCTTATGCCAAAGACCTTTGAGTAAGAAATGTGGGTGAAATGTTTTGGATGTAAATGAAATGATATGTTGTAGTTTGCCTCTAAAAAGGGAGATAAAAGGCTTAGATTGTTTGCTAATGAAAAAAGGGAAATGTTTATCTCCTGGAAAGTGCAAGAAAAAAATGTATTGGAGGCAAGATACATGTAATGCAATTAAAATTTTGAGAAAGGTTTTTGAATTTATGGAGTTAACACCAAGTAAAATAATGCGTTACTTTTACAAGTAGCACAAAGTTGGCCAAGAATATAAACAAAGACACACAAGGGTCTGCCTGGCGAGCGCAAGGTCCTGAGTTTGATGGCCAATACCCCCCCCCAAATTAACACAAAGTTCTGTACCCTTGTATGATTTGCAGTTACACTCCTTCCAGCTTTATGCCTGCCTTTCTATCTTTCTCTCTTTCTCTTTCTTTCTCTTTCTTTCTTTCTTTCTTTTCCTTTCTCTTTTTCTTTCCTTCTCTTTCTTTTTCTTTTCTTTCTTTCCTTCCGTCCTTCTCTCTGTCTGTCTGTCTGTCTCTCTTTCTTTCTTATCAGGATCTCCTTCCGTAGTTCAGGATGGCCCTAAACTCACTGTGTAACCCATACTGCCCTTAAACACAGTGATCCTCCTGCTTCATCCTCCTGAGTTTACAAGACCTGGGTTTACAGGCCTGCATCAGCATTCTTAGCTAACTTGGCATTTCTTAAAATGCTTGAACAACTAGTAATGAACACCAGATCTTCCATATACCATGTAGTAAATATTTATCCTACCTTATAGTGCAAAATTATTAATAATATATAATACCCCAAAATTACTGAAGTTATAGTTTTAAATACACAGTTTTCTGAATATTTGAAAATGTAAGATTTAAACACTCAAGGAAATTATGAAAATTTCAGTTGCTCTTAAAGTAGGATGCCTCCCTGCCTTACTTCCTCAAGATTATTCTACCAAAGAGCAATTGAGCTGTATCACTAGATCTTTTTAAATTTTTATTCTGAGATTAGTCTCACGACATTGCCCAAATGGGACTGGAACTTGAACCTCCTACTTGGCCTACCTCAGTGCTGGGATTACAAGCATGGGCCACTTGGCTGGACTCAGCAAAGGTTTTCTTTTTTTGTCAAAGAATGATGGTAGAATATAGAGACTTAAAATCTTATCTGATCATTGTTTTAATTAAAATAATAGATCTAGATACATTTTGCTTTTTTAAGGGATAGCAACATATTAAGTTGTTTTTTTTCTAAGTAAGATAACTTAATGAAGTTCATAGTATATTTATAAGCTAGCTATACATTTGTTTAAAGAAAGAACTTTTACAATTTTGACCAAAGAATATAAATTTGATGGAATAGACACCCTTAAAAAAAAGTTGATAGCCAGGTGCAGTGACATACTCTTACAGTTGTTGTTCCACTGATTTGGGAGGATTAAAAATAGTGACCCCACATGGGTGGGCTTTGTAACAGTGACTGCATCATATGTCTTAGTTATCAAAAATGTGTATCATTAGCAGGTGCGATAACACACCTGTAATACTAGCATCAGGAGGCTGAGGCAGGAAGATCCTCAAGAGTTCCAGGCCAGCCTGGGCTACATAGTGAGTTCTTGACCAGCCTAAATACATAGTGAGACCTTGTTTTAGGAAAAAAAAAAAAGGGGGGGCGTGTCATTTAATGTTGTAAATGTACACATGACAGTACCTTGCTTAACGAAAATGGCAACATAGAAATAGTTGTGACTAAATCCTTCAAATTAAAAGAAAAATCAGTTGAATTATTTTAAGATGAATTCTATATTAATTGATATAAATTAATCATGGAATCATTGTGTGTTTTCAAATTATGGGAGGGAAACATTTTTATTATATAACTATATATTCTTGTGTGATAAACAGATTTCTGTTATACTAAAGATTTATTCCCTGTGTGGGAAACCAAACTAATTTGTGTTTATTACCTGGCAGTTGGTTGACCGTATGTGTTATGAGGCCGGTGAAAGCTTCCCTAATTTAGCTATCATTTAGAGGTAATTTCCTTTTTTTTTGGTACTGGGAATCAAACAGTCTTGCACTTGGCAGGTGGGCTCTGTGCCACTGAGCTATATAATGAGACAATTCCTAAATAATCCCTAATTTCTGATGGGTACTGTGGACCAACAGTTGCTATTGTTATTTATATAATGAAAGAAGACTTCTGAAGTTCTCGCTTTATTCTGTGTATGAAATCTTGAGCATTAAACTGAGGTTTTAGGAGCGTCTGAGTCTAAACTACTCATTATTCCCCAAGTCACACTGCTCAGAATAACAGATACAGACATTCTCTCTGCCTTGCATGCATGTGTACAATTTGTAGTAATAACTATGAGGATTAGTTCCATCTTTGGGGTATGGAAACGAAAGGCAAGATTTACAGTGTCTCGCCATGTAGTCCAGGCTGGCTTGTATCACTATGTAGCCCAAGCATGATCCTCCTACCTCAGCCTCCCAAGTGCTAGGATTAAGATGTGCACCTCCATGCCCAGCCGACACTGTTGTTTAAGAGTAGGAAATGAGCATAAGTTAACTGTTTTTAGAATGAATCTAGGAACTTATTCTGTAATAACAATGTTTCTTCCAAGTATCAAGCAACTCATTTTCCAGTGACTTTTTAGTTGGTAACTAGAGATAAAGACCTTCAGCAGAGAACTTTGTTTTTGGCAGTTTGCTTGCTGGCAGTGAAAATTTGTCAACTGTCTTGGCAGTTTCTCTGACAAAAATGAAGAAAGCACTAACTGAGCACTTACTGTGTGCCAGGTAGATACAGAAGTTACTCTTAACTCCATAAAAAATCTTTTAGTAGTTAAGTTTTAATGCCAAATGGTTTTGTTGACGTTGATGCCCAACTTTAAAATGTCTTGCTGTAAAATGTAGATAGCTTCAATAATAATCCTCACATAAGAACATCAATAAGTTAAAGTTTTGAATGAACTATTTCATGTGGTGTTAGGGAATACAGTGATCCCCCTTGTTTATTTTCTAAGGAAAAGAACATCTTTTTTTGGGGGGGGGTTGCTAGGGATCGAACCCAGGGCCCTGTGCATGCAAGGCAAGAACTCTATCACTAAGCACGTCCCCAGCCCCAGGAAAAGAGCAGCTTGAAACTTTAATAAATAATCCTTGGTCTGAGTGTGTGTCTAGAAAGTTTTAAAAACACAACTGTTTCTTAAAAAAGTCTGTCTAGTTATTGTCATCATTTATAAATAGTAGACAAATATATCACTTGACTGTAAATTTGGAATAGTTTATTGGTTAACACTGTCTGGTTGCCACCTCCGAGGGTTTGTGAGCTTCTTCATGAGAATGATTTCCAATGAAGTCCTCGTGGGTATTTTAATACTCATAAATTCTGATCCTTGCGGTTGCACACAGCTGTCTTGATCTACTCCAACCACTCCGTGGCTGTTGGTATGAGATAAAGTGTGCTGTTTTTCGCTTGTTCTCTTTTACTCAGCATGTAAATAGTGTCTGCATGCCATCTGGTGAGTGTGTTGGCTGGTGACAGAGCTAAAAGTAATGGCTGAAAATGGGCTGGAAAGAAAAGAACACTTGGCTGTGGTATGAAGCTCAGTGGTAGGTCTCTTCCTAGCATGCTCACTTGAGGCCCTGGGTTCAGTGCCTGACATCACACATGCGCACGTGTGCTCACAGACACACACACACACACACACACACACACACACACACACACACACACGAAGTGACTGAAGAATAAGGTCACTCAACTTTCTTTTTTAAAAAGGAAAATTAAAAATTTAGTGTAGTAGAGTCTACTTATACTATATGACTTCCTTAATTTGAACAGAGAGAAAAGGGTCTTTCTCTTTGAAAATAAGTCTTTTTCCGTCTTGCCTGGTCACAAAAATCTTATGAGATACTTGATAAAAATATGGGTTTCTGTGAATTTTTTGGGTTGTTATGTGTCCATGGGGGTCTAGGAATGCATGTTTTGAGGAAGAAAGGCCTCTACCATGTCTCAGCTCTTGTGACGCACATGTGTTATGACCCAGCGTGTTTAGGAAGAACTGCTGTGAAGGACTAGAAGGACCAAGGTGTTTAGGGCACCCTAACTGAAAGATGTGTGTCCCCCAAAGCAGCAAAATTCTGTTAGGCAAGTAAAAAAGAAATGAGAGAATTAAAGATTTCCTCGATTGAACAAAGTAACAGAAAAAGGACAGAATCACATTTTAACTAAATATAAAGAAGACAGTAAAAAGCAACAAGACAAAACCATAAAAAAGACAGATGTTTCTAGGTGAATATTCTCCAAATGTTGAAAGGGAGGACTGGGGATGTGACTTAGAGCTGGAGCGCCGGCTGGGTATGTAACGTGCCTGGCTCTGGGTTTGATCCCCAGCAACACGCGCGCTCTCACTCTCTTGCTCTTTTCTTTTTCTCTCTCTCTGTAAGAAACCTGGTGAAAATTGGCTGAATGCTTTCTAAGACCTTTTATCTTTGAGGTTTAATGAAGTAAATTAACTCAGTTATAATATCCCAGATGCAGAGCTGAGGAGTTTGCTTAAGAAATAAAAAAATACTGTTTAAATCTTTGCATATGGAAAGATAGAGGTTTTTTTCTTCCTTCGAACTGAAAAATTCAAAACATTTCTGGATACCAGATAAAAAGGGAGCAAGGTAATAATTAGAAAAGATACTCCTTAAGTAAAAGTGCTTATTAAAGAGATTTGATCTTCTAGGAAAAGTATGTAAAAAGTGACAGATACAGTGTTCGCTTTAGAGCTGTGTCCTTGGACTGCAGAGCAGCTTCATAAGGATTTGCAAGGATCCATTCTTTGGTCATGGCAAGATTTTGATTAGGTGGCCCATTTGAGGGAATTTTAGAAGTCCCACGTTCCAATAACTGCAAAAACACCCTGGCTTTTGCTTCTGTGTCTGTGATAAGTAGAAATGTGGATTTCAGAGCTTCTATTCTTATCTCTGCACTATAGGACCCTCAGTTTCCATTTTGGAACTAAATAAAAAGAAGAGGAGGTTCCAGGAGTCATTTAAATCATTACACTTTGAAGATAGTATAAACTTTTATCTTCTGTTCTTTGCCCATCCCAATTACAGTACTATTGTGGTTACTCAAGTTCAAAAGTTTAATAATAGTGATTGCGTTTGAAGTGAATCTTAGAACTTTGCTGAACATAATTGAATACAAATGCAACTAAATATAACACAATAGTAATACAGTGTGCAGATAAGTAATATATATTATAGCTAGAATAATCAGTAAAGAGAATGAAAATTTTTTTAAAAGAAAGCTACTTAAGTACTTTTAAACATAAAATAAAGTAACTGTAAGTTTTATTTACTTATTTTACTCCGACCTGAAAGTTACATTTATATAAGGATATGCTATGTTTTACTTGCCTTAATGGTTTGGTATGTCCAGGAGATTATACAGTCTTTTCAAATTAATTTTGCTTAATTTGATGTGTTTTATTTATGGAGACAGTGTTGTTGAATTATAACACTTGAATAATTTTTCATATAAAGATGATAGCTCTCCCTTGGACTATCCATACCCTTTCTTCTAGCCTACTGTGTTTTCAGTGACATACTGCTTTGTAGATGGCTGATTAAATTTAGAAATAAAATTATTATAGAATCTTTACCAAATATTGCCCATTCCAGAACTGATTTGTGATTTGACCTCTTTAATACTGTACTGTATTAGAAGCTAATTAATATCCTTTACAACAGTTATTAATAAATGGTAGTTAAAAGAGTAGTATAGTAAGGAAAATTGCTTGACATTTTCTTCTGACACTTCTTATTCTTTGGGGAAATGTTAAGAATGAGTGAAATAAAAACATGTAGTGCTGGCATATGAATAAGTAGTTCCGTGGAGCAGAATAGAAAATCCATTTATTGACCCATGACCATCTGAGCGGGAGGGAAACTTGGCTGTTTCATTTTAAATTCCAGATGGGTCAACGATTTGAAATTTAAATGAAGACATTAAAGTATTACAAGGAAGCATAGAGGGTGCTCCGTGAATCAAAATCAATCAGTCTCTCTCTTTTTATGTATGTGTATGTATGTATATATATATAATCTCAGCTTGTAAGTTCAGCATAACCGATTGAAACTACAAAGCCTATAAGACAGGTAAAATATAGTATATCCATGTATAATGTGTACCTCTAGATTGGGAAGCAAAAGTAAATAATCCTTGCAGTTATTGTGACTTCTTTCAGTTTTATAATTAAACAAAGCTGTTCAACCTTAATCATAATAATAAATTAAAATCCAAATAAGGCCAACATGAGATACTGTACCATTTTTGTATACGAAGTTATGTTCAAAGATTTCAAGGAAAGAGACAATATGGTAACTACTTTTATGTCGGGATAATCTTGTGGTGAAACACTATTTTACTTAAATGGTTATGTTTTGGTCTGTGCTGATTTGCTGTTATGCCCTCTTTTATCTCAATCTCCATTTTATTATTTACTTTTTGTGTCCTTTTAATTAAGGGAAAAATAAATTAAAAAATAGCAGGATATATTATAGTAACCCACTTTGACTTTCCATTATATTGATTTAAAGCCCTGTATTGCTCTCACCATCTTGTTTTGACTGATGTTCCTCTATTCTGTTTTGCTTGATAGTACCAGGTTCGAAAGTTTAGGCAACAGCTGTGAAGATAGTAGGATTCATTATGACGCCCATTCTGTTTGACTATTATCTACTTTTGAAGACCTATAATGTCTCCAATGTTTTGGTTTTGTTGGTTTTGTTCTTTACTGTTTTGTTCAATTTTATTATAACTAATGATATAGGCAATTCTATTAGAGATAGCGGGAGGCATTATGGTAACCATTGTTGATCACCTAGTATTATGCTTTTACATTATCTATTACGTCCACCCTTTTGATTTGACTGACTGTTCTGTTATGTCACATTTGGTTCTACTCTCTTCCAAAAAAGTAATAAAAACTGTGGGAGCAACAAAACCCAAAATGTGTAATTGTCATTTTACAAAAGAGAGGAAAAGAAAGTGCTCTAAATGATATAACTGCATGTATATTTAAGTGTATAAGATAGATAATGATATTACTGAGTTTTGTTGGATCATTGAACAGAACTGTTTTCAGTCTCACTGTTGGAATGTCCACTTTATAAGCTTTAATTTTGTAACTTGAACAATTGTTTCTGAGATGACAAAATGTAATCCATTAACTAGTGATTTCCTACTGTTTATTTTTTTTTCTGTAAATCTGTATAACTTGTACCCTTTCTCTGCTTTTTTCTTTTCTTTTTCTCCTTAAATAAAATTTAAAAAAAATACCCTTAAAAAAAGAGATACTGTACCATTTTTAACATAAAAGTTGTCCCAAATAAAGTTTAATAACATCCTAGATTGGTGAAAAATGAACATTGTCATACATTTCTAAAGGGAGAGTAAGTTGTTGCGTCCAATTGGTACAATTAATGTATATAAAGACGTATGTATTATAGTCATTACAGCAATATTTGTAACACTGAAAGCTTTTCCTTTACCGAGAGGTTCAGTAAGCAAACTGCTAGAGCCATAAAAGGGAACATTATCTAACTAACAAAATAAATGTTGAGCCAACATTTTATGTACAGATATAGAAAGACATCAAAGATAGATATACAGTATTATTAAGTGAAATAATAACACTCCAACTGATAAAATCTTCAGTCACATATATAGAGAAAAAGGACATTTTCACAAATACTTGTGTGTACCTGGAATGTATCTGGAAGGTTATAAACGAACTGGCACCAATGACTATCAATAGAGAAGGAAATGGTTAGGTGGTGGTTGGAGACAGGACTTTGTTTTCACTTTTTCTACACTCTTTGTTTCATGCATCTGCATCATATGCTTACATGCAGATGTTCATGTATTCATTAATTCATTCATCTAAAATGTATCTTGAGGGGCTGGGGATTTAGCTCAGTGGCATAAGCGCCTGCCTTGCAAGCGGGCAGTCGTGAGTTTGATCCCTGGTACCGATAAAAAGGAAAAAGACAAAAAAAAAAATTTGTATATTGAGCTCTGTTACAGACCAGGCTCTGTGCCAGGTGTTAGCAACACAACAGCGCATGAGATAAGGCTTCTGTCTTGTCTTGTGAAACTTGACATCCTGAGAAAGATAGGGCTATGGACAGATAATAAGATACAAATATGTAATGTATCTCATAGTGATAAAAGTGCTGTGATGAGAAACAAAGCATAGTAAATTAAGTAGTGCCAGTACAGGGTGGTCAGGCATCACTGCTGCCTTGGCAGCACTTGAAGTGATGGGAAGTTAGGTTTCTGGGGGTTGAGGGAAAACTTGCAGGACGCAGGGGAAACAGACAGGTCACCATGTTAGAAGGGCTGCAGTTGACACTGCAAACCATCGTGAGCGCTTGAACTGAGATAAAAAAGCAGTTGGAGAGCTTTGAAAGTTTCTCCACACAGTAGGGTCACTCTTGGCTGCTCAGTGGAAGATGGCAAGATGCTATTCAGAAAGGTAAAATCAGTGGCTGCCTAATTCCAAATATTCTGGCAGCCACATTTTGAAAAATAGACAAAATTAATTTTGAGGATAGATTCTATTTAACTTGAGCATTTACCCAAAACATGAGCCAACATGAAATCAACATTAGTATTATTGGCATTTATTCTAGTTAATGTAATATTATCAATATTAATGTTACTAATGTTGATTATTGCCATTTTTGTGTAATTATAGTTGTTTTGTTTGTTTTGGGGGATACTAGGAATCACATTCAGAGATTAACACATGGGTCAGGACCTAAATTCCTCAGGTTGGCTTTGAATTTCGAATCCTCCTGCTTTTGAGTAGCTGGGATTATAGGCATGTGCCCTTACAGTTTTTTTGTATTAAGTTTTCAAATTTTGACATGTATTTAATAGTTAGAGCATACCTCAATTTAGTTTGCTGAAGTTTTAGCAGTGAAGTGAAAAGTAAATACTACCAGAACAATGAAGATGTGTTTAATGGAAAAATACTTTATATTGCTTTTGTTTTGAAGCGGATTTAAAATTAAATAAACTTAAAATTCAGATCTTCATTGGCACTACTGCCATACCCACTTGTGCCTGTTACCTGCTGTCAGCACTGCAGTGGCTGTGGGGGTGTGCGGAGGTAGTGAGTGAATCCTTAAGTTTCTGCAGTAATTCAAGCAGGAGATGATGACAGGACCAAAGCCGTAACAGTGGAGTGCAGGACAGAGCCAGGAGGATTTATTAATCAATTGAAGGAGGGATATGAGAGAAAGAGAAGAATCAACTGTGATCTTTTTGATCTGAACAACTGAAGACCAGAGTTGACATTTACTGGTCTGAAAAAAGAGAAAAGGGCAGTTCCTAAGTGGAGCAGAAGGTGCTCAGGTGTTAGATTTTTAATATGTTAAGTTTGAGGTAAGGTTTTTCCAGGCTGGCCTTGAGCTCGCTTTGTAGCTCAGGTTGGTTTTCAATTCAAAACAATCCTCCTGCCTCAGCCTCTCAAATGCTGGGATTACAGGTGGATGCCACCACACCCAACTTGAGCTATGTTTTTGACATCAATACAGAGGTCTCAAAGGCAGCTAGATCTGAGATTGAAGTTCTGGAGTGAGTTTAATCTAGAGACTTTAATGGCTGCCATCTGTGTTATCTGAAACCATAAGAGAATGCTCTTGGATGCAGTGCACAGTGACAGGAGATGGTGGAGGACTGAACAGAGGGCCCCTGAATGTTTAGAGGAGGAGCCAGCAGCCAAGAGCAGCCTGTGGGTTAGGAGGAGATCCCAGATAAAATGGTGGTTTGAATGCCAAAGGAAAAGTGTTTTAGAAAGGTCAAAAAGCGTCAAGTGCCTATATGGCTGGTAGGTTAAAATAAGTTGGAAAGGGGCTGGGGATTTAGTTTAGCGGCATAAGCGCCTGCCTTGCAAGCAGGCAGTCGTGAGTTAGATCCCTGGTACCCATGAAAAAGAAAAAGACACACACACAAAAAAATAAGTTGGAAGCTAAGATTTAACCATTGAATTCAGTATCATGGAGATCTTGGCAAAAGCAGTTTAACAGTAGTGTTTTAGGCAGGGGAAGGGTGGGGATTAAAGAAAAAGTGAGGCTAAATAAACATGGTGGCTCACACTTGCAATCCCAGCACTTGGGAGGCTGAGGCAAGAGGATTCCTGTGAGTTTGAGGCCAGCCTGCACTTCAGAGTGAGACCTTGCTCCCCCTCAAAAAAACAACAACAACAACAAAAAATCCCCAAAACAAGAAAACCAAACTTGAATTACTTAAGAAATTAAAATAGAATTTTAGCCAATTTTTATACCTATGCCAAGATTTGGCTGCTGCTGCTTCTGTTTTTTTTTTTTTTTTTTAAGCTCTGTTTCTTAGCTACTCCCTTAGGCAATTGTTCCCATTTAGCTATTTGAAGGAATTGTCAGAACTCAAATCCAGGCAATTTAAAAACATTTATTTTTAATAAATACCGTGGGTGCCCAGGAATACTTTTTGATGGTGTTTGCTTTATGTTGTCAAGGAACTATGAATTAAATAAAGCCAAGTACTTAAGAAAAATTGTTTGGATTTTGTTCAGTTTATTTCCTAACCAGGTTAAAATATGGGTGACTAGATATAATGTATTTAAAGGTTTTTTTGTTTTTTATACTGGGATTCAAACCCATGACCTTGTGCTTATCAGGCAAGCGTTTGAGCCACTGAGCTAAATCCCCAGCTTTAAAGGTATTCTTTTCAGTAAGATTACTAGCATTTGTATTTAATGTAATGATATGTTTTTACATTGGGCTGTTATCGTTTACTCATAAGAAGTTAAGTAATTTTGTAAGGATAGTAAACTAATGGCCCCGGGTATTACAGATTTATTTACCAGTCTGACATTCATTTTTTAAGTATATTGGGTCTTTGCAAAATAGCTGTTGAGTTTTTGGTTTTTGTTTCTTTTTTTTTTTTTTCTGAGGATCAAGCTCTCGACCTGGTGCATGCCAGGCAAGCACTTGTGCCACTGAGCTAAATCCTCAGCCCTTGTTTTTTTCGTTGAGACAAAGGCTCTATACTTCAGGCTGGCCTTGAACTTACTGTATATAGTCCAGGCTGGCCTCAGATTTGCAATGATCCTCTTGCCTCAGCCTCCTGAGTGCTGGATTTATGAGTCTGCACCACCACACCTGGCTACAGTTTTGTTTGTTTGTTTGTAATATTCCTTGAATCTGTAGCCTAGGTAAAAGGCCCATCTTCCTAAATTATTAAAAATTACATATCTTTCTTCTAATTGCATATCTAAGTGCATATCTTTCTTCCCCATTGGCCTTTTTAAAAATTTTTTGAGACAGGATCTCGCAAAGTCTTCTAGTGTTTTCATGTTTATCTTTTAATTTATTTTTGTGCAAGATGAAAAATTAAAACATGAACAGTTTCCTATGTTCTATTTTCTTTATTGGGTTGATGTCCTACTGAGCAGGAAAGAGGGATGGGACTCAACAGTCCAAGCAGGTTTATCGCCTAGCCTGAGAGGGACCTCACTATGTGAGCAGAGCTGAGCAGATGTCTCTTGCAGCCTAAGAGGCTTTTTTCATAGCATTTTTGGACTGGCTTTTGAGGGAGTGAACAAGGGAAGGAGCGGACTTGAGGCTTCTTGATGTGTCCGCTGTGTGCTCCCAAACCTGCTGACATATACTTGGGGACTGCTTGTGTCCTGCTGAATCCTCTGTGACCTAAAAGAAACTGGGTGTGGTGGCTCATGCCTTAATCCCAGCACTCCAGGGAAGCTGAGGTGGGAGGATCGTTGTGAGCTCAAGGCCAGCCTGAACTGTATAGCGAGACCCCTCTCAAAAAAAAGAGAGAGAGAGAGAAATGAAACCCTCAATTCTCTAAGATGGCCTGTGGGTACACCCAGACTAGCAAGTCCCTGTCCTGGCTCTGTCACCACCTGCACGATGTACAAAATGTTCATATATAAATGAAGTTATTTCTACATTTTAATATCTTTGCGGAGAGTATTATGACAGGGGCTGGCTATATATTCAAGCTTGCCTTAAACACATGCTGATCCTCCTGCATCAGCCTTCCCAGAGCTGAAATTATATATGTATTACACCCCCATCCCTGAATAGATTTCAATTTTTGTTTTGTTGTTGTTGTTTTGGGTTCTTTTGGGGGGAAATGGGTTGGCTTTTGCGGGGAGGGGTTTTGACAGGGTCTTGTTATGCAGTTCAGACTGACCTCAAACTCACTTTGTAGCCCAGGCTAGCTTCAAACTTGCAGCGATCCTCCTGCTTTAGCTTCCAGAGTGCTGAGATTACAGGCATGGGGCACCATGCCTGGCACTAGACATTAATTTCTGCCTTGTGAATGTCTTTATGTGCTTCTTTGTTAATATTACATTACTTTAATACTAAAGCTTTGTAGTAATTTTGAATTCTAGTAGGCTAAAGTTCTTTTCTTCCCCATTTTTTCATTCTTCCACATATATTTTAGAATCAGTCTGTTAAATTTATTGTTTCCTCTGAGTGCTTTTGGTGTTACCTGAGTTAGTGCTTTTCTTGTTCAGTTATGGATGTTGTGCTTTTTAAAAATTTTGGCTAAAAGTTTAGTGTCTCGGATTTGTTCCCTAACCTTGACTATATTTTTTTGTGGTTTTTTTTGCTTCACTCCTTTTCAAGTTTTTGCTTTTGCTTCTACTGAAGTGTCACAGAAGTAATCTCATCATAAATATTTGTTAGTAGTAAGGCCATTTTTAAAAAACTGGCAGCTGAGAGCAATGTTTCAAGGCTGTTTTCTTCCTTATGTAGATTCTGTCTGAAATTGAGTTTGTTACTCCGATGTTCAAATCTACCAATTCCATGGATGTTGTTCACACCCTAGAATCACAGATTATTATTCTCCACTTCAGTGAATTCTTCCCTGGGTAAATAACTGTACTTGGGAAGTTCTGATCATACAATACCCCTAATCTTCAGCACCTAATAAGATACACATTTTATGTAAAAAGAAATCTCTTGTACAGTTAGAAGATAGGGAAATTTTATTTGATATCATTATGTTTCAAAAATAAAGAACCTGGTTTTTAAATTTATCTCAAGCTCAGTATGATTCCTATAGAAAAAAAATAACTAAGGATGTCATTTAGGGAGTATTACAGGATGTTTGCCATCCAAATAGGTAATAACCTCAAATAACTACCAACTAATTACCACTAACAACTAGGTAGTAACTGCAGTCTGTGCAGCTGAAATAGTTTTTATGGTTTAGTGCACCTGTTTTATACAAGGGACTAAACTAGGTGCAGGAATACGAAGCTGAGAGACATGTCCCTCTTACAGTAGCACTGCACATAATTTTGTGAACTGAGTGTTTTCTACAAATAAGTTTTGTGAGAAGCCAAGAGGGATGATGTCCAGGACCTGGTCCACGCGTGCTGGGCCGGCTCTTGAGGGGAGGGTGACAGCGTAGCAGAGGCTTTGATCTGGAACGCTGCCCTGCACTAGCTATGGGAGCTTTGCGGATTATTCCATTTCATTCAGCCTCAGGTCCTTCAGTGTAAACTCTGCTTCACATTGTTGTTTGAGGCAGTAATGAAATTTGGGGTATGTGTATACAGTAGAGTGATCAAAAGATAAGATGAATGTTTAAAAGGTTTAAAATTTGTTATGGTACAAGACCCACTGCCATAAATTCTTTTTTTTTTTTTAATGTTTAAGAGGACAGAAAAAACAATGCAAGCAACACAGCACTTTACAACAAGACAACCAGATATCATAAATTCTTTTAAAAATACTCCCTACTGGGGCTGGGGATTTAGCTCAGCGGCATAAGCGCCTGCCTTGCAAGCAGGTAGTCGTGAGTTCGATCCCCGGTACCGATAAAAAGGAAAAAGACAAAAAAAACAAAAGAATACTCCCTACTTCAGACATACCCACTGTTCTTGCCACTTTTTTTAATTTTAAGTTTTTATTAGTACATGTTTATAGTATGTCATGATTACAGTCATCAGAGAGTTGGTCCACATTCATAACGTATCTTCTTTTTACCTCCCCTTCCCTTCCTTTCCCTCTCCCCTTCCCGCTATCTCTTGGTCCTCTTCCCATCTACAGAAGTGCCCTCTCTCTGTCTGGCCTCTTTCCGAAGCAGTCCTGGAAGTCTTCTTTCCTGTCTTAACAAGGTGGGCTAAAAAAAAAAATGGTTAATGTTGCTGTCAAGTGCCATCGAACAGAAAGACAGGCTTGTACAGTACGTTCCTGTGCACCTTGCTCTGTCTCTGGCACCGTGAAACTTCTGCCTGTTCCCCATAGTCACAATGACAAGGAAAGGTGAACAGTTTGAGTTAATTGAGGACATTGCCATTGTGCAACTAAAGATACTCACAAAAAAGGACTTCCAAAGCTACTTCAGAAAGTGGCAGGCAATGGGATAAGTGCGTAGAAGTGAGAGGGGAAGTGTTTTGAGAGGCGTTAATAGCAATATCTTTTCCTGTAATAAAGGTTTAAAAAATTTAAACACTTGCTGTATTTTCAATCATATTACCTATATATGGAACAGACTAGCATGTAACAGTCACTGAAAAAATGGTGTGAAATAGTCTGCCCTCTGAGTACCCAGGACCAATGAACCACCCATTGAAAATTTGTGTTTATGTAGAACATGTACAGTCTTTTTTTTCATTATTCTCTAAACAATACAGTATAGCACATATTTACATGGCATTTATTGTGTATTGGGGATTACATTTATACATAGATGATTTGAGATACATGCGGAACTGGCCATGGTGGCATATACCTGTAATTCCAGTGCTCAGGAGGCTATGGCAAGATTGCTGGGAGTTCAAGGCCTGCTTGAGTATATAGCAAGACACTGTCTCAAAAAGATAATAAATTTTAAAGCCAAGCATGGTTGCATAAACCTATAATCTCCCAGCATTTGTGAGTCTGAGGCAAGAGGATTGCTTCGAATCTGAGGCTAGCCTCGGATACAATATTGAGACCCTGTTTCAAAATAAATACATACAGGAAGATAAATGCAAATGCTATGCCATTTTGTATTGAGGGCCTCGAGCATCCATGGAGCATCCAGCATTGCCCTGCATGCACTACAGAACACTTGTGCATCCATTTTGAAGCGCTAATAGAGAGGAGTTGGTCTAGAAGAGTAGAATTTTCCCAACAGAGGGAAAGGTGTGTGGCAAAGCAGATGGTTGAACTGGGGCCTTGGTGGGATTACAAAGTATTTAATCCGGTTGGTTTGAAAGCAGAATGCTGAAGAAAGTGGCTGAAGGTCAAGCTGGCAGGGGAAGCAGAGTTGAGATCCTCAACTGGAACTTGCCTGTCATTTTTTAAGATTCTAAGAGACTCGAGGTGTAAGTGTGGACTCTTCAAAGGCGTTGAGTGTCTAGAATAGTTTTGCCAGTTAAAGGACTTGTTTGTTACATGTATGTGGAATAGCTAGAAAAATTGATTAGAGCTAGGACATCCGGTTCTAGTAGTGGTGTTTACCCTGACTACACATTGGAACCATCTGGAGAACATTAATCTCATGCCCAGCCTCACCTCCCACTCAGGCCCTGCTACTGTGTGCTATTATTCCCTGGTGATTGCACTGCACCACAGTGTGAGCCATGTCGGGAACCACTGAGTGGGGGGATCCGTATATTCAAACCAGGTACCATTCAGATCCAAACTAAACAGATGCTGGCAGCATGAAGGAAGCTGAGTAAGGAAGGCTGTTAGAAGCAGGATGTGCCAGTCATAGGAAAACTGTTTCTGGAGTGGTCACTGAAAAGATGCGCGTATACAGTTATGTACATACTAATAGTGATCCCTGGGGGAGAAGCAGGTTGGAGGCTGCACTGAGCAGACCTGAGAAGGGTAATTCTGTTTTAACATGGAATTTGAGGGAAATGATCCACAACGCCAAATTGGCAGGGAGAGTAAAGGGAATGAGCCGGAGGACTAGTTGAAAATTCAGAAGACAGTCCTGTAGTGGATTACTGATGGGCCAGATCCCTTAGGAGCCATAAATCCCATAGCAGAGTTGAAAGAAGTCATTTAAATGAGAATGAGGGACTTCCCATTCAGAGAGAAATAACTAAAGTCAATGAGGGTGCAAATAAATTCACAGGTTAAGCAGTAATTTTGCCTGATGGCCTAATTTCCTTACTGTGGGTGATGAGCGTATCTGCTGACAGTTATGAGGTAAGCGTGGCAAAAAAGCAAGAGAAGGAAATTCAGGAGTTGTGGGCACACTTTGGTTTGGAAGCCAAAGGAGCATGGCCATTTGAGGACGCAGATTGGGAAGCGGATGTCTTGCTAGTCTGGTTCTTCAATACTGCTTTCCCACAGTGTTTCAGCTTTGACTTTCTTTCACATATATCGTATGTGATCTCCTTGTTACGTTGATCTCTTCTATAAGCTGAAGTTTGTCTAGAGGAGTTCACTGGCTGGTATTAGTGTGGTGTGAAAAGTAATTACTTTGGGGTGAATTTCTTAGTATCACTCTACCCCATTTTAAAGAGTGTATACATTGTGTCTCTGGTGTGAAAAGCTGAAAGAGTAAATAAGGATCAAAATGACAGATATTGGGAAATAGGAAGAAAATGTTCAAATGGGAGGAGGGAGAAGGAAAGCAAGAAAGGGAACGTTTTAAAAAGAGCCTTGAGGCTGGAGATTTAGCTCAGCGGCATAAGCCCCCCTGCCTTTGCAAGCACGCAGTCGTGAGTTCAATCCCTGGTAGGGGGCAAAAAAAAAGGCTTGACCAAAAAAAAAGAAAAAGGGCCGCAGATTTAGCTCAGTGGCATAAGTGCCTGCCTGGCAATCACCAGGTATCAATTTTGATTACCTGTACCAAAAAAAAAAAAAGAAGAAGAAGAAGCTTAAAGAAAGGAATGGAAACAAAGCTTTTGTAAATAAGGATCAATGAGTTGAAGGGAAGGGAATAGATTGGGGAAAAAAGAATCAAAATATGTCATGTACAAGGGCTGGGGTTTTAGCTCAGCGGCATAAGTGTCTGCCTTGCAAGTGTGCAGTCGTGAGTTAGATCCCTGGTACCAATGAAAATGAAAAAGAAAAAAAATGTCATGTACAGACACAGTTCTCTATGATGAATGTGATAATTATGTGTATCTACAATGTACCAGTAAAATTAAATTTTTTAAAAATGACATTCATGGGAGATTGGAACAGTAAGAAAAAACCAAAAGTGTAGAAACCAGGTGTGGTGGCACATGCCTGTAATCCTAGAGGCTGAGGCAGGAGGAGCACTGTGAGTTCAAGGCCAGCCTGAACTGCATAGGGAAGCCCTCTCTCTGAAAAAGAACAAAAGTAGAAAAAGAAATCATTTGAAAACACTGTATGGATCCCATGCTTTAGCACCACCTAGTTAGCATCATGTTTTTTCTTTACTGTTATAAAAGTTTAAAACTTAACCAGATTGAGGCTTGGGATTTAGCTCAGTGGCCTAAATACCTGCCTGACGAGCTCCAGGTCGTCAGTTCCATCCCCAGTACCAAATAAATAAATAAACCCTATCAGATTGATACTTTAAAAATATATGAACTTTTAGTATTAAAATTTTACATGGTAAGCCAGGCGTGGTGGCTCACACCTGTAATCCCAGCACTTGGGAGGCTGAGGCAGGAGGATCATTACAAGTTCGAGACCAGCCTGGGCTACAAAGTGAGCTCAAGGCCAGCCTGAACTGCACAGAGAGACCCTGTCTCAAACAGACAAAAAAAAATATTTTTTTTTACATGGTAAATTTGAAGATTTTTTCTTTTCACATTATACTTCATGCTTTTTCTTTTTAGTTCTATGACATACGAATTCTTGATATATAATATTAATGTTTTTGTGTCCTTATGAGGCTTCTCTTGGTTTCAGTTGTTTAAATGTATTAAATTTCTCTAGTAGGGTTAGTAGCATGTCTGTAATGCCAGCTATTTAGGAAAATTGTGAATTTGAGGCCAGTGTACACAGCATAATAAGACCCCATCTCAAAAAAAAAATCTTATTTCTCAGCTCTTCATATAAACTATGATTTCCATTATGTGTTCTCTAAATATTTTTCCGCTAAAAATCCAACTAAAAGTCCAATTAGTAATTGTGAAATAAACTGGAATTATTTTTTAATGTATGTCTTATAAAGTAAGATTAGTTAGTCAACAGAAGTAATCATATCTGCTACAGCAAAGCAGTCTGAATGGATTTTCAATAAGTCTTCTAGTTTATAATGTTACTTTTAGGTACTTGTAAACTACTTTAAGCAAAAGGGGTTAGGACCACCAGGGTTCATGAAGGCAGGTGGGCTTGCTGTTGCAGAACACTAACTGTTTTAATATCGTTTCAGGTAATATTTCACTTGTTGCATTTCCAGTTTCCAGCACCAACTCACCAACAAAGATTTTACCGAAAACCTTAGGACCAATAAATGTGAATGTTGGACCCCAAATGGTAAGAAAATTATCAAATCTTAGAACTAAAACTGTGCTTAGGTACAGCTGATTTAAAAAACATTTTGTTTTTATCTGAGTGTAGCCAATCAAAGTGTTAAGAAAAAGAGATTGTGCTCTTTGGTGTTTAATTTTTACATATTTGAGGGGCTGGGGATTTAGCTCAGCGGCATAAGCGCCTGCCTTGTAAGCAGGCAGTCGTGAGTTCGATCCCTGGTACCGATAAAAATGAAAAAGACAAAAAAAAATTTTTTTTTACATATTTGAATCTGTGGGTTCTTTGTGTTTACTAGTTTTTGCTCCTTATATAAGGCCTCTCTTGGTTTAAGTTATTCAAATTGATTTAAATGTATTATGCTTTATATCTTTTCTCTCTTGCAGGGCTGGTGTTGTTTTGAGACAGGATCTTGTTATATAGCCCAGCTGGACTCAAACTCACAATCCTTCTGTCTTAGCCTCCTGAGTGCTGGGATTGCACACATGTGTCACCATGCCTGGCTTCCTTTTTCCTTCTTGTAACTTTTTTCTTCTCTAAAATATAGTCTCATATAAAATAAATATATCAACTATAGTTTATTCTTTTTTTTTCAACCAGAAATTGAACTCACAACCTAATGCTTGCCAGGCAGACACTGTGCAATTGAGCTATATCCCTGACCTTCCTGGAGTTCATTCTGTAGCTGAAACTATTAATTGGAAAAATCTTTCCATTAGAGAACAGTTGGAGGAAAAACAATACATTAATTCATCTTTATCAATAGAAATAATGGGGAAGGAATAGTTGTGTTTCTCTGAAGGCATTCATTAATTTTGCTAGAGCTTAAAGTAGATAGTACTTTCATAAGTCTTATTTATAAATCATAGTGCGACACACCTGTAATTCCAGTGCTGTGGGAGGCAGAGGCAGGAAAATTGCATATCCTCTCAGCCTGGGCAATTCAGTGATTTAGTGAGATCCTATCTCAGAATGAAAAAAGGGCTGGGTGTATAGATCACTGAAAGGCCACAAATAGGGGGCACAGAGGGAGAGCTGGCAGAAAGAAGGAAGGAAAAAAAGGGGGAAAGAAAATTTTATTTATAAATGAACTTGAATTCAGCTGCTCTAAGACTATACCTAATTTAAATAACCTCCCCACTGCTTACAAAAGAGCTTCGACATTTAAAGAAGGGCTGTCAGGGCCTGGGATTTAGCTCAGCTGCATAAGCGCCTGCCTTGCAAGTGGATGGTCGTGAGTTCGATCCCTGGTACCGGTAAAAAATAATAATAATAATAATAATACTATCAATGTTTACATCTGTTCATCTAAGAGCCATAAGAATGAATTTTTCCCAGAAAGTACAGTATTGTGGAGTACATTTTAATTACAAAGTTATTTAGATGATAAATATTTTTAAACAAATTTAATGGTTTCAGGACGTCTTTATGACATTCTAGACATGACATTTTTCTTGGTCAGTTGAGGACTGTTAATTACCTGTAGAATTCAAGCTAACGATAAAACAATTTACTGTTAAGTATGTGAGGAATGTAATCTAGCTCCAACCTCACAGAGACCAAAGTTTGGAAGCTCAGACAAACATCCCCATTTAAGATAGCTCAGGGTATATTTTCAAATATTTGCTAAACATTTGCCCCTGCCGACCCACTGAAAGTGTGAATGGATAAGACAACCTGACTAAAGTTTATATAAATAAAAGTTTATATAATATATAAAAGTTTATATAAATATATAAATATCCAAAGATAACTGATTGACTGGTACCAGAAATTAAACTCACAACCGTGTGCTTGCCAGGCAGGTGCTTGTGCCACTCTGAATTTTTTTGTTTTTGTTTTGGGTTTTTGAGATGGAGTCTGTACAGTTCAGTCTCATCTTGAACTTGCAATGTATGTAACCCACGTTGACCTTGGACTCACAGCAATCCTCCTGCCTCAGCCTTCCTGAGTGCTGGAATTACAGGTGTGTGCCATCATGCATGGCCTCAAGATATAATTTTTAAGCCCCGAAATTAAACATAGATTTTCTTGAGTCTGGCCTTTACAGTACTCCTATTTTGAGAAGATATTTTTATTGGTATTTTAGTTGAACTTATGACTCAAATTTAAATTCCTCTTTTGGAAGCATGACTTTTCTTCCCTTGTCAATTTGAACAAATGTGCATGCAAAGCCCTTAAACAGTTTAGTTCTGGCAGTGATGAGAATCATGTGTACTACTAACTCACTTACTATAAACCTCAGGTTGGAGGAGCAAGAGGAAGGAGATTTGGGGTTCTCCCTTAAACAGGGCCACACAAGACCTTAATTTGTCTCCATACTTCTGAGGTGCTTTGTTTAGTTCTGAATTCATGGGCAGGATCCTGATTGTTATAAACCCCACCCGAATGTGTCCCCTTCAGAATTCTTGTCAAAGCCTAATCCCCACTGTGGGAGTAAGAGGGAAGGAGGCAGAGCCTTCGGGAAGTGGTTAAGTCCTGGGGACTCACTCTGCACTCTGGAATGGGATTACCTGTTAGTGTTTCATTACAGTGGACAAAGACAGGTTTAACCTGAGTGGTGGGGTGCTGCTCTGACAAACCCCTGCAAGTGTGGAACGGCTTCAGAACCCCGTCCTGGGCATAGGCTAGCAGCTGCCCATCTGTGTTGCCCATGAATGGGCCTTAAAGGGCAGTTCTGGCAAGGGCTGAAAAGAGCTGTGGAGACAATTTCAGTCTTTTTAGTGGTTGCCTCAGGGAAGACTTATGAACTGTAAAGGCCTTTCCAGATAAAAATGAGGAGTGTGTTACTGGAAACTGAAGGAAAGGGCACCCCTGCTGCAAAGTAGCGAAGGACTTTGCTAAACTGTGTTCACTTCCTAGTGTTTTGTGGAAGAAAGAACTCAGGGGCAATCAAATAACACATTGGGTAGAAGAAATCCTAAGTAAAGTGCTAAAGGCAGGGCACTGTTTCTCTTGACTCATAAGAAAATTTGAGGAGAGAGAGAAAGAGAATCATAAATGGAATTTATAATTAGAAGGGAAGCAGAACTTAAAAGATTTGGAAAATTCTCAGCCTGGTTAAGTTTTAAAGAATGGAATGCTCTTCTGGAGAGACACCAGAGGTAGTTTATTATGAGTGGGTAGGAGCCCGTAGAAACCTGGGAGGCATCTCAGTGATTGTATTGCCTCTCACACAAAACAGGTAAGGCTTCCAGCAGTCGCTACCTAAAGTCTTTGCTCACCAGCAGCATGTGGTGACGTAATCCCAGCACTCTGGAGGCTGAGACAGAAAGATCATGAGTTTGAGCCCATCCTGAGCAGTTTAGTAACATAGCAAGACCCTGTCTCAAAAGAAGCTCAATGAAAAGGCTGTAGATTCAGTCCCCAGTATCAGAAGAAAAAACAGTCTGCCTGCCAGATTGTTTCACAGCCCTCAGCCATTCTGTGTGTTCGTGTGGTGGGCCCATGTGGGGTACAACCTCAGGAGTTAGTCCTAAAGAGGGTGTGTGCTAAGCCTTAGCAGTGGCTGCTGCCTAGCTCCGGGGTCTGGCTGCTTCTGCCTCCGGCTTCATTTCAAGGACTCTTTTGCAAAGCCCCAAGGCCCTAGCAGAGAATTGCTGCGGAGGTGCAGCCACTGTAGAAGAGCCCTCACTCACCTCACGGCTTCAACCTAGGGGAGCTAGGGGTGAATCTGCCTGAAAGCCTCAGACTCCAGAGCCACAAGTATGAGACTCTACATATACCTCTACATGTGACCTAAACCTGGGATGGAACCCTGGGGCACCTTGAGGGTCCAACCCATTCTCTTGTGTCCAGTAACAGGGAATCAGGTCAAAGAAAATTACTCTTAAGCCCTGAGTTTAATGTCTGCTCCATTGAGTTTCCTGCTTGATCAAGACCTATTGTTGTTATTCTTCTTTTTAATTTCTCTCTTTTGGAATGAGAATGCCTGCCCTCTGTTTATCTCACCTTTGTACTTTGGAAGCATTTTGAGTCACAGGCTTACATAGCCTGAGGTTATTTTGCTCCAGGATAAATGGCACTTTTGAGTCTCACCCATATCTGATTTGAATGTGATTTGACCCTTTGAGTTGCTGGGGCAAATCAGGATTTTTAGTACTTTACAGAATTTGTAGAGCTATTGGGATGAAATGAATATATTTTGCATGTGTGATAGACATGAATTTGGGGGCATGGTTTGGAGTGAAATGCTGTGGTCTGAAATGTGTCTCCAAAATTAATGTTGAAGCCTCACCCCCACTGTGGGATGCTAAGTGAAAGTGAGGCCTTAAGGGAAGTGATTAAGTCCTGAGGGAATAAATGGGGTGAGGGTCCTTATAAAAGAGGTCAATGGGAACCCAGCCCCATCCGCCCTTAGAGGAAGGTGCTCTTTTGAAAGTGAAGAAGTCTGCTGATGTTTACATCACACTTCTCATTCTCTGGAACCGTGAACAATAAGTTTATGCTGTCTATAAATTATCTAGTCTTAGATTTCATTATAACCTTCTGAATGGCCTAAGAAACCCAGTTAGAACTGTTTCTTGGTTGTCTTCTCTCATGCCTTTGTTTGATTTTTTGAGACATAATCTCCGCTGTGTAGTGCAGGCCGGCCTTAAAGTCTCCAATCCTCCTCCTGTCTCAGCCTCCAGAGTGCTGGGATTGCAGGCATGCAACCCCACACCTTCCTCTGCATTGCTTTTTAACATTTTTTTGTTGAATTACAGAATACTTAGATAAAAGCTCACTCATCTGTTCCTTGGGCTCTTCTTTCTCTACTTGTTCTTTTAACTTTGTGTCTCTTGGAAGTCATATCTTACGGGTAGATAGGAATTTTAAGACACCATGAAAAACATTTTCAGTAGTTACAGAAACTCGTTGGGCAGCAACTTATTTGAAGTGCTTAGCTCTTTGCTTACAGATTATCATATAGGATGTTTATCTTATATGTGAAATAAAATCATGGCTTTCATATTTTAGAATATAAAAGCGACTTTTAATTAAAACCAAAATTTGGCTAACAGAATTGTTTAATATAATACTTTAAAATTATTTTCCTTTTTAACCTTCACAACACTTACGCTCCAGACTTAGTTCTAACTGTAGATGGCAGTAGTACATAAAATATTTTGATTGAGAGCAGAAAAATCTTCAGAATGCCATTCAACTTCTATAAGATTTTCATAACTTAACAATGGATGGTTTAGAGAACCAAATGTTTACATTTAAATTAGGGTTTCTGAAGTTTTGCGGGTGGGAAGAGAATCTCAAAGTTACAAAAGTATGTTTTTTACCTCCAATTTTCTTTTTTTCTTTTTTCTTTTTTTTTGGTCTTTTTCGGTTTTTATCGGTACCAGGGATCGAACTCATGACCGACTGCTTGCAAGGCAAGCGCTTATGCCGCTGAGCTAAATCCCCAGCCCCATCCCTCCAATTTTCATTTGGAATTTCAAAATTAGGTTTCATGATAATATAAACCATGTTTCTAAACTAGTATTCTTCCAGGTTCTCCAAAGACTGAATTTTGAGGCAGTGTTGCCCAGGCTGGCCTTGAACTTCTGGACTCAGCCACCTTCCTCTCCCTTAGCCTCTCAGGAGTAGCTGAGAAGATACGCATCACCAGTGTGCCTTCTTTGTTTCTTCAGGCCGTCATAATTATACTCAAGAAATTCACATGCACTTTTGAATTTGTGTTTCCTGTTTAAATCAAGCATCAGTTTAGTTTCTTGAGGAATTACTGTGTACCATGCTAAGAAAAAAGAGTCAGTGTTATTAATCACTCAGATCAACAAGGAATATCACCTGACAGAGTGACAGTAAGACAAAGAATTAAAGGTTAACTGGACCACAGCAATTCATTTTGAAAGTCAGCCTCAATGCAGATAGCTAGTTTTTCTGTTTGTCCTGTTTTCCGTCGTCCTCTTTTTTTTTTTTTTCTCCATGAAGCGCTTTAAATCAAGTAAAATCAAGAGTATAGGCCACTAATAATGGAGAAAAACAGGCCTTGGCAATAATAGTGCACAAGTTATATGGTCTGTTTCAGAGGTGTGTTGGAAAGCTTAAAATAGCGTGGTGGAAAATCTCATTAGGAACAGACAAGAAACTAATCAGATACTCAGATTTTCTTTCCTACACTGTCCATACCTAGAGCCAGCACTATAGAGAATGTTTTGAAATGCATTGAAGGAATTGGGGAGCACTGTGCACTTTACATTTGCTTACTACATTTTCCATAACATTTTCTGCTGTGTCAGCCAACCAAGAAAGTTCCCCTCATCAATTAAAAAGTTGAGTCCTTTGTCTCAGTTCAGTAAATGAATGTGCTTTTCCTGAGTGTCCCCTATAATGTGCTAAACCCTATAAGGGCCATAACTGAGCAAGGCACTTTCCTGTACCTTCAGATACTATATCTCATATTGAAATGGGGGAAGTCAAGAAGTGTGGCAAGTAGAAGGTATCAACATACAGAATTCTTACAGTACAAGTAGCTGGGCGTGGTGTTTGTAATACCAGCACTTGGAAGACTGAGGCAGGAGGATCATCATGAGTTTGAGTCCAGCATGGTGAAACTTTGTTACATGCACAAAAAAGGATACAAGGCAGAATATGATGAAAAATACAAACACATTGCTAGCTTTATGCTTTCTCGCAAGGTAAGCTTACCTCACGAGAAATATGCAGTTGGCATATTGCAGGTATCAGAATTCTCAAGACATCTGTTAGCATTATCTTTTGTTTTGATTTTTCTTTTTTTTATCGGTACCAAGGATCAAACTCATGACCGCCTGCTTGCAAGGCAGGTGCTTATGCCACTGAGCTAAATCTCCAGCCCCTTGTTTTGATTTTTCTAATTACAGAATTAACTCATTAAAATTATCTCCAACATATTCATAAGTACTCATAGTTCCCTACTCCTAATGTGGTGTAACACAGAAACCAACTGACGTTTTTGAAGTAATTTAGTAAATAATAAATGTTGACAACTCCAGTAAACTAACTCTGAACTGTTTTTACAGTTCAAATTGTTTGACTCTTAATCTTTTTTTTTTTTTTTTGTCTTTTTCCTTTTTATCGGTACCAGGAATCGAACTCACAACTGCCTGCTTGCAAGGCAGGTGCTTATGCAGCTGAGCTAAATCCCCAACCCCTTGACTCCAAATCTTTGATTGCAGTTGAACAATTTGGAATATTTTTGACTCCTCTTTGGTGTTTTATGGTGCAAGTTAGCAACTAACTTAATCACTTTCAGATACAGAATGGATTTCAGCTGATCAGGAAGATAAAAATTAGCATTTCAACTTGTATGAGTCAATAAAAATAGAATTTTTTTTAATCAGTACCTGGAATTGAACTCTCAACTAAACTTGCAAGGCAGGCGCATGTGCCGCTGAGCTAAATCCTCAGCCCCTAGAATTATTTAAGATTTACATAACAATTATAGGGCCAAAAGTGGTGACACCTCTAATCCCAGTACTCTGGAGGCTGAGGCAGGAGAATCACTGTGAGTTTGAGGCCAGCCTTGGTTACAAAATGAGTTAAAGGCCAGCCTGAGCTGCACAGTGACACCCTGCCTCAAAAAGGCAAAACAATAGAAAGAGAGAAAGAGAAGTTTACTTTTGGCTTCTTATTATGGACTTAAAATTTTACTATCATGAGAATTTTCACAACTACATAGAGAAAACCCTTACATACCCAGGAGCGGCTTCATCAGTTATCCACATAGCATTGATCTTTTTCCATTAACACCTCTATTCCCTGGGCATAACCTTTATGTACTTATTTATTTTTTGCAAAAATACTTTTAAAGCAGTTACTAAGGCTGATATTTTTAAATACTTTAAAAGTATTTTTAAAATTAATATTAAAATATTAAAATACTTTAAAAGTATTTTTAATACTTTTAAAGCAGTTACTAAGGCTGATTTTTATATTTTTATAAATATCTTTGGAAAAAACCATATTCTTTTCATCAGTGAAAAATAAAATACTTGGAAAGAAATTTGGTAACATAAAGAGCCTTTTTAAAAATTAAAATAGTCTTGTTTCCATTAATTTCTACTTAGAAATAGAAGTAAAAGTCAAGATCATACAAAAATGTTTATCACATTATTTACAATTCATTAGTTATAATTATTTCAAAGTTCTGATTTGCTGTTACTCTGGTTCTAAGTTTTACTGTCCCGTTTCCTTTTTATTTTTCCTATGGTGTTGATATTGAACTCAGCCCTCATACATGCTGCGTAAGCCCTGTACTAGTGAACTAAATATCCAGTCCTATCTAGTCTGTTTATTTTTGAGAAAATGTCTCCCTCAGTTGCCTTCAAACTCAAAATCTTTCTGCCTCAGCCACCTGAATAGTTGGGGTTGTAGGCATGTAGTTTGTTCCCTTAATTTGAAAGCTTTTCATTTTCCTGGTTTAAGACATTGTTAGCTGCCCATTTAATTGCTATGCATTTGTATCCAGATTGTTACTCAATTGCTGGTACCTGCATTGTGGCCTCATGTCAATATTCAGGACACTTGTGCTTTGTGATCCTGATATATTAGAGCTCTCATGATGGTGTTTGATTGTAATCCCAGTGCTCAAGAGGCTGAGGGAGAGAGATCAAAAGTTTGAAGTCAACCACTGGGTTACATAGGGAGACTGTGGCTCAAGCCCCATCAAAAAAATCCTAGAATATAAGTAAATCAAAGGTACTGCTTATATTTTTATCACATTTTGGGTGAATGACAGCAAATGCTTTTCGGACAGTAAGGTTTCCTTGTATGTTGATTAACAATCAGCAACACCTAGTAAATTCTTACCAATTCTTACTAAATCGTCTTGTTCCTCATTCTGCAGATTATAAGCACACCACAGAGACTCACCAGTTCAGGAAGTGTTCTGATCGGGAGCCCATACACTCCTGCACCAGCGATGGTCACTCAGACACATATCACAGAAGCGGCTGGCTGGGTTCCCAGGTAAGAACGTGAAAAATGTCTATATTCAAAACCTTAAACAAAATTCTGACCTATTTTCTGTATTGTCGTGTTATCTCTTTTTATTTCAGCCTAGTTCTTAAAAACTAATGTTTTTCCTTTAAAATTGCCTATTTTACTTTATGCCTGAGACATAAATTATCTCTAGTGTAACACCTGCCCACTGTGGTGTTGAGAATTGAACCCAAGGCATCCACACTGAACTATATCCCCAGCCATTTGACGTAGGGTCTTGTTAAGTTACCCAGGCGGGGCTACAATTTGGACTCCTGCCTCAGCCTTCCAGAGTGCTAGAATTACAGGCATTTGTCACCATGCCTGGCTATATCCACTCTTACACAGAAAAATAGTACAATGACTTATAACAGAGTCTTTCAGCTTTTTAAAACTGAATCGGACTGTTTCCTATGATTACAACTTTTAACTGCTTTAGAGAGAAAAACTGTATTTTATATTGTTTTAACACATAAGAAATGAGTTGTAAAATGTTTATTCTGAAAATTTCCTTATCAGCTCTTCCTTCCTTAACAGAAAAGGAACTAGAAAAAATAGGCCAAATGTATTAAAGTTTTCATTAACTTTTCCCTTGATTCTTTGCAACACTTGGCAATAAAATCACTATCCCTTCTGTGTCACTCCTTTGCTATTTTTAGTGGCAAACCCTACATGTTTCATCTTTGTCTGTAAGATACCCTTGCTAGTCTTTTTCTATTCCTTAGCATTTTAGCACCCCATCCTTCTGTTAGAAAGAGAGAGAGAGAGAGAGAGAGAGAGAGAGAGAGAGAAAGAAAGAAAGAAAGAAAGACTGAAGGAAAGAAAAGAAAAAAGGAAAGGAAGGAAAAAAAAGAAAGAAAGATTATGATAAATGACTCGAGACCTCCTTTGTCACTTTAGAAGTTATTTACATGGTAATGCACTGCACTGGGGATCCTGTTGTGTGTGTGTGTGTGTGTTAGCAAATGCTAAATTTTGGTTGAGTAAGACTCTCTTTGCTTCAAGAGTAAGTGAATTAATAAGACAACAGTTCTTAGACTTTTTTTTTTTTTTGGTACCAGGGATTGAACTCTCAACCTTCCATGTGCCAAGCAGGCACTTATGCTGCTAAGCTAAATTGCAGGCCCTAGTCCTGAGACTTCAATTCACATTCATATTAATACATATACATGCATGTATAGATACCCACATGAGACAGAAGAGGTCCGTAAAGTCTCATTTATAAAACTGTAATGTTTTCTTCCCTCAGTATTGATTGAGCTCCCTCCAATTTAATGGTTATTGTGTGGTCATGTCTTGTCTAGTGACAAAATGAAGTCTTTATATTATGTGCCTATTGTTTGTTTGTTTTGTTCAGTGTAGAATTAGACAAGTTATAATATTCATGAAATACAGTTGTGTTTATGTGTTATGTTTATGCTATCTTTTTGTCTTTTTAGTGATAGAAAACGGGCTAGAGAATTTATAGAATCTGATTTTTCAGAAAGGTAAGTATGAGTGCAAAATTTTTGCTTAGGATTTGTCTATGTAGAGAATAATTTCAATAATTCCACCTTTATAAGCAATGAGATATCTTTCTTCATTTGATTTGCATTGTTAGTCCATTCTTCATTGAATATTTCAGTTCATTCATAATAATTGTATGGTTTAATAGAAATTATCCTGTGATACTGCTGTGTCATTTAGTCCTCTTCCTCCTCTTGGGGGCTAAAACCTTCTATCAAAGTGTATAATCGTGTTACTCAGCCCAAAGTTTTCAACAAGTTTTACTGGCTAGGTGTGGTGGCGCACACCTGTAATCCTAGCACTCAAGAGGCTGAGGCAAGAGGATCACCATGAATTTGAGGCCAGCCTGGGCTACAAAGTGAGATCCTGTTTCAAAAAAAAAAATTAAAAAATAAAAAAGCTTTTACTAAACGTGTTTATAGATCATGGTAACTCTTATTTCAATGAGCTGGGGATTTAGCTTAGCAGTGTAAGTGCCTGCTTGGCATGCATGAGGTCATGAGTTCAATCCCAAATACTAAAAAAAAAAACAGTGAATGTTTAAAAATCTATCTTTCGTTCTTTCTTTCTTTCTTTCTCTTTCTTTCTTTCTTTCTTTTTTTCTTTCTTTCTTTCTCTCTCTCTCTCTCTCTCTCTCTCTCTCTCTCTCCCTCTCTTTTGCTCTCTCCCTTCGCCTTCTCTCTCCCTCTCTCTCTTCCTGTCTTCTCTTCCTCTCTTTCTCACTTTCTTTCCTGAATCAAACTCAGGACCTTGGACTTGCCAGGCAGGTGCTTATACCATTGACCTACATCTTGGCCCTTAAAATTTTTTAAAAAAATTATTACAATAGATAACTCATTGCCTTTAACCTTCCTCAAAATTCTCCCCCCTTGCTTTGAACACATCCCATCATTACTGTCACTTTCTGAACTGGTTCTGGAAGTGCTCCCTCATAAACATTGTCCCTCTTGTGGCTGCCTCAGTGTTCTGAACCCTTCGTGGTCATTTTGACTTTGGGAAGAGCTGAAGGTCACAGTGCCAGTTCTGGTGGGGGAGGACACTGTAGCCTGCCTTCTGGGACGGTGCTCAACAGCAGCTACATTTATTTCTCAAGAGGACTTCAGAGACAGGGCATTTAGCTCAGTGGCATAAGCACCTGCCTGACAAGCGTGAGGCTGTGAAGTTGATCCCCAGTGCCAAAACAAAATAAAACAGGATTTCAGAATTGCTTCAGAAAGTAGCAGGAATGATTGGGAAGGGTGTGTTCAAAGCAAGAGAGGGATTTTGAGGAAGATTAATGGCAATGTGTCTTTTACTTTAATAAATTATTAAAAATTTAAACATGGGGAGAGGAAGATAAATAAAAAATTAAGACATGTTTTGTGCGTGTACCACCTCCCCACAATCAGTAGAATCATTTTGTACTGGAAACGTGACTACAAAAACAATTAGAAATTTTTTTAAAAGTTTAAGCATTTGCTGGGTGTTCGTTTGGTTGGTTTTTTGTCTTTTTGAGACAGGATCTAATCATGCAGTTCAGGCCAACCTTGGACTCACCTTATAGCCCAGGCTGACCTCAGATTCACAATAATCCCCCTGCCTCAGCCTCCCGAGTGCTGAGATTACAGGCAAGAGCCACCCAGCTTGGCCCTATTTTTTTGCCTTTGTGCCTTTGCTGTGTATTTTGTTCATGCCTCATATTAGCACCTGCCTGGTTATACATCAAAATCACTCATGATTTGTTCAGTAACAGTAGCTACCCAAATCATTTAGTTGCAGTTTTAAGAATTAGCAGCTTAGGGGCCGAGGGTATGGCTCTGCTATCAAACTTGGTACCCGTGAGACCCCCGAATCCAAGAGTGAGGGCCTCAGGACAGTAAATGAAGAAAGTGTGCTTCCTTGATCAACACCAGCACTGCTTTCGTCCTTGGTGGCATTTGTGGCTTACTTCTTTGTGTTTTTTTTGTTTGTTTGTTTGTTTTTGTTTTTGTTTTTCAGTACTGGGGATTGAACCCAGGGAGTACCAAACTATATCCCTAGTCCTTTTTATTTTACTTGGAGACAGGATCTTACTAAGTGTTCCAAGCTGACTTAGAACTTGTGATCCTTCTGCTTCTGCCTCCTGAGTAACTATAATTACAGGTGTGCACTAGAGGTTCTTACCTATTTTGAAAAGACAAAATCACATATGGTAAGTTGTTGAATTATATAGGAATATATGGTGAAATGTTCTTTTTCTCTGGTAAGAAGTGCTGTTTCTGATTCACATGGGTCTTTCTTGGTGTTGCCCTTGGAAGGGGCAGCAGTACAGACTCTTAACAATGTAAAGAATATTGAAATTCTTAAAAATGGAACATGGTGGGGCTGGGTGTGATGGCACACACCTGTCCTCCCAGCACTCGGGAGGCTGAAGCAGCAGAATTGCTATGAGTTCAAGGCCATTTGAACTACGTAGCGAGCTCAAGGCCAACATGAACAACATAGACTCTGTCTCAAAAAAACAGAGACAAAACAAAACAAAACCCCCCAAAGGAACTCTTGGAGCTGAAGGCTCGGGGGTGGAGCACAAGCACTCACACGTGCACACATACAGGCAAACCATTCAGTGATTGTGATCAATGATGCCTATGTACTACAAATAAGATTCTCTTCCCTCCTAAGAGAGAATCCTAATGATCACATATGGAAGCACTATATTAAATATGTTGGGACAGGCTGTGCTTGATGGCTCATACCTATAATCCCAGCACTCAGGAGGCTGAAGCAGGAAGACCAAAAATTCAAGGTCAGTTTGAACTAATAGTGAGACCTGGTCACAGAAAGCAAAAAAGGAAGGGAAGAGAAGTAATTGATTGATTTTATTTATCCCTTATCTGAGGGACCAGAAATGCTTCAGATTTCAGTTTTTCAGATTTTGGATATTTGCATGGACTTTGCTGGTCAGGCATTCCTAATACCAATATATAAAATGTTCTAAAACCAAAAACTTCCCAGTGTCATACTGGTGTTCAAAAACTTTCAGATTTTTACATTTTGAAATTAGATAGATGCAGCTTGGATAGCCATTCATTCACCTTTTCTTTTCTACATTTAGTTCAGATACTTTTATTATTTGAGAGGTGTAAGGGGTACTGGTGGTGAACCTAAGATCTTTGCACTGAGCTACATGTCCATTGCCCTCTTTTTTCCCCATATCTTTTTAAAATTTTGAGACAGGGTCTTGCTAAGTTGCCTAGACGGGGCTCAAAGTTACAGTCCTCTTGCCTTAGCCCTCCAGAGTGCGTGATTGCAAGTGTGTGCACCATGCCTGGCCATTTTTCTTTTTAGTGTAACTTTTCTATAGTATTTCTCACATCCAATCCCAAAGGTAACACAGAGATTGCTATGTATTGTTTTCTGTCTGTTCTTGTCCTAAATGAATACTAAGAGTCAGTGCAGTGGTATTGCATTCATTCTTTCTTTGTACTCATTTACTTGCTTTTTTTAAAACCCAGAACTTTGTGTGTACTAAACATAACCACTGTACCACTGAGCCGTATCCCCAAGTCCATCCATTATTTATTTAGTTATTTATTGTCTTTTTTTTTCAATTTGTCTTTTGTATTTGAGTTTTTTGTCTTTTTGAGACAGGATCTCACTATGTGGTTCAGGCTTGCCTTGGGCTCACTTTATAGCCCAGCCTGGTCTCGAACTTGCAACGATCCACCTGCCTCAGCCTCCCAAGTGCTGGAATTACAGGAGTCCGCCACCACACCCAGCTCAAATCCTTCATTTAATTATGACTTTTAAGACTCAGTCTTTGTACAATAAACTGATAATTCTTAATAAACTAGTACAATTTAAAGTGTAATGAGCAACAGTAGTCAAAATTCATGTGCTTAAAACTTGTGTGTTGTAAAGTGTTGGAATATCTATAAAGTGTTGGAGTGCTCTAAGCATTGGAGATAATAACAAGATAGAGAAACCTCCCCCCTTAACTTTATATTGGGAAGAAGCAATAAGCAAATAAGATAATTTTTAGATTGTAATGGGTATTATATATATAAGAAAGAGCTTTGTAGAGTGAAGGGTAGTGGTTATCTGAGGAAAACTATCTTAGAAGGTAATCTTGGAATACAAAGAATCCACTGATGGGAATGTTAGTCCTTATTTTTCTTTTCTTTTGTTAGATCAGGTTAAAAGTACCAGATTAGTTGGGTGATTAAAATGTTCTGGCTAACTCTTTTTAATAAGAAATGAAGGCTAGAGTAACTCATTCAGGACACTTCCCGCCATCTCTCAGGAGCTATTCCTATCTCTTTTTACTCCCCAATACATTTTCTTACTCTCAAACAAAACAAAACAAAACAACCCAAAAAAAAACAAAAACAAAAAAACGAGCCCAGTCTACATTTGTATGAAATCAACACAAGAAAAAAAAAAAATAAATAAAGAAATGAAGGCTGGAGATGCAGCCCTTAGTAGAATATAAGTTTAACACCTGCAAGACCTTGGGTTTGATACCCAGTACTGTAGAAAGTAAGAAAAAACTTTTTTTGTTAAATACATACTATGTATATTTCTCTATATTTCTTTGTTGAACTAGAACATATATATTGCAACTTACACATAGGCTACATTGAGTAGTATTACAAATTTCAGTTGGATGTTACTTTCATAAATAATAAAAATTATTATTAGTTGGGCATGATGTGACGAACCGGTAATCCTAGCACCTGAGATACTGAGGCAGGGGGATTGCAGCAAGTTTAAGGCCAACTGTAGCTGCGTAATGAGTTAAAGGCCAACCTAAACTACATAACAAGGGCTTATCTCAAAAAAACAAGCAAACAAAAAAATGTAGGAGCAGTAGCAGGAGGAGCAGCCATGGCCTGGCACCCAGAGCAGCTGTGGCCACGTCACATGCCTCACTTTTTAAGGATGTTATGAACAACACAGGTTTTGGCAAATCATGTTTATGGCTACAGTTTACTGACAGGAGGTTTCAGCCAGCGTATGACTACACTATTGATGTCAAGTTTGGTGCTTAAATGATAATAACTGATGGAAAACAGATAAAACTCCAGATCTAGGACACTGTAGGGGAAAAGTCCTTTCGTTCTATCACAAGGTCATATTACAGAGGTGCTGTGGGGTCTTTATATTACAAGGAGGGATACATTGAACCACTTGACAACCTGGTTAGAGGATGCCCACCAACATTCCAGTTCTCACGTTGTCATTATACTTATTGGAAATAAAAGCGATTTAAAATCTAGAAGAGAAGTTAAGAAGGTAAAGCTTTTGCATGAGGACATGGCCTTATCTTCATAGAAACTTCTGCTAAGACTGCTTCTAGTGTAGAAGAGGCATTTATTAATACAACAAAAGAAATTTATTAATTCAAGAAAGAGTCTTTGACACTAATAACAAGGCACATGGGATTAAAATTGGTCTCCATCATGCTGCTACTAATGCAACATACGCAGGCAGTCAGGGAGGACAGCACCTGCAGGAGGCTGCTGTGGGGTGTCTTTCAACTAACTGCACAAGTGGAACTACTCACTGATTTCACCTTCTCTGCCCCACTCCACTGAGACATGAAACTATGTGAAATGGCTTTATGTCACAGAAGACTTTAATCCTTCAATTCTTGCATAACTTTGAACAAGTGGTTAAAGTTCACTTAAAAAAACAGATTTTGGAGAGTGTATTCATATCTATTTGCATTTGATTTCTACATCAATTGATGCGATTATTTTTGTTAAGTGTTATCCTGTGTTGTTAACTACAAACTGAAGTATATTAAACACTACAAAATCATCTTGAAGCTGGGTGTGGTGGTGTACTTCTGTAATCCCAGCATTTGGGAGGCTGAGGCAAACAGATTGTAGCAGGTTCAAGACCAGCCTGGGCTACAAAATGAGCCTAAGGCCAGCTTGAACTGCATAGCAAGACCCTGTCTCAAAAAGACAAAAAAAAAAAAAGAAAAAGAAAAAATCATCTTGAGTATTTTAAATCAGTTTATGTAGTTAGGTTTCCCAATATCTGTGGTTACCTAATGTTTAATATTGTAGAACTGTCCTCAAAGAGTTGCCAATTTCCAGGTCTATAAAGAAAAGCAGAAAGATTCTTTTAATTCTGTACTTATCATATACTTTCTATATATATATAGTTTAATAACCCACTTGAGAATAATTTGCCAAGCTTAAATTCTTTAATGCATTTGCATAAATTCTTTACTGTTTAGAGCTTAAAGCTACAGAAGCATTGTTAGGAATTGCTTGAACACTGAATTTTAAACTTTTTGACACTGTTAAGCAAGCACGGTCTCCTTTTCTTGGCACTAGCCCAAGAAAATTATGCTTAATGTATACTACTAAAGGCTATTTATGTGTTAACCTGTTATAATGTCAAAGGTTTGTTATTTAGCGACAGTTTCCTTAAGAGCTCTTTAGAAAAGAATTTGTTTGCCTTAATGAATACTGTTGTATAAAAACAGTATAGTGAGTGGAAAGGGCAGAAGCAAGAAAACCCTACATGTGAGCTACTCCGTGAAGAATGAGTATCCATGTTTAGATGGCACATTATGAGGACTTAATCTTTCCCTAACACAAGAATGTTTTCTTTTTTTCACATGGTTTCTTAGTGTATTTTTCATGCAGGACAGTTTCTCAACCTTGATGTACAGTGATTATAAAATTTTTCTTTCAGTGGCAATGTATAATCTTAAAGATAAGAGCATCTTGTCTGTTTTGAAGGGGATACGACAGTCAATCTACTGGCTAGAAAGTTCTGATAAAGAGTGGAAAAGCTGGGGCTGGGGATTTAGCTCAGCGGCATAAGCGCCTGCCTTGCAAGCAGGCAGTCGTGAGTTCGATCCCTGGTACCGATAAAAAGGAAAAAGACCAAAAAAAAAAAACAAAGAGTAGAAAGGCTTTAATAATCTAGGCAGTGTGATCGTTTCATTCTTTTTTTCTTTTTTCCCTTGATCTCTCATGAAATCGTGTTAGCACTGCAAAATAAAATCCTATGTGTAAAACACAATGTGGGTGGCATGGAGAAAGGAGAAAGTGATTCCCAACAGGTCTAGGAGCCACTCTTTGAACCCTGTGAAACCCAGTACTTCTTTTTATATAAAATATTTTATGATTTATTTCCTATAAATTATAATTAAAAATACAACTCACCCATAATTAAATGTTTTTAAAAGTCTAAGATCCTAACTGTATAGAAAGGAAAAGAGGTGCCTGAGGTACAGTTCGGTGGTAGAACAATTGCCTAGCCCATCGAGGCTGAAGGCCCTATATTCAGTCTCTACCATTGTAGAAAGAGAGAAAAAGTTCTACAGTCAGAAAGTGTGAGCTGGGCCTGGTAGTGCACCCCTAGAATCCTAGCACTGGGTGGGCTGAGGCAGTGAGTTCACTATGTAGTGAGACCCTGTCTCAAAGAGAATAAAAATTGTGAGGGGGTGAGGGTGGACAGAAGGAGAATTCCTGAGCACTAACACAAGCATGATTTGTGCACTATTGCCAGCCCAGAACACTAGCAGTCCAGGGAGAGGTGAGTGTAGAAATAAATGGAGGTTCTTACACCTGTACAGCATTTGATGTTGGTGTAAGCATATCACTCACAGATGACCATTTCAGTGCTCTTAAACTCACGTGGTAAGCCATCTGTGACAGACTGGTCACCCATGAGAAGAACATGTTAAAGTGTGTGACTTTTTGACAATGTACAATCCAGTCATGGCTTTAGGTGTTTCACAGAGTTTTGTGACCATTACTGCAGTCGGTTTTAGAGCATTTCACCGTTTTCAGAAAGAAACAGTGCTGTCACTTTGCAATCCCTTGTCTGTCCCCATTTGGACAACCACTTTCTGTCCTATAGATTTGCCTATCCTGGGTATTTCAAATAAAGAGAAATATTCATTGCTTTATTCATAAAGCATAGTCTTAGTGTTCATCTATGTTGTGGAATGCATTGGTACTTCATTCTATTTTACTCCTGTGTGGATGTGCCACATTTTACTCTCGTTCATCGGTGGACATTTTGAGTGTTTCTGCTTTTTACCTGTTATGAATGATGCTACTCTCAATATTTGTAAACCAGTTTTGCATGCATTTAAGTGTGGAACTAACTGGGTCATATGATTACTTTTCATTTAGTCTTTCAAATAGTTACCAGATTTTTCCAAAGTTACTCTCCCATTTTACATCCCACCAGGATTCCAGTTTCTCCACATCTTTGCTGACTGGGCAAGCACTGTACTCCTGAGACACATTCTCTTCTCTCTCTCTCTCTCTCTCTCTCTCTCTCTCTCTCTCTCTCTCTCTTTCAACTTGTCTTTTTAATTGCAACTATCCTAGTAGATTTCAAATGGTATTTCTTTGTGGCTTCGATTTGCATTTCCCCTCACCACTAAGTACAGTTAGCATTGCCCGTGTGTGCATTGCATGCTCCTGTAATTCTGGCACTCTGGGAAGCTTAGGCAAATTCAAGCCCAGCCTAATGATTTAACAAGACCCTATCTCACAGTTAAAAACAAAGCTCAACCAGACATGGTGGCACATGCCTCTAATCGCAGCACTCTGGTACTAGGGATTGACCCCAGGCCTGACACGTATTTTAACACTGAAGCTACTTTCCCAGCCTCTTACAATTTTTTATTGTTGTTGTGTGAGATAACTGTTAGGGTCTCACTGAATTGCCCTTGAACTTGTGATCCTCCTGCTTCAGCCTCCAGAATAACTTAGATTACAAACATGTGCCACTGTGCCCAGCTTAGCATTTGCTTTTTTTCTTTTTCTTTTTTTTTTTTTTTAAATTGGTACCAGGGATCCAACTCATGACCACGCACTTGCCAGACAGGCGCTTATGCCACTGACCTAAATCCCCAGCCCTGATAGCATTTGCTTTTATAACATTTTTACAATCACTTTAATTTTTATGGACCCAGTGTTAAGTTTATCATTTAAAATTATTAATTAAGTTGGAAAGTAAATTTTGTGTTGTTCTTTTGCAGTGCTGGGGATTGTGCCCCAGTCTCTTTGTGGTCATGAGTGCTCTAGCATTGAGCTGTCATCATCCACTTAGCCCCCAGCACCTTCTGAGATATGAAGTAGTTTCTCAGTATAATTTTGATTTCCAGTTTCCCAATTATAAGTGATGCAGAGCATTTATCAGGCACAAATTAATCATTTTTTTTTCTTTCTTTCGTTTTTCCATTTCTGTCTCTGGAAAAATGACTATTCAAGGCCTTTGCCCATTTTTAAATTGGCTTATTTTGTTGTTTTGGGATTGTAGTTCTTTATATAGCCTTTTACCTTTTAATAAAACTCTTCTGCTAGAAAAATTGTTTGCTTAACTTTCTTTTCTTTTCTTTTTTCTTTTTTTTGAGACAGGGCTTCAGCATGTAGTTTAGTCTGGCCTTGCACTCAGTATGCAGCCCAAGCTAGCCTCAAAATCCAGTTGATCCTCCTGCTCAGCTTCCTGAGTGCTGGGATTATAAGCATGTGCCACCATGCCCAGCTGTTTGGCTTAACTTTCAAAGAAATAATTTACTGAATTGGTTGCTTGGTGAAATTTCCTCTTTGTGAGCTGCAGGCACTGAATATTCTAGTCTCCTTTGTTGATTTTTAAGGTTTTTATTGGTTGCTTGTTGGTTTGGGGGATTGAACCTACAGGTGCACTGCTGCTCTTCTGTATCTCTAGCCTTTTTGTAAATTTTGGGAGATCTCACTAAGTTGCCCACACTGGCCTGAAACATATAGTCCTTCTGCTTCAGCTCCTGAGTAGCTTGAATTGTAGTAATGAGCCACGAGGCCTGGCTTGTACATGGATATTGATTGAAATTGATGGTATGTTCTGTTAGCCTTCCAGTGAATACACTTAATTTCTTGATTCAGTTGTTGCTGAGTCTGCCTGGCAGCTTCAGATTGTTTGCGAAAGTTCTGGTAGCTCCTGAAAGATGTGTTCCTTTAATGTGCCCTGCTTTAGGCTTGCTGTATCATTTAATCCTCTCAACTACCTGTGACACGTGTATTTGTATCCCAGTTGTTTAGACAAATGGAATTAGAGTTAAGTGACTTAAATTGCTCGAAATAGATAACCTGATAAATAATTTGCCAGTTTGATGAGTGTGGCCATCAGCATTCCAATAATAGTTTCAAATTTTAGTACTTCCTCTTACTAAAATTTCGGGTATTTTGTTTTGTTTTGTTAGTACTTCTGTTTTGGTTTGGTTTGGGGTTTTTGCCATACTGGGGATTGAACTCAGGACTTTGCACAAGTGCTCTACATCAAGCTATATCCCCAGCCCTATTTTTATTTTATTTTGAGACAGGTTCTCGCTAAGTTGCTCAGCCTGGCCTCGAATTTGTGATCCTCCTGCCTCAGCTTCCCAAGTATCTGGGATTACAGTCATGCGCCACCATGCCCGGCAAGTTTCTTCTTTATGTATTATCCTTATATGACTACAAAGGACAAAATCACCAAGTGATTATCCAGAACTATCCTATGAGTATCTGACTACTGCGTTTTAAGAAATACAGACCTAGACTCAGATGAAAAAGTCTTTTACTACTGTCTTAAAAAGTACAGTTGAGAAATGTATTTACTTTAACAAGTACTATCTAATTTTTAGTGTGATTATAAGATCCCATGTGCAATACTTTTTTTTCAAAATAACTCCCACACTTCCATCTTAATAATCTTTATTTACTTTGTACTTAACTTATACTAATTATATAAATTAATGTGTAACTAGTCATTTGTATCTAAATACACCAAAGTACAAATCCTGGAGAGTAGATTTTATATGGAAATGTATGTGCCTGGTATTTTCTTCCATTTAGAAGCACATTAAATTTGATCATCCTTCTTGTTATGATGGAAACACCGCTGATACATAGTGCCTGGACCTACTAATTCATCGTGGGTTGCAATTAAGGTTGTTCTAATTCTCAACTTATTTACTATTGGCATAACATTCTTTCCTTCATGTACAGAGAATTAACCTAAAGCATTCTCACTGTATTATGTCCCCAGCTCTTTTGATTGATCGACTGATTGATTGATTGCTGGTGGATGGACACAGGGTCTTGCTAAGTTACTGAGTTGTGCAGAATGGGCGCAAACTTGCAGTCATCCTACTCCAGCCTTCTAGAGTGCTGGGACTGCAGATGCGCAGCACCTGCCCAGCTCTTTATAGTTTTCTTTTGAGATGGGATCTGAGTTTCCCAGATTAGCCTCAAACCTGGAGTCCTTGATTCTGCCTCCCGAAGGTTGGCACAGCTTTTAAAATATCACAGCACTTGCCCTCCTCTCCAGTTGGTATGGTTACCTGGAGCCATATTTTATATTGAAAAGCAGAGTAAATGCTTGATCTCTTCCCTTTTTGACCAGTTTTCAAGTTGATGAATTTGTTCCTGTCTTCCTCAAAAGATGATCAAGTCATCCTAGTTAAAAATATCATTAGAAACTTGTGAATTTGAACATATGTGTTAAATTCCTTACATCTTGTCATACTGTTGAAGCTTTAATTGTGTGTCTTTGCCCAGGGAGCATCTTCTAGTTGGCCTTCAAATCCCTTTGACATGACTGTAGTATCTTCATAACTTCTTTATTGCCTGCTAAGTTCCTCATACATTTCCTGCCCTAGTCCTGGAATCAGTCACGTCTCCAAGAAGCCCTGATTTGCATTAGTCAGAATTACATGTCAGGCTCCAATCTGTGGGTTAAGGGATATTCGTTGCTATTAGGTTAGCCATTTTTCTAGTTCATTAGAAAGCACAGCAGGCAGTTTTGTCAGTTGAACTGACAAAATGTTTTGCCCTCTTTAGTACCACCTTCATACACAAGGCCACAACAAGCACTAAGTGAATTGGAACAAGTAGATTGTAGTGATGCACACCTGTAATCCTAGCTGTTCAAAAGGCTGAGACAGGAGGATCACAAGTTCAAGGCCAGCCTCAGCAGAGTAGGGAGACTATCAGAATTTTTATACAAGGGCTATGATAGAACTTTTATTTGCCTAACATGCGTGTTTTGGGAGCAGTCCCCAGTACTAAGAGGAGAAAAAGTCTGCAATTCAAGAAAATACTTGCGAAGTAAAAGAAAAAATGAGAATGTCAACCTAAAATATGAAGTATCAAATCATTCCAATAGAACTACTTGACCCCAAAGGGGAAAACCTCTTGGGCATCTAGAAGAAAAAAAGAACGGCCTTCTGGTATCAAGAAGAAGTATGATACCAGGAGAAAATAAATACATTTAAGAACCAAGTGAATGAGGCAAGGCTTTCTAGCCAGCAAAACTGATTTATTTCAGATATAAAAGATATGAACTCAAAGATTGCCAGCTCCTTGTATTAGTCACTTTTTTCTAATGTTTTTTATTGTACATTTTAGCTATATATAATGATAACATTCATCTTAGGGAATTTGAACCTATATATGATATATTTTAATTATTCTTTTCTCCCCAACCCCTACCTTCCTTTCAACCTCTTCCCCCCCCCACCACCACTTTATTTAAAAAAGCTTTCTTCCCATTTTTTTCCTTCTATTCTTTTTTCTTTCCTGTCCCTCCCCCCCCCCTTTACTTTCTTATTTGAACATTTTCTTCTCATTTCCAAATATCTATTACATTTTGGTCCGTATTTACACTTTCAGTTTCTCACACCAGAGAAAAAAGGCAGTGTTTGCACGTGTCTGATATATTTCACTCAAGAGTATGGTCTTCAGGTGCATCTGTCTAACTAGAAATGTCTTCAGTTTACCCTTCTTTATGGCAGTCATACTCCATTATATGTTTTTTAAAAGCCCACACATCCTTACCCATTCATCAGTTGATGGGTATTTGGGTTTTTTCCCAAGATTTAGCCATTATAAACTGTGCTGCTGTGAACATAAGAGTGCATATATTGCTGTAGTATGATGCCTTTATTTCTTTTGGGAGCATACCAAGAAGGGGAACAATAGGTAGATCAAATGGAACCTCTAATTTTAGGAGGAATCTCCACACCATTTTCCACAGTGCTTGCACCAGTCTCCAACAATGGAGAAGAGTTCCTTTTTTGTCACAACCCCTCCAGCACTTGTTACTGGTTGATTTCTTGATAATAGTCCTTTCTGGAGTAAGGTGGAATCTCAGTGTTGTTTTTTTTTGTTTTGTCTTTTTCCTTTTTACCGGTACCGGGGATTGAACTCATGACTACCTGCTTGCAAGGCAGGCGCTTATGCACCTGAGCTAAATCCCCAGCCCCTAAGTTTTGTTTTGTTTTGTCTATCTCAGTGTTGTTTTAATTTGCATCTAAATGACCATGAGGTTGAACATTTTTTTCATGTATTTATTTACCATTTCTACTTCTTCATCTGAAAAATGCCTGCTTATCTCATATGCTCATTTTTTGAGTGGGCCTTTAAATTTGGTAGGTCTAGGGCCTGGGGATTTAGCTCAGCGGCATAAGCACCTGCCTTGCAAGCAGGCAGTCATGAGTTTGATCCCCGGAACCAATAAAAAAGAAAAAGACAAAAAAAAAAAAAAAAAAGTGGGTAGGTCTGGGGTTTGTTTTGTTTTGTTGTGTTTTGCTTTGCTTTGTCTTTTTGAGACAAGTTCTCACTGTGCAGTTTAGACTGGCCTTGAGCTCACTTTGTAGTCCAGACTGGCCTCAGACTTGCAAGGATCCTCCTGTCTCAGCCTCCTGAATGCTGGGATTGCAGGCTTGCACCACCACAACCAGCACTGAGTTCTTTACATATTCTAGATATTAGTCTTCTCTCTTAGAAACAACTTGGCAAAAAACTTTCCCATTCTGTGGGTTGTCCTTTCACTCTGTTGGTGGTTTCTTTTGTTGTGTAAAAGCTTTTTAATAATCTAATAACCTAATAATAATAACCTAATATATAGGTTGATGCTTTCTAGTGTTTACTGTGCAGTCAGGAGTTTGTTCATACAGTCTTTGCCTGCACCAGTATCTTCAAGAGTTCCTTCTGTTGTATCTTCAGCAGCTTTCATGTTTTTGTTTTAGTATTTTGATCTTTGATCCATTTCAATTTTAGTTTAGTACATGATGAAAGATTTGGGTCTAGTTTTAATCTTTGGCATGTAGAAAGCCAGTTTTTCCAGCACAGTTACTAAAGAGGCTATTTTCTTCCAGTGAAAATGTTTGACTCCTTATCTTTGTCAAAGATAAGGGGGTTGAGTGTGTCTGGAGCTGTTTCTGCATCTTGTAATCTGTTCCATTGATCTTTGGGTCTGTTATTTTGCCAGTACTGTGCTGTGCTGTTTTTATCACAATAGCTTTGTAGTATTATTTCAAATCAGGGATGTGATGCTCCTTGCCTTGCCTTTGTTGCCTAGAATTGCTTTCGTGATTCTATTCTAGGTCTTCTCTTGTTTCCAAATGAATTTTAGGATTGTTTTCTGTAACTCTGGGAAATATGCTATTGATATTATGATGAAAACTGTGTTAAATCTGTATAGCTATTTTGGAAGTTTTGGCTATTTTTAATATATTGGTTCCTTGTACTGAAGAGCGAGAGATATCTTTCCATTTTCTGATGTCCAGTTGTATCTTTTTTCAGACTACTGTTATTTTCATCGTACAGGTCTTTCATTTCTTTTGTTGGATTGAATCTGAGGTATTTCATCTTTTTGGATGCTATTGTGGAAGGTGTAGTTCCCATAATTTCTCTCTCATTAAGTTGTTTATGTACAGGAGTGCTATTGATTTTTGAGTGCTGGCTTTGTATCCAGCTATGCTACTGAATTTGGTTATTAAATCTGTCTTTTGGGGGGCTGGGGATTTAGCTCAGCGGTATAAGTGCCTGCCTTGCAAGCAGGCAGTCGTGAGTTCGATCCCTGGTACCGATAAAAAAAGGAAAAAAGACAAAAAAAAAAAAATCTGTCTTTTGGTGATGTTTTTGGGGTCTTCTATATAGAGTATTATGTCATCCACAAATAATGATAATTTAACTTCTCCCTTTCCTATCTTATTCCTTTTATTTATCTTTCTTCTCTAATTGCTCTGGCAAACGATTGCAGAACTATATGGAGCAAGAATGGTGATAGTGGACATCTTGTTTCTGATTTTATACTGAAAACTTTCTGGTTTTGACCATTTAGTATGATGTTGGCTGTTGATTTGTCATAAGTGACTTTTATCACATTTAGATAAAGACAACCTGTTCCAATTTTCTGTAGGATTTTCATCACAATTGGATGTTGGATTTTGTCAATTTTTTTTTTTTTGCATTTATTGAGATAATTGTAGGTTTTTTGTCCTTGGCTCTGTTAATATTGTGTACTACATTTATTGACTTGGCATAAGTTGAACCATCCTTGCATCCCCAGGATGAATCCTACTTGGTCATGGTATGTAATCTTCTTGATAATTTTCTGCATTGTTTGCCAGTATCTTAGTGAGGATTTTTGCATCAGTATTCATTAAGGAGATTGACCTATAGTTATCTTTCTTGGTTAGATCCTTCTCTGGTTTGGGGATCAGGGAAATGCTTGCTTCCAGGGATAAATTTGGGAGTATTACTTCTGTTTTTATTTCACTGAAGAGTTTTGAAGTAGTGGTATTAGGTCTTCTCTCAATTTCTTACAGAAATTAGCAGTGAATCCATCAGCATCTGGGCTTTTCTTTCTCAGTAGGTGTTTAATTACATCTTCAGTTTCATTGACTGGATTGAGGTATTCAGTAATTTTTTTATCTTCTTGATTCAGCTTTTTTAATTCATATGTATCTAGAATCTGTCCATTTCTTCTGCATTTTTCATCTTACTAGAATACAGATTCTTGAAGTAGGTATTGATGATCTTCTGAATATCTTGTGATTTCATCTTTTTCATTCCTAATTGTATGGATTTGAGTCTTTCTTTTTTATAAGTTGGCTAAGGTTTGTCAATTTTGTTGTTTCAAAGAACCTACTTTTTGATTAGTTGATTTTGATTTTTTTGTATGATTTTGTTAGTCTCAATTCCATTAATTTCTCTTGTCTTTATAGTTTCCTCCCTTGTGGGAGTTCTGGACTTGACTTACTCTTCTTTCCTCAAACTTGAGTTTCAACATTGCATTTCAACATTAAGTTATTTGAGCTCAGTTATTCTGATATGGGAATTCACCATTATAAATTTCTCTTGTAGGATTGCTTTCATTGTGTCCCATAAGTTCTGGTATGTTGTATCGACACTATCAAGTTTAAATTAATCATTTAATTATAGAAACAATCTAATTTCATCTTTAATTTCATCTATGGTTGTTCAAGAAGGTGTTACTTAATTTCCATGTGTTTTTGAAGGTTTTTTGGTTTCTTTTGCTATTGATTTCCAATTTCATTGCGCTATAGTCTGATAATAAGAATGGGATAATTTCAGCTCCTTCAAATTATCTTAAGCATGTCTGTGAGGTAGGATGTCTGTTTCAGAGAACATCCTGTGTGCAACTGAGAAGAATGTGCATTTTGATATTGTAAAATAGAGTGCTCTATAGATGTCTACTAAGAGTTTGATTCAGTTCTGCTATTTCCTTGTTGATCTTTTTTTCTCTAGTTCTATTTATGACAATGGGGTATTGGGTCCCCCGTACAATTGCATTAGTGCTTATTTGATTTTCATGCCCATTAATACTTTATATAGTTGGGTATGCTGGTATGTGGCATATATATATATTTTTTTTTTCTCTTCCTCTTGGATCATAATCAGTCTTGTGTTCAGTTATGCTTTGTCTGCAAATAGAATAGTTACCCCTGTTATATCTTGCTTCTTGATCCACTCTTTCAGACTTTTTCTTTTGATTGGTTAATTGACACCATTTATTTGATGGATATGTATCAACTCTCCCTTATCATATTATTTTCCTGTTGTTGGTTTCCTTTACCACCTCCACACTGTTCATTTACTTTTCCCTCCCTGATGGATTCATTCTGTTGGAGTACATGGAGTCCTTGTTACCTCTGTCTGGCATATCCTTCAGAACATTTTGCAGTGCTGGTATGATGATTATCAATTTCTTCAGGTGGTTTTTTGCCATGGAAGTGTCTTATTTCTCCAGAAACTTTTTTTTCAGGATATATCAATCTGAGCTGGAGGTTATTTTCTTCTAGGTCTCGGAATACTTCACCCCAGTATCTCCTTGAGTTGAGGGTTTGTGTTGAGAAGTCTGCTGTGATTCTAATGGACTTTCCATTATAGGTGGTTTGTTTTTTTCTCTCTAACAACTTTTAATATTCTGTTCTTGTTTTGAATTTCTGGAATCTTTACTGTTACATGCTTTGGAGTTTTGTTTTGTTCCATTTTTTAAAATCATGGCTAATTGGAATTCCACATGCTTCATTTATGTGTATGTCCAGTTCTTTTTCCCTTGCCTTGGAAGTTTTCTTCCATTATTTCTGTGAACAGGTATTTTTTTTTTTAATATCATTTGTACTTTCCCCTGCTTTTTCATTAAACTTGATCAATCTTAGATTATTCTTTGCATCGCCTAGCAGCTGTTGGTTTGATTATTTTTTGGTTTTGTTTTGTTTTGGTCCCTTGCTATTTTTAGGAAAACATTCTTTTCAGTATCACTAACCAAAATCCCATCTTATGTATCTGATACTCTGTTCTCACATTGGTTCACTTTACTTCATGTATTTTCAGCGAATTTTATAATATTCTGGATATCTGCTTAATCTTTCTCATGGACTCTGTTACCTGTGTTAATCATTCATGGTTTCCATCATTTTGCATAACTCATCTCTGTTTTTATCTGTATGTAGAGTCACTAACCATGTCTTTCAGTATGGTAACCGTCTCTGTAGTTATCTGAGAAATTATTTCTGGTTTCATTTTTTTGAGAGCCTTATATATCTGCTTTCTTACTTTTGCTGTTACCACTTCAGAGCCCAGATGGGTGGCCTTCAAATTGTTCCACCTCATTGCCCCCTGGGCTTACCTTTGGTGAGCTGGAAGTTCGGGTTGTAATAGGGATTACAAGCAAGGCTGGAGAGCAAAAGAAGATTATGTAAACTGGGAAATTGGTGAAGAAGACAAGAGGAAAAGAAAAGAAATACAAACAAGGCTGGGGATTTAGCTCAGCGGCATAAGCGCCTGCCTTGCAAGCAGGCAGTCACGAGTTCGATCCCCGGTACCAATAAGATAAGAAAAAAAAAAAAAAAAAAGAAATACAAACAAGAACAGAACATAGCAATAACAACAAAAAAAGAAAGAAGCAAATGTCCTCTTCTGGGCATGTCTCTGCTGTCATTCTTAGACAGAGTGGGCAGACAGAACCCATATCCTTGTTAATTAATCCCAGCATGAAATCTGCAGATTCACCTCGAGGTAATAATCCCAGGAAGCCTGCACATTTAGATTTACCGAAGTTCAGGATGGTTTCTAGCTGTAGGGCTGGAACCTGATCTGTTCAGCCTGTAACACTTTGTGCCACCTGCCAGTTTGAAATCGTCTCCTTGACATCCTTGTCCCACCTCACCCTCACACTGGGAACCACTAGATAGATGGAGCTGGCCTGCAGCTGCTCAGAGTTCCAAGCTCATTGGCCCCTCTCTAAGATGGCTGCTGGTCAACTCACCTCTTCCAGGGGCATCTGAATCCAAATAACTCACCAGTCACTACAGACCACTGTCCACTGCTATGTTCCACTTTGCATTTCTCCCTGGAGGCCTCTAGGTAACAAGTAGTCACCATGCTGCAGGTGCAGCCCAACCCTCCCATGCAGTATGTCAAGTGCAGGGAGAAAGCACTGCTAGCCACCTCCTCTTGCACTGAGGTCTCTCCACTCTTCCCATGGGTATCAGTTTTCACTTAAGATCCTTGCTGGGGGACCCACTTCCTTTCTTCTCTTCTGGACACCAAATCTCTAAAAGGCTGTTTCTGATGTTCACCACATTATCATCTTAAAAGTTGCGTCCACCCCCCCCACACACACACACACACCTTTTTGAGATAGGATCTCAACAAGTAGTTTAGGCTGGGTTTGAACTCGAGTTGTTCCTCCTACCTCAGCCTTTTGAGTGCTGGGATTACAGGTATGCGCCACCACACCTGGCAGTATTTGTCGCCTTTCTGTTGCTGGGACAATATACAGTACCTGGCATATACAAATTAAAGGTTTCAGTCCCTGGCTCCAAGACAGAAACAGGACCTAAGGACATAGCAGAGGAAAGCTCCTCACCCCAAGGCAGCCAGAAAGCAGTGACAGGGAGGAGGAACCAGAGGCCAGACAGTAGTTCCCCAAGTCACATCCTTAAGATCAACTTCTTTTGGGGCTGGGGATTTAGCTCAGTGGCATAAGCGCCTGCCTTGCAAGCAGGCAGTCGTGAGTTCGATCCCTGGTACCAATAAAAATGAAAAAGACCAAAAAAAAAAAAAAAGAGAGAGATCAACTTCTTTCCCCTAAGCCCTACCTTTTGTTCTCACTTCCTAATAATGCTGTCAGGTAGGGACTCATCATTAGATTGATCCTCTAGTGACGTTGGAGTCTTCAACCCCGTCATTTCTGGAAACACCCTCAGACACACTCAGAAGTGTGCTCCTCTTATTTTTAGACATCAGTCTAATGGAGTTGACAGCCAATATTAACCCTCATGCCTACTGTCCTACCTAAAGAACTCACTAGATAACAACCTTGTCAAAAGACTAAAAAGGCAATAGCATAACAACTGATAATGAGTAAAGACCCTATGGCTAGGGCTGTAGCTCAGTGGTAGACCTCTTGCTTAGCTTGCATGAGGTTCTTGGTGTAACCTCAGCACCCAAAACCAACAAAACAAAAACAAAAAAGAAGCCAATGGATTAAGTAAAAGGTATGCTTTTTAGTGTGTAATTTATATAAAAGTTATAAATCACCATTTTGCAGCCCTCTCGCTCCCACCCCCATTTCAGAACTCATCATTTCTTGCTTGGGCTATTGGAATAAGCTTGGCTTTCTGTCATTGTTTTTTCCCTCTATAAATTAATCTCTTTTACAGTAAGAGTTTTTCCTTACTGAGAATCTTGTTATGTTCCCTCCTGCCGCACACACACACAGACACACATTTAAATAACTCACTTAGTGGTTTCACTGCATTTAGGAGCAGTCAGTGTTGTGAGGTACCTGTTCTGCAAAGAGTGTGTAGAAGATGTTTGCGGAGTGTAGGGAAAAGAAAGTGGATGTCCCCTTCCTCATTTCACTCTTTTGAAAAATGCATACTCAATGTCATATATCAAGAGAACATAAATAATGTATCAATAAATATAATCTTACTGATGGAGTATGTAAGATGCAGTCCGGGTTCCTCTGTATGGCCTGACCTCTTGCTTATGTTTCTTCTTCCTCATTTGCCTTGCATTTTATATTTGGGTAACCCTGCTCTGTTTGTAAGTCTTTTACATGTTTGACCTGTTTTACCTGTCTGTATGGCTGTCTCGCTACTATTGATTCTCTTGCTTGGTAGCCATTCCAACTTCCTTCCCTTGGCTTTTACCTTGTTCATGACTTTCTTCCAACAGATCATCTACCCGTGGGTTACATTAGATGTTCCTTTTTGTACTGTGTGTAAGACACTGAATAATTCTGACATGGTACTTACTTTATAATATTGGAGTTGTCATTATGTATCTGTCTATCTTTGTTAATCTAAGACTCATACTGAGGGAAGGATTTTTCTTCAGTCTTTGTACTTCTGGTGCCCAACAAAGTTCTTAGCATATAATTGATGCTCACATATTAGTGGAACTATACCAAAACCTCCTAAATATTAATGATTAAGTTAGCAAAGTTTAGGCTTTAACAATAACCAAACTTAAAGACTTACATCCAATGTTAACCAGTGATCTTCAGTTGCAAATGGATTGGGCCGTGATAGTATACACCTGTAGCTCACTGGGAGTTCACTGGGAGGCTGAGCAGCACAGGAGGACTACAGGTTCAAACCCAGCCTGGACACGTTAGGGCCTTAGCAAGACTGTGTCTCAAGTGGAAAAATGGGCTGAGGATATAGCTCAAGGTGCAAGCCTTGAGTGTCTTTACCATTATCACCTCCCAAAAAATTGTTAAGAATTGGGGTTGTAGGTTAGTGGTACAGTGCGCTTAGCATTTGTGGAAACCTGGGTTCAATCCCTAGCATGCAAAAAAAAAAAAGGTAGATACATAAATTTGAGAATGCTAACACTTTAATTGTGAGGAAAAACTAGTGTACATAATGCACATAGTAAACAAAAGGTAAGTATTAAATGTTGACTACTATGCGAGCTATAGAAAGTTGGAGATTTTGTCACTTTTGCTAATTTATTTTCACTGTGTGTAATATTGTATGGCATGTAACAGTAACTCATAAAAATTTGCTGAATAAATGAGTGATATGTATAGAAAGTATTTTTTACTTTATTAGCCTCTTAAGACAAAAATTAAATTTGAAAACATTTTCTTGTATATTCAATTTAAATTTTTACCACTTGAAGCAAAAACTTACATTTTTTTCTTACAGTTTTGTGAAGGAAGTCTCTGATAAGTCGACTATACTTTTTTTTTCTTCTAGTAAACGAAGCAAAAAAGGAGATAAAAATGGAAAAGGCCTGAGACATTTTTCAATGAAAGTGTGTGAAAAAGTTCAGCGGAAAGGTACAACATCGTATAATGAAGTAGCTGATGAGCTGGTATCAGAGTTCACCAACTCAAATAATCATCTGGCGGCTGATTCGGTAGGTGGATCACGAACTTGACCTGGGTTGTGATGAGTGATGCTGTGGTTCATCTCTTAGGGTTGTTTGTGGCACAGATTTGAGGAATCATATAAGCTAGGAGTCCATTACTTGATATTGTAAATTATATATTTTTTGTTTTGTTTGGCAAAAAGTTATTACTTACAAAAACAAAGATACCTTTAAAAAAATAATTTTGGAATGGTGCCACACACACACCTGTAATCCCAACACTGTGAGAGACAGAGGCTGGAGCATTGCCATAAGTTCAAGACAGACCAGGCTACATAATGAGTTAAAGGACAGCCTGAACTGCATAAAAAGACCCTGTCTAAAAACAGTTTAGGGGGATACTGAGGGAGCATCTTTTGTAAGGATAGACTCAGTCACTTACTAGTGATTTCATATACTTTCGAAGCCTTACCTTTTATTCATTGTCTTAAGTGAACAAGGCAATATTTTTAATTGTAAAAGTAATACATGATCATGTTTAATAAAATCCAGTTGCTTAAAAAAAATCCAGTTGTACAAAGTAGTACGTAATTTAAAAATATCTTCTATTTATTATTTTTATTTTATTTTTTGTCTCTTGGAGATAGAGTCTCATATGCAGTTCAGACTGGCCTTGAGCTCACTTTGTAGCCCAGGCTGGTCACAAACTCGCAAAGATCCTCCTGCCTCAGCCTCTCAAGTGCTGGTATTATAGGCGAGTGCCACACACTTGACTATTCTATTTTGTTTTAAACACAAAATGATCATGCTTTGCATGCTACATTCTGGGGTGTTTTGTTTTGTTTGTGTGTGTGTGTGTGTGTGTGTGTGTGTGTGTGTGTGTGTATGTTTTTGAGATAGGGTTTCACTGTGTAGTTCAGGCTGATGTCAAACTTACAATGATCCTGCTGCCTCAGCCTCTAGAGTACTGAGATAACAAGTTGTACCACCTCACCTGGCAAATGCTACGTTCTTAATTTTACTTAACTTACCTCAGAAATTCTTTTTTCTTTTGCTGTACTGAGGAATGAACTCAAGGCCTCATGCATGCTAGGGAAGCCTTCAACCATTGAGCTGCCTGCTCAAACCTTGCCTTGTCTTACTTGGTTTTGTTTTTTGAGATGGAGTCACCATATAGTTCAAGCTGGCCTTAAACTCACTATGTAGCCCAGGCTGGCCCTGAACTCATAGCAGGTCTCCTGGCTCAGCCTCCCGAGTGCTGGAATTACATGTAGTCGCCACCACTTCTAGTTCTTTTTTGAGACAAGGTCTCACTGAGTGGTGCTAGTGTAGAGATTACAGGCATGTGCTGCCTCATCCAACTAGCCCCCACTCTTACTGTTTAGATATATATACTGAGTACTGAACCTAGGGTTTCCCACTAAGCTACGTTTAATTTTATATTTTGAGATAGTCTTTAATTTTGTAGTTTGAGATAGAGTCTTGCTAAATCACTATGTTGCTCAAGCTGGGCAAGAATTTGTGACCCTAATGCCTCAGCCCCACCCCGCCCTCCAAGCACTGGGATTAGATACATGGCACCAGCCATAGTTCAGCTCTGTTTTGAGGAAGAGTCTTGCTGAGTTGTCCAAGCTTGCTTTGCATTTGGTGGTTCTCCTATCTAGGCCTCTAAGTAACTGGGATTACAGGCATTTACACCATACCCGACTTCCACCATCCTGAACCAGAGCATTTAACTAACTGGTTTTTGTTCTTAGGAACTCCCCGGCAGTACTTAAATAAAAGAACTTGTTGTACCATCTAAGTCATCACAATTTTCCTTCATGGAAAAAAATCTTTGTACAAAAACAAAGGAAAGAGAGGGAGAGAGGGGTGAAATAGGGTGCTTGATGATATAGTCGTTACATTTTGGTGCAAGTTCTTATTTCTATTGAGGAATGAAAATTATTTGCCAGTGAGAATTGGTCCATGGGCCACATTTTAAGAAGCCATTTAACCTAAAACTTAAAGTATGTACTATTGAATGTTTTTAAAATCCAGATAATCCACTTAGAATACCTACACTATTCCTTTCTGAGATGATGTAGACATGTGTGTACTATTATTGCCATATATATTAGTTTTGTGTCTGTAGTCTGTGAGACATTTTTAAAATATAGTATAAAGTTGAGATTTATCCACATGTTAACCATTTGTTTGTTTTGGGTTTTTTGTTTTTGTTTTGAGACAAGGTCTTGCTGTGTAACACAGGCTGCCCTCAAATTCTCAGTGGTCCTCCTGCCTCAGTCTCCTGAGTTCTGGGATTTCAGATATGTACCACTACACCCAGTGATTTTACCTTTGTAGTTGTTCTTTATTCTATCCTCCATCTCCCGGCTCCTATTTTAAATGATTGTTATTCTACCTGAAGAAGTCTTTTTATAATTCTTTAATATAGATCTGATAGTACATAATTTTTTAAATTTCTCAGGTTATTTAATGTTTCATATTGTTTGAAAGCATCTTTATTTCATCTTTAATTTTGAAGGATATTTTTATTGAGTATAGAATTCTTTCAGTACTTTGAAGATATTCTAACATTATTAATTTAATAATACATGACTGTCTTAACCCTTAAAATTTTTCACTCAATAAGAATAATTTTTAGCAGGCTTATGATCAGAAGAACATTAGGCGAAGAGTTTATGATGCTTTAAATGTGCTAATGGCTATGAACATAATTTCAAAGGAAAAAAAAGAAATCAAATGGATTGGTCTGCCTACCAATTCTGCTCAGGAATGTCAAAACCTGGAGGTAAGTGAGGAATATCAATTTTTGGATGGTAGTTTATGTTATTTTACACCAGAAGCATTTTAGTTTAGAAATATGCCAGTAATCATAGAATAGTAAAATACTCTCAATTGCTTATTCATTTGTGCTGACATTTTCTTTTAACAGTGTAGAATTTTAGACTTTGGGTGATATAGAGGTAGTGCAGTTAATTTTGTAAATGATCTAATGACTACATTTGTTTTTCGAGGTTTCTTAGAGAAGATAACCATTTTGCTGTACTTTAATTCTGAGCACTCTTGTAATACATTTTTGGCGAATCATGTAATAGAAATATTATTTTAGTAAACGTTTTGATGCACAGTACAGCTGTGTGGATCAAGCTGACTGTTTGCTGTGGTGTTACACAATATTCTGTGTGGAGCTATGATGTTAAACTTTACCTTTTGAGTCTGAAGTCAGTACCAACAGGAATGGCAGTTCAGTTGTGTCCATCGGAATGGGTGGAATATTCAGCTTCCATGAATTGGGAATGATGTATGAAACATTTTGAATGCTGTTAGTGTTAAACACTATAGAAAATCTTCCCTAAACAAGCATGTTCCCTGACATTCTGTTGCTCTGTTTTTACTTTGTGGCCATAAATTGAGAAAACCAAGGGTTAATAGCTTTTGGAGAGATAAAGTTGACTTTATATTGTTCTCAGTCCTTTCTTCCTTCCAGCAAATAAATGATCATTTGGCATGTTATACTTGTGAGCAGCTGGAGAAACCATTCATTCAGCAGAGGTTACAGAATTAATGTTATCTTATGCTAGGATAAAAATGTTTTCCCATTCTCATTTTTTTCTACCTAAGACAGTGGAATTTATTTGAACATCATTATAACTGTATTATCAGTAATACTAAACTGATACCAAAGATTCACTACGCAGAAGTCTGTAACACCTACCCTGTGCTTAGCCATAAGCTAAACAAGACAAAACTTGACCTTAAGATTAAGTCCTTATTCTAACAAGGAGGAGCAAAGATGTAAAAGAGTTACCAGAAATCTGTGATTACTGTGGATTGGGATGTAGCTCAGGGGGGCAGTTCTTACTTAGCAAGTATGAGACCCTAGGTTCTATCTCCCGCACTGGAAAAGAGAGGAAAATGTGGTTGTTCCTATGAAAGAAGTATGTGTAGATTCTCTGGGAAGAGGGTTAAGGGAGGTTTTTACCAGGGAAATAAATCTGGAGCCAGTCCTAAGGGAGGCGTTGAATTCACCAAGCAACTAAGGAGGTGGAACTTGCAGGCAGAAACAATTAACAGGCCCAAGTAGGAAATGTGGCAGAGAAGAAGGTCAGGGGCTGTGGTCTGGGTGAAGCTTGGCAGCAAAGCTTGCAGGTGCTTTAGGGGAGAATCCGTGCAGCTTGACCTGACTGGATGTGAGCACATGGACGGGAAGGGGCTTTGGCTGTGGATGCTGGGGGAAAAGCCGACAGCATCTTTTTAATGCAGAAGATATGCGCACGTTAGGATTAGTTCTACGTAATTTAGAGCTGCAGTGTGAAGAGGGTGGTTAGAGGAGCTGAGTGTGAATTCTAATGCAGACTGAGCAGATAGGAAACAGACTGGAAATTCTCAAAAGATGAAAGTACAACTTTAAAGATCTTAATTGCCTTTATTTGTGAATTTAGAATAGGGCAGCACTTTATTGTAAGTATGAGTATTACTTATTGTAAGAATGAGTATTATGGGCAGAGGAGGTTGGCTTTTTATAAGCAGAAAAAGGGACTGAAAAAATAAACAGAACAAAAAGTGAACTGTTGGCTGGTCCGAAGGTAGTGAGTTATCTCAAATGATTGTTCACAGTCAGTACAGATTGAACTCCTTGTCCTACTCCTTCTCACTACTGCACTTGACTAGTCTTAAAAAAAAAAAAAAAAAAAGTGAACTGTCATTTTAGTTACTTTCCTTGTAAGGATTAAAACAAAGGGAAGTGAGATTCCTCTAAACTGGCCTGTTGGGGATTTAGATGTTCTCTCCGTTAATTTTTGGGAGATGAAGAAGTATTTTAGTTTTGACTCGGTGGCACAAAACTTCAGCATCTATAAATCCATTGTGGTTTGGTGTTGGGCCAGTTGCATCTCCAGTAGATGCCTATACAAGAAGACAGTGAGAAACTCAACTGCAAGGAAGTTCAGAGCCTAACATCTGTTGCCTAGCTAGTTGTAACATTGAGAAAAATAGCAATTTAAAGCCAGGAGATCTATCCCACAAGCTCTTTCTTACTGTAAGTGGGACATGACCTTATACAACAAGGAATCTCTCTGTTATGAGCTCTACTCATTAAACTAAAAACATTGCCAGGTGTAGTAGCTTATGCCTATAATCCCAGCACTCGGGAGGCTGAGGCAGGAGGAACATGGGAAAGAGAGGCAGTTCAAGGCCAGCCTGGGCTGGTAAGCTCAAGAACAGTCTGAACTACGTGACAAAACCCTGACTCAAAAAAAAAAAAAAAAAATCCAAAATCATAAGGTGTTTGTGAAGACGAATTAAGGTAATGTATATACTTAGTTGAGTGCTGGAACATAGAATAAGTATAAATTAAGTGGTACTACTGACTTTGATAAGATTGTTAGTAATAATAGCATCAAGTGTTGATACCACGTTCAGTCACATGTCACTAGCCATGGGAAATACATTCCCCCAAGACACAGCCTTGACCGATGTCACTGTTGTGTTGTGTAAGCATCCTGGCAGACTCAGGAAAGCCTGATGGTGCGGGCTCATTATTCAGTACGGCCTCTTGGTGCAGTCAGGAGACTCGTGAAACAGGGCTGTGGGAGGTGTCCTGCTTGCTGCGTCACTTTGTTTAAGTAGGAGTATAGTGTAAAATAATAATTAAAAAGTCTAGTGAACACCTAAGCTACCAAGTTAGTAATTTATGGTCAAGTACCACGTACAGTGCATAATCGTATGTGCTCTTTTATGTGACTGGCAGGGTAGTTGACTTTATTTGCACCAATGTCACCACAGATACATGGGTGACGCTTTGTGCTGGTGTTGCTGTGAAATGGGAGATTCTTGGTCCATTATAATCTTATAGGACCACTGTCATACACAGGATAATAAGCGTATAGGGTAGATACTTAGAAGTTTACCATAGTAAAAGACACACTGATGCTAACCTTCTTCAAAGTACCGTCCTCACTTTGAACGTCATTATCCCATCGAACACAATTATCTCATTGTTCTTAGCAGTTTCTGGAGCAGTTCTGTGACTCTTCTTACGTGAGCGTCTTTAAGAGGTGTGATCAAAAATTCCATGAATGTTGTTGCTGGGTGCCGTCCAGCATGGTGCGTCCCCATCCAGTGTACTTGGGGGGTCTGGCACTGTGTGGCTTCTGGCTCCTCCCCAAAGTCCAAATCACCATGAAAGATAAATGTTGTGAATCGATTCAAGACATCAAGGCAGCCATGCCAGCGCAAATAAAACCAGAAAAGAGGACATCCAGAACTGCTTCAGAGAGTGACAGCAGCCGTGCAACAAGTGTGTTGGAAATGAGGGGAGAATTTTGAGGGAATTTGATTGCAATGTGTCTTTCACTGTGATCCTTTTTTAAAATTTTAAATATGCAGCATATTTTTTCGTCCTGCCTCATCTCCACAGCCGTCTCTGAAATGTCGCTGCACACTTGTGCCTGTCTGTCGGTTACATGCAGATGGGTTTTGTTTGTGATGACCACGGCCACATTGCTGTCGTGCTTGTTTCCCTACCCCAGCCCTTCCTTCCAAAGGAGATAATTTGTCTTTTCATCTGTCAAAGTAGATTGAACTGTTGTAAGGAAAATTATTGTTATCTTAGAATAAGGGCCCAACAATGGAGTGATACTTTGTGTTATTTTATAACTTATATTTTAAAGATAGAGAAGCAGAGGCGGATAGAACGGATAAAGCAGAAGCGGGCCCAGCTACAGGAACTTCTCCTACAGGTAAAGACACTGGGGTGTTCTTCCCTACCTTCCCTGCCTGTGTTTTTCTTCTCCACTTACTTGCTGTTAGAGTCAGTGTGCTTTGTTGTCAGGATGTCTCTGCCGGTCTTGGCCATTGCCACTATGTGTCCTTCCCCAGGCGCCTGTGTGTGACCCTTTCTGCAGCAGCTCACTGTCTACTCAGCCTTGCTCCAACATAAGCTATCAGAGTCTATTTATTTTGCCCTTATATTGGAGTATCTATAGTACTAGGAAAGTTTTAGGTGCTTTAAGTAAAATAATCAAACCCATCTGTAATCAGTGAATGACTTGATAAGTTTTATAGAAATACTAAAATGTAAAATACGTTTCTGCTTAAGCAGAGTAAATTGCACATTGATCCCTAGCATAGAAGGACAGGAGGGAGGGGAGAGCAAGCAGGCTGGTGCATGCCTGTAATCCCAGGTCTCTGGAAGGCTGAGGTAGGAGGACCACAAGTCTGAGCCCAGCCTAATCAACTTAACAAGTTGGCGAGAAATTAGCTCAGAAGGATTGAGGACATGTGTCTCAGTGTGAAGGCCCCGAGTTCAGTCTCCCAGTATCACAAAGAAAAAAGAAGAAAAAGCAGTTTTACAGTTTTTTTTTTTTTTTTTTTTTTTTTTTTTTTTTTTTTGTCTTTTTCCTTTTTATCGGTACCAGGGATCGAACTCACGACTGCCTGCTTTCAAGGCAGGCGCTTATGCCGCTGAGCTAAACCCCAGGCCCAATTTTACAGTTTAAAAAAGCTCTCTGTTCATACTTTTTGGGATAACTGCCTAGAACTTGGGTACCTTTTCAAAGATATTTTAAAACCCTTGTATAAAATCATGTGAGGGTAAATCACATGACAGGCAGTCTTCTGTTGCTGTTTCTATTGTTATTATTTTAATTGCTGTAGGTATTCCAGAGGAAAGAATAATGTGGCTATTTTCAGTCTAATTACACAAACTATCTAATGAGGCAGATGGGCTTTATCCTTTTGTTTTTCTCAGGAAGATGTCTTTGTGTGAAAAAATTTACCACCAAACATAGAATTCACTTTGATTTGAATTCACTTTGACCTGAATAAGTCTAGTTCCTGTTTAATTTTTGATGAAGTACATTTTTCAGATTTAAAGATAGCAAAATGTTAGCAAATACCATAGCAGCTTCATTTTTTCAGTACTTACTTTGTCCAATGGTCAGAATATGTTGTGATGTTAGGTGTCACAGCTGATTGTTTCTCACTTTCTAGACTCCACTATTTTCTTTGGGGTTTTGTTTTTTCATCTTCATGTACAAATCAGAGTAAAAGAAGACCCTGGGGGTGTGCGTGTGGATGATCTTCAAGGAAGAAACAGCAAAGGAGTCAGGGAAGGGCGAAGCAGAGACGGGAGCGCAGGAACGGGTTCCCTCCCAAGCAGTGATGTATTCCTTACTTCCGTCTGTGCTGCCTTTTAGACTGAGCCTCAGAGAGCAGGCATTTTATAGATTTTGCATACCGGGTTTCCAGGTAAGGTTTTTTCGGTTATTGGAAGGGAGTATTCTGTGGCTTTAGGAAAAAAGCTGAAAGCCGAGTTCATTCCTGCACTGCTGTCTGTGGAATTCTACAGCAGCTCCTCCAAGTCTTATGCTTCTTCTTGGTCTTCCTTGGCCACCTCTGTGTTGTCCTTGCCCCTGCACAGTGACCTGCAGCGTCCCCCACTCAGCCAAGAGTCTCTAAGTCCTGTGTTAGGTTTTTCTTGGCAGTTCCTCAAAACCTTCATGGAGCATTCTGCAGTGTGGCTTGAGCACCATGTTTAGCAGCTTGCCTGTAATTATCTATTTGTGTAACAGAAAATGTGATCTGGGCAAGCTTGCCCTCATATCTCCGGATGACCCCCACGAAGAATGAAGTTGAATATTTTTTTCTCTGGTTCTACAGGGAACATTTTTTTTGAGTCCTAAATTTCTTCTCTTGTCTGTCAAATCAAATACAGTTTTTCAACTTGGAGACAACCTGTCAACATACATTGACAGCTTTCTCCGGACACCAAGTTGAACTCAACAGTAGAACTGAAAGCAGCAGTTTCTGGTAGACATACAGCTTACTTCATTCTAGTGTTTCATTTTCTTCCTTTGCTCAAGTAAGATCTACAAAGTTGTAGTGGGTGTAGTGGCACACTTCTGTAACTCTAGCTACTTAGGAGACTGAGGCAGGAGTACTACAAGCTTGAAATTAGCCTGAATAATTTAGATCTTTCCTCAAGATGAAAAATAAGGACTGGGGACGTTGCTTGATGGTAGAGCACCCCTGGCAGCCATCCCCAGTGTGAGGAGTGGGGGTGTTTATGAAGTTGTCATAGAAAATAAATTAGTCGTCCCCGAACACTATTTGCTATGACTAAGCTCTTTTGATTTTTTAAAGTAAATTCCTGATACGTTGATGTCATGTGACAGGAATCTACTACCTATTTACCACTACCTCCCCTTTATCCTTCATAACCGGGCAAAGAGGAATAGTGTGCATAAATTATGCGAGCAAATGATCTACGTGCCCCATTTTGTTCCTCCCAGACCTCGAATCTTTCCAGAACTGAACACATGTAAAGCTATTCAAGCTCTAAAATCAATGTTAATAAGTCTGAAAAAGAAAAACTAAAGGAAATTAATCAAAGGTCAACAAATAAGAAAATTATTCCAGTGATAAAAGCTGGGTGTGGTGGTGTCTGTAATCGTAGCACTTGGGAGGCTGAGGCAGGAGGATTGTTGCAAGTTCAAGACCAGCCTGGGCTACACAGTGAGCTCAAGGCCAGCCTGAAACTGCATAGCGAGACCCTGTCTCAAAAAGACGAAAGAAAGAAAGAAAGAAAGAAAGAAAGAAAGAAAGAAAGAAAGAGAGAGAGAGAGAAAGAAAGAAAGAAGAAAAGAAAAGAAAAGAAAAGAAAAGAAGGAAGGAAGGAAGGAAAGAAAGAAAGAAAGAGAAAAGAAAGAATTATTCCAGTGAAAATGAGAGGTGATTTTTCTTTTTACTATTAAAATAACAGGCTGAGGCTGGACCGGATGCTGTATGCCTATAATCCTAGCAGTAGGGAGGCTGAGGCAGGAGGATTGTTGCGAGTTCGAGACCAGCCTGGGTTACAGAGTGAGCTCAAGGCCAGCCTGAACTGCACAGTGAGACCCTGTCTCAGAAAGACAATATATTTATATATCTATATATCTATATCACTTTATTTAAGTTCCAACTCACTTACCTACATTAAATCACCATTTTTTTTCTATTGACCATTACAGCAAATTGCTTTCAAAAACCTGGTACAGAGAAATCGACAAAATGAACAGCAAAACCAGGGCCCTCCAGCACTGAACTCCACCATTCAGCTGCCGTTTATAATCATCAATACGAGCAGAAAGACAGTTATAGACTGCAGCATCTCCAGTGACAAGTGAGTAGGGATGGGGACCGCGCAGGTGCCTTCACCCTTCCTTCACCTTCACTGCAGCATCTGCGGGGCAAAGGTGGCTGTCCTCCGGCCGGCTTCCATGGGACCAGGGTGCAGCCTGTGCCTACCGTGACCCTCACTCACGCTGTTGTCCTGGACCTGGTCCTGGGACCCGTCCTGGTCCTGTGCTGCCCACTCTGCCTCCTGGAATGCATGTGTCGTGGCCCAGGGTAATGAGGTGCCATATGAGTGCTAATTTTGAGCATGTAACTGCAGTAAGCTAGATGTCTCTGAGGGTTTAGGAGAAGGTAGGTTACTGGTAATCACTGTCATAGTTTATTTCCAGATCAGCATTTGGCATTAAACAATTGTTTGTTTTATTGTATCACACTTATGTGTGCTTTTCCTTAGTAATGAACTGACATTAAGATGCTGGGCATTTTACTTTTCTTTTTTTTTTTATTTTTTTATTTGTTTTTTACATTTTAACTAAAATTGATGCTAATATTCATATAGCAAGAAAAGAAATAGAGTAATTTATTTGACCTTTCATAAAAACCAGTGGTCTTCAGGTTCTAGTGGTCTTCAGGTTGTGCCCAGTACTGCTAGACTTCTCTGTCTTCCCAACCATTAAGAGGACTGAGTGAGGTAATTCCTATAGAGTCTGACTCACAGCCAGTGCTTTATAAATATTAGCTGCTACTACAAGAAGTTGGCAATAGTTGTCCAAATTGGGGTTCTTCTAAAATTGAAAGAAGACTCTTAGTAATGATACCAGTGTCACAGGCACGCCAGACTGCCTCAGGGAACCGGAACTGCTTTTGTCTGCTAGCTTTGCTTCCCCTGTTTATGACACAAGGACTCTGGGTCTCTTAAAAAGAGGACACCTACCTGCATGTGCTCATACATGTGCACTCATGCACACACACACAGGAAAAAGAGATAGTGAAAAGAGGTTTCAAAAATATTTGAAATGTACAGACATAATAAATAGTAGAGACTGCAAAAACTGTAGCCTTTGTGAGATCTTGTTACTTCCACAAACAGAAGAATTAGAGCCAGGCATGGTGGTGCATACCTGTAATGCCAGTGCTTGGGAGGCTGAGTCAGGATTGTTGCAAGTTCATGGGCAGCCTAGACTACGTGGTGAGTTCAAAGCCAGCCCAAACTACTAGCAAGGCCGTCTCAAAAAAACCAAAGAAAGTAAGAATTACAATATTTTATCTTGCCTGTTTACAAAAGCCATACTTAAATTTATACAGGATTCAGACCAGTGGTTAGCAAATGTTACATGTCTGAATTATTATTCACAAGTTTATACATTCTTTGCAAAAACCTACATTTAAGAGAACTGTTACCATCATTTTAGGAAAGACCCCAAATCTCACCTTGTATTACTCTCTAAAGGTAACTACTTCTGTGGGAGAGGATAAAATCCTTTTACTGAGGCCAGTCTTTTAAGACAAAAGAAGCGTATGAAGGAACTTCAAAACTGTTGGCCTAGAGGACTGTGGATACTGTTCTCCCAGGCAAGAACCTGCAGGCACTGCGTCCTGGGTGGCCTCTGACTCACCCCTGCCCAGCTACCCCATGTGGGTGGCTTGCACACGCTTGTTGCTGAAGGTGGCTGCGAAGCCCTTCCCACCAATTACTTTGGTGACGTGGTCTTGCCCTTAATTAGGAGGCTTTCCCACAACCAGGATTAAGTTCACAAAGCCGTCTACTTTTAGCAGATGCCTAAAATCATCAATTTGGCAAAGAATACCAAGTTCAGATTTTTTTTTTCCTAAAAACTTATTAATGTATCTCATTCATATACTCTAGGATATTTACACATGGGATTTTGCTTAAAATCGTTGTATTCTCTTAACCTAAGATCTGTTATACCCAGCACTCAGGAGGCTGAGGCAGGAGTATTGTTGCAAGTTCAAGGCCATCCTGAACTGCATAGTGAGAGACCCTGTCTCAAATATTTAAAAAAAAAAAAAAAAAAGATATCTGTTACAAAACGTTTTACCCTCACATGATTTTAATAGAAATTCCCAGTAAGGTCCCGGAAGCTGCACCTGTGCTTGACCCTTCAGAGCTGAGGCCCATGGTGAGGGTGTCCTAGGCCCCACAAAGGAACTGCTGGAGGATTGTGTCTTCTCGGTTGTGTGTGCACTTTGGATGTCTGGATCAAGCCCTTTGCAAGAACATGTGGAAATGTGCTTGTAACACTTTCTCCTAAAACCATTTCAGTGCTTTGTCTTTCATGAGGGGATTGAAGAGTTGGTTTAGTTTGTTGTCTTCCATTTAACCCCAGCATACTGGTATATATCTATAGTCCCAGGTACTTGGGAGCTGAGGCAGGAGGAATGCATGTGCCCAGGAATTTGAGACCAGCCTGAACAGCATGGCAAGCAAGACTACATCACAAACAAAATAAAACAGATCTGTATTTGTGGTTAGCTAAAGCATTCTGTCGTGAATGCTTGACTTACGAAAATGAAGTAACGATTCAAAATATGTTTTCCTCAAAGCCAGTAACCAGCCGTAGTAAAGATACCACATCAAACTAAAGTGACTTCTATTTTGTTTTGCGTTGGTCTGGTTGGTTTGGTTTGGTTTGGTTTTTTGTACCAGGGTTGAACCCGGGGCCTTCCCACTGAGCTACATCCCCAGCCATTTTATGTGTTTTCAACCTGAGACAGGGTCTCATGAAATAGCTAAATTGCCCGATCTTGCTTGGACTTCTCCTGCCTCAGCTTCCCACTGTACGGGGACAGGCTTTGCTTTTGTGGCAAAACTGTAGACAACTTTGAAAATACTGAGTTTAGAACATAGCTTCTGTCTCCTGTTTGCCAACAGCACTAGGACTAAAATGTATGGATTTAAATCCAGTGTGGTGGTGCACACCTGAAATCCTAGCCCTCAGGAGACTGAGGCAGGAGGATTGCCACGAGTTAGAGGTCAGCCTAGGCTACACAGTTCAAGGCCAACCTGAACTATACAGCAAGTCCCTGTCTCAAATAAAACAAAACACATATGAACTTCTGTGGCCTGTCTCAGGAAAGCTATTTTAATTAGAAATGGATTGCTTGAAAGTTCATTCCCTGAACACAACATGACTCAGTGCTGTAAATGGGGACAATTTCTAGTACCATGGCTGAATTTAGATCTTCATTCTCTAAAAGTGCAGAATCCAGAACCATTCAGATGTCTGTACTTACCAGTCTCTGACAGCCTCATCTTCACTTTGTTTTGTGCTGCAGGTTTGAATATCTCTTTAATTTTGACAACACCTTTGAAATCCACGATGACATAGAAGTGCTGAAGCGAATGGGAATGTCCTTTGGCCTGGAGTCAGGCAAATGCTCTTTGGAGGACCTGAAACTCGCTAAATCGCTGGTGCCAAAGGCTTTAGAAAGTTATATCACAGGTATGTCACCCAGCGCTGGCACCTGTTGTCCCTGATTAAAGGTCAAAGCCAAGCTTGTTAAGCAAACTGCAGAATTTGATCAGATCTGTGCTTGCATCACCAAATTGAAATGTGTAACAATTGTATAAATTCAGGAGCTTTTTTCAAAAGTTGAGTAGGCTATTTTTATAATATTACAAACTTGCTTCTCTACAGAATACATTTCCTGGCTATAAACTATTGGCCCATCACTGAATTGACTCTACAGCATCTTATATCTCAACCTACTACATTTTGACTCCAGAGATACATTTTATCTGTAATTCCCACAACAGCCTAATATCTCTTGGAGTAAGCTTTAAGAATCCTACCTGCAATGTCTGAGGGTTCCAGTGTCTTTGTTTTCTTGATAGAGGGTCTTGATATGAACTCACTTTGTAGCCCAGGCCCACCTTGAACTCACAGCAGTCCTCCTGCCTCCTGGTGAGGGGGCTACAATTTCTCCACATTCTTTACACTTGTTACTGTCCCTTGCCCATCTTTTTGCTTTTGTAACTATGGCACGTGACTGTGCATGCTAAGCGTGGGCTCTGCCCCCAAGTTGTACCCTCTCCCTGACCATCTTTTTAACTGTAGTCCTCCTGTTCGATATAACTGATAACTCACTGACTTTTATTTGCATTTTCCTAATAATTTTATGATGTTGAGCACCTTCTCATACATGTATTGTCCATTTGTGTATCTTCCTTGGAGATAGTTTGAGCTACTTGTCTTACTATGAGTTGCAAAAATATACTGCATGCATTTGCAAAACACTGTTTTACATTTTCTGTGATCCAGGTGTTTTTCATTTAAAAATCACAATTGTCCTAATTCCTGTAAACACATATTCTACAAATATTTGAATGCTTAAACAATGTGCTTGGCCTTGCTGTCATTTAGAACTTCGCATCATGTTTTGTCTTGGGTTGGTTTTTTGAGACAGTGTCTTGCTGTGTTGCCTACACCATCCTCCAAAACCTTGGCTAAAGCAATCCTGCCTCAGCCTCCTCAGTAGCTGAGATTACAGGTGTGAGCTCCTGTATATCACTTTCTTTTTTATTGTTTTGATCTTGATTTTTTTGTTTTCTTTCACAGGGCTGGATATTGAACACATCCATGTCACTTCTTTTTTATTTTTATTTTCTTTTTGGTACGGGGAATGGAACTCATGACTTGTGCTTGCCAGGCAGGCTCCAATCCCCGGCCCTCCATGTCACTTGTTAACAGCATTTTAATAGTATAGTTCTAAAATATATTCCGTATTTTTGTACATTTATACATTTTGTGCATTAGTTAATCTTATTTGGATATATTGGTCATATGCAAAAGACTTTTTCCAATCAGAATTTATTAGTACATCTTTGATATATTTAATGATCACATTCATCTAAGGTATGTTAAATATATACAAAATAGCAGTTTTAATTTACTTTGGCCTTTGTTCACAAAGGAGAAGTTTGTTGGCTTCAAATGTGACCCCCGTTCACCCTCCCCCCCGCCACCCTGTGCCTGTCTCCACCTGCTCCCCACTTCCCACTCTGGCTTGCGTCCTGCTGTTTCATCAGCAACCTGGTCACCCTGAACATCCAGCAGGGTCTGCAGAAGGGGCTTGTCCAGTAAATCAGCAGAACTTGAGCTCATTCCTGGTGAGGAGCCTTGGGTGATTATAATGGCAGGCTCCTTGGTCTGATCTCTTCGTGACCTCATTTATAGACAGGGATACAGATTTCTGGTTAGTTCAGAAGGACCCACATATGCCTTTTATGTGGAAAGGCACAGTAGTGCTTTTGGGTAAGAATATGAGAACCACTCTATGGCTTCTATGCAAATGTGAAAGAAACGTAGGCTTTTCAGGTCCATTGTAAAAGGAAAATCTAATCTGTTATACTCACAAACAAGTAAATAGCTGTGTTCTGACTGAAAGTTTTCATAGTGCTTTATAGTAGTTAATAGCACACGATTCTGGACCTCACTTCATCATTTTGTACAAAATTGTTCTCATGTGGGGCTGGGGATTTAGCTCAGCGGCATAAGCGCCTGCCTTGCAGGCAGGCAGTCATGAGTTCGATCCCTGGTACCGATAAAAACGAAAAAGACAAAAAAAAATTGTTCTCATGTAATGTATTTAAAGTCTGCTGTTCTTAGAATTGGAGTCCTCTTTTTTCTTCACAGCTGCCTTAATTATCCTGTGAAGAAAAAGGTTCACAAAGCCACCCTGAAATTAAGGGACAGCTCTTGCCTGGTTAGGCAGTAGCAGCATGCCAGAATTTCTGATCTCTGTATACAGTTGTTTTTTTAACAGTTATTTTAAAAATTTTTATTAAATAAAAGTTTGTTTTGAGGGGCTGGGGATTTAGCTTAGCAGCATAAGTGCCTGCCTTGCAAGCACACAGTAGTGAGTTCGATCCCCGGTACCAAGAAAAAAAAGTTCATTTCGACAAATTATATTTTGTGAGGATACCTTAGGTTTTATCATACCTAAATAAAATTGTTTTCTTATTTCAGAGTATATTTCTTACGTTTCAGCTACTTATTTCTTAAAGTCACTGTTGAAAGAGACAGCTCTGGTTCACTGTTGTTTAGATCTTATATGTTCAGTTACTGCCTCCTTTGAACTAACATCTAGGTAGGGAGATAAATACTGAGCAGAATTGCAGTAAGAGTTGATCAGTGCTGTAATATAATTGTGGCATATGCACAGAAAATAAGATTGCAAGGATATACCCAAAATAGTTTCTATCAACAGTAATGTCTGCCTCACATGGGGATTTAGCTCAGCTGCATAAGCTGAACTATCAGCTGCAGGCCCATATTAAAAACACGACTGCATTTAAAAAAATAAAAAACTCCCTCATTAAAAGCATGACCTTTTAAAATAAGGGCAAATTTGAACTATAAAGCAAATAGCACCAGGAAAAAGCTTCAGAAACAGAATAGATCTTTGATGAGTGAATAGCATAGAGTTCACCAGCAGGAATTTAAAAAGCAGTCGAGCAGAGTGCCTGTCCGTGGGCAGGGCTGGTGCCTTCTCACCGAGACACCGCTCAGCTCTGCTCTCCGCTGCCCTCGCTGTGCTGTGACACTTGAGCAAGGACGAAGGCGGCAGGTGTCCAGGGTCGCATACACTGATCGCTGGGCCAGGCAGCCTGCTGGAGGTTTTCTGAGGAAAACAAAGAGTTTATGATTGTTTCACTTTATTCTTTCTCCCTGCTTTGCCTAGTCTTTTTTTTTTTTTCCTCTCCTGTGTTCTAGAAACTGTTTTCCTTCAGGAAGATGAAGGAACTTGAGTTCTTCCCTGGGTAGCAGAATTGTCTAGCTGTAGGTAAAAACATTTATCCCCGAATCATCTATGCTTTTTTCACACACTATCACAACAGCAGCCACAAAATATGCAGAGCCTACTCTTTCGTTCTCTCTCTCTTTTTTAGATATCTCCACAGGACCTTCTTGGTTAAATCAGGGACTACTTTTGAACTCTGCCCAGTCAGCATCAAATTTAGACTTGACCTCTGGTGCCACCTTATCCCAGTCGAGGTAGGTATTCTTTCCAGAGTTAGAAAGGCAAATGACGAAGCCTTTCCTCTGCAGGGGTAAGCCAGGGCTGTGTCACTGCCATACCATGTTGCCCCTGGCACTTCCTTCCTGTCTGTATTTCTGTGTTTTCTTGTTCCTACCGCATTAATGAACCTGTGTTTCTAACTGTTTGCTAGTGTAAACCAAGGGTTATGCTTGGATGCTGAAGTGGCCTTAGCAACTGGGCAGTTGCTTGCCCCAAACAGTCAGCAGTCCAGCAGTGCGGCCTCTCACTGCTCCGAGTCACGAGGCGAGACCCCCTGTTCATTCAACGATGAAGACGAGGAGGATGACGAGGAGGATTCCTCCTCTCCAGAATAAAGACGGAAGAAAAGTCACATTTTACTATTTGATGCTCATGTGTGTTTTTAGTGTGAGCTCGTTTTTGAAATGATTGCTTCAGTCTTTGCCTTTGTTTGCACTGTGTGTTCAGTGAAAACCAGAGAAACACAATAAGCAAATCACATGAAGGCCAAGTTGATTGAAATGAAAGTTAACATAGCGTAAATGAAAGCTCTCCCCAGCAGAGCAGTAGATCACATCGCAAACAAAGTCTGTTTTCTGAGGGATAGAAGGGGCATAATCCCCAGAGAAGCGGCAGCATGGAAGAGGCTCGCTCAGCTTCCACGAGGCAGGGTCTTTGCATTCCTCATGGCCGTGTAGTCATGTGGGAGCTGAGACTGCTACACGGAACAGTCCTCAGCAATGGCCATGTCTCTTCCTCCTGTCCCTCGCCTGGGCTGCCTTTTACCAGCAGAGTGAACAGGTGTCCTTATTTGGGGGCTGTGCGGTGAGGGGCATAGATCGCAGTCCTGCAGCCTGGGAGTGCAGATTTAACTGCACGTCTAGTTGAGGTGCTCTAGGCATCTGCTGCCTTAGCTTCAGAAAGGAGCGAGCGCTAACTCTTAAGTACTTAAGTGACATTTAGAATAATTTATAGTAAAACTGATATGATCATTATTAGCCAATGCATTGGTGCATAGAATTTAATAGGGCTACTTCTGGGAGCCAAAATAGAAAGCATTTCCATGTGCATTAACATTTGCCAGCACTGCCTTCTGCCAGCGTTCTAAATCTGGAGTTCTACAGAGAGAGAAGGGAACTGTATCTATAGTTTTAATCAAAGCTATGCATTTCGTACAGCTTTTTCATTCACAATGAAACAAAGCAAATTCTATGACCAAACTGCTTGCCTACAGCTCTCTGCAGTAATTGTGTGATTTTACCCACTGTGCAATTTGTGAAACTGAACCAAATGTCATTACTTTTGTCTTGAAAGAAAAGTCTTATTTCAAGAATATGAACAGTAATGTTTTCTTGTACATGCTACCTTTCTCTCCCCGACATTTTAATTAATCCAAATGACCTTACTAGATTCATTCCTGGGTAAATTACATGTCAAACTAACCCAATATTTGGTGTTTCTGTGAAAAAACACTGAACACTCCAGTTGATTGGATACACAGAAGTTGGTATGTAGTGTGCAATTTTGTAGCCAAAAATGCTGTTGGAAATACTGCATTGGGGTGTTCATATTCACCGCTTCTCTGAAGGGAGGAGTACGTGGATATCTGCCACCAGGCCCCAAACCCAACTTAGTTATTCATTAAGGCCTTAAAAAGGAGCGAAGACAGAAAAAATAACTTTAAAACTTTGACTTGACCCGGGGGAGAGTTGTCCTGAGCTCGTGTGTTTAGCATCTATGGGCCCAGCCCCGAGTGGGGCCTACACTGGGTCTCCCCTCACTGCCAGGGAAGCCTTTCTAAAGTCCCGCTGTGCTCCAGTCAGCTGCAGGCAAAGGTTTCCACTGGCTCCCATTTTTGTTAAGACCTTATGCAAACGCTGACAAAGAACACACAGCTTCAGCTCAGGCTCCTGGACGACAGAGCTCTCATTCTGGCAGAACCAAGCTGTTGCATGTTCATGGGGCAGGGAACGCATGGCAGGTGCTCCAGAAATCTTGTGGCAGAGGTCAGAGCACACCTATGTCTCAGAACCTCAGATGGAAGCATCCAGAATGCTGCAGAAGTGACAGCAGGTGCCACAAGCCTGTGACAGCTATTTCTGCCTACACAGATCAGATGCAATGGCCCAGGTCCTCTGCCACGTAGTCCTCAAAGAGGCTACTGCCATGTGCCAGTCCCAAGTCTCTCATCTCTCCCTGAAGGGAGCCTGGCAGGGAGCTGGAGCGGCCAAGGGCCATGGCTGCCTTCCTGGTCCTCAAAATGTTAAACCACAGCTCCCAATATACATTTCAGAATTTAAGATTCCTTTTCTAAGTAGCAGAATTCTTGGTCAAGTTTTTGGGAAGCTGTTTCCTTATGTCTTCTTCTGTTGCTATAGTGCTTTAAGTTGATAAGACATGGGCTTAAAAAATAAAAAAGCACCAAAGATGGGTCCATCTGGGTTCCCATCCACTGCCCTCCCAGCCAATGCTGTGTGGCCTTGGCAAGAAGTCCCTGTTCCTCAGTGATCACTGAAGGCCTTTTGCACAGTGACAGCATGATCACTGCCTCGTGTTGCTGTTCTCAAACCTTACGTGGGAAGGCTAGGTCAAAGTGCTGTGGAAGATAAATTCTGTTCATCTGTTCTCCAGCACACCTACCCATATGGGTCCAAGTTCACGCTGAGTCAGGATTTCATACAGGAGTTAAAGAAACTGCAGTCATAACACCTGGGCTGCTTTGTGTGAATGGCCCACAAAGTTACTTGGGGGGACACAGCCTTTCCATGGGGTTTTGGTCCCCCCACTGCTGTCTAGGGAGCCTGAGAGGCCCTCTCTGCTGACATCAGACCCTTGAGTTAGCAAAGCCCCGCTCCACTGAGTTCTGTGCCTCACCACTTTACCCTTTATGGAAAAGCGCTGCTGGAACATGGCAGAGCCAAAGTCCTGGGTGCTCCCAGTTGTCCCTTCCTCCAGTCCCATTGTCCAGGTCCCTCACACACTTGCCCTTCAGTGAGCCCTGGTGGACACCATGCCGTAGACCACTGAGGGCAAGGGGAGGGCAAGAGGGGCGCTTGCAGTGCTCTGCCTCAGCGCTGCCTGCCACCTCCAAGGACGTAGAGTGCTTACCACCAGGTTTGCAGGCTTCGGTTTGGTTCCTTAAAGAAGTAGCAGGGCTGGATGTGCAGGGGCATGCCGACATCCCAGCACTGTGGAGGCTGGAGCAGGAGGGTCAGAAGTTAGAGCTCGGCAGGGCAGCTTAGTAAGACATCTCAAGTAATATAAAATAGGCCAGGTTCAGTGTGATAGCTGAGTGCGAAGGCCTTAAGTTCTGTCCCCAAGACCATAAAATAAATCTCTAGTTTCTTTTACCATGATGAAAGAATAACTCCTTCCATTAAAAATTTGCAGTTGTAACAGTACTCAGCCATATCTGAGAACTAATGCCAGATCCATCTGTCCTTGAAGGGAAAGTGGCCACTGTATGTAATTCACATGGTCGGGTGATGGAGGGCCTCGCTGTCACCTCAACTATGTTTAGCCTGGCCGTTTGCTAAATCAGAACTCTTGCTGGCTTCTTAGGTGATAGACTTGAAAGCTCTGATGTGATGTAAGACTCAGGACAGCTCGAGGGCTGGGTCTGTGTGTTGGGGGATAGTGAGCAGGTGATGGGATCAGCCTTGGCCATTTTTGCCAGATCCACACCCAGAGAGAGAAATCTGGTGTGTGTGGTATGAGGGAATGAACCCGGAGCCCTTGGGCTGAGTTACCTGCCCCAGCACCACCGGCCCTTTTGAGACAGGGTCTGGGGCTGGGCTCAGATTTCTGAGTGAGTGGGATCACGCGGTAAACTACCACACCCAGTGCATAAACGACTCAAAGGCCTTTGAGTGTCAGACTCTCTTAACAAAACTGGTTGTCCCCAATGGATGGCCTGTGAGGTAAACCTTAAGACTGTACTATGGGACTTAAAACTATGGAGCAGGGTTTGGAAGAAAAGAGTACCAAACTTAGCTGTCAGTTATACCCACAAAACAAAGTCTCAGGGCCCCATGCAGGTCTCATCAGCTTTTTCTACCGTCCAGCAGAGCACGCACAGAAGCCAAGCAAGTCCTCCAGGCTGTTGGACAAATAAAGGCCTACTTTAAAAACACAAAAGATGACCTTGGCGGGGCTGGGGATTTAACTCAGCGGCATAAGCGCCTGCCTTGCAAGCAGGCAGCCATTAGTTCGATCCCCTATAAAAAGGAAAAAAAAGACCAAAAAAAGAGATGGCCTTGGCGAGGCTGTGGACCAGCCCCCTAAGAGCTGTTTTCCTCAGTTCCTGCTCTGGAGCTCGCCTAGTGGTTCCCGCCCCACGACACTGCAGTGGCCTTGGTGTGACCCTCAGATGTGCCTTCCCGCCCCAGTTCAGTGTTCTCTTAAACTACTCAAGCCAAACGCCTAAAGAGAAAAATTCTGGTAATAGCTTAAAATTCTACCTTTTAAAAACGTTTCGAGTTCAGTGCCCATGTAAGTTACTACAGTCTCAGGAACTAGTCCCTTTAACCAAAATATCTCTGAAAATTTACGCTTCATCAGTGGGATCCAGTTTTCCCACACATCTGTGTTCATAGAACGCTACGGGCAAAGTGGGGGATGCAGGGCTGACCCTCCAACTGCGCCCCGACTCGCAGGGGAGCCAGCGCGGCTGAAGCAGGGGCTCACCGACCCCTTGCCCGTTCTGCCCAGGCGTAAGCGTGGTGACGTCACTTGCGGCCCACGCGGCTGGAGGTGTGGCGGAAGCTCACATGCCGTGTGAACATCCTGTGAGGCCCATAAGGCCTCATAAACCATACCCTCACCGTCTTTAGCGGGGGGCCTTGGCTTAGCGCTGGCCCAGCTGTCACCAAGTGCCAACCGCTGGCGCAGACATGGGACTCCTCTCCCAGCCCAGCACGTGCTGGCCGCTTGGGGCCTCAACACGGGACCCCAGTTTAGCCGCTCCGAGCTGGGAAACCCGTTTCTCCCCAGCAGCAGCCTCATTGTCCCTGGTCGTTGTCGGGGAGACGAGAGGCCGAGTGTCCCGCATGCGCCTTGTGTGGCACACTAACTGATTCCGTCCTGTGTGTGTGAGTGTCGTGAAGGAGCTTCCCCAGGCCCTGTTTGGACTGTAAAAGCCATAATTTCTTCATGCCTCGCTCCAAACTCACCAGTTGTCACTCAACACGCTTCACCATGCCAGGCACCTAATTACAAGTGGCCTCGAGACTCTGCTTGTTCAGACCAGGGGCAAAGAGTTTTTATCCCAGAAGGCCTTTGATGACCTAGCTGCTTTGCTAGAAAGGCTTCTCAGGGCAGGTTGTCGTAGTACCGGGAAAGGGTCAGCCCTTCGGTGCTCTGAGGAGCAGAAGCTCATGCCGGGGCAGCACAGGCTGCTCCGGAGCCCGCGCTGGGCCACGTTAGGAACGTTAGGAACAGCGTCCCCGCCTGTCTCCACCGCCCCTGGAGAGAAGCCGCAGGTCCCACTCACAGTGGGTCACTTCCCTTGGAAGATGCTTTGTCCTGATCATGAGCTGTTAGGTTTTGTTTCCAGATTGAAAAATCCTTCTGGTTTTCCCTGCATGAGGCCACATGATGGTGCCCCGCGTTTACGCAGTTCATACAAGGGAAAGAACCCGCATCTGCCGCGCCTCCCGCAGTCTCTAGTAGACTGACGGTACTTAACGCGTTATTTTGTAGGATCTCAGACTTTGTAAATAAATGCCATTATTTTTATATGGAAATTTTATAGAAGAGCTATTTCTGTATACTTTATTATTCCTGGGTTTCCTGCAGTTGCTTCCAGTGGGGAAGGACGAATGCTTGGCGGCTTCCGTGAGGGTGGTTCAGGGACGCTGTGGTGGCGGTGACAGGTGGGAGGTGGGGGCGCTGTGTCCATCTCAGCCGCTCAGGCTGGGCCTAGGACGCAGTAGTTAAGCTCTGAGTGACGTTTTTGTCAGTTCAAAGGTGACTATTTTTGTCCATCCTATAGGAAAACATCGGAAATGAGTATAATTTGTACTTGAGAAAAAAATGTATTAGACTGTTTTATGATTTGAATGAAATGTATTATAGAAAAAATAAATAACTTAAAATAACATTCGTCTCATTTGTGGCTGATGTGATTGGGGTGGAGGGCATTAACCCTTTCCTAGCCGAGTGCTTCCCCGGAGCTGCCCACACTGACATCCTTGCCTTAATTCGGGGTCCCTGAGGGGCCACCAGCTTCTGAGCTCCACGTGAGCTTGGCTGGGAGCCTCCCTCCCTCCCACTTCCCTGGCTGAGTGTACCGGTCCTCTGGGTGGGCTCTGGTGTCCATCACCTGCCCCACACAAGAGGATGTATGTCACAGCTGAGTGGCGCTAAGGTAGAGCGTACCTTCTTAAAAAGTCACTCTAGAGGGGCTGGAGATTTAGCTCAGAGGCATAAGCACCTGCCTTGCAAGCAGGCAGTCGTGAGTTCGATCCCCGGTACCGATAAAAATGAAAAAAGACCAAAAAAAAAAAAAAGTCACTCTAGAACATAACAGCCTGAAGATTAACATCTTTCAAATCCCAGAAACAATAGCTGAGTAGTTTTTAGGGAAGATGCCTCCTCATCACACACAGAACAGCATCGGAAGTGAGGACATGATGCCGTGTCCCCATGGCCAGGCCCCAAATGGGACCTCCCCCAGCCTCGGGATCTACCATAGCACTTTGTACCCTTCCCCAAGTGGGGCCCATCTGCTTTAGGGAACAGCAGGAGCCCCACATAATGCAGCCCAGAAGATTAATCCCAGGAGATGGCGAGGTGGGCACTTGGGGGTGTTGCCAGGGCTGCTTCCTGCAGACTCGCTGAACAGGACAAGGTGTCACTAGACGAGTGAGCCTGAGGTGCTGAGTGTCCTGTTCCCTCCGCCTTTTAGCAGACACTTGGTGCCACATGGTTAATTAAGGTATGTGAGGACTTGGAGTGGCCAAGTCCCCGGCCACAGAGAGGTGCTCTGAGGATGCCAGGATACCCAGCGGGCACTCATCAGTAGCCATGGACGCTGCCACTTGACCCTGCTGACAGGGACGATGTCCTTAGAACACCGGATTGAACTGGGCCCAGTCAAAGTGACAGAGGTTGGGTAGAAAATGGCCAAGGTGAGGACCCGGCAGGCAGCCAATTTGGTTTTTTCTGTGCCTGCTGCCACCGCATTTTCTAAGTCCCTCTGATGGGCGAGCTCCTGGAGGCAGCCACCAAGGAAGGCAGTAGCACTGTCTTCTGCCATGGGGATCCCAGAGCCAGCACCCACAGGCCCCTGGCCACTGCTGGGCTTTTCCCACCTCTTGCTAAAACTTGCTTTTAGGAAATCTCAGGGCGCACCATGCCTAGAGGTGAGAAAGGCCTACAGTCAGGGCGGGGAGCTGCTCCCGAGTAAAGCAAAGAAATCTGGCATAACCACTTTCATGCAAACACTTTCTTCCGTTGTTGCTGCTGGGGCACCGTGACAGTCACCGGTCACCCAGCCTCTGCCTTGCCACTTGCCCCCCTTTCATACTGTCACACTGTAAGGGGATTGGTTTTTTCTCTCAGGCCCATGCCTGGACCGTGGCTCTCAAAAGCATTTAGTTAAAAACAGAAGAGCACAGTAAAGTCCCAACATGATGGTCCTGGAAGGTGCCATCTCCACTGGAATTATTTTAAGTTTTACTAATAAGTAGCAGACTTTTCTGTTTGGGAAGTGTATGTGTGTGTGTGTATGGTGCCAGGAATTAAACTAGAGCCTCACTCAGCTCTAGTACTGATCGACACCCCAGGTCTTTTTCATTTTGAGACAGGGTCTCCTTAAGTCACTAAATTGCTCACACTGGCTCCTGAAATCCTCCTGCCTCAGCCTTCTATGCTGGGATTACAGGTGTGTACCACTATGCCAGTACCCACTTTGTTGTTGACCTGTTTTTAAGCCTGTACCAAATGAAGGTTGTATTGTTTCCCCATTCTACCTACAAGAAGAAGTGGGGTGACCAGATGTGTTGTAAGAAGAGGTATCATCTGCCCTTTGTGACTGCACTGGAGAGAGGCTCTTCCCTCAAAACAGCGGGCACTGTTCCACATGAAGCTCCGGCCCATCCTAGAGTCTGAAAAGCCAAAAGACCCTTTTCTTAAGGTTTACCAAACCCGGTATGTGGATCACTACTAAAAAAGGGGCAAGTGACAGAGTTTCACTTCGAGAAATGCTTTTGGAAAGCTTTTTTTTTTTTTTTTTTTTTCACCAGAGATTGAACGCGTGATCTGACGCTTGCCAGGCAGGCCGCTGAGCTAAATTTCTGGCAACTGGAAAGCATTTTTAGGAACCAAACCCCAAGCTGTCCCGCACATCCGGGATGCAGCCGCGTGGCAGGGCGCCCCCGGTGGCCAGGCTGGCCGCTTTGCAGAATCCGGGCGCTCGCTCAGTCCCGGCTTCCATACCAGGAGCGCACAGGCTCGGAGGCTTGTGAAGTTTCTCAGGCAACAAGGACACAGCTCCTTAAAGGGCTTCGTAGGTTGCGCAACTTACATACAGACTCCGCTGGCCTCCCCGCCCGCTGGGCTCGGCGCCGAGGCAGGTGCCTGCCTGGGCAGGCTGTGACCACTCCCAGCCATCCACACAGGGGGGAAAGGTTGGGGAGAATCCTAAGGGGAGAATGCAAGATTGCGACACCCACAGATTATCAGCAGGGCTGGCGGCGTGGCGCCGGGCAGCATGGCGGGGAGGGGGCACTGTGTCCCTCCTCAGGTGCAAAGGCAGGGCAGGCCCTTCGGTGGCTGCAGTGCTCAGGTCCGTGGTCACTTGGGCTCTCCTTTTTTCTTTTTAAATTTTATGGAAAAATAAAATTTCGTAACAAAATAAAAAGTCAATACACTGTCAATCATTGTCTTTTAAGTGGTTACTCAGAGTACAAGACACACCGGAGTCTTACAAGGAAGAAACAGATACTAACACAAAACTTTCCACCTAGGTCTCCTTTCTGCTGCTGTTTTGCTTAACGGACCGGCAAACATAAATTGCTGTCTTAAGACTGCACCAGCACAGGGGGTTTAGCTAAGCCGCAAAAGCACCTGCCTGGCAAGCCTGAGGTTGTGAGTTTGATCCTTGGTACCAAAACAAAAACCAAAAAACCCTTTACTGCTGGGTCCAAACTAAAGGACTGACAAGATGGGTCACTGGTCTACTCATCTGATGACCTTAGATGAGCTGTCATCTGAGATATGCTACTTCACATCTGTAGACTTGGGGTTCCTGAAGGGCTCTGGGCACCTTTGGCTGGACCCTTGCTTGGAAGAGGGAGGAGGAAAGGTCATGCGGCTTGCAGGCTGCAGAACTGGCACACACACACACACACACACACACACACACACACATACGCAGAGGAATTCTCAAACTTAACTTCTGGGTTCTTGTTTCATTTTGTTTTTGGAGACAGTCTCCCTATGTAGTTCTAGCTGACTTTGAATTTATTTTGTAGCCCAGTTCTTTGAATTTATTATGTGGCTTTGAATTCACAGTGATCCTCCTGCCTCAGCCTCCCACACTCAGCTCAAGCTTAGGCTTCAATTCAAGGGAAGCAAGTGAATAGCTTCATTTCTCATATGTTAGGAATTTTTAAAATACAATCAGAAATTTGTTACACATGGACTTTCAACTTGGCAAAAACTCAAGGCCTGATTCAGTGATGAATAAGATATCAGTACTTAGTGAGCGAGTGAGTGAATAGCATTCTCTCTAAAAGTATACGGATCTTTTGCTTAGTTTCAGATACCAAATGGCACCCTGACCTTCCATGACTTGGGCAGGTGTGAAATAGTGGCTCCCTATGAGCCTGTCCTTGTTCCTGCTGGGTTGAGTCGAGGGAGGGCCCGGTGGAGAAGAGCGGAGTGCTGCAGTGTCCAGTCCACAGCTGAGTTAGGAAGGAATCTCATGGGCAACCAGCCGGGCTGGGCCCTTGGGAAAAAGTCAAGACAAGAAGTGAAAACATACACTGTGGCCAGAGACCCATCCGTTGAAGACCAGGCCTCAAGATAACAATAGGACCGGGTGAGATGAGAGAGAATACCTGGTCTAGACAGGCGTCGGTCACCTCTGCTGGGCAACCAAGACCCCGGATGCATCCCCTCCCTGAGAAGTTCTTAGATCTTTCCATGCCGACTTGGTGCGCAACTTGCTTCCCCGTTGGATCAATATTATCCAAGCAGCTCTCCTTGGCATCTGATCGGCTGACCGTAGCTGTAACCTACATTGTACCTCTGTGGTTGCCCTCTGTGAAACTTCCCCTGAGGTCCTAAGGCAATCCGCTCTCCAGGTGCTTCCTCCTGTCCCTCTTAGGCAGAGGCTGTCTCTCCCCCAGTAAATATTTCCTATCCCATCATTTCTAGAATTCATTCTTCAATTTTAGAGAACACCAGCTTGGGCCGTATCAGACATCTAACAGGTTGAGATTGGTAATATTTCTATCCTATTTATTGGGTTCTGATATTATCCTGTAGCAGTGGCATTTGCCTGGCCTCAGAAACCACTGGTTGCTAATAGCAGCAAAACAAGCTGATTCAAAGGGAGAGGCAGCTGCTGGGCTGCAGGGGTGCAGGCTCCTCCTGGCCAGCTGCTGCCATTCAGGGCCCAGCCCGTGCTGCTCCCCAGCCAGCACAGGTTCCTGAGCCGAGATAGCATCATTGCTCTTTCTGCTGCCGGTTAATAGTTTATTTTCTATAAACCAGAAAGAGACCATGGAAGTGGGGAGCTATTGGCGTTTACTGGGATCCACGCCATGCTGGGACCTGATATCCCGGGAAAGCAAGCAACCCCTCCCTCCTGGTGAGGGCTGTGAGCCTGTTGGCCATGGGCTGAGAATCAGACATTGCAGCCACCACCCCGCTGGCAAGTGGGAGCCAGTGAGCTGGACACCCCTGCGAGGCTGACCATAGGCAATGCAGCAAACGGGGAATTTCCTTCTACCATCTCTATGAAGGCAAATACTTTTATCACTGCTTTGCTTTGTTCTAATTAATGGTATTATTTTAGCTGGTTTTGTTTTGATGAACAATATACATGAAAGTATGGACAGTATTTTGAAGAGGAGACTCTACGACAGCCATCAGTGACTTCCCTAATGTCTGGTTTTGAAGACCTAAAACCTTCTTCATTCTGTTCTGACCAGTTTTATACTATGTTGTTTTGTATGAATTCTCTGTATGCGAAGACATGGACAACTATTTAGAAGAAAGCAAGAGACAATATAATAGACAGTGAAGATCCCGAGTTGTCTAGCTTTGAAATTTATCGCTCTTACATTGCTTTCTTATGTCCTATTTTGTTGTTTGATTTCCCCCCCCCTTTAAAATAAAAATTTAAATAAAAAAAAAAGATTGTGGAAGTAAACAGAGTTACACATTTTTGGAAAGCTCCCAGCCAGGCCGTGTTTCCAGGACCCAAACAGCAGCTCCACCCACCCCATACCTGCTGCTGGATTCTTCTGTCCTGGAACGTGAGCAGCAGTTTGAGTGCATTTGCCCAGGGGAGCCAGTGGGTCCAGGAGGGAATAAGATTCAATTTCTCCGAGTCCAGAAACTGAGAAGATTCTGTCACAAACAGCTGAAGAGGAGTGGGATTGGCAGGGCCTCAGCTGGGCGTGGGGATGCACACCTGCGTGCCCCACTCTGGGAGCCTGAGGCAGAACGATCGCAAGGGTCACTCATGCAGAAGCCCAGGGTAAGGACCTCCAGGCTGAGGGTACTGCTTTCCTCCTGCCCTGTGCACCCACAGTTGCGTCTGCAGGCCATGGATGTCCCTCTTGGGGACAAAACGTGCCTGAAAGGTTGAGGAGTCACTAAGGAAGATGCTGTCACTCTCTTCCAGAGTCCACTCTTCCTTCCTGCTTGGTTTGACTTCTTTTGCTGTGACCTCCTTGGGGCTGAAATTTGAGCACCTGGTTTGTAGGTGGAATCAGGGAAGAGGCCTCTTGCTCAGTGCTCAGAGGCTCCCAGATCTGGGCGAATCTCCGGCGCTGCCACTGGGCCCAGACGCCTGCTGGGGGAGAAGACACAAGGGCCTGGGCCAGGGTGAAGGGGACCTCTGAGGCCAGAACGTGAAGCACCAGAAAGGAGGGAAATAATCAGCGCCCAAATAACTGGGATGAGTAGCTAAAACATGTAGCACCAACTGCCAGACACTGTTCTAGGCACTTACCAAACCAAAATCGTGAGAAACAGGTTAAATGACGGCCCCAGCCCCAGCGAGGTGCTGTAGCTCCAAACCCCACCTGGTGAGCAGCTAGCAGCTCCCCGACCCTCATGACAGCCTTCAGGTCTGCAAAGCGTGTGGCTTAAGTTCCACGCAAGCAAACACAAATCAAATGATTCATCTTATATTCAGCAGAGCTGCAGAAACGCTGAGAGATGGTCCTTTCTCTGGGTTTGAACAGATGAGTCTGGGCCTAAGATCCGTAGTGAGGACAGTTGCACAAAATGGTACTGGGGTCCACGCCAGATGGCACCTGCAAGTGGCTGCTTCTCACCCACTTTGCCTGACGTGCTCCTCTCAGGTGGCTTCTCTACAAGTGGCAGAAGGATGGCCAGCAGGTGCAGGAGCCCTTGGTGTGCTTCCACCTTGGGGCTGTGGGGCAGAGCAGGCCTGGCATGGCTCTGCGGCCCACCCGTCACGTGCCCGCGAAGCACATGAGCAGATGAGCTAGACCTGGCCCACCACGTGCTCATCCCTGGATACTAGGAACATCAGGCGCTGTGAGCAGGCCTGGCAGGAATGGGTCAATAGGTGGAAACCATGAACACTTTTTAAAAAGTCTTTGATAGGGTTTCACTGTGCAGTGCAGGCTGGCCTTGAACTCATTTTGTAGCTTAGTTAACTCACAGTGATCCTCCTTGTTACAGGTTCAAGACCAGCGTGGGCCACAAAGTGACCTCAAGGCCAGCTTGAACTGCATAGCAAGACCCTGTCTCAAAAAGACAAACAAAACAAACACACACACTTACAGTGATCCTCCTGCCTCAACTTCCTGGGTGCTTAGACTATAGGCATGTGCCATCATGCTGGGCATTCAGTGAACTTTTGAAATGAAATGTCTTATCTTCCCAGAAGAATCAAAAACATCGTATCATAGCAATATATGTGCACTCATGTTCATAGCAGCACAATTTGTAACAGCTAGATCTTGGGAACAACCTAAAATGATATAACTTTGCAGTTTTCTTAGTGATGAGGTGAGTTTTCTTCTCTGACTTTCCCCATCCAGTCCGGAACTAGGCAGGCCCAAAGAGCCCTGTTACCGGCTCATGTGCCATCCTCAGCTGGTCCCATGGCTGCACACCCTGCCCTCCCTCAGGATCAAAGGCAGCCAAAATGCCCTGTCTGCACCTGCACTCTGCCTGCCGTGCAGGGCGGCCTGGTCAAGCTGCCAGAGCTGGGGATCTGAAAGCCAGGCCAGTGAGGAGAGTGCCTCTCCTCAGCCTTTGGGAATGTGATCTCCTACTTGGAAATGTCCACTCTAAGCCTTATTTTTTGGCTCCTCCTTTGCATTGGCTCTGAAGTCTAGGGATTGCACCATGATAGAACCCAAGAGGCTCGAGTCCCTGCAGTTCTGAGCTGCAGGAGCACAGGAAGCCTTGCCTCACCCACTGGCTGTCTGGAATCTTGAGATGAGGACCACCTTAGCTTTCTATTTGTTGCTGGAATGAACTACCACAAACTGAGCTGCTTTAAGTCTAACTTCCCATTTCCATAGGTCAGCAGCCGGGGCACAATGTGGCCTGCCAGAGCTTCTGCTCCAAGCCTCAGGGCTGGACAGGGCCCTAGGAATGTTTGGCTTCCAACTCACTGGCCGTGGGCAGAGTGGATCCCTGCCCCCCCTTCAATAAAATCCCTTGCAGAGAGCAACACTGTTTCCGAATCTGCTTTGGATCTCACTTCTGTGCTGCTTTAAACATCTGTGATTACACACAAGCCCACAATAATGTTTCGTGCATTTTCTTGAGACAGGGTCTTGCTGTGTAATTCAGGCTGGCCTTGAACTCACTTGTGTAGCCCAGGCGACCTTCAAGATGTGTTAATTCTCTTCCTCAGCCTCCTGAGGGCAAAGTGGTCCTCTGTACATGCTGCAGGTGCTAAGTACCCTGAGCTTAGTTACAAAGTGAAGCACAGAAGTGCTAGCGCACAGAAACTCCACCAAGAGGCACTGCATGTTCAAAACGGGACAGACTGAACTGTGTGCAACTTGTCATCTCCAAGTGACCAAACGAAACATTCAAGAGCCCCTAACATAAAACCACTTAGAGGTCTGAGAAACCTATCAAGTTTCCCAGGAACACAACATACTGCTTTACAATATCCTGTATCCACCAGCAACACTGACAACTGGGTTTCTCATAGCAAGCTGGCATTACTCAGCGGTGTCACACACAAAGCTGCTGTCTTTAGGCCTCTGGGGTGCTTTCTGAGTTGTGGTTCTGAAAGGGCAACACAACCTCGGTACTGATGCCCAGAGGGCATGAGCACATCCCTAAGTTCCAAGGCACACAGGAGATGCAGCAGAAACAAAACCCCAGCCGATCCCGCCGGTCTTGCTTCCGTCCTTTATCGGTCACCCACCTCTAACCCCTGGCTCTTCTCCCTCAATGAGCACTGCATAGCTGGTTTTTCTTTTGGTACCAGGGATCAAACTCATGACCTCTCACTTGCCAGGCAGGCGTCTATGCTACTGAGCTAAACCCCCGGCTCCCGAGCGCTGCCTGTCTACTGGGCCCACTTCACACAGCTGAGCTGCAGGGAAGGATGGACCCATGTGCCAAGCTGGCCCTGCCTGGCCTCCATGCCTCTCGAGCCTCACTGCTGTGACTGTCACATCATGCCAGAGTTTGTTTTCCCCCGGTTTTCCATCCGATACCATGTGTTCCCCTCCCATCTCCGTGTGCTCCTAGTCTGGCACCATTCCTGAACTGGGATAAACAGCTAAACTCTCCTAACTGCACACATGAAGGAGCGGGAAGAGCCAGGGCGGTCAGCTGAGGCCACAGAGCAGCCGGGACCCAGCCAGGTGCAAACTTCAGATCCGGGCATTGCCAACAAGACGCTTCAGTGGCTTACATGCATGTCTCATTTTTATCTGTCCTCAACTCTGTTAATACTGGAGATTTGGTCTGCTTTTGCCTGACCTCACTGGAAAAAAAAAAAATTCTATCCACATTACACTTCCAAAAGCAAAAATCACACAAATAGGCATAACCAAGTAATAGTTAATGAATTTCACAAGTCAAATTTGTTAGCGGCTGAGGACCTGCTCAAACGGGGCTGCATTTCTCTTTCATTGTGGCAATCTTTTGTTTTTCATTCCTAAGTGTAGTACAAAGAAGAAAACCAAAGTCCAGAACAAGTTCAACAACTGCAAGGACCACTTTTCTTCAGTTGCAAAGACATCTGGAGGGAAAACTGTTGTTGCAAGACCTTGGCAACAGAGCACAAAGCAGAACCCCCACAAGGCTGAGCGCTGGCAACCGAATGGAGATGCCCTGACCACCGAGGCCATGGCAAGGCCACCTGGTGCCCCCAGTTAACCCGGCAGCGATTCCCGAGCCAGCTGGGCTGACTCACCCACCAGCTTTGGTGTGAAGCAAAAACCATGCATACTTTTTTTTTTTTAAAATAGCAACAAAAAGGTTAGAAAGAGAACCCACAGTCATATGGGAAGCGCACTTTCCTCCAGGAGTTATGCCAGAGCCAGACCTGACATCGAAAGAGGAAATATTACATGACACCAAAGAATGTTATGTAAAACTCCAGTATTTGGCTTCAAGCTATAAATAAGTTTCAACTTTTTATATTTCACAATTTAAATCTTTTATTGGAGTCCATAGTCTGCTAAATAAAAGCAGTAACAAGATATTTCACATACTATTATACAGTTTAAGACTCATGAATTTAATTTCATAAAAAATCAGGTGCAGTCATTCTAACCCTAAAAACGCTATTTCATCTATGGTCTGAAATACATTATAAGAGACTCTGTTTCCACATGAAAATAATCCCATCAGCTTTTTAAAAAAACATGTTTTATAACAAAAAGTTTATGCTCTTAATCAAAAAGATCCACACACTAATTTGGCATGTAAAAATAATTGTACAAAAAACCCAAGATAACACTTTCAGATCCACTTTTATTCTTTTTTCTTCTTCACATACAGAGCTTCTCCACACACATTTCTCGCAGCCGTAAGTCCCTTAATGTGGGCCAGGTACCATTTAACCCCTACAACTTTATTGGCATCAAACATGAGTTAACCAGTGTTAAATCCATAAAATATTTACATTGCACAGCACAGTAAGCTTTAGACACTCGGCAATTAAACCACATTATAAAAGAGGACAAGACCCCACCCCACACGCTGGGAACCAGGTGTTCACGGTGCCTATCTGGCGACTGGACACTGGTTCAAGGGCAGCAGAGGCAGCAGGCAGTTATTTCAGAGGACACGGAACACTGTGATCTGGAAGGCACTGCGCCGTTACCGGGCCGGGCAGCCCACTTTCCCTAGGCAGTCTCAGAATTCTAGAACGGCAGGTCCGGCAGACACACACTGAAGACAGACAACACAACATTTATTCTGCGGAGACCTCCTACTCAAGACTACGCGCGTGCTGTGATTTTGAATGCAACTCTTCCCAAAAACTTGTCTCGATCGTCCTCGTTTCTTAGGTTCTTCGATCCCTCAATTTTGCACTCTACCGTTACTTCTTTCTTGGTACTGTTAGATCCAAAGGAGACCTGGACAGCCACCAGTGGCTGTAGATAGCCCACCTGCCAAGCAAATGAAAGCACGTGAGCTCGCATTCTCCAGCGGTTTCTCCTACACTTCACAGCAGGGATTAGTTTACCCTAAAAAATGTTAACTGTTTCTTTCCTGTAAGAATCTTTCTGGTTTAAGCCTTGAGCTCTTACAACTTCTCTGAACATGATGCCTGGTGTAGTAACTGTTAAGGAGTAACCTAGCGCCTCCTCCCCTCACCGAGCCAAGTGTGCAGGCTGGACTCAAAGCTGTGAGCCTTCTAACTGCCTCGGCTTTCTTCTGTACTGGGATTACAAGCTTCAGCCATTTGTCTACTCATCAAAGTCTGTAAGGCTGAATTTTCCTGTAAGCACTGCTTTAAACATATTCCACAAACTTTGATTACTGGTATGAGTTTTCCTTTTTAGTCAGGAACTGATTAATCAAATTTTTATGATTTTAAAAAATGATTCTTTTTATTTTTGGTACCAGGGATCGAACTCATGACCTTGTGCTTGCAAGGCAGATGCTTATATCGCTGAGCTAAATCTCTGGCCATAAATGATTCTTTTAAAAAATTTTTTTGTGCTTTTTTGGGAACCAGCATCTGAACGCAGGACCTTGTCCTCATGAGGCAAGTGCTTATGCCCCTGAATTACATCTCTGGCCCTTGACTCTTTTTTACATGTACGTATTTTAAGAAAGAAATACTGAAGGAATTGATTGTAATATAATACTGCTTTAACTAGGTAATGAGCCTTTTTTAGTATTTTTCTATTTCCTCTATTATTCTGAAAATAGTTACCCTTTCATTTGTCTACTTGGGTTATAGATTATGCATTTGCTTGTTTGTTTGTTTTTTGAGACGGAGTTTCCTTATGTAGTTCAGCCTAGCCTTGAACTGACTATGTAGCGCAAGTTGGTCTTGAACTCAAGAGATGCTCCTGGCTCAGTCTCCTGAGTGTGTCATCAAACTTAAGCCTATGTTTTGAACTTTAAATGTGGTTGTCTATTTTAAAACCCTTTAAAAACCAAATGCACAACCTGTACAGGGATGTGTCTACCTATCACAGATAGGCAGATACTTCAATTTCTCAAAAGAGCAAAATGTAAGAACTTCTAAATACTTACATGCAGTTTCTTTCCATAATATGGAAAATACTTTAAGTCTATAACTCCTTGATTAGGATAAGTTGATACCATCGCTGTGTTTTCATCCTAAAATTGAAAGTAAAAGAAACCTTTTAAGTCACAACAAAGAATTTTAAAAATTGTGTTTACGATTAAAGCAGTGGCAATGACTAAGGGTATGCAGAAACTACAATGCTGCTGCAACTGTGTTAAAACACTTCTGGGCATACACTTACTCATCTTGATTATGTAACACAATCATATAAGCATTAAATAATTACGACTTGACACAAATTACATTTCTCAAGATTTAACACCACACTCAGGAGAGTTTCTGCTCATTTATAGCCAGTTCTACTCATGTAACTGCTCTAGCTACCAAATGTCAGTCTACACCGACAGCAGAATCAGACAGCAGAATCACACCAGCAAGTTTCGTGTTGATATTTTCCTGACATGAATAAAAAATTTGTGTTGGGGGCTGGGGGTTTAGCTCAGCGGCATAAGCGCCTGCCTTGAAAGCAGGCAGCCGTGAGTTCGATCCCCAGTACCAATAAAAAAGAAAAAAAAAAATTTGTGTTTCCAGACTGCAGACTGGAAAGCCAACAACTGCTACAGCTGCCAATCTAGAAGGCAGATTCTCTGGATGGAGAAGGCCCAAAAGTGAATGACCATTAAGCTGTAACCAGAGGTGAGACCATGATGCATCTGAAAGGAGAAGCTGCTGTACATTACTAAGCACCTGAATTTTAGATGTGCATAAACTAATTTCTAAGTGTGTACATGGTGCTGGGGATCGAACCCAGAGCCTCGGTGTCCGCTAAGCACATGTATCTGCAGTCTGCAGTTCCTACTGAAAACACACCTGACACAGCACAGCAGAAGAGCGCAAGCACTAAACAGAAGTCCTACTTTCTGTTCATCTCATTTCACAAAAATGACGCACGAGTGAAGGCCAGGACTAAGCCTCACACAGGCAACAGAGCACAGAACACAAAGCACAGTGATGGCTTCACACTCTGCAGAGGGCAAGTTCTAACATCCCAGAGCCAAACACGTGCAGACAGGAGCAAACAGGACTACAAGAAACTCTACGAGTCATTTTAATCACTATTCCAATGGCAAATGCCTCCTTCCGTCTGTATTCCGATGAAATACGTTCGGTGACCAGAGGCACAGCCTATCGCACAGCATGTGCTTGAGACCCGATTCCACCGCCAGCACCAAAGACAGAGAAAGGGGAGGCTTTTATACTGCAGGAAAAAAAAACCCTCACAGTGATTTTTTTTCTGCATTAACTGCTATTGTTGACCCTTTAACATATGGGCTTTATTCACAGAAACAGATCTTCCCCCAAACAAAACAAAACAATTTTTCTTTTTGAATAATGGTCTGCGCCGAGCACTTCGGGATGTCTCCTGCCAGGAACCAATTTAGACCTCGCGCCCGGAAGTTAGCAGATCCACTAAGTGGGGCTCAGTAACGCTGTGGTAAAGACTCAACTGTTCACCTGACTCAGAGTGTCAACCCCATATGCTTGGCAAGGCTTTTCTTACCTACAGTGAAATCACACGCTGGGAAATCATCAAGTGTTGAAATGAGCCTCTGACTAATGAGACACTCTGGGGGAAGCACAAGGGCCCCAATCTATACAAACACCACCACACTGGGAACTCTGAGCATCTCTATGAACCATGGCCACTAAATGCACTAAAAACAGAAATGCAGTTTAAAAATTAATCTTTTTCTTCATGTATCATCACACACAAAGAACTTGAAGTGTACATGACAAATGTTCTAAGCAATCCCTGGGTAGTTAACTGGCTTTTTTCTTTTTTAAATTTTTCTAAAAGAAATACTGAAAAAAATGAATGACATAAACATTCTATCCTGGATTTAAAAAGCTGTGGCATTTTTCTACAATGGAGCACTACTCAGCCATAAAGAATGATGAATTCTTTTCATAAGTAAATGGATATACCTTGAGTACATACTCGTTAGTGAAATAAGACACATGCATAAACAATCGTATTATTTCATTAGTGTGACAAGATGAAAGAAAAACGTATGTGTATGTATATAAAATATGGTTAAGATAGTTATACCACAATTTCTCTGAATTTGTTGAAGAGAAAGATTTGTGTTAGTATTGTTTGGACAACTGAAGGTAGAGGCTGGTGTTCTGGATTTGAGGGTGACAAAGCACCATGTATGTACCATTGTTACCCCCTGACTGACATGCTTTGAAATTCTGTAACAGTTTTTCTTTTTCTTTTTTTCCTATTTATCTTTGAATAAAATGGATTTGAAACAAAAAACAAAATTCCATCCTTTGCAGGAACCATCTTGTAACCCAAAGGCCACCTCTCCTGGCACGCTGTCATCAGTGTATCTGTGTTTTCAAGACTCATCCCCCAGTCTGAACACCTAGTCCAGGTGCTTGTCACTTTCAGAAGCAGCTGGAGAGTCCTAAGTCTCCAGTTGTCCCGGTTGTACCCAAAGTCCTGAATTAACTCCAAACATCCACCTTTCTTGGTCATTCTGACTTTGGGCATGGGCCAAAAGCCAGTCCCAGACGCAGTGAGGCAGAGGAGGGTGTGCCCGCCCTGCAGATGGATGATGCCTGGCAGCAGCTTCCACTACATTTCCAGCCATACCTTGAGAGACAAAGGAGGCTTCCGGAGCTACAGAAAGCGGCAGGCTCCATGTGTTGGGCGTGTTCAAACAAAGAAGGGAGTATTTTCGTTGTGCATTTTTGTCTTTTTCGTTTTTATCGGTACCAGGGATTGAACTCACGACCGCACACTTGCAAAGCAGGCGCTTATGCCACTGAGCTAAATCCCCAGCCCCTAAAGAGGGAGTATTTTCAAAGTGGGTTAGTGGCAATGTGTCTCTTCCTACAATAAATTTTTAAGTTGACAGTTCACTTTGCTGCCTTCTATTTTCCCTCCCAACTCTTCTGATCCTGACTTTTTAAATCCAAATTTCCCATAGATGTGACTGTGACAAACTGCCTTGCTAAGGCTGTCACAAGCGTACTTCCACCAGATGAGAAGCTGCACACTTCCTGGCCTTTCCTCCACTTTAACCAGTGAATAACATGGTGGGCCATACCTGTCACCCCAGCATTCTGGGAGGCTCAGACAGGAAAGGTGACAAATTTGAGCCCAGTAGAGGCAACTTAGCAAGCCCCTGCCTCAAATTAAAAATGGGAGTGGGGGAAGCAGTGAAGATGTGGTCCAATACAAAGGCCCTGAATCCAATTCCCAGTACCAAAAGAGAAAAATAAAAGTAAAAATAAAAATGGTATGAATGCAGGGTTCTCACAGCGTGGGCCTTTCGGCGCCATCACAACCTGGAGATTTAGTGCGAAGGCAGATACGGGCTCTGCCCAGCCTACTGAGTCAGAGGCTATGGGAGCGAGACCCAGCCAAGCCAGGCGCCGATGCATGATCATGTTTACAAAGACACCAACAGTTTCATCCAAATGTGAAATGCACTTATATTGAATTAAGTTTCTTTTTCAATAACTTTTAACTGATTTCAACACAATAATTGGAGTAGAACACCTCAGCCATACAGCTGGAGCTGAATGTTAGTAGCATAAAGATAAAATTAAATTCAAAATTTAATTTTCCTCAGAGCTCTTACCCATCTTTTCTATATATGTCTTAGTTGCATTTGCAGCATGGAGAGAAAGCAAAAGAAGTTATGAAATGAGAATTGCACAGTACTCTTGGAAAAAATAAAGCAGGGACAGGGAGAAAATAATGCCTCTCTATCTTAGGGACAATGTACCATATTTCATTAACTCTCAGTTGACACCGATTTATGTACTACTGATAAACAAAAAGTCTTGATACAGTAGTAAGACACTTACAAATTACCCCAATTTCAGAATTGCTAAAAGGGGAAAAAACTGAACATTATAATTGATGAAATATGGTATATGTAGACATAGGGCAATAAGTGCAAAATCAAACAGACATGGAAAATGTCTTTCTAAATGACTGTTAGGAAAGTGAAGGGATATTCCCAAAATGTCCCTGGTGAAATTTTATTCTACAAATGACCTTATAAAGTACAGTGCCTAAAAAATTCAGTGGGCAGTAAAAAAAGGATGACTAAGGTTAACAGTCTTTTAAAGCGTTCTAACAAGTAGCAAAGCATTAACAGAAGTTATTAAATACTAACCTTTGAAATACAGTCTATCCTTGGTGACCCTTCAGGCTTTAATCCAATGATCTAAGGTTAAGAAACACTGATTAGTTCAAACACCACAAAGGTACGTGCACAACAGAACCCTGCCCTCTGTGGTTAGCGGACAGTGACAGAAGAATTGAGATCAACACTGCTCTCTATGGATTAAATCCAGTTACATCTTTTACTTTAATTTTATTCTAGGGCATGAAAGTGAGCTTTCTAATATGGTAACTTTCCAATTAGCTATTCCATCACTGTATTGAAGCAAGTGAGAAAATAACCAAAACACAGTTGCAAACTGTTTTCCTTGAAGCAACAAACAGAAAACCTTAAATCTAATTATTTTTAGGACAATTTATTGTATGTAATAAAAACTACAGAAGCAGACTATGACAAACTATTCTTTTTATTTTATTTTTTGAGACAAGTATGTAGTCCATGTTGACCTCTACACCCCAGGGTAGCCTAAAACTTGCAGTGATCCTGCCTCAGCCTCCCAAGTATTGGGATTATAGGTATGTGTTACCACACCTGGCTGACAAGGTATTCTTTAGGGTAATGTATTAGGTCACAATTTCCACCAAATATTTCCAGAAGGCTCAGAGAGAGTGTCACTATGTTTCACAGCTACCTGTCCCACAAACATACACACTCAGAATGATCATATCCTAACACTCTCATAGCACTGCTGAATTCTAAGTGGTAAGACTACTTTCATGTATGCAGTTATGACTAACAGATACAAGGGTACTTTGGTTCACAACATGATTCTCTGCATGATTCTGGTCACAAACTGCACTAGACAAGAACTAAACCAAATTTCTCCATCAGGTGAACAGTGAACCTTAGCACTGAATTATTTAGTTCTTTTTTTTTTTCTTTTTCCTTTTTATCGGTACCGGGGATCGAACTCACGACTGCCTGCTTCCAAGGCAGGCGCTTATGCCGCTGAGCTAAACCTCCAGCCCCTTTGATTTAGTTCTTATCCAACTCAGTTTGTGACCAGAATTATAGAAAGAATCAAGTTTGTGAACTGAGGTGTATTCACCCATTTATTTTGTGAGAAGGTTTTTTTTGGCATTCTAAATTTATTATATCCAGCTTATTTGTGAAAGAGAAACTTTTTTTTTTTTTTTTGTCTTTTTCTTTTTTATCAGTACCAGGGATCGAACTCACGACTGCCTGCTTCCAAGGCAGGCGCTTATGCCGCTGAGCTAAATCCCAGCCCCTGAGAAACTTATTTTTTAGCAATGCCAACTCCAGCAGACTCATGTTTTCCTTTTACAAGGGATGAGGGTGATTTGCTGGTCAGTGATAATGTCAAGGATATATGAATTCGACCTCGAGAGGTCTATACCTATTTAAGAAACTTTCCTAAGTCAATAATCTGGAATGGCTTCAATTAAGGGAGGCTTTAAACAGCCTTGAAAACATGACCTGTAACAGCACACTGCCTTGCAGCTCAACCTGGAAGGAGCAGCAGGCATGAAGCGGAGCGATCCCATCATCCCTAGGCAGCCTCTCCTCGGCCGAGTGGCTTGCGTGCACTGGAACCGTCCCGGAGAGAAAACAGCGGCTTCTCCATATCTCAGATACTACTCTATCAATGGTAAAATGGCACCCTGGCTACAACTGCAACTCCCCATGAGCTCACTGCAGTGTGACCTGCCACAATTTAATACACTTGTAAGTAGGTGATCCCCCCATGAGATAACATTTCATAAGGAAATCATTTACTCAACCCAAATGATCTAAAATAATTATCAATTTTTTTGCAGAGGATAACATTAGAAAAAAAGCAGCAGCAGAAGCATAATCTACACATACTCTATTCATTTTCACAAGAACACAAGGTTGTCCTTGGGAATAGCCAAAGTCAGGATCGTCTGTACCACTGCACGCTTCAAGTAAGGAGTCAGGAAACTGACATGCAGCATACACTGGACCCGTCTGTTCAAAAAGCACTCCATCAGTACACTTGTTGAGATTCTTCTGCTCGTCTAAAGAATATGCTAGAAAGGAAACATCAGTGTGATTACGACATATGGTTAATATTTACCGCCACCAAGCTCTTTTCAAAACTCAGCTCCAAACACACAAGCCCCACTGTTCTTGTCTCTTTTGGCAACAGTTTTTGAGTGTTCCTAGTTGTAATGTCGTGGCTTCCTCTGCGTCATGAACGCATTCAAACTATTTGGGAAAGAGCCAAAAGCTGCATGACGCCAACCCTGTGAATAAAGTGGGTAAGGACACAACTGAAACATGCTTACCTGACAGAGATTGCTGCACACATCTGATCAATGAGGGATGATCAAACACACAGTGAATATTAAACAGAATTATTAGAGTGAAAGACTCACTGTTACTAACATGTTTACACTGGGGCCACAATTTGTACATTTTGCTGCTGGACGATTCTGAACAGGCGTGGAAATGTGCTAATCCCCTCAAAATGCGCTCACTTACCTCATTGCTCTTGGTAAATTTTTTTTTTAACTAACAAGTTCAAAAACAACATTGTAGTTTTTAAATTTTTATTCATGTATTTTGAGACAGGGTCTTGCTACATAGTTTAGGCTGGTCTTGAACTCAGTATGAAACCCAGGATGGCCTCAAACTCACAGCAATCCTCCTGTCTCAGCCTCTCGAATGCTGGGAGTACAGGGGTGTGCAACAAAATTTCTAACGTTCACCATATTTTAAATTCACCCCTTACATATACACATGCTAGATGTTACAGTTTGTGTCTGGATGTCCCTCCAAAGCCTCATGCAGTCACGAGGGTGGGATTCTGGAGTTTGTGATTGATTCATGATCCAATGCTGGGATTATGGATGTGAGTGTTACACCTGTCCTGGGGTGGGCAGCCTGTATACAATATACGGGAGGAAGAAGCTTGTTCCCCTGTTTCCCCTTTTTTGCCTTTCTTGCTCTTGTTGCTTTTGCTATTTTCCACTGCAATGAACTGTTGCCCTCTGCCATGAACCAACCTGCCTTGGAGCCACATCTCATTATGGACTGAAACCTTCAAACTGTGAGCTAAATAAATCTTTTCTCCCTTAACTTGTGGGTGTTGGGTATTTTGTCTCAACAACAAGACAGAAAAGTAACTAAGACAGTGGATCAACCAGAAAAAGGTATTAAGCACAATCATGAATATATCATCCTTAGATAACGTGATTCAAAGACAAAACTAGCAATGCTATCTACTAGATAATATTAAGGAAAGAATCTTAGGTTTGCTCCTTTAACTTTTAAGATCCATCTACTGCTTAAAAGTTTACTCCATCCCAGCAGTCACACAAACTGGATTACACATCAATCTCGTCATTATTAGGCAGGTCCTGCTTTGTTCTATGTGCTTGGGCCAAAAAGATAAAAAGGTGAGGGCATAAAAAGACAATTCTATTGGACTTTTACAGTCTTAGAGGGAACACAGATATTTAAGTATAAAATCATAACTGCAGGGGTAGGAAGACAGACAGTAAGAGACTTCCAAGTTCAAGCCCAGTGACTTAACGAGACCCTGTCTCAAAAATAAAAAATGACTGAGATGTAGCTCAGTGGGAAGGACACGTAACACCAAAAGAAAAAAACACAGGGTGGTAATGGTAGAAGGGCCTACAGAGATTATATTAAGTAAAAAGAAAAAGAAGAAATTCAGAACAGTCTAGTGAAAAACAGAAAACAGAGAATTATTGAAGTTCTAATAGAAGATAATTATTTTAAACTAAACAATCCAAGTCTGAAATGTTCCCAATCAAGGCCCAGCAAAATATTTTAGAATAAAATACACAAAATTTTAGAACCCTAGAGACAAACTGAAAAACAAAAAATCTTTACAGAAAAAAGACAAATTTCAAATAATTAGAGTTTTATATATAGCTAGCCGTAACTACAAAGGGAGAAATGGGTGCTTTTCAGAAATATAGGGCTCAGAATTTACATTCCACACATCTGTTCTGATAAAGTTGAGAATGTACTCCTATTAAATGGGGCAGAGGCTGGGGGTGTAGCTCAATGGTAGAATACTTACCTACCACGTCAGGGGTCTGGAGTTTGAAACCCAGCAATGCAAGAAACCAACCAACCAACCAAAATCAAACACAAACAAAACTTGTATAGGGCCAGGGGTGTGCGTCAGTGACAGAGCAGCTGTTCAGTGTGCAAGGCCCTAACATTCAATCCTGAGCACCAAAAATACAATACAACAAAACAAACTCCCAAAAGAACACAATACTACCACCAAAAACAAAACTGGGGAGTAAATTAAAGATAGCACAGGCTGGGTGTTCTGGCACACACCTGTAATCCCAACACTCTGGGGGGCTGAGGGAGGAGGATCTCCAAGTCCAGCTCAGCCTGGCCAATTTACTGAGATGTTTCAAAATGAAAAATGAGATGTAGCTCTGTGCCCTGTGCTTGATCCCTAGCAACACATGCAAGTATGAGAAACCAGTAGAGGGGAAGGGCTCTAAGACAGATTTGAAGAAAGGAGAGACTTAAGAGGCTTCAAATGACAGTAAACAAATTTGGGAATCAGAAAAGAATGCCTACAGGTGGCACAACAGTACCTAAATATAAAGAAGCAGCCAAAGAAGATACTAAAAATAAATAAGAAGGGAGAAGAGGGGCAGGGTAGCTCAGTGGTATAAGTGCTTGCCTGGTAAGTACAAGGTTGCAAGTTCAATCCCTGGTACCAAAAAACAAACAAACAAACAAAAACCTCCACACAAAACAAGAAAGGAGAAGGCCAAGGCTGTGCTAAGTGAAAACAAATGTATGAAAGTGGTAAGTCAATAATTAAGTGACAAATGACACCAATTTTAAAAATGGTAATAACCAGCAGGAAAAGTACAGTATTTACAGAAAGAAAAGTATCAAAATAGGCATATGGTTATTTCCTAATTAAAATGTATCCATGACTAGATTTTCACAGCCTCAATGGCTCCCTTACCAAAGCTACTATTCTGCTTTACCTGAGTTACCATAACGTCTGAACTAGTTTCCCTGTCCCTACCATACAGTCTCATTTCAAAAAATAAGCTAAATGCCCTTTTGAAACATGACTTCTATCATGTTATTCTCTGCTTAAAACTCTTGATCCTGAGTCAGGCATGGTCAGCACTTGGGAGGCTGAGACAGGATTGCTGTGAGTTGATGGCCAGTCTGTGCTATGTATCTAAATTGTCTCAAGAAACCAAAACCAAAACCACCCCAGTAAACCACACCCTCATACTTTAGCCAGGGGTAGTGGTCACATGCATAATCATAGCTATTCAGGAGGCTAAGGGAAGAAGATAGCAAGTTCAAGCCCAGACTAGGCAACTTAATGAGACTTTGTCTCTAAATAAAAAACTAAAAGGGCTGGGGCTGTCGCTCAGAGTGCCCTGTGTTCAGTCCCCAGTACTGAAAACAGGCATCTCCCACCTTGGTCAGTATGAACTGAAGACTGTAACTGTCATCTAAGGACCCATGCAACCTGATCTTTTATTAACTGTTATTTGGTACAGCAGATTGAATCCAGAGCCTTTGCACTGAGCTACATCCCTAACACGATTAGTTTTTGAGGCAAGGTCTTGCTAACCTTGCCATCTTCTGCCTCAGCCTCCCAGAGGGCTAGTAACCTGGTCCTTCTTCAGCTCCCTGACCTCAAGTCTTCTGCTCTTCTTGCTGGGCTTCACTGTATCTGATCTCTCTTGCTTCCTTAATGAACCTTTAACCCATCAGGCACAAAAATCCTCAAGGCCCTTGCACTCACCACTGTCTTTCTGGAGAGTTCTACGGCTAGTTTGCTTCAGTTTTCTGAGACATGGAAGCCTTCCAGTCCACCCTGTTAAGCCTGCAACCTTTCCCACCTCTCCCTATTACCTTTCTGTTTTATTTTCTTCCTCAGTACATACTACCAACTAATACAGTAATAAAGAATTGTCTTTTGTTCATGTACTTAATTGTCAAGGCACAGATTTCTGATGATAGCTAGAAGCCAATGTGGAATCACTAGAGATTTAGGCTTTAAGATAGGAAGGAGGTGAAGATTTCTGCAAGCTGACGAGAAGAATCCAGTGAAGACAGAGAGGCTATATTTTCATGAGAAAGCACAGTCAATACCATGTTTCAGAGATAGCGAGAAGGACAAGAGCCAAGGCAGCTACAGTTAGGGAGCCTCAGATGAGAGGAAGGGCAGCTCCCCACAGAGAGGAAAGGGTCATTGATAACACAACTTCAATCATACATCTATATTACTGGTAATGGGAAACTGAGTTCCCACCTGAAGCCTTCTCTTATCTCTTGCAGCAAGCAAGAAACTATGCTGTATAAAGAAAATGAGACAGCCTGAGAGGCTTAAGGAGACAAACAAAAAGCATCCCTTCAAACATCACTAGAAAAGCTGGGTGTGATGGTATAATTGCAGCACTTGAGAAACTGAGACAGGAGGATGAGGATTGCTGTGAATTTCTGAGCTACAAAATGAGTTCCAGGCTGGCCCAAACTGCACAATGAAACCCTGTCTCAAAACAAACAAACAAACAAACAAACAAAGTCAACAAAAAGCCAGCGTGCCTGCTGGCAGGCACGGCCACCTGAGAGAAACAAGCAGGTAGCCGAGGTGCTGACAGTGGTGTTTTCTGCAACACCGCTGCTGGGTATTGGCTCAGGCGGTGAGAAACTCCATCCAGAAATCTGTGATTTTTATCCAAGAAGAGAGTTCTGCCACAAATGATCAATAGAGAGGCAGGGATTTTAGAGTACCAGCGAGAGTGAAAATTAGGTAAAAACTCAGGATTAATAAACTAGAGAAAAAAGAACTTTGGGATGGGAGCTGGATAAATTAAAAAATTCAGCAATTAGAAGTTCTGAGGCAGAATAATCCTGGAAAAAGTTCAACAGGCAAGCGAGAGGAGCAGAAGGTGATGTTAGGAAGGCTTGCTTGATCAGTAATCCTGATAAAGGAGTCCTCTCTGTTCTAGGGAGCAACTAATTGTAGATGTGTGTGGCTGAGAAGATAATTAAGAACAGGTCAGGTTGATGATTATTAGTATCATTCACATATAGCTAGACTAGGTCAAAAAAGAAGAAAAATTTGGGCAAGGAGGGCACTAAAGAGCATTATATGGCACATTAAAAATCTGATTGTTTTAAAGTGATAAATGTCCCCCACCCGAATATTACAAGCAATGTAAAAGATCCAAATTCTGTCTGACCAAGTACCTTAGTATCCATTTCCACCACTGAAAAAAAATCAGAAACAAAAGCACCAACGTATCATCTTCTATAATACAAATGTGTTCTATAGCCAAACACTTTCAGGTATTTTATTTTGCTCTGTATGAGATAAGACAGTCTAGGCTGGCTTTTAACTCACTAGCCCAGGATGGTCTCCAGTTCAAGCGCCTCCTGTCTTAGCCTCTCTAAGGCTGAGATCCCAACGGTTTGCCACCAGACCCAGCCACTTTCCATTTTAGTGGGGATATAAATGTTGTATCTCAGCAAACATAGTATATACTTAAAGCATAGATTTAAAAAAATATATTGACTTTTCACTTGTTTTAGGCTCCATATGCCTTTTCATAAATTAGAATATTCTTACAACTAATCATAACTTGGTGCTAGTTTCCAGAATTAAGATTTTTATCTTATTTTAAGGAAACATACTTACACTTTAGAAACTTCTTAAGGTCTTTTATGTACCCTTCATAGGAACTTGGATCAGACACACTAAATGTATATTCCAATGCAGTCACTGGTTTTGGGAAAACCATGAGTCCTAAAAACAGATAAAAGAAAAGGGAAAATTAACTACATCTAATTCCCCCTCACCATCTCCTTACTCTTATCCCTAAAGTGTAGGTCTCAGTAACATTGAAAACTGTACTCACAGGCATGCTAAAATTATCAACAACTTCCTACTTCTATCCAAGTATGAAAGTAAAGACACTTAAAAATCAATTCAAATCTTCAAAACCACCTCTGACAATACCAATTAGAAATTGTTATAGCTTATATCAAGAGTTCCCCTAAGCCTCACGCAGTCATAGGCAGTACCTCTGGCAGGTGCCTGGACCAGGGGGCATTACAGCCATCTCGCTATCGGGAGGGGGACCCAGCTGCAAGAGGTAGGTCGCTGGTGTATGACCCAGAAGGCAGTATCTTCCTCTCCAGCTCAGGTCCTCTCTCGACCCTGTTTCCTGTCTGCCATGAGGGAAGCAGCTCTTCCTGTCATGCTGTTCTCCTTGGAGCCAGCCAGCCATGGACTGAAACAGGGCCCAAAATAAACCTCTCCTTCTTTAAGCTTTGGATATCAAGTATTTTGTCCTGGTAAAGAGAAAAGTGGCTAAGACAAAGAATGTCCCCTAAATTTGATTATTTTAGTTACCTATAATTATTATTCCTTATTTTAAAATAGGCAATTTACTTTGCATTTTCTATACTCATTTTCAACTGAGTAATATCTTTAGGTCTTGTCGATTTTTTTTTAAAGACAGGGTCTCTCTATGCGGTGCAGACTAGTCTTGAACTTACTTACGTAGCCCACTCACAGTGATCCTCCTGACCACTCACAGTGATTCTCCTGACTCAGTCTCCCGGAGTGCTGGGATTACAGATGTATGCCACCAAACCCAGTTAATTTTGCCAATTTGAGGTACGGTACAGAGAAAAATTTTAGCTAATCAGTCTAACCACTTCTGTCATTCAAATTACAATTATAGGTAAATATTTATAAGACAGCCTGCCCTTTTCAATTAAAACTCATAGTACACTTTCTTTTAAGTGTTGTTCTATCAATAAAACGTGCTTTTCACATACTGCATTTGGAGTAGAGCCATTAGTAATTTCTTATCACTAGCTATCACTTTTGTATACAAAAAGGAAATGCAAACATTTATTTGTAAGAAATCAAGTTTCTGACTTCAGTATTACAAATACTCTTCATGTCTAAAACTGTATTATATATGCGGTGTACACTTATTTACACTGTAAGTAGAATGTGCTTGATAAATCATTTTTAAAAAAAATTTTTTTTGGTCTTTTTTGTTTTTATCGGTACCAGGGATCGAACTCACGACCGCACACTTCAAGGCAGGCACTTATGCCACTGAGCTAAATCCCCAGCCCCGATAAATCATTTTAAGAAAGTGAGTTTAATGTTGTGCTTCAAAACAGTGAACAAATGCCTATCAGCTGAGGAATGGATAAAGAAAATGTGATTCTTTTATACAATGGAATACTTACTCTACCTAAAGAAGGTTAAGCATGAGACATTCCTAGGTAAATGGATGCACTTTGAGTCCATACTCTTAAGTGAAATAAATCAAACATGGATGTATAAATACTGTATTGTTTCTCTAGTGTGAGAAACTGAAAGTATAAATAAAGAACAATATTAGGTATGGTGAAACAGGAAGAAAATGTTCAAATAGGGAGGGGAAAAAGGAGGGGGAAGGGGAAAGGAAAGGAGAAGTAAAAAGAAAAAGCGAGAAAAGAAGGAAAAAGTGGAAACGAAGATTTTGTAAATAGGGAAAGAAGGCACTGAAGAGCAGGGTAGGGGAATATGAGAAAAAAAGAATCAATTTATATCATGTACAGTACAAATTCTCTATGATGACTTTGATCATTATGTATACTTGAAATATACCAATAAAATCTGAAAAAAAAAGGAAAAATAGGGAATACATTTTACTATACATATAATTCATGGACTTAATAAAGAGTTTAGCATTTCTGAAATAAATCACATTATGTTCAAAGATAATAACTGCAAGACTTAACAATAATTACCTTTGATGTCTAGATAGACAAAAAAAAAAACCCAAAATACCACCAACAGAAAAAACCCCAGGGTCACAGTGAGATATGAGGGGAAAATTAACATGGAGTTAGTCTCTGATACTGTACTTGGTCAAATACACTAGACAAAAGACTTACTCAGGATGCTCAGACAAACAGTAGCTGTAAATAAAGGTTATCACTTGAATTGTTGTGAGAAGTAACAGCTGGAGTTCACCCTGCGGCTAATACGGCTCAAAAGTCTATCAGTGAGTGAGGCACTAAGACAGCCGGGCTGGGTAATTCTTTGTTATGAGGGGCTGTGCTGTGCACTGAGCGATGCTGAGCGGCACCCCTGACTCCCTGCACCAGTCCCTGCCTAGTTCTAACAACCTAAAACATCTTTAGACATTGCTGAATGCCCTCTGGAGGACAAATGATTTCAGTGGCTGAAAACCAATGCACTAGAGAGAAACTCCACTTCTTCCTAGCCTACTGGTGTGCTCTCCTTGCAGCACAAATCCCACTCCTCCAGGTAGAAACATCCCTTCTCTACCATCAGCATCTCTCCTCCTTCTTCCACTCCCCTGCCTCCCCTTTCCTTCCTCTCCCCACCTCCCATCTCTTTTTCAAGGCTAGTGATCAAACCCAGGCCTCTCTCTTGCTTGCTAGGTAAGTGTTCTATCATTCTCTCTCTCTCTCTTTTTTGTCTTCTTCATTTTTATCGGTACCCGGGATTGAACTCATGACTGCCTGCTTGCAAGGCAGGTGCTTATGCCGCTGAGCTAAATCCCCAGCCCCTCATTGTTTTTTTTTAAAAAAAAATTATCTCACTGTTATGGAAACCAGACACAGGAAGAAATGGCACTGAGGGGGTTTAGGCCGCAGTTTATTTACAAGTGGACTTGACTAGAATTTCTCCTCAAACAGCCCTGCCCGAAGGAGTTTCAGTGTTTTTGTGGGGAAGGCAAGCAGGGTGGTTCAAAGTAGATTTGTCATACTATGACTGAAAGGTCAGGTGACATTTCTGGGTTGCTAAGGGAGTTTATATCATAAGACCATCAGTTATAGCAGGGTGTGGTGGCTCATGCCTGTAATCCCAGCACTTGGGAGGCTGAGGCAGGAGGATTGTTGTGAGTTCAAGACCAGTCTGGGCTACAACGTGAGCTCAACACCAGTCTGAACTGCATAGTGAGACCCCGTCTCAAAAAGACCAAAAAAAAAAAAAAGACCATCTGTCATACAAAGCATGGATTATACAAAGGAAGAAATGTCCTGTTACATTTTAATTTGTACTGCAGGGTCATCAGTTCGACAAGCTTTTTGTTTTTCCCTTTTATTAGTACAGGGAATCGAACTCATGACTGCCTGCTTGCAAGGCAGGCGCTTATGCTGCTGAGCTAAATCCCAGCCCTCAGTTAGACAAGCTTACACAAAGGAAGGAATGTTGTGTTAATCAAGCTTGTCTGGACATGGACATATCTACCTGGTCGCGGCGGGCATCCTTGGTAGGCTTCATTTAAAGTTCTTTTTTTTAAAAATCGGTACTGGGTATCAAACTCACGACTACGTGCTTGCAAGGCAGGCACTTATGCCACTGAGCTAAATCCCCAGCCCATTATTTAAAATTCTTAATTCCCTTCATTATCAGTTGTAATTCTGGGGAATGATATGCTGAAATTCTACACATTATTGTTTTCTAAAAATTGCCCACATGGGATCAGGGATTTAGTTCAGTGGCACAGTGCCAGCCTGGCAGCCACAAGGTCCTGAGTTCGATGCTTGGTATACCCCACCAAATGCCCATGTGGACCTATTGGTACAGCATAATAGCAGACATTTGCATATCATGTAAAATATGCTGGGCTGTTTCCAGCACAGCAAAGTAAAATCTGTCAGGACTTTCAAAATAAAGGCTATGTTCAACAATCAAGTTAGAGCTAGTATTCAAAAACTGCCTCAAAAGAATAAAATTAGAGGGCCGGGGGTTTAGCTTGTAGCTCAAGCGCTTACATAAAGTTGTGAGTTTAAAAAAAAAAAAAAAAAGAATAAAATCAGGAGGGTAAAATATAACTTAAATAAATTCTCAATATTCATTTTTGCTTATTCCTAATAAAAGACTCAAAATTTATGAGTAAATGATTGTGAAGGTCCCCAAATCAGTATGTAAATATTAAACAGCAAAAATCAAATTGCTCAGACTACCCAACCCTACGGTTTAGCACTTTTCTGGTAGAATAGAAAGGCATTATGAAGATAAACTAACCCTGTTTTGTTAAATGTTATGATAACTGCAATGTAATTAATTACCTGGACTAGGAATCTGGTCACGGTATTTTGGAATCTCATCATTCAGAGTCTGAAGCATAGCCCACATTGTGAATGTGAAGAGTGCAGCCAGGAACCCATAAAACACTAGGTAGAAGAGCAAGATCAAACCTGTGAAAGAAATTAAAACCCATCAAATATGGAAACACATACACATACACATGCTTGGCCTGGTTAAAAACAAGCTCAAGCTCTGCCATGCATACAGCCAAGTATCCTCATATTCAGGACAAAAGAATCTGTCCAAGCCAGGGGTATTTCAGCTGGCAGCACCCACTCATTCCATGAGCCCACCTTTTTTCCTGGTACTTCCAAGTTAAAGTAGCTTCTGTCATCCCCACTATGGTTCAAAGTCAAAGCTTTAAAATTCCACCATATAGTGGAGTATTTCCCAAAATGATGCCCTCAAAAGAGAAAAAATGATTTTTAAGTGGGACAACATCCCCCAACATATAAGCTGCATGTTTAAGTGACAAATGGAAAAGATTTAATATTCAAATGTACATTAAATCCATTATTTCACATGGCAATTATTTGTATAAATTCAAATTTTAAGTGAGTTGATTTAAAGAATAACCACCAGGAAATGTGCAAAGAAGGCAAAAATCATAAAGATGACACTTAATGAATAAAGTTTAGGAGATAATAGTCTAGTAGAAGGGCTCATGCAGAAGTGAGAAGTCAGTCAAATGCTCTCCAGCTAGGCAAAAGCAAGATTTGGCAGATACATTTCAACATCAAGGGCTTATTTTTTCCTTTATCACAGGAAATGCTTAGATCTATTCCAAACCATTGATTCATTTTTGGAATACCTACCACCAATTTTTCTCACCTACATTCAAAAATAACACCAGAAATATCATCATAATCAAGATTAAATTTCAGAATATTTTGTTACAGCCATTCACTTACATTGAAATGCTTAAAAACTGATCAAAGATATTAAACTCCAAGGCACAGCAAAACTGAGGAATATTCAATACCATAATTGCAATCATATCAGCTTTATTTCCCAGTCTTTTTAACCTTTTCATTTGCCTGCAAGGTTCTAAGTGACCCTAATACCAGTCTTCAGGGAGTGCTTCAGAGGGCTCTTAGGATTTCTATTACAATATTTTCTTGAACTTACTCATTTTTCTACATGGTGAATGACTACACAACCATCTTTTGATTTTCAACAACTCCATGATCTCAAAACAGATTATACCAAAAGTTAGATAACTTTTACTTCAACTACAGACCAGGAAACCATTCCTCACTCCTTTTCAAGAAGGGGAAATAAAGCGGTTTCATTTTAATTTAAATAGATCATAACCCTCCCCCAATTACCAGGAAGCCAACATAGGGAGCAAGAAGACAGAAGAAAGACAGCAGGACAGGACGTCACTTTCAGACAGCATCACTTCCCTACCACATACTGCAATCCTGTTGCAGAAAAAGAAAAGGAAGACCAATCTCAGAGGAATGATTCATTTGCTACAGAGGGAAATGAAATAACACAGCCTAAAATACCATCTTAGTGAAAAACAGGAGGGAAAAAGATAAATCTTTCAGATATAGATGAGTACAGAAAATATGGATAAAAATTCTCTACACAGAAGACCAGGATAGACAAACACAGTGGTACTTTGGTTTATGAACTTAACCTGTCCCATCATTTTGGAAAAGATGGGCACATTTGTACTTGCATGGAAAAATGGCTACAGTTGTGTTCATCACCCAGTGCAGTTTGCAAACAAAACAAAATTCTGCCAAAAAGCTTGTTTGCAAACCACACTGTTCATAAAAGTGTCCTTGAACTGATGTGCCACTGTCTATAAACTAACTAGCGTGGCTGCATGATATAAAACTTCATTTACACTGATACTGTAATAGTTTATCAATTCATGCACCACATATTAAAATATTCTTTTCATATAATTTTCAGTTTTGATTTTAAATTTCTAAGAAAAATAATATATGGGATATTTGTAAGTTATAAATCCAGTATGATAGCAGGCATGAGTAATCCCAGCTACCCAGGAGGCTGAGGCAGGAAAGCATAAATTCCAGGTCACTTAATTATCTTGGCAAGACCCGGTCTCAAAATAAAATTAAAAAGGGCTGGGAATCTATCCTAGTGATAGAATACTTGCCTTGCTTATGTGAGGTCCTGAGTTCAACCCCTTAGTGATGCAAACAAACAAATCAATAGCCATTTCCTAATCCATTGCTGCATATTAGCAGTCACTAGTTATAAGTAAACAAATTATTTTCAACTTTGAAGGGAGTTCCCTACTTGAAAAACTTTGCCAAGATCCAAACCTAATACTTAAAAATTAAAATTAAGCTGGGTGTGGTGGTGGCACATGGCTGTAATCCTAGCACTGGGAGGCTGAGGCCAGCTGCACTACATAGCAGTTCAAGGCTGGCCTGGAGTACACTGGAGCTCCTGCCTCAAAAACAAAACAAAAAATCCATAAGAACAAAAGAAATAGTAAAATAAAACATCAAATGAAAGACCATTCAAAAGGGTAGTGATACTTTATCAGTTTAATAATGCCTCTTCCCTATAAAGAGAAAAAAACCCAAACCAAACCAACCAACCACCCACCCAAACAAACAAACAAACAAACAAAAAAAAAACCCAGAAAATAAAAAGTTGTAAACTGTTGCTCTTGCCTTAAGTTACACTTGCAGTCAAGTCAGTGACTTAAATGCAGTCTGGTGATTGGCTTAGGGAACTCTTATCTAGGTACATGCTGGGTTAATCACAGGTAATCTATATATAGCACCTGTTCTCTGTGCCAGGTCTGCTTCAGAGCTACTTGATGTAAGTAGGAAACAATAAATAGTACCATATTTATTGTTATTAATGTCTCCTACTTTAAAATTGTAAAAAACTTCCATAAGTCATTACCCAACTAAATAAACTAATTTAAGATGGGTATGGTCTTACAACCTATTATCCTAGCACTTTAGAAGGCTGAAGTAGGTGGATTCCAAGTCTGTCACTTAGTGAGAGACTATCTCAAAAATAATTCTGTTTTGTAGTCCTGTCCATGTAGAGGGACATGTAGTCCATGTTGACCTCAAAATCAAAGCAATCCTCCTGACTTGGCCTCCTGAGTGCCATAATTACAGGTGTGCACCGTTATGCCCACTGTTGAAAACAACACTGTTAGAAGGGCTGGAGTGGCAGCTCAGCACAAAAGCTCTGGATTCGATCCCTAGCACTCAAACTGAAAACATTAGTATTTTAGAGTTTGAGGTCAAAAGAATCATTGGTTATTCAAACACCATACAGTTTAATGCTACAATCTGCATTTTTCTACTGTCACATTGTTACTCTCACCATACAGGAACATGACAAATGTTACTTCTTTGTTTTCACTCTTGAGATCTAATGACACACAAGAGTTGTCATGCCTGTAATCCCAACAACTTGAGGGCCTAAGGCTGGAAGATTTCAAGATCAAGACTAGAGTAGACAATTTATCCAGACCCTGTATTGAATTTTTTAAAAAAATTTTAAGGATAGGAGAGTATGGCTCAGTGGGCAGTCTTGGGTTCAATCTCTTATAGTGGTGGGAAAAGAAAGGAATAAAGGAGGAAGGAAGGAAGAAGAGTAAGACAAGGAGGAAGAAGGAAGAAACAAGGGAGAAAGAGGAAGAGGAAAAGGAAAAGAAGGAGTTATCAAATGACTTAAAATTGTGGCCCCTCTACATTGGCACTGATCCTCTTCCCTCTCTTTATAGCTGATCTTGAAAAGCACCAATATTCAAATCCTTTCCCCTCTTATTTCTGATGAAAGACCGTGATTAGGAAATCCAGTGGGTGGATGGCAGTATACAGCAGGCTGTTTATAAATAAGCATGCCAGAATCAGGTATGGCTTAAATTCTGGCTGGCTACCTTCTGGCTATGTAGCCTTGGACAAATATCCTAGTCTCCATTCCTGTATGAAAAAAGAAATAACTGTAGTTACTAGCTAATTAAGTCATATTGTAGAAAGGATAATTAAAATCAAGAGATGTGACAGTATTAAAAACAAAACTCCTCAGGAAGGTCCAGTGTATGGTTTCTAATTCCTTTTACCTCATTATTCTCTGGACTTGTCCTGACTCTGACTTGGACAAAGGCCTAACATCAAGAAAATATTAAGAACTGAAAAAAACCAGGCCCTCAAATTTAAAGACCCAATCCAAAAATGGACATCTGAGATGAATAAACACTTTCTTTTTTTTTTTTTTGAATAAACACTTTCTTAGAAGCAGTAGTACAAATGGCAAATATATGAGAAACATGTTCAACATCATTGATCATTGGAGAGATGCAAATTAAAACACTTCACCCCAAAAACAATGGCTATTATCAAGAAATCAACCAGTAACAAAAACTGGAGGGAGCTATAGGGAAGAAGGAACCCTTCTCCACTACTGGAGTGTAGACTGTTGCAACCAATGTGGAAATCAATGTGGATTCCTCAAAAAACTAGGATTAGAAGTCTCATTTGACCCACCTAAATCCCCTTCTGGTATCTTCCCAAAAGAATTAAAAATACTGTTATCACAGCAATATATGCATACCCATATTTACAGCAACAGTCTGTAACAATTAAATCTTAGAAACAACCCAAATGTCTATCAATTGAAGAATGAGTTTAAAAAGATGAGGTTTTTTTTGTTTTTCTTTTTTTTTAAACAGAATACATAAAGAACAAATGAGGGGTTTCTAGGAAATGGATGCACCTTGAGACCATACTCTTAAGTGAAATAAATCAGACACACTTGTGTAAACAATATATTGTTTCTCTAGTGTGAGAAACCTGAAGTATAAACAAGGACCAAAGTGTATAATAGGTATTGTGAAATAGGCAGAAACTGTTAAAAAAAAATAAGAACTAGGGAGAAGGGAGAGTAAAAAGGAAAAGGGGAGGGGGATAAAATGCAAACAAAGCAAAAAAAAAAAAAAGAAACAAAGCTTAGTAAGAAAGGGAAGAGGGATTAATGGGAGGGGAGGAACTGGGGGAAAAAGAATATATATATATATATATATATGTACAACTCCCTATAATAAATATGATCTTTATGCATATTCAAAGTATACCAACCATCTTTTACTTAACCATTAAAAGAAACCTTAAGGTGAGGAAAAAGGCCAACCATAAACTAAAAATTATTTTTGGAATGCTTACCATAATTAAACTTTAAAATTTTAAGCTTTAAAGTTTAACTCAATCAATTTGAATTTACTCTCAAAAAAATGTCCTAACAATAAGGTTTGATAAACTCATTTGATGATGTACATGTACCTGTAAAAGAAACCAAGCAACAAGAAATCTGGCCAAGGTTTATTCTTTGTCACCCACAAAAAGGAGAAATGGGCCTTGTCCTGCTAGTGTTTCAACCCCAACTGGTATATGGCTCAATGTGGCAAAAACCAAGACAAACTCAAGGCTCACAACACCCCACTGCAGAGATGCCCTGGCCAGCAGCTACCAACTTGGGAGGCTCCTACCGCCCACTCAGATCTTATCAGTAGCTAGAAAAACTGAACCATACTTAGGATTTTAACAATTGTATTATACCGGAAACTACTATATAACCTGTGAAATCACCACTATAGTAAGAACATTTCCATCACTTCCAAAAGGCTTTTTGTGCCCTTGGTAATCTACACACTACACCAAGATTCAATTTCCTATGATAATAGTAGTTTGTTCTTTTGGAACTCACCACCGTATGCTTATTAGGCAAGTACTTGAGCCTCTCCGCTGAGCTAAATCCTTGGTCTCTAAGTTTGTATTTTATACAATGTTAAAATTCCTGATTTTTTATATTAAGTAACAATCTGGAATTATAATCCTAACTACATGGCAAGAATAATTTAAAAGTAGCCAAATTTATTATTTGGCATTTTCAAAGTAGGTTAACAAAATCTACAAAGTGCTGTTTGTAGAAAGATACTTAGGGCTAGCAGTTTAGCTCAGTGGCATAAGTGCCGGCCGGGCAAGCAGTTTGATCCCCGGTACCAAAAAAAAAAAGATACTTAGGGCTGGGGATTTAGCTCAGTGGTTTAAAGAAAGAAAAAAAAGATACTTAGAGCTGGGAGTCAGTACTTGGGAGGCTGAGGCAGGGAGGAGGATTGCTGCAAATTTCAGAACAACCTGGGCTACAAAAGGAGATCCTGTCTCAAACAAAAACTTGTTATTATACATATAGAATGCTGTCATCACTGGGGGGGGGGGAATAAATAAATAAATAAACATATATATATGTATATATTAGAGGCTCACACACGCTCAGCAAGTACTCTGTCACTAAACAATGCCTCTAGTCAGAAAATATACTCTTACAAACCTAGAACACTACCCCTAAATGTGATGAACATGACAACATTTACAAAAAATAGGGTTGGGGGTACACTCACTACCTACTTGACAAGTAGGTTCAATCCAAGCACCTCCTTGCTGTAAAACATTTTTAAAAACTTAAAAACCAAACAACCCTCCTGCCCAATTCAATCCAAGTGTGATAGTGGGTGATCCCAGCACTTAAAGAAGCTGAAGACAGAAGGGTAACTCCAAGTTCTGCATAGGCAATTTAGTGAGAGTCTGTCTCAAGATACAGTATTTTTCAAAAAGGAGGATGGGGTGGGAATGCAGCTCAATGGTAAAGGTCACCTGCATTCTATCCCTTATGCCAGGAATAGGAAAACACAAAACAAGGCTACAATCTCTAAAATCAAAGTAATTAGACACTGACAATAAATATGAATTTAAAAAATGGTTAAATTTTCAAAACCAAGGTGTGGTGATACATGTCTAAAAACCTAGCAGTCTGGGAGGTTGAGAGACCAACTCAAGCTCATCCCAAGCAACTTACTTAGTAAGACACCATATCAAAACAAAACATTTTGAAAAACCAGGCTGGGGGCTGGGGATTTAGCTCAGCAGCTTAAGCACCTGCCCTGCAAGCAGGCGGTTGTGAGCTTGATGCCCGGTACCGGGTGAGGGTGGGGGGGACGAGGCTGGAGGGGCTGGGCTCAGCGGCATAAGCACCTGCCTTGCAAGCCCGCAGTTGTGAGTTCGATCCCTGGTACCAGTTTAAAAAAAAAAAAAAAAAAAAAAAAAACAGGCTGGAGACACAGCTCAGCAGAAAGGCCCTGGATTCATTCCTCAGTATTTCAAATCGAGCCAGAAAAAACTCAAGCCAACATAGTTCATATTTCTGTTTACAGTTGAGTAGTATTCCATTATCCACTTAACCTCCTGATGGAAACCTGGGCTGTTTCCAGTTTGGCATGCTTGTGAACAGACCTACTATGAGCACTTTTTTTTTCTTGTGAGCATTCTTCTAGAAGTGCTTCTATGGACATATGTTTTCATTTCTCTAGGTAAACACCTATGGAACTGCTGGCTCAGTGGTTAGGTGTAATTTTTTTTCTTCTATTTATTTTACAGACAGGGTCTTGCTATGTAGTTCAGGCTATCCTCAAACTTAGAGTAATCCTTCTGTCTCAGTCTCCTAAGTGCTAGGATCACAGGTGTGCAACACCTTACTGCTTTTTTTCTTGGTGGGGGGCAGTACTGGGTGATTTACACCCAGGGCCTTCTCACTGAACCATATTCCTAGCACCTTTCCTGCCCCTTTTAGAGACAGGGTCTGCCAAATTGCCCGGGGTAGGCTGCCAACCTCCTGCTTTAGTCTCCCAGAATTTGTGATTACAAGTGTGTGCCAATACACTCAGTTTTTACTTTTTTTTTTTAAATTAAAAAACAAACACTCAGAGTTCTTTCCAAAGTAGATGTATCATATATTAAAAGCATTTTGTTTTTTGCCCATGACCTCAAGCATTCTACCACTGAGCAACATTCCCAACTTTGTATTATAAGTGTTTCTGTTTGTTCTGAGACAGGGTCTTGCCATATAGTTTAGGCTGGCCTTTGGACTCATTACGTGGTCCAAAGGTTGCCTTGAATTCATGGCAATCCTCCTGCCTCAGTCTCCTGAGTTCTGGGATTACGAGTGTGCACCACCATAGCTGCACTGTTTTAAAACTCATTATAGTTAACAGAGGTTACTCAGGGATGAAGCTGAGGACAACAGTGGATTAACTGGTTATTTGCAAAATTTCACAGAATAATGCTATTTCTGTTACACGTAAGTAACGAAGTCAAGAGTCCATATCCCATTAAGGCCACTTCTGATTTCTTGAGTCAACCTAAACTAACTTTTAATTTTAATTTCCAAAGCAAACTGTGTCTGTGGTTCATTTTTGTTTTTTTGAGACAGGGTCTCATTATGTAGTTGTATGAGGCTGGCTTTCTGCTTCCATCTCCTGAATACTGGGAAGCTGGGCTGGTTTTTTTTTTTTTTCTTTTTTCTTTCTAGGTACTGGGGATTGAACTCACGACCTTGCACTTGCCAGGCAGGCGCTTACACCACTGAGCTAAACCCCAGCCCTGGTGTTCATTTTGTAAACCAAATACTGCAAGGCAGCCAATATTGTCTATTGACACTTTGGATAGCAGGGTTTGGATAGCACATGTGGCCAGTAAAATGTAAAATACTTACCTGAGCCTTTAAAGTTTACTGGCTTCTATTTTAAAGCATTTATACAAGCTGTGTTTTTAATTCCAAAGTGAGACCTGAAATTACATACAACTTTCCTCTCTTATGGAGGAAATCAAGGTTGAGAGACTCTGAGTTATCTATGCTTAGATGTAGATGTGGAGCTAGAATGTGAGCCTATATTCTGAAGTCCCAGACTGCTCTTCATCTTAGTATATTATTAGTCGATTTCTATGATGTTTCAGGTAAAAATATGTATGCACACTTTTCCTACAATGTTGTATGTGTAAACTTCAAAATGAAGCAAATTTAATGGAACTGAGTCACGATGATCTGAATAATGGAATTACGCCTTCCTGTATAATAATCTCCATAAATAAAACTTTCAGTGTGGAGCTAAGCCAGCAATTCACAATATTCACAACTTAAGTAGTGACTAGATCAATCACAAGATGAAATTAATTAGTAGACAATTTGTTCACACCCCTCTCCCCCAATACTATGCCAGGCATGGTAGCACATACCTGTAATATCAGCACTGACAGGCTGAGGCAGGAGGATTCTTGAGAGTTTTAGGCATAAGACATACATATAAATCCTACCAAGAATGTACAATTAGCAGAAATGCATGTATGTGAGCTTGCATACAGGTAAATCATAAAGGATATAAAGATTGAGGTGATACTGGAATGCCAATGTATGTGAACTTTTTAAGAGAGCTTATTAAAGTGAACTTATTTAACAGACTTTCTGAGAGCAATGGGGATTCAAACATGATTTGAAGTTTGGTGAGTAGCTGCAGCCTTAGAAATAATGAGAGCAGTAAGGTTATATTAGGCTAGGCTACAATGATTCCAAGCTATTAAATAAATGTCTAGATCTTTCCGGGGCTACAGGAGGAGTTGAGAGCACACTTTCTATTAATATGGTATGCATTTTCTCTGTAAATACTAGATGAAAGCTAGAAAGCCAAATTACCTGTTTGAATTTGGAACCTTTTTTTTGGTATCAGGGTTTGAACTTACAACCTCACACTTGCCAGGCAGGTGCTTATACTGCTAAGCTTTTTTTTTTTTTTGTCTTTTTCATTTTTATTGGTACCAGGGATTGAACTCACGACCGCCTGCTTGCAAGGCAGGTGCTTATGCCGCTGAGCTAAATCCCCAGCCCATATCCTGCTAAGCTAAAATCCCCAGTCTGTATTTGAAACAACTTTTTAAAAATTTACAAAAATCAAAAACTATAAAAGATCTTCATTTGGTGTTTTAAGTTTTTTAATCAAAGCATTTATAAAGAAAGGCACTACCAGATGCTGCAAAACGGGCACAGGGTTAATGTGAGTGAGGGAATATGACATTTAAAACAGTGGCTAGATAAAGCTAGAGAAAACAAGCATTCTGGTGTTCTTTGTATGCTTTCACAAGACAGGGAGGGGGAGGACGGTAAATAGGCCATCCTCTGAAGAGATGTTATGGAGACAGAATTAGCACAGTATGGCCGGGTCCAGAATCCAAAACTTAAAAACTGGAATACAGGAGCAATGTAGAACTTCCATGAAGCTCTGTTTATCTCGTGATATATATGGTACTGGAGTTACAGAATTAGTGAAGCCTTACAAGTCTTGTTTTTTAAAGGTTGTGGGCTATGCTTGGAACCTGAGCTGTCAGCCAAAAAGTGAAAGCTGTGAATGATCTTTGTAATTGTTTTATGAGATTGCCAGGAAAGATGGACAAAATAAGGTCAAAGATAACGTGTGAGAAATATACACAAACAAGTAAGAGAAGGAAGAGACTAGGAAAGGAATGGGTAGACAAGTAGAGAGTTGGGGCAAAATTGCTGGGTTTCTTTTATGGGCTAGATATTGAAAATTGGCTAAAAAAAAAAAAAAAAAAAATCACAAAAAATGTAGTCCATGTCTTACAGGAAGGTCAGTTCCAAAGTTGTACCCTCCATATCATCAGCAAAGATGAAGTCACAAATGACAGCTAGCTCTACCTATGACTCAGGAAAAAAAGTTTCAACAGGCATGTGTGAGAATCTATTAAGGAATCTTTTCAGAATTATTAGTTACATTAACCTGTAGTGCAGAGAAAGACATTCACAAATAAACCCTCACTGAATCTGACAGCAGATAACTTAAGGGGGGCGAAAGGGGCAAAAAGACTATAGTTTTCAAAAAAGATGCTGAAAAGAGCAAAAAAGCAGGAAGCAAACTTGGATAATAATGCTGGTTCTGTTAGTCTTAAAACAGATGCATGGTCCACACACGACACAAATTCACCTGAGTCTCTCTATGAGTTAAGCGGAATAATCTCTAATATCCTCTTCACCACCCCAACTTCTGCGCTGGTGACTGAACCCAAGGCCCCATACATGCTAGACAAGCCCTCAGCTGTTTTGTTTAACACTGAACTTCTATGAAAACCTATTAGTATGGAGCAAAAAAAAAAGTGGAAAATGTCCAAACACTGGTAAAATGACTGTATCATACACTAACACCATCAAACCCTGAGGATATTAAAAGCAATATTGCAAGGTTGGGCATTGTAGAGCACGCCTATAATCCTAGCACTCAGGAGACTGAGGCAGGAGGATTACTGCGAGTTCAAGAACTGTCTAGGTTACAAGTGACCTTAAGGCCAGCCTGAACTGCAGTCTCAAAAAAAAAAAAAAAAAAAAAAAGCAGTATTACAGAGAGTATGTAGAGAACATTTCACACTTAAGTCGTTCAACCAATTTTTTTACATTCCCACCAAGTGCCAGGAAAGGGTAGGTGTTACAAAATCAAAGATGAGTAAAACATATAACAAGGTTATTAGCAGGCCTGGGGGCATAGTTCAGCGGTAGGGTTCAATGCCCAACACAGGAAAAAACACACCAGAAGCAGCTTAGTCTCTATTAAACTGGCACTTTATATAACACACAAAGCCCCAAGAGGAAAACGTGTTACGGGATACACAGGAACATTTCACCCAGCCATATGGTAAAGAGGAATTCAAAGATGTTTCCCACAGATTAGGCTATTAAAGGTAACATCTAACTGGCTAGCCCAAGATGGAATAGTCACAAGAGAAGCCCAAAAGGGGTAAGGAAAAAAAAAATTACATGGAATGAGAGAGATGATAGGAGAGAAATAAGCCAATGACTTTTTTTTTTTAAACAGGATCTCACTACGTAGTTCAGGCTGGCCTTGAACTCTATGTAGCTGAGGCTGGCCTCAAACTCCTGGTGATGCAACTGCTTTATTCCCCAAATTCTGGAATTACAGGTATGTGTATCACCCCTGGCAAACCAATGAGATTAGAAAGAGTCTGTATGCCTTTTTTTTTTTTTTTTTGGTCTTTTTGAGATAAAGTCTCACTATGCAGTTCGAGCTGGCCTTGAGCTCACTTTGTAGCCCAGGCTGGCCTCGAACTTGCAGCAATCCTCTGCCCTAGCCTCCCAAGTGCTGGGATTACAGGCATGCACCACCATGCCCAGTGATTTGCATGTCCTGCTACAGAGCCTTGAGGGCAATGAGAACAAGAAGCACACCTAAGAAACATCCAACTGAAAATTTTTGATAGGTAGCTAATAACAATAACAAAAAGTCATATTGTAGATTTGGGGAGTCCCAGCACAGTAACACAAGCTGCTGGAATAGTAACTTCAAGCAGGAAGTATGGGAAGTCATCCCGAAGGTGATGAAGACAGCCAAGGACATGCCCAACACATTGGCCTCTAAGAAAAAGGCAGAGGATTAAAAACCACCCTCCTCAAACATTAAGTGATAAAATCAGCTATATAGCTAAAAACCTTTTACATGCCTTAAAATTTTATTTACCTAAAGACTAAAAAATGTTAACAATGCTTGTATTACATGATTTTAGCTTATAGGTAATTTTACTTCAAAAATCAACATAGGGAATACATAGTTAGAAAATAATAAATTTCTCACAATTAAATGCTTTTTTATTTATATGATCAGTGTTAAATGGTCCCTGATTGAACATGATAAATCATGGAAAAGTTACTACTATATTTGAAGGCTTTTTAAAAACTCCTTTTAGTACTAGTTTAATTCTACTGCCATAAATTCAAAAGTCAATTTAAAAAAATCAAGTACATCTGTAATTCCAGCACTGTGCGAGGCTGAGGCAGGAGGTATGGCTGAGCAGGAGGTATGGCAAGTTTGAGCCCAGCACAGGTAAGTTGGAGACCCTATCTCAAAATTTTAAAAAATTTTGATATAGCTCAATGAGAAGGCCCTGAGTTTAATTTCCAGTACCACAAAAGACTAACCAAAACATCCAAGTACTCTAAGTGAAGTTCGGTTTGCTCTTTAACACTACACTAAAGCACATACTACCATAATTTCAATGGCACCTGTCACATAACACACAGACTTACCCCTACCCTACCTTGTACCTCAGAACTACTTCCTAGACAATCCAGGAAGTGCTGTCTTGCTCCTGCTGGGTGATGGCTCAGTACTTGCCCTGGTCTGTGTTGCTATACCCACCACTGGCCTGCATTTACTGTACAACCTACACACAAAGTAAGGCAAGTTCTGTTAGTTTCCCAAAGGTGCACATTCTTGTGAAGTTTCATCAGTGTCACAGGACTAAGACTACCATCTTACAATACTCTGTAACAGCCAGGCGTGGTGTCACATGCCTGTAATTCCAGCTGTTCAGGAGGCTGAGGCAGGAGGATCACAAGTTTAAGGCTGGCTTGGGCAACTCAGCCAGAACCTGTCTCACAAATACAGGGACAGGGATGTAGTTCAGTGGCAGAGCACTTGCCTAGCATGTGTGAAGCCCTGAGTTCAATTTCCAGTATTGTAAAAAACACCAAAAACCAAAACAAACTAAAAAATACTCTATGTGATACTGGGGAAATAAATACACTTGCCTTCTCCCCTATAGTTAAGACACTCAAGATGGGATGGAGTCAGATCTCCAGAGCAGAACGTTTACTGAGGCATGACCCAGCATAGGAGCAGCTGACTGAGAATATGGCACTTCATGGACCTATAATAAAAGAAAAGGCACATGAACAAAATATAGGTGCTAACAGTTTTGGCCCAGAATCCTCACTATGCTTGGAAATCCCTAAGTTAATGTCAACAGACAATCATAATATAATGAATTCTAAAAAACTCAATGAGCAGGTATCTTTAAAATATTACATTATGACACAGTTTAAAAAAAAAAAAAAAAAAAAAAGCCAGGCATGATGGCACATGCCTCTGATCCTAGCACTGAAGCAAGAAGATCACTGAGATAGAGGTCAGCCTATCCTACAACACAGAAAACTCAAGGCCAGCCTGGAATACCTAGTGAGACCTTATTTCTAGGTAGGAAAAAAGCCTGGAATCTGACAGCCCAAAGATTCTATCAGTAACTCAGTGAATTCTGGCAAATCAGATCAGAAGATCTATATTTTCAACCTGTTTACCTATGCTGAGTATACAGATAATTGATGTAAGTGCATTTCTTATGGTGTGGCTCATGAGGGCTCTGGGCTAAATTAATGGTATTCCAGTCTTTCTAACTGCGAGTCATGGGAAGCAATATACCTAACATTTTGTATACCTACATATACAAAATATACAGATATTTCAGGAAGCAACCCTTTTCCTTAGAATAAACAATGGGTAGAAAATCTTATTTTTTTACTATTACATTTCGTTGTTTAAAATGACAATGACAACACAAGGCTATCTGTCCTAAGTCACACTCAATGATCCTCTGACCAAAAATAGTCACTATTTTGACTCTAACTATGTTTAATGTAGTATCAGCCACCAGCTGCTTATTTTTTTTTGTCCTGAGTTGTCATAATGGTTTATTATTTATTCCTAATGTGTACTTACTGCTCAGTTTGAGAAATAGCTCTAACCATGCTCTCTGATCATGCACTTGCTTCAGGAGGCCTTGTGGAAATCAAATGAGGCAACTCTGAAACTAACATAACCAAGCGTAAGATATTAGCCAAATATATAAGGGGTGCTGCTCAAAAGCTTTATATGGCTGTTTTCAATAAAATGATGTGACCATGGAATACTTTCATCCAAATGTTTACAGCAAAATCATTTTAAAAATTTTAATGTTTAAATAAAACATATTACAGTAAAAGATGTACTGTTGTTAATTTCTCCTCCAAATACACTCTTTTTAAGTGTGCTTTTTAATATATTTAATGCACTCAGGACAAATGACTCAGTTCAAAATAGGATAACTATGCATTTAAGTATATACAGATCAATGTAAAAAAAAAAAACAGGAAACATCACGAATAAATGTGAAATGAATGTGTTTATAAAATCCTAGGATTAGAAGACCTTTCTCCATACACCAGCAGGCCCAGCAACTTTATAAAGTTAAAAAAAAAAAAAAATAGGAGATTTTTTTTCTTCCTACCACCTATATTAAATTTATCACTTTCTTTTGGTACCAGGGATCAAACTCATGACCTTATGCTTGCCAGACAGGCACCATGCCACTGAGGTAGAACCCTTGCCCCTAAATTTATGATTTTAAGAGCCAAAAGACAACTAGAAAAAATCTGCACAAATGATAAAGGGCTCCACCCTGACCCCAAATCTAAATTTTTAAAAGCGTCAAAACAGGTAAGACTAAACCAAGCATGGTAGTGTATGTCTATAATCCTAGCACTTGGGAGACTGAGGCAGGAAGAACACCTTGAGCTCAAGGCCAGCCTAGGTTACCACATGAGTTCAAGGCTAGAGAGAGAGAGACAGACAGACAGACAGACAGACAAGAATAGTTTCAGGTTGATGAAGGTGTAAGACCTAACAACTGAATACACCTGATGGTGGGATATAATTTGACAGACACTTCCAGGAAGACATTATGACAAATATTTCAAAATATAAAAAGTATATAACAAGCTGGGCATGGTGGCACACATCTGTTATCCCATCTCTCAGGAAACTGAGGCAGGAAGATTGCTGTCAGTTTAAAGCCAGCCTAGGCTACATAGTGAGTTCCAGGCTAGCCTGAACTAAATAGTGAGACCCTGTCTCAAAAATCCAAAATCAGGGCTGGGGATTTAGCTGGCAAGTGCAAGGTTTTGAGTTCAATCCCCAGTACAAAATAAATAAATAAAAAATAAACAACAAAAACAAACAAGAATGACCTGGAAATTCTATCAGCACATATCTCAAGGAAATAAATGTTCAAAAATGTACACACCAGAGGCAAGAAAATAGAGTACATATAATGAAAGAAAAAAAAAAAATCACAGCACATTTAACAGTAGAATGAGATACTCATCAGTTTTTAAAAGATCAATAAAAATGCTGATGTAGATCTATATTAACAGGGGCTGGGAATTTGGCTCAGAGGCATAAGCGCCTGCCTTGCAAGCAGGCAGTTGGATTTGGCTCAGCGGCATAAGCGCCTGCCTTGCAAGCAGGCAGTCGTGAGTTCGATCCCTGATATCGATAAAACTGAAAAAGACAAAAAAACAAAAACAAAAAAGATCTATATTAACAGAAGACTTGCAGTATACTCAAAGAGTATAACGTATATGAGCTCTTTTGGTTCAAACAAATTAATGTCACACCATCTTAGGAAAGCCATATACCAGAAGCACAGTGGTGAAAGCAGGCAGCTAGCCCACACAGGGCCTGTATGGGAATTAACGGGCACCTCTCCTGGCAGATAGCCCCATAGGCACAGTTCTCCAAACTCATCTTGCCTTTGTAAGAATTAGCACTTGATCCCCTCTCTAGGCAAGTCCAGCCATGCTCTAGGGATAATGGACTTCTGCTGCCTTTCACCACTCACCTGTATATCCTTAGAGAGAGACACCTGTGCATTGGGACAAGAGTATAGTTAATTTTTACCCATTTATACCTTCCATGCTGGCTTACCACTAGTAAAAATAAACAGAGATTTACTATTTGTTGAAAGGAATAATACTGATTTTGAAGAAAGATCTTGCCTTAATCCTTCTAAAACTAATCCCAACTTAACTTGTATGTACTACTACCACCCCTCTACTTTGACAGTTTAAACATGTTATCTATTTAAATGCAGATCCCCAACGAAATCTCTACTCCAAGATCATGTAAGGGTTAAAAAAGGTCACTATCTGTAGTAAAAAGTCATTCTAATAAAATGAAGCTACTTAGTGCTAGAAATATGATGGCACTGAGAAAGGGAGAAAGGATGTAGGTAATTATAAAAATTATTCTCTCTCCGCCACTCAAAAATTTCTTCAATATTACTCTCTAGAAACAAGTAATGACATTTTACGAGTCAGACCTGGCAGTGCCTGCTTGTAGTTTCAGCACTCTGGAAGACTGAGGCAGGAGTGTGGCCCAAGATCAGCCTGGGCTATATACTGAGTTCAAGACCAGCCTGAGCTACATACATAGCAAGACTTTGTCTCAAAACACAGTCTTAGAAATGCTCACCATTTTTTTTCATCCAACTCTGGATGTCAGATCTATTCCTTCATCACACTAGTGTGTTCCCAAAAGAAGATAGCAATTTAAATAAAAATCATAAGTGATTACCATGCAGTTAGGCAAGTCATCTGTAAAATAATACAACTGCTGGACTAGGATTAAAGGAGAACTGGGGTTTTTTCTTGGTTATGTGGAATATGTAATTTTACACAAGCAAAATCACAGCCTCTCAGAGTCTCATTTTCCTCATGTCTTAACTGGAGGTTGGGGTAAAAAACCTCCACGGTCCCTTTCAGCTTGTGATGGGAGTTCAAGCAGCCTTTGCAGCCTGGAGGAGCCCATTTCACTCAGCAGCAAGTTTATTTACTCAGTCATACTTCACTTATTTTCTATACGCTTCTTTTAAAAATGTCGTGAACCAATCATTCTCGACTCGGGACACCTATTACCACCCAGTTAAAAAAAAAAAAAAAAAAAAAAAAAAAGGTCAAGATTCACTAAAAAAATTTTTCCAGAGGATAAAAAAAGTGTAAAAGTAAAAACGAAACAAAAACACTTGCTGTCCAGCCTCATATTATAATTTTTCAGGGAAAAAAAGATAACTTAAACATTACAATAATAGTAGCTACGTTAAATATTTCTTTTAAAACAAAAGCGTCCATGCAGAAACAAGCTGCTAACACACTGAACCATCATTCCCTTGTGTTGAAGGTGTGGGGGTACTGCTCAGACAGGATTTACTTTTCCCCCAACGCAGCAAATTCGTAAGGAAGACCCGCTGCAGCTAAAAGAGGAGAAGGAACCACCTGGTTGGGGGCCTTACACCGAGTCCGAGTGCACTTTCGTACACAATGTGCTTCTGTTTCACTCCCCGACACGCGCCCATGCAACCTACACACCCTCCCGACAATCGCTCGCGCTCTCCAGGGAGGCGGCGTGGACGAGTCACAAGACAGCAGCGGGAGTGGAAATTTCCTCTCCGCGGGCGCCTCTGCTAGGCCTCCGCGGCAGGCGCGCTCCGTACAAAGGAGGCCGCCCGGGGCCCGGCTCGGCTCGGCCCAGCCCGGCGCGACGCGGACCCGGCTTCCGGCCTGGGCGCACGTGCACCGGCCGGGGCGGAGGTAGAGCGGCGCGGCCCGGCCAGGGCTAGCGGTGGACGCCGCGCTTCAGAGGAGCCGCGAGCAATGAATGGGCCCGCGCTCGGCCTCTGCCCGCGCCAGAGGAGAACGCGAGGAGCCCGCCCGCTGCCCGCCGCCCGCCCGCTCACCCCAGCTCTTGGCGGTGCGCCCCAGGAACTCTCGGGTGGTCGGATTGTACAAGAAGAGCTTCCACTGGGCCAGGCTCTCGTTCAAAGACTTCTTCTCACTCTTCGTCATGGTGGGCGTGTGGACGACAAGGTGCGCGGAGGAGCGTCCCGGCGGTAGCGGCGCAGCTCGGCTACAGCGGTGGAAGGCAGCACGGCCAAGAACACCTCCTCCTCACCGGGAGCACTCGAGCCGACTGCGCCGCGCCGAGCCGGCGGCCGCTCGGGCCGCGGGAGTCTGACGTCTCCGCCGCCGCAGCCAATCCCCGCGCCGCTCTCCCGCCGCCGCCGCCTCGCTGCCCCCCGCCCGCGGCAGGGCGCAGCCCGCGTACCCGAGCACGCTCCACCCCCGGGCCCCAGCCGGCGGGGTCCGCTCTGAAGAGCTCTGGCGCCCGCGGCGCTGACTGGAGGAAGCTGGAGCGGCAACTCGCTGCGCGGGGCTCTCAGAAAGGCTTAATGTAGGCAGGTCCCAAAGGGAAGAGAGAGGTCGGTGTCCCCGTCGTCTGGTTTCTCATGTGGCACATCCAAGGACCAGGCTCCGGGAAGATGCTGCCTGCGGCGCGGAAAACCAAGGCTGCGCAGAAAGATCCCGCGTCGGTCTCTCAGAGGGGAGACCTCGCCTTCCAGCCATCTCCAGGCCTCGTTCCCGGGGCTCTGTGACGTCACGAAGGGACCCCCCGCGGGGACCTCGTGCGGGAATGAGCGCTGTAGCTTTTCGGCTGCTCCGAGACCGCCCGCGCTCTCGCTCCGTGTGGAGCAGGAATTCCTTGCTGAACGTGCCAGTGTTAATAAAGAGCAAAGTGGAAGATAAATAATAGGAAACAGGCAGCTGGGTTTTTTGCTCATGGGAAGGACAAATTACCAAGAGATGGAAACACGGGGAAAGGAAGGGAAAGGACGAGGTAAAAAGAATTCAGATGTGATTTGTAGGTGTACCAGCGGACCACCATGAAAATAATCATTATGTGCTGCACATATCTATCAATAAAAAATTTTAAATTAAAAACTATAAATACGCCGGCATTAATGAAATGGAGTATAATTTTTCTCCAGATTACCATTTACCAACAAAATCCATATACATCTTTGCCCAAGAATCTGTCAGTCAAAAGACCCTCCCTCCTTTCTTTGCTCGGAAACTCCAATTCGTAACCTACAGGAAACCAGTGCTTCGTTTAGTGGCAATGCCTAAATAACGTTACCAGCTTCTTTTTCACTGTAGTGGACGCTGCACTCAGGCGGAGCAAGCAGCGTTTTCCTACGGGAGGTGGAGCCGAAGAGTACAATGCTCTCGAACTGTAGCAACAGAATAAAAAAACTTAAAAAGTGTTGGGGCAGAGGTGCAGTTGTTTGGTCTTTTATTTTTTCTTTCTTTCTTTTTTTTTTTTTTTTTTTGGAGAAAAAAATGAAGCACTGCCTCTATTAAGTAAAAATTATGAATGAATAAATTATTTGGAGTGGCGTGTCCAGAGGTCCCGCAGATCTGTCTTTTGCTTCTGTAGTGTTTGGATGAAGCGGGCGTGGTGGTGCATGTCTGTTATCCCAGCACTTGGTAGGCTGAGGTGGGAGGATTATTGCCTGGGCTACAAAGTGAGTTCAAGGTCAGCCTGAATTGCATATGCATAGTGAGACCCTGTCTCAAAAAGACCAAAAAAAGGGGGGGGGGGGACGGAAAAGACCCTGGACTCCCTCTTTTATCTTCCATCCACCTTCTAGGTACAAATTTCGGGACCATCTTCTCAACCATCTCCTCCTCTCAGGATCAGCCAATACCTTTCTTTTGTGGGTAGCTCCTTATTGCTATTGGTCATGACCTCTCAGATTCGTCAAAATTATTCCATCGAGGTGGAGGCTGCCGTGCACTGTTTGGTGAACCTGCACCTGTGGGCCTCTTACACCTACCTCTGTCTGGGCTAGTACTTCGACCGTGACGATGTCACTCTGGTAGGTGTGGGCCACTTCTGTGAGCTGGACAAGGAAAACCTACACGGAGTACCAAAGGTCTCCTGAAGATGCAAAACCAGTGGAGTGACTACACTTCCAAGATGTGCAGAAGCCTTCTGAAGATGAGTGGGGTAAAACCCTGGATGCTATGGAAGGGGCCCTGACCCTGGAGAAAAGCCTGAACCAAGTTCTTCTGGATCTTCATGCCTTGGGCTCTGCCCAAGACAGACCCCCATGTCTGTGCTTCCCTGGAGAACTACTTTCTAAATGAGGAGAAGCTCATCAAGAAGATAGGTGACCACCTCACCTGCAGGCTGGCAGGCCCCCAGGTGGGGATGAGCGAGTACCTCTTTGAAAGGCTCACCCTTAAGCATGACTAGGAGGCCTGGCAGCCTCTAAAGGGCTACTGCATCACCTGGCATCGGGGCTTCAGCTTAACCCTCTCCCTCCAGATGTCTCATCTCTTTGGTGCCCCCTCCCCAAAATAAAGCCCTTTGCAAGAAAAAAAATATTTGGAGTAATATTTTTTGCATTTAAGGAAATTATAATTATTACTTAGGAATGATAATCAAAATCCAGTTACTTTTTGAGCTAATAACACTACAAGATCTGCAGAAATATTTTGTAGAGTTTGGCATGAAATATATGTTAGAAATTTCAAAACACCATGCAAGTAGACTAGACTGCATTTCTTTCTTTCTTTTTTTGGTACCAGGCATCAAACTCACAACCATGTGCTTATAAGGCAGGTGCTTATGTTGCTGAGCTAAACCCCAGACTGCATTTCTTTAGATTATAGGCAAGGTTGAAACAGAGCTAAATGGAAATTTAACTTTTATCTCAAAAATTAACTACAGCCAGGCACATGCCTCAGTAGGCTGAGACAGGAGGATCACCACAAGTTCAAGGCCAACCTGGGCTACTAAGCAAGACCCTGTCTCTAAAAAAATAAAAAAACTTCATCTACAAATTGCAGATGAACTAAAATACTGGTAAAGTTAATTATAGACATTTTAGTTCAGGGAATAGGGAAAGTATAGAGTTTGTTGGAGTAAATATAAAACTCTGCTTTACTTTCTGTGTGTATACTAATTGTAAGCACAATGTGAAATAATTATGTGGTACCCAGTACAGTACCCAGATCCAACAGGTTTCAATTTGGTGAACAGTTTATGTTCTACCCCAACAACATGGAGGCTGTGTACTTGAACACTAACTGGAAGAGGAAAATATTGGCTGCATTGGGAATGTTGACCTACCAAATTTATTATGCAGATGAAATACCAAATTTAATCACAATTGTATTCCCTATTTATTTTGCTAAGCCAAATTTCTCCCTTTTAAAGGAGCTACTTTGCCAGGTAAAACAGAGGATGCCTACTTAAATTTGAATTTCAGACAAATGATGGGCAACTTTTTTAGCGTAACTATGTTCCAAGTAATATTTGGGACATAGTTACCCAAAAGCTATTTTTGTCTATTTGAAACTCAACTTTAACTGAGTGTCCTGTGTTTTTATTTACTAAATCTAATAACCTTACCTGTAGAGGATACTTAGAAACCCCTAGTAATAAGAATCATTTATAGCTGGGTATGGTGGCATAAGCCTATAATCCTAGCACTCAGGAGGTTGAGGCAGGAGGATCTTTGCAAATTGAAAACCAGCCTGGGTTACAAAATAAGCTCAAAGACAGACTGAATGCATAGCAAGACCTATATCAAAAAGACCAAAAAAGTCATTAATAATTTAAAACCCTGTGTTACTTGCTTAGTGTGATCTATTAAATAATTTTCTTGTCTTAAAACCTCTATAGGTATTAAGATTTCCTTAGCTATGGTCCATCTCAACAAGTAGCAGCTAAACTTGTGTTGGCTGAAACATGCTATAAATGGCAGCTGTTGCTATTTGTTAAAATTTTAAGTACTGTCACCTACTGCTAAGGTTTGGTTATGATTTGAGTGTGATGCCCCAAAACATGCGTGTGTCGGAAGCTTAATTCCTAGTAGGGCAGAGTTAAGGCAGCAGAACCTTGAAGAAGTAGGGGATGTGGCCCGGGGGATGTAGCTCAATGGTAAGAGACTTGCCTAGCATGTGTGAGGTCCTGGGTTGCTCCCCAGTACTGCAAAAAACAAAACAAAACAGCAGTGAAGTGGCCCGAAGTCATGGGAGCATGGCTCTCAGAAGAGCTGACCTTCCTAATAGGACCAAATTCTTTTCTAGGAGGAGCTGTTACCTAGTGAGGCTATCCTATGTGGTTGGCCCCACCTACGTGGGGTAGGTACTCTTTCTATTTCTCCCATGTTGTCATGTAACCAGTTACTCTCACAAAAGCCAAGAAAATCCTGGTGTCATGCTCTTGAACTATCAGAACTTGAGATGATAACCTGTTCTTTATAAATTACCCAAATTTAGGGATTTTGTTATAGCGTTGTAAAAGAAATATAAACACTATGTCAAGAGTTTTACAAAAATGTATATGTTGGGCTGGGCATAGTGGTACATGCCTGTAATCCTAGCACTCAGAAGGCTGAGGCAGGAGGATCACAGTGAGTTTGAGGTCAGCCTGGGCTATAAAGTGAGTTCAAACCCAGCTTAAACTGCACAGTGAAACCCTATTTTTAAAAGACCAAAAGAAAAAAATAAAAGGTGTATGATGTGAGCCAGGTGTGATGGAGTATGTCCACAATTCCAGCTATTTGGGAAGCTGAGACAAGTCCAAGGTCAGCCTGGGCAGCATGATGAGACCACATTTCAAAAAAGGATATGATAGGATCTAACACGATAATTTAATAATTGAAAAAAATGACTAACTCATTGTGAAAAGATTACTTAATAATTTGGTTATAAAAAATTTGCAGGAGAGCTGGGGATATAGCTCAGTGGCACAGCACCTGCCTGGCAAGCACAAGGCCCTGAGTTTGATTCCTCGTACTAAAAAAGAGAAATTTACAAGAGTGGAGGTTAGATAAAACAAGAATGCAGAACGTTGGTTTATTGAAGCAGGGCGATGGATTTACAGCATTTGCTATACTTTGTTTACTGTTTATTTACTGAGAATTTTCCCAAGTAGGATTTTTTAAGAACTGGGGCATGCCTGAGGATGTAGTACAGCAGCAGAGTACTCTTTTAACATGGGCAAGGCCGGACTTTGATTCCGAGGACTGGAAAAATCAGAAAGGCAACAAAGGATAGGCAACTTTCCTGATGCACATTTTCCTGGCTCCATTAGCTGACCCAAAGGGCTGGGAGTATGGCTCAGTGGCATGGCACCTGCCTGACAAATATGAGGTCCTGAGTTGGATTCCTGATTCAAAAAAAGAAAGAAAAAGGAAAATAACCAGAAGAAGGTGTAAAGTTAATAAGTTTCAAAATTACTATTTAAAAGAAAAAAGCAGATCCTACTACATGGAAACTAGGTAATTCTGGGAATATAAAGCAGTTTTTAAAAGAACTTCCAGTTAGTGACCTTGGAAAAATTTGAGGAACTATTGATCTATAAAACAGGAAAAAGTTTGTATACATATCTTGGGAGAAATCAGGCAAAAAAGAGTTATTTGAAATTTTTTAAAAATTTAAAAATTTTAAAAATCAATCTTAAGGTTGAATGGAAGTTCAATGAACTCTTCCAAAGAATAAAGCAAGAAGAAAGAGAAAAAGCACTATATTTAGATGTCCAAAGACAGGGGCAGGGGTTTAGCTCAGCGGCAGAAGCACCACCTGGCAAGCATGAGGTCATGAGTTCAATCCCTGGTACAGAAAAAAAATTAAACAGATGTCCAAAGACATGGATAACCAAAAAAGAACAATATTTGACTAATAGTTCCAAAAGAATATAAGAAAATGGATAGGAGAATATAATGAGAGAAATAACAGGAGAGAATTTCTAGAGGTAAAGAAAAGACACTCAAAGAGTGTGCTGAATGCCCAATAAACAAAAATAGATTCGTACTTAAGCATAATCTTGTGATTTTTATAATATATAAAATACTATAGGACATAAAGTTTCCAGAGAACAAACAACAACTAATTACAACAGATGAAGTCAGATCAGCACCACACTTCCTATTGCTAACACCTAGCTGGGTAAGAGAACAATAGAGCACTGAAAATACAGCAAAAGCATGTTCAGACATGTCAGGGCTCAGAGCAGCTACCTTTCACAAATCCTTCTGAAGACAAGAGAAAGAAAAATGTTAAGGATGGACCAGTCAAAAGCAAATGGAACTCAAGAAGGAGAAAAATTCGAGATCCAAGAAACAGTATTTAGGACCCAGGAGTGCAGTGACGTGGTGGGTGCTGGCCAATTGAGTGACTGGTTTTCAACAGAGAAGAGTGTCTTCAAGCTGAAAGTGGTTTCTACATCTTGGAGAGTAAGATGAAGATGCGGATAAATTTCAACACTACAGTGAAAAAGTTTATGCTTTTTTTATTAGGAAAGAAACGGGAAAGAAAAACAACAGAGAACAGTTTTACGGCTTTCCAAATAAAAAACAAACTAAAATGTGATATTGTGCTAAGCAGCTAATGGTGTGTTTGAAAATATAATTATTTAACTTTGATGTTTAGAGCACCCTCATTCTAGTGGCCCAGGATTAGTGATAGAGGTTTGGCGTTTCCATTTTAACAGATCACTTGTTCCCTGGCGAATACTATTTACATAATTCAAAGGCTATATTAATTGCCATTTATTGATTTTCCTGTACTCAGGGTCAATGAAATGACAGGTTATAAAACACACATAAGTGTTACAAACTGTAGAAATACAAAGCTAATGATGGAATGGACTAAAGTCAAAGGGTTTACAGAGAAGTGGACGAGTTGAAGGAAAACAGGTGAGTGTTAGTCACCTTTCCATCACTGTGACAAAATGCCTGAGATAATTACTTTAAAAGAAGAACAGATGCATTTTGGCTTGCGGTTTCCAAGGTCTCAGTCCATGGTTAGCATACTTCCTTTTAGGCCTGTGGTCAGGTAGTAGGTTGTGGCAGAAGCATGTGGAATGGGAGGCTGCTCATCTCATGGTGGCCAGGAAGGAAAAACAAAAAGATAAAAGACTTGGGTGGGGAAGGAACAGAATCCTGATATTCAAGGACACCTCCCCACACACACACAATGACTCAACTTTCTCCCACTAGGTTCCATCTCTGAAGATTCTACCACTTCCCAGTAATGCCAAAGGCTGGAGAGCAAGCATCTAGTGGATCGTCATAACACAAAGGTCAAGGGAAATGTAGAAGTGCTCATTTTTTTTTTAACATAATGTAGATTTAAGAGACACTGTTAAATAATGGCAAATAAGGAAGTAGGAATTTATGTTTTTTGATATTATAAATGCGCTCAATAGGAAAACAGTACTGTGACTAACAAAACATAAAATGGAGGAAAAAGGAAGGCATTGTACATAAATAACTCATTCATGATGATGGAGAAATAGTAGATAAAATTAAAGTAGATAAAAAAGGAAAATAATATTAAAAATATATTTATATTATACTACTTTGATAGCTTATATTAAATGGTTGGGAAAATGCAATTAGTATAACTGGTTGTGCCCACCGCAAACTCAACACCACAATTGCTGACTGCAATTTTTCTTCCTTAAAGGAAGCTTTAAATTCTTTGGTAATAAGATAAGCACTAGCATTTGAATAGTTACCGGGTATTGAGTGGAACCAAATGAAATTTTGATCTATGAAGACAGCAGTTTCATATGGTTCCAATTAACGTAAGCTTGCTTCACTAGAGAAAAGTGCAAATGAAGCCAAGTGACAGCTGTAGCCGTCATATACCATATATTTAGTTTCTTGTGTTGATTTTTCTTTTCTTTCTTTCTTTTTTTTTTTTTTTTGTTACTTTGCAGGGGTTTAAGATTTTTCCATTTAACTAAAAACAATGTTTTTTAACCCCACAGAGTTTGATCAAAAGCACAAAACTATTTTTAGTACTAGAAAGGGTTAAGCTTATCAGTTTCCAGTGAATTTTTCGTTGAGTAGGGGATCAAACTCAGAGTCTTAGGCCAACTGGGAAAACGCTTTACCACTATGCCACGTTCCCCACCCCCTTTTTAAAAATTTAACTTTGAGACAGTCTCACTAAGTTTCCCAGACTGGCCTGAAACTTGCAGTCTCTCTCTCTCTCTCTCTCTCTCTCTCTCCTTTCTTTCTTTTTCTTTCGTCTTTTTTGAGCTAGCATCTCGCTATGCAGTTCAGGCTGGCCGTGGGCTCACTTTGTAGCCCAGGTTGCTCTTCAACTTGCAACGATCTTCCTGCCTCAGCCTCCCAAGAGCTGGGAATACAGAGTGCGCCACCACACCTGGCTACTTGCAGTTTTCTTTCTTCAACTTCCTGAGTAGGTGGGATTACAGCTGTGTGCCACCACATCCAGCTAAAATATATTTCTGTAACCTCAGGACTAATGAAGGTAAATAAAATTTTCCATATCCTGATGTTGAAGGCAACTTTTTCTGAATCAGGGAATGTGGGCTAAAGGAAGCATAGGATCTGAGGCAGGAAAACTTAAGTTCAAGGCCAGTTTGTACAATTTAGTAAGAACTTGTCGCAAAATAGAATTAAGAACAGGGCTGGGTAAATAAGAGGGGCAGCAGGAGGGGAAAAGAAAGGAAGGGAAATGAGAGATGGGTATGATTAAAATAATTATATACATGAATGAAACGAACAAGGCAACCCATATTTACATATTAATTAATATATGCTCATTTAAATGCAAAAAGAAAAAGGAAAGAATTCTAGAAATGTAGCTCAGGGATAGAATGCTTGCCTAAGATAAGTGAAGCCCTGGTACCACCAAAAAGTCCCTAGTAGTGAAAAAAAAAGAGTAGGCATATTGTCTTTATTTTGAGCAAAGTTATCTCTCAAATAGTGATGCAGTCTTGGTTCCTTTTATTCTGTAAGTCATGGGCTTCTGATGAGTTTGCTCCTAGAGCAAAGTTGGAGCCATTCAAAACCTGAAATTTTCTTGGTTGCCAGGGTTGTGTTACTTGATTTTATTGGTAAATAACCGATCTACTGTTATTTAAACAGTACCTTTTGCTTTCAGTTTGATGTTTTGTTTTTAATAAAAACAAAAACCAAAAAAAAAAAAAACATTGTGTCAGAGAAGCAACCATGTCTTTTTAAGAGGAACTGTCACAATCTTACTAAGAGGAACATGAGGGAGGATTCCAGCGTCACTTTAGGCAATAGCTCAATGTTATTTCCTAAGAGACTTGATAATATCTTCAGAGGCATGGGAATTCGAGTCCCTTGTTTTTTGTTTTTGTTTTTTTTTTCCTGTTGCTGTTGTTGTTTTTGAGCATGTGGTTCCTCCAGTCCTGACCTTATTGTGCCCATCCTAAACCAAGTGTGCAGGGCAGGTAGGTGGGATATGCTGATTGGGTGAAGTCCAAGATTATGTACTCTTGGGCCTGTTGGTGAGTTCAATCCCTCTCAAGTACATGGTTTAGGAATCCAGAACAGTGTTAGGAAGAGGAAAGGTGAGAGATATCCTAAAATCTCATAACTTCCTAGTCAGGGCCTGGGGATATAACTCAGTGATAGAGTGCTTAACTAGAATGCATAAGACCCCCATTCAAGCCCCCAGCACCAAAATAAATAAGTTAATGGATAAAAATCAAAAAGCCTTCAGAAACTAGCATTTCAAATTGGAGTTATTCATAAATTTGCTGATTCATTCAATAAACATTTCCTTAGGACTCACTATGACAAGATCTTTAGTCTTTTTGTTTTGTTTTGTACACAGGGTCTCACTAGGTAGTTCAGGATGGCCTTGAATTCACTATGTAGCCCAGGTTGGCCTCAAACTTGAAGTGATCCTCCCGTCTCAGTTTCCTGAGTGCTGACATTATAGGCGTGTGCCACCATGCCTGGCTAATCTGTTCTTTTTAACTCCATTTTTAGGCTTTTCTTTAAGAGAAACCATGAAGAGAAACATCTAGGTACTCAGATACCATACCAAGATTCATTAAAATCATTCACCACTTGTGGGTTTAATAAACTAATTCACAGTTTATGGGCTTAGTAGTCTCATTCAAACCCATTCACAGCTCAATACTTCATTAGCATTCTTTCTGGATACAAGATTGACAATGATATTGTTACTAGTGACATTTAAAACAGTCTTGAAGGGCCAAGAAAGCAGATTGTATTTCTTAGGATATCATCCCCTACCTAGTATAATCCCTCGCCTAGATTGACAGGAAAGACAGGAAGAGCAATTAGTAGTTGGCCCTAAATTCTCGCAGGCCACCTAAGCCCTGTGTGGAGTTAGATCAGAGCCCTGTGTGGACTTACATCAGAAAACCTGATCTCATTAATATGAGTTTCACAAAATAAGAAGGGACAGGAAGTGCTCATATATTTTGGATAGTCCCACTGACTGAGCAGGGAGCTGCAGAAGAGATAACAGATGATTAGGGCCTCTCTGCAGGCTCCCTTTGGGAAAGCTGCCTTTGGGAAAACATGTGCAGAAGATGAGGGACAAACACAAGCAAAATGTTTTCAGCGAGGCTGTGACTGCACGTGCCCTGTTCATACAGCATTCCGAAAGAGTCCAGGGAAGTTGCTGCATCTCCAGGGCATCGTGAAAAGAAGGAGGTCCTGGTGATCGAACCGTCCCTGGCTTTAAGCAAATGCTGTTTGCTTTATCTTGCTACACCTACACCCCCTGAGGGTCCATTTATATTTCCTTTTCTTGAAGGAAGAAACTTTCTGGTGTTCATAGGATGCTTTGATCATCCTAATGCGGACTTTGGTGCTTGTTCCAGTGAAGGGCAGGTACCTTTAAAGCAAAGTTGGAAGCAAGTGAGGAGGAAATGGGAAAAGGAAGACAAGTTGGAAAAGTGAGAACGACTGCAGACCTTGGGACTCACCTTAGCAAAGTAGAAAACGTCCTTTGATTCTTACCAGGATTCAACATTTGAGTGGAAGTCCTGGGGGTGATGTTTCCATTCAGGAAAAATCACGATGCTAAGACAAGGGCAAAGTGGGCAAGATGGGACTCAGATCCAAACTGAGTCCCCAGCGGGGGTCAAGCTTACGTTTCCTCAGGAGCCCATGCATCTGCCCACTGCCTGCGCCTTTAGAGATGAGTCCCCTCCCGCAGGTGAGCTCCAGCAGACACTTGCTTCCTTTCCTGTTCTTGGAATTTACAAACAGAGCTGACCCGCATCACTTTTGAAGCAAGAGCAAAGTGTTTACTTGCCAAGTGTTTGCAAGAGGGCCCCAGGTCTGTCCTGGCACTGCCTTGACTGTCGCTCCAAGGTTCCCACTAATCATCTGTCGCCTTCCTGTTCTGGCCTACCTTGCTCTGCTCCTGTGTCCCTCTAAGGAGGGAATGGCATTCTCTCAGTTCCTCATGGAGGTGCTGTCCTCTGTTTCCTCGGTAACTAGATTTGCCTGACCTTGAGTCCTAAACTCCCGAGCCTGAGTTATTCCCACGTATTTTAAATTCCTTTAGTATGGAAACATTTGGTCACTCACCTAGCAAAGGTATAAGAGTGTTAATAATTTCATTTGGGGCATCGATCTCATTTAACCTTAATTTAAAAATCTATTGAGCAAAAAAAAAAAAATTATAGCTGAACTTTTAATTGATCAAATGTCCTGAAAACAGCCCATTAACTTGCTAACATCATTGAGTCCGCTGACAGAAATAGAAACTGTACGGACTAAATTACCTTGAAGGGCTGGGGATTTAGCTCGGTGGCTGAAGTGCCTGCCTGCCAAGTGTGAGGTCATAAATTCAATCCCTCATACCAAAATATATAAATCACTTCGTTAACTAACACCTCATAACCTAAGAGGGGGAAGCTTAACTCTACCAATAAGATATGGACAATAGCTAGAGCATACATTTTAATAAAAGGTGAACCCACTGTTACCACTGTCTGGTCAAGAGTCCCATTTTTGTTTTTATGAGCGCAAAAGCTTAACAATTAGGAGCTGGTAGGCTGCTGCATACCTGTAGTCCCAGCTACTGGGAAGGCTGAGGTAGGAAGATCCCTTGTACCCAGCAGGTGAGGCCAGCCTAGGAAAGGTAGTAAGGTTTTTTTTTCTTTTTCTTTTTTTATTAGTACCAGAGATCAAATTCACAACCACACACTTGCAAGGCAGGTGCTTATGCTGCTGAGCTAAATCCTGGGCCCAGTAGTAAGGTTTTTTAAAACAACAATAGCAGCAGCATCAGCAGCAGTAGTAGCAATAACAAAATGAGCAACAATAACAGCTTAAGAATTAAGAATCATGGGGTGGAAATTCCATAATTTGGGCCGGGGATTTAGGTCAGTGGTAATAAGCGCCTGCCTGGAAAGTGCATGAGTTTGATCCCTGGTACCAAAAAAAAAAAAAAAAAAAAAAAAACCAAAAAACAGACAAAAAAAAAAAAAAAACCAACACCCCAACAAAACAAAAACACCAAAAAGGGTGCCATAATCATCTTGCTATTTATTTTTTAATTTTTCATTCTTTTTGGTACCGGGGATCGAACTCATACCTTGCGCTTGCCAGGCAGGTACTTACACCAATGAACTAAACCCCCTCATCTTGCTATTTAAAGCACAAGGCAAAAAAACTAAAAAAAAATTTAAAAGGGCTGAGGCTGGGGATTTAGCTCAGCGGCATAAGCGCCTACCTTGCAAGCAGGCAGTCGTGAGTTTGATCCCTGGTACCGATAAAAACGAAAAAGACAAAAAAAAAAAAAATTTAAAAGGGCTGAAGATTTATCTCAGTGGCAAGCACGAGGTTGTGAGTTCAATCCTTGACACCAAAAATTGAAAAAAAATTTAAAGCACAAGAAAGGCTCTGGTGATGTAGCTCAGGGTAGAACACATGAATTATGCTTTTACTTCTCAAAAAAGGACTTTCTGGGGTCATGTTTTCTTAAACACAGAGGTCTTCATCTATTTCTTCATTGAAACCAGTCAGTAGACCGATTACAGTATAGCAGTTCAAGAAAACTTCATTTTCTCTTGTTTTAATTTTAGTGTACTTAATTATTTTTGGACCCTGGCCCAAAAAAATTTTCTTAGAATTAGTGTAAAGAGATTGTGTAGTTGTGGTATCAGGATGATGAAAGGCCAGCGCATCCCAAACAAAAAACTCTCGAACTTTTTCTGGGCTCTGAACATATTATCTGGGGGAGAGTTATTCTACGAACATTTGGGACAGCTCACACATTTCGGTTAGGATGTTTTCAGCTGGCCATAACAGAAAACCAAGGTGTGGTGGGAAGAGAGTATTTTTTCATGCAGGAGGGCCTTGGGTTAGTCCGGCCCTTGGTAACACTGTGGGGAATCCAGATTGTCCCTCTCATCCTTTGTGCCCTGCCACGTGGGCACCCACAGTGTCACCAGAGGGCTGCAGCAGATGCACAAGCAGCTCCCTGAGAAGCAGAGCATGGGGCACAAGGGTGCCTTATGCCACTTCCTTTTTTACCAGAAAAGGAAACCTTTCCTGGGAGCATGTATCCCTCTTCCTTTCATCTCACTGGCCAGACCTGGTCATATGTCAGTTCCATCTATGCTTGGTAAATTCTCCAACTTTTGCTAGCCAGGAGACATTTCTTGTCTCATGGGGACTACCTCCTCCTTGAAATCTTCATGGAACTTTTTTTTTTTTTCTTTTTCTTTTTAATTGGTACTGGGGATCGAACTCACGACTGCCTGCTTGCAAGGCAGGTGCTTATGCCGCTGAGCTAAATCCCCAGCCCCCAGCCCTGAAATCTTGATGGAACTTTATCTTAAGGCAATCTAGACTTTTTCTTTCTTGTGGATAAATATTTGACAACCTCTTTCTTTTCTTCTTTCTTTCTTTATTTTTTATTTTTTGAGATAGGGTCTTACTATACAGCCCAGACTGGCCCTCAGACTCACAGTAATCCTCCTGCATCAGCCTCCTAAGTGCTGAGATTACAGGCTTCTGCTAGCACACCTGACTCTGTTTCTTATACTGGGTTATCCTTGGTAAACCCAAACCTAAGTCAATTTTGGTAAATTTTTTTTTGGTACTGGGGATTGAACTCATGACCTTGTACTTGCCAGACAGGCGCTTATGCCACTGAGCTAAACTCTCAGATCAATTTTGGTAATTTTTATCTTCCTCTGTGGTCTGGATTTTCAGACTCCTTGGAGTAAAATCATATACAGTATTTAAGAGAGTTAAAAATCCCTGCATCCTGTTTTCATTCCTAATGTTATTGTATCTTTTTTCTTTCTTTCTTTTTCTAGTTCATGGTGCCAAAGGCAACTTTCTCTATGTTGTGATCTTGTTAAAACATAGAACTTAAGGCTATTGTTTTTGATTTTCTATTTCATGTTATCTATTTTATCTTTATTAATTCCTTCCTTCACCTTCTGTTGTTTATTTGTGCTTCCTGTTTTCTTCTCTAGAGCTGAAAGTTAAGTTCATTTGTTTTCAACCTTTCTTGCTTTCTAACATCTGGATTTAACATTATAATTTTTTCCCTGAGAGTTTAGTTGTATTTTGGAGTCTGAGATGCCTTGCTCCCACTGTCACTGATTTCTGCATAAATCTACTGCCCTAGCCTGTGGGAAAATTCTGTGTCCTCAGTGGTGCTGGGATTGACCACGTGACTTTCTCAGCCAATGAGATCCGAGTGGAGGGGAAGTCTACATCTCTAGAGCCGTTTTGAACTAATCAGGCCTGCAACCTCCCAAATGAATTACTTAAGCGAAGGCTTAAATAAAAGAGACAAGTGGTGTTATTTTAGGGCTCCAGAAGGATCAAAACCGGCTAACAAAATTTAAGATTCTCTGCAGGCTGAGACAAAGAACATCTCTAAGTGGCCCACATTTATTTGGTTTTCAAATAAAGGAAGCAAAGGGGAGATACAGCTCACAGGCACAATGCCTGCCTGGCAAGCGTGAAGTCCCAAATTCAATTCCTGGTACCAAAAAGAAGCAAGGGAAGGACTTAGAGCAGAAAGCTTGGAAAACTGAGCAGAACCTTGAGAGTTGGCACAAGGACTTCTCTAAATAATAAATTAGGTTAATTTAGGAGAAGTCTTATCTCCAGGTTGGCCTTCACCACAGTAGTGAGATGCCTGCAGCTACAGACTTTATCTAGTTAATTGGGGTAGGAGCCAGCTGTCCTCAGCTGTGGCCTTGTCTTGTCCTTTGAGGCCTCATGGCATCACAGGCCACTACAGGTCTCAGCCAGGGCAGTGATTCATAGAGGTCCACTTACTATGAATTCACTGCCCATCTCCAGACAAGGGGCCTAGCCTGGGCCAGACTCACAAGTAAACACAGAAAGCCAATTAGCTAATTTTAAAACCTGTTCTGAGTCGCTTGGTAGTAACCAGCAGGGCTGCTCCATCAGCTCACAGGCCAGACTGACATAACAAGAAGAGAATCGACTGTTCTTTAATGGATTGTGGGGTAGTGGTGCTTAGTGAGTGAGAAAGAAGTCTTGGCTGTTCCACTGAGCTAACACAACCTTCCATGCTCCGGGGTGCAATGCTAAATAATAATAACATCTTCCTATGTAGCCAAAGTGACTTTTTAACTTCTAAAGAAATCAATGCTGATTTCTTTGTTTTTAAAATTTTTTATTTTAAAGGGAGTAAAACAAAACAGTAAAATGAAACAAAACAAAACAGTAATAGGGCGGTGGAAATCCGCAATTGTTACTATATTACATATTGTTACACTCTAAATAGTTACCCAGACTGCTGGCCCAGGCCTGCAAAGTCAATCAAACAACATAAAGGTCAGGTTACTTCCCTCCTTCAGTTACTCAGTTATTATGGTCTCAGCCTGTGTTGTGTGCAATTGCTTACAGCAGGGACTGGGGGTGGGAGGTGGAGGCCAGCGCTTTGCTGTTTCTCCCCAGCTGACAGGGCCTCTCCCCGAACAGGAGGCTGCATGGCTTCCTTGTTGCTACTTCTCCCTGGCTGGTAGGGCCTCTACACCTAACACTTAATTTTAATTTCTCAATTCAAATTTCCTTTGGAGCTGGTTTATACAAACTATGAACCAGTCCAGAATCAAATGTTGCTTTTTTTTTCTTGTTCAATATTTTTGTGGTAATAAGTATTGAAGCCAGGGAACACTGAACTATATTCTGAACCATGGGTGATGAACCCATGGCCTGCGTGCTGCAGCAGGCTGTATCACTGAAAGCTCTGATTTGCCATCGCTGTGACCTAGCCCTTCTTACTTTTTCATTCTGAGAGAAAGTCTTGCTAGTTGCCCAGGCTGACCTCAAGATTTCAGTCTTTTTGCCTCCTGAGTAGCGGGAGGCGTACACCAGCATTCCTTGCTCCATTTTGTTTATTTATAGGTGTGAGCCTCCATACTGGACTCAGACTTAAATGCTTCCACTTCTTCTTCTCTTCCTCCTCCTCCTCTTCTTCCTCCTCTTCCTTCTTCTTGACTTTTTGAGACAGAGTCTCACTATGCAATTCAGGCTTGGCCTTGGGCTCATTTTGTAGCCCAGGCTGGACTCGAATTTGTAATGATATTCCTGCCTGAGCCTCCCAAGAGCTGGGATTACAGGAGTGCACCACCACACCTGGTTTAAATGCTGCTTCTAATTATGCTTTTATATTTTTTCTTAACCTAGAATAGTATCCCTTCTTACACTAATTTCTTTCTTTTTGTTTTTTGTTTTGAGACACGGTCTTGCTAAGTTATTAAGTATGCAGGTCGGGTTTAAACTTGAATCTACCTGCCTCAGCCTCCCTGAGTTCTGGGATTACAGGTGTGTACCATCTCTTCCAGTCTTACATGGAAGAGACAAGGTCAGGTGTCATAAAGAATGTGCTATATTTTAGATTTATTTCCTTCCCCATGTAAATGTTTGAGTTGTCTCTATGTCTTCTGTATTTCATCTAAATAAGTCAATTAGAAATATTTAGATGCAAGGTAAGCATTCTTGTTGGAATACAATGTAATGATTTTTGTATATTTAATATTGTATCACATCAGAACATATGTGATGCCAATACCAGAAGTGGCCAGTAGGTTAAAGTGGGAACAGTCTTATGTCTCTTTTATGCTGTTATGTATTTTTTGAGGTATATTTGTGTGTGTGTGTGTGTGTGTGTGTGTGTGTGTGTGTGTGTGTTTGTGTCCAGGAGACAGAAGCCAGGGTCCCATGCATGCATGCTGGGCATGCACTCTACCCCTGAACTGTATCTCCAGCCCTTATAGTTATGTTTTTATCTTTGAAAAGTAACCAGAGTGCTGTAACTTTGGTACCATATGGTTTTGGCACTGACAATCTGTGCCTGAATTAATAATTTTATTAGGCCCTATAATATGATTACTCAGTAAAGTAGAGCTTTCCCAATCAAGCCCGGATTATTTGGTTGTAACAATAGAGTTACCAGAAAGGCCAAACAAATGCTTAATTCTCTCCTTTTAATTATCCACTTTCAAATCAAGGAGTTGGTTCAAGTGGTGATGTATATGTTTTCCCCCTAGACTTCTTTTATTATTTATTTTAGACTTCTGAATTTTGGAGATTTGATGTGTTTTGATTGCAAGTTTTCTTTTTCAAAATGTAGATAGTTCTTACATAATCCCCAATGAAATTATTATTCTAGCATGGTTCTTCTTATGGGGAAACTAAGGTGCAGAAACCCAACCCACTGGACTCATAAATCAAAGGAAAAGCTAGAGGAGGAAGAATGTAGGTCAGGTATGCCAGCAGCAGCCACAGGTCTCCATTCACCTGGGCACCGTGTGTAGTGAGACACTGTTAACAGAAAGGATCTGATTTGTCCCTTTGTGCAACAACCCGGAGAATGGCAGCCCAGAGGCGAATTAGACCTCTGAAAGAATCCCCTAAGCACGACCGCTGTTCATCAAACTATCAACAAGGCTGGTCGTTTCTGGGCCGGGGCTTACGGGTTGATCTCTGGAATAAAAACATGGCACCAAAGGGACTATTAGTCAAACGGCTATAGAGGAGGTCCATGTCCAGCTGGGTCACTGTGTAGGAGAGATGACTTCACATACGCTCCGTGATTTACAATCCACCTGGGAAATTCAGGTGACAAATATTTGCTGTTAACATGATCGAACCATAAATGTCAGCTATGAAACCTCTGGGACCAGGATTTAGAAGAGAGAGGTACCTCTTTGATAGAACTGTGGGGGACTGGCAGCGGCTGAAAAGATAAGAAGTATGAAATATAAATGACCTTTATTTTGAGAATACGGGGAGAGACACCCCCGATCCCCTGGGGTGTGGCATCTCCACCCAGGGCCGGGGATCTCTCCGTGGAACACGTGGAGTGGGGGCACATAAGTAGCCTCGGCCTGGGGTGGAACCTAAGGGGGCATTAGGGATGCACAGGTAGCACATTGGTCTTTGGCGCCAGAGGTAGATTCCCAGGGGAGGGGAAGATGGGAGCTCCTGGGCTTTACCGGCTACAGTGTCCGGCCTGGGCCAAACCCTTTCACTCTTGTCACTGTAGAGATCCTGGGAATCACTGTGGAAAAGTTGGGGTTTGAAAGAGGTGCTGAGGACTGGGTGGAAGTTTCTCACTCGAGGCTCCTGTCCAGAGGCAGCACTCCGCCTACTCAACAGCACCCAGAGGACAGTGTAGAGCAGACAGAAGTTTGGGGAGTGGTTTGGGTAGGTAGTTGAATTCGGACTAAACAGTTAGAGGGGATCTTGTAATAGGGATTCAGTGTGCAGTTCTCAGCACGGCCACAAGGAAAAAATGATCACCAGATTTTCGAATTTAATTGTTTAATGACAAGCCAGGAACCCCCTGACTTTCTTCACAAGTTACCAATAACTAATAAGGGAGGATTATTGAGAAAATATTAAGAGGAAAAGGACAGGGCAGTTTGCTTCTGTTTGTATGAGACAAACGCACCTAGGATTTTACCTGCTGAGAATACAGCGTCTCTGGAGAATGCCAGCGGCCACTTCCTACCAGATAAACTGGGTGCCATAGTGCTAACCCACTGTCACAGTGCTTTTGTGACTAAATGAACTAGAAGAGGAAGTGGTATTTCACTTGATTTGGCTTAGTTTGGTTTTTAATCACAGAAGAGGGTGGGCATTATGCAAGACACAGGACATGACATCAGGGGACACAAATGACCACCTCCTTCTGCTCAGTCATAGTCATGTGGCCTGAGGACGCCCACGCCAAGATGCAGCTGTAAAATAAGAAAAAATTTTTCTTTTTTGTCTTTTTGCAACAGAGTCTTGCTATGTATGCAGTTCAGGCTGGCCTTGCACTCACTTTGTAGCCTGCGCTGACTTTAAACTCAAACTTTAAACTACTGCCTAGGCCTCCTGAGTGCTGGGATTACAGGCCTGTGCCACTGCACCTGGCAGCAACTGTAAAGTAAAATGAAAGCACCTTCCGAATTAGGCTTGATGAGAACTCACATGAAGGTGCCAGGATGTGTCATGTACATGAAACTTATTAAAAATTAGCAATTTAAAATGATCCATGTAGCAATGATGTGCACACCTAAATCCCAGCACCCAGGAGGCTGAGGCAGGAGGGTCACTGTGAGTTTGAGGCTGGCCTGGGCTATAAAGTATGTTCAGAGTCAGTCTGCATTACATAAAGAGACCCTGTCTTAAAAAAGAAAATCTGTGTTTGGGAAACAGCTTGAATTCTTTATGCTCAGATCTGATTTTTAATTTTTTTTCCTGTGGTACTTTGGATGGAACCCAGGACCTTGCACACACTAGGCAAGTACTCTACCACTGAGCTTCAGCCCCAGCCCAGTTCTGACTTCTTAAAGTGAGACTTGCAGAGCTGGTGAAGGTGTAGAGAGCAGACCGGAGAGGTCCCCTCTGTTTGGAAGAACTCTTTTGCCTGCTGGGCCTGTGGAGGGAAACTTACAAAACTCTTCCAAAGGTCAGATTCCCCCTCTATGGCCATGTAGCTGATATAAAAAAAAAAAAAGATGCTTGTTTTTGTTCTTTTTAACATGATGTACAGAGGGCTGGGGATTTAGCTCAGTGGCATAAGCACCTGCCTGACAAGCGTGAGATTGTGAATTCGATCCCCAGTACCAAAAATAAAGTAAAATAAAATAACGTACAGAATGCGGTTTTCTAATTGCTAGGTTGGTTTTTGTTTGAGTGTGTTTTTTCTTTGTTTTTTATTTCATGTGGTGCTGGGAATCTAACCCAAGGTCTTGAGCCTGCTAAGCAATGCTTTGCCACTGAGCTATACTCACAGCCTCTTGCTGCCCTCAGCTAGGCTCAGGGGACAGAAGAATCGCTGACCAGGTCTTCCTCTCTGCCTAGCACAATCCCATTTTATTCTGATGAGCTCTGGAATTTCTGGTATAAGATTCAAAGAACAATTTGTAGGATGTCTCCTCTGGAAAGCAAACAGTATTACAGAGCACTAATTGACCTCTAGACCCGGGAGGTTCTGTGCAGTATCTTAACATGGACAGCTTTCTTGGAAGTCGCCCTGGAAATGGTTTAAAGAATGGAACACTGGAGAAACTGTCCAATCTGCCATTCACGTACAAGCTGTGCTATGTTAGGCAACAGGAAAAAAGTCTGCAATTTCATCAACTGTAATCTGGAAAGTAGCCACACCCTCCTCCCAGGACTTCCCTCTTCTGAAAGTATTTTCCTTTTGAAAATGAGATTTTACTCTATTGATAGAAGAAATAGTGCTCCCTTCTTGAACTATTGAATTCAGCTTGCCCCATTTCATGTCATGTTTCTTCTGAATGGCAGCTTAAATTTGATGAAGTTTGCTAGCAAATCACATCTAGATCAAGGGCAGAGCTAACACAGTTTTCATTTATCTGACAAAGGCACACACAGAGGAAAGTAAATAGATGAAGGAAGGAGATACAAACAGGAGAGTCCATTATACTTTTAATTCAGCTAGGAAACTATTTTTGGTAGCCATTTTTGCTTATTACTTTGTGTGGTTATTTCAATATTAAATATAACAATCTTATAAGTTTTATTAGGTAAGTATTAAGCAAATAAGCCTCAAGCAAAAATGATCAAATAACTTGCTGAGGGCACACACTGGAACCTCTCTGCTGAGGTCATTACTTTCACAGGGGCTCCTGAAGGCAGGCCTTTTTCTTTCCCTGTGTGAGGATTTGGACTTATCCTATTTGAAGGGTAAAATCACCTGATTTTACTAAATACCCTTCTTCGTTGAATAGCTGTATACTCTGTGATTGCTTTTCTGAATTTCTTCAGAGAGTTTCATTCCCTTTCACCCTCCAAATTCATGGCAGTTTCACATGACACAGTCTTGCTGTAGCCCACCTGCCAGAGCCTTGGCTGCCTCTCCTCCACTCACTTCTCCAGTAAGCTCGACCTTCCACCTCGGAGGTCAGCTTGGTGCTCACCAGATCTGTTTCCTCTCCTTCTAGGGAAGGCTACATTTCCCCTCCTCCCGTGTAGTTAGGTGTGGCTTCATGACTGAGTTCTGAAAAAAAAAATATGGAAATCGCCTCTGTGATCCTCTCCTCTCTCTTTATCTGCTAGGGAGATGAAGAAGACCCAAAAGGTGGTTGTTACGGTTTATGTCTAGGTGGCCTGCCCAAGCCTCATGCAATCATGGAGGCAGCTGGATCTAGGGTTTGTGATTGGTTTGTTGTACAGTGCTGGGACTAGCAGTGGGAGTGCCGCACCCACCCAGTGGTGGAGCTTGCATACAATATAAGGGAGAGAAGTGAGTGTGTTTTTTGCCCTTTTGCCCTTGTTGTGCTTGCTGTTTGCAGCTGCCATGAAAAATTGCCCCTCAGTCACGCCACCCTGCCTTGGAGCCAGCTGAGTATGGACTGAAACCTCCTAATTTTGGGCATTGGATATTTTGTCTCAGCAATGAGAGAAAAGTAACCAAGACAAGGGTTCTGAGGCCCCAGAGCAACACTTCTGATGGAAATATAATCTAAACCATATGGTAATTTTAAAGCTTTTAGTAACTACTTTTTTTTTTTTTTTTTTTTTTTTTTGAGGTAGATGTCCTACTATGTTGCCCAGAATGGCCTTCAATTCCTGGATCCAAGTGATCCTCCTGTCTCAGCCTCCTGAGTACTAGGATTATAGGTATCACACCTAGCATGATGTTGTTTTAAATCTCTAAATTTTGGAATTGTTTGGGTTACATCACAACAAATGACCACAAACTATTGGAGGTAATTAGGGTATATTTTTTTGATATTATGAGTAAAAGTGGCGATGAGTGTCCCATATCTTCAGTGGACATGAGCCCTTACTGCACTTGGGTACAGGCCCTGTCACCGGCTTTGCTATTCTGACTATTCTCAGCAGTATGCAAGCACCCTGTGACTTCTCCTGTCACAAAAAATAAAACTTCTCTCCACCTCATCTGCTTCTGCATTTCTTTGCTTCCCTTTATAGAGAAATGCCTGGAGTTATCAATACATTCTATTCTATACCTTCTTATCCTCCTCTTCTCCCTTGGGCCCATTCCAGCCAATATTTTATTCTTTCTACTCTCTGGAATAGCTGTTGTCAATGTCCCGGGACATTTTTGCCCCCAGATCCACCGGGTATTTCCCACGTTACTCAGTGCTTTTAGCAGCCGATACTCAGGAGCTCTCTCCTTTTATTTGGCACTTTAATTCATTTGACTTCCAGATTCTCCTTCCTCTTCACCGACCAGCTCTCTTTAGTCTCCTTGAATCTCCCAAATCTCTAAAGGTTGCCCTATTGTGGGCTCTAAGCACACTCATTAGGTGCTCACATCTAATCTCAAGGTTTAAATGTCATCTGTCTGCTGATGCCTCTGTGTGTGTGTGTGTGTGTGTGTGTATACATGTGAGTGCTACACTACGAACTGAACCTGGGGCCTTCATACTTAATTTTTTATTTTGAGAAACAATCTTGCTAAATCACTAAATTGCTGGGGCTGGGGTTGCCCTCCTACCTCAGTCTTCTTGAGCGCTGAGATTACAAGCATGTGCTATCACGCCTTGCTGGCTTCTACGTTTTTATCTCCAGCCTTCAAGCTCCTATGATGTCATTTATTTATTTGTCCCTTAGAAATGGAGGTAGGGTGCCTTGTACCTCACTCCCCATGTACAAAGCTCAGAAATGTTTTTCCATTGATCAGTGAGCATGCCAATTTAAAAACAAGAAAATGAACCAAGGGCATGCCTGTAATCCCAGCACTCGGAAGGCTGAGGCAGGAGGATCACTGCAAGTTAGATCAGTGAATTCAAGGTCAACCTGAATGCATAGTGAGATCCTGTGTCAAAAAGACAAAAAAAAAAAAAAAATGACCCAACACATCTTATGTCGAGAAAGGTTATCTGTACTGGGTATGCAGCCTAATGATAAACCATTTACCTAATGTGTGAAGCCCTGGGTTCAATCCCCAGCATTGAAAAAAATTAGCTGGATGCTAACAGAGTCCTTGCAGGGATGTTTACAGTAGAGGATGAAGGTGAGTCATGATCAGGCGGAGACGCACATAGAGATTTGGAAGGTTTCTTCTGTGAAAGAGTAAGTGGGTGTCTGTGTGTGCCAGACTGTCTGACCCACGTCTGCACAGGGCTAAGTGTTGGGTGCAGCCCAACACCAACATCCTCACCCTAACACACCAGCCACTTATGGACTGATTTTGTTTTTGTTTTTAATTTCTTCGATCCTCAGTTCACCTGACTCATTTTCTGTTTGTGGCCTGGAAACTGGCTATCAACCCTGGCCCTTTGTTCAGCGCTGGCAGGACTACTTTTTCCTTCTTCATGATTGCAGGTCTCCTGAGAGAGAGCACTGTTTGCAGCCCTGTGCACTGACTCTGTTGTTTTCCAGGACCTGCCAGTGGGACTTGGACACAGAAGAGAGACTGGAGCCAGCCAGAAAATTTGAGGTGCAAATGGGGAGGATTCAGCCCCATGAAGTAACTGGAGTCTCTTGGGGTAAACAGGGATCCTATCACAGAGGTAGCCAGGAAGGGGCTGGCGGGATTCCTTTTCACTGTGGAACACTGTGGATGAAGACCATCACTTGGGACATTTTTGCCGACTCTCATCTCCCAAAGGACCAAGAACCTATATAATCCAGGATCAAGGGCCAGCCAAGAACACAGCTCTGTAGAGATGAGTGATTTTGCATTTGAGAATATAAGGATTAGGTTTTAAATTTAACCACTTTGAGCCTATTTCTTCAATTATAAAAATCAGGAAAATAAAAATATTGTTACCTAGATGTTTGTTTTGTAGATTGTAAATCCTTGTAAATTGAAAATTTAGACAGGTTTGGAAGGAAATACACCAAAATGTTGATAGAGGTTACCTCCAAGGAGTGGACTTGAACAGAGAGAGAGATAACCTGAAATTTGATTTTGATTTCTTTTGAATGAACAAATCTTACTTTTGCAAAATAGAAAATAAAGATTTAAAAATATTATAGATCATATATACTAATCCCATAACTACATATCAATCATTTATTTATTTATATCTAAACAATATTTAAAGACTACATGATATTCTGCATATAAATATGCTATGATTTATTTAGGCTTTTAGGATACTTCCAGTTTCTTTGTCATTATGCATGAAGTTCAATTGTCAACTTATAGATATGTTTTTTCTTTTTGTGTTGTTGAGACAGGGACTCACTATGCAGTTCAGGCTGGACTTGAGCTCACTTTGTAGCTCTGATTGGTCTCACACTCACAAGGATCCTTCTGCCTCAGTTTCCCAAGTGCTAGGATAACAGGTGTGTGCCTCTATGCCTGGCTTATAGATATGTCTCTATGAAGATACAGATCTTTTCAGTATTTAATCATACTGTTAAAATTCTTTAATAATACGTTTTTCTTTCTGTTGAGTCAACATCATTTCTTGTCAATAAGTATTCTTTGATAACATTTCTTTTTTTTTTTTTTGGTACCGGGGGTCGAACTCATGACCTCATGCTTGCCAGGCAGGCGCTTAAACCACTGAGCTAAATCCCCAGCCCCCCTTAACATTTCTATAAAGATGTATGGGGATTTATTTCATTGTCTTCTTCTTGTGGCTGGGTTGCCGCCAATTTGTCCGTATTATAAACAATACTGTGAATATTCTTGTGTCTATTGTCTGATTATTTCCTTAGGACGACTTCCTAGAAGTGGAGTTGCCAGATCACAGGAAAGCATATTTCTAGGCCTCTGATTCTTATTACTAAACTGCCCTCCAAAAAGATGATATCAGTTACATTGCAGCCAACAGTGAATTGTTGAAAGGATTTAAGTCCAAGACACTGAAACAATAGCAATCTAAAACAAATGCAGAAACTGGAAGTTAGGATGACCCAGGAAGCCTGTAGGGTTTTTTCCCCCAAAAATTGAACTCAGGACCTTGCTCTTGCCAGGCAGGCACTTGTGCCTGCTGAGCTGTATCCCCAGCCCCAGGAGGCCTGCAGGCAAGTCTCACTCTTCCCAAGCTCTCCATTTTCAGGTCCCCAGCGAGGAGCCCTGATGGACAGTCATGCAGGATGACTTTCTCTTGAAGGCACCTTCAAGAATAAGCCAGAGAGCAGGTCCAGCCCCCAGCTCACCCAAGCCCACATCTTCTGAGGTAGGCTGTGTGAGCCTTGTCTGATACTTCTTGTGTGGCCTATAACTGCAAGAGTTCCTTTGTGCTAGTGTTGGCCTCTCCAAATTGTCCTGAAATCAGGCTGACGATCAGGCCTAGTTAAGAACAGAAGCCCAGACAGCAGAGAGCCCTGTCCACCACCTCTGTTCCTCTTCTGCAAGGCAGTGGACCCCTCTCCCTGCTCAAGGCCTTTAAGTCTTTGGGCCCAGCCTTGCAGTGAACCAACAAACTCAGTTCTGTCTCCCCCATTTCCCCCCCAGACCTGAAGGAAATGAATAAGAATTCTCTTCATGCTTTTAAGTATTTTTTGTTGTTGCTGCTATTGTTACCAGAAGTCAAATCTGAAGCAGAAAGGAAGGGAGGCCTCCGGAAAGTCTCTGACCTCTTATTTCTTCAGTAGCTTGTGGTTCCCAGCCTGTATGGTGACACTTTAATATTCCCAAACTGAATAGCAGACAAGGAGGTCACAGTGGGATTGGATGTGTTTGTAGGGAAAACTTTGTTTCTGGACAGTCAAGAAATAGAAATCACCTGTGGATTTGTAACAATGTACCTGAGGAGTCTTCAAAACATTGTTATGAGCCCAGCCCCAGATTGGAACAATCCCCAGATCGATCAATATTAGAACAGATAAACAAATCATGGCGTAATTGGGCAGTGGAATATTACACAGCAACACAAAACCAAACCGTACCCTCACACTGCCAAGGGTACACATCACTGGTGAAAGATGCCTAACTGAAGAGTACAAACTGAATGAGCCTGTGCGCGTGAAATTCAGCAACAGGCAAGAGATGGCTGTTGTGTTCAGAAATCAATGCCTGGGAAGCTGGCGATGAGCCCCTTCTGGCTTTTTCATTAAGAGAAAAGGTTTACTATGACACATCATGAAGTATGGCTTGATCTGCTAGGCAATGGCATGGATTTTACTTTAAAATCACTTTTTAAGTTGCATTCTTATGTTTTAAATGTGCATTTTTCAGTATGTGTATAGTTTTTTCAGTTTAAAAATTGCAAGGTTTTTTTTTTTTTTTTTTTTTTTTTGAGATAGGACCTTGCTATGTTGTCCAATTTGATCTTGAACTCCAGACCTCTCATCCCAGCTTTCTGAGTAGCTGAGATTACTTGTGTGAATTATTGGACCTGGCAGTCTATCCTCTTCTGTCTGTGTAGGTTTAGAAAGAAAAAGGACAAGTGTTTCCTGGTGGAAGTCACAGTTGACCCAAAAACTCACTATCTGTGATATGTATCAGTGATAGGATCAAGACCCCTGTGAGTCTATGCCTGTGGGTTTATTTATTTATTTATTTGTTTGTTTGTTTGAGACAAAGTCTAGCTCTGTAGTTCAGGGTGAAACCGAATTCGCTTTGTAGCCTATGCTGGCCTTGAACTCACAGCAGTCCTTCTGCCTCAGCCTCTCTAGTGCTGGAAAATCTGAACTTTTTAAGCCACTGTAGTAGATGACAGCAAGTCTGTGACAGTGCAGGAAGAGAAGATGAACTGGAAATAATGAGTCATAAAGCTGTTCACTTAGTTTTCTCCTTTAGTACTGGCACGGAATTTAAACTCCAGGCAGGGGCTAGGGGCTTGGCTCTGTGGTAAGGCACTACCCTAGCATAGAAGTAGTGAGGTCTGGGATTGCAATAAAAAGCAAAACAAAACCAACAGGGTGGATGTGGTTGTGCATATCTGTAATCCCAGCACTGAGGGATACTGATGCAGGAGGATCACATGTTCAAATCCAGCGTGGGCGATTTAGCAATTTAGTGAGATCCTGTTTCAAAATAAAAAATAGCATGGGCTGGGAATGTACTTCAGTGGTAGAGTGCCCTTGGGTTTGATTCTCCCCAGCACCACAAACAAATAAATACTTAGGAAAGTATGGATCACAAAAGAAGCCTTGTGGTTTAAAAGGGGGAAGATGCACTGTTAGAAATTCCCCTGTTTTAGAGTTAGATAGTCAGGGGCCACTCCTGAAATCAAAGGTCAGAATTATAATTTTAACCCATTTAACTTTTTATCCTGGAATCAAGCAATACTTTAGTCCATAAAATAGAGTAAGCGTTCCAAGGGGTGCAGAAGAGGTGGCTTTTATAAACAGAAAAAGACTAAAGAGAGCAAGACAAAAATATAGAGCTCAATCATTTCAGAATCACTTTCCTTGAGCTGGGGATTTAGCTCAGCCGTTGCAGGGCTTGTCTGGCAAGTGTGAGGTCATAAGTTTGATACCTGGCACCAAAAAACAAACAAAAACAAAACAGAATTACTTTCCTTGTAAATCGGGGACAGTGAGACAGAATTAAAAAATAGTTGATAAGCATCAGGTTACTTCAGGGTTTTTTTGATCAGGAATTGAACTTAGGACCTTGCACTTGCCAGGCAGGCGCTGTGCCACTGAGCTATATCCCTGGCCTGTTCCAGGTTATTTACCTTCTGTAAGGATTAAGGCAGAAAGGGTGCTTCATTATCAGTCCAATTGAAACTGGCCTTCCTGGGAAATTTGGCTGTACTCATTTAAATCTGATTTCTTATAAGTTCAGGTAAATAGCTTAGTTTCTGCTTGGTAAGGGTGAACATTAGCATGAATGATTCCATTTTGGTTTTGGCCCTGGTTGGTTGGGCCTATTGTAAGAGCTTGGTCCAAAACAACAGCCTTCTATAATTTGTACTGAACAGAATCTCTGAGATGTGCAAGTGATAGATTCACTTGTCTCTGTGATGAGCTAGCAGACTCTCCCGTGATGAGGGAGCTATGTGGCTGGCTCCACTCATGCTGGGGAAAAAGTCAAGGATGCCTAGGCTGTCTGTCCTTAGCTGTCAGTCCTGGACATCCCAGAACATGTCAACCGCTAAGGGCGGAAGATCTACCCTAACTCACGTGGGTTGTACTGCTGGAAGGCTTTGGCATTAGAAGTGGGGTTAATTCAAAGCAAAGTTTACCCTCAAGTATTTAAAAAAACAAAAAGCCAATTGATAGAACTCAGGAAAGGAGTTGAGAAAATGCAAACAAAGAATAGTGGTTGATGATTCATAAGGTGGGGTTCTCCTTTCTGGAAAAAAAAAAAGTTAAAAGATTGTAATCTGCCTGTGGTTGTCTTGTTCTTTAATGACCATGTTCTCTTTCCGAATTATAACTGTGGGTTAGGCCTGGAAAGGGAAAGGGTTGAAGCAAGGACTTTTATTACAGGCCAGTCCATTGTCTGTGGCCCTCCCTGGAGGACTGTGGACATGACCCCACTGCCCAGCCGGCAGCTAAGTTACAGTTGTCCCTAAGTCACCATGAGATTCACTATGGCGTTCTACCTTCAAGGCAGAGAATCTGCCGAGGTTTGCTCCAAAGAGCCAAGAAGGCTCCAAAGGACGTTATTTGTGGGTCACATTAACAGGCCCAGTAACTTTTCCTTATTGCTATTTTAAGCACTTTAATTGTTTTAACCAATAATAGCCCGGGGGCAGCCAAGACATTTTTCTTCAGACAGGAAGACCCCAGGAAGAGATGTCAATTAGTAACCATTCACAACACACAATGGGTGAGTGCCTCTCATTTCCAGTATTATCAAAGAGCTAAAAAGTCTCAGTGTCCAACCCTGACAAGATTCAGGAGAAGGAAATTGAAAACATGGTCCTTCCCAGAGCACACTCTGAATGGATTTGCTTCGGAAAATGGTACTTTCTATCATTAATCAGAACTTTATTTTGTATTTCTTTATATTTTTGGTAGTGGGAATTAAACTTAGGACCTTGCACTTTCCAGGAAGGTGCTGTACCACTGAGTTATAGCCCCAGACCCCAGAAAAGAAGTTTAAAATCTATAAAGTTAGATTAAAAAAAAAATCTTTCCACAGGCAGAGGTGAGCAGTGTTAGGGGACAGGCATTGGGGTGGGTGGTGGCACAGAATAGCAGGCCCCAGATTCCCAGTCACACATGTGTGACTGGAAATTTGGGTGGAGACCAGCTGGGTCTGAAAGGAATTTACAGACAGAATTTCCCTTCCTGGGGTTGAGGGTGTGTCTCACTGGTAGTGTGCGTATTTAGCATGAATGAGATTCTGATTTCTATCCCAACACCATGTAAAAAAATCGCCTCATCAATTAGAGATGTGCTGATAACCTATAGCTAAATGTGGGCTTTGGAATTTGTTTGCCAGGAATGGTTTGAATGATTTGAATCTGGATTGTCAAAGTATTTGTATCCTTGAGGTCCTCTGATTTAAATGTCATAGTATCAATGGTATGGGGTTGAGAAGAGATCAAATGACTAGTTGATGAAAAGATGGAGTTCATTCTAACAGATGTTAGCTACCAATTGTCTTGAAGGCTGTGACATCACAATAGCCCTGAGGCACAAATTAGCCCTGAAGCATCAGTTTTTAATCAGCTGTACGATATTGGTGCTAAATTTGTTCATCTATAAAATGAGGGAGTTGGATGAGATAAGGTTGAAACTGGCCTTAAAAATTTAGAGTGGTCAGGCTGGATTTGAACGCATGGCAACCCTCTTGGCTGAGGCTCTTGAGAGCTAGGATTACAGGCATGTACCACCATCGTGGGAAACAACTCCAGTGTCTCCCCTTGAATGCAAAACAATTGCTGCAACTTTGATTACATGGAGGCTTATTTCCTTATACTGATATGTACAGAGCTGGCTAGGGTATTTCCTTCTCTCTTCAATTGGCTCTAAGCTTTGCAAATAAGGCTAGTCCAGGTACTGATATGTAATCTCTAAAGGCATCAGACAGTCTCCTGTTTCCTTGAATAGTACTCTCTGTAAGAGATATGAGCACAGCAGGATGGTAGAGCCTCCAGGAATGTCAACTGGGTATGAGCCTCAAGGTAAACAGGCTGTGACTCCCTAGGGCACAAAAGTTTACACGTCAGAAAGCAAAGCAACAGCCTCCTAAAACAATTCGGTTGCTACCTTAATTGAATTATGGCAATTGATCCTTCTGAATATCCTTATCTCTTCGTTTTGTAGAGATGCTTTTCTCCCTACCTAGCTAGCTAGCTCAAGTTACTCACATAATTCCCACCATCCTCACTGTCACTCACCCCCTTTCTTTATAAGATAATAAATTCTGGGAGAGGCCAAGGATCAGGGCCTTGTCCACACATCCTCAGAGGGATTGGATTTAGGACCACTTGGCTGCCCTTAACTTGGAATATGTCTTGGTGTCTTTACTCTTGATGTGGGTTGCATTGACAGGTGATAGATTGGAATTAACTTGCTGGTATTCCAATCGTGTCTCAATGGGATTACAAATATAACTTTTTGGATTGTGAGGAAAACTGGAAAAGGGATTACAATACGTGGTTGACTGTACACAATATTTTGGGATTACAATAACCATGGCTGGTTCTTTGCACTTTACTAATAGGAATAGTGAGGTGGACAAGTGGTACTTGTCCTTGACACAATGCAAGTCAGCAATAATCAGCAAGGAGGTAGCTCCCCACCAGTCCCTGAGTATTGCTCACTTTCTGTGATCTTACCAGAAGATCTTGGTCTCTGTCCACAGGGACTGTGACCTGGTACAACCTTCCAGGAGGTTAATCTGGCAGTACTTATTGAAAGAGTTGCTGGCCCAGACCGGACACTTTAACCAGGAAAAGCCTCAGCCAAGTTAGGGGGCTCCTGCCTCCCCCGCCCCTATAGATTTACCTGTAACCCTATACCCCCATCCCTAAGAACCTGTCCCTGGCGCCAAGCGTGTGCCAATGAAATACCTGTGCATCCCTAATGCCCCTTGGGGTCCGCCCCAGACAGAGGCTACTTATGGGCCTCACTCCACCTGTTTGAGAGAAGAAGAAAGGGAGAGTGTGTTCCAGAGAGAGACCACCGGCCCCGGGGTGGAGATGCTGTGCCCCGGAGCCGGGGGTGTCTCTCCCCGCATTCCCGAAATAAAGGTTACTTATATTTTATATTTCTTATCTTTGCAGCTACCACCGCCCACTCTTTTCACGGCCGTCCACTCCACTCCTTCCATGGACCTCTTTCCCTTCCTTCCCCTCTTCCTCTATTCTTCTCAGACCTAACACTTATTACAGCCTTTATAGTATGTATGCCCCCAAATTCCATGCCCAGGGCAATGATATGTTGTAATTAGGGATAGTATAAGAGAACTATAAGCATGTCCCTTATGGGTTTATTAATAATAAGGAAAAGTTAGGTAGTGTGTTGATAATCCAAGCAAGTACAGTGGTGCACCCGTGTAATTTGTGCTACTTGGGAGGCTACAGTGAGAGCATCACAAATTGGAGGCCAGCCTGGGCAACATAGTGGGACTCCATCTCAAAGAGACAAAAGACAAGAAACAAAACAAAACAAATCTCTAGAGGACTGATTAATAAATGATGGTACATCTATGAAGTGGAATGCAGTTGTAAAAAAATTATTAACAAGGAACTTTTTGAGTGGTCAGATGCTTCTAATAAATTGTTAAATGAAAAAGATTCTTTTGGTGCTGGGGATTGAACCCAGGTCTTTACACATGGGAAGCATGTGCTCTGCCACTGAGCTACACCCTCAAGCCCTCTTTTTATTCTTTAAACAGATTTGACAGCAAAGGATCAGAGACTCTACTATCAGAGTCAAAAGAAATCCTAAAGATGTCTATTAAGAATTCTAAAGGAGGCCGGGCATGGTGATACATGCCTAATTCCAACAATTAGAAGGCTGTGGCAGGAGGATTGCTGCAAGTTTGAGGCCAACTTGGGCTACACAGGGAGTTCAAGGCCAGGCTGAACAAGTATACTTGTTGAGATCCTCTCTCAAAAGAAAAACATGCAAACAAACAACAGCAATGACAAAACCAAAGGAATCTGATGGAGGGTGCTCTGTTGGCCCTTGGTGGGTTTGATAGCTCAGTGATGTCTTTGAGAACCTAGTCCATGTCCCTTTCCCTCTCTGCCTCTTTGTGTGTGTACCTCTGTCTTCAAGTTTGTGCCCTATGGTCTCAGGATAGCTATCCAGAGCCAGGCACCATTACCCTCTTTTTTAAAAATTTTATTTAAGGAGAAAAAAAAAAAAAAAACAGAAAAAGGGTACAAGTAATACAACATTTAAAAAATAAACAGTAAGAAATCACTAGTTAATTGATTACATATTCTCATCTTAGAAATAGTTGTTCAAGTTACAAAATTAAAGCATATAAAGTGGACTTTCAAACAGTGAGACTGCAAACAGTTTTGTTCAATGGTCCAACAAAACTCAGTAATATGGTTATCTATCTTCGTTTTGTTTTTATCGGTACCAGGGATCGAACTCACGACTACTTGCTTGCAAGGCAGGCGCTTATGCCGCTGAGCTAAATACCCAGCCCCTGGTTATCTATCTTATACACTTAAACATATATGCAGTTATAACCTTTAGAGCACTTTCTTTTCTTTTCTTTTGTACAATGACAATTACACATTTTGGGTTTTATTATTCCCACAGTTATTACTTTCCATTATCCTCTTATAATGTCATGTAAGCATTTAAGTTATTTTTCTGCTGAGACAAAATACCTGACACTCAAAATTAGGGAAGGAAAGGGTTTATTTATCTTACAATTTTGCCGTTTTGGAGCTGCAAAGCATGGGGATCCACTAACTGCTTCCTGTGATGCCCCCAGACCATATTTTTTATTTCTCTGTTTCTTTTCAGCAGTTGAGGTTTCAGCTCTATCTTTGTAGTTCACAGCTTTCTGGTCATACATTTTGAATCACCGGCTGGGCTCTTTGCTCTTGATTTGCAACAGAAATCTGGCTAAAAGCCCCAACAATAGTTATGCTACCACTTCAACATTTGACTGTCTTGAAATTTCTTTTGCCAGGTTAACCTGTCCACTGCCTTTAATTTCAGTCACAGGCAAAATCTCTGGACATGAGCAGAATGCAGACAAACTTTTTGCTAAGCCATCTGGAGTCCAACAACCAATGCAGTCCCTCCCAGCAGAAACCTCCCGATCCTAGTCTTTACCAGCAGGCTTTCTCCCAACCTTCTTGTCTCTTGAGCTCTGACCAGAATCTTCCCTACAGAACAGCCTAAGATGTTCCAGCTCTGTACATGCAGGTGACTTCTCTGAACCTTTCCAAACTCTTCCCACAAGCCATTTCCAAAGGCTTTTAAACCCCATGGTCAGGTACAGTCACAAAAACGACCCCATTCCACTAATACCAAATTTTGTCTTAGTTACTTTTCTCTCATTGCTGAGACAAAATATCTGACACCCAAAATTGGGGAAGGAAAGGTTTATTTATCTTACAATGTTTGGAGGTTTCGGTCTATACTCATCTGGCTCCAAGGCAAGTTGGCATGGCACTGGGGCAGCCATGTTTATGGCAGTCACAAACAGAAAGAGTGAACAGAGCAAAAGAAGAAAAATACAAGCCTTCTTTCTCCCCTTATATTGTATGCCAGCTCTGCCCCTGGGCGGGTACAGTGCTTACACCATCAATCCCAGTGTTGGTCACAGACACTAGATTCAGCCACCTCCATGATTACGTGATGTTTGGGGGGGCATATAGACACAAGCCATAATAGGGAGATAGAAAAGGAGGTTTATTTCATGTGTTTTTCTCTTAGGTAAAAAAACACAACCATTAGGTGTCTTAATAGTCATCTACTTCATTTTCATTGGCCAAGATGAGATCATGTAACTATTCCTAGACCAATCACTAGCAAAGCATATGTTGGGTTTAGATTATTCATTGTGGGAGCTGGGGATTTAGCTCAGCAGCATAAGCACCTGCCTTGTAAGCAGGTGGTTGTGAGTTTGATCCCCGGTACTGATAAAAAAAAAAGTCTCTAGATTATTCATTGTTTTAAATAGTGAACATTTCTCTCCTAGGAAGGCTTCCCTGAGAAATATTTGGCATATGTGCAGGGAAGAAAGATGGCTGCTGGATTAGCTCCCAAATAGGCCTCTTCTCTTTCCTCTCATCTTCTTCCCAAGCGGCCTAAAGCAGAGGGCCTGAGGCAGAACTCAGGTCAGGGTCAGGGTCAGGAACTGGGGAGAGAGCTTGCTCATTGATGAAATTCATAATTACATCTCCATGGAATAATTGCAAATATGGAAGAATTATGTGGGCATGGAAGAAGACAGCAGATCCTGTGGAGGACCAACTGGGCAACTTTCCTTGAAAAAAGAGCAGTTATCTCAATTTTGGCTAACTTGGTCTTATTTCCATGTGTTGATGTGTACAGGGCTGGCTGGAGTTTCCCCTTATCCCCTTGATTGGCTTTAAGCAACATAAATCAGTTTGGTTGAGGTGATGACATGTAGTCTTTGAAGCAAGGTGACAGAGCAGTGTTTCCTCACCCCTTAGATCCCCAAAAACATGTGTGAGCTGGGCAGGAAGGAGAGCCAGGCTCCATGCTGTCGGCTGGGATTGAGCCTCCAGATAAGAGGCTATGATTTCCCAAGCCATAAACGATTACACATTAGAGCTGAAGCACCAACCCCAAAACATTACATACTACCTCAAATTGTGCTATGCAGATTACTTTTCCTGCATACCCTTCGCCCTGCATTTTGGAGAGGTGATTTCAGGCCTCCTACCTAGCCTACCACACACTTCCTGCCACTGACCTGTCACCTTGCTTCAAAGATGCACATCAGCTTCTCGCCAGACCGATTTACATTGCTTAAAGCTAGTGGAAGGGATAGGGAAACTTCTAGCCAGCTCTGTACATAAGAATACATGAAAACAGGGCCAGATTTAGCCAAAATTGAGATAATTGCTCTTCTTTCAAGGAGAATCATCCAGTTGGTCCTCTCCAAGATCCCAATAACTTGTTCCCATCAAATCTCATGCCATCACTAGCTTCTTCGTGATTTTCTTTTTTTCACTTGATCATGTTTTTGATGACCTCAGTCTATGAAGTAATGATTTAAGCACATGAGACAGAATTTAAAACTTTTGTAGTGAGCTGCAGACCCCTGGGGCCTGTTTTCCTTTTGCCGTAGTTTTCCCTGTTTGTGCGAGTGCATTTGCTCAAGGCTTTTGCTTTAACTCTGTTTCTTTCTTTCTTTCTTTTCTTGTGGTACTAGAGTATGAACCTACAGCTTTTCATTTATTATTTATTTTGTCCCTTTGAAACAGGGTGTTGCTACGTATTTCAGGCTGGACTTAAACCCACTTTGTAGCCTAGGCTGGCCTCAAATTTGCAGCAATCCTCCTGCCTCAGTCTCCTGAGTGCTGGGATAATAGGTGTGTATCACCCTGCCCGGCCTAACCCATGTCTGTTTAAAGGCTATAATCCTAGTCCCTTAAAAAATATTTGTTAAAAACTTTTTTGTGGGGGGTAACTTTTGAGGTGGTCTCACACAGTTACTAGGCTGGGCTTGAATTTAAAATGCTCTTTCCTGATCTCCCGGAGTGCCAGGATCACACGTGGGTATGACCTATAACTCCCAGCCATGTTCTCCTTTAAGTGCCTGTGGGTAGCTCTGCATCCAGTTTTTAACTTCTCCACCACTGTACCTAGTGACTGGTGGCTTGTGGGCCATGGTTGGTGACCCCTCGGTTGATTTCTTTCTGTGCTAAAGCCCTGCTCACTCACTGTAAATGGAATCAAAACTCGAGGCAGATTCTGCCAGGCTGTGGGCAGGGGCACCACTAACCAGCCAGGGTATATTTCAGGGACAGTCAGTGCTTAAAACAAGCAGTCTTGGTACAATTGCAACAGCCAAAAGCCTGATCTGTAGGATTTACAGTTTGCATGGTGTGAAGACATGCTCAGTGCCTGTGACGTCATTGTGTGTGGCGCCTGGGAGCTGAGCACAGCCACCCAGCGTTCGGGGTGGGGGACAGCTGAGCTGATGCGTTCTCTTGGAGCCTTTTCTTTCCTGAGGAGGCTGCTGTGCATTCACCTGCTCCCCTTCCACCCTGCGTTGGAGTTCGCTCTGCATTCTTTGCTGTGGTCCTTCCGCCTTCTCACCCCGTGAGGCCACGCTGGCCTCATCAGCGAGGGGATGCAGGAGAGGATGCGAAAGCCAAGCTGCTCATCAAGGATGCCAACTGCTGCTCCTGGGTCTCCATCGTGACACACGAAAAAACCAGCAACTCAGTGTGACATCCATAAACTAAGACCTGAGCAGGGCTATGGCTCTAAAAAAGAAGAGAGGGAGAAGGTGAACAGATAGGGTGTTGTTTAATTCTCAGAGAACCCCGATTCAGTGAATGGTTTTGGCTTTCTTAAACCCTTGTTCCCAAATCAACAGGAGGCATTCATTTGCAGTTGCTTTTCTGCTTTCCTCACCCCTCCACACAGGGGCAGGCGCAGGGCTGAGGAGTGAGAGGCAAGGTGCCCGGAGGGTCCCCAGACTGCAGCTTCAGATCTCAGGGAGTCCGGTCGGCCGGGCCCGGGACAGCACATGTGCTGACGCGGCACTCAGCTCTAACGAGGTTGGGAAATCGCATGTCTGGACAGAGCGGCGCGGAGCTGCGGTGTCTGTGTGCTGTTTTATGGGCCCAGCCCTAGAACAAGACCGAGCAGGGGCCAGGCCTGGAGGGCTGCCCCCCACCTCCGTGCGAGGTGCAGACAAGGGCATGGGAATGTGTGCTCGGCTGAGCTGTTCTTTCACCATTGTCTGCCATGTTACTGGTTGTGACATGCGCCAGATCGGCCCTCGCCCCCTCATTCCACTGGCATTTGGTTAGAACAACACTCACCGAGATCCGGATGCCAGGCAGCCCGGCTGTAACTTTCCACTGTCAGAAGGAGGTAGCGCAGGGTTTACAAGGCCAAACTTCACAGCCGTGTTAAAACCAAAGACTCTAAAGCATATAAATGGAAGGAATTTCTTCGAAGAGGAGAAGTGAGGAAAGTGGATTTGGTATCAAGTAAAAGGTAACAAGCACTAAATAAAAGTTTTCAGAGGCCATGATTTTGAGCTAAGTTACTCAACAAGGCTCAACAGACCAGGCTAAGAATCAAAATGGAAAAATAAAAATAAATTAAAAAAAAAAAAAAAAAAGAATCAAAATGGAAAGCCAGGCATAGTGGTGTATCCCTGTAATCCCAGCTCTCAGGGGGCTGAGGCAGGAGGGTCAGCCTCAGTTTGGGCCCCTCAGTTTGGGGCCAGCCTGGGCTGCAAAGTGAGCTCAAGGCCAACCTGAACTGTAGTAAAAGCCTGTCTCAAAAAGACCAAAAAAAAAAGGAGTCACTCAGGCTGAAGTTCTGCCGCATCAAGCTGAAATCACATTGTTTATCCGAACTGCTGAGAAATCAGGATTAGAGATATCACAGCTGAATTTCCCAAATGGTCACTTTCCACTAGCCTGATAATGAAGCTTCCTATGCCATAATCCTTCCACAACATAGGTGACCTGAAGTATCCTAGTGCTTACTAATCGGTTACTTTCTTAATCGATCCTGTGGCTCTGTCCCTGTCTTGCAAGACAGGTAACGCCCAAATCACCTGTCTGCTGTTTGCTCTTTGTCTAAGACAGGGTCTTGTTCTGTAGCCCATACTGCTTTCTAACTTGTGAGCCTCCTGCTTCAGTCTGAGTGCTGGCATTAGAGACAGGCATGTGTTACCACGCCAGCTTTGCTTGCTGTTATTTGCAGTCTTTTCCTTGTCTATAAAACTCACTTCTGGTGGGCTCATTGGAACACTTATTCTGTTTTATGGAAGGAAGGGCTGACCAATTCCAGAATAGAAAATAAAGCCAATTAAGATTATTAAATTAAATCATTGTAAGTTTATCTTTTGACAGAAGAAAATCAGGAAAATTATAGGTCTATATTGACCAGTAGGGATATCTGTTGAAGAGTAAAATGTGAAACATTTAGCAGTCTAGATGGGGAAATACTCACATGGGCTTGGTTCGTCCTGGGTTTGTTCCCCTTTCCTACAACACAGGGAAATATTAGGTTAATTTGGATAAACCCTGAATGACTATGTGTTGAATGAATGAAATACAGGTAATTGTTTCTGAGGATGCAAAGAAATGTTTTCTCTCTCTCTCTCTCTCTCTCTCTCTCTCTCTCTCTCTCTCTACCAGGGATTGAACTCATAACCTTGTGCTTACAGGCAGGCATTTGTGCCACTGAGCCAAATCCCTGGCCCTGAGAAATGTGGCTCTCTGAGGGAGTTTTCTTTTTACCTCTAAGCTGCCTTGTCCACAGGACCAGAATTGGGTGAGTGGAAGATGCCATACAGGCAGGACACAGAGTTTAAGGAGGCACTCCCTGTTAGGTTTGTCCTTACCCTGCACACATGCTCCTAGAGTGATTACCACCTTAAATATGTGTCCTTTGTAGTGTCTTACTTCTGCCCAGCCGGCCACCTCTCTTTGGGAGAGAACAAGCCTGGAGACCGCTGCCAAGAAATACCCAGAAGTGTTCCCAAGAATGGTGCCGATAGATTCGGGTCAGATTCAAACAACCCAAATGAGCACTGTGTGTGCTTGCAGTTTCCCTGTACTTACATTGCTCCGGGACATAGATTATTCTCAGTTGATTATTTGTACCCATGGACTCAAGACACTTTTTTACGCCACGTAAGTCCCATGTAGCATTTGGGATGCACACCAGGGGAAAAAAAGCCACTCATTGCTTTCCTGTGGCTGACTCATAAGAAACTGGCCAACCTGCATTTTATCTGGCAGCCCTCGGTGCAGGGCGGATGAAAGATGCTTGCCATGGACGGCCTGGGGCTTGTATACCGCGGTGCTGACAGATCTTTGGTCCTTTTGGCTGCTGGCATTCTCCCTGTTTCTCTCTTCCCCAACAGCTTTTCCTGTTGCATGCAGGGACAGGGTACAGGAACGGACAAGACAGCTGGCAATGCAGCTTAGGAGAGGCAAGGAGGGGTGCACTGGTGTAAAAATAACACGTCAGCTGGCTCCTGCACCCTCGCCAGACCCCCAGGGACACGCTAGCTGCACCCGGGGGTCACTGCCACCCTACCGGCCCCTTCTGTTCAGAGGTTTATGTCTGCTGTGAGCTTTATAAGAGAATAGAGGAAGGAGGCTTTCGCTGAAAACTTTTACTGTGGAATCAGAATTTCAAAAATTAGCTTTAGATTCCTTGGTCTCATTGTGATATTCTGAGATGTGTTAATGGATATTCCTCAAATAAAGGTAAAATCATGATCATTGGACAGAAATACAGATGAACGCCTGCTAAAGATTTAACCTAGTAATGAGGAAACTGGTAGTGTTCATAGGCTCAAATAAGTAGAAAAAAATCACCAATTTATATGGCGTAAAGGAATGTTAAAATGAGTAAGCACATGGACATAGAGTTGGCTTAGGGGGTGTTGTGGGTGGAACTGTATCCCCTAAACTCCCCCTAACCCTGAGTACTTCAGTATTTGGAGATAGGAGCTCTAGAGCGAGAATTAATTTAAAATGAGGTCATTGTGGTGGGCCCAAATCCAGGCCTGGTTTCCTTGTAAGAGGAGAAGATTAGGACCCAGGCTGCAGGAAGACCACGAGAGACGGAGCAAGGCCTCAGGAGAAATCAACTTCAGACCTCCAGAAGTGAGAAAACAAATTGCTGGGGGTTTCTTCTTCTCTTTTCTTTGTCTTTGCTTGTGCTTTTGTGGCACCGAGGATTAAACCCAGGCCCTTCCTCATGAGAGGCAAGTGCTTCACCACCAAGGTCCTCCCTCAGCCTCCATGTTTCTGTTGTGTAAGCTGCCTAGGGGATGCTTGGGGAAGGAAGCCCAGGAGACTCACACGGAGGCAGGGCCCATTCATATGTTTATAGTTGACGGTTTGCATCCCCACAGGTTCTGGGCAATTTATAGACTGTTAAACTATTGCCCACAGACTCATATAATGCATTTTATTTTATTTTTTAATTTTTTTTTGTTTTTTCAAGTACATTTTATTCAAGGATAAAAAGAAAGAAAGAAAGGAAGAAAGAAGAATAAGAAGCAACAAAATCTCAAAATATGTCATTTGAGATAACAATGGTACATACATTGCTCATTGTCATCCCCAAATCATTCACCCAGAGCACAAGACATCTGCATTCAGTTGTCCAAATAATACTAGCACAAATCTTTCCTTTTGGTGAACTCAGAGAAATCAGTAGTATAACTATCTTAACTGTTTTTATATAAATATATACACATACACATATTCCTTGTGGGTTTTTAAGCTTATCACACTAATGAAACAATATGATGTTTACACATGTGTCTTATTCATTTCATTAATGAGTATGTTCTCAAGTTGCATCCATTTACCTATAAATGTGTCCAGTTTATCCTTTATGGCTGAGTAGTACTCCATTATATAAAATACCATATCTTTTTTATCCATGCCTCAGTTGATGGGCATTTGGGTTGTTTCCAAGATCTGGCTATTACAAACTGTGCTGCTATAAACATGGGTGCACATATATCACTGTGGTATGATGTTTTTAATTCTTTTTTTTTTTTTTTTGGTACTAAGGCTCGAACTCATGACCTCTCACTTGCCAGGCACTTGTACCTGCTAAGCTATATCCCTGGTCCAATGTGTTTAACTCTTTTAGCAAAACACCCAGCAGGGAAATAGCCGGGTAGAATGGGACTTCCAACCCTAGTGTTTTGAGGAATCTCCACACTACTTTCTACAGTGGTTGCACCAGTCAAAGCAGTCATTTTAATAGTGAGTTAATTTATGACTAAAATCAGTAAACTATTGTTTGAAGATTAATTCTAGCCTTATGCTAGGTGTGGTGGTGCATGCTTACAATCCCAGCACTTTGGAGGCAAGAGGATCACCATAGCCCAAGGCAGTTTGGCCTATATAGTGAGTATGTAGGGAGTGAGACCCTGTCTCAAAAAACAAGAAAAAAGAAAAAGAAAATAACCCATCCCACTCTGCATCTTTGTAAATAAAGTTTTATTGGAAAACAGCCCCATCCAGCCCTTTACACACTGTCAGTGCTTGCTTTCCCACTACACAGGTAGAGATAGGTGAGCAGCCGCCATCTGCAAAGTCCAAAATGTTTACTACCTGGTCTTATACAGAAAAAGGATGCAGGCCTTATGTAGACAATACATGGTTTTCCTTATGTTTCCCTATAATTATAATACATTTTAAAGTTATGCAGGCTGTGTCCTCACGTTCTGAGATTTCACGAGTCAGTAGTTTAAAAAAATTTTTAAGGGATAGCAATAGGACCTCTAATGTTCACTTTTGTCAAATATTAACTATATGCCAAAAACTCCACTATATTTAGCTATACATAAAAGAAGATATTTTAGCTGAGTGTGGTGCCACATGCCTGAATTCCCAGCTATCAGGAGGCTGAGGCAGGAGGGTCATTGCAAGTTCGAGACTGGCCTGGGCTATGAAGTGAGCTCAATGCCAGGCTGAACTACATAGTGGGATCCTGTCTCAAAAGAAAAGAAAAGACTATTTTAAAGTGTGTGAAAAGCTCACTGCGTTGTCCTTTATTTCTTTGAATTTTGGTAAAAACTTTGCCCCTCACCAGACTGTTCGTGGTCTGGCTCCTGTGATCATTGGCCTGCCGCAGGGCAGATACCAATATTTATTGAAAGGTCAATGATATCTAAATAACTGCAATGTTTCTTTTCTTCCATCAGCTGAGAAAATTCAGCCAGTTATTTTCATCATTATTTTCTGAAAATCAGAACGGCTAACATGGAACATCTTCAGGCAAGAAAATATTTCTTGTGCTTATCTGTACATTCCTTGTACATTTTTTCCCCTTTTAAGGTTTATAACTGTCAAGGGCAGCCATGTAAGCAAGCTGTGGTGGTGCACACCTGTAATTCCAACACTTGCAAGGCTGAGGCAGGAGGATCATTTCGAGTTCAAGAAAAGCCTGGGCTACAAAGTGAGTTCAAGGCCAGTCTGCTGTATTTTCAGACCTTGCCTCAAAAACACAAAAACAAACAACAACCATGTAAAAAGCAAAGATTATTTGTTTTCACTAATCAGTTCTCCACATATTTCACTGTCTAAAGATTCACATGAATTAAATCTTGGCGTTCAATTGTGCTAATGACATATACAGTGTAAATGTCTTGAGAGACAAAACTTTAAAACTGACTTTGGCCAAGTATTTCACTACTGGGAAAGGAGATTTCCTCATGCACATGTTTATCTTTATTATTATTGCTGTTAGTGCCTGTTAATTTTACAGAATATTGGGTTTCGATGCATGTGATTTTGTTTTTTTTTGGTGGTACTGGGGATCGAACTCATGACCTCGTGCTTGCCAGACAGGCACTTATGCCACTGAGCTAATCCCCAGCCTTACATGTGATTATTTTTGTTATATCACTCCAGCACCCTAATTCCTTTCCTACTGTGTATTAATAGCCTCTCTTCTAGTATCATGTCACCTTTTTTAGGTTTCACAATCAGAGAGATCATTCAATACTTGTCTTTTTGAGTCTGGCTTTTTTGCTTAATATGATTTCCAGTTCCATTCATTTTCCTGCAAATGAGAAAATTTCCTTTTTCTTTATGATGAATATATATTGCATTTTCTCTAACTATTTATCAGTTGATGGGCACTGCACCATTCCATATGCTGGCTACTGTGACTTGTGCTGTAGTAAATATTGGAATGTATATTGACTTTAAGCCCATGACTATACACCAAGGAGTGGTAGAGCTGGAACAAACAGTAGTTCTACTTTTAAAAAACCTGTGTACTGATTTCCACAGCAGCTATGCTAATTCACATTCCCAGCAGTGTAGAATGCTTGCCAGTATTGATTGTTTTTTAATTCCTTATAATGATTGGACTATTTAATTTTTTGGTGTCTGTTTTTTTGAGTTCTTTATAGATTCTAAACATTCACTCTCTGTTGAAAGGGCAGCTAGCACAGATTTCCTCCCCTTTTGTATTCTGTGTCTTCACTCTGTTAGTTGCTTTCCATGCTATGCAGAAACTTGTGAGTTTGACACAGTGGTATTTGTCAATTACTGCTATTATTTCCCGTGCTGTTAGAGTCCCTGTGCCTAGGGCTTCCAGCGTGCTCCCCCTCCTGCCTTTTTTCAGCAGCTCCAACATTTCCGGCTTTATACCTAGTCTTTGATCCATCTTGAACTGATTTCTATACAGTGCTAGAAACAGGGATCTAGTTTCAGCCTTGCACACACGGATGTCCAGCTTCCCCAGCCCCACTTGTTGAAGAGGCTGTCTTTTCCTTTGTCAAGGATCAAATCTGTGTGTCTTTTTCTAGGTATTCCCACCTTTATATTGTGACCCCAGTATACTTTTCATCCTTGGAACACCCACCGTGGCTGTGCTGTTGAGAAGCACTAACTCTGCAGTGTGGTGCTGGCTGACGTGAGGACTGCCATCTGCTCAGTTCTGTGCACTCTTCAGGCCTCGAGCTAGCCAAGGGGCCTGCATTCTACCGTGTGTTGAGGAACTAAAAGGTTCAAGGCCAAGAGAATCTCTGAAAGGAATACATATTTTCTTCGGTTTCATTTATACTGCAATTGCCCAAGTCACAAGTCTTTTAATATTTGAAAAATCGCCATACAAATGTATGATTGAAGTTTGAGCGGCCCAAATGAGGAGCTCAGTGTGGCACAGAGAAGGGTCCTGAGGGGCCCTAGGGAGGAAAATGAGGTCAGTGGGGGACAGTGGGACCAGGCCCCTCCTTTCCTCTCTCTTGGTTCCTGGTGGCCATAGGGCGAGGTGCTTTCTCTACCATGCAATCCCGCCATCGCCATCGTGGACAGCCTCACAGGAGCCCAGACGCAGTGGAGCCACCCAGCCAAGGACAGAAACCTCCGAAACTGTGGGCCAAAATAAGCATTTTCTCGAGTTGATTATTTCAGGCATTTTATTACCGTACTGCAAAGCAAACACAAGACTCACATGCAATAACATGTAAATATATAGGGCAGTACTATGAAACTTTGCTGTATATTAGACTCACCTGGGGAACGTTGGCAACCCTAAATGGCCAGGGTATACCCCACATGTGGGGTACAGATCAGAACACACGCAGGTAGGAGCCAAGCATTGGTATTTTTAAAAGATCCCTAAGTGATTCCCTGTTTCAGCAAAGTTTAGGAACTGATGGAGGATGGAAATGTGATTGTGTATAGAAGCAATTTATAGCATATTACTTAAAACACCCAACCACACTTACAGAATGCTTCTTGACATTCATAGACTTCATGGATATTTGTATTTACAGCGCTTTGACAGCTTGGTGTGGGAGTGTGTACCTGTAATCCCAGAACTCTGGCAGGCTAGGCAGGAAGCAAATTCAAGCTCAACCTGGACCATGCAGTGACTTATTGAGACCCTATCTCAAAATAAAAAATTCAAGAAGGGCTAGGGGTGTAGCTCAGTGCAAAGGTCCTGGGTTCAGTCCCCATGAAACTGAAAATTATTCTGTAATCTGAAATATTACCAATGTATTGCAATCTGCTCCTTTTTAAAAAAGGGAGAGAACATCAGGAATGTTTATTTCTAGCTTCAAAATTCTAAGTACCGAAGAAGAAGCAGAAATACTGAAAGATGAAGAAGTGAGAAACACAAAGACCTAAAATGATTATTTACTAAGAATCGCCAAGCTGGTTTGCCAAGTACACAGCAGAGTGCCCTGCTCCACCCCGCAGACTGTGTGTAATTTGGGGATGTGATGGCGGAGGGCTCACGCTTTTGGTTTATCAGAATAAACCTGATCGTTCCTATTCCCAGCCCTCCAAGAAAACTGAGACTTTACTAACTTTTGTTGGGGGAGAGGGGAAGAAAGAAACTAAAAAGGAAACACGGTTTCCTCCAGCCCTCCACCTCTGGCTGAGGTGTTTCCTCCGGTGGCTCAGCCTCCCGCAGCGGTGCTGAGACATTTGGGGACCACGTCAGCTGAGCCCCGGCAGGCAGAGGGGACAGTCACAGTAACACACACACCCCAGACTTGGATGAATGACCCTTCCTGTAACCTGCTGGTCTGTTGGGGTCATTCAGTTCCTCAAACAGCCCAGACTCTAGGATTTCTTCCTGCCATGCGATGGGGACAGCGCCCGTTGCAAATCTTTTGAAGAACTTGTCATCTTTGTCATCAAATTCCACCCCCCGCACCTCCGAGAAATCTTCAATGTCATCAATGTCTTTGGCATAAACTACAGACGGGTCTGGTACAAACGGTGGTTCAATGAGGCCCGCTTCCAGACGAGGAAAATTGATGGTTTTGAAGAAAGGGTGTTTCCTGGGGTCATCAGAGTCTTTTCTGTGGAGAAAAGAGATGCTCAGCCAGAAAAATAGTAACCAGAAATAAGAAACGTTCTACCAATGCAAAGTGTGTAGCAACTTTTTTCATTATGCAATTTCACTTTAATTGCAAAGACACTCTAAAGACAGAATGACTTTGAAAAATAATAATTTAAAATTCTACTATTCACACAGTTGCATTTTCATTGCTCAAAGAATGCCTTCATTAAGACAAGACTTTTAAAGAGTCAAGCACTTGGGGCTGGGGATTTAGCTCAGCAGCATAAGCGCCTGCCTTCCAGTCCTTAGTTCTATCCTTAGTACCGATAAAAAAGGAAACACACACACACACACACACACACACACACACACACACACACACAAAATACTCAAGCACTTGCTGGGTGTGGTAGTGCATACCTATAATTCCAGCAGTCAGGAGGCTGAGACAGGAGGATCCCAGTGAGTTGGAGGCCAACAAAGGCTACATAATTAGCTCAAGGCCAGCCTGAACTACACAGTGAGACTGTTGTCTCAAAAAAATTAAATCAAGTCAAACTACAATGAAAAACAGTCAATCATTTGATATGATTGTTTTGGGGGACACCAAGGAAGTTCAGGAAGACCAGTGACTGCAGCTTCCAATCCATGGCCTTTCAGGGTCACATGAAACAAGATGTGTATCTTTTCCTATACAATGCCCACTCACATTTTATTGGCTTGTTGACTGACTGATTTTTTGAGACACTGTCTTGTTCTGTAGCCCAGGCCAGCTTTCAATTTATGTTCCTACTGTCTCAGCCTCCTGAGTGCTGGGATTACAGGCATGCTCTTCCATGCCCAGTTTCTATCCCCCCACCCTTTTTTTTTTTGTCTTTTTCCTTTTTACCGGTATCAGGGATTGAACTCACGACTGCCTGCTTGTAAGGTAGGCACTTATGCCGCTGAGCTAAATCCCCAGCCCCTCTGTTCCCCTTTTTAAAGGCAAGCACCCATATCTCCTCATTTGAAAGATGACATGCATTCACTTGTCCAAATGTCCATAATTTTGGTGGTATTTCTTAAAAGGGGAAAAAAAGGAAACTAAACCAAATTCATTAATAATTTACAATAGTATGAATGAGAAGACATCTGGTACTGCAGACTATGGTTACCACGATAAAACTTTCCTTCCTCATGCTTGAAATTATTCTACTATCTGCCAAAGAACAAGGGGAAAAGAATCTTCCCTTGGGCCGGGGGTATAGCTCAGTGGCACAGCGCCTGCCTGGTTGTGAATTTGATCTCCAGTACCAAATAAATAAATAAGAGAGAGAGAGAGAGAGAGAGAGAGAGAGAGAGAGAGAGAGAGAGAAAGAGAGCGCATCTTCCCAATTGTAAAACCTCTTGCATGAACTGTCAATTTTTACAACTGCTATGTAAAAATCTGCTCACAAATTTAGTGGCTTAAAACAGCAAACATTTATTATCTCAGTAAAGAATCTGAATACTGTTTAACTGGGTGTCTCTGGCTCAGGGTCTCTTGTGAGGTTGCAGTGAAACTGTTGGCCAGTTCTGGGCGTGGTGGCACATGTCTATAATCCCAGCTACTCAGAAGGCTGAGGCAGAAGAATTGGAAGTTTGAGGCGAGCTTGAACAACTTAAGACCTTGTTTTAAAAATGGGGCTGAGGGGCTAGGGATATAGCCCCTCTAGAGGTACAGTCTCTAGGTTCAACCCAACACTCGAAACAAAACAGAAAGCCGTTGGCCATGGCTGTGGTGTCATCTGAAGGTTCCGCTGGGTCGGGGCGTGTGCTTCAAGCTCACTCCTATGATAACTGTTAGGGTTCCATCTGTCACCACATGGGCCTCTCCACAGGGCTGCTTCATGTCATTGTAGCTCACTTTCTCCAGGGCAAAGAAGGGGTTCACGGGTGGAGAAGCAGAAGAAATGAGGTGGAGGAAGAGAAGAGAGAGAAGAGGAAGAGGGAAAAGAGAAGAGGAGAGAAGCTGCTTGGCACTTCTGCGGGGTTCTGTTTGCTAGAAGCAAGTCAGTACGCTGAAGTATTTATGCAGGTGTGAGTGGGGTGGGAAGCTTGGTGACCATCATAGCGCCCTCTTAAACCCAGGCCTTAACGAAATAAAGGAGGGCTTTCTTGTGGCCTTGGATCTAAAATGAATTTTTCTTATATGTGAATGCAGTCCTTGGTCTGATTAAGTGATATCTTCTTTGGAAGAAATCAATTTCTGTCATAAATTTATCTTAGTACAAATGATTCGCAGTCATGGTGCCTCTTTTTACATTTTCCATTCCAGATATCAGAAAGGGTTTTGGAAAAGGATTGAGGGTTTCCCCCAAAATTCCCTCAAGACCCCCATAGGTCAGACAATAACTACAGCAGACAGGCAGGCTGGAAAGACGGCAGGAGGTCAAGCCCAGCCACGATGCTGTTAATGGTAAGACTGACGACTGCTCCCAGCTCACACGAGGTTAAGCTCTTCACTTACACTGAGAAACTGAGCCAGCAGGCGATTGCCCTGTCTGCCTCTAATGCCTGTAGTTTTAATTTTCTTTTGTACTGATGATCGTACTCACGACCTTGTGCTTGCCAGTTAGGTGTTTATGCCACTGAGCTAAATCCCTGGCCCAGTTTTATTTTCTTTTTAAACTTGCTTCTGGGGGAAAAAGGAATTCTCCTGCACTATTGGTGGGAGTGTAGACTGGTACAGCCATTGTGGAGGTCAGTCTGGAGATTTTTCAGAAAGCTGGGATTGAAAGTCCCATTTATTCCAGCTATTCCACTTCTAGGCATATTCCCAGAAGAACTGAAAGCATCATACCACAGTGATATATGTGCACCCATGTTTATAGCAGCACAATTTGTAATGCCAGATCTTGGAAACAACCCAAGTGTCCATCAACTGAGGAATGGATAAAAAAGCTGTGGTATTTTTATACAACGGAGTACTACTCAGCTATAAAGAATGATCACATTGAGATATTTATAAATAAATGGACACAACTTGCGACCATACTCATTAACGAAATAAATCAAACTCACATGTGTAAATACCGAATAGTCTCCCTAGTGTAAGAAATGGTAAGAGTACATAAAGAGTTTATAGTAATCATGATTCTTAATTACATTGCTCTGAAGCCTTATAATGTCTGCATTCATTAGTTGGAATGGTTTTATCCTAGTTTGTTTGATTTTATTATCTGTGATAGTATAAACAGCTATTTTAAAGAAAAGAAGACATTAGAATAGTCAGAGCTGATTTAGTATCATCTTACTCTGAAGTCCTACTATGCTTTTGTTTTTCTGTTGCCTTTTGTTCTATCCTGTTATATCTTATTGGATATTATTATATTGGACAATATAAACAAATTTTCTATGGAAAATGAGATAATATAGTAACCATTGTTCGTTCTTTGCTATTTGGTTCTGAGAGCCCTGTAATGCTTTCATTCTCTTGAATGGTTTTACACTGTTTTGTTATGCTTGATACTATCATATATGAAGCTATGCTCATCTATTTCAAAGAAAAAGGCACTATGGTAGATACTGTTAATTATGATTTGTCTTGTGGTAAAATTCTGTGTTACTTGCATTGTTCTGATCTGAACTGCTTTGTTATGTCCTCTTTTGTCTTAATCGCTTTAAAATAAAAAAAAATTTAAAAAAATAAATTTGCTTCTGCACTCATAAATAACCATGTGCCTAAGGAAGCTAGAGAATAAAGGTGAATTTTTTGAAGAAAAAATCATAATCTAATTTTATTGTGGAAGAGAAGAACTCAGCTAGAGGCATCTGAGGTGCAGCCATTTGTCTGCCTGCTGCTGTTGGTTCAGAGCCCTCCAGGACTTGCGGGGTGCTTTCCACCATGTCTGGCGAGCTGCCTGGGGGTGGGGGTAGGGTGCCAGGTATCTCTTTTCATCCAAAAGTCACCATGTTCCCATCAACTGAAAGATAGGAAAAATGTAGGCCTACCACTTCCTGGAATCTACTGAGCTGGTGTTTATGTGACTTATATCTTTACAGTAAGAACTTTGAGATAGATTGAGACTTTAAAGTACATTTTCAAAAAATAGTCAGATTTCCTGAGGTATAATTTACATAGAAGCATTCACCTTTCTAGAGTATCAGATAGACTGTTTATTTTTAAGGCAAGGTCTCACTATGTGGTCCAGGCTGGCCTTGAATACACTGTGCATCCCAGACTGGCCTCTGACGTACGGTGATCTCAGCCCCTCAAGTGCCGGGATTACAGGTGTGTGCTGCATGCCAGGCCACATGAACTTTTAATGTGAGTGAAGAAGGATAAAGGTAGATTTGCATCTAAGCAAATCTGGAATGAACCCCAGACTTGGATGTATCTGTGAGAATGATGGATTTGGCATGGGACCTGGAAGGAGTTTGTGCCACCTATATGACTGCCAGAAGGCAAGAACACACTGCCCCTGGGTCAAGATGGCCCTTGGCATTCACTCAGAGCAGTTTTTACATGGATAAATAGTGAGGAGCTCAGTCATCTCTGGAGAGCATCAGGATGAGCGAATGGTATTCCAAGCAAACCAGACCCGAGAGGCCTTGGTGTGTCCTTCAGGGATGGATGACCATAGTCTTTTTCAGATAATTACAAAACATGAGGGAATCAGGCCACTTTGAAGTCTCCCTTATGTTCTCCAGCCATTAAATGACTCGGGGGACAGGACCCCTGTCTTATATTTTTCCCAAGAAAAGTATGGTTGCTGGTGACACCAATGATGACAAGACTTCCCAACTTCCGCTCCGACCTCTGGGGTCTGAGCCATTGAGAAGCTGATAACTTTGGTCTCTGTGCTGACATTTTGGATAATAGGAGGGGCTGTCAAAGACAGTGTATTTCATAACACCGGAACATGACACTGAGGGGATGCTGCTTGTTGGAGTAGAATATATCTCAGAGGATGGACAGAGGCTCTTGTGGTACTGAACCCTACACAGAGGTGACAGTGAATTTTCCATAACTGTTATTGAAGCAAAGATACCGCCTGCCCAGATGTGAGGACTACACCTGGGATTTGGTGTGCCAAGATGCCTGCAACAGCAGTATTGTCATTGAAGTCACTCACTTGTGCTGTTACTTGCTATTGTCCTGCTGAACTAACTGAGCAGAATGAAATCTGCAAAAATCCTAAGCGATCTTCACCCTTGCTTTTATTGGCAAACATCACAGTTGGCTCTGTGTAGAGACTGAGAGATGCTGTGAACAGCTTTTGACTTCTCTGCCAGATTAACTTCCGAGTGGTGCAGGCTGTGGAGGAAGTCCTCTTCAGTGATGCTAGGGAGGGACGGCTTGGTGCCCTCCAAAAGCCTGTGAAAGCAGGCGAGAAGGGGGATGTTCTCTCCACTTCTTAAGATGCTGCTTGACATCTGTCTTGGTTTTGGAGGACACCACTACATACAGCACACATTACCCCATTTGAATAAGTTTTTTAAAAATACACAGGATTAGCATGAAAATTTTGGAACCTATAAGAAACAGCTCTTTCACCAAACAGCTGTTTCTTATATGCCTTTTCTGTAATGTTATAAACATTTTTATTTAAAACATTCACAGCAACAATATTTTATAAGGGGATCTGCTTAGTAAAGCAGCTTCCGGCAAAGATCCAGTGCTTGAGGGTGACATTTTTCTGAAATGTCAGTATTCCAACTTGTAAAGCCAAAGTATGTGTTTACAGTACTGAGATAGAGCTGGGCACAGTGGTGCATGTCTGTAACCCCAGCCTCAGGGAGGCAGGAGGATCATGGGTTTGAGCCTGGCTTGGGCAATGTGGCAAGACACTGACTCAAAAATTAAAAATAGACTATAGCTCAGTGAGAAGGTCCTAGGTCCAGCCCGAGTATGTTTAAATACATAAATAAATAACTGACCTACTGCCTGGCTGACTGAGATAGGTTTTGAATTAAACTTGTGGACTGAGATATCCAAGGGGGTGGTGTGACTTCAGGAAAGTCATTGAAAGGGACTGTGGGCCACTGTTTGTGTGTCCTGTGAGACTCCCTGACCTCCAGAGCTAGGGCAGGAGAGACCATTGAGAACTGTCAGTGCTGCCATATCCAGGTCACGTCTCCTTTCCTTCCTGGGCACAAAGGAGACTGGAAGCTCCTTCACCCTCAGGCCTGAGACAGACAGGTATGGAGGGATGTTGGGAGCAGGGCACCTCCCCGCTGAGGCAGGAGAAAGCACCAAAAGTCCTCCCTGCTCGCTGCTGTAACTGCAGGTCCTGTGGAACTGCAGACGGAAGCAGCCTGGGTCTGTGAGTCACTGCTGGGAAGAGCCGTTCCCTAGAGTACAGAACCCAGGACTGACTTGGGGTGAATGGGACTGTTTTGTTTTAAGTTGTGTCTGTTTTGTTCTAAGCTGCCTTTATAGTATAGCTTATTTTTTACTTCATCAATATGATGTTGAAATTTTCATAGGAAAATTGGTTCCATATTTTAATTCTACATAATATAGAATTCTATCTAACTTCAAAATAATGACTAGTTCATTTGGCCATTGGTTATGGTATATATATATATATATATATATATATATATATATATATTGTGCCGGGGATCAAACTCACGATCTCATGCTTGCCAGGCAGGTGCCAAGCTGTGCCACTGTGCTATATCCCTGGCACCATTGGTTATATTTTGGAAGTTACCACACATGAATTTTGCTTGACTATTTAAAAAATATCAGGTTGGGGGTTGGCTCAGTGGTGGAGCATTGCCTAGCATATATATATAGAAGGCCCTCTAAGTTGGCTCTCTATCCCCAATAAGCAGGAAAAAAAATGAGGCCAAAAACAGAAGCTTGACTTTATACTTGGACATTCTGAGCTAAGACAGCCCTGTACTAGAGTTTCCAATATCAGCTACTTGGAAGATTTACAGTAAATTAGCTTCCTGATTTCCTGTGTTATGTTCAAAATCGGTCAGCACTTTATGGCCATAGGTTTCATATTTTTGTATATGAGTGGGAATGTGTGTGTGTTTTTCTTTTCTTTTGGAATGGTCTTGTTATGCTGCTCAGGCTGGCCTTGAACTTGTAGTCCTCTACTCTCAACCTCCAAGCAGCTGGGATTGTGTACCTTGGTACCTGACCCTATATTTCTCTCTGTGTGTAATTACACATACATATTATGTACTACTAAGATACATAGTATATGTTTATGGTAGTGGGGATCTACCCAGGGCTGTGCCCATGCCAGGCAAGGGCTCTACCATTGTGCCACATCTCCAGCTCATGTATGTGTGTACTGATTAGATTTTGGAAATTTAAGCAATTTCAGATATTCAAGCTCAAGGTTTAATTAGAATGTTATCTGATATCTCCCTTAGAATAAATGAAAAATAATTGCTATCACTTTCTAATTACTAACTACTTTATATCAGAATCTCAAATGTCCCAGACAACAGGAAGTAAAAGGGACCCAGGGTATGCTACTGTGACATCAAAATTATATTGTACTGAGGATTGAACCCAGAATCTTTAAATTGGCTACATCCCCAGTCTGTCTCTCCCTTTGTCTCTCGCTCAGTGGAATCTTGCTAAGTCACTGAATTGCTCAGGCTGGGCTCCAATTTGAGATCTTCCTTAGTCTCCCAGAGTGCTGGGATTCCATGGGCTCCAATTTGAGATCTTCCTTAGTCTCCCAGAGTGCTGGGATTCCACGTGTGTGCCCAGCTTCAAAATCAGTTTGAATTGAAGGAGTTTGAGAATTAAGAGACATAGGTTTTGCACGCTCCCATATGCCTAAAAGCAGAGTCTTCTAAAAGAATTCAACGGATACCAATTCCCTCCCGGAGATTCCCAAACAGGAAAGAATGACTGGAGGAGGCCAGCACCTCGCCCAAACAGTGATTGTTGCAAAGCTATTGTGTCTTCCACCTATTCTTCTAAGAGCCCATTTATGTTTCCTAAAAGTCATTTGCTTTCCCATGAGTGTTTTTCTCTCTCTCCCATTCCTCCTCATTAATATGGTGTATATACCCCAAATTCTGTCTCCTAATTACATTTTTAAAAAATCTCCTGCCTGTGTGCATGGTAAAAGCCTGTCTTTTTTCATGTTAATTTGTTTTCTCAGTTTAATTTGTAGCTTCCCCAGCAAACTTAAGAGGAGATAGAGGAAAGAGGCAGTCTTTCCTCTTCAACAACATATATATATATATATATATATATATATATATATATATATATATATGAGAGAGAGAGAGCGAGCTAGAGAGAGAGAATTTCAAGGAGTTGGCTCATCCACTTGGACCTGGAATCCAGAGTCTGTGGGGCTCTGGCAGACTGGAGACCCAGGAAGAGTCCTGTACGGAACTGTAGGTGAGCAGAGGTTTCCTCTGGGGGTTGCTGTTTCTGTCAAGGCCTTTGACTGCATGAAGCCTGCCCACGTTTTGGAGGATCAGGTGTCTGACTCGTGCTTACTGATTTAAGTGCTAATCTCCTGTAAGGCCTGCCCAAAAACATTTAGAATAATGTTGCACCAAAACCTGGGCCCTATGGCCTAGTCAAGTTAGCATTAAATTCACCATCAACCCCACAGATCACTAGTTTTACATAGCAAGATCTAAAACTCACAGTTTCTATCACTTGGTATGAAATGAGCAGTATGCAGTAGAGTAGGGACATGAATCTATGCAAACTAAAGCCATTGATTTTTCTCCTTGCATAATGCAGTCACCCATTGTTTTGTTTTTGTTTTTTTGAAATGTTATAGTCTTGCTATGTTGTCCAGGCTGGCCTTGAACTTCTGGGCTCGAGGAATCTTCATGCTTCAGCTTTCCAAGTACCTGAGACTGCAGGTGTGTACCACCTCACTAAATATCTGCTGAATAATTAATGGAATTTTATGGGAGATTTTCAATAGTGGCAGAATTTTCTGGGGGTATGATTGAGGTTTTTATTTAAAGTTTCATTTTACTCATTTTTTAATAGATCTTCATTGAAATGGCTCAACATTTATAAGACAATAAAGGCATATAATGAAAGCCCTCATTTACATTAATTGCCAATTCCAATTTCCATTCATCAGAGACAGCCAACCCTATAAATTCTTTGCAGCTCAATACAATCACTTGAATTATGTGTCCCTTTTCATTTGTTTGTTTTCTGTACCAGGCCTGGAACCCTGGGCCTTAAGCATGTGCTATGCAAGTGTTCTGCCACCCTCTGTCTCCCTTTCTTCTTCTTTTTTTTAAATGAAAGTTATTCTGAACCTCATCTAATCCCTTTAAGTTATATTTTGGAGATTTTCCTTATCAAGTATTTATAGATTTGAAAGCATTAGAAATACTTAATCAGCCAGGCATGGTGTCACACATTTGTCATCACAGTGCTCAGGAGGCTGAGGCAGGAGGATCTGAGAGTTTGAGGCCAACCTGGACTACAGAGTGAGCTCAAGGCCAGCCTAAACTGCATAGTGAGACCCTGTCTCCAAAAAAAAAAAAAGAAAAGAAAAAGAAAAAGAAATATACTTAATCATAAATGTTTAACACTATAGGAAAATAACATCAGGAATATGATAATAAATTCCAAAATTTGGCACAAATACAATGTCATTGCTGTGGACAGTGTTGATGCCCCTTTACCTGCTTCCTAAGCGCTGCTCTGGTTTCTTTGCCAAGAAGAGTCTGCAGATGTCTTTGGCTTCCTCCGTGAAGTTCTCGTGTTGGAACAGGGCCTCCTCATTCAGTGTTCTTTTCTTTACATCCTCTTTACTGACCTTCTCCTTGTAATCTTTGAATGGTGTCCGTCCCGCCACCATTTCATAAATGCTGCATCCCAGTGCGAACCAGTCCGCAGGGTAGGAGTAGCTCACCTTGTCCACGAGGATTTCAGGAGCCATGTAACCATTGGTTCCAGCCTGTACCCCAAGCAAACAAGAAGATGGAGCAAAAACACTCAGGTGAAGGTAGCAGACACTGCTTGTTGCCATCCGAGTACTTACTCCTCTTTGCTTTCCTTGGAAAGGGAACCCTAATTTGTTTGGGCTCCCAGCAGTCTCTGGTGCAGCCAGGAGGAGGCCACTCTGACTAATGGCTGAATTTGAAACAAAAAAATCAATTTCTCATGTCATTTCATTTTTAAGTTCAAGTGAATATCTCTAAGATTTCCTAAGCTCTGCCTTTTTTAATATTCAAAGAAAAGTAGATACATAAGATTCTTTTTTTTTTTTTTTCTTGTCTTTTTCCTTTTTATCGGTACTGGGAATAAACTCATGACTGCCTGCTTGCAAGGCAGATGCTTATGCCGCTGAACTAAATCCCCAGCCCCGATACATAAGATTCTTTAAGGTTAATCACTTTCTTACTAATATTGAAGGCTCACACAGTATAATCTAGTCTGATGCTTGCTCTGTCTGCTGTGTCATGACATTGACATCACACATCTTTGTTTAATCTCTGCACTGGATGATTAAAACTGCCATCTTCACTGAGAAAACTGCAGGATTTAACATGGAAGACTGCACATACAGAGGGGACAGTTCTATTGATGAGACATGCCAATGATCAATGGGTTAAAAATATTTATAGATATATTTGTAATAAAATACATACGACACAAAATTTACCATCTTAAGTGTGCAGTTCTATAGCATTAAGTACATTTCCACGGATGTGCAAGCAACCTTCAGAGCTATTCCCCCTTCTCCCCCTCTCCTCATCCTTCTATTTTCTGCCCCTATAACCTGACTACTCTAAGCACCTCCTAAAAGTGGAGTCATGGGTGTGTAGCTTTTTGTGACAGCACTGACTTTAAGGAATTCTTTCATTCCACAAATATTTAACAAATACCTATAAGATACATATAATTATAAAGTACATGTTTATATCATAATATGTTTTCACAAAAACTGTAATTACTTTTTCATTGAGTACAAAGCGTAATTCCTGTAGCAGTTAAAAATGCAACAAAGAACACCCTGAGATGATCATAAGCTCTTATCAGTACATTAAAATAATTTAAATTATTGTCAGAAATGTGGAAAACAGATAGATTCGCTCTGTAAATTGATCAGAAGTTTAGGAGAGCAACAGGACATAGAGCAAGGGAGGACGAGGTATCAACGTGTCCTGTCCTCCAGCCAGATTATTTAAGTTTGGAGTACGTACTGCAAAGAAATAACTCAAAAGAAAGAAAAGGGACTCTATATAGAGACATCCACAGCTCCATTCTCCATAATAGTCTCAAGCTGGAACTACCCAAAGGACCATCAATAAAGGGAATAAAGACGTAAGGTAGATACTGTGAAATAGGAAGGAGGTGTGCAAATGGGAAGGGGAACAAGGGAGAGGAGAGAGGAAATGGAAGGAAGGGAAAAGGCAAAAAAAAAAAAGGGTAGAAAGAAAAATTGGAAACAAAATTTTCATAAAGAAGGAGGGGAAGCCCAGTATGGTAGCACTCGCCTGTAATCCCAGTATCTGGGAGGTTGAGACAGGATAACTGCTGGGAGTTCAAGACCAACTTGGACTAAGAGAGATCCAGTCTCAAAGAACAAACAAAAACAAAACAAAAAAGGAAGGGAAGAGGGGTATAAGGGAGGGCAGGGAATGGAAAAAAAGAAAAATCAAGATATATCATGTGCAGATACAAATTCCCTATGATGGATGTTATCATGGTGTATATCTAAAATACACCAATAAAAACCTAAAAAATAAAGAGAATAAAGCAGCTTGGTAAGAAATCTAAATATATTATGGTTCTCACACCTGACTATACTTCCGTGATTCAGTACATTAAAAACTGTTGGAAACTGTTTCAGGCCTTGGGCCGGATATTTAGCTCAGTGGCAAAAGTGTCTGCCTGGCAAGTGTGAGGCTGTGGGCTCGATCCCCGGTACCAAGGGAAAAAGAGGAAGAAAAGCGCTTCAGGTGTTCATTAAGAAATTTTCCTCCTGGGGCTGGGGATTTAGCTCAGCGGCATAAGCGCCTGCCTTGCAAGCAAGCAGTCATGAGTTCAATCCCCGGAACCGGTATCGATAAAAAGGAAAAAGACAAGAAAAAAAAAAAAAAAAAAAGAAAAAGAAAAAGAAATTTTCCTCCTGTTACGTCTTTTCATATGCGCCCCGTATATGAAATTCTTTAAGAACATTAAATTTCAAGGATAGTTTCTACCTGGATAACAACAATGAAGAGCACAAATGAGTCAAACGCTAATGAAAAGCGAGTGGCCCAAGCAAGAAATTTCTGGAAGGGACTAGGGGCTCACAGTCTGGGCATGAGTCAGCATGGTACTGCTGCTTTCATCCAAGCTGGCATATAATTAGGTGACCATATGCTTCGGTTTGCCTGGGACAGTCCCAGTTTACATCTGTTATCCTGGCATCTTATCCAGTTTTGTATTTGTCCAGACAAAAAGGCATCTCTGAGGCTCAGAATCCTGTTACTCATTTTTTAAAAATTAAAACCCAGGGATTAACTGCAGGGCCTCACTTGGTGCATACCCAACAAAATGTTCAGTAAATAAACAACAGCAAAGGCAGAGACTAGGTATTTCCCTGTTCAGTACCCAGCAAACATTTATTAAGCCATATCCTCAGTGAGTTCCAGGAACATCAAGACATAACAGAGTCTAGCCTGCCCTGAGGATCTAGAGACTGATGGAGACAGACAGGTCAAAAGGTTAATTCAATACAGCAGAGTAAACAGTGTAATGGGGTGTGTGTGTGTGTGTGTGTGTGTGTGTGTGTGTGTGTGTGTGTATGTTGGGGGTATTTCACTGAAGAGAAAGGAGGAAGCTGGGTCATGGGGAAGAATCTATCACACCTGGAAGACCGTCCAAATAAGGAGCATTTGCAAGGGATGGAATAATGAACATGAAGGATTTACATCCCTGGACAGAGGAGCTGAGTGGGGGGATGATGGGCCAGGGGCCAGGGGGAGAGATGTGGGTGACACTGAGACATTATCTATTCCGGGGTGGGGAAACCTGCGTCCAGTCTCCCTTCCCCTTTGTCTCCATCTGTTAGAGTGCACGTATGGTTAACGACAGCAGCTCCCCACCTCCTTGGCACCTCGTGTGGTCTGACCGGTATTTGAAAGGTGTGCAGGCCAAAGATGCTAAGAAGAAAAAGGGAAGTGAGCTGATTTGGAAATATAGAACCGACATAAACTAGAGAGTATGGATGAATAGACAGGCGATCAAACGACAAATGTCAGTGGTATAACATAGCATATTTTTTCCTTTTTATTTTTTAATTTTTTGTCTTTTTGAGACAGGGTCTCGCTATGCTCTTTAGGCTGGCCTTGAGCTCACTTTGTAGCCCGGGCTTGTCTTGAACTTGGCAACAATCCTGCCTCAGTCTCCCAAGTGCTGGGATCATAGGTGTGAACCACCAGCAATGATATATTCTTTGACGCCTGAAGTACTGATCCACACTACAACATAAATAAACTTGTCCACAGTATGCTAAATGGAAGAAGCCAGTCACCAAGGACCACAGACTGTCTGATTACATTAATATAAAATGTTTAAGATAAACAATTCCATGGAGACAGAAAATAGATTAGTGGTTATTTAGGGATGGAAAGAATGGGAACAACTCTCTAAGGAGTATGTAGTTTCTTATGGAGGTAGAGAAAATGTCCTAAAATTGATTGTGGTGATATTTTTTGTGAATATACTGAAAACCAGTATATTTTAATGGGTAAATGTTATGGCACTTAGAATATAGTTCTGGTTAAAAAAAAAAAGTGCCACTGTCAGCCAAGGTGGTGGTGCACACCTGTAATTCTAGTACCTGAAGACTGAGGGAGAAGGATTACTTTGAGTTCGAGTAGTGAGTTCAGCTACATAGTGAGTTCAGGGTCATAACAGGGCTGTCTAAAAACACAAAAGCAGAACCCCCATGAAGCTAACTAAATAAAAATTAATAAAAACATTAGTGTCAATGACAATTCTAAGCAGTAGATATCTTGCAGATACTTGCTGTGAAATTCTTTTAATTTTGCACTATGCTTGAAAGTTTTTTTTTTTTTAATAGAACGTAGGGGGGAGGGAATGGCTGAGGGCAGGTGCATGTGATATCACACTGGCTGTGGTTGGTCAGGGCCTGGGGCTCCTCTGGCAGGAGTACAGTGGGAGCGGAGGGGGAACCCAGCCGCCCACTCCCGCTCACCTCCTGGCTCCATTAGTCAAGTGAAGCTTGAGGCCCAATTCCTCAATGGAATGCAATTTCTTAGGCTTGTACCTTGGAGCATGATCTTCCTGCCCATAGCACTGGCCCCAGTGCAGTCCAGTAATCACTGTCTGTCTGTAGTGGGGACATTTTTCATACTATGTAATTCTTCAATCTTTTTCTCCCTTCCATTTTGCCTCTTCTTGTTTTTTGGAAACCGTGGAATTATTCTTGTTACTTTTGGCTTCTATTTTTCTATTTCTTTGTCTTTTCTTTCTTTTTTAGAGAGAACTTTATTTTTCCCTCAACTCTTTCTATTATGGGACTATTTTATTATGGGAAATTGCAAACATATACAAAAGGGAGTCTGGAATCACAAGTTCATTGTATCCTTTGCCTCAACAATTTTGTCTTTATCCTCTTCCTCTGACCATCCTGATCACTATGCTGCTTGTATTTTGCTGTAAATTTCTAAAAGATAAGGTCACTTTAAAAAACAGGTCAAAACAGCCAGGCACAGAGGCTCGTGCCTTTAATCCTCAGCTACTTGGGCAGATTTTGGGCAATTTAGATTGCTTCAAAATAAAAACCAAAAGGGCTGGGATGTGGCTCAATGGTAGAACACCTTTGGGTTTGGTCTCCAGTCCTGCAAAGAAATAAAAAGCAAAACCAGCTCAAAGCATTATCTCATTCAATAAATTCTTTAATATTATTAACTAGCTGGACATGTTTATACGTCCCCAATTTTCCAATAGACCTTTAAAGTTTGTTTCTTGTAATTTAGATCATGCAATGTGAACTGTGCCCTGAGACAACTCTTCCTCCTCAGTAAATACAGAGAGAACCGGTCCCCCATCTGCACAGCCCTCTGGTTCCCTGGCATTCTGGCAAGAGTATGAAACAGCACAGCTTTAGGTTCATTCCAAATAATTTTCTCAACTAAATTCACCTTTCGGTGCTAAAGGCAGAAAATTTCAGCCACAGCATTTGGAAGGGCATCACTTGTTGAAAAGTGGAGGTTTTTCAGCGGAGAATGGAATTAGAGGCTCATGCCAGACGCTAAGCACCCACATTCCATCACAGCCTCCAGCTGAAAAAATTAATTGCCTGCCCTCTATGCCATTTGTCTTCTGCATGTGAACTGCCTCCTCAGTGAGGTAGGAGGAGAGCGCTGGCCAGGCAGCATGGGGCAGGGCCCAACCACACTGACCTCTGCTGCTAGCTTAACTCTTACAGCTACCAGCCCTGCACATCAGTCTCCTTCGGGCCATGTGACTAGAACTGCCATCAGCAGGGCTGCAGGGATCCCCAGAGGGTCAGCAGCCACAGACCTTTCAGTAGAGGGTTTTATTTGCGGTTTATCTTTTTTTTCCTCCTTCATTTGGTTTTGGTTTTGGTTTTGGGGTGCCCTTTGGCAGATCTACACAGTCAAGCAAAACAAAGTGCATCTTGCACATCATCCAGCAGGGTCCTCGCAGCGTTTAGGATGCTGGGCAGTGTCTGCATCCTACCTCTGTCACTCCCCAGGGAGCAACAAGAAGAGGTCCCTTGGGTTCAGTGACCTTGAGAGGACTGCTTCTATCCTGGGGCTGCCTGTCACCTAGGGGGGGGTCCAGCCTGTTTCTGAAGGTGGGCGCCTTGGGTGGAGTTAAGATCCAGTTCCTGTGGGGAACTTCCGGACAGCGCCTCCATTGCTGGCCTGTCAGACTCTGGCTCTCCCTGACCCTCCTGATTGTTGCCACCTCAGCCAGAGATCAAGGGAGCCAGGTGGCAGGGCCCAGGCTGGGCGGGGCCCTCACTCTGCATAGTCCCAGGGTGGCTGTGACCTTGGAAGTGAACCCAGCAAGGGGCTTTTCCTGGGGGCACCAGGGTGCAGCTCACATCTTGACAGTTTTACTGTCCACGGAAAAAGGTATGTCCCGTGCACTGGTACAGGTCCTTCAGGGTCAAGGTCATGGTAAACCTCCAGCTTTCACTAAATCTGAAAACTTGACAACTTCAAATTTCATCATTAAAAGAAATGCCAATGCTAGAGTCCCTGGCGCGGTCAGGCTGGCTGAGGGACAGGCAAGAGACGCAGCTGGGCCATTCCCAGCACACTAACCAGCCAGCAGGACCAGAACCCACCCGCGGATGCCTCTGTCCGCAGCTCATCACAAACCAGACCCAGTTGACAGCACAATCCAAACAGAAGAGGGAATCAGAATGTACATCTTTTGTTTGCCGTGGCAGGAGAACTGTTGAGCAGAGGAAAAAAACAAGCTGAGCTTAGCGCTATCAGCTGTTTCCTGGGGCTCACTCCTTCCTTCCTCCGAGGGGGGCCTGGCCGCTTTGTTCTCATTCCCAGCTGTTCCTCTGCGCCTTTAAGCGGTGGCCTTTGCAGACCTCAGAGGAATGCTTACCTTGGACCCCAGGGGATCAAGCTCGAGGCTCCGCCCGCCTGAGCAGGGGTGGGCTGGCCAAACGCTTCATGCACAGACAGCGACAGTATTCTGCCAGCCAGTTCCTGGGCAGGGAGAGAGCCCCAAAAGGGGTGCTGTTGATAATGCTTTCTACAGCACCACCAGTGATTAGCAGGTCACCCCAACCCTGCTCCCTAGCCTCTCCCAGTTCTGTCTCAGAGCCCTGTGATGAAGAAGGAAGCATTCAGACACATTGGGTACATTCCCGAGGCCTGGCCCACAGGACCATCAACAGGTGTAGCCACTACTGTCAACACATCTTGGTTTGGTATAGCTACCTAAGAAGAAAACTCCAGAAGCCTTTAAGACACATGAGCTTGGTGAGAGCTGCACACATGTTACAGATCAACAGCTAAGATCCTTCCTTCACCTGGGTGCTCTTCAGGGGTTTCAAATTCTGCAAATCTCAGTAGCATATTTTCCATGGTGCCTCTAATACCTAGAATAAACAAAACCCTACAGGAGAACTGTGGTGCCTCCGCTCAGTCTAGATGTGAGCTGCCACCCTTGCCTGCTGCCCACTCAGCTGCAGCCTTGGGGTTGTGCCAGTTCCCTGTGACTCAGAGCAAGACGCAGGTGCAAAGGCCACTTGAGCACCTACAGTGCCAGAAAGAAGTGCAACAGTGGAGACCATGATGGAGGGTCTGGCCCTTGTTTTTTTTGTGCAACCATTTCTTGTGTGCCTATCAAGTAGCTGACCCTCTGCTTAGGGATGGAGCCCAGGGCCTCGTGCATGGTAGGCAAGCATCCTTCCACTGCGCTATACCCAGCCCTATCTTGTTTCTTATTCCCCTCCCTCATCAGCCCTATCATACAGACAGTATTAACCAGACTCAGAGAAGAGGTGTGACTGAGCATGAGCAGGGCTGTGGCCAGCCTAAGAGGCATATCTGTGCCAATTAGAGGAAGGCACTCTGAACGGCCCATGCATTCATCAGCTTTCCTATTGCTGGATGCAATACTTGACACAATTTAAAAAGGGAGGGTTTCATTTAGTTCACGGTTTGGGGGGATTCAGTCCACAGTCACCTGACTTCAAGGCAGAAACATTGTGGTGGAAGGGGTTAGAGCAGAGGAACCGAGCTAGGGTGCTGGAGTAGACACAGACCCCAGGACCATGCCTCCACGACCCACCCAGACACATCTGTAAGTGCTTTCCACTAATCCCCAGGGCAGATCCCAAGGCCAGTTAAGTTGGCACTGCAGTCTAACTGCCATAGCGAGATCCATTCATGGAGCACTGGCTGGATGCCAGCCCCCATCCCCAACGTCCTTTAGTTATGCAACAGATAAGCTTAAAAATCTGTACACAGCAGTCAGTAAGTGGCAGAACCACTATTCCAACAGTCAGTGCCTCTTACTCCTGACCCTAAAGACTCCCTCTGACTCCAAACCCCAGTTTGGCTGTATTATCTCACGTGATAGCCCCCTCCTACCACACCTGCTGCCCTCGTGGTTGAATCTTCTAATTCCCACAACTTCGCTGGTCAGTGTAGCTGTTCATGGGGTTCCCAAAGCCTCTGATTCACTCCCCTCCTTTTTTTTTTTCCTTCCCTTTTTCCAGTATTGTGGCTGGAACCCAAGACCTCATGCATGCTAGGTAGGTGCTCTGCCACTGGGCTGCGTCTCCAGCTACATTTTCCTCCTTTTTTAACTTTGTAGCTACTGTGTCTTTCTGATTGTCCTTCGGGAATGACTTTGTTATTTCCCAGCTTTTAGTTTCCTTTCTTAGTTCCTGGCCGGTAACTCCTTTCCCAGAGAAGGTCACAGAAGCTCTCACCTCCCCTCTCCTGCCTTAGTACCACTGACCGTAGGGAAATTCTCTGATTCAGGCTGGATTCTCAGTGGTAGAGCAAGTGCTTAGCATGCCTAAGGCCCGGGGTCAACTCCAGCACAAGCAAACAGAGGAGCTAGCAAACCCTGAGCCACCTTATCTGCCAGTAGGTGATAAAAAGGACCAAGCACATCAGAATGAACTCTGTCCCATCTCCCTAAGGAAAGAGTGCTGAAGATTCTGCATAAACAGGTCTTGCTGCCCCTCACTTCCTGGCTATTAGTATTATATGATACTTTCTGTCCAGTCACATTTTGACTTTGTTGACCATGTTTTAATTATACTCCTGCAATGAGGTCTCCATAAAACAGGCGTCATAGCACTTGTGGTAGCTGAACGTGTGGAGGTCCCCACAGTGACACGCCCAAGTGGGAACGCACAGACCCACCTTGCCTTTCCTCCACATCTCAGCAGATGCACCGCTTCATTTGATTCTTTGTAATGTCCTTTAGACCAAGCCAGCAGATGTGTTTCCTCAAGTTCTGTGAGTCGCTTGAGGTTATCAATCAAACCAAGGAAGGGTGTGGTGGGAACCCCAATGTACAGCAAGCAGATCAGAAGCAAAAGGAAAGTAGCCAGAGCAAGATGGTCAGCCCTGGGCACTGAGCCTTCAACCTGTGGGGTGTGATACCACTGTGTCACTATAGCATGTCAGAATTGAATTCAAGTAGGGGATACCTGCTGGTGTCCACTGCAGAACTCTTTTCTGCCTTACAGGGAAAACCCCTAAACATCTAATGTCAGAAATGACCTGGGGGGTGGGCATGCTCCTGAATGCAGGAGAAACTGAGTTTGGCTGTTGTTTTCCCAAACACTACTTGAAAGCCTTTGTTAGCACCCCTGGCACTGGGTTTAGATGCCCTTGTGTCACACCTCCAGCTGCTAGGGCCTGGCATCTGCTATATTCTCCAGTCACATTCTCGTCACCCTCACATCTGTGGCCCCACACTCCAGGCAGCAGTGGAGCTGCTCTCTTCCGTGACAGAGCCCCGGCCACAGACTTCTGTCATTTATGGCCTTCATCTATGCCTGAGTATTTCAGCTGTGGCGCTGTGGACACTCCGGGCTGCTGGTGTTTGTTCTGCGCTGGGCTGTGCACTGCAAGGCTTTTGCAGCATGCCTGCCCCTACTCACTAAATGCCAGTAATACTTCACCAGTAATGACAAGAAAAATGTGTCCAGACAGCCAAACAACCCCTGCAGGTTTGGCAAAGTCACCGCCAGTTGAGAACTGCTGACTTACGCTGCTCTCTGCCTCGCCCACTCTTTTCCTCCCAGGCCACCAGCCAGCGCCTGCTCGCTTCTACATCTCACATGGGTGGCTGTTTCCTCCTGAGGGTTTAGATCTAAATTGTGCCACCAAAGTCTGCCCCAAGGGTCACGGGAGCAGGGCGGCAGCAGGTGCGAGGCCTCTTGGAGGGGGTCACTTGGGCGTGGCCCAGCAGGGTGAGCTCTCTTGTCCCCGGCTTCTCTCTTTGCTTGCTTTTTGGCTGCCAGGGGATGAACTCCTGTCCTCTGCCAGGTCCTTCCACCATCCTGTGTTTGCCTTGGAGTCAGCTGATCCTGGGTTGGACTCGTTAGCTCCAATAAATCTCTCTTCCTTTAAATCGCCAGTGTGGAGTGTTCTGTCCCAGTGATGGAAAGGGACTAGTATACCTCTGACATTTTGTCACTACTCATCCATTTTGCCCTCTCCTAAGGCTTCAGGACGACCCATGACTGTTTGCTGGGTTCCCTGTTGTGTACAGTACTCAAGGTCTAAGTCTGTGCCTGTGACACAACCTTCTCCAATAATAATTATTATTATTTTTTGAGACAGGGTCTCACTACGTAGCCCAGGCTAGCCTTGAGCTTGCAGGGATCCTCCTGCCTCAGCCTCCTGAGTGCTGAAATTACAGGCAGTCCAATAAACCATCCTCGATGCCTTCGCTCTTCATTCATATCCAAACCATCTCTGACACCTGTTCATTTGGAAGTCTCTCCCCAACACTCCCACTGTGCTCTGCTCCGCTGCCCTCTGTGCAGCTCAAGTTGCCACCCTCTCTCACTGGGATTACAGATGACCACAATCCACCCAAATCCCCTCTAATCTGTTCTCACTTCAGCTGGGATAATCTTTTCAAAACAAAATTCTGAGCTATTGCCCCCTTTGTTAAATCCCTTCAAAGGCTTTTTAGTGCTCATAAGCAACAACCCAGCATCTGGTGTGCTGTGGCCCTTCATGGGAACTCGTTGCTCCTGCTGTGTGCTTTTCTCTTCCTGGCTTCTTTTCATTTTCTTCAAAGCCACAAGCACTTACTGGCTTTTCCCATTGTCTGAGTTGTTCTTCCTCTGCCACCCGACTGCTGGGACCCGGGGTGGCTTCCAGAGTCCTGCCCTGGGAGGTGCTGTGCTCAGAAGCACCCTCACTTGGGCTGCATGCTGGGCTGTGACTGTCTGGAGATCCGCAATAGTTTATCTTTGAATCTGTGTTGCTAAAGCGAAGACCAGTGAGACAGGGGCCTCACTGACATGTGCTGAGAACTTGTTGGCTCAGCTTACCCTCGGTCACGCACACCCCAACACCTCCACAGCTTCCAAGCCTGGGTACTTGCTGTCTGCTGCCCCATGTTCACCCACCCCAGTCCAGTGATCACAGCCCCCGCTGACTCCCAGGGCACCAGGCTCATGTGGAGGGGTGCTGGAGACGGGCATCTGCTTCCTCAGGCCCTGTTGTGGGTGGTGCCCTGTGTGCTTGTAAGGGTCTCCCTGAACCCTGATCCTGGGGTAAAAAACATTACACAGTAAAGAAAAGACATAGATATTTGAATGAGGGGCCCCACATTTTCCTTCCGCACTACCCTGCAGATTACACAGTCATTCCCAGCTTGTGGCTCGCAGCTGAAGCCCTCCTGTGGAGCTGCCCTCTGCAGCAGAGAACTGTGTGCCTTTTCTAGTAGCTGCCCAAAGTCACTGACTGTCTCCTGCAAGCATACGACAGCACCTCAGAAAGGCCCTCCCATCCCCAGAGCTCCCTGAAGGGCTAGCTGAGGCTTTAGTCCCCCTCACCAGAAGCCATTTCCCTCTGCCCAGTCCTGCCTTTCTTGTGCATGTATCTCACAAAAGTACCCCCTACACATCCAATCAGTATGTCTGCCGCAGAGTCTTATTCAAAATACCTGGTCTGAAACACCACCCAACCACTCTGCAGAGTGAAATCCTGTCTTTCTGATAGCAAGGAAACAGTCCCACATGGTTAACTTTCTGATCCTCACATACTAAGTCAGCTCCTCCTCTGATAGCCCCATATATCATGCTTTGCTAGCATTTATCATAACTGAAATTTTGCATTCCTTTGAGTAAGTTTGATCTCCTAGACTACAAGTGCCATGAGGTCAGGAATCATGCCCAGTTGTTGCTCATTGTTCTGTCCCTTATCCTGATAGGTGGAAGATGCTCTGTAAGTATATGTTAAGTCACTGAGTGAAGGAGTTAATGAATGAATGCCTTTTGAATGAAAGAATGTTAAAAATAACATTTTAACATGTGGCTGGGATATAGTTCATTGGTAGCCTCTCATAAGACTATGGGTTTGATCCCAAGCATTGTAATAAGAAAGAGGAGAATAAGGAAAAGGAGGAGGAGGAAAAGAAGAGGAGAGGAGTGGAGAGAGAGGGACAGAGAGAAAGAGAGAGAGAGAGAGAGACAGACAGACAGACATTCTGAGACTATAATAAACCAAACTCAAGGGGTTTGGTACTTGCTAAGCAAGTGCTCTACCACTGAACTGCATCCCTAGTCCTTGTGATGAGTATTTTTGAATTCCTTTAATAGCTACCCTTGAACTCTGTGCTCAGGTGAGCCTCTTGCCTCTGCCTCCTGCGTAGCAGCTAGGACTACAATTGCAAGCCACAATACTTGCTTGTAACAGTAAATATTTTGAGAACATATCTGAAGCTCTGTAGTGGTCTAAAGTCACCCAGGCTGGGCATGTATCTCAGTGATTGGGCACTTGTCTAGCACTTGCACAGGCTTTGGGTTTAATTCCCAGTACTGAAAAAAAAGTTGCTAAATTAAATTTGGTCCATGATGATGGTAACCACTTTGGTCATGATCATGAAGTGACCAGAATATCTTACCTGTGTAGCCCTTACAAATGCTTTTCAGAAGTAAATTTTGAAAAAGAAAAACTTTAGGTCAGGGTGGTTATGGTTTCTTAAATGTCCACCCAAGGCTGATGTCAGAAGCCTGGGTCCCCAGCTGATAGCGCTACGGGGGTGGTGGCAGAGGGCAGGGCCTAGTGGAAGGAAGTGAGGTCACGGGGTGTGACCTTGAAGGGACATTGCCCCGCCCCCTTGCTTCCTAACCACCCTGATGTGAACAGTGTCCCCTTGTTACTCTTATTATCATAACATACGGCACCACCACAGGTCCAAGTGACCATGGACTGGAACCTCTGCAACCATAATCACAATACACCGTTCCTCCTTCTGAGATGGTTTTCTTGTGGATTTTGGCACAGCATTGGAAAGCTGAGTGACACAGTCATGATGGCTGTGATATATGTAGATATGAACTTTTGAGGAAACACATTCAGGTATCTTTTAGAAATCACGTATCCAATATGTCTCTGGCATTATATTTGGTACAAAGTTTCCAAGTAAATAATAGCACATATTATTAAATTCCTTATTCCTGTTTCTATGGCCTCTACAACTAGAAGTTTACTTGAACTGTGCCTTCTCTTTCTTGTTGTGGGATTTGGCCTGCACGTTTGCTCTGTTTTCCGTGTGGCTCAATCTCTACTGTCCATTGTCCCTCTGAACATGGGGGGTTGGTCAGAGGCTTCAGTGCAGAACAAGGGGTAACCAAACTGTGACAAGATTCTGGGTCAGTTTCCATTTTATTCCCATTCCTGAAAAAATAGTAAGTTTTAATGATTTATTCTTGCATAAAGTTTGAAAAACAGATTGCTGAATTTGAAAAGTTCCAGCATGAGCTCCTGCCACCTAGTTTTCCTCATATACTTCTCCAGTCTCTTAAAAATAGTACAAGTGTCACTGTGTACAGCTAGAGGTCAGCTGAGCATAGGCAGAGGTTCTTGCCACATTTATTAAGTGTAAATATAGACAGTGGCTGGGACCACACATAACTACATGGCACCTGTGTGTAGGAGGCTGCTCTGAGACATAAGCTGCCACCATGCACTGTGGAGGTGTGTGTGTGGGGTGTTCCTTTCTCAAGTCTTCCTGTGAGAGGTTCAGCTAGGCTTTTGATCAGTGTCCACATCAGACCAGGCTGGGAGGATATTTGATCTTTAGCTGATAGATGTTCTGATCCCTGCAAGACAGGAAAGCCTCCCTCTACCAGAGTCTGGTACCTTGGTATGCTCTCTGTTAACTCTGAGGCTCTCCTACAAGATTATCTTTCCTGACTACTGACCTTTCTTTACCACATGGGTTTTCTGTTGCTGTGTTACAAATCAGCACCAACTGAGGGACTCAGAACAGCCTTCGTTTATCAGCTCACCGTTCCTCAGTGCAGGTGGGCCCAGCAGGTCAGGGCTTTTTGGTGAGTCTCCTACAAGGCTAAAATCAAGCTGTTGGCCAGGCTGTGTTCTCCAGGCTCACACGGTGACAGCGCAGGTGTGTTCCTCGCTGCATGTTCCCCTCCTTCTCAAAGCCAGCACTGGAGCACGGGAGTCCTTCTGTGCATGAGTGACTGCCTTCCGCTGTCTCTGACCTTTGTAGCCATACTGAAAGTCTACATGTGATTAGGTCAAGCCCACCCAGACAATGCTCTTTGATGAACTCAAAGTCAACTGATTAGTTGACTTAATTACATCATCTTCAAAATCCTTAATTACATCCTTAATTACATCTTCAAAATCCCTTCACATTCCCTACAATGTAACATAATCCTGGAAAAATTGATGTTTCGTCCTACTGACAGGTTCTGCTCACTCTCCAAGAAGGCAGGTTTTACAGTATAGAAAGGATTTTAGAATTCTGTCTATCACACCGTTGTAGCAGTTTTTTTATGGGTTGTATCATCTGGGTAAGGAAATTGAACCAGATCTACCAATCTTCATCTCCATTTCTTCCTGGGGCCTGGTGTCACAGGTGCTGTCATCCCACCTAGCACCTCATCCCACTTCTCATTTCCCCCAGAATGAAGTTGCTTGCAAAGCCTTGCATTGCAAGTAACTTATTCTTTGAGTGCTCTGTGAGACGAGTGAACATTTCTAATAAAGTGTTTCTAAAAAAGGAGTGATGTCTTATAATGCAAACAATGCATCACTGAAAATCACGGACATTATCACATGATCACATCTGAGCCAATGATCCCTCCCCGCTGGTTGCAGGGTTGTGGGTGATCATCTCCTCTGACAGCAAGAGGCTCTGGAGGAGGCCTTGTCTGCAGAGGAAGAGGAGAGAAAGGCGGAGGAGGCATCCCTCACTTCAAACGATCAGGGAGATGTGCAAAATGTGGGAAACCATGCAACATTTTGCAGAAAAGCAGCACCTGAATAAGGCTGTAGGAGTGGAAGTGATGAATCTGGTTAAGGACAACGTAATGCCACATTTCCACAAAATCCTCAAAAGGAGCCAAAAGCAGGCATCATTGGATAGGTTCTTTGTTAAAGCTGCATGAAAAGGATTCCACTGAGCCAATACACAGCAGTGATTCCCTTAGTGATATTACAAATCATCCTATATGATATCCCTCCTCTTGTCTCCACACCAGCCATGAAGGTTTGCAAAGCTAAGTGCAAGTTAATTTACTTACTTTTCTTTATATATATATAATTTTGTATTATATTACAGTATTGCAATCATTTTTATATGAATATTTTTGGCTTGTGGAACCACTCATCTGAGTTTCCATTATTTCTTTTTTTTTTTTTTTTTTTGGTTCCAGGAACTGAACTCATGACCTTGTGCCTGCCAGGCAATCACATGTGCCACTGAGCTAAATCCCCAGCCCCTATTTCTTATAAGAAAATTTGCTTTGATATACAGGTGCCTTTGATAACAAGCATGTTTCTGACCAAATTATGCTCAAAAATCAAGGTTTACTATGCTCTATTTTTCACTCTCCCTTATGGCTAGAGGTAAGCATACAACATAGTCTTGGCAGATAAGCATAAGTTAGTGGATATGGTTCCTCTGCCCTTCTCTATCCTGGAGTGTGGACTCACTGTTTAGTTTCTCCTGTGATAAGCAGGAAAAGGTCAACAGGTTTTTACAGAGATCTTGTCTCTGAAATCATTGAGCTGCCAACACCATACCAGAAACTGGTATTGTGTTAAATGTAGTAAAAGGTAATCCCAATTTATACTAAACCGAACAAGTTGCAGAATGAGAAAAACTAGCCACTGTAACTTTTCCAGATGGACTGTGCAGGGTCAATACTACATCAACCTTCATAAGCAGGGTGGCCCCTCCCACATTCTCCCCAGTGCTCACAGTAATTATTTTATATAGTATCCTTGTGTTTGTGTGTGCATGGGAGATATTAGGGGTTGAAGCCCATAGCCTTTCTGTTTGTTTTAGAGACAGAGTCCCACTACGCAGTGCAAACTAGCCTTGAGCTCATTTACGTAGTCCAGGGTAGCCTTGAATTCATGGCAGTTCTCCTGCTTCAGCCTCCCAAGTGCTGGGATTACAGGCGTGTGCCACCACACCCAGCTCATAGCTTTTCTGTATGCTGGGCAAGGGCTATAATGTTACATCCTCACACCTTTTCATTTTATTTCTTTTTCTTTTCTTTTTTTTTTTTTTTTTTGTCTTTTTTGTTTTTTTATCGGTACCAGGGATCGAACTCACGACTGCCTGCTTGCAAGGCAGGCGCTTATGCCGCTGAGCTAAATCCCCAGCCCCTCATTTTATTTCAAGACAGGCTCTTGCAGTATTTCCCAGGATCTTTCTTTCTTTCTGTACTGGGGATCAAACTCATGACCTGGTGCTTGATAGGCAGGCGCTTAGGCTGCTGAGCTAAATCCTTGGCCCTTGTAGGCTGGCCTTGAACTTGTGATCCTCCTGCCTCTGCCTCCCAAGTAGCTAGTATTACAAGCATGCACACCATGCCCAACTTTATATAGTGTCTTTATATCACACTGAATGTTCATGGTTACAGAATAGTCATAGTTAGAGTTATTTCCCATTTAGCCTGCGATATGTTGCAAATATAATAGGTCCTTCAAAGCTACTTGGGAGACAGGCTACGCTCAGAAAACAGAAGAGTTTACTTAGGGGACAGGGCAGACTGCCTTCTTGGCTTCCAAGCTTTCTCTCTTTCCTTACTATTCCTCCTGTGATCCCCCTGTGGGTTCTCATGGCAGGCTGGGCACTGGGGCATGAGACTTCTCAGGTCCATGGGGTACACAAGCAGTAGAGGAAAAGGCCAGGGGTCTTGAGGCTGGCAAGCTCTCCACTGAGTCCCTTGAGTAAGGTGGACAGTACAGGGAAGGCGCACAGCTTCTTGCAGCTGTCAGGAGCCAGCAGAGGAACTGTCCTAAGAACTCTCCTGACCCAGGGCAAAGCCAGAGGCAGCCTGAGAAGGATGCACAAGGCAGACAAAGGTGTGTGTCTCCTGAAAGCTTCCAGCCAGGAGGAGTGTCAGCACTTGGTGGGACTCACTCATCTGGAGTACTCAGGACAGTCTGTACTCTGTCTGATGCGCAGTGCGGATTCAGACCCATGAGCCAGTACACCTGTCTGCCATGCACACACAGACTCTCCACTGCCTGTCCCAGGCTAAGGTCCCAAGGAGGTAAACACTCTGCCCCTCTCCACCTGCCCTTGTCCCAGCCCGCTTAACAGCTGGTGCTGTCTATGTGCGTTCTCCCATCATCCCTGTCCTTTGCCCTCTGGTCTCCTGTAGGATCAGCACCAGGCTCTTGTCTAGCACCCGAATCTGTGTCACCCTCCCCACCTCCCAGCCCCATGCTCCTCCCCATCAGCCCTCGATTGACCAGACTCTATCCTTCCTCCCTCATCTCAGTGTCTACTTCCAGGTCAGTCCAGCCTCCACCACCTGAGCTGGGTCTCAGTCCTTCCGAGGTGCTCTCACCAAGGATGCTGAAGTTTCTTAAGTTTCCACAGCCCCTACACTGCATGACCTCTGTAGCCTTCAGCACTGCTGGCCACCTCCTCCCAGAAATTCTCAGCTCCTTTGGCTTCTAGGGCAGAGGCTGCAAGTTACCTTTGCAAGATCCAGTCTTTTTTCTTTCATACTAATTAGAACTGCTTCTTCCCCCCACATTAAACCATGCCATCTACTGGCTTTCCTTGCAAGTAAGTGTGACCAGGGAGCAGTACTAGCCAATGAATTCTAAATGGAAGCTATTAGGTGGGCTACAGGGAAAGTTCCTTAAAAAGTGGGGGGAGGGGAGTCATTTGGTGTATGCAGGCCATTTATTTCTGACATGTCTTCCTTTCTCCTGTGTGGAACATAGTCCTGATGGCTGGGGTTAGAGCAGCCATCTTGTAACACATGGAAAATGCCAAAAGTTATCAAGACATGAGTTCTATCATCCTACTGCTCGTAAGGCTGGCAGTTTCTTATCTCCCACCTCATTCCATAAGAAAAATAAGCTGGGGCTTGGGATTTAGCTCAGCGGCATAAGCGCCTGCCTTGCAAGCAGGCAGTCGTGAGTTCGATCCCTGGTACCAATAAAAAAAAAAAAAGAGAAAGAAAGAAAAAGAAGCTCTGTCTTGTTTAATTCATTGGATTTTCTATGACACACAGCTGAAATCCTGCTCTCATGACTATGCCACTCTTGTCTCCTACTTCCTGAACCACGGTAGGCCTCCACAGCCTTTCTTTGTACATTCCTCAGCTTCGTCCCTGTCTCTCTTCCCCACTGTTTATCAAGTGACTCAGCGTGCCTGCTGCTGCCCATGATGATACCAAATCCCCATGTGTAGCCCAGGCCCTTCTCCACAACCCCAGGCCCGCCGGCCTGAATGCCCACTGAGCATCCCCAGCCACCTGTTCTTGGAGACCTTACAGACATTGCGATTGTGCACAGCGGAACTTGCCAGCCCTCCCCAGTGCTGCTCCTCCTTCTGTTCCTGGAGCAAGTCACCTCCCCTCTACCTGAGGGTCCAAAGTCCCATTGCATCTCCTGATAGCTCCAATTTGCTCTCACCTTTTCAGTCCCACAGATAGACACAAGCCACCGTTGTCTCTTGCCTGGGCCACTGCAATAGCTTCCGAGCTAGCTTTCCTGACCCCTTCCAAACTGGCACTGGGTTATTTTGCTTGTTTCGTTTTTTTCTTTTGTTGTTGTTGTTGTTGTTCTGGGAATGAACCCATGGCCTTTGCCCTGAGCTGTATCCCTAGATCTTTTTAAATCGAGACAGGATCTCAATAAGTCACTAAGTTGCTCAGACTGGGTTGGAACTTGTTATGCTTCTGCTTCAGCCTTCTAGAGCGCTGGGATTACAGATGTGCACAACTACAGCTGGTTGGGTTGATCTTTTTAAGAGGCAAATCTGACTATATCATTTCTCTTAAAATGCCTCAGTATCTCTTCACCTCCCACAAGAAGCATCTGATGCCTCTGCTTGAGCTGAGCCCTGAGTGTTTCAGGAAGCTCCCTTACACCACATGAATCACCAACTATTCCCCAAACACACCATGATTTTTCTCATTTTTTTTGCCTGAAATGTGGCTTGCATGCAGAAAGCTGCAAGCGGAATGTACATAGACCTTGACCTTGGATTCAGCTCCTTCCATCTTCCCATGGAATCCCAGCTCGCTGAGAGCTCCCACTACAAGCAGAGAGCAGTGGAGTCCATGTGGCCCCGCTCAGGGTCTATTCTACCTACAGCTAGGTGACACAGGAGGACTTCTGGGAAAAGAAAACCAGAAGCGTTAAGTTCACAGCTGTTTGCCCTCCCCACTCCTGACCGACTCCACGCTGGCCACTCACCCTCTGGGTGACGGGCTTGTTGTCCTGGATCCGCACGGCCAGCCCCATGTCAGACAGCCTGCAGTTGCCCAGGTCATCGAGCAGCACATTCTCAGGCTTCATGTCCCGGTAGACGATGCCAAGGCCGTGCAGATGCAGCAGTCCGCAGGCCATCTGGGCAGAATAGAAGAGCACCCGGCTCATGGCCAGGCCCCGTGTGCCAATGCTATAGATGTGGAACTTGAGGTCGCCCCCGTTCATCAGGCTCATGACCAGGCAGAGGTGGGATTTGCTCTCAAAGGCATAGGCCAGCGAGACGATGAAGGGGCTGTTGACCTTCTCTAGGATTTCCTTCTCCAGGAGAGCCATTTTCTCCCCATTTTTCTTCTTCAGTCGCTTCTTGTCGAGTTTTTTACAGGCATACATCTTACCAGTGTTTTTCACCTGGACGGCACATACCTGAAGGGAGACAGAGAGAGAGAGGATGAGGCGAAGGCAGATGGCCCTGGAGAGCGGTGGGAGAGGGGCGGAGGAAGGGATGTGCGGAGATGGAGGTCAGCCTGGTGCTCTCTTCCCCGAGACACGCTCCCCCTCACAGCTTCCCCTCCCTCTGGCCCTCTGTTCACCTGGCTGCTACAGTGTTGCTTGCAATTCCACTAGCTGATGGTAATAAAACAAAAAAGGCGAGACGATCTGGGGGCATTCAGGGGTAGGGCTCTGGCCTCACACGAACAAGTCCTGGGTTCGACCTCTAGCACGAGTTAAAGAAAGGGGGGGTGGGAAGTAGAAAACCACCAGTGTTAGCAGTAGTGCAGGGAAACAAACCCTCCCGCTTTGCTGTGGGATTATAAAATGTGCAAGAGACTTCAATGGCGCCTTAAATAAACTAATCACAGAGTCTCCACATGATCCAGCTCTTCTCCTTGTAGACATACACCCAAGAGAAATGAGAACCAGTATTCAAACAAAAACTTGTTTGATCCTCAGCACTGCAAAATAAATAAACTAACAAATGCATAAAAGAAGCCCAAAATACTTGTATGTGACTGTTCACAGCAGCACTCAGCACAACCATCAAAAGGTGGGAGCAGCCCAAGTGTCCATCAGCACGAGGTACTTTCTTACAATGGAATATCGTCCAGCCACAAAAGTGCATACGATGTGTGCCACGGTGTGAATGAGCCCCCAGAACATTACGGCCACTGAAGGGAGCCAGATACAAAAGATCACAGAGGGTATGAAATACCCAGAATAGGCCTATTCCTGGGGACAGAAAGCAGACTAGTGGTTGCCAGGGGCCAGAGGAAGTGGGAGTGGGGAGCGATTGTTCCGGTCCAGGGATAACCCAGAAGTCTTGGAACAGACAGAGGTGATGGTTACACAACACTGTTGCATGCTAAAAGCCACTGAATGATACATTTTAAAATTGTTAACGGTAGATCTTATGTTGTGTGACTATTTTTTTTTTTTCTACTTTAAAAAAAGCTGAGCACAGCAGGGGCACAAAGCAGGCCCCTGACTTTCTTCAGGGTGCATTTTTTTCTTAGCTATCCATTCTTCTCAAATTGCCTGCGTGCAAAAGGTTCCCCACTGGCAAAATGGGCTGCAGTAATCTTCCAAAGTGGCTGGGGCATTTCAGTGCGGGTTCCTGAGGTGGACCCGTGATAAAGATTCCTGGCCAAGCCCACACTCTGTGTGACTCTAGCGCCATTTGTATTATACTTTTTATGGTGACCCCCTCAGAAGGGCTGGGAGGAGTGAGCTCGGAATCCTCCTGCATGGCCCTGAAATTAGTTCTAAATATCTTCCCTTGAGTTTAAATAAACAAACAGCAAACAAACAAATAAAGGCAAAACACTCCACTTGTGTGCACCCTCCGGTCTGGTATCCAGAGACACTTACCTCCCCAAAACCGCCTTTCCCCAGCACTCGGAACTCAGTGAAGTACTTTTCTGATATTGGCTGCATCTCAAAGAGTTTCCACTGCAGAAATCTGTCGTAGAACGGGCTGGCGAGGAAGTCCCTGAAAGGCTGGTCCTGCAGGAAGCCCACGGCCTCCCCCTTGGCCAGCGCCACCACGGCCGCGCGCTCTTCCTCGGTGGCGGCTGCTTGGCACCTGCTGACCAGCCCCGGGCTGAGGAAGGCGTGTGGGTGCCCTGCGGCAGGGACGCAGGTGGCCAGCAGCCCCTGCAGCGCGAGGTCCTTGGTGGGCCCCTGCTCGGCGAGCTCCCAGACCTGCACTTCTTCCAGGAAGGTGGAGACCTCTTGGTATGCAGGCACCGAGGCCAGGAAGTCGTGGAAGAGGCGGCGGCCGATGGGCTGCTGCTCACACAGGCTGTCGAAGCTCGGGGCCAGCGCACGGCGGAGCTCTGCACAGTCCTGGGGCTCGGGCAGCGCCAAGCTGCGGCGCCACCGCCGCAGCTCACGGCTGTCGGCGTCCGACAGCTTGCGGGCCTGTAGGTAGGCCGTGTTGGCTATCAGGTTGTCCAGGCCCCCCATGTCCATGGCTGAGCACGGGGCGTCCCCCGGGGAAATCACGGGAGGTGGGAGGACAGTGTGGGGACTGTAGTCGGCTGACAACCAGCTGGCTGTCTGCTTCTGAGGTTAACTAACTGCCGGGGGATTTGCAGCGAGTTGGCCAGCCGGCCTGTGGGACCCTGGAGGGTGCGAAAGAGGTTTCTCCTGTAAGAAGCTTTGCCTGGCTATGTATAGCCGGTCAGTGGCTCCCATCCGCAAGGTCAAAGCCGCCTGCATCACCTGCTCCCCCTCGTAGCCTATTCATGGTGGGGCCTTTTTGCAGTGCCCTGGCTCTGCATGATTGGCTACCAGCTTTCAGAATAGGGGAGCAAGCAGTATTTTACGTTATTCCAATGGTCTATGTTAAATCCTGTAGTAATGGAGAACTTTTCTCTTGGTGCCTTGCAGCCTAACACACAGAGCAGGGCACAGGAGGGGATGCTCTGACCTAGGGTGGTGGCAAACGCCTGTAATCTCAGCACTCTGGGAACCTGAGGTAGAAGGATCACAAATTTGAACCCAGCCATGCAATTTACTGAGTTAATGAGACGCTGTCTCAAAATAAAAAAGGTAGACTGGGGATGCCGCTCAGTGTAAAGGCCCTGGGTTCAGTCCCTAGTGCTGTGAACTAACTAAATAAGTCCTCTGAACTCTGAGTCCTGAGACATGTTCTCAGAAGTGCTGAGGACTCGAGTCATGGCCCCTTGGGGTGCCCTGTGGAGCCTCCGGAATCTTCCAGCTATAACACCAGGCATAGTGGCACACACCTGTTACCCTATAACTCAGGAGCCTGAAGTAAAAGACTCACTGTGAGTTCGAGGCCAGCCTGGGCCACATAGCAAGACCCTGTCTCAGATAGATGAATAAATAAATTTTTAAAAATTCCTGTGGTTTGGTTGGCTCTGAGAAATCAGTGACATCATGCACCTTGAGTTAAAAAGAGAGGGGAGGTCGTTTGGACTCCTAGCATAACTTTAAGCAGGAAAGGGCATATTTCTGCCGTAGGTCTGTGAGGGGAGTCACCTGGAAGTGTGGACTCTGAATGAAGCAAGCATTTTCCAAGACCCCATAGATAGCTACTCCACAGCATGTGGTCATGGCTGTCCCCGGGGCACAACCTATCTAGTGGACTCTGAATGCCAACCCTTGCGTGGACACCAGCACATGGAAATTTCTAGGGCTGCCACATCATTGGCCAAGGAAGCAAGAAGGCTGTCCTCCACGGAGGACACTGGGAGCTGTGCTGTCACTGACTATGGCCTTACCAGGAACAGAAATTGATTTAGACAGAGATCAGGCTAAGAGCCTCTGTTCCAAAAATAACAACTTGGGCTCTCAGGGAAAGAATACTCAGGCTTTTTTTTTTTTTTTTTTTAATCAAAGCAAGGCTAAGGCAGCTTAAAAACAAAGTCATTCAGCATTATGCTTGAGCAGTTAAAAGGAGGAGGAGGGGGCTCGTCAGTCTTTTTCCAAACAAACATCCTGTAGCACACACTCTTGTCAAAACATAGCTTGACCACCTCGGTCCGCCTTCAGCCTCTGACCCTTCCCCAGAGCGGCTACACACTTGGCTGCACGCTCCTGAGAATTATGTAACGAACTCGTGGGTGCCCTTTGGCTTCCCGCTGCTGAGCTGTAAATGATCACTTCTCTTGGAGAGGTGGGTGACCCACCGGTATAAGCGGCCACTGCCCAGAGCCATGCCAACTTCTCTGGTACCCGTACGACTCACGCTGGAGTTTCTTGTTCTTAGCATGTTATGCCAGACTCACATTTCTGAGCAGTGAAAAATCAATCTGATAATTTTTTGCCTTTTCCTAAAGATCTTATGAAAATAGCAGTAATGTAACAGGCCAGAATTTTGAGAAAACGGTAGAATTGTCATTATATAGATATTTCACTGAGGAAAGAAAAGCCTTCAGTGATGAACATACATGCTATGAACTGGTAGCTCCCACTCACACTAACACTTTTGTAGAAATCCCTAGTATTCACTTAACTTGACAGTGTCCAATAGAAACACACGAAGCCAAATGTAATTTAGTTTCTAGTAACCACGTTAAAATGGGAAGAGACTGAAGCAGGAGGACTATCACAAATTCGAGGCCAGCCTGGGCTACATAGTGAGTTCAAGGCCAGCTTGAGTTACAGAATGAGACCCTGTCTCAAAAAAAAATTATCTTTTCAACATATAATTGATATAAAAGGTTCTAACAAAGGTCCTGCATTCCTTTTTTGTCCCAAGTCTTCATGTACTTAATGACACATCTTAGTCTAAACTAGCCACACTTTAATTGCTCAGTGGCCTCAGGTGACCACTTATTTGATAGCTCAGGCTTAATCTTTACTTATGTAGCTTTTCACAAAAAAAGGAAGTCTTATCATTGGTTGGTTTTCTAGTCAGTGATATCATAATCATCTGGGTAAAAATATTCTTTATATATTAAAAATTATCTGGCCAAACAGCACAGAATTTAAATAATATTCAACACAAAATTTAGAAGTATTAAAATGACAATAAGATGCACTGGAAATTTTAAACAGAATACTGTGATTTTTAAAATTTGACCCACCTGATAATACAGAGAAGTTTGTTTAAAATAAGAGTAATTTATGTGATTGCTAACAATAGGATCCAGTACTTTTCCCAACTAAATGAAAACAATAAGTATAGTCCAATTAAAGAAAGGCACTGAATCCTTATTTTAGAAACAGAGGATTCCCAAGTGGGGGAAAAGTAGTCTTGGGTTTGAGATGTGGTCAACACCAAGTCTAGCACTATTTGAGATATTGGAATCCTGGCTTCCTCAAGTCTTAGCTGTGTGAATTTAGACAAAGTACTTAACTTCTCTTAGCCCCCATCATCTGTAAAACAGAAATGATACATATTGATTCTTCAGGGTAAGTTCTTAAAAGGATTAAATGCTTAACAGTGCTTGCCACGAAGCATTGATTATTTTTTAAAAAAGCATTAACTTTTAAATGATTACTGTCAATCATCAAGATTGGAGGGGGAGAGACTTGAGCAGTGTGGAAGATGGGGTCCCATGTCTATGCCCCCCTAGGACAGAGCACCAAGCTCAGGGTTTGCAAGAGACCTTAGAGAGTTGTGTCTTCCATGGAATTACAAGACAGGGAGATCAGGGTTTCAAACAAACTATTGCAACAAAATGTTTTGCTGTATCCTACTGTAAAAACTATCTTGTGAAAAGAACTATATAATTTTGAACAAAAGCTAACTTTCATAATGGTAGACAGCAACTATGTTACTATGTATTTTTTGACCAATGTTATAACCTACAAGAAAGAAAAATAAGTTCTTTTTGCTCAGGAGCTGTTTGTGTTATTTAAAGCTTTTTTTTTTTTTTTAAAGATGTGTATACTGTAAAATTTTTTTTTTGTTGTTATTGTTTGTTTTTTGAGTCTTGCTGTTGGGTGCAGGCTGGACTTTAACTTGCTATGCAGGCTTGGCTCACCTCAAACTCTTGGCATTCCTCCTGCTTCTGCCTCGCAAGTGCTGGGTTTACCGGCGTGTGCCATTTCACCTGGCCATGTTCTAAATTTTTTTTTTTTTTTTTTTGTCTTTTTCGTTTTTATCGGTAACAGGGATTGAACGCACGACTGCCTGCTTGCAAGGCAGGCGCTTATGCCGCTGAGCTAAATCCCCAGCCCCCATGTTCTAAATTTTAAAACATCCTTTGTGCCATACAACATTTGAAACACAAAGAAGATTTAAAAAGAAGTTTTAAGCTAGTGATTAGTAATAGAAGTTTGATTAATTTGTTCACCTTGCCCAAGGATTTTAATCTTGAAAATAAATTCAAAATTAATTGAACAAGTAAAATAGTAAAATTAGATCTCTAATAAGAACATGATCAGGGACTGGGGATTTAGCTCAGCGGCATAAGCGCCTGCCTTGCAAGCAGGCAGTCATGAGTTTGATCCCCGGTACCAATAAAAACGAAAAATACCAAAAAAAACCCCCCCAAAAAACCATGATCATTCATTCTTTAAAATGCACATATCTCTGCAGGACCAAGACTGTTTTTTAAATTTTTGTTTTTATTTGTTCACATTTGCAGTGTATAATAACATTTGTCATAAGGAATTGATACATATACCTGACACATCTTAATTCTTTATACATTCCCTTCCCCTCCCCTCTTGGCCCTCTTCTTATTTAAAAGATCAATCTCCCTATTACTTATTATGCATCTTTTAGTGTGCTTTCATTTATTTATACTTTGAGTTTTTCATGTAAAGGAAACCATGCAATATTTAACCCATGTTTGATTTATATCATTCAATATTACAACCTAAGGTGCATCCATTTTCCTACAAATGACTCAAATTTATTTTTCTCTGTGGCAGATTAGTACTGAATATTGTATAAATGTATTTTCTTTACTCATTTGCCTATTGATGGACATGTAGGCTACTACCAAAACTTAGCTTTTATGAGTTGTGTTCCCGTAAACATGGGTATGCATGTACCATTGTAATGCAAACATCTTTAACCCTTCTGGGAAGATACCTAAGAGAGGATAGTTGGGTCAAATGGAGTCTCGATTTTTAATTTTTGAGGCATCTCCATGCTGATTTCCATAGTGTTTGTACTAATTACATTTCCACCAATAATGTCGAAGGGTCCCCCCTCCAACAACCTTGCATTTGTTAATGTTTTATTTCCTGTTGATGGCCACTCTCTCTGGAGTAATGCAGACCTGTGCTATTTTAATTTGCATTTCTCTAATGACCAGATGCTGAACAATTTTTCATCCACTTATTGGCCATTTGTACTTCTTCTGAAAACTATCTATTCATTTCAGTTGTCCATTTTCTCACTGGCTCTTTTGTTTTGGGGGGATGTAATATTTTTGAGTTTTCATGTATTCTAAATATTAGTCCCTTGCCTAAGGAGTAGCTGCAAAAAATTTTCCTCCCCTAATGGACGTGCTTTGAAATTTTCTTGTAGTTTTTCTCCTTTTTTTCTTTATCTTATCTTTGAATAAAATGAATTTGAAAAAAAGAAAAAAAAAAACCCTTTTCTCCCACTCTGTACGTTGTCTTTTCACACTGTTGTTTCTTTTGCTGTGCAGAAGATTTAAACTTGATGTAATCCCTCTTGTTGATTCTTGATGTTATTTCTTGTGCAGCTGGGGTTCTGCTCAGAAATTCCTTGTTTATGTGTGTGTGTTCCAGAGTCTTATCTATTTTAATCTTCCAGCAGATTAAGCGTTTCTGTTTAAGTATTTAGAACATTGATCCATTTTGATTTTATTTCGGTACATAGTGAGAGACAGGGGTCTGGATTCAATCTTCTGCATGCGGATAGATAGTTTTCTTAGCATCATGTGTTAAAGAGCCTGGCTATTTTGGGCCCCTTTGTTAGAGATCAGGTGGTTGAATGTGCCTGGATTGTTTCTGAATCTTAGATTCTGATCCACTGATCTACATGTCTGTTTTTGTGTCAGTACCATGTTGCTTTTCTCACAGTAGCTTTGTAATATAACTTGAAATCCTGCATTGTGATGTCTCCCTCTTTATTCTTGTCCGGGTTTGCTTTTCACTATTCTACATCTTTTACAGTTTAATATAAAGTTTAGAACTGTTTTCTGTTCCTCTGGGGGAATGCTACGGGCATTTTGATTATGTTAAATCTATGTATCAGTTTCGAAAATATGACCATTTCGACGATATTGGTTCTGTCTACCCAGGAATAGGGGATATCTTTCCATTTTCTGGTGTCCTCTTCCATATTCTTTTTCAGAATATTATAGTTCTCATTACTTTTTTTTTCCCTGTCTTTTTGAGACACTATACACTGCAGGCTGACCTTGAACTCACGTTGTAGCCCAGGTTGGCCTCAAACTCATGACAGTCCTCCTGCCTCAGCCTCCCCAGTGCTAGGATTACAGGCATGTGTTAGCACATCTGGCTAGTCATTGCTTTTTTGTATGTTAATTCCTGAGGATTTAATTTTTCTTGATGCTGTTGTGAATGATACTGTTTTCCTAATTTCTTTTTGGTGATAAATTATTGGTGTACAACAACACTACTGATTTTGTGTATTGAGTTTATATCCTGCTACTTTGCTGAATTCATTTATTAGTTCTAGGAGTCTTCTGGTGAAATTTTTTGGGTCATCTATCTAAAGGATCATCTACAAATGACAATTTGACTTCTTCCTCTCCTATACATATTTCTTTTATTTCTTCCTCTTGCTTAATTGCTCTGGCTAATGATTTGAATACTACTACATTGAATGAGAGTGTCTTATTGCTGATTTTAGAGGAAAAGTTTGCAGTTTTTCTTCATTTAATATGATGTTGGTACTGTTTGTCATTAGAGTCTTTTATCAGATTGAGATATGTTCCTTGTGTAACTATTTTCTTCATTTGTTTTATCACAAACAAATGTTGGATTTTGCCAAAGGCTTTTGCTTTTTTTATTTTTATTTTTGCATCTGCTGAGGTGATCATTTGATTGGGAGGGGGGTACTGGGAATGAACTCACAACCTTGCACTTACAAGGTAAGTGCTTGAGCCACTGAGCTAAATTCCCAGTTACATTTGATTTTTGCCCTTGCTTCTCTTTATCTTATGCATTACACATTTATTGATTTGCATATATTGAACCATCTTTGCATTCCTGGGATGGAACTTACTTGGTTGTAACATACGATCTAAAAGATTTGTTGTGTTCTGCTTGTCAGCACTGTTTCTTGTTGAGGATCTTTGCATCTGTGTTCATTAGTGAAGTTGGCCTGTAGTTTTCTTTTTCAACTGAGTCCTTTTCTGTATATGGAATCAAGGTAATACTAGCTCCTAGGAGTGAGTTTTGAATACTCCTTCCCTTTTAATTCATTAAAGAGGGTGGGGAGCAATAGTTTCCCTGAAGTTCTCATGGAATTTGGCAGTGAATTCATTAGGACCTGAGTTTTTCCTACTTGAGTTTTTTTTTTTTTTAATTAATGTCCCAATTTTGATGCCTGTTACTGGATTTTTCTTCTTCGTCCTGTTTTGATTATTGATATGTATCTAAGTATCTATCCATTTCTTCTGGATCCTCAAATTTATTAGGGTATAGGTTTTGGGAATAGTTACTAATAACCTGGATTTCAGTGATGTCCAGTATAATTCACTGTTTTCATTTCTGATTGCACTCATATGACTCTTTTCTTTCCTTTATTGGTAAGCTTGCCTAAAGGTTGGTCTATTTTGTTTATTCTTTTAAAGGACAAACTCTCAATTCACTGATTCTTTGTTTTATTAGCCTCAATTTCATTAATTTCTACTCTAATCTTTACAATTTCCTTCCCTGTGCTACTTTTGGATTAAATTGTTCTTGTTTTTATAGGACTCTGAGGTGCATTATGAATTTATTTATTCAGGTTTACTCTTTTTCTGACGTGTGGCATTCACAGCTATAGACTTCTCTCTTAGGGTTGTTTTCATTGTGTCAAGTAGGCTCTGGTGTGCTGCACTGTACTATCATTTGATTTTAGGAACTGCCTGATTCTTTCTTGATTTCTTCTGCAACTTATTATTTATTTGAGAGTATATTGTTTCATCTGTGGTGGCAGATTCCTGTAATCCTAGCACTTGGGAGGACAAGCATGGAACTTGTTGCCACAAGTTTGAGGCCAGCCTGGGCTACACAGTGAGTTCAGTTTCTGTGGGTTTTTGCCATTGATTTTTAGTTTCGTTGGACTATGACCTGATAATTGCGTGGGATAATTTTGGTTCTTTATATTTATTTAAACATGCTTTATTGGCTAGTATGTGCTGTCTTTTGGAGAAAGTTTCATATGCTGCTGAGAAGACCGTGTATTCTGTCGTGTGGAACAGTCTGAAATTATCTATTAAATCCATTTGTTTGAAAGTGTGGCTCAACTCTAATATTTCCTTGTTGATTTTTTGTCTGCTTGATCTGTTTATGAACATGAGGCAATGAGATTCCCATTTTAATTATGTTAATGTTTATCTAATCTTTTATGTCCAGTAGTTTCTTTTATAAAGTTATCTGTGCTTGTGTTCTGTGCATATACATTTTTTGGGGGGAGGGTCCTTGGGAGACTGTGTTTCACTACACAGTTCAGGCTGGCCTTAAACTCACTTTGTAGCCTAAACTAGCCTTGAACTCACAGAGACCCTCCTGCTTGAGCCTCCCGAGCGCTGGGATTACAGGTGGGCACCATCATACCCAGCCAAACATATATATACATTTATATTTGTTATTGCTTCCTGTTGATTTGTTCCTTTAACCAATACCTGGTGACCTTCTTTGCTCTTCTCATCAGTTTTGGCTTGAAGTCCACTTTGAAAATAGGATAACCACTCCTACTTGATTTCTGGCTCCTATTTCATGAAATATTTTCTTCTACCTTTTGATTTTTAGCCTATGAATTTCTTTTTTGCTTAAATACAGTCTTTGTATACAGCATACTCTGGGTTTTGTGTTTTGATCCAATATGACAATCTGTGTCTTCTGACCATTCATACTGATAGCTACTACTGAAATGTATTGACTTATCCCTGTTGTTGCATTAATATCTTGTTGCTGATTTCTTTCTTCCTCTTCTGCTTAACTGCTTGCTCTACCTGGTGTATTCCATTAGATGTTTTGACACTGTTGGCTTCATTGTCTCTTTCTGGTATATCCTTGAGGATTTTTTCTGAGAATTAGTTTTGTGTTCATAACTTTCTAAATGTGCTCTTTTTCATGGAAAAACTTTGTTTCATCATCAACTTTAAAAGAGTTTTGCAGGATATATCAGTGTGGGTTGGAAGTTATTTTCATTTAAGGTTTAACATGTTCCTACCAGCTTGAACCACCAGTGGTAAATACATGACTGGTGGCATAAATGGATCCAATCACTTTTTATTGGTCTTTTTAGTAATAAAATTAAATTGGAACTGCCCAGCAGTGAGATATAGTACACAAATTAAATTAGAGCTACTCAGGAGTGAGACATGAATTGCAGCCCTGTTGTAAACGTGTTAAAACAAATCAAGCTCTCCTGACCTTTAAGGTTTGTGTTTCAAAATTTGCTGTAATTCTAATTACCTTCATAATTGAAGGTTTTACATTCATAAGTGATTTGTTTTTCTCTAACAGCTTTTAAGATTCTGCCCCTGAGTTGGAATTCTGACTATGATGTCATGGAGAAATTATTTTCTAGTCATGGTTATTTGGGGTTCTGCATGGCTTATTAATCTGTATGTTAAATTCTCTCCCTGTACTTGGAAATTTTTTATTACTCCTGTAAACAGATTTTTTATGCCATTCGAGCTACCATGATTTTTATTAGTTCTGATTACTCTTAGATTAGTCTTTGAACTGTCTAGTAGTTGTTGGATCCATCTTCCATGTTCAATTGTTTTTAAGGTATCCCAGAGTATGGTCACCTACATCGCCTCTGTCTCTTAGTTATGACACTCTCTCCTCACACTGGTCACTTGTGCCACCCAAATCTTCAATAGAATTTTTATCTCTGGATTTCTTTGTGGTACTTTTTCATGGATCCTAATTCTTTGCTAACCTGGCCACTCATATTTGTATCATTTTGCTTAGCTTAGCTAACTTTTCCTTCTTCTGTAAACTCACTGTCTTAGTTAATTTCTCACTGCTGGAAGAAAATATCTGACATTCAAAAGTTAAAAGGGAACAGGTTTATTTTACCTCCCAGTTTGTAGAGGTTTCAGTCCATAGTCAGCAGGCTTTAAGGCAGGGTGACATGGTAGAGGGACACTGCAGAGGAGAAACAGTTCATGGCAGAAGGCAGAAAACCAGATACTGGCCTGCCTTTCCCTCCTATCCCATTAAACCAGCTTTTGGGTGGTGCCACCCAGAACTGTGTTACACGACCAGTAGACTAATTTAGTAGCACACACCCTTAATCCCAGTGTCACGTGCCCTAAATCCAGCCAGCTCTGGAAAGCCCTACCTATGAGCACATGGGATTTTGGGGGCCATCTTGACACCAGCCATAATACTCACTGATCATTTAGTTTAGTAATTCCATTATCTGTTTAGCAATACTATTTCTGAGCTCCCTGAGTTCCTCATTGATCTCTTTTCATCTTATTTTTTATCATTTTGTATAATTCAACTACTTAGATTTTAATTTCCTCCCCATTGGTGCCCCCTGAATCACCTTTGGAGGAGCTGTTTTTGTTGTTCTTTGGTCTTTTTGAGACAGGGTCTTGCTATACAGTTCAGGCTGGCCTTTAGCTCACTGTGTTGCCCAGGGTGGTCTCAAATTTGCAACAATCCTCCTGCCTCAGCCTCCTGAGTGCTAGGATTACAGGTGTGAAATCCTCATTACAATGCCCAGTGCAAAGTTGGGGTTTTTGAGGTATTTTGTTGTCTTGTTTTCTCATATCATGTGTGTGTGTGTGTGTGTGTGTGTGTGTGTGTGTATGTGTGTGTGTGTATGTGTGTATGCACATGCACTGAAGGTTGCAAGTTGATTATAGTGGAAAACTTTGTCACTATACAAATCTCTTTGATTAGTGTCTGCCTTCCAGTAATGCACTCTGGAAGTGGCCTTTGTCTCTGTCCCAAGATATGGCCTTTTAGTTTGGACAGCGGGGTCGGGTGCAGTGTAATTGAGTCAACACCCAATTTTTTAAAAATAAACTTCAGCTATTATTAATGATACAAAGACAAACTGGATACTGGCATATAGTAAAAACTAATTAATAGCAGCCACTATACCACCTTGACAATAGCAAGAAAATCAGCAACAGTAAGTCAAAGATAAACTGAATATTGACATATCATAAGAAAGAATAAAAGCTGTCACTGTACTACTCTTAACAAAAGAAAAGAGAGCTTGTAATTATAGTGTGGACACAAAGACAAACCAAATATCAGTGTACAATATTTACAAATAAATGTAACAACTAAATATCTCAAGATTAATAAAGCTTACTAGTAACACTAGTAAAGAGGGAGGTGGTGGAGAAGGGGAAAATGAAAGTAAAACTTGAAAAATAAAGAAAATAGAGATGAGAAGGAGGTGAAAAAAGTGAGATAAAAGATCCTACTAAGGAGCAAAAGAAATCAGTTAACTAGATTTCGCTTTGTAAACTAAGTGCTTGTATATTTAGAGTTGACTTTAAAAAGCAAGTGGGGGCTGGGGATTTAGCACTGTGGTGTAAGCGCCTGCCTGGAATCGTGCGTTTGATTCCTGGTACCAAAAACAAACTAATAAAAAGCCAGTGAGCAGTCCTCAAGGTTTATAGGTTCTCAGGCAGCTAACAGGATGATGTTGAGTTGTGGAATTAAAGCACTTTGTACTGTCTGGTTTTGAAGTGTCCCAGGGTTTTAAAACATAAAGAGTAGCATCTTCTACTAAAGTTACTTTCCATTTGTTGTGTGCTGTTTTATGAGGAATGTTTACATCACCCTCCAGCTGAGTTCTGTGTATAACCAGTTACCACCCACTGCTGCTGCGGTTTCTTAAGGGAAACGTTCTGTGCTGTTCTAAGGTGCAGTGTCATCTGGCTGCCTGACACATGGCTTGTAAGGAATTAGCACTGTGTGTGTTAACAGCACTTTTGCATGATAAGATGTAAAATTAAACAGGAGGAATGTGGTGCAAATAATCAGTCAGTGTTTTTTAAACCGGTCGGTACTATATCTAAAGCTGTGGTTTGTATATTTCAACTTTCATGCACAGAATAAATTAAAATGAAAGCAAAAAAAGGAATAGAAGAAAATTAATGGAACTAGATAGACATAACAGAAGAAAAAAAACAAGAAAAAATAGAGAAAGATAAAGAAAAAAGAAGGGAAAACAATGAAGAAAAAGAGAAATGAATTTTAAAAATTCTCCATATTTTTGAATGAGTGATCTTTCTGCAATCTGCAGTAGTGAAATCCTCCAGATACGGGGGAGAGACAGGGAGTCACCAGGAGACCTGTTTTGTTTCCACACTCACATTACTGTGTGCGAATGCTGAATCCTGCGGCACCTCTGCTGTGGGCCTGGTTGGCCAGTGGCTTCTGCTCTAGGCTATGTTCCCTTGAGCTGCTCCCAGTTTCTGTGTCTCTGTGTGCTCCAAGTGCGGCACCAACTTTCTCCACTTAGCTTTATGACCTGTGGCTCTGTGAGGCATCCCCCCACCCCTTGCTCCAGAGGCCTCTCTGTCCATACCTAGGGGACTGTAACAATCCAAGCTGAGGTGTCTCTCTGACCACCATGGTAGATGGGGAAAAAACAGGGCACTGAACTCTGTGCTAGGTGTAAGCAGTGTTTTGTGTGTGTGTGTGTATGTGTGCATGTGTGTGTGCGTGCACCTGTGTGTGTGCATGCGTGTGAGTGTGTGTGCATGCTCACTGGACTTACCACCTGCATCTTCAGACCCAGCCTTCTCTGAAAGCCTTTCATAATGGCTTGGCTTCTAAGCTGAGCAGGTGGGACCTCTGTGTCCAGCCCAGCGTGAGCTTACGTTTCTTTGGGGGTCTATGTCTAGCTCATACCTCTCTACAGCTGTCTCTTGTGACTGTCTCCCACCCAGTCACTGGGGTATGTAACCCCAGAAACCTTGACGTGGCATTGTTCTGTAGCATAGTCTTAAGCAATTGACCTTTTCCCAAAATGTTTTCTGATTAAACCCTCTTAAATGCAGTGGGTGATGTACTGGATTTCTTCTCCCACTCTAGCCTGCCACGTGGAGTCATTTCCCCAGTAAACTCCATGCCGTTTTTGCAGTCTAAAACTGATGGCTTTTCTTGGCATGAGTGCTGTTGACCTCTGTCGTTCCTCCCTGGACTGCTGACTCCCTGGGCTTTCTGTCAGTAGAGTCAGGTTCCCCGCCCTGGCAGCCAGGGTCAGCTATCTGTTCCACTTCACTTTTTCTCTCTGCATTGAGCTCTGCTTCTCCAGCTTCTCTGTAGTTTCCAGTTTTCCTGTAAGTTTCCTCCTAATTCTGAGATGATCTTCTTCCTCCTTGTCTCCTTTTTCCTCTGCTCCTTCTCCTCCTCTTCCTCCTCCTTTTTTTCCCTTCACCTTGTTTTCTGGGTGTCTTGATCCCAAGTCCTGGAGAGGCTGGTCTTATCCTGTTGCATTTTGATTTTAGAGTTGGGTTCTCTGTGTCACCCAGGCTGGTCCAAAACTCCGGAGCTCAAGTGATCCTCCTAGGTAGCTGGGACTACAGATGTGTGCCTCCAGGAGCGAGTCTATTTGAGGATCAGGAAGTATGAAGGGATGCTGGAGGCTGAAGCACTGATCACCATGAGTTCAAGGCCAGCTTGACTATACAACGAGCCCTCCCAAAGAACACAGTGAATGTTTAAGTCTTTCAAAGTTCATTACCATACAAGACACATTGCCATTAGTTCCCCTCCCGTACTCCCTCTTATTTCAAACCCTTCTTGCCACTTTCTGAAGCAGATTTCGAAGTTCTCTTTCCTAAATGCATTCAAAAATTGTGATAAATATGGTGAAAGGGTTTTGGCTCAGACAGGACTCTGTAGCCAGGAAAGCCTCAACCGGAACCAGGAAGCTCCTATCTCCCCCGCCCCTAGGAATTTACCTGTGATGCCATCTTCCCGCCCCTGGGAATTTACCTATGGCACCAAACCTGGACCAATGGGCTACCTGTGCATCCCTAATGCCCCCCTTAGGTTCCACCCCAAACCAAGGCTACTTATGTGCCTCCCTCCATGTGTTCCGGGGTGGAGATGGCATGCCCCGGGGGGTCGGGGGTGTCTCTCCCCACATTCCCCAAATAAAGGTCATTTATATTTCATACTTCTTATCTTTTCAGCCGCTGCTGGTCCTCCCCCACAGTTCTATCATATGGTTCCCTGACCGGGAATGGCAGGCGAGAGACTCCTGGGGCTGATTCCCAGTTTTGAGTGCCCTGCTGTTCAGGACTGACCGGACTGCATCCCGCATTAATTCCTCACTTCTACACTCAGGAGCTGTAGGCTTGTCACTGCCGGTTCACAAACAACACCCACCAACTTACCACAGGTGAGCAACTCCCCGGAGATAGCCACTGGGCCAGGCCCAGTCGGATTTTCTCCCCCTTTGTGTGGATTCGTGATGCTCTCACATCCTTTGGATAGCCCAAGGCTGGGTTTTTCTGGGCAAGCCTGTGTCCACTCTGGACTGCCCACTCTGAGAGACCCTCACGTTCTTTAGAGCTTTTTAAGTTCTCACAGCAGAGTTGTTAATTTATCCATGTAAAGTTCACTCATAATACCGGTGACGGCCAATTATTAGGAGTTTGGAACCATATTAACCGTTCAGTCTGCAGTAAAAAAAGTGACGACTTTGCAGACTACGGCCCGTTGCTTCATCTGATTATAACCCTGTGAGCTAGACCCCACACCTGGTTTTATTTCGGGGACCACTTCCTGTCCCCCCCCCCCCCCGCAAACCATACATATCTATGGCTTATCACATTGCTGAAAAGCTTACAAAACTCTATCTTTGTTTTGGGAATGTGTGTCCTTTCCCGCTCCTCCAGGATCCCTCCCCTCCCCACATTTAAAGAGATAACAGTGTCTTCCCTTGCAGCCTTTCGGAGCTTTCTCAGTGTCTCCTTTCCTCCCTGCTTCTTTCCTGCCAGCGCCCCTTTGTTTCCCGTGTGTGCCAACCCATTCCCCATCACGCTGGCCCATCCGTGCTGGCCCATTCCCCGCCAGGGTAGAGGGCGAGCCCAGACGGTGTTGAGAGATACGCGCAGGACTGTTTTAAGCTGCTTTTTAAGCAGCTTTGGGCTCTTGCACGCTGCCTCCCAACTTCGCACATGGTGTTTTGGCTCTCATGCTGTGATTCAGGTCCAAGTGCACGTTCGGCTTTAACGCTCCACCCTAATCCATGTGCCCCACTGTTGGGAGTGTCTAGAGCACTCTGAACCCTGGGAAGAGGCACACACACACACCAAGTTGGGACACGGGGGGTGCAGCGCAAGGAAAAGAAGGAGAAACACGGCAATTGCAACTTCACCGCACTGCACTGCACGCACAGTCTTTATTCTAGGATTCTTATATAGTAAACCGGATCAATTCACAGAGCACAGACAATTTACTAGTGAAAAAGCATTCCTTGTGACAAGCTACAATGTGACAGACTACAATGTTTATCTAAGTTAATCAACATCAATTCTTCTAGCCCCTCTAGCCCAGGAGGAAATTCATTAGCCCAAGAATGTTGTTAATTATGTTGTTGCTAGTGTCACAAAGGTGGTGGGCCACTTCCTCATGACTCTGTAAACAAAGCCAGGTCACACAGCATGGTTTCAGAGAGTGAGAAGAACAGGCATTCCTGTCCCGCCTCTGTCTCGCATACCGGGGGCTATTGTTTACTGCAGGTCCGAGGGGGCTAGGGTCTTCAAAGTGACTCCTCATCCCCCACACCCCATGAGCAGTTCAGGCTATACATGGTGACTCAGCTCCACATCGGTCCAGGTGGTGGCCACGTGCCTCTAAGAGCAACCCCGGCCTCGGGCTGCCTCCCAGCCCCACCACTGCCACAAGCCCCTGTGCCTCGAGCCCACCACCGTGGCCACCGTGAGCCTGCCTGCTGTTGCAGCTGGCACCACCCCTCGCTGTTGCCTCCACTTTCTGTATTTCTGGGTGCCGTCCCAGCCCCTCCCCTGTACACCATGGTCGCTGCCACCTTATGCATTTCTGGGGGCAGTCCAGCCTGTGCCTGTGCGCTGCGTCTTGGCGCTCACCCCGCCCACTCTGCGTGTTCCACCTACTCGCTTTGTGCCAGAGAGATCTCAGCCCCTGCCCCGAAGCGCTGGTGCGGCTCTCTACAAGCACGCTCTATCTGTCTCAGAGTTCCATCTCGCAGGCAGGTGCCTTTCCCAGGCAAGCCTCAGCCAAACACAAGCGCTGCTTTAAGCACAGGCACAGATAGGCAGCAGATTGGCAGCTCCACTCAGGCATGCTTGTTTTACAATTCAGCCCTGCTCAAGAGAGGCTATTTTTTTATTACAATTCTCAAACCATTTAGTCAAGGTTACTGGCCACCTGATAATTTTACCAGCCTTGTTTATCAATCAAAGCCTTGACTAGTCTCCTGTTTTAATGACTAAAATTAAGAGATATTTATCAATTCCTTTTGCTGTGGACCACCAGTAATGTTATATGTTAAGCTTATTGCCTGTATCATACTGTGCTGTCGCTGATCTCCTGATAACAACTAAGGTTATAAATTCCTTTTTGCTGGGAAACACTAGCTCTGTTCCAAGACAAGGGTTTTGTTGAAAGTTTTACTGTTGTCTGAAAAGCAAAAAAAAAGGTAATTGACTGGTAAGATAAAAAGTTGTAGAAAAGCTTGAAAAGAAAGAAGATAGGAAAGAAAGCTCAACTTGAGGGCATATATAGAAAGTTGTAGAAGGCTTGAGAGGATGTAAGTTATAGAAGAAAACTTGAGGGTATGTAAAAAGTTGTAAAAGGCTCAATAGGAAGCTTGAGATGATGTAAATTTTACTTGAGGGTATACACTTGTAGAAGGCATGAGAGGATGTAAGACTTGAGGGTATATAGTAAGTTGTAAAAGGCTCGAGAGAAAGTTAAAAAGTTGTAAAAAGCTTGATAGGATGTAAACTTTATTTGTCTTGGTTCATACTACTGCAAATAACAACTTTAAAAACTAAATGTGTTCAAAATTTGACAGTAGTAGATCAGTTTTGATAGGTTTATTCATAAGATTGGTAAACCTTTACTGCAAAATGTTTCCATTAAGATTTTTCTCCAAAAGACAAAAGACAGACTAAAGCCTTTTTTGGGCAGACTAAAGCCTTTTTTTGTTAATTCCACGTGTCACCCTATAAAAAAGCGATATGCCATCCAGATAAAGCCTGCCCTCTGATCTGAAATGCCAATATTAAACTCCTGCATACTTACCTAATTCTACAGATACCTTTTACTGTAGTCCAAATCCCAAACAAAAAGGCAAAACTTGACCTTCAAACCTTATAGAGATTTTAATATGGTTTTTATGTTTTCAACAACAGAGATAATGATAACACTTGTGACACTTGGAGTTCTAAGACAGGTAAACCTACACAAGGTGGAGTTGCCTGGGCGCCTGCCCTCCACCCCCCACCATGGACCACACTCAAATGCAGCAGAAGACATTGGGCAAGAGAGTGCCCCATCCTGGCGTTCTTTGAGAACTTACCCCAGGGCTACTGGACTGTCCTAGCCACCAGAGAATGGGTAAGCCATCCTAACTTCTAGCCCTCACAGGAAATGTCGACACTGCCAGATTCATCACTAACAGAAAATTGCTGCCGAAGACTGAGGGGGCTCACGGCCAGCAGCCCCCTTTGTGGGTATCCATCTCGGAGTCCAAGTTCCACTAAAACTCTCAGGTAAGATATTCTCTATATTTGTGGACATAGAGACCATATATACAGAGTTCTTCCTGAGTTTTCAGGCTGCTATATTAAGTCCTCAATCTCTATGATGGGGTATTGATGGTCAACCTATGCCATTTATAAACAGGGCATATTTCGTGCAGGTCCCAGTCCTAAATCTTAAAATGCTTTCACTCTCTTGTGTTTATACAGGCTCACTTAGACACACTGAGGCCTCAGCAGCTTCCACCTGTTGTCGCTGGTGGACCTTTCCTCAGTGATATAAGACAATCCCCTTTCTTTCTTATTCACCAATTTGTCAGACAACCCTGGTCAAGACTGACAGATACATTTTGTCTTCTCACTTTGTTTATACTTTTTCAGGATACATAAAAGCCTTTCCCACAACCAGGTAAACTGCTGATACAACCAGGTTACAGCGACCCATGCCTAAATCAAAATTGTTAGACTCCCATCCTGGTTTCACATCACTCAGGCTAAGAGGTGCCCTCCCAGTCCTAAATTTGATCATTCTGCGTGGTCATCTCATCTTTTGTCGCCAACCCATCTCCCTTTCACAAAGGCCTCGCAGCCACAGTTAACAGGCTAAGTCATGTTTTGTTATCCACTTTGGTTCCTAATTTCTTACGTTCTATTAATGATCATTTTTACAGTGGGACTCTTGACAGTGTTTCCCAAAGACTCCCACATCATGCGTAAGATAATCTTCATAATGTTCTATATGATAACATTCGCAGGTCTTTCTACCCTCAGCTGTCTGGTTAAACGTGACATCCCTGAAAGCCTAAGCCCTTACCTTCCCTATACTGGTACAGCCACTGCCTTCCCTGTTCCCCCTATTTTTTCCAGTTCAACTCCTAGACCAGAGACAAGTTTTACACACCTACCCTCTTAAGTTTTATGCTTTCAGATGGGGGAGTAATCACCTCTCATAATATCATTTCTCCTAACTTCACACTTAATTTTCAGAATCCTGCCTTACCATGGAACATGTCTAAATCAAAGGTACCTTTCCCTCTACCTCACCTGGGTCCTTAAATATGACAGTGCCATGTCTCCTCATAATATGTTGTCTCTTTGTTTTTTCCAGGCTAACATATGTGCATTCACCAGTGAAGTTGTCCTGGCTAAAACACCTGGCACCAGTGTCTACCTGGGCATCAACTTTCATCCCGTAGACTCCCCTAGGCTCCAGTACAGCGCCCACTGTCAGCAGGAAGTAGTTAAAGAGAGAAATCTTTGCCCTTTTTCATAATAATAATCATAAGATGGGATATGAAAGGGTTTTGGCCCAGACAGGACTCTGTAACCAGGAAAGCCTCAACCGGAACCAGGAAGCTCCTATGTCCCCCACCCCTAGGAATTTACCTGTGACGCCATCTTCCTGCCCCTGGGAATTTACCTATGGCACCAAACCTAGGAATAATGGGCTACCTGTGCATCCCTAATGCTCCCCTTAGGTTCCACCCCCAAACTGAGGCTACTTATGTGCCTCACTCCACATGTTCCATAGAGAGATTGCTGACCCTGGGGTGGAGATGGCATGCCCCAGGGGGTCAGGGGTGTCTCTTCCTGCATTCCCAAAATAAAGGTCATTTATATTTCATACTTCTTATCTTTTCAGCCACTGCCGGTCCTCCCCCACAGTTCTATCATATGGTACTGCCGAAGATTTCCAGAACTGCTTCAGAAAATAACAAGCATGATGGAATAAGTGTGCTTGAAGGAAGGGGAAGTGCTTTGAGGGATGAATGGCAATGCGTCTTTTACTACAAGACATTCTCTTTTTAATAAATTCTTGGGGCTGGGGATTTAGCTTAGCAGCATAAAGCGCCTGCTTTGGAAGCAGGCAGTCGTGAGTTCGATCCCTGGTACCGATAAATAGGAAAAAGACAAAAAAAATTAAAAAAAAAATCTTTTGTAGGGGATGAGGATTTAGCTCAGGGGCATAAGCACCTGCCTTGCAAGTGTGTGGTTGTGAGTTGATCCCTGGTATCAATTAAAAAAAAATTCTTTTGTAAATTTGAAGATTCATTGTATTTTTTTTTTTTTGTCTTTTTTGTTTTTATCGGTACCAAGGATCGAACTTATGACTGCCTGCTTGCAAGGCAGGCACTTATGCCGCTGAGCTAAATTCCCAGCCCCAATTCATTGTATTTTTTAAACCATACATTGTAAATTCTGAAGTACATTACTATGTTCATCTTAAGCAAACATCTTTCTATTTTGTGGCTGCACTTCAATTCCACCACCTTGGACCCCCACAATAGGCCCTGAATCCACAAGACTGATGTGCTCTGATGGTGGGTAATGGTCTGGAAGTGCAGCCTGCAGACAGACTGGAGCAAGGAAGGGGTCTCCTGCAGGTACCCTTGTTGTACCCCAAAAATGATACCCCCAAAATGTTGTCCAAAAATGGGGCAAGATGTCTTTTTAAAGAAAAAGGAGCGCTTTTATTTATCCTGGCACTAGGGACACAGTGCAGTTGGAGTTTTCAAAACTGTGTAACTGGGTTAAAATTTTGACAGACTTTTATAGAAAGAACAGTGAGGAAGACCTTTGTTTCTCTTTGCTTGAGAAGTTTCACAGGAATTTACAGTCCTTGGTCAGCTAAGGAATGAGGAAGACCTTTGTTTCCCTTTGCTTGAGGGCAGAGAAGATTCCCAGGAGTTTACAGTCCTTTGTCAGCTAATTTCAGCACTTAATTTTTAGATAACATCTGTCCCTTGCAGAGGGAAACAATGGTTAACATATCAATCAGGTCACCCAGGAAGATGGTGCATACAGAACAGTATGACAGCACTATAGTTATTTTACAACAATGTGGTTGGTGCCCCAGGGTGTCCAGTTGTAGAAAATAGTTGCGTTTGCAAAGGGAATTAGCAGGTAATTTGGTTATATAACTTGGGCATTGGCAAACATAACACAGGATGACGAAGCTCTTTTTGCTAGTGTACAGCAATCCTCACTGTGGCCCTGACCCTGGAGTAGGTAGAGCAGATGGGGGGCGGGGTGCAATGCAGTCAGGGCCTGGTATTCATTTTCCAGCAAAATAATCCAGGTTATTCTTGATTTGAGTCCTACTGTTGTTGTAATCCCCACAGAGCCCCTGAGATGAAAAATGGGGCAAGACCCCAAGATGACAAACGGGGTAAGATGTCTTTTTAAAAGAAGCGCTTTTATTTTAGCTGGCCCAGCGACACAGTGCAGATGGAATTTGCAAAGCTGTGCAACTGAGTTAGAGTTTTGACTGATTTTTATAGTTTATTTATGATTAGCTCATTGATCATTAAGTACATAGTGATAAGAAACAGAAATAAGGTGGGCCTTTGTTCCCCTTTGCTTGAGGTAAGAGGTATTTCACAGTGGGTAGTTAGCCAGTTTATAGCTGTTAGTCTGCCAATTTTAAGAACATTTGTCTCTCATAAAGGGAACAATGGTTGACACAGCATCATTTGTCTCTTACAAGGGGAACAAAAGTTGACATTGCACACAGATCACTAAGGTGGGGGGGGGATGACGCATTATAGAACAGCAGAACGACGTGGTCAGTTAATTTATAACTATGTGGTTGGTGCTTGGTTACTAGGGTAACGAGCTCAGTACAGAATGACAATATTACTAGTAACTATCTTTTTAAGTAACTATTTTTGTTAATTATCTTTTAATCAACTATTTTAATTTTTCAGCATCTTAGTATAACACTGTTAAGTTTTTCTTTTTCTTTTAGGGGAAGCTCTGCTTTAGGAGGTAAAGCAACGGGATCTTTATCCTCTTAGCAACAGCTGGCTGTACTTTAAATTTTAATAATGAGCTAATCATAAATATGTATTGGTTAAAAATATGTTAAATGAGTGTGGTGGTGCACACCTATAAACCCAGCATGTGGGAGGCTGAGGCAGGAGGATTTCCAGGCTACATAATAAATTCAAGACCAATCTAAACTATACAGCAATCAAACAAACAAAAACCTCATTAGATGTTAAGTAGAGAAGAGATTGCGGTAGTACTTTGTGTTTCTTTTTCTATTGAAATGTTAAACAGTCTCATTGGCAGTCTTGCTAGATTTCCTTTGGCACAGTTGTAGAGACAATTGGAGGTTTCTGAGTGAAATGAGAAAGGAACGACACAGGAGTTTTCAGGGAACTAAGGAAAAAAGTCCTGCAGGGGATCAAAAAGTTTATCATGATAAGATGCTCCCCACCTCATCCTGGTGAATGAACCCAGAGCTTTCACCTCGAGTTGCATCTCCAGCCCCTTTTACAATTTTTTAAATTTGAGACAGGGTCCCACTAAGTCAGTAGGTTGTGCAGGTTGGGCCCCAGCTTACAATCTTCCTCAGCCTCCCAGAATGCTGAGATTGTCCCTGGCTAAAAGGCCATTTTGATTATTTTTCTTTTGTTGAGATAGAAATCTTGCTATGTTGCCCAGGCTGGCCTTGAGTTCACCACCCTCTTGCTTTAGCCTCTCAAGTAGCTGGGATTACAGAAGTGTCTATGAGCCTAGCTTTGATCCTATTTTTATAAGAATTTTCTGTTATGGAAATTGTTAAGAGTTTTCTGGTGCAATAAAGAAGTAGAATATAAGAAAAAGTAAAAGTGGACTTTTTATTTAAAAGATGTGGAGGGGAGCCTACAACCAGCAAGGGTTTGGCTCTCTCCTTTGACCAGATATAGGGGTGTGGGTTATATGTGATGTTTGACAGGATGTGGTGCTTGGGGCAGGCATTGATGACGTGTAAGGAGCTGATTGGACTTTTCTTCTCACACACACACTGGGAAAGGAAGGAGGAAGTTGTAATCAGTGAAGAAGGAGGAAGTGGCTGTCAGGGTAAGCATCCCTGATTTGGCCTTCCACCATGTTGAACTACTGCCATAATGTCCTGTAATTTATTCTAGGGCAAAACTCTTTCAGAAATGTTCAAATACACAGAAGTATAGAAGAGAGCAGACCTCTATGAACCCATCACCCAAGTCCTGCTGTTGTCAGCATCTTGCCAATTTGTTTCTGGGTTCACCTAGCACTTCCCTCCACCCTTTATTTTGCCAGAGTATTTTAAAGAAAATTCCAAGTCATTATACCTGTAAGTACTTCCACACTTTAAGTATTTTTGGATATATTATATAAGCATACAGTGATTTATATTTTATATAATAGCATGTGAAAGACTATTTGTAAATAGAATAAAAATAAAATATTTTAAAATAAACAAACAGTACATGCATGTCTAATAAATTTATTTATTTATTTATTTATTCTTTTGGTATTTTTCCTTTTTATCGGTACCAGGGATCGCACTCACGACTGCCTGCCTGCAAGGCAGGCGCTTATGCCGCTGAGCTAAATCCCCAGCCCCTAATAAATTTATTTTTAAATGTAGTGACATCAAAACTCTCTCACCTGCAGTCTTGCCAGGCACCCTGATGTGTTCAGTAGAGAGGGCTGAGAGTGGGGAGCTGGGTGCGAGGCTGCAGATTTGCTGCACTGACACAGGGCTTGTGAAGCAACTGGAAAGCAGGAAGCTGCTCTGCCTAAGGCTGGTGAAACAAAAGAATGCTGTTCCTAGAGCTCAGGGGCCAGGACCACCAGTGGAAGGTGAAACCATGTGTACCCCAAAGGTCAGGATCAGTTTTAACCCCTTGTACCTGCACCGATAACTTTACCTGGAAATAGAGACCCTGTGGATGAAATTGAGGGACAATAAAGTCATCTTGGGTTAGGATTGACCCTAATCTAAGCAGTGATGTTTTTATAAGAAGGGTGGGAGAGCATGCCTGTGCTCCTTGTACTCTGGGAGGCTGAGGCAGGGGGACTGTAATTTGGAGCCTGACCTGGGTGACATAGAGACTTCCTATCTCAATAAATAAATGAGGTGTTTTATTTTGAGACCGGGTCTCGCTATGCAGTTCAGGCTGGCCTTGAGCTCACTTTGTAGCCCAGGCTGGTCTCAAACTTGTGATGGCCCTCCTGCCTCAGCCTCCTGAATGCTGGGTTTACAGGCACGTGCCACCACTCCCGGCTAAATAAATGTTTTAAAAGATAAATAAAATTGGGGTTGTAGCTCAATATGAAAGGCCATGTTTCAACCCCCAGTATTACATATGAGAGACAGAGAAGGAGGAGACAGACAGAGAGGCAGAACAACAGAGATATTGGGGTGATCCTTCAACAAATCAGAGCTTCAAAGGCTGCCAGCAGGGAGTGGGGTAGGAACCAGCTCTGCCCTTGATTTCCGATTGTGAACTGCTGGTGTTGAACAACGACAGAATAATCTTGGGTTGTTTTAGGCCACCCAACATGTTCATTCATTGTGGTGGCCACAGAAAGACAACCCAGGGGCTGCCGGGTGGGAGCCGAGACCACAGGAGAGGCCTGCAGTGGGAGTGGAAGCTTCACAGAGAGGCCCCACCCACGTGTCTGGTTGTCTGGGTCCTGGCAGAACGTGGTCAGCAGTTAGACAGCAGGGAGGCTGGGAAATGAGCCCCTGACAGACGCGGGAGAGACGCAGTCAAAGAAGGCATCTGGGAACCGGCAAGGTGATAGCCGGCCCAACTAGCACGCCTTGTCCACCGACCACCCTTTCCTAGTTTGGTTTCTCCCCTAAGAACCTGGGAGACCACTGGAGTGTTGCCACGGAGCATGCTGACATTTGTGCCTCAGGGAGACGCTGCAGGCTGTGGTGCTGTGGGCAGTGCGGGTGCCAGCAGGAGGCTGCTGCAGGACCCAGGGGAAGAGGGAGCTGGCAGGAGGGATGGAAGACGCAGATTCTCAAGCTGTTGGGAAGGGAAAACGGGCAGTGTTGTGACGTGAGAGTAAGGCTGAAGGGATAAAAGGTGACTCCGGGGCTGTGGCGCGGAAGAACTGATAGATAGCCGTGTCATTCACCACGATGGGAAACCTGGAAGGATGCTTGGCTGAGTCCGTCTGAGACAGGCAGAGTTTGGGGCACCGGTGAGAGCTCCTGCGGGCGGTTGGGTGGGCAGCTGAACGTAAGGGTCTGGAGCTTGCAGGACAGGTGTGAGAAAGACAGCCATCTGCAAGGGACAGTGAGGTAACAACCTACACAGGATTGAAGGAGCCACCCCAGGAGCCTCCTGAGTGAGATGCAAGAGGCACAAGAACCGAGCTGAGGATCTCAGCCTTTAGTGGTCAGTGGAGGGAGCTGAGGATAAACCAGAGATCTCGGGCAGGGCTGTGGGAGTGTCAGACTCCCTGTAAATTGTCAGAGGCCAAGAAGAGAGGTTTGGGAGATGACAGTCATAGGGCAAGATGGAGATCAAGGGACCCTGGAGAAGATGACTCAGCAGCACAGTGGGGTGCAAACTTGTGGCCCTAAAGAGGAGAGGTACACCATGGGGAATGGGAGGGGACACAGCGGAGAGGAGAAAAATATTTCGGAATGTCTTGTTCATCCAGTGTGGGGGGCAAGGATGAGGTAGAAGAGAAAAAGCACAGGAGGTTACTGAGAAGACTGTAGGAGGACGCTCAAAGCACAGGTGAGAGACCAGCCTTGGGATGAAGGCAGCCCCACAGGCAGAGCCAGAGTAGGAGGAGGTTCTGGCTGCAACAAGGGCCTGGGGTTTGGGAGCCCACATTAAAGTAGAAATTGTGCTACAGTGTGAGCCACTAAGAGGTTAAAGCCCACTGTAAAGGCAGGCAGCCAACCCAGTGACCCAGAGAGGGATGCACTTGCAGGTTCGTTTAAAACTATTTTCCTAACCTCCAACATCACCCAGCAGTCACAGACGGAGCTAATTCCATGTTTATAACCACAGTGTGGACCACATCTAAGCTCTTACTGTACGTGGTAAAAAATGAGACCAGAGAAACGGCAAGTAGACCAAGAACTCAGGGGCCCACGAAGGAGCTAGGAATTTGGGGTCCCACTTTCCCATCCAGGGCTCTGTACATTCTGCACTCTCCATGCTGAACAGCAGCTTAGTGGTAAAAATACCCAGCCAGAGACACAAAGAAGAAAGCTGAGATTGTGTTTACACATGATTCTTGTGATGTTTCCCATTAAAATGGTAGATTTTAAGTTACAAATCTCATATGATAACATGGTATAAACATAAGCATTGAGTTCAGCTCTCTTTCAGTTCATGCTGAAACAATTACTGTGCATCTGAAGGAAAAATGTTTTCATTAACAGGAAGCCTCTGTATGAGTCATGTCAAGAATAAATGGTGACAAATTTGGCTTTTTGAGGCTAATTATGATAGAAGGAGTGACACATGCTTTCATGGGGGTGAAACAACCTCTGCTTAAAGTTTCTTGTTTCTGTCATAAATTACATTCATAAGTGTTGAAATTTGGGACCGATATTCTGGCATAACATAAACATTTTCCTCTCCAAACAAGACTCCACACTCATAACAGAGGACATTCTTCTTAAGAAGGCACAGTAGCTGAGAGAGGAAAGTGGTTGTACATTTGAAGGAAACAGAAGATACTTCCTGATAGTGTCTTGTGTTGGAAATGAGTTATGGCAGATTCTCAAGAGAAAATGACCCATATGTAATCACACAACGAGATTTTATAGTTCTGTTAAACAAATCTCTAGACTCTGGAAAGTAAGAGATTTTATTAGAGGAGACCAAATAAGACCAGATTAGCAAATAAAAAGCAAAATTAGTTTCATATGACATATTTGATCGGTGGGGTGGATATGGGAATCTCTTGGAAAAATGTCTTGCGGTTATAATGAAAAATGAAGGCAGGGTCCGAGTTTGTTTTCTGGGCCATAAAGCACTTTGTATTCTGGAATGGAGAAGCATTATGTGTTTGCTACAAATTGCAGTAAGCTTGCTTCCCATTTTTTTCCTAATTTTTTTTTCGCATTCAGTGGAAAATAGAAATAATCTAGCACTGAGACAATGAAGGACTTACAAGGAAACACTAAGAAATAAAGCAGGTCGGTCCCAGCTACATATGTACTGGAGGGATGTGGGAGGGCTTATTAAGAAAATATTGTAATGCCCAACTTAACAAACAATAATAACATTAGACTTATTTGGGAATAGCAAATGTGATGAAAGCAGGGAGTTTTGCCATATGCTAAACTAAAGAAAATGCAGAGCTCCACCCAGTTAGTGACACTTAGATACCTCGTGCCTGGTTCAACATCACAAGTAACAACTCTGATGCACAAGAGGAAATTGGATGTACAGCAGAATTAGGTACTATGTCATATCCACTAAAGCCCGCGTGTGACTCTCTGGCGTTAGTTCCCCTTGAATCTTCCCCCTTGCTCTGACCACACTTCCCTCATCCTCCTTGCGCTTTTTGTAACCGTTCTGGAAGTCCTCGTAAATGAGTCTTTAGCTGCACTGTCATGGCTGCCTTGATGTCCTGACTTGGTTACAAACGTTTACCTTCCATGATCCTTTGGTCTTCGGGGAAGAGTCAGAAGTTCTCCTGGTGCCAGTCTGGTGAATAAGGCAGATGAGGACACATCTTATTTTCTAGGAGCCTGCCTTCCCACTGATGGCTCTTGGCAGCAGCATTCACCATATTCTTGATCAAGTCTTGTAAAAGCATTCAGAGAGAGGACTTCCAGAGCTGCTTCAGAAAGTGGCAAGATCCAGGCTTGAGGGGGCATGCCTGGAATCTCAGCACTCAGGAAGCTGAGGCAGGAGAACTGCTGTGGGTTCGAGGCCAGCCTATGTTACATACTGAGTTCAACACCAGGCTGAACTATGTAGGGAGACACTGTCACAACAAAACAAAACAAAATGCCAAGAATGATGGGATAGACCAGGGATACAGCTCAGCAGCATAGCACCTGCCTGGCAAGTGCAAGGTCCTGAGTTCAGTTCCTGGTACAAAAAACAAAATAAATAAAACGAATGACAGGAGAAGTGTGTTTGAAGCGAGGGTGAGTATTTGAGAGGGATGAACGGCAATGTGTCTTTTACTGTGATATGTTTTTTTAAGTTAAACATTCACCATATAGTTTGCTCACACCTGATAAATAGCACTTACAGAGTCACAGAACTGGGAGTGATCACTCTGCAGTATCAGGAGATGAGGCTGATGGACAGCTGGGAAAGCCAGGGGACGGTGGCTTCTCGGAGCCAAGTAAAGGGATAGTGTCAAGAATAAAAGAATAATTTGGCAGGAGCCGCTGACAGATCAAGTCACAACTGAACACTCACCGAGGGATCCAGCAACTTAAGTCACTGGGAGACAGGACAGCAGCTTCAGCGGAGCGGTGGGCTGGGAAGCCAGGAGAGTCAGTGCATGGAGAATGTGCGGAAATAAACTGGAGGAGGCTGGTAGCAGCCGTTCTGAGTTTTGCTCAAGGGTAGGATTTCCGGATTGAGCAGCAGCGGCAACGAGCCTAGGATCACTGGAGGCCAATACATAAGGGACCAGAGGCCTCACCCTTGTGGGTGCGGAGTGGTGGGGAGCCAAGGGCCAGTGCCTTCGGAAGCAAGGGGAGTGACCACGGGAAGACTTAGCGAGTGGTGGAGTCTGACAGCGTGAGGGTCAAAGCTGAGCATGCAGAGGAAGGAGGGAGAACAAGGTGGCCTGAGCGAGCGGGAGGGTCGCAGAAGAGCCAGAGCCCTGGGAGTCCAGGTTTCAGTGAGAAGAGTGAAGACTTCCAGAGGAGGAGGATGGCAGAGGGCAGGGAGGAAGAGTTTCAGTCAGAGAGGGGAGGGCGATGCAGGAAGGAACAACTACTTGGAGTTAAGGAGAACATGGGGTGATCTGGAGAACCATGTTTCCTGGCGACAGCTCACCAGCTAGGGCTGAAGGGCGAAATGCAACAGCCAGGCTCAGACCCTGACCGTTGTGGGCCTTTCAGTGCGCAAGGTCTGGGAGCTGATGGTGCCCTGAGCCCTGGTGCCAGAGGGTGGCTGTGGGGGTGAACTGTGGGGTGTGCAGCAGGTGTCTGGTTAGTGGGTGAGTCCGAGACCCAAGCGGGGACTAGTCTCTCCCTGCACTCTGCATCCACCTGAAGGACCCAGAGCTGGCTGTGGGGGCGCGGAGAGGCCGCAGGGCTGGCAGGTCCATTCCATGGAAACCCAGCACCACAGGCTTACGGCCGTTGGTCTATTTTAAGGTATGAGAAGGACCACGTCCATATTTTTTTATCCTCGAGAAGACCCAAGCATGTTGTTAGGAAAGTAAGAGTTTAGAGTTCAGTGAGGGATTTTAGACTACATCAAAATTTCGGTCTTATAATTGGGAAGGCTCCAAGATTTGGTACACTTAAAACCCTGAAAATTGTTCTACAAGACATTTGGCACAAACAAAATATTTCCCTAAAAAAAAAAATCACTTCTTCCATGTATGTCCTCTACATTTTGATAAACTTCTTGAAAGTGTAGCACTTCTAATGAACTCCTAGGAGCTTTATCAGATTACCTCCACAGGGGATCGGAACAAGATGAGAAACAATTATTTTGATTTGAGTGCATTCTTGAAGAGTTGAAGAATAAGGCAAATGGAACACCATTCATGCATTTTCCACTTAGTAGCAAATGTAAAAGGCTGTTCGGTATAGTCTTAATAAGAGCCATTTCTCCTTTTTAAAAAAAATTTCAGGTTTATTTCACTTGGAGTAAAATACAGCGTTCTTAAATGTAGTTTGATGAGTTTTGAGATATGTATGCACTCGTAACCATCACTCAAATCAAGACATTTCCATCAAATCTGAAAGTTTTCTTGAGCCTTTTTCTCTCAATCTACCCACCCACTCTCTATGGACTATAGATTTGCTCAGCCTGCTCTTGAGCCTCATACAAACAGACTCAGGCAATTAAGTACAACTTTAAGTCCAGGTGTGCTGGTGCACACCTGTAATCCTAGCACTTGGAAGACCGAGGCAGGAGGATCTCTTGAGAGTTTGAGCCCAGCATGGAGTACTATAGTGAGTTCAAGGCCAGCCTGGCAAGCCTCTGTCTCAAAACAAAATGCTTTTATGCCTGAATTATTTTGTTCCTTTTTTTTTAACTGATGAGTAATGTTCCATTACATGCACACGTCACTCTTCTCTTGCTGATGAACATCTGGGTTGCTTCCAATCTGGGGCTATTATAAATATGAACATGAAAAACACTAGCTTCAAATACTCCTTAGTAAGGCTTTTTCATTGTTCTTGGGCAAATACCTAAGAATGGAACAGCTGATCACAGAATAAGTGTACATTTAGCTTTAAAATATACTACTTGACGCTAGGCGTGGCGGCACACACCTGTAATCCCAGCACTCTGGCAGATTGAGGCAGGAGGATTGCAAGTTCTAGCCAGCCCAGGAAATTTAGCTACCTGGGGAGACCCAGTCTCAGAATAAAAAAATTTTAAAAGGTTTGGGAATGTAGCTTAGTGGAAAGACCTGGAGTTCGATTCCTCATACCACCAAAACAAACACCAAGAAAAAACAAGCGAAAACTACCCACTCTCTACCGTGGCTATTCCATGTTTCATTCATGCCAGCAATAAATTAGAGCTCCAATTCTTCTACATCTTCTCCAAAACTTACTGTTTGCCTCTTTTTTTTTTTTGTCTTTTTCGTTTTTACTGGTACCAGGGATTGAACTCACAACTGCCTGCTTGCAAGGCAGGCACTTATGCTGCTGAGCTAAATCCCCAGCCCCAGTATTTGCCTCTTTAATTTGAGCTTTTCTAGGGAGCTGTAGACTGCTATTTCAGCAGGACTTTGATTTTCTTTTTTTTATATTGATGGGGATCAAATCCAGGACCTTGCACATACCAAGCAAGGGAGAACATTGAGCTAAAACCCTACACCTAATTTGATTTTTTTTTTTTTTTTTGAGACAAGATCTATGTAGTTCAGCTGGACTTGAATTCACCCATGTAACCCAGGCTGCCCTTGAACTTGCAGGTGATCCTACTGCCTCAGCCTTCCAACTGCTAGGATCACAACGGCATGCCATCACATTTGGCTCTAATTTTCTGATGAGGAGGGTGAGGCACCTTTAAGGTGTTAACTGTCTACTTGCACGTGTTCTGTGAGGTATTTCTTCATCCCCACACCTCTCCCCAGTACTCAGCTTTAAACTTACTGGGGACAGGGACCCATCGGGCAGTACTCTGTTGTCTATTAATAGAGAAGCTTAAATGTTTTACACACACTGGCCATAATGGTGCAGACAGCTGGGCAAGAGTAGTGAACCTGGATCTTCCTGAACAGTTGAGTTCTTCAGGACAATTACAGAAGCAATGATTTAAGCGTAAGAGCCTCCATATGTATAGAGATCCCTTTCCTGTCCTTATCACCGTCCAGAAAGGTTTGTATTTGTAATGCCAAGGAGAAGTCATTGGAATCCTAGTGAGTTAATTCCAACCTATCACTGGAAGTCTATCACTTCCAGTGCAACTCAAGGCGAGAATAAAGACACTAAGGCATATTTATAGTTATTGGGAGCCAAGGGAGTCCTAAGTCCAGCCAAGATGGTGGTTCACCGGGACAAAGTTCCAGGACTCAGGGCCCAACCTTGGCTCTCCATGAGAGGAGTGGCTCAGGGACCACTCAGGGCCTAACCTAGGCTCTCCATGAGAGGAGTGGCTCTAGGACAAGTGACCTTGAGAGTGGCAGGAAATGCAGAGAGAAAGTAATCTGCATAACACAGCTGCGGTAGCGTCCAATCATTTAGGGCCGGTGCTTCAGTTCTGATGAGCAATCCTCTCTGCCCTGGGAAGTCATAGCCTCTTTCTCTCCAGGCTTGATTCCAGCTGACACAGCATGGAGCACAGATCTCTCTCCTGCTGGGCTCAAGCGAGTGTTTGGGGAGTCACTGGGTGGGGTAGCCCTCAGAAGCTGCCTTGCTTCAAAGATTACACATCAGCTCCTCAGCCAGCCCAATTTACATTGCTTAAAGCCAACTGAAAGGACAAAGAAACAGCCTAGCCAGTTCGGTAGGTATCAATACATGGAGACAGAGTCAAGTTTATCCAAAATGGAGATAGTTGCTCTTCTTTCAAGGAGAGTCAAGGAGAGTGATCTGGGTGGTCCTCACACATACGCTATTTCAAAGTTTTACATGACAAAAACAGTTATTGTAGAACCTTTCATATAATTAGAATTCGGGAAAATATCTACAATGACTTACAGCCCATTAACATCATATTTTTTCTATAAGGAATTGTATTTTGAGATACAACTTATTCAAGTCAAATACTATCTAAATTTGTATCACATGGAGACATGTACACTTTTAAAACTTCTTTATAAGCCAGCATATCTTCCTTTTCATCTAGAAGTGGCCATGTGACAGAATTCTGGCCCATGAGGTAGACTAAAGATGCTGAGAAGACAGCTGTCCTGAGTCAAAGTCAAAGTATTTGTTAAAGAAAATATCTTCTTGCCTTTCACTTTACTCCAAGAATATGAATATGATGCTTGCTTGAAAATACAGGGGTCATGTGGGGACCAGGAGGAAGCAGGAACAGGAACGAGCCCTCGTGCTGATGATGTCAGGAGCAGGAGGCAGAGAGCCTGGTTCCAGATGGCACCGCTGACCGGATGGACCAGCCCTGGACTCTTCCTCTCCCTGGTGTGAGACAACAAAGCCCCTCTGTTTAAGTCAGGGTAGTCAGGTTTCTGATACGGGCTACTGAGTGTCCTGTCAGTGTGTCCACTAGTGTTTTAAAAGAAGATGCAGCAAAACATGAAAGTAACCACTTATAGTATGCGAAGTTCTCTCTGTGGTTTAACCAAGGACATGCTTGCTTCTCAAGGAGCTCTAAGCACTGAGACACAATTATAGTCTGTAAGCAGAAGGGGTCAGCATTTTTATTTTATCTATTTTAGGAACCAAATTTTAAAACATCAATAGGGGTTGGGGGTGTAGTTCAGTGGTTGAGCGCTTGCATAGCTAGCAAGACCTTGGCTTCCATCCCTAGCCCTGGGGTGTGCAGTGGGGGGCACTGGTAAATGCTAGGGATATTCTGCTCCAATATTATTTTAGCATTTATGAAAAATGTACCAAACATTTTAATGAATCAGTGATATCTTGATATTCTTATTATTTTAAAACGTAAAGTTCTTTATGGGAATGAGTAGTTATCTTTAGATCAGATATGACAGCAATACACTAGAAGACAATAAACAAACAAAAAAAAAACCCAAAACAAAACAAAACAAAACAAAAGAAGACAAGAAGATGGTGCTATAGTTTGAAGGTTGAATGTCACCCCAGGTCCATGTAAAGGCTTGCTTCCCAGGGTAGGCTGCTGGTGGGCGATGGGGGCCTTCTGGGAGGTCTTGAGGTCCCTGGAGCAACCTCTGGAAGGCGAGGGAATGTGGGGCCCTGGCCCTGTGGGATCTCCTTTGCTCTGCCCTTGTCATCTGGTGCCTTCACCAGAAGCCTAAAGTCCTGGCGATGTGCGATCTTGGGTTGGACCCTCCAGAACTGGGAGCTAAGCCTTTTCTGAGTAACAGTTAATTATCTCAAAGCTAATACAAATTGTGTAGAACATAATGTAATGGTTTGGTCAGTAGTTGACTTATAAACACACATATATAAATGAAGTTTATCTGTAGCTTAACAGAACTAAAAATTGAAATATGTGAACAAACTTCAGGAAAATAATTTGGAGGAAATAAGTTCAGAGAAGGTGTTCTACCAAGGCAGTGTAGGGTGGTGGTAAGTCTAAGATCAAAGTGCTAAGGGTCAGTCTCTTGAAGACTGGGTCCTTGGGTTGTAAATGGGTCCCTTCTCACTGTGTCCTGTGCGGCTTTCTTGGGTAGGGGCATGAAGAGACAGCCTCTCTCTCTGTCTCTGTCTCTCTTTCATGCTGGGGATCAAACCCAGGGCCTCACAAATGCTAGGCTGCTAGGCGACTGTTCTACCACCAAACTACATTCCAGACCCTTCTTTCTTTGAAGGTCACCAACTATTTCCAAATACAACCAGACTGGGGTTAGACCCTCACCGAGCATGGTTTAGTGTACGTGAGCAGATTACCTTACCACACTATCCACATTTCCTTAGCTATAGATTAATGATAACGGGAGTGGAGTTTTGTAAGGATTAAATGAATTAATATATGTAAAGTTCTTATAGCTAATTTGCCATGGTTAATACAAGTTTAATTATTGTTACTGACCATGTTTTAGCAAGTTTTTGTCCCTCTTTTTTGCAGTACTAGGAATTAAACTCAGGGCCTCATGCCCAGTGAATTACATCCCTGGCCCATTTTTGTCCAAGTTGGCTTTGAACTCATAATCTTTCTGCCTCAATCTCCCAAGTAGTTTAGCAAATTACTAACAGGGAATTCTAATTTTACAAAAATATTATCCAAATATGTATGAATCACCATTAACCAGAGCTTCTCAGCCTCACTGTTACTTACGTTTTGGAGTTCAAGGCCAGCCTGAACTGCACAGTGAGACCCTATTTCTAAACAAATAAATACATAAATACCAAGATAAAATAAAGAAAAAGGGAGGCTGTAGCCCAGTGCAAAAGCTCTGGGTTCAATCCTCAGAAAGGAAAAAAAAAAATTAGCAGTGGATGTAGCCCCGTGGTACAGTGCTTCCCAGCACCTGCAAGACCCCAGGGCGGGGCCTCAGTGTCACACACACTGTATTCGTCTGATCTTCGTGCTGTGCGAGGTGGATGACACCATCAATTCCTAGTCAGTGGAGGAGACAGGCACAAAGGGTAAGCCGTCTCCACACCTGTAATCCTAGCACTTGGGAGGCCGAGGCAGGAGGATCACCTTGAGTTTGAGACCAGCCTGGGCTACACAGTAAATTCAAGTTGTTGAAAAACATAGCAAGATCCTGCCTCAAAAAACCAAAGAAACAAAACAAAATGAAATCTGTGAGTTGTAGGGAAGGGTCAATTTTTTAAACAGATATCCCCAAATCAAGTGGTCAGGAAACTGTACCTTACATTTGCATCTGTAAGATTCCAGTGAAATAATTCTACAAAGATGGAAAACAAAAAATTAAAATGAGAGCTCAACATTCAGAAAAATTTTTTCTTAATGTAAAATTTGTAAATCGCATTGATTAGAAAACAGAACAGGTGAGACGTAAGGCCACCAGCAATTAAAATAAATTGGCAAGCATTCATTTTGCCTTGAATTCCCAATCTCCTGCCTCAGCTTTTGGAGTGCTGGCATTACCAGCAGTCCTTGCTTATACATCTTTGATTGAGAAGGGTTAGGAGAGCTTTCACTAAAACACTTTGTTCTGAAAGGAGCTTCCAGAAGTGACTAAAATGGAAAAAACAACAGTAGCAATTACCACGAGCTAGCTACAATGCTCAGTGCCTTCACTTCTTCCTGGGCCCGCCCACTGAAGAGGAGGAAGGGTTCACTCGGTACAGAGGAGGCTGAGGAATGGAGCAGGGAAGCAGCTCACCCACATCCACACTGGGGCTCTGAGTTTCAGTTCTCAATTACTAAGAGCATCAGATCACAAAGAAAATCCTTTCCTGTCAGCCATATTTTGTTGAGCAAAAGCTAATTATGGCAGAAATGGAATACGAACAGGGTATAAGGGGAATTTCCATGCAGCCACTTTTGTGTATTTTGCTATGTCATTTAAGTGTTTATAGGGCAGCTTAAAATATAAAATGCTATAGTTTAATTCCAGTTTTCCTCACATCCACATCATGGATACTTTACAATGTCATATATTCACTAAACTTGAATAGAACACTTTTTTTCTTGATTGTAAAGCCTTCTAGACTAACTCCAATTAAAACGAATTTTTTGAGTTTATTCTTTAGGCCTAAACCCTCTGCCAAGTGAATTTTTTTCTTTTTGGTGTGGGTTCTTGCCTAGTGTTTTTTATTTCATCCACTTTTTTCTTTATCCTCCCTTATTTCCTTTCCTGTGCCCTCAATTTTATTGAGATACAACAGACATGCAAATATTGTGTAAATTTAAGTTATACTGATACAGGGAAAATGCTAAATAGATGTCAAATATGCCAATTTGTATTCCCTGAAGTCAAAGAATGAATTCTAAGAAACAATGGAGGTTGAGCAGGAAAAATGTCCTGGAGAAAAGGAATGGGGAATAGCAGTAGCCTGAGGCAGGAGGTCCTAACGGGCTGCCCTGCCAAGCGAATCCTGCCACCTCACTTGGGTAATACATTCTACCTCTAACTCAAAGAGTTGTTCATCCTCTAGGGCACACACAGATCACCAAGGTTCGGCTCTACACTCTTTGAGGATAGCTACTCAAAACTGCAATCTGGCTAGGGGTATGGCCCTGGGACAGGACCCAAGCTTAACATGTGTGACGGACTGGTTCAATCCCAGCACCAAAAAAAACAAGGGGCTGGGGATTTAGCTCAGCGGCATAAGTGCCTGCCTTGCAAAAGCAGGCAATCGTGAGTTCGATCCCCGGTACCGATAAAAAGGAAAAAGACAAAACGAACAAACAAAAAGTAACTGATGCTTTAACACCTTGTAAAGAGGTGATTTCATGCTCCATCTGGTAATGCCTACGAGTTATCTGTTTCTTGGGAGACTGAGGCAGAAGGACTGCAATTTCAAAGTCAGCCTGGGCATCTTAGACCCTGTCTCAAAATAAAAACAAAACAGTACTGGGGATGTAGCTCAGGGCTGGTCCCCATAAGTTATTTCATGCCTGTGCCATTTTTGGGATGGTTCTGGGAGACTGTAGCAGCAAAATGGTTGCAGCATCTGTCTGAATGCTTGACTACCCTGTCCTCACCCCACAGAGCTGAGCATGCCCCTGCAGGTGTTTTGGGAATGTGAGGGCTTTCTAAGACGGTACAAACATGAGCAGTACTAGCCATTTAGTAGGTGGAAGCAGGTAAGAGTGGTGTCTTGTAATATGCCCACATAAGAACAGAACACCATCCTAGTTAGAACCTTTCACATGCATGTAATTTGGAGTTTTAAATTGCAATTTGCAAATATGCAATTAGATAACTTTCAAATTCATTTAATAGAAAAAAAAACCCTTATTGTTTAATGTTAGGACCCACAAATGAACGCCACAGCACATTCTCTCGGAGGGAACAGTATGTACCAGACTTTCAGATGGCTATGCAGATGAGCCGGGATCATCTCAGGATGGGGCCAGCGCTGCCCAGTCCCTCCCTCCTCCTGTTCGGCCCTCAGATGCTGATGCAGAATATAAACAGGGCTTTGTTAGGTAGCGGGGCTGATTTTGCCCTGTGGAAAATCAACTTAACTGCAACCATCCTTCAGATTTCATTTACATCCTGTCATACTGACCTGAGTAACCCGCCACGCAGCCTATTTCCCGCTTCACTGCAAAGTATTTGGCTCACTTGATGAACGCAAAATTTAAAAAAGGTCAAACAGAAAGCTATTACAATAGTTCATTGCATAGTAATAATACTTTCAAACAACTAGACATATTTGTGTATTTTAACTTTTTTAGTAGAAACTTTTGAAAAAAAAATTTTTCCAGACCTGGAGCCCACATGAAAAAAAAATGCAGAATCTAATTTTTATCAAAATTATTTTTATACATTTTGAATGCATCGACAACTCTCAGATGTAAAAAGATTCAGAGGGCTAGGGTTTAGCTCAGTTGGTTAAGCGCTTGCCTGGTAAGCTTGAGTTCAATTCCTAATACCAAAAAAAAAAAAAAAAAAAAAAAAAAGACTCAGAATGGCAAATTCTGTATCTGCAGATGTGAAAATTTTAAGGTTTCAAAAACAAAACAATAAATAAAAATTTAAGGTTTCTGCCTTTTAAACATCAGTAGCCTGTATTATAAAAGAATTCACCATGATCTCATGGTTCATGATTTGTAAGGAAATGACCTCCTCTAACTTGATAATTATTTTCTCTCACTTTATTTCCAGGTAATAAACTTGTTTTACTGTCAAATGAAAATATATAAAATTGTTTTCAAATTACATCAAAGTTTTTTTTGATAAACTTTATTAAGCTGTAAGTTGTACATACAATTATAACTGAAACACAGTAAGCCATTTATTAAAGCCCTGCATGATAAACTTAATTTGATATTACATGTAAACATTTCCTCCTTCATTAACACTTTGCCTAAAGTATACAGCATAATCTTTTCAGTACTAGAAAATGTCTGTCTTTTAATACTCGGTGATTTAACAGTGAGATGAATGCAGGTTTATATTTTCTTGATGAAACAAAGAGAATACGTTCAAAAACAATCAAAATTCCACATGCCTAAAAGCTAAATTTTATTTACTCTGTTCACTTGTCCAAAATTAAAATTCTCAACATATCAAATAAAGATATCAAGGGCTGGGGATACAGCTCAGTGGTAAAAGCACCTGCTTGGCAAATGCAAAGTTGTGAGTTCGATCCCTGGCACCAAAAAAAAAAAAAAAAAAAAAAAAAGTATCAAGGAATCTCCCCTCTTCCCAACAAAAATAAATATTAGGAACAAACTGAAGAGGGCCAGGGATTTAGCTCACTGGCATAGGCGTCTGCCTGGCAAGCACAAGATCATGAGTTGGGTTCCTGGTACCAAAAACAAAAGAAGACAAACTGAAGATAGGAGGTGAGTTTTAAACTACATTTTATTTGTTATTAAAGAGTCTCTTTTTATCTGATTCACCGGAAGCATGCAAAAAGTTCTCCTGTGAATGGTAGTTGTTCTATGGCCCCTTGTAGAGTGACAGTTAGTTACAAGGGTCAGTTGATTGGACTTTTCTCCTTCTTACAGCACTTGTAAGCAGTGTATATGACACACACCACAGAGGTAGGAAAAACCATCTTTAATAAATTATCTTCTTAGTTGTAGAGAATTTCTGGAAATTAAGTTGATAAAATGCTGAATCATGCCTTTGATGTGTCCCCAAGGACTAAGATCCACTCCTTCTTCGTGAAAAAGCGGTGCCCTACAGTGCCTGGGCCTTCGTCAGCCACTCAACAGCAATGTCCAGCAGGGCTGGGAACAACTGCACTGAGAAAGCTTCCACCACTCATTTGCCAATTCTCTGGACCACCCAGTCCTGCTGGCAGAGAGGGCAGCGGTTGTTCTGCTTCACCCACAGGGACATGCAGCAGTTGTGGAAGGAATGATTGCATTCTCCCCAGACCACTGAAGGAAAGAAAAAGAAAAGCTGACATTTCGACTGAATTTACCAAGCTCAAAATTCAACTTACTTAATGAATAAAAGTTACCATCTATAATGGTAAACACAGATGAATCTTTTGTCAAAATTTTTATCTACAAAAAATACAATAACTTATACTGGAAGTTATACTTAAGAAGTCCCTGTTAGGGCTGGGGATTTAGCTCAGCGGCATAAGCATCTGCCATGCAAGCAGGCGGTCGTGAGTTTGATCCGTGGTACCGATAAAAAGGAAAAAGACAAAAAAAAAAAAAAAAGAAGTCCCTGTTCAGGACTTTCCATTTCTGTCTGAGAATCTGTTGGTGACCCAATGACCCTAGTTCCTAAATAACCCCACGCGCTGCCTTCTTGAAGGCAGGACATTAAAGGACACCCATCTTCCTTAGATCCCAGACCTCTTCAAGTCATGCACAGTGACCTGAACGTTCTTCTGAGTTTCACTTTACTGAAAAATGTCCTCCTGGCTTTTATTTACTAAGACATAATGATTTTTAAATGTTTTAATTCATACTTGATTATTATAAAGAGATGACATGCTTCTAAACATCAGTGGTACATCTAGTTAGCGGCTTCCCAGAAGTGATGAATTCTGTTAAATCATCCACAAGCTGTTCAATTCCTCATGTCAATGAAATTTTGGGGAGGGGGCGGTGTCCCTCTGTGATCAAAGAAAGTGCTTCCTTCTTCACAATTCCTAATTAATACTCTTTTATTTTGGAGACAGGGTCTCGTTTTTTGTCATTCAGATTAGTTTTGAACTCACTATGTAGCCCATGCTGGCCTTGAACTCAGCAATCCTTTTGCCTCAGCCTCTCCAGTGCTGGGATTACAAGCATGTGCTATCACCCCTGGCTTCAATTATTATTTTTAAAGCAAGAAGAATGAAAGAAAAATCTGAAACCAAGGAAAATCATCCACAATATGGAATAATACAATTTCAAGCTGGACCTCATTTGCCCCTGCCTGACTCACTGAGTGACATGACAAGAGAGTAAGACTAAATGAAAAAAAAAAAAAAAGGAAAAAAACTCATGAAAAATCCATAGGCAATGTAAAAAGCAATCTAAAAATGATCATCTCAAGAACAGGACATAAAATAACTACCCTAAGACAACTTTTTGTAATCCAAGATTATAAAAAGAATACATTTCAACACACAAACTACATTCTTTAAAAAAAAAATGCCTGTGACTTAGAATTTTTTTACTACTATAACGTAAGAAAAACAAAGTGCTTTATTAAAATAAAAATTTTAAGCAATATTTTGACAAATTGCTTAATTTTCTTACTAGATGGTTAATTACTTTCTGATTGCTAAAATCTCTAATACGGACATATCTGGGATAGTTAACCAAGTCTTAATTATAGCAATAAAAGAACTTGCAGATTCATTCCACTGAGGGCCTTTGGGAATCAACACACTTTACATTAATAATGGATCACTGCTTTACAGTTTATTTTTGTGTATTGATAAAGTCAATCTTAATTGCAAATTCAAACATTCCCACTGAGAGAAAAACCTTCAGTTGAAAAAGCCAGAGAAAGAAATTACCACATACCAACACAATCCTCTTGTTTGTTTTCAGCTTGACATCTAAGACAGGCATCTGAAAGTAAACAGACGGCAATACTCATTCTGATGTTCAGATGCAATTTAAAAACTCAAAAGCTTCAAAGTCAAATAAAAGCCCTAAGGTCAGAGATGAAGATGAAAGAGTCATACTACTTCTTAAGGCTTGTGTTTAGATGTACCCCTAAAGCCTCATGTGGTCCCAGGTGGGGCAGGATCCTCCTGGTGCAATGCTGGGATCAGGGGCACTGGGACTAAGCGTGTGAGTGCTGCCCACCCTAAGTAGCCCGGATAAAATGTAAGGATTATGAAGAGCCACGGTGGACCCTTGCTTGCTTTGCTACCTTCTGCCCACCAAGAAGGGTTTCTCCTCTGCAATACCTGTCTGCCAAGCCACTCTGCCTTGTAACCAGCTGATCCTGGACTGCAACCACTACTAATTGTGAGCCAAGTAAACCTTTCCTCCTTTAACTTTTGGTGTTGAATATTTTGGCCCAGCAACGAGAAAAGTAACTAAGACAGTATTAATTTTTCAACCGAAAATAAAGAGGAATAAAGTACAAGTCATTTTTATTTTACTTATGACCAGCAACAATTTCACAAGGGTCAACGACTATTTTTACACGCTCTAATGAAAAGATGCCTTGATGGCAGCACTGGGGAAAAAACCACTGAAGAGAAATATGGCATGTTCCACTGTCTTATAAGTTACCATAAGTTCACTGGGCATGCTCACTCATATGGATCAATTTTACAGGTAATTTATTTTCAAGACACCATTGTAAATAAGCCATGCCTCCATGTTGATATTTGCTTATATTAAAGAATATACTTAAAGACACTCAAGAAACCATTAAAAAGTTTACTGGGAGGGGACAGAATGGAAACGAGTTTTTATCATACAGCTTCTTAAATTTTTAATTATGTGACTGTATAATCTACATAAAAGATTAAATTGCAATTCATAAAAACTAATTTCTTACTTTGTTCCCTAAGACACTGGTGAGTTCCATTAAAATAAACTATGTTGCATGTTTGCAACAGGTGACTGCCGAGGTCACCCAAAAAAAGACTGGTGAGACATAGAGGGAAAGCAAGGTTGGGGAGCCAGGTAGATCTACAGTACAATCCCACCTCACTAGCATTTGTTAGTTTTGTTGATCTGGACCAATTCTAGACCTCTGTCTATGTACTACCTGCATACTAAGTAAGGGTGACACTTACCTGTGAGAGCTTTACAGATAAAACAAGCAAATAAGTAACAAGTTTTTTTTTGTTGTTGTTGTTGTTTTTTTAAGGAAACAGTCCACTTACAGTTAAGTCTGAGACTGAAGAATCTACCCAATGATAGGGAAGTATTTTAATAAATTACTTGGAAGTAAATACTAGGGATGAGATCCTGTATGCTGTATCATACAGTTTTCAAAATTCATTCTGTAGTACTTTTTGCTTGATGAAGGAGGTATTATTACAGAATATTTTAGGAACTAATGAAACAGGAGCTTGTTTATTAGTTTGGAAAGAGTCAAAAGTTGGATAAAAGGAAGTTCAAATTAACAGAAAAGTTTTTAGCATAAATGAAGAAAAATAATTCTGTAAAAAATAGAAACGGCAGAGTTGAAGCCTGCTTCTATTTTACACTGGGTTCTGCTCAGGCATTTGCTCCTCTCCACATGCTCTTACCCTTGAAAAAACACCACCACCCTGGCCTCTGCAGTGTGGATGGAAAACAACTATGCCTCCTGAGGCTTTCTCCAGTTCCACAACTACTGAGCATCTACTCCGTGCAAAGGCAAAGGTTTATGCTCTGCCAACACTAAAATGACCAAGGCTGCATGCATTTCAAGGAGTTCAGTAGCAAAGGGGGAGCTAGAAAAGCAAACAATGAAGAAGGATCACAAGCATCACAATTTATCAGTGAAGTATCTGTACCTGGTTCTAGTTCTCTGCAGTCACCAAATTTTTAACAGTATTAGGACTGATGATCCTAACTGCTTCTTTTATACATCAGAAAAGTAAGGCTCCAAAAGGTTATGTGAAATGTCCACGTTGACATATAATCATGAAACATTACTCTGGCTTTCATAACCTGGCTGTACTACCAACCTTTTCCCCTTTTTCATAGTTTTTGTTCACTATGCCATCTGCCCCTCTCCTAATAAAGGGAGGACAGTGGGATCTAAGGGAGTGTCACTCGCATCAGAATGAGGTGACAGAAACCCTTCATGTGAGACAAATTCCAAATATTAAGAAAATGGGACAAAGTGGATTTTTTTTTTTAATTGAAAGGAAGCTTCTATTGGAGAGATCGAGACACAGAGACAGAAGCAGACAGAGAGAAGGGGTCTCGAGTGTGTTGCTAATGTGGACTCTTGTAGTATCCAGAAACCTGAATTATGCTTATAGCTTAAATCATCAAACATTAACCTATATCTACACAAATTTCTAAAGTTTCACATTAAAAAGAAATTCTTGTAATGAAGTTTCCAGTATCTAAAAGAGCACATTTCTAAGGAATATGACAGCTGCACCTTTAAGAATGATGGTAGAGGGCTGGGGATTTAGCTCAGTGCCGTAAGCACCTGCCTTGCAAGTGCACGGTCTTGAGTTCCATCCCTGGTACCGATAAAAAAAAAAAAAAATTAAAAAAAAAAAGAATGATGATAGATAAGGACTAGGGAAGTTTGAAAACAAATTTCCTTTGTTGTCACCTAACCACTAAGTCCCACCAACACCTCATAAATAAAATAAAGGTCTACTCCAGAATGTTTCCCTGAAACCAAAGTATAGGTGCTGTAAATATTCAAGATTAATCTTGCAGTAGCAGAATATGGGTTATAATTAGCAAGTTAATGATGAATGTGAGTCATTTATAGCCCATACTTTGACTTACTTTAAATATCCCAGTGACATTTGTTGCTAAATTTCAATCACTATTTTAGGTTCTGCAGTTCTACTTACTACTGAAAAGTAGAGAAATCATTTTTAAACGGTCCCCCAAGAGGGGACATTTTTATTAGTAGTACTATCTGCTTGTGGCATACAAGGAATATAATCATTATGGAGGTTTGTATATTTACACGTTTTTTTTTTTTGAGATAGTCTTGCTAGGTAGTTCCGCACAACCTTGAACTTGAGATACAGGCCAGACTGACCTTGAACTCACAAAATCCTCCTGCCTTAGTCTCCAAGTACTGTGCATGTGCCACCATGTCTAGCTAGACTCATATTCAACATTTAAACATTTTTACTCTCCCTTTTCCTCTTGTCCTTTCCTTTTTCAACTAGGAAAATTTAGTTTTCTTTAAAGAAAATTTATAGCTGATTGTGGTGTTGCACAGGTGTTATCTCAGTATTTGGAGAAGATGAGACAGGAGGTCAGCCCGGGGAACTTAGCAAAACTCTAGTCTAAAACAAAACAACACGTGCAAGCTGATATAGTTCAGCTAAGGCCCTGGGTTGAATTTCCAATAGTTTTTTTTTTTTTTTTTTTTAAAGGGATGCCTGGGGGGTAAAAGTCGCAACACCTTTCCCATAAAAGAACAAAATTAAGACTCCTGGATAGGAGCCAGGTGTGGTATCGCATGCCTGTAATCCCAGTAATTTGGGAGGCTGAAGCAGGAGGATCGTTGAGACCGAGACTAGCCTGGGCTATAAAGTGAGCTCAAGACCAACAAAAACTGCATAACAAGACCCTGTCTCAAAATGACAAAGCAAAACTAACCAACAAAAACCAACCAAACAAAAAATACTAGATAGTTAAAAATGCCCCTAAACTGCAAATTATCACTCTTGTTCTTAAGGGGTGGGAGTGAAATGACTGAAATACAAGCAGATTGTTTAAAAAACCTTTTATGTACAGTAAGTAGGCCTTGTCCCCTAAGTCCTTACAAATATTTGACTCCCGCTGTTGTAAACCTTTGAAGCATGCCTTTATGGGGGAAAAAAGTTAAGTTGAGCATCTCTTGATTCTGGTAGGGTTGGGGGGGGTTGTTTTTGTTTTTTGGTCTTTTTGGGACAGGGTCTCACTCTGCAGTTCAGGCTGCCCTTGAACTCACTCTGTAGGCCAGGCTGGTCTCGAACTTGCCTCAGCCTCCCCAGTGCTGGCATTACAGGCGTGCACCACCACGCCTGGCATTCTGGTAGTTTTAAAGTCTCATTCTCCAAAAAATGTAGACTAATCTCTTTGTTTTCTCCAATTCTCTCATTTTTCAGGCCAAGTCAGTTTTCTTCAATACCCCCAAAAAACAGCAGCACTGAAAATGCCCTCACAATATCCTAAATACAGAGCTTGTAAATAGGACCAGTCTTTCAAGGTGGTCTGAAATCGTAAAACTGAATAAAACTCAAAGAGATTGAGCTATTCTGAAATACTTCACTTTATCCTATTTTTTCAAAGCAGCCTGTCTCCACAAAGACCTGACAGCAGGGCAGTAAGAAATGCCCCCCCAAGAGGGGGAACAGGGTAGATGCAGTTGAAGTTTTGTTTAGGGATAAAGGGCTATTCCTCAATTCGCACGAAACTTAAACATTTTTGAACCATACTTCAAGTCTAGCGAATTCTACCCGACCCGTTTTAAATCAATCCAGACCTTTTCATCCAAACTTTTAAAAAGCCAGCAGTAGCAGCCAATCAGGAAATACAATGGCTGCACACTTCCCTTCCCTGCCGGCCTCAGTAAGTCTTTCCGTGGAAGGCGAGCTCTGGGCATCACGTCTACGTGTGACCAGAACCATTGGGGTGCGCGGCTGAATCTCCGCCTTTACCCCGACCCCTCCGCACTCTGCTTTTAACAAGTGGGGCTCGCCACACAAACGAAGGGGCTCCTCCCAGCTCCCATTGAGTCCCCCACTTCTATTTTCCTGGTCACGCCCATTAATACCCGAGCGCCTCCGCTCAGGACGCGTTTCTCTCCCTAGAACACCAGCCTGCGGGTGCTCAGTCTCTGACCAGGCAGCCTGAGCGCGACACCGCGACCCCGGCCACTCCCCGCCCCCTGCCGCCCAACAAGGCCCACGGAGGCCTCGCGGCCCACGGGGCCCAGGGTGCAGCGCTTACCCATCACCTGGACCCTGCAGATGGCGCACGTATCGCACTCCACGTCCCAGCTCCACATTGCCACTGCGTTCCATTTCTTCAGCGAGAACATTTTGTCGCCTCCCGACTTGGAGCCAGGGCCCCCCGAGTGAGAGGATAAGGCACACGGCTCTTCACCGTCTTCCACGTCGGCCATGGCGGCGGCCGAAGCCGGCGGCGAAGACGTTAGGTCTGGGGAGGCGGGCGGCTACAGCGACACTTCGGGGCTGCCCAATGGGCCACAGCGCCGCCCGCAGGCCGCGAGTTGCGACTAGGCTCGGACCGAGGGCTCGCAATTGGCTGGCCCGGCTTAGTGACGTCACAGAACGCCGGCGCCGGGGCGGGAACTAAGGACCCCCCCCCACGCGCTCTCCCCGCGGCGGGGGATTTCCGGCGACTCGGGGCGGAGCCTGGCTGCCCCGCCTTTAGGGAGGTTTTGTCTGGGCGGTTCCTGACCGTTCAGGGATGCTGTTGTACTTCAGGCCTCTGTCAAATTTGCGGCTCCCAAGAGGCCGCCTTGTTAATTTATCTTTTTGCCACTTCCTCCCAGATGTAAACCAGCATGAAGCTACATCACCACCTTAACCTGGTGTCTTAAAGCATGCCCGGGCTGCAGGAGGCGCAATTTTTTAGCGATCTAGAAACGCGGTTCAGTGTTCTCCGAACTGTGGTCTCAAGCTTTGCGCAGTGGCAGTATCATAGCCCATGAGGTTTATCCGAAGCGGGATGATTGCTAATTGAAACTATGGTGTCAGTACTGTTTTGCACTTAAAAATTATTAGAGCTTTAATGATCTTTTGTTTGTGTAAGAGGTACATAGATATATGAGATGATTGCTTTTTATGAAATTAAAATTTTTAAATATTAGATTTTAAAATACTAAAATTTAAAATTTTAATTCATATAAAATAATAGACTCATTACAAGTTATCATTAGAGCAGTGACATCACACGTAGCTGCTGGGAAATTTCACCATACTCGGAAAAGAATGACAGTGGAAAATGGAGTAAAGCTCTAAATACTGTTTTGCAAACAAAACTTGGGAACCACACGTGGGGCTGGTTTAACCAACTCCTTCTATGTAGGAGTAGTGAAGCCCCGGAAGCAAGTAACAATAAAAATCACACAGCTGTTCTTTGAAGATGACAGTTTGAAAGCAGGATCATCTTTCATTTGCCTAAGTCAAGCAGACGATGTCTCCACTTATAAAAAAGCTGAGGCGAAGAGACCCTGGGACTCCTGATTCCTCCACCACCTAGTGGTGTCGGGATGGGGCTTTGGAGCCTCCTACCATCTGCTGATCTTGGGCCCAGGAATGACAAGAATGTATAAATATGTAGAAACAAGTGAGGACACAGCCACGTTTGGCCTGATGTAGATGGATGCTGTCTGTCGAGTGTTTTCAAGGACCAGGCCATTTGTGAAGACGGCTGCAGTGCAGAAAAGCCTCATTAAAGTGCAGGAGTTGAAGAAGGGGGTACAGAGGAGCCCCCAGCAGGAGAAGAGTAAAGAGATCCTGCTGTGGCCCCCCAGCTGTGGCCAGAGTAGAGCAATAGTAGTGAAGGTTGACATGGCTCTAACCACACTAACTTTATGAGCCAGACAAAAATGTCTGTAAACAAACTCAGAGGAGCCGTGGAAAGCATGTCTGTTCACTGAACCGACTACACATCTGACTTTGGAGGGCTGAAAATGTTAGACAGCTTATAAAGAAGGAAAGCTGGACCCAGATGAAGATAAAATGTGCTCAGTCGAAGAGACGCCAGCTGCATGAGGAGGAAAAGCAAGCTCAGATGAAGGGTGGCTGAGAGTGAGCAGTGTCCTGCGTCCTGCAGGGAATGTGGAGTGGAGTCTCCTCCCTGCAGTGCTGCCTGAGAAGGGGAGGCAGGTGGGAGGAGAGAGCTGGGGGACGGGAGTAAGGAAGCAACGAGTTGGCACTTGGTGTGGCAGGAAGGTTTTTGCAGAGTGACAGGAATGAAGCAATGTGCCAGAAGCCGGTGGAACAAGCAAGCAGAAGGAGCAGGGGCAGGTGTGGTGGCCCAGATGTGGTGGGGTTCAGGCATGGCCTGGGCTATTGGAGGACATGCCTGTGATTTGCCTCTATTTCATCTCCTGAGGATTTGTCTTAGGTCCTAAGTGTCCAAAGGACAGGAGCTTAGTGGCTTTAGAGAACAGGGCAACAAAACGAGCACGTTTGCCTTGTGCCCTGCTCAGCTCTTCATGCAGCACCACCCTTCCGGTCACTCTCGGCAGTGTGAGGGGTGTGAAGAGGAAACCCAGACTCAGGCTCTGGACCCAGGACCTGTTTCCTTAGCGGCGTGGTCCCTATCCTCACACGGTACACTGCAGACACAGTTCCTTTTATTTGGTATTTTTCCTTAAAGCAAAAATACTTAAGTACTTGTAAAAACCTTGTTTCAGTGTGCTGTCGGAGTAGGGGTCTGTAGGCAGGGGAAGAATAGAATTTAGGGCGTCAGATTTTCTAACTAATCCTAACTAGAAAGAGTTAAAACTTTCCTAGAGGGAGCAGTGAACAAGAGGGAGAGCTGATAGGCAGAGCAGGAGGAAACTGGGGGTGTGGGGGAAGACACCAAAACTGCCCTCCTCCCCACTCCAGTCAAACGCAAAGGAGACTAAAGAGGAAGGGGTTGTGCATGTTAAAGGAAAACCCTTATGTAGTATATAGAAATATGGATGTCTTCCCACTCCAGGGGTCACTGTACTGCTGCACTAGCTAACACACACACACCCTTACTTAGTGACAAACTCCAAACTGCCCATCCAGACTCCTCCTAAGCAGCCTACAGATTCCAAAGGTAAGGCTCTGAGCAGGACAAGCTGGCAGGAGAAAGCCAGACCAAGCCCCACAAAAGGACTGTGCACATGGGCAATGACGCCTGGCATCTACCTAAGACAGTGCATGGAACCAGTCAGATGTGACAAGTTCCAGGGGGCAAGGGCCCCCCATAACATAAAAAAGCCCGTGACAATGGCCCAGGAGGAATCCATCTTTCTGGGACCCTCTGCCTTCTCTCCAAGACAGCCTTTTGTTTTGTTTTGTTTTTGATCTTTTTTTGAGCCAGAGTTTCACTATATGGTTCAGACTGGTCTTGAACTCACTTTGTAGCCTAGGCTAGCTAGCCTTGAACTTGTGGCACTCCTCCTGCTTCAGCCTCCTGAGTGCTGTGATTACAGGCATGTACCACCACACTTGGCTCAGGCAGCTTTCTGTCTTCTGCTTTTTCTCCTTGCAAATAAAGTGTATTCCTTTCTTAAACTGTCTTAATTCATTATTGGTGCTGAGTTTACCTGGTTAGCTACTCATCCTGGCAGTATACCTGAGAAGCAACAGTTCAACTGAATGTTTTTGTTTGGTATTAGGGATTGAACCCAGGGCCTTTCCACTGAGCTACACACCCAGATCCTTTTTGATTTTGAGACAGCATCTAACTAAATGGCTGAATTTCTTAGTCTGGGCTCAAATTTGAAATCTTCCTGCCTCAGCCTCCCAGTGCTGGGATTACAGGTGTACATCACCACACCTGGCTTCATTATTTATTTGATCTTCACTTTGGTTTTTGTTTTCTCCTTCATGTCATTCATCTTTATTAAAATAACTTTTTTTCCATTGAAAGAGAGGAAAACTTACTCTACCTTCTTAGATTTAATGTTTGGAGCTTGTGAATTAAGTTGACAAAAATAGTTTAGTAAGAAAAAATCCAGGTTTTTATTCACCAAAGTAATTGAACTTCTCAGAAAAGTAGACTCCAATAGTTAGAATTTGGAGTTTTTATACAATACAAATATGGACAAGATGGGGGGAAAGGATGGTTATGGGAACCGCGTTTTGAGAAAGATACAATATATCTAGGAGACTAGATACAATAGTTTTGTGACAGTGTCTACTAGGTGATTTAGTATCTAGGTACCGATGTTTCTGGTTTTTAAATACTGGGCAAAGAAATTTATAGCAGTTGAATTCTTTTGAGAGGCACTGATTTTAGGCAGAGAAGAATTCAGAAACAAATAACTTCTGATATCTGTTGATTCTCAAATGCCTTATTCTATGATGGCATATTTTGGATCTCTTTATCTTGTTTAAAAAAAAAAAAACCAAAACCTAATGACACTTATGGAGTTGCCATTCAGAAGGCTGAGGCACGAGGGTTGCTGCAGATTCAAGGCCAGCCTGGGCTACATAGTGAGTTCAAGGCCAGCCCAGAACATATAGCAAGACCCTGTCTCTAAAACACAAACCAAACCAAACCAAAGACAAAACCTAAGAAAGTAAGAAAACTGTTCCTAGCAGTCAGAGAGAAAAGTCAGCCCTACATGTACATGGCCCCTTCTAAACAAGCCCACTCTCTACACATTTGTCAGACAAGACCTGGGAATCATCTCACTTCTTGTGTGAAAATAATTATGTCTACTACCATAAGTCTCTGGGCATCTGCTTGTGGTTCCTTGGTCTGATGAAGCCCAACAATTTGTTTGCCTCACCCTTTGCCTTAGATGAAGATATTGTGGCTAGAAATCCCTCAACTGGCCCCCAACTCCAACATTCACACATGCACACGCAGCCACACATAAGTACATAGACAGGCAGACAGACAGACAGACAGACAGACAGACAGACACACACACACACACACACACACACACCATTGAAAGCATACATTCAGCCAAAGCAATCAGTCTTTTTGGAGAATTCCTTAAGTCTTCCAAACCATATTTCATTCAGTGTAAGACATCAATTGTCAAATGTGTGATGCAGATCAATTTTAGATGTGAATTTAAAAAATGCACAGAACAAGTGAAAATAACCCAGGAAAGCCCAGGTCTAAATCTCCTGATATTTACTTCAGAAACGTGGTGACTTTCCTAAGAAAGTTGAGATTTTCAAAATTGGTTTTGATCAATTTCTCTAACATTGCTCCACACTGAATCTTTGTGAGCCCTAGGTGTGGGTGCAATGGTGCTCTGTGTGTGCTTGTATCTCTTTACTGAGTTCTGTGGAGTTTTGGGATCAGGAGGTCATCTCAGTGGCTTACTGTTGCTTCACACTTGAAGAAAAGATCATTACCTTTCTTGCAAACTGTAGTTTCCTTTCAAGAGTTCCTCCCACTCCCTTTTTTGAGACAGTTTAGGTTGGCCTTGAACTCATATGTAGCCCAGGTTAGCCTCGAACTCATGGTAATCTTGCCTCACCTCCCAAGTGCTGGATTCCAGGTGTGCACAGGGTAAGAGTGCCCTTTTTCTGGTGGTGGTATAATTCTCTCCTGGGTGTAATTACCCTGGTCTGAACCACAGGCATCTTTGACTTTTCTCCCTTCCTCACACTTTAGGTGCAGTCATCTGTTCATTCTTCCTTAGAAATCTGTAGAATCCCATGCCTTTCCATTCCCTTTGTGAATTTGAGCTTCATTCTCCTGACATGAATTACTGTGTCCTGGCTTCTTTCCTGCCTCTCCCTACCAACTCAGTTAGACTCATTCTAAGGAGCCTGATTAATCTATTGACAGTCCCTTTCCCCTGGCACTCTCCTGTGCAAGGTGTTCCATGGCTCCACATTGTCATCAGAACAAAATCTCAATGTCCCATTTAGTTATTGAAGTCCTGCCACAGCACTGTCCCAACCTACTTTCAAGTGTCACCCCTGGCATTGCAGTCCAGTTCTGGTAGATTTGTTAACCTGCTCTCAGATTTGTTAAACTGCCTTCCTTATCCTAGCTCGTGACAACTATGTCAATGTTTCTAGTGCAGTATTATGTTAATGGGTGAGGATCTTGTCTTCTTAGCTGGGTCTTAAGATCCACGAGGGTGGAGATAACTTTCTTAGGCCTCATGCCCACTTCCACAGCAGTCTTCATGAACTTTCCAGCACTTGTTAACCTTGGTTCCTTGTACTGGGTCACAGATGCCCACAACATACTTTCCTAATGAACATATCTAACATAACCGTAGCTAGTTGTGCTTTTCAGTAGTTGCAGTAGGGGTGTACAGGAAGCAATTTTTGTGTTTGCCCACTTGATTTGATGAACAGTAAGTTGTATACACATGTCAAAGTATAAATGCATTTTACCCACATTATATGCTGTTATATTTTTGTGTATTTATAATTTTTGTTATGTTTTGATTTTTCTTGTAGAATTAACCCAATTCAGTACAATGTCACATGAAAATCTGCTTTTACAATTTTGGGAGGAGGTTGACAGTAAGTCATTGTCATGGTTTATGTTGGTGGTCTCCAGGCCTCATGCATTTGCATTGTGCATTTGTGATTGGTTCATTGTCTAGTGCTTGAATTGCGGGTGCCAGTGCTATACCCGCCTAGGGGTGGAGCCAGGATGTAATGTAATGGCGGGAAGAAGGTGTGTCTCGCTCTCTTTTTGGCAGTTGGTTTCCTCCTTGCTGTTTGCAGCCGCCATGAGTCACGAACTTCAGCCCAGCCATGCCCACCTGCCTTGGAGCCAACTGAGTATGGACTGAAACCTCCAAAAACGGTACGAAATAAACCTTTCCTTTCCCAACTTTGGGCTTCAGGTATTTTGTCTTAGCAATGAGTAAAAAGTAACTAAGACAGTCATCAACTGACATGGCTACTGATGATGACTTGGATCATGTAAGCCAATGAAGACAGCAAGATATGACAGATATGACAGAAAAGTGCATAGTGATTCAGATGAGGAAGAAAACAGTAATGTAAATAAATATTTTACCAGTCAAAATGCTACAAAATGGTTATGTATAGCTGAGTGGTCCAATCTTAGAACTAGGTCAGAAAATGCTATTAGGTTCTTGCCAGAGGTTAACCCTATTGGATGGAATGCCAACAGTGTGATTCAATGTTGGAAACTGTTTGTAACAGATGATACACTACAGGATGTTTTGTAATACACTAATAATGAAATATAAGAAAAATTCTATATGCATCACTACTAATACTCAAAAATATACTTATCATGACACCTCACTATCTGAACTAAAGGCCTTCAGAGCAGGACTTTATCATTCTAAATGATAAAGGATTTACGAATCTAAAGGATTTATGGAGAAACGACAGATGTGCTATTGAGATTTTCAGAACAAAAGTGACAAGAGATTCAGTGTTCTTTGAAATTACCTATGTTTGGACAACAAAAAGACCCACCAAGAAAGAAAACAGTTTGACAGTTTGGCTGCTATTTGCTCATTTTCTGAAAGCTTTGTTTTGAAGCGTCAAGCAACTGATACACTGCCTGAATACATGACAATGACGAGCGTCCTACATCATTTCATGGTGTTGACACCAAATACACCTTCCAAACATGGCATAGAAGTATGTGCCCTGTTGTTGGGGACCACAAATTCACAGTCATTGGTCTTGCATATTTCCCTGTGCAATGAAAGGAAGGATTGGGACTGTTGGTACCAATCATCTGGGATTTCCCATTGACTCTTCTAAGCATGGGACCATCTACACCTTCTTGAGTTATCACAGGATTATATGCCTGGTCAAGATCCTTCTAAGATCATCTATGGCCTCTGGAGTCTGAGTGTTTTGATGAATTATAATCGTTTACTAGCCCCACCTTCGCTGTATACAGCTAATAAACTGGCTGCTGGGGGCGTGGAGAGGTCGGATCCAGGGACACTGACTTCTCAGCCATTGTTGGAATATTGTACTTGTCTCTGTTTTCTTGTTTTTCTCACAGCATTCTGGCAATCGGGACTTTTGGCCAGGGTTCCCAATACCCTGGTAGATCCAAAGGCACTTTACACCTTGGCCTTTACTTGTGCAGTAATAAACCCTTTAACTCTGTGAACAGACTTGTTGCATATATTTCAAAAAATAACCCAAATGTCACATTCATCAATTGGTTTATTAGTTACTCACTGATGTTACATTGGCTAAAAGAATACCAGTTGACCAGCACAGGAACTATTCCCAAGGACAAAGCTGAGAGTCTTGAAAAAAATGTTGCAACATTGTAATAGAGAAATGTATAGTACAATCTTTGGATATTAGGAAGACATAAAATTGGCTGCCTCTATGTTGAAGAAAAGTACTATTGATACTGTCAATATTACACCATGATCATAAGATTGATGGTGAACCAGGATGTGGTGGCACACACCTGTGATCCCAGCACTCAGGAGACTGAGGTAGGAGGATTCTATAAATTCAAGGTCAGTCTGTGCTATATAGTGAGTTCAAGGGTAGCCTGGACTACACAACAAGACCCTATCTCAAAACAAAGAAACAAAAACCAGTTACAGTCACATTTAAAATAAAACAAAAGGCAAGGCAGATGTCATTGGCAAGTTATACAGCAACTATGATGTTACTTGAAACACAAACTATTGGCCAATGACTTGTGTTTTATTCTAAACATGTGAGACATAGTTTCATAGTTACAATGAAAATACCAAGCACAAAATATTACAGAGGACCGGGACTGGAACTGATAAATGCTTAATTACACCAGAAGAAGAATATGTATCTGCCCAAAGAACTCCTTTAAAACACTCTGGGGCAGATCAGTGAAGAGACAGGTGGAACATTACAAGCCCCTCTGAAGAAAACAGGAAGACCAGCAAGATGTCAAGCGTGTCCTCCCAAAGAAGACAAGAAAATGAAACACATGTGCCTTCAGGGTAGGCGATGCTTGTATGTGGAACCTGCTGTTCTCATAGGTGAAGACTGACCTATCTCATAGGCGATAACTGAAGCAAAGGTTAGTTCTGTGGTAGAATTTTGTTTGTGCCTTCTTTGTATCAAAATAAAGAGGTTTAAAGTCTTTTGTTTTCTTTTTCTTATATGGAAAGATAGTGACATTCCTAATACTAACAGTAATAGCAGCCACTGATGTTTACTTTTTTTTTTTTTGTCTTTTTTTCGTTTTTTATCAGTACCAGGGATCGAACTCACGACTGCCTGCTTGCAAGGCAGGTGCTTATGCCGCTGAGCTAAATCCCCAGCCCCTGATGTTTACTTTTGAATGAGGATTGTGAACAATATATTGTCCTGAAATGCTTGGCATGTGGCAGGTCACTCAAAGCTACCATGTGAGCTGTGGTGCATCTAATTCCCCACGTGTGCTCAACTGACTCAGTTTATGATTCTTTCACCTATCCACAAGCACTGCTTCTATTTCCTATGGGACGACGGTCTTGTTCATGGTGGGACTGAGTGATTACAAGTTTTCTCTTCGGAGGAAGAGTTTGGTTTCCAGGCACCTCTATTGTTCACAATGAAAAGGCATATGTATGAAGGAAGAGTGTTAGCTAAAGAATATGACTTGTTTCAAATCATGTATTTCACATGCACAACTTACGAAAACTGACTTTTACATATTTTGAGAACGACAAGTATCACTGGATTAACAGTACTTTGAACTTTCATAAAATAGGCTTCTCAAATTTCAGAGTTTAAAAAGGGTTTGGCTGCTGGGTGTGGTAGTGCATACCTATAAATTCCAGCTCTGGAGAGGTTGAGGCAGGAGAATCACTGTGAGTTTCAGGCCAGCCTGGGCTACAAAGTGAGTTCCAGGCCAGTCTGACTACATAGCAAGACCCTGTCTCGAAAAAAAGAAAAGAAAGGGTTTGGTTGTAATGAAAAGCATTCCTGCAGGACAAGCGAAGTCTTTCTAAACATGTCTGGTTAGCCATGGGAGTAAGTGGCCTCCACAGGGAAATGTGCATCTGTATTCAGTTTTTGCCCTGTGAAATAAGGAACAGGAAATTATAAATTAAAAAAAGGAAATAAATTCAACTTTACAAAGTGTGACACGAACACAGGTAAATCATTGCCTCCCAAGAGGTTGCACAAGCTTCATAAAGAGTTTAACTAAACCTCAGATCCACAACAGGCTAGGATGCAGGAGAGGATCCTGACTCCTCTCCTTTCCTGGAGGGAGGGAGAGGACTGAAAGGCGAGGCTAGGCTTGTACTGGTCTTTGAGGGACGGCTATTTGTTCTCTTACTACTTGTCAGGATGGAATCAGCGCGCATATGAATGCAGCAATGATTGGGTAGTGTGACCTAGATCCCCAAAATTTTTTTTTTTTTGTACCTGGAATTGAACTCATGACCTCGGCTTGCCAGGCTTGTGCCGTGCCGCTGAGTTACATCCCGGCCCCTGAATTTTTCTATTTAAGTGTGAAACCTGCAGCCGATGGCGCCACCTACCCCAGGGAATGTCCAGGCGCTGTACAGCGCCCCCTGGTGGATACTACTCACCAACACAGACATCCTAGAACGTACCTTTTTCTTCTTTCTGTAGGTAGTATTAGATTTCTTGCTATTTTTCAAAATAGATCTAAACGTATCTGAAGAGATCCGGGGAGTGACTGTAATTTTTAAGGTTGGTAATCTACCTGAGAGAAACAAGGAAATAATCAAATAGTTAACACATTTCACAACCCCATTGGACTTCTGAGCCTGTTTTGTGTTTTCCTTCATCAAAGGTGGGACATTAAGAACTCCTTGGTGCAGGGCGTGGTTGTGCACGTTTGTAACACCAGCACTTGGGGGGCTGAGGAGGAGGATCTCTGGGATTTTGAGGACAGTCTGGGTTACTCAAGGCTAGCCTGAACTGTATAGTGACCCTGCCTCAAACAAACAAAGAAACAAACAAAAAGCCAAACAAGACAATAGAACTTCTTGGTAGGCAAAAAAGTGACCTGAGGTTAATTTGGATTTCACAGAAGATTACAATTCTGAATTAGCTTGTTAACTTGCAAATGATGAGGGCACAGAAATACTCAACAGACAAACATTAGTTGTTTAATCAGTGGTATTACTAATTGCTTTTAATGTTTAAAATGATGCTGTTAAGGGTAAATGGCAAGCGATTTTTCCTGTGGAATCCAACCAGCTAACCCTATTCTGAGGCATCTTCCTTTGTGCCTAAACTAACAGTCTGGTTGCCACATTCCATCAGAAATATCCCATAATTATTTCAGTTCAAGAGATACATGCATTATCTCCTGCATTTAAACTGCTAAGATTAGAAGAAAGTTTAATGAAATCAATTTTTTTTTTGTTTTTTAATGATTATTTGTATTTTCAGGCAGGTATTTCAGAATCATTTTCTCAAGTATGCAAATTAAACCATTTACAAAGCATGTAGGATGATTTCCAGTTTCAAATGTGTGCTCGGTGTAATGGTTTTACACCCGCCATTAGCATTCGCTGCAGTAATCATCAAAAGATTGTCTGCAGCCTTGTGATGTCGTCTGCCACCGTATGTAATGAAAAAGCTATTACGGTGCTGTGGAAAACAAAATGAAATCATTAACTTGCCTGCTGTTTATTGAATTTACATTAGAGTTAAATTTGAACAGAATAATTCTGTTTAATTTCAATTCAACTCTAGTGGAATAGGAAGTAGATGTTCTGTTTTTTAAAATAGGAGGATAATTGAAATCTTGGAGTCATTTGATCAGCCATTAAAAATGTAAGTTTCAGTTTAGAAAGTGGCAATCTAAACTCTCCATGGTAGCACATACCTGTAATCCCACCTATTTGGGAACTCAGCAGGAGGCTCTCAGGTTCAAGACCAGCCTGGGCAGTTTAATGAGACCTTGTCTCAAAAGAAAAAGGCCTGGGGATACAACACAGGGTAGAGTGCTTGCCTAGCATGCAAGAGACCCTGGGTTCAGTCCTTAGCACTGGAGGTGAGAGGCACGGGGGTGGGGTGGGGCAACGCAGTAGACAATAATATCATTGTAATTCTTCTCTCTAAAACACTGCTGGCATAAAAAGCAACTGTAATCTTTACTTGTGCCAGCCTCTGAGACCATTATACTACTTAATTCCCTTCACCTGACTTGCCACAGAATGCACCAACTTCCCACAACTTTTTTAGCATTGAATTTCATTTTCCAAACTGTTTATGATGTTTACTGAGTTGCATTTAAATGACATTTCTTCACTGCTCCCTTTTAAACAGTAAGATCAACCACCATTCATGCTGGTCATGCATACTTGGGAAAGAGAGGGCAGGGGTGGCCCACATTAATCAACCCTATTCTGTAAGTGATTGTCTCATTTTCAGAGGGATGCAGGGTCGTAATAGTCCCTTAAGGCTGCTTCATGCCAATCACAATATAACCATTCTTTGATGATACAGAAAACACACTGTAATTTTATAAGGGCCGCTCCTTCAGTTTTCTGATTCATAGCTGGAGAAACTGGTGAAAGTTGGGCTGGGATAAGAATAGATAAAGAAGAAGAATTTTTTAGAGAATAAGCAAGGATGAAAGTAAACAAAAAATAAAATGCAATAGGGCCTGAGACTTAGCTCAGCGATATAAGCACTACTGCCTGGCAAGTGCAAGGTGGTGAGTTCAATCCCAGTACCAAAAATAAATAAATAAAAAAGAAAATAAAAAGCAATAGAATAGTCCCAGCTGCTGGGGAAGATGAGGCAGGAGACTGACAACACAGCGAGTCTCTAGCTCTTAAAAAAGTCATTAGTGAGTTCAAATGCTGCCTTGTGGCATCATACGAGTTCTTGAACCATGTGTAAATCCCTGAGCATAATGACACAATGGTGGCCAGACTGTGACAGTGCCCCTGGTCATCGCATAGTTCGTAGTTCAGTTATTTACATTTTTAAAAAAGTAAGTAAGGCCAAGGATGTAGCTCAGTGGCACAGGGCCTGCCTGGCAAGCATAAGTTCGATTCCTGACACAAACACACAAATACAGCAAATTGAGCATAGTACGGGGCTCAGGAGGGAAACACAGGACCCGCAGGCACTCTACCCGTCTTCCTGGCTCTCAGGGCCCTGAGGACATCGGCAGCAGCCTTTTCTCCCAGGGTGTTGTTCCCGAGGTCAATTTCCTGGACGTGGGCAGAGTGTTTGATCAGGCTGTCCAAAGAAAATGGCAAAACAAAAAGGCACTGCTCCAAACATAGTTACTCAAAGAAACCCAACCCAGTCATTTTGGGGAATGATTCCTTTTTTAGGGCCTTCCCGGTCTCCCTGCCCTTCCCCATGGGCCTGATCCAGTTTGAGACTAGAGATATCCTGCACTCAGCTTTTCCTGGTTTATTCTCCTTCCCTTAGGGAAGTCGGTAAGATACAGATTTTGTCTTAAATGCTCCATTCATTTATGCAAAAGATGCGGCGTGATATTGAGCAGGACTTCTCAGTCATTTACACTTTACACATCAGCAGAATGTCCAAAAATTTGGAGGACTGATGGGAACTGATTTTTAGTATGTCAAATAAAAAACCTTTCTCACCTAACAACACTATAAGCAAACATGTATTTTCATAAAATTAAGATGGGTGTAGTCTCAAAAGATGATTTTTATTTAAATCAGTTAAGTTTAGCTTTTTTTTTTTTGGTCTTTTTCCTTTGTATCGGTACAAAGGGACTGAACTCACAACTGCCTGCTTGCAAGGCAGGTGCTTATGCCGCTGAGCTAAATCCCCAGCCCCAAGTTTAGCTGAGGCAGGAGGATTTCAAATTGGAGCCCCGATTTGGGCAATTTAGTGTCTTAATGAGACATTGTTTTTTTAAAAAAGGGTTGAGAATGTAGCTTAAATATGAAGGCTTTAACTCCCAGTATGAAAGGAGTGTGGTGGTGGTGGGTAAATTTCTAATCAGGTAGATCAGAAAAAAGAGAAAATACAAATACCAATGTCAGTAAAAGAGGAGCTGGATGTGGTTGAGAACACTTATAGTCCTAACATTTGGGAGAAAGCAGGGAGGATTGCCATGAGTTTGAGGCTAGCTTGGCCTATACAGTGAGTTCAAAGTCAGCCTAAGCTACATAGTGAGACCTTGTATCAAAAAAACCAAAAGTAAATAAGTATATAAATAAATAAAACAAAACAATAAATGAAAGCAGAGACCTCACTGTGGATCCTACATACATTAAAATCATCATAGGGAAATATTATGAATAACTATGCCAATGGATCTGAGAACTTAAGTGACACGAACAAATTCCTCAACAGACACAAACTTTCAAAGCTTTACACAGGGGGAAAAATAACCAGAATAACCCTATACTTATTTGAAAAATGGATTTGTTTTGTTTTTTCTTTTTTGAGACAGGGTCTTGCTATATAGTTCAGGCTGGCCTTAAACTCATAGCACTCTTCCTGCCTCAGCCTCCCAAATGCGGAGATTATAGGCCTCTACCGCCACACCTGGTTCTGAAAAATGGATTTGTAGTTAAAAATCTCATAGAGAAAGCTCTCGGTTCAAATGTCTGCACTGATTAACCTACTAAATAATTTCGTAAAATAGAATATAAGGGAACATTTCCTAATGCATTCTGTAAGGTCAGATCACTCCGATCCCCACCAAAGAGGTTACAAGAAAAGAATAGGCCAAATAAGCTTCATGAGCATTGATGTAAAACAGTTAACAAAACTCTGATAATGTCCTAAGGATAATACATAAGTAATGTACTAAATTGAGTAATATATTCAAAAGGTAATAAAATAAGGTTTTTCTAATGTAGTTATTACATTACTATCCAGGTATAAAATCTTCCCATCCTTCCCGAGTAAGGAAGTAAAGTGCATTAGGGAAGGAATCTTTTCCTCTGAAACCATCAGCTGACATCCATCAAGCCTCAGGCCTCATGTTGTGGCTGTACGTCTCTGCCCACGGTCGCCCTGAGGTGTCACCATTAACACAGGGCCAGCTGGAGCCCTCTGTACCCAGCAAGTTTTCCTAATGTGACTGCAAACTGGCTTGGCCCACTGAGTATGCGGGCTCTGTAGGGCTGGACAGGGAGGTGCCTAAGGCTGTCAGACAAACAGGGCTAGGAAACATTCTGTTTTTCAGAAGCATCTGCCTGAGGAGGCTGCTCTTTCTCACACCACTCACATTTTAATGAAATCTGGACTGTAAGGGAGAAAACCCTATAGGTCAGCCCTGCTGTCCTAGTCCAACTTCGTCTAGTGAGGTCAATGAGACCCTGCTATGGGATCATATCAAAGGTTTGCTATGCTGGATTCCAGGAAGAAGGGGGCTCAGTGTTTTCATCCCAGAGCCAAAGAGCCTCCCTAGAAACCCCTGAAAGGTGAAATCACTGTCCCCATGATTCAGTGCATGCATTGCAGAAGAGGGCACACACTCCCATGATTTAATTCAAGCACTTAGTTTTGGAAAAAGAACAAATAAAACTTCATTTGCTACTTACCGTGTCAGCATTTGAGTGAATTCCAACAAACTTCCTTCTTCTCCATGGCCATCTATGCCGTTATCTGCCAAATGCAGCTTCACTAACCAAGGACCAGCTTCGATCAAACACTTTTTATTCTTGGTTTCTACAAGAAGAATCAGAATGTATTGTTATTTGTAGGCAATAGTTTTTTTGTTTATTACTGGGTAGATAAACTGATTTTTAAAACTTTGCATTTTTGGACTTACATCAGTAGAGTTAGTTTGTGATACAGTCCAGAGAACACTGTATATGTGCACTTTAAAGTCCTGGTGTGATACAACAGGAAGTCTCAAGCTGCCTTACATAAAAGGAAACTCCACCTCAGATTTAGACACCTTGAATCTAAAAACTGATGCCCCTAGAAACTCCTTGGTGGAAGATGAATGAGTTGTCATTGATCTGGGGACATGATAGCCCTTTGGCTCTTTTAAATAGATTTAGCGTTTAAAAGGACTCTGGAAAACTGTCCTGTTTTGTTAACTCTAGAGGAAAAAATACGGAGGGGAAAGGATCACCCTTCCTTTGTGATTCGTGACTGAGGTTGGAAGTCCTGGGTCTGCTTCACCTCGTCAGTCTACGGAGCTTTTTAAAAGGTTATTGTCAGTGCTATGGACTGGCATCGTGTATGTATTTAGTTTACACTATTTCAAGCTTGGGAGTTTGGTAAAGGAAGGAAAGAGACCGACAAAGAAAAACAGCAGTGAACATAGTACAGATTTACCCACTGAGTCAGTGTTGGATGGAAAAGGCCCAAAGCCAACTGGCTTCCTGGGGGCCTTCAGACGCTCACAGTTTATATGCCTCCCTTTATTCATAGCTTGCTAGAGCATCTGGGGGATCTGCTACCAAGTTTGGGAAGAGATAGTGGTAGATAATATATCTATAGATTACACAAATTATGTTCTAAAAATATAGTGAATGTTAGAGGCTGGAGATTTAGCTCAGTAGCATAAGCGCCTGCCTTGCAAGCAGGCAGTGTGAGTTCGATCCCCAGTACCGATAAAAAGGAAAAAAACAAAAGAAAAAAAAATTTATTACAGCTCTTTTCTGGCTGAAACCATGGAGGATGTCAAAGAGAAGAAAAAGGTTCCTGCTGTGCCAGAAACCCTTAAGAAAAAGCAAAGACATTTTGCAGAGCTAAAGGTAAAGCTCCTGAGAAAGAAGTTTGCCCAGAAGACACTTGGAAAGGCAAGCTGGAAGCTGATCCATGAAAAGGCCAGGTAGTATCATAAAGAGTACAGACAGATGAGCAGAACGGAGATTCGAATGACAAGGATGGCGAGAACAGCCAGCAGCTTCTATGCACCTGCAGAACCCAAATTGGCATTTGTCATCTGGATCGGGGTATCAACCACGTGAGCCCAAAGGTCCACACGGTGTTGCAGCTTCTTTATCTTCGCCAAATCTTTAGTAGTACCTTCTTTAAGCTCCGCAAGGCTTCAATCAACATGCTGAAAACCGTGGAACCATACATTGCATGGGGGTACCCAAACCTGAAGTCAGTAAATAAACTAATACACACGCGTGGCTATGGCAAAATCAATAAGAAGCGAACTGCCTTGACAGATAACTCACTGATTGCTTGATCTTTTGGCAAATAGAGCATCATCTGCATGGAGGATCTGACTCATAAGATCTATACTGTTAGAAAACACTTCAAAGGGGCAAACAACTTGGTGTGGCCCTTCAAATTATCGTCTCCATGAGGTGGGGTGAAGAAGAAGACCACCCGTTTTGTGGAAGGTGACCATGGTGGAAATAGGAAGACCAAATCAACAGGCTTGTTAGAAGGATGAACTAAGGTGTCTACTATGGTGTTTTTATGATTTGGTCAGTTAATAAAATATATTCACTTCCAAAAAAAAGAGAGTTTATTATAGTAAAATACAGCACATTGTCTTTTTCTGACACTACATTCTTATTAATCTCCCTCCAAACATTTCCCACCTTGCTTTGAACTTATCCCTTCATTTTTGCCCCTTTCTGAAGCAGTTCTGAAAGTTCCATTTTGTGAGTCTTTAGTTGTGCTGTTGTGGCTGCTTCCAAATTGTTTCAAAATGTCTACCTTTCAGGTTGTTTTGACGTTGGGCAAGAGCCAGAAGTCATAAGGTGTCAGATCTGGTAAATAAAGTGCACGAGGAGACCTGTCTGTTTCCATGAGCCTGCCTTTCATTGGATGGCACCTGGCAACCGCATTAACCATATTTTTATCACACCCTAAAAAGACACTGATGAAAGAGGACTTCCAGAACTGCCTCAGACAGTGCCAAGAACAATGGGCTAAGTGTGTTGGGATGTAAGGGGGAGTGTTTCGAGAGGGTTAATGGTATTGTATCTTTTACTGTAATGCATTTTAATTTTTAAATTTTTTGTAATATATTTAAAAAATTAAACATTCACTGCATATTTTGATCACCCCTGGAATTGTGTAGGGTTTTAAGGGATTCAGAACGGTCATTTGACTCTATCCCAATTTGTCTGACATGCTGACTTGAGACCTTAACCCCAATACTAGAATTCACTTAGCATTCAACAACTGTTTTTGAATGCCAAGCACTAGTCTAGGTGTTGGGGCTCTAACTGGAACAAGAGGAAGGAATACTTATATCTTTTCTGAGCAAGTGCTAACTAAGTGCAGGAAAGCTTGATGTAGTCAAGTAAGTGTTCAATCTTGGAAGAAAACTGATATTTTATGGAAAGGCAGTACGTGTTGGTTGAAACTGGGTACAGCTATAATACAACTACTCTGGAGCTGAAGCTGGAAGGTGCCAAGTTCAAGCCCAGCCTGGGCAAGTTAATAACTTAGTGAGACTGTAAAAAATAAAAAAGAGCCACGGCTAAAGCTCAGTGCAAAGGTCTACCTTCAATCCCCAGTATGCCCACCACCATCCCCACCAAAAAAAAATTTTTTTTTTGTTGAATGAGTAACTAATAGAATAGAGAATGCAATCATATTGTGAAAATTTCTACAGTTCACTGTTTTTTCAAGTACAGAATAGTAAATAATGTCTTGATCCCACTCACTAACATGTACAGAATATGATTTTTTAATTTATAAGATCTTTTCACAGACATGCAGGCCTTCCAAGGGTTCACTCAATGGCCCTGAGTGATTAATGATGTGACCACTGATCACAAGTGGCCCTTGTTTCTTTTCACCCCTTCTGGCAGCAGTGGGTGAAACACGAGCCAGTAAGCCCTGGATGAAGGATGAAGGGTAAATTCCTAGACAGCTGCTCACCTTGGCAATAAGAGAAACTACCTCAGCCAGTCTGCACCTACTGTAGCCAGGGCGGCACAACATGTGTGCCAGGGGAAGGGAGCCCTAAGTTTGTGACTGAATGGGTAGAACCTGCATCAGGTAGGAAAAAAAGACTACAGATTTCCCCCTGGTGGTGTTCAGATGGGCAACAGTGTCATCTTTGCTCAGGAAGAAAAACCAGCTTGGAAAAGGCTGGACTTGTCTACTCTTGTGAGTTCGCGATGCTGCTGCTCAGGGCAGGGGTTTCCTGCTCAGGGCTTTAGTTAAAGGGCAAGTAAAGTCAATTTTTCTCTCTGGGTCGAAAAGAAATTCCTTGGGATAAGGATGAATGCAGAATACTAGACCCACCCCAACTGTGTTCACCCTGACTCATTTTTAAAAATCTAATTCTACATTTCTTTACTTTAAACAAAAACAAGCTCTATTTTAATTGCTTCTTCTGTCCCAGAGGTGACATAATTACACCTCAGTGTGCCTCAGAGGCTGAGTGGTGCAGTGCAGTGTAACATGCGGAATGACCAGGTTTAACAGCTCTCTCTCAGAAACGCCGAGCAATTCCCAGAAAGCCACTACAGTGCTCTGAACCTGAATCTCCTCGTCGGTAAACAGAGATAATGTTATCCATCTTCCCGAAGCATTGAGAACTGAACAGAAAGCACTGTGAAATGATGACAATCCAGGTCCACAGGGAAGAGTAATGTGAATGCCTTGCTTCCTGGTGTCATTTTTGTGTGTGTGTGTGCCAGAGATCGAACTCATGACCTTGTACTCGCCAGCAGCACTTGTGCTGCTGAGCTAAATCCACAGCCCCATTTCTGGATTTTATGAGTCCCTGAAACAGAATGGATGCAACTTGATAGAGAAGCCCCGAAGGCAAGGTGTCTTCTCTGTCACCCTGCTCCCAGGAGCATCTCTGTGCAGAGCAAGCTTTCTTGGGGCCACTCAGATCCGCCGTGGGCTTCCGGCCTTGTGCTTCCTCCCTTCTCTCCCAGCTGCCCCAGCTGTCCTTAAGTCCAAGACCTTTCTCAGACTCCCACCACACTGTACGCATCTGAGCCCTCCCTTTCATCACCATGCTCCCGGTGCTCTACTTTCTCTTCCCCTGCCTGAACTGGAGTTCTGACTCAGCTCCATCCTCCAGATGGTCTGCTTGCACAGCCTACAGAGCAGTCTTTGCATACAGGAGAAAGCCTGATTTCTTGGCAGTGTTTGTGGTGTTCAGCTATGTGGGTCCACTGGCCACATCTCCAGCCACGCCAGCCATGACCACCATGCAGTGCGTATCCTGCTTTCCAGATGTCCAACATTCCAGCCAGGTACCTTTTCTCCTGTGGTCCTCTCTGCTTCTAATTCCCTGTCTTACAAGGCGAGAAACTTCTCACTTCTTCCAGCAGAGCTCTATATGGGCTTGTATCCAGAGGTCAAGCATCAGTTTTCAAGGGACCAGCATTACTCCTGGGAGATTCCTCACCTGGGGCCTCATCTGGTCTCTCCTGGGGCCACCAGAGCAGGTGGGTGCCACACTCTCCGGCAGGCACTGTACAGTTCTGCAGCATGGCCACTTCCTGCTCATCTGTGGATGCCACATCCAAACAGAGCCTTCTCCTTGTGGTAGAAAAATTTTTTTAACTTGTTAAAAATAACTTTTTTTAACTTGTTAAAAATAACATTGACAAGAAACATGTGTAGTTTCCTGTGTAACTCCCATTCTCATAAACCAGGACATATACTCCCTTTGTTTGATTACAGGACTGGAGAGAACACAAGGTAATTAGTGTCAGACAAGTTATACCTTGAATCTCAGAAACTGTGGAGGCTGCCATTATTCAACCCCAGGATGAAGTCCTGAGTGGAAAAATTCAGGATTGTAAACAGCAACTCCTTGTTTTGGAAATAATAGAGCTGTTTTGAAGATTACATCTTGACTTTTGAACTTGGTCCTTGCATTTCTCTACTGGTACTGGCATTTCTTAGGATTGTAGCTATGATATAAGCAAGAATGCTTCATTTGGGGAGGTAAATTTGTCACGTGGGCAGCCTGGTGCTGTTGTAAAGGCTTTAAACTTACAGAAGGACCATTAACTAGTTGGATGTTGTGCCCTCTACATGTCTAAGCTGCCTACTGGTCCTCTGGGTGTTGAGCCCTTCACAATGAAAACAGTCTGGGAGACCACAGTGTGGGGTAGGGCTAGTTCTGGAACATGCCCAGCTGACTCCTTCCTTCCCGATGGTTCTTTCAAAAAGGAAGTGGGGGAACTTGATGTGACACAACAGGCCTGGCTGGAATGGGGTTCAAGAAAGCCTGTTTATCTGCAGACAGCTATCAGCAACTCTTAGCCATCTTCTGTCTGTTTATGAATCTCACAGGTTTGTGACCAGGCATGAACCAAGCAGGCGTCATCTGTTTGAGGGCAGATCAATGTCAGACCCAGGATTCCCCAAATCTTTTTTAAATTATTTTTTAATTTTATTTTTATTGGTACCAAGGATCGAACTCACAACCATACACTTGCAAGGCAGGTGCTTATGCCACTGAGCTAAATCTCTGGCCCCAGTTCCCCAGATCTTGTGTCCCTATGGTACCAAGAGCTGTGGGTCCAGAAATGAGCCCACCTGAGTATGGATGAGAGGAGGACACGAGGACAGAAGTCAGCCAAGGCCTGTCTGTTCCAGGGTTTCCGGGGCAGGAAGGAGGCACCGCGAAGCCTGACTCTGCCTTCTGATTTAATTCCCTGAGCAAAATAATCAAGAGCAAGCAATCTAATTCTGTGAATTCTAAATTTGACAGTGGCTCTCAAGGTGTGGTCCCTGGAAAAGCAGTATCAGCGTTCTGGGGGAGCTGATCGATACACAGATTTCTGATCCTGCCTCGAAGCCACTGGCTCAGGACCTTGGAGGTGCGGTACCTGGTGCTCTGTGCTTTACCAAGTTCCCAGGTTCCTTGGAGGCTGCTTAAGTTGAAGAACACTGAGCTAATGATCCTTCATGTTCATTAGACCTCGGAGGCAGGACAAACCCATCTAAAGTTTCCAAGCAAAGAAATGGAATGCTGTGCTTCTTCTATCCATTTGTAAATACCTTGTCCATGTAAAGTTGTCAAGTTTTTGTAATTATTACTCCAAATGTTCTTAAGACTCCAAATGAGAGGAGTAATGGGTGGGAGGAGGCAAGTCAGGGTTGTGAATGGGGTTTTGATTCATGCAGTATTGCGGGGACAACTTTCCAAGCAGCAGGCCAAAAGTCTGCACAAAAAGGAGTGCATAAGAATAGCTTGACTGTTTCCAATTAGAACCAAATGGGAACCATCTGGACTCCTCACCCTGGAGGTTGATGTAAACCAGCTCAATCTGACCCTTTATTTTGGGACAAGTAGAACTCTTCTACCAAAGACCAAGCTCTCTCCTCAAACACCTTATGATTGCAGAAGCAATCATCCAAAATGGAAAAGTATTTTAAAATTTGTCTTTGTGAACCCTGGAAACACAAAAATATATATATTGGATATAAAGTTGTTTCTAGTGAACAAAAGACTTTAATGGCTTCTATTGCCTTCTGGGTTAAATCTAAACTCTTAGCCTGACATGCAAGGTCCCCTTAATGCGGCTTTGCCTCTCACATCCTCTTGTTCTAGCTAAACATGCCAGCTCCTGGCTCGTATTAAGTAAGACCTTTCCTTCCTCAGTTAAAGCCCTATCTTTCTATACCATATTGGCTTGTTCACAAAACCTTTTGCACAGTTCTACCTTTGAGGTAGAACTGCCCTTCTCCTCTGAATTTCCAAAACCTACCAGCACCATCCAGTGGGAAGACTCTATTTACATCTGACAACAGAGACAGGGTCTAATAAACTTTCTCACCTTACGTTTTCATTTGGCTCTTTAGACCAAAGAATTTATAATTTTCTAATTCAGTGATATTTCGCAGAGGCGATACAAAGATACTTAAACGACGGGGGAAAAAAAGATTGTACATGAGCAGATTAGAGTTGAAGAAGAGAAAACCAGCTGACAGTGGATGCCTAACCTCTAGCCAGAAAAAGAAAAAGAAAAAGAAATAGTCTAAAACAGAAAGATGTACATTTAATTTAGCTTCCCCAAGTTTCCCAAAGGCTGTGTTCTTGACACCCCCATCTCAAACTGTGGCTTTGTACTTTTTCTTTTTTTGGTACCAAACCCATGACCTCGTGCTTACCAGGCGAGTAAATCCCCAGCCCTGTACTTTATAGATATGGCAGTGCTTGGACCAGTGAACTCATGAGCACAAAGTCCTCATTTAGAACTGTGGTCCTGAATATCTAACCCGGACCCTTCCTACAGCTTCCCACTTAATGTAACCTTGCTCAGAGGCTACAGACTTGTGATCTCTTACAATTCTTTCAAAATCCCTCTGTTTCTAAGTAACAATCAGAGGAGAGGCTCCAAGTCGAATTTATGAGGTCTCGTTAGTTGTTCACTGCAGAGCTGTTCCCAAACCACACCAGGCTTCATAATTCCTTTTTTGCAGTATTGAGTATTACCAGATAAATTCCTCTGGTGGACATGACGAAGCCATTCCTTGTTTAGTTTGTCAGACATCATAAAACACTGAGTCTTCTTTTTTACCTCTGCTTGAATTTTTCTCTCTGGGCCAGTTACCTGGCGGCAGGCATACGTGGCTCATGAAAGAGGAAGTGAGTTAAAAGATGAAGGGACGGAAGGAATGGCTGGAATGGACAACAAACAATATCTTTTTTTACTCTTTTTCTTCCCTGAAGTAGTTGTGACTACTTCACTGTGACAGCTTGAGATGATTTTGCAATTTGGCTCAAAGTAGAACTTCCTTTCTGGCTGGCTGGTTGGAAAAACAAAAATTGAAAAAATAATAGTAGCTTGTTCCCAGCGGGAGAGTGGGCTTTGGACGCCTTGGGTCTTTCTCCCCAGAGAGAACAGGCTGAGCTGCTGCCATGATCCCTGTGGCTCAGCCTGGTGTTGCTGCATGTCTCTGCTTGGTCTTGGGGTAACCAAGTGGGGCCCTGTTAGGATCCTGTCAGGCTCATGTTAATGTTCCTTATACACACGTTGGTCCTTGATAAAAGGGGCTCTTGAGGTTAGTAAGAACCTAGCAAGGAGAAATATTTTGGGGGCTCCTTTAAAACCTTATCCTTCTGGAGTCATTATGGACTCTTCCTTTCCCTTGCAGCCCACATCCAGGGAGTAGGAAATGGCAAAGTGCAGAAAGAGACCCATTCTACCACCTCCCTGGTACTCATGCCCATCTCCCTCACGTTGCCCAAGGGGCAGCACCCCTGGCAGGTCTCCCCGGTCCCCAACCTGTTTGCTGCAGAGACTGAAGGCTTCTTCTCAAGTGCAGCCCTGGAGCTGCATCTCTGCTCCTTCCCGGCTACAGCACCCTTCACCTCCGGGCCCCTGGTGCAGGCTGCTTCTTCTGCCTGGGCGCTCCCCCAAGATGTCCAAGCACTCCTTCCTGTTGAGCTGTGTCTGGTCTCAGAGGCCACCTCCACCAGGAGGCCATGCTTATGTGCCCTTCTAACGTCCTGTCCTGTATTCCTTTGCTGGATTCTCATGTTCCATGCTTCCCATGCCTGTTCCTTTTCTTCATCTGTGTCACCTTCTAACAAACTGGATCACATGTATATTTATTACACTTTTTAAAAATGACTACACCCCGCCCATGCACGCACTTACCACCCAGGTGCACACCTGCATGGGCACACATGTTCCCAGGCCCTCCCTAAGGCACAGACAATGTGGAATCTATCAGGACCCACATGCATGTACAGCACACAGAGAAGGAAGGCATATCACTGCTCAGAGCACTTTTGCACATTGCACATGTAATTAAGAAAACAAACTTGTTGCTGAGTGATAACTGTAGTTCCAGCTACTTGGGAGGCTGAGGCAGGAGGACCACAAATTCTAGGCCAGCATAAACAAATTAGTGAGAGTCTGTTTCAAATAAAACATAATTAAAAAGGGCTGGGGACGTAGCTCGGTGGTGGAGTGCTTCCTTACCATCCACAAAATCCTGGGTTTGCTCTCCAGTATTGCAAAACAACAACAAAAGACTTGTGATTGTGTTGTGAGTCATTTGGGCCCCATGGGTTGTCAGCAGCACAAATCCATCACGCCTGACTCCTGCTCGAAGATAAAGTTACTGAGCGCCCTGGGAGTCGCTCGCAGGACAGGAGTGAGATCCAAACATATGGGCTTCGTAAAGCATGGTCCCAAAACAATTTTGTACATTATGAATGTAGCTCAGTGGTGGAGTGCTTGCCCTGGGATCCAGGCTGAGCACTTAAAAAAATTATAAGTTCTTATTTCAAAGGAATATTGAAAATATTACATTATCTTTTACACTTCTAGGTTTTTAAAGTTTTACTGCTTGTGGCACTAGGGATTGAACCCAGGCCTTCGGGCTGAGCTACATTGCAAGCCCTTTTTAAATTTTAAAATGCAATCTTGCTAAGTCTCTAAGTTGTCAGGGTGGGCTTGAAACTGTGATCTTCCTGTCTCAATTGTCCAGAGTACTGGGTAGCAGGTTCATAAAACCATGCCCACCTGATATCTAAGTTTTTCACTATCAACTTTTAAATTTCGGTTTTTTTTTTTTTTTTTTTTTTTTTTGGTCTTTTTCCTTTTTATCGGTACTGGGGATCGAACCCACGACTGCCTGCTTGCAAGGCAGGTGCTTATGCCGCTGAGCTAAATCCCCAGCCCCTAAAGCTTTTAAATTTCAAAGAAGAAAATTTCTACCATATGGCAGACATTGACATTAAAAAAAATCTTTTATATCATTTTCTTAACTAGATTAAGTAGAAACTTAATTGCAAGCAAAATAACATAAAACACAAAATAACATAAAACACATACAAACTCTTCTTTAAGAATTGAAAAATTTACATTATTCTCTTTTCTTCTTGTGCTTTTATTTGTATTTCCATTCTGTCTACTCTGTAGAATTTTATACTTAAAAGTCTTAGCCAGTATGGTTTTACATGCCTGTGATCTCAGGAGCGCTCTGGGAGGCTGAGGCAGACACACCACAAGTTTGAGCTTTGCCTGGGCAACTTAGTAAGCTCTGTCTCAAAAAACAAAACAAAATCTATCTATCTAATCTATGTAGTGTACTCAGCATGTAGACGTTATTATTTATTCATGTCTCCCCCTTATTCGTTCCTTTTTAAATTTTTTTTATTTCAAAGGTATAAAACAAAACAATAAAATGGAACAAAACAAAACAGAACAGAACAATATTAGATTTCAAAAACAAGATAGAAGGAAATTCCCCATAGTTGCTATACTGTGTATTATTATCCTCTAAATAGATAGATGCTCAGACTACAGGCTATAGGACTGCAAAGGCAATCAAACAATTCAAGCCTTAGATTTGTTGAAATTTCACTTGCTCTCATCTCAGCCTGTGTTCCCCGGAATTAGCTGGCTGCTCACGGGAATGGTGGGGGTGGTGTTTCAACTCTTGTTGTCTCCCAGCGCATACACTGCTGACTCATAGGAGGGCATGGGTTGGCTTCTTGATGCTCCTCCCAGCCCACATAGCTGCCATGGAACTTCTCTATTCTAGCTGTGGTTTAGCATGGAGGAAAAAAATATCTGCTTCCATACTGGTTTTTGCCTTGGCCAAGAAAATGTTTTGTTAGTGCTGTATAGACAGAAAGTTCCAGGGGCACGTACACTTCCATTCATCATTTTTGCTTTCCTGTCTTCTACTACGAGAAGTATTACATGAGCTATTTTCCTTTATCCTGATTTTCCAACTTGCATCTGATGGTCAAGTCCAGCAAAGCACAGCACAGATAAGCCCACAAGAGCTCAGAAGACCCACAGCAAAATTCTCTTGCATTTTTCCTACTTTCTTGATAACTTCACA